>NC_135580.1:80339384-81589384 GCF_965152235.1 Eretmochelys imbricata
GAGACTAACCGATGTTCCATTTAAACGATTCTTATATCTGGTAGCATTTTTATATTTATTGGATTCATTTGCAAACCATTTGTACTATATCAGCAAAATCACCAGTGAGCTATAGTGGGTACATTCATTTTAAAGGAGAATTTATGTTACATTAAGAATGGCATCTTTTTAAATAGAGGAAAATACATCTGAAATCCCAGGAGACATCCAAAGAAGGAAGCCTGTGTTTTAGAGAACTTCAGTTTATTTTTTGGTCGCAGCCAAGATGTGCTGTAGCTTTTGCACTGCCTGTCACCCACCAAGAACTGTATCTGGGTCAGCAAGAAACATGAGCAATAATTAAAGTGCAGTGCTGCATGAGCACCACAGCATCAGCTCACTTGATAATTCAGGCAAGAAGCAAACGGAACAGCTCAATACAGATGAGCTAATGTGTTTATACAAGTTTGTAGAGAGAAGGGAAGAGAAGAATCAAAGATACCATCGGAAAAGCTAATTCTGTGTAGCAACCTTTGTCTCACCCAAGGAGGGCTTATACTGAGGTAAAACCAACAATCATTGAACTGTGTATTCATGATCCTATTGACAAGACAAACCAATAGCAGAAAAGATCTGGGACATTCATGCATTTAGTAACCACCAAAAGGAAATGCTGTCTTTAAATATATAATTTCAAACTAAATTCACATAACAATAATAAATATTTATATAGCATCTTTTATCCTGAAGTCTACTAAAGCAGTTCATAAATGCCATAGACAGAAATCACTACCCAACCCAAAATGCAGCCACCACTGAGGTTTATAGTTGTGCTCTACCATAGAGAGGTCATAACGCTACACTACAATTTAAGACAAGAAGTGAAAGAGAAAGTCCTATCTCATCAGTTCTCAAACTGTGGGTCGGGACCCCATTTTAATGGGGTCGCCAAGGCTGGCTTAGATTTGCTGTGGCCTGGCGCTGAAACCAAAGCCTGAGCCCCACCACCTGGGACTGAAGCCAAAGCCCTAACCCCACTGCCCAGGGCCAAAGCTGAAGGCCAAGGGCTTCAGCCCTGGGTGGTGGGGCTCAGATTACAAGCCTCCTGCCTGGGGCTGAAGACTTTGGGCTTCAGCTTTTGCCCCCAGCCCCAGGATGGGTTTTGGCTCCCCGGGGCAGCGGGGCTTAGGTGGACTCAGGCTTAGGTCCCCACCCCCTGCAGGGTCGTGTAGTAATTTTTTTTGTCAGAAGAGGGTCATGGTGCAATGAAGTTTGAGAACCCCTGTATATAATTGAAACTGCAGGTTGAATAAAAGGAGGGCAAATTATCTAAGCTAGAATTTGGCCAAGGTACGCTGGCTAATAACCTAACTCATGTTGAAAGTTGAAGGGGATCTTTAATGATCACAGGTTATTATGACTTTTAATTTTATGCATCATCTGAAAGACAGCAACTCCAGCTGATAGTAATACATTTTTAACTAAAATACTATGAATAAGGCTGCTTGAAAACATGAGTATTATTTTAATATATTTAAAAATAAAACAGTTTAAAACACTAAAATATTATTTTAAAATGATTTTAGGGACCAATCCTGTAAGCTTTACTCAGGTAACCAATTCTTAACTCATGCAGGTAACCTCATTTCAGTGAAAGGAAGTTGAAAGTTCTCAGGTCAGTAGGTACTCAGCACCTTGCACTATCAGACCTTATATTTGGAGTAATTTCAACAAGCCAATAGACCTACAGAAACTCCACAGTAGTTTGTATTGTGTGTATGTTTTGCTTTTTTGGAAGGGAAGGTATTGGGTTTCATTTGATTTGCATTTGGGACACCTGGATGTACATGTCTGAACAGTGCTATTCAAATACAGTGGAATTAACAAGAGGTACAAGGTCAAGACTGTCTGTGCTGAGAGTTTTCTTGTTTTTTTCCCTAAGTTTCTAAGAATCTATTTTCAGCAGAAATGTATGTGCCAAATAAGAGCATAGAACATTCTGACACCTTAAATTAGCTCCTGGTTTGTGTTACAGTTTAAATAAAAATCACACAATGATCTAGGGAAATAGGCTCTGGAGTCTGGTGGATTTTATTTCCAAACCAAATGCTCTGATGAATTTCATAGCTATGCTATTCCGACGGGTCCCTATGTGTGCATAATACTTGGATCATTACAGAAAAAGAGGCAGAAGAAAAAAAAACATTCTTATCTTCATCTGCTTGGCCCGTTGCTGTCTCACAGAAAATGTAAATGGGAAGGTACCTCAATTGATATTTATTCTGTTCTCCAAAGCTGATTGTCAAAACTGACTTGCGTTCAATCAGGAAAATGCTTGACATTTGACAGGCTGTCATCAGAGAAACAAATGTGTCCAATCAGAGCCGGCTGAGCAGAGATGACCTTCACTACTATTTCTTGGTGTGCTGAAAACTAATAAATTAAGTGAGAGAGATTAGAGATATAGGCAGATGGGAGGCAGTTATTTGGACAATCTGAATACATTTCAACAGTGGGGGAAGAGTTATGTTGTCTCTTGATACGGCCTTGGCAAATTCAGCATTCCTCAGGCTACTTCTCCTGCCTGCTTTATTTCAGAACCTCTGGGCATAAGAGAGTAGCAGTTTCTGTTACAGGAAAAGTACTGTGTAACAGAGCAGTCAAATGCACAAGGCATATTGGAATCCATTATTGCTATGCACAGATAATGTAAATACCTACCGAGCTGTCACAAGCCATTGCTACAACCACATAAAGGGAGAAGCGGAAATAGGACCTATCACATTCAGCTCCACCCACTCTGGCTCTCTCAAGTGAGCAGCTTGATTAGTTTAAGCCAGAAGAGGCAACTTGGTTAAGCTTCTCAGTAGGTTTGATGTATACATGTTACCCAGCAGAGGGCAATAGAGCCAGTTCATTACAATTGTTTTAGTTTTTTAAAAGGCCTGGCATCCCACATCACCAAGTGATGTAGTGGTGGATGAGAACCAGACACCTTTCCCCAGATTTCTTCATATACCACAATGGTCTGTGGACTGCAGGGTGAAAACCTGCCTCTCAAACTATGTGAGATATAACAGGACAAATCTTGCCAGGCGGGCGAGAAGTAGGACCTGTGACAAGGAACTGATGTTAACAGGACTCAGCTGTCACGTGCTGGCGTGGCAGCCTCAACCACAATGGGTGTCGTGATGAAAGACATGTAGCTGGTGGGCTAAGAAGGTCACTGAATATGGGCAAGCTTGGGTTGTCACATACCTTCCCAAGCAGCTTGCCACCTGCAATCTCCCTCCTGATGGAAGGGGGAGCAATGTGGCTCAGAACTGGAAGCCAGGAAAATGAGTTGGTCGGAGAGTTCTTGTGATGATATGCATTGTTGAGTTGAGCTGCACCTTAACAAGTTTGGTTTGTGCCGACCGACTCAATACTGGTGCACAGTACTCTAATATTGAGTACAAGATGGCAAGGGCTTAGATCCTTAGGGTTGGAGCATCCACTCCCCATGAAGAACCTATCAGTTTGCTGAGAAGGTTGTTGCATGTCTTGATCTTCACTACTATCTTGCTCATGTGGCTTTTATATGTCCATGTTTGGTCAAGGGTCGCGCCTAAGTAAACTGGGTAAGCTTCATGCTTCAGCATCTGCCCATTCATTATGACTTTTAGTTGCCTCTTAGCATTAGCATAGTGGAGGTGGAATGTGCTAGAGACTGTCTTGTGGGTGCTGCGCTGAAGGTGACATGTCGTGCAGTAGTTGGCAAGCTTTGCAGCGTCGTAACTCGGGGTCTTCTCCAACTCAGAGAAAGTCAGAGTCTGTAGCCCGCAGCGGATGTCGTCTGCCTAGATGAACTTCCATGACTGGGTTGGTGGCAGGTCACTGATGTATAGATTGAACAAGGTTGGGGCTAGAACAGACTCCTGGGGTAACCTGTTCATCTCTTTTAGCTTTTAGTAAAAGAGGGAGAGAGCTGGACTCTCTCCAACTCCCCTTTAAGCTTCGGGGAGGAGGACGCTTTCCATGCTGCTTGAGAATGTGGCTCAGAGAAAGCTTAATAACAGTTGCACTGTGTGACACGGCCATGCAGCAGGGAGAATTGATCTATAGTGCTACATTAGATTCTTTCCTGAGTTTTGAGAAGGTGCAGGCACTAACAGACAGGAAAACCCTGGGAGAGTTCCAAGTCCATAAATGAAGGTCATGATTACCTTGGATATAATTTGGGGTATCAAAATACTGAGCAGTGTCAAGTTTTGACTCATTCAAGAGTTGCCCCCAAAAGGAGAGAAATTCAGCCCAGCACAATGAGCCTCCATGAAGTGCCATGCATTGCTTCAGACCTTGCCCTGGTTTCCATGGCTTTGGAGGATCATTGGGCAGAAGCTCCTGTGTGGTTCTCCTACATGAAAAGTGGAGGATTTGGTTGTAGCCACAAAGTGGTACACTTTCTCAAGGGGTTTCCCGAGCAGCAGTGTACAAGTGGGGATGGCTGGAGCTGGCTGTGGGAGGAGCTGGCTGTGGGAGGAGCCAACAGCTCTGCCCCTGCACCCATTTTCCAGTTCTTCATACTGGGAGTGCATAAGGGAAGCAGAGGGCTGCTTGAGCCATTGGTCTGTAAGCATGCTTCATGGAGTGTCTCTGCAACTGGATTTCTCCCTCCTGTGCATCTGCCCAGCCCACCAACTTTGCTTAGGAACTGCAATGAAGATTTGGCCATTAACTTTGAGTTTAAATAGGGCATAAGCCACGTATTGGCCCTCTGCTCTGAGATACAAATGGATCTTGGCCCATTAGACTGAGATGAAAGGTCCTATATAAATGTAATCTGTTACTATTTATGTGATTAGATAGAATGAACTGAAAGTGGTTTTGGTCAGTAATAAGAATAGCAGCAGCTGCTGTCAGGCTGTAAATCAAATGGTGCCTGTGCAATGTTCAACATTGGAAACTCATTAGGTTAAGACTCTTAATGCTGATGCTTAGGCATGTCATACTGGAAATCTTTTCTAGTCTCTTTCCTCTTCTCCTGACACATCTTGCTCTAAACCATGCCATTCTTTGTCAAATTCCTCTAATTTCCACATTGAGTAAGAAGATTAGGGGATTGCATGTTGGTTTTCAGGATGAGTTTGGTCCATGGTTGGATTTTCTCTGAATATAAAGTATCTCTTATGTAATGTGTGAATGATCTCATCAGATACCTTCTGTTGCAGTAAGGGTACATCTGAGGATATCTGCTAGGTCTCTTTTTGTTCAAGCTCAGTGGGTATTTGTTAGGCTGGGTGGGTGGAAAGCAGACACAGGTTCAAGCATTGAAGAGCCCACACACTGAGGAGATTGTAATAAAGCAAGTTTGGGTGCAAAAATCAAAGCAGTGACTCTGAGGTATAGAGAACATGTTACAGAGAAAGTGGGAACTTTTGCTTAAGTTCTCTCCCTTTGTATTTCAGAGAAACATCCTGTGGCTGGAAAGATTTGGTTCAAAGCATGCTGGAAGGACCTGACCAAAGCTAAATGAAATCAATGGGAGGCTTTCCACTGACTTCTGTGAGCATCAGATCAGACCCAGAAAGAATTCAGTTCAACCAAAACTCCCTCTATGTTTGTTCTCAGAGCTCAGTTACCAGGCCTGCCATGAAGGAGCTGAGTTAAAAAGGTATTCTGGGTAGAGCTGGCCAGAAACATTTCAACAGAACCATATTCCATTGGATTTTGCAGTTCCGTTGAAAATCGAGAGTGCTAAATTTCACGGGAATTGTGTTTTGAAAGAAAACTGGGGAAAAAAAGTTCCAGCAATGTGGAAACATCCTATTTTCTCTTTTTCATAATGAAATGTTTCATTATTTTATTTTGAAATGGATGTTTTTAAATTTTATATCAATATAATACTAAATAAAAAACAAAGCTGAATCGAAAAGAAATGCTTTGATTGTCAAAACTAAATCTTTCGATTGAACTAAAATGATTTCCCCCCCCCCAGATTTTCCTTTAGAGAATTTTGAAATTTTTTGTTTTCGTTCTGATTTGGAAAGAAGGAAAATTTTGAAATCTCAAACTCCTTTGCAAAACAGAACTTCCATCCCCTGCACATCTCTAATGCTGGGTAAGGATGATGGACATATCAATACAGAATTCTGCTTTGCTTCAGAACTGGGGTTTAAATATTAAGAAACTAGGTGCATTAGATAGTCTACGTCCAGCACTGCTTGGGATATTTGAAACAGAATAGCATTTACCTAGATGAAATAGACACCCATTACTAATGCTGCATGTGTGTCACTGTTATGACAAAACCAAGAACCTTTAAAAGAAATAAATATATTTGAAAAACCCAAAACAAAAATTCCTGGTGTTTGTCACCCAGCCGGACCTTTACAGAGCAAGACTCCATGAGTTTTTTCATATTTGGCTTTAGACATGCCCAATATAGTGGAATATGGGAGAGTTCTTTCAGTTTCTAAATGGTTTTAAACTATACTTAGAAATGTGAAACATACTTTGTCAAAACAAGACATACTAGGAAGTGTTTGATAACATTTATATATGTTATATAGATTTTGATGTTTGCTGTCTTTATATGCTTTTAACCTACCGGTAACATCTCTTTATATCACATTTTTAATGAAAAAGAAACAATATCAAAATAATGTGCCAACACTTTTCATTCTTATAGAACTATTACTTTTGCATATGTTGCTATGTCAAAGAAGTAGCCTTAATCACTGTATGCATGCCCTGCTCCATGACGATTCAACAGCCTTTGATAACAACCTGCAGCACTAAAAGCTGATGAAGACCTAGACCTTCCTGAGACAGATTTCCTGCTCCTTACTTTACCAAACAGCATTTCAACAAGTGTCTGATCAAATGGATTAGCCAGGTAAAAGCAGATGACCATGGTATAACTCTACTGCTTCTTTGTTACAGCACATACAGGCAGACTTTTCTGCAGCTCACTAAGATTCCACTGACAACACGCAGCCATGTGCCACCTAGTGTATTTCCCAAGGACTTACAGTGTATTATTTAAGTGAAAGCCTGTATAAGATATTAGACAAAGGTTTTTAACCATCAGAGGAGTGAAGTTTTGGAATAGCCTTCCAAGGGAAGCAGTGGGGGCAAAAGATCTATCTGGCTTTAAGATTAAACTCGATAAGTTTATGGAGGAGATGGTATGATGGTATGATGGGATAACACAGTTTTGGTAATTAAATATTCATGGTAAATAGGCCCAATGGCCTGTGATGGGCTATTAGATGGAGTGAGATCCGAGTCACCCAGGAAAGAATTTTCTGTAGTATCTGGCTGATGAATCTTGCCTATATGCTCAGGGTTTAGCTGATTGCCATATTTGGGGTCGGGAAGGAATTTTCCTCCAGGGCAGATTGGAAGAGGCCCTGGAGGTTTTTCGCCTTCCTCTGTAGCATGGGGCACGGGTCACTTGCTGGAGGTTTCTCTGCTCCTTGAAGTCTTTAAACTACGATTTGAGGACTTCAATAGCACAGATATAGGTGTGAGGTTTTTTTGTAGGAGTGGTGGGTGAAATTCTGTGGCCTGCGTTGTGCAGGAGGTCAGACTGGATGATCATAATGGTCCCTTCTGACCTAAATATCTATGAATCTATAAGATACAAGTAAACTGTGATGAATGAAATTCCCTCAGGGTAATTTCCTAGACGGACTGCAATGAATGAAGTTTTCTTTTGATGAATAAGGAACAGAATTGCAAGCGGATCCCTAATAAGTTACAGATGGGCCTGAGCAGCTAGTTTTGTTTCTGTATCCAGATTTCAACCTCCAACAAACCTGGGGAGTTTGCTTTGGCCCATTTTATAGATAGATATCCACTGTGAATATCAGATCAAGCTGCTGGCATAAAGAGTTTTATTGCAGGCTATCTGTAACTGGAGTTCAGATTTCCTGCAGAAAATCACAAAGGCCTCCATCCAAGGATTTCAGCATGGTCTGCAATACTGCACTTATGGGCCCAACCCGGTTCCCAGTGAAGCTGGATGATTTTGCTGCTTATTTCAGTGGGAGCTAGATAGCATGACTGAATGGGGAAATAAATGGAAACAGAAAGTTGACTTGTTTTGCATACAGATTGGCCCTCAAGGATGCACTTTCTCTCCAAGACACAGAAAAGATGACTTTTTTTAAAAAAATCCTTCAAAAGGGATTGGTCTGTTTAAAAAAAAAAATGCACTCAGGTTTTGCATGTAATGGATTTCTATTTTAATATAGGTCAGAGGGAGTTTTTGACAAGACCTACTATGGTTATGATTGATTAGTTTGCAGAGTTCAAGCTGGGGATGAACTATAAATCTCTGGATCAGCAGCACATTAGGAAGCAAAATAAAGTTATTAGATCACATTTTAGTAGCAGGCCTTTCCCTGAATCTCTGCATGGATTTCTTTTGTTGCAAGCTATGTTTTTACTGTCATGTCTGAAGGTGAATTAACTCTCAAGATTAAAACAGTAATTATGGGTCCACTGATTAAAGTTCAGTCCTATGTCAGTGAAAAATCACTTTGCTGCTGAAAGTTATAAGTTCTCACTTAGCTAAAATATGCTGTACAAGCTCTTTTAGGATCTCTGTGGAACTGATGACCGAAGCCCATCATGCTCTCCAGACAGACAATAGCATTTCAGTGGAAAAAGTCAGATCAGTCTGTAGACATTGGGCCAGATCCTCAGTTGGAGTAAATCAGCATAGTTCCAAAGAAATCCATACAGCTTCATCAATTTACATGAACTGCAGATCTGATCTACACCTTGAGGTAGCACAACAGAAGGGGGTTGAAGGAAAGCAGGAATTTCAGCCAAATGCTGGAAGCACCCAAACCACAAGCTGCCTGTACTAAGCCAGAATAATTCAAAGATTCTGGAACGTCCCACACCAGGCACCTGCCACCATCTCCTGACTCCGCTACTAAACACCTTTAACTTCTTGTCATTATCACAGACATATGGAATTGAATCAGAAACATAGTCTATGGCCTAATCAAGGCCACCGCCCATCACCAGCAGCAAGCAGCCTTAATAACTAGACTAGATCACCTTAACCTATGGAAAAAGTCAGCATGCCATAGCTCATGTACTACAAAACCATCCTTAACTCTGCCAAAACTAAGCCAGAGCCTATGCCACTCTAAATCCGTCGCCAGCTAAAAATAACACCAACATGCCCAAGGCCCAGTGGGGCCCAAGCCACCTTCAACCTTCTTAACCAAGCTAGACCTGACAGAAATCACCTTTAACTTACTAAAACCAAGTAACACCAAACTAAAAACATCCAAAAGTCACCAAGGATTTAAGATGAGGTACTGGGGATTAATTTTTTTGATGCACACAGAATTATTTGACTGGTTTCATCATCTATTCTGTGATACTGAACTTTAAAAACAGATGGATGGATTCTCTCACTTGCTTCATAGCACACACCTCTGCACCAGGCTAGAGTGAGAACAACTTCTCATTAAAAGTTCTGAAGTTCCCATGACATTAGTTTGCAAACAAAAAGCTATTTATAACTAGACAGAACTATCTCAACCTACTGGAATTACCTTAAGCTACTACTGAAGGGTTAGGGTGATAGAACTGTGTCCAGCCACACTCCTTTTCTTTTTATTAGCTTTTAGACAGTCCCCTGGAGTCCAGAACTCCACTGACCAGGCTGTGCACTAGAATTAAAACAATTCAGTGCAAATGCTGCTAAAGACTATGGGCCTTATTCACCATTGCATTACTTCAGTTTTATGCCGGGTAAATTAGTGAAGTTTATAGAGTTACACTGCTGTACAGTTATTGTTTCATCTACCTCCTTGAAGGCATACAATATCAGAATCCAAAATCTCAATGTAACCTGCATTGTGTCAGATTTTAAAAAGCAGAAAACCCATTGCTGGAAAGCATTGCTCTTGTTTTTGTGACACAGTAGAGAAGTCTGTAAATAGCAGGTGCAGAATATCACCTTCTTGAGACACCAAAGCATGTACACAGCCAAAGCACTGGGCCAAA
Source organism: Eretmochelys imbricata (assembly GCF_965152235.1). Lineage (NCBI taxonomy): Eukaryota > Metazoa > Chordata > Testudines > Cheloniidae > Eretmochelys > Eretmochelys imbricata. The sequence goes on from NC_135580.1 coordinate 80,349,381, forward strand.
TTCTGATCTGGTGACATCAGTGTAAAACCAGATTCAGTGCGTTTAAGGACATGGAGTTACTCCTCATTTATAGCTGTGAAAGTGAAAGCAGAATCTGGCCCACTGCATTTTGCTGTAATTTCTCCCCAAATCAGCAAATCCCATGTGATACAGAGAGGTTATTTTTAACAGAGTCTATAGTACAGGTTAGCCACACAATAAGTTTGTTTTCTAATAACATTCCCATCACTCTGCATAATGAACAATCGTTGTTGAATTCTCAGAAGCTTTTGAAATGATACATCAGTGCAAACAAAGTAACACATTGCTTGGACCACACAAACACAGAAGCAGACACACTGACTTCATCCTATTTGTTTATAGAGCTATGATAGCAGCCTCTCACCCCAATTGAAATATATTTATTCAATAAATCACTCTTGCACTGTCTCCATAGCCTGTGTTTCAGTTTGCCAAGTTATCTGGTTTCTGAGATTCATTTTACTAAGACTAGAGCAGTGGTGAGCAACCTGCGGTCCACGGGCTGCACACAGCCTGTCAGGGTAATCTGCTGGCAGGTCACCAGACAGTTTGTTTACATTTGCACGGCTGCCTGCAGATCCAAGTGGCCGCGGTTCGCCGTACCGGGCCAATGGACGCTGCGGGAAGTGGCGGTCAGCGCGTCCCTGCGGCCTGCGCCACTTCCCACAGCTCCCATTGGCCAGGAATGGTGAACTGCAGCCACTGAGAGCTGCGGGCGGCCGTGAAAATGTAAACAAATTATCTGGCGGCCTGCCAGTGGATTATCCTGAAGTGCTGTGTGCGGCCCGCAGGTTGCCCACCACTGGATTAGAGCATACAGTTTTGCCTAGATGAAATCTCAGACTTTAAACAGTAGCTCTGTGAGTCTCTGGTGGGAATTCATCTCTTTAATTCTATTATCAGTCTTAGACAAAGGCAACAGAAACCCCTTCTTGAGCCTGATTTAATAGAAAATGAATTATGCATTTAGAACTCAGATTCTGCATAGATTATTTTAATATGCAACATTCAGCCTATATTTTCTCAGCTGCATGCACAAGCTAAGAAAAATTTCCCTAGTGTAAAATAAAAAAAAAAAAGCAACTTAAAATGTGTAACACTCCTAGCTTTTTCTTCTCACCCTCTGTCCTTCCCACAACCCAAAGGGCTGCATTAATTATTGTTATTATAAAACATTTATGCAGCATCTTTCATTTATATAGCAATTTACAAGACCCACTCCCTGCCTATACATACAGTCTAAATAACTCAAAATTAGTGTGACTATCACTCTCCTTTGGTTTACCATTTTCCTGCCCAAACCCACCCACACCCGCTGTCAGTCACTTAGAAGGATTAGATAGTAAGTGCCTCAAGGCAGGGTCCCTGTGTTTTATTTTTGCCTGTAATGCACCACAGCCAGCTACAGTGCAGTATAAGTAATAACAGTAGGTAGCCTATCCCACCTGGGCAGGGTTGCAAGACTCCAAAATCCTGCCTCCTGAGTCACTTTGAGCTCTAGATGTTGCATTATTGCCATCAATGGATGACATTTGTTCTAGCTCAGCTGCACAAAGTGTCTTCATTTGTAATTTCTTCTTAGTACTATTTAGACAAAGGTGCTCCAAGATCACCAATGATGCTCACTAGGTTGAAACAGCATCTTGGTTATTAGCATCTGTTCCACGGCTGATGACTTCACACGAGGACTTGCTTGTGAGTAAGACCTGTTGTTAGTACTTTATTCCTGTATAAATTAACGTTATGTAGGACAAGTCAGACATAAATGCAGAGAAATACAGTGTGTGGGGGCTTCTCTATAAAAAAGGAATCCTTTTATTCTTTCCATCTTTTTTTTTCTTGGATGGAAAAATATAATGTAAAATAATAGGACTAGAAAATTATTTTTATTAATAGCTAGTAACATGAACATGAATGATTCCTCCAATGAAAGGTATGTGAGGGATCAAGCCTGCAGAGGGATCTAGGGAATTTAGGAGCTGCTTTTAGAAGGCAAAATGCCCATTCTTACCAGAGTTTATCAAGAATGTACTCTGACTAACTGTGTTGAGCAGAAGGAGCACTTTACATGGCCTGCAGTTCGACCAGGGGACAAATTTGCTATCATTTCAATTTTATAACATGAGGGATGAATTTCATCCCATGCTCTAGTCCTCTGCATGACTTGTTGAAGTGTATGGAAGTCCAGTTGAAGCACAGCTTATCAGGAAATAGGCGATAGCCAATAGAGCTGGCTGAAAAACAAAAACAGAAATTTTTGGAAAAAAATCAGTTTGATTTTGTCAATTTCCATAAAGAGTTTCATCGACATCTTACAAACAGTTCTAGTATGCTTGTCACTGGAGGTGCATTTCATGAGACATACTCCACCCTGGGGCATGCCAGAGGGTATAGCTTGGGTACCTAGTAGCACTGGAGAGTCACTCTCTCGCAGTAAGGGTACTCATGTTCTCTTCCTGGCTCTGCCATAGATGCAGCTTTGATTTCCTCATTTGTAAAAGGAGGATAATAAACACACACACTGTGTGGGAGACTAGAAGTGACCATTAGTTAATGTTTGTACTGTGCTTTAAGAATCACAGTTGAAAGGTACTATATGCTTATTCATAGCACATACTTACCTACTCTGGTTTTTATTCACTACCTACCACCATAATACCTGTATATGTTGATGTAAAACGTTTAGTGTGTCTAATATTAAACTATTTGCGTGACAGGTTCTTATTATATTCCAGAACTATGAAATTAAAAGAAAAGCTGCAGTAGATGCAGGTGGATGCAGGAGAGCTCATGATTCTTAGCAGCCAATAATTCCAGCAACCTGAGTTGCCAGATATTATTTACAGGTAAACTCACTGGGCCCAATTCGCTGCTGCCCTGCAGCTCTTGTAAAATCAGGATTGGTACTGTTTTCATTGGTGTAAATGACTACACAAAGTGCAGAGTGATTAAAGGTTAGGCCCATCATCTGAATGTCTGACGGAAGATCAAAAATGTTTGGACAACTGGATTTTCAGATAAAATAAATTCAGTGTCTACCGAGTTTGGGATTTAGGGAAAATGAAAGAATGTGGGATTGCCACAGTGTTTTTACTAATCTTTTACTTTGTTTTTTGAAGCACATTTAAATGCTGGTGAAAGGTGTCTGCCAGACATCTCTGGGGACTAAGGTCTTTGACATTGTCATAGAACATCGTTAGCATGGACAGCAGCAAAGTAAGCCCTCCCACACTGCCCTCCCTAACTGTTAGGGATGAGAGAGGAGTTCAGTCCACATCGCGCTCAGTCATTCGCCTCTTTGCTAAGGTTGCCAGTTTTGGTGGTGGATTTCTTTATGTAGTTCTGTCACTAGTGACAGGATACACAAACTCAGTTCACACTGGCCAAACTGCCAGGAGATGGTAATGGCTTTCACTCAATAGTCATGGACAGAACTTGACCTAAAGTAAAAAATCTGTCTCTCTTTCCTTGTCCCTGGAGTCATTTGGTATCTGTAGTTTTTATTTATTTATTTTAATCACATCCTGAATTGTAGGTCACATTGGTGTAAGAAAGCTGAATTTGGTCTCATGATTAAAACCAAGTCAGGCTGTCATGCGACATCATACGGGATTCCAGACTCATCTCACTTCTAAACAGTTTAAGGACCAAAATGCAGATCTTCACTGGCTTGTTTTATGCTTCCATAGAAGTTCCTCTGGAACCACCTATTTTGGGATTTTCATTTCATTTTGCTTATTTATTGAGTCCAACATAATCTCTTGTCTTACACAAAGGTTAGTTGGCAATTGTTTTAGAGTCATACTTGGAAGCAGCTAATGGGATCCAGAAAGCTTTAAACTGCAACTGAGGTTGGCTATGCCAAAACTCCAAGGAGCCTTTGGTGTTATGCTGCCTAGGGTAGTTCTCCAATGGGAGGAAAAGGGTAAAGAAATCTGTGTGTGTGATTCACTCCTCGGCATTATCCAGATGGTGTGTTTTGGTAAACATCCAGCACATCCAGTTCTTTCCCAGCTCCTCAAGAACACTGGCCATCAGGTTTTGCAAATCAACATTTCTGGGATGATATTTCATTCATTCATCCAGCCACCCATCCTCATTCTTCAAAACATGCCACATGCAAAGCAGAGCACCTTGAGAGCCAGAGCTTCAGACCCTGCCCAGCTGTTGGGTGTGTTCATTTGGAAACAATTAGTATAAACCATTCTACATGGATGAGCAGAGCGGTGTTAAAAACACACCTATTGCCATGGGTTGTACACATTCCAACTAATACTATGATGGCATTGTCCTTGCCCAATAAAACTGCAATCTAAGAAACCCCCACACAAAGAAAACCAGAATGGGTCTAGTGCATGAGTAAATGTTTTCGGGAGTTGGCTTTAAGGCATTTAGAGTGAAATTTAGGCCCCACTGAATTCAATAGTAGTTTTGCCACTGACTTCTATTTCACTCCTAGTATCATGAAGAATGGAAACTACTATATTGAAGGAGCTACTGTGTATGAACGGGTTATTATAGAGGCATACATTGCTGTAATCTAGCCCTATTATCCAGCAGCTGTAAATCCTTCCTTTATTTATCCTGTTGGCTGCCAGCACAGGAGCATATTCTAACTTGCTATGAAGAGCAAGCTGGCCTGGAATATTTTTTTTCTCCTATTGACACACATGCCAATGGACTCTGCTGAACAACTCTCATTACTCCTGGACTCTGACTCCTTACAGCAAATATATATTAAAAAAATTCAGCCTGTCAGAGACAAGAAATATTTGACTCTGCCCAGTATCAGCTTCCTGGCAGGCATGTGCTGGATTAATGGCTGCTGGCGAGTTGTGAGGCTTAGTGGAGGCAAGTACTTCAGGAAGATGGAGAATTCCAGCAGGCTCAGAGATATAACTCACACTAGATGCCTTTACTTTGGCTTTTTTCTTTCTTCTCTGGAGTGATAATGATCCTGATCTATTAGTGAAGATGCACCATGCACCAGCATCCTCCCCTAAACAGCACACTGACCTCACAGCCTGCATTCCTATTAATACCTTTTATCCCTCATTTTCTGCTGTGCAGCAGTGTGAGGTACAGAGGAAGCTGCTGGGCGGAAATCAGACCATAAGGCTGTTACTTAGGTCATGCTTCTTGCCTTGCATTATTAAGCTAAGTCCATATAATTCCTCTATAGGTTTTGTTTGGCTGTAAACAAGTTTCTAGTGTCACACAGCTGAAAGAGACAGGAAAGATACAGAGCTAGGATTTCTCCCCCTACAGAGGTGCAACACAAGGTAAGTTTGGTTCTTCATTCTGAATGCATGGGTTTTCAGATCCCAGGCTTGCTATAAAGGCAGGAATCATTCGCAAAATTCAGATCTGGGTTTTGAACATTGCCTAGGTTTTCTAACAACATTCTCTTTCCCCTCCCTCATCCAGCAGAAATCTGCACAGTCAGGCCTGTTGTTTGAAAATCAGGAGTGGGTCATTATGAGAACACAAGCTGAAGCTGGTATCTGATCCGTGGTATGTTTGTGCAACACCTAGAACACCTGGGGCACTACTGCAATATGAACAACAGGACCTTTTGTCCTGTCTCCTATTCCAGCCCTGGGCCTCCCCGCTCAGCACTGCCGACATACCTCACCCCAGGACCCACAGCCCTGCCTACTATTCCAGCCCTGGACTTCCCCACTCAGCACTGCTGACACACCTCATCCCGGGTGTTCTATTCCAGCCCTGGGCCCCACCACTCAGCATTGCCAACACCTCACCCCAGGAACCGCAGCCCTGCCTGCTATTCCAGCCCTGGGCCCTCCCACTTAGCACTGCTAACACACCTCACCCCAGGACCCGCAGTCCTGCCTGCTATCCAGCCCTGGTCCTCCCCACTCAGCATTGTTGACACATTTCACCCCAGACCCTCAGCCCTTCCTGCTGTTTCAATCCTGGGACTCAACGGCAAGTTGTTGAGAAGGGCCAGATTCTGCAGGGTTTTGCCAAGCATCCACTAGGGAGAGACCAAATAGACTAATTTACTTCTTAGTATGACCTCTCACTACACAATCATCAGGGGCTTCTCCTTAAGGGCCCACCTTAGCCTGATTCCACCGCTGGTACCATTTTGGCAGCAGTTGGCTTACTAAGAGTAGACTCTGTGTGGGTGTATTTCTAAACAGGTCCTGGGGAACATAATAAATAATAACAATGCCTATTTTTATACAGTGCTTTGCATCAGATCTCAAAGCACTTCACCATCTTTTTAATATATGTTTATCCTCACAACACCCGTGGACCATCCTTCTTCCCAACATCTACAGTTCTTCATTCACAAAAGTGGTTTTTCGTTTGATAATAGTCAAAAGATTTGCGATTCTCCATTTAAAGAATAAAAAGCTAATACATTGTCTAGTTAAGACAAATTACCTGGATCTCCTCTCCAGAGCTGGCAGCTCTGCAGTGTTAAATCTTCTATCTGCCCATGCTTGGCTTGTTATTTAATTAAGACTGAGATAGGGATGACAATCTAATTACTTTGAAATGTGAATCCAGGCTAAGAGCAAAGAGTCCTGTGGGTGGCCACAAAGTGTTCACTGAAGGAAGGATGGTGGAACTGGGGCAGGAAGAGACAGCTACTTTCATTTATTACTGTTTTTAAAGAAGAACCCTGTCAAAATCAGTTTGATAAAGGCCCTGACACAAGGATTTATTACCAGCCACTAACGTCAGTTGTGGTCTCAGGCAGTTTAGCAACGTCATATGCCTGCTGCCTCGACTGTCCATGAGCTGAAGAGAGAATTAAGAATTGAAGCTAACAGTCTCAGGTCTGGCCAGCCGTCTATGCACAATCCCCTTTCTAGTACATGAGTGAAGGGAAAGCAATGTCTTCTAACTTGTGAATGAAGAGAGATGCAACTCCCATTCCACCACCACTCAACCTCTCAGAAGCAAAGGACTCATGAAAGTCTGCAGGTGGCTCTCAGCATAATGTGAATTAAAGACAAGTGCTCTGAAACACTGGCCTATCCTATTGCCAGAAATACTACTGTGTTAGCATCTTGGGGGGAGGCCGCAGTATTTTACAATCAACTGTGAGGGTGTTGGGTTTTTTAAAAGCACCAACAGCTAAAAAGAAAGACTTCCTCAATATACAACATTACAGGCCTGATATTGAAATCATACTTCAGGCCAGGAGAGCTTACCTGCTGTTGTTGTTAGGAGACAGAGAGAAGGGGTGCTCGAGCAAGGATCAGGGTGAGGTTCAGCAGGCTAGCAATCTTTGCTTAACTTTGGGAGGATCATCCCTTTTTTGAGGTAGCTGCATAGAAAATATGTAAGGGTGCTCAGTGCATACTGCCCGCTGTCCAGTTTTATGAGCGCAGGGATGTCCCATTTTTTTTCATTCCAATCCTCAGAGCTGACAACCTTAAATCTGAGCTGCTGCTCAAAAATTCAAACTCAAACCTGCATTAAAGTGTGGAGGAGTTTGGATTGCTTGGGTTTCCCAATGGTTACTTAAGTGACTCCCCATGTGCCATTACATCAGAGTTTGCAACGGTCCCTGCAGCCCTTTGCTCACAGAAAAACAAGAGTGAAGCAAATCCACTTTCCTAATCTTCCCCTTGGCAGCCCTCCCTCTTTCTGCTAGTTGGCCAGAACTCAGACTGCCCAAGCTCATCCTCACCACTGCCAGCCAGTGTTTACATCTTCAACATGTTGTTTTCTTGGGTGACGCCCCAAGACAGATTTGTGTCAAGGCTAGCCAGCCTGCTTGATGGCCCATTAAGGACAATCAGCTTGCCCAGTGAGTCCCTCCTGGAGCCATTTCAAAGAGCACTGAGGCAAGGGCAGCCACATGATTCAGCAAGGCATGTTAAGAACATGTGATCTAAGACTCCATCTTTTGCCAGTAACTTTCCATGCACTTGGGCTGAAAGTATAAAAGGAGACTGTGATATCACTTCTCTTCAATCCTGCTCCTCATCTCAGGACTATGATTTTCTAACAAAGGGTAGATTTGGATAAAGGACTGATGTCTCCCAATTCATTTGAATGATCCAGAGAGACTTTTTGTAAGCTAGCAGACTTACCATTACTACTATCAGAAGATTTGATAGCTTCTAGATCATCTTTGTAGTCACCATTGGCTAAACATTTGTTTATCCATACCACCCGAGTAGAGGAGAGTGATACTGGGGCCTGTGAGGAAGGCATTCCCTTCCCCCCCCCCCCCCGGCATAAGTTCAACCATGGGCTGGGGAAGAAATGGAGCATTTCCTCCATCTTTTAAGAGTCCTATTTATACCCCTTCAATGGGGCTGTAGGACTATAGCATTCTCAGGCCTGGGCCTCCCCTTCCCACCACTGTTATATGGGTGTACCACCATCTCCTTTAACAGACTGTGTGCAGTGGCTCTGTGAAGTGACCCTAGTCGTATTTGAGCCCTGCCCCCTAGTCTGTGTAGTCATGGATCTGCCAGTCTTCCCCCACCTCTAAAGCTTGTCTATGAACTAGGGTGAAGGAATCCCTTCTGAGGGAGTGGTGAGTTCACACTTACTGCAAGGACTCCTTGAATCCTGACTTTTGGAGCAATGTAACTACTTTGGTTCTGCTGCATCGTCCTTAACTACAAAGAGGTCACAGAGTTAACATTTGCCCCAATGAGAACTGAATTCTTGGATCCCTGTTTCAGATCGATAGGATTTATCAGCACTTTCATTCATGTCAGTGATTGTGCCATAACTCACTCCCTTCTAATTGCCACCTAATGGTTGGATTTCTAATATAGCAATTTTCAAACAGTCTTAAGATGGAAATTCACCTGCTTAACATATGCAAAATGTAATAATTGATATCATCTGTCAACTTTGTTTCCTAGGAAAGAAAACCTCAAATTGGATCATAAGGAAAAGAAAATCATTACTGAATGAGACACAAATGACAATTCTGAAAGTTTTCAGAGTAGCAGCCGTGTTTCATAGAGTCATAGATATTTAGGTCAGAAGGGACCATTATGATCATCCAGTCTGACGTCCTGGACAATGCAGGCCACAGAATTTCACCCACCACTCCTGCAAAAAACCTCTCACCTATATCTGTGCTATTGAAGTCCTCAAATCGTGGTTTAAAGACTTCAAGGAGCAGAGAATCCTCCAGCAAGTGACCGTGCCCCATGCTACAGAGGAAGGCGAAAAACCTCCAGGGCCTCTTCCAATCTGCCCTGGAGGAAAATTCCTTCCCGACCCCAAATATGGCGATCAGCTAAACCCTGAGCATATGGGCAAGATTCATCAGCCAGATACTACAGAAAATTCTTTCCTGGGTAACTCGGATCCCACCCCATCTAATATCCCATCACAGGCCATTGGGCCTATTTATCATGAATATTTAATTACCATGTTATCCCATCATACCATCTCCTCCATAAACTTATCGAGTTTAGTCTTAAAGCCAGATAGATCTTTTGCCCCCACTGCTTCCCTTGGAAGGCTATTCCAAAACTTCACTCCTCTGATGGTTAGAAACCTTCGTCTAATTTCTAGTCTAAATTTCCTGGTGGCCAGTTTATATCCATTTGTTCTTGTGTCCACATTGGTACTGAACTTAAATAATTCCTCTCCCTCTCTGGTATTTATCCCTCTGATATATTTATAGAGAGCAATCATATCTCCCCTCAACCTTCTTTTAGTTAGGTTAAACAAGCCAAGCTCCTTGAGTCTCCTTTCATAAGACAAGTTTTCCATTCCTCGGCTCATCCTAGTAGCCCTTCTCTGTACCTGTTCCAGTTTGAATTCATCCTTCTTAAACATGGGAGACCAGAACTGCACACAGTATTCCAGGTGAGATCTCACCAGTGCCTTGTATAACGGTACTAAAACCTCCTTATCCCTACTGGAAATACCTCTCCTGATGCATCCCAAGACCGCATTAGCTTTTTTCACGGCCACAACACATTGGCGGCTCATAGTCATCCTATGATCAACCAATACTCCAAGGTCCTTCTCCTCCTCCGTTACTTCTAATTGATGCGTCCCTAGTTTATAACTAAAATTCTTGTTATTAATCCCTAAATGCATGACCTTACACTTCTCACTATTAAATTTCATCCTATTACTCCAGTTTACAAGGTCATCCAGATCCTCCTGTAGGATATCCCTGTCCTTCTCTAAATTGGCAATACCTCCCAGCTTTGTATCATCTGCAAACTTGATTAGCACACTCCCACTTTTTGTGCCGTGGTCAGTAATAAAAAGATTAAATAAGATTGGTCCCAAAACCGATCCTTGAGGAACTCCACTGGTAACCTCCCTCCAGCCTGACAGTTCACCTTTCAGTAGGACCCGTTGTAGTCTCCCCTTTAACCAATTCCTTATCCACCTTTCAATTTTCCTATTGATCCCCACCTTATCCAATTTAGCTAATAATTCGCCAGGTGGCACGGTATCAAATGCCTTACTGAAATCTAGTGAAATTAGATCCACTGCGTTTCCTTTGTCTAAAAAATCCGTTATTTTCTCAAAGAAGGAGATCAGGTTGGTTTGGCACGATCTACCTTTTGTAAAACCATGTTGTATTTTGTCCCATTTACCATTGACTTCAATGTCCTTAACTACCTTCTCCTTCAAAATTTTTTCCAAGACCTTGCATACTACAGATGTCAAACTAACAGGCCTATAGCTACCCGGATCACCTTTTTTCCCTTTCTTAAAAATAGGAACTATGTTAGCAATTCTCCAATCATACGGTACAGCCCCTGAGTTTACAGATTCATTAAAAATTCTTGCTAATGGGCTTGCAATTTCATGTGCCAATTCTTTTAATATTCTTGGATGAAGATTATCTGGGCCCCCCGATTTAGTCCCATTCAGCTGTTGAGTTTCCCTTCTACCTCAAATATGGTAATGTCTACCTCCATATCCTCATTTCCATTTGTCATGCTACCATTATCCCTAAGATCCTCTTTAGTCTTAAAGCCTGAGGCAAAGTATTTGTTTAGATATTGGGCCATGCCTAGATTATCCTTGACCTCCACTCCATCCTCAGTGTTTAGCGGTCCCACTTCTTCTTTCTTTGTTTTCTTCTTATTTATATGGCTATAGAACCTTTTAGTATTGGTTTTAATTCCCTTTGCAAGGTCCAACTCTACTTGACTTTTAGCCTGTCTCACTTTATCCCTACATGTTCTGACCTCAATAAGGTAGCTTTCCTTCCTTTCCCTCCCTTCTTCCACTCCCTGTATGCTTTCTGCTTTTTCTTAATCACCTCTCTGAGATGCTTGCTCATCCAGCTTGGTCTACAACTCCTGCCTATGAATTTTTTCCCCTTTCTTGGGATGCAGGCTTCCAATAGCTTCTGCAGCTTTGATTTAAAATAATCCCAGGCCTCCTCTACCTTTAGATCCATAAATTCTTCAGTCCAATCCACTTCCCTAACTAATTTCCTTAATTTTTGAAAGTCAGCCCTTTTGAAATCAAAAACCCTAGTTGCAGATTTATTTTTGTTAATCCGTTCAGTTTGAACTGAATTAGCTCATGATCACTTGAGCCAAGATTATCCCCTACAACCATTTCTTCTATGAGGTCCTCACTACTCACCAAAACCAAATCTAAAATGGCGTCCCCTCTAGTCGGTTCAGCAACTACTTGATGAAGGAATCCATCAGCTATCGCATCTAGGAAAATCTGAGCCCTATTATTATTACTAGCACTCATCCTCCAGTCTATATCTGGGAAGTTAAAGTCTCCCATGATCACACAGTTTCCATTAGTATTTACTTTATTAAAAACATTAAAAAGGGCTCTATCCATATCCAAATTAGATCCCGGAGGTCTATAGCACACCCCAAGCACTATCCCAGGGGAGGCTCTAATAGTTTTCTTCCCCAATGTAATTTTTGCCCAGACTGACTATGTCTTATCCATTCCATCGCTTCTTATTTCTTTACATTCTACCTCATCATTGATATACAATGCTACTCCACCACCTTTACCTTTATTTCGGTCTTTCCTAAACAGCACATACCCTTCAATACCTGTAGCCCAGTCATGACTACTATTCCACCATGTTTCTGTTATCCCTATAATATCTGGTTTCACTTACTGCACAAGTAGCTCTAGTTCCTCCATTTTGTTACCTAGGCTCCTCGCATTAGTGTACAAACATCTTCATTTTTGCTGTTTGACCTCACTCACATTCTGTACCCTAGGCACGGTCATTCTACAGCCAGTATAATCTATTAGACTGGTATCTACACTGCCCTTCCTCCTACTCATGGCTGTATCCTCTCTTACTTCATTTTCTTTCCTCTCAATGCTAAAATCCAGCGTGGAGATTACCTGGACATCTCCCAACCATCTCCCCCAAATTCTTAATTTAAAGCTCTCTTAATCAGTTGTGCCAGCCTTCATCCTAGAAGTCTATTTCCTTCCCTACTCAGATGAAGTCCACCCCGAGAGAACTGTCCTCTGTCCATGCATGCCTCCCAGTGGCCATACATCCCAAAGCCCTCCTTATAGCACCATTGCCTAAGCCATCTGTTGATAGTCATAATCTTGTCACATCTTTGTTGCCCTTCTCTAAGAACAGGCAGAATCCCACTAAAGATCACCTGAGCCTTGATTTCCTTAAGCATCTTCCCCAGCCTAGCATAGTCTCCCTTAATACTTTCCAGCGAGAATCTAGCCGTATCATTTGTTCCCACATGAAGGATAATTAGGGGATCCTTTCCTGCTCCCTTTAGAATCCTTTTCAACCTCAGGTCTACATCCCATATCTTAGCACCTGGAAGACAGCACATCCTCCTATTCTCTGGATCAGCTCTGGTTACAGGCCTGTCTATTCTTCTCAGTAAAGAGTCCCCGATCACATAGACCTGCCTTTTCCTGGTGACAGTGCTATTCTCCAGTCTATCCCCTGTTCCCTCTGGCTGCAAGTTCTTTCCATTCCTATTCTCCCTTGTAATCCTCTTCAACCCATCCTGTATCCTCCTGGGGCTCATATTTGGTGTAGCCTCCATTAACTCTTCCCCTTTTCCTATAGGACTAGCCGCTCTTCTCTTCTTCCTTGCCCTTCCATCTTCAGTGATTACCTGCTGAGCCCCTTCTTCATTTTCCAACTCTGCAAACCTATTCTTGAGCTCTATTTCTCCTTCACTAGCCCGTCTTTTCCTCTGCCTGGTTCTTTTAGTCACATGCTTCCACTGACCACTTTCCTCACCCAATCTCCCCTCAGAATTCCCCAGTCCTGCTTCCATCTGCAAGTCTGAGCTTTTCCCTTCAGATACCTCATGTCTTTGCTCCATAATCTGCTCAAACCCCTTCCTAAACTCAACCAGACTTTCTACCTGCATCTCCAAACCTTGGATCTTTTCCTCCATCAGCTCTGTCAGACGGCATTTCATGCAGGCAAAACTCTTACCAGGTACCCCCTCCAGGATCATGTACATACCGCAGCTTCCACATCCAGTCATCTTCATTGTGTCTTCCACTACATGGGTCACTCCCACTGCTGCCTCTGTATCTGTCATAGCCTTCCCACTTAAATCCTTATAATCTGGGAAAAACAAACCACACCCAAAACACCGCCACCCACAGCAAAAACAAACCCCAAACAAGCACCACAAGACAAACTAACTCCCACTCAAACTCCCCTGTTTACAGCTCTGTTTGCTAGCTCCTGTGCCGCTGCAGCTGTATTAGTGTTAGTCTGTATCCGCAAAAAGAAAAAGGTATTTTCCACTGCATGCATCCGATGAAGTGAGCTGTAGCTCACAAAAGCTTATGCTCAAATAAATTGGTTAGTCTCTAAGGTGCCACAAGTACTCCTGTTCTTTTTGCGAATTCTGAAAGTGTAATGGAGCTTTAAATTAAATTGTCCAGAGAACTGTCTGAAATTTAAAGGCAAACAAATTCCCAGGTAAGCCTGCTGGGGAGGATGCTCTGCTGAAGCCAACACTTCTCCCCTAATTTTTCTTGTTGTTTAGTGTCCTGTAGCTTATGTCTCTGGCTCAGATAGGCCTCCTGGAAGGCTATCTAAAGCCATCTCATTAGAAGCAAGCATGGTTTTGCAGTACATGCTCCTTTTATTTCCCTTCTTTCTTATTTGCATTAAAAACAGGATCTTTGTCCACAACCGCCACATAAAACTTCATTATGTGCCTATTTGAGAGGCAAACTGTTTTATCTCCCTTTGAAAAATAAAAAAGGTCTCAGTGCCTTTAACCCTAGTAAGTAACCCTATACTATCAAACCATCATCTGCCCACAAGCAACCAAGGGGAAAGTTGTAAACAATTTTCATGTTTAAACTTATGAAATGCTTTTTTTGCCTCTGTCTTCATGAACAAGGTCAGCTCCCAGACTGCTGCACTGGGCAGCACAGCATGGGGAGCAGGTGACCAGCCCTCTGTGGAGAAAGAAGTGGTTCGGACTATTTAGAAAAGCTGGATGAGCACAAGTCCATGGGGCCGGATGTGCTGCATCCGAGGGTGCTAAAGGAGTTGGCAGATGGGATTGCAGAGCCATTGGCCATTATCTTTGAAAACTCATGGCGATCGGGGGAGGTCCCGGATGACTGGAAAAAGGCTAATGTAGTGCCCATCTTTAAAAAAGGGAAGAAGGAGGATCCAGGGAACTACAGGCCAGTCAGCCTCACCTCAGTCCCTGGAAAAATCATGGAGCAGGTCCTCCGGGAATCCATTCTGAAGCACTTAGAGGAGAGGAAAGTGATCAGGAACAGTCAGCGTGGATTCACCAAGGGCAAGTCATTCCTGACTAACCTAATTGCCTTCTATGACAAGATAACTGGCTCTGTGGATGAGGAAAAAGCAGTGGACGTGTTATTCCTGGACTTTAGCAAAGCTTTCGATACGGTCTCCAACAGTATTCTTGCCAGCAAGTTAAAGAAGTTTGGGCTGGATGAACAGACCATAAGGTGGATAGAAAGCTGGCTAGATCATTGCGCTCAACGGGTAGTGATCAATGGCTCCATGTCTAGTTGGCAGCCGGTATCAAGCGGAGTGCCACAAGGGTCAGTCCTGGGCCCGGTTTTGTTCAATATCTTCATTAACGATCTGGAGGATGGCATGGATTGCACCCTCATCAAGTTTGCAGATGATGCTAAACTGGGAGGAGTGGTAGATATGCTGGAAGGTAGGGATAGGATACAGAGTGACTAGGATTGGGCCAAAAGAAATCTGATGAGGTTCAACAAGGACAAGTTCAGAGTCCCACACTTAGGACGGAAGAATCCCATGCACTACTAAATAATAGGGACTGAGCAGCTAGGCAGCAGTTCTGCAGAAAAGGACCTTGGGGTTATAGTGGACAAGAAGCTGGATATGAGTCAACAATGTACCCTTGTTGCCAAGAAGGCTAATGGCATTTTGGGCTGTATACGTAGCAGCATTGCCAGCAGATTGAGGGATGTGATCATTCCCCTCTATTCGACATTGGTGAGGCCTCATCTGGAGTACTGTGTCCAGTTTTGGGCTCCACACTACAAAAAGGATGTGGAAAAATTGGAAAGAGTCCAGAGGAGGGCAACAAAAATGATTCTGGGGCTGGAGCACATGACTTATGAGGAGAGGCTGAGGGAACTGGGATTATTTAGTCTGCAGAAGAGAAGAATGAGGGGGGATTTGATAGCTGCTTTCAACTACCTGAAAGCGGGTTCCAAAGAGGATGGTTCTAGACTATTCTCAGTGGTAGAAGAGGACAGGACAAGGAGTAATGGTCTCAAGTTGCAGTGGAGGAGGTTAAGGTTGGATATTAGGAAAAACCTTTTCACTAGGAGGGCGGTGAAGCACTGGAATGGGTTACGTAGGGTGGTGGTGGAATCTCCTTCCTTAGAGTTTTTTACGGTCAGGCTTGACAAAGCCCTGGCTGGGATGATTTAGTTGGGGATTGGTCCTGCTTTGAGCAGGGGGTTGGACTAGATGACCGCCTGAGGTCCCTTCCAACCCTGATATTCTATGATTCTATGAAATTATAAACAAGAGGAAAAATATTAATTATCCTTTGACAAATCAGAGATCTTTGCAGGACAGAAGAGAACAGTAGGATATTATAAAATATTGTGCAAGGCTACAGTGCAGTGTTCTTTCCCTTCACTCCTTGTATGGGCACAAAGACTCCTTGAGAGAAATCATCACTGTATTCAGAACAGCTGCAACCCTGTACAAATGTATCCATTAAATTAATAACTATGCAGGGGTGGGGAGGGAAAAAAATCTAAGCTCATACTAGGACCTGACTACCTGCTAGCAGTGTTCCAGAGGAAGAGTGCAAGGCTGAGTCAGATGTTAAATGGAACTGCACTATCAACAAAGAGGACAAATAAAGAGTAGCAAAATGACAAAAACACACACTGTTCCTTGCTGCTTATTCTGCTTGGCAGGCAATGCCTAGTCAAGGTCTCCAGAAGGAATAGCTAGTCTTCTGGGATCTTTGAAAAGGAAAGATCGCCAAGTATCCTTGATAGCTTTAATAAAGGGATGGGCCTGGAATATGCTGAGATATATTACCTGCTCCTTCTGTGCCTTTGTTATTGTAAAGTAAGACAAATCTGGAATTACCTAACCAGTCACATAAAACCTGAAAGGGAAACAGACAGACATATTTAATAACTCCTTATTTCTTGTACCAGCAAAACCTTTGATTGAGGTGGAAAATATGATAATTTGATTTCCCTCCCTATCACTGATATTCACATTTTTACATGTCACTCAGTTCAGAGCAGGATGAATAAAAAATCTATAGTAAAAAATATCTGATTTTTAAATTTAAATCAGATTTTATTTAAACAGGTTTATTTTTAAAAAATTGGCCTCTTTAAAATTAAATTTGAAATTGATAACCTATGTTAAGGCCCAAAATTATAATATGTTAAAATCATTGAAACTAAATAAAAAAAATAATATTAAGCAGTATATTTTTTTCTGCCAATTTTTAAAGAAAGTTAAACCACTGAACTAGTGGAAGTTAATGGCTAAGCATCTGCAACCAGAGTTTGCTGAAATGCTAAACCAGCTTTGAGAGCAGTCACCTCTTCTGAAGGGGCAATATATATATTTTCTTCAATTCAGTTTAGTCAACTAGTTCAGTTCAGTGACTAGTTCATTTAAAGTTAAGAAACTAACTGGAAACAGAAAAAACAGGAAAGCTTGTTTTCCTCTTCCAAACTGTGAATAAAAACTAGGTGAGAGGGTGAGATCTACTAATTCTAAAACCCTGAAGCACATGGTGACCAGAAACAATCACTTCAGTTCACTAACTACAAATATTTCCTTTGCTTATTAAACCAGTTTTAAATGCAAAATGTGTTTTGATAAGTTTATGTATCAGCACTTTTAAGGCAGTTTTTTTATTTAATAAAAAATCAAATGCTGTTTTGTGCATTTTAATTGACTTTTAGTTTCCATCCAAATAGAGCTTGATACATCACAAGTAAAAAATTAATAAATTGAGTAAATAAGAAATGTATCACTTACCATTTTCTAACATAATAAAGAATGTAAAAATTAAGATTCTGAATAAATGTAAGTTAAGCTATAAAATTGCTTAAGTAAATATGTATAGCCAGTGTGTATCCTTCTGGCTAGCAGAAAGCAGCACCAAATTTAGTGTAAAGGCTATATTTAGTTGCAAATAACATGTTTAAATGGTGATTAAGTAATGAGACTCAACCTTTGTTTAAGAAAATAACTGAAGTACAAATGCAAAACATGATTAAAGTTTATGATTTACACCAAGGTTCCCGCTTGCTTAATTAAATCACAATTAAAATATTTAATTCAAATAGTTTTGGTTTAAATAAATCCACCCTGGTTTAGCGAACAAAACTAGCCTTGTCAGTTTTACTTCCTGTTTATAGTCAATTTCACTTCCTTTTTCATGCATAAGCTCAAAACTGTTGCTTTGGGATTTTAAACATTACAGGGAAATATTTATCTCTTCCCCTCCTTCTGTGCCCACAAATGCTGCTTTTACTGAAACAGGATATAGGCTTGCTCCACTTTCAAAAAGTTTTTTTAACTAGTGATTGTGATGTACATTGAAGAAAAGGCTTGTATATATTAGGTGCATTAAGCATTACCATCAGGACAACACCTAAATGCTAAGCGTGTCCTGATGCATCAGCTGCACCTTCTTGCTTCCAACTTCAGGACAGCAGAGCGGGATTTACTCCAAAAATATTTACCTCAAATTTACGTGAAAAAACAAAAGGGGCTATTTCATTATTTTGATTTACTGGGTCCTTTTTACTCTAGTATATTATAAGATATAGGATTTCCTCAGCGCAAAGCAGCTTTAGAAAATAGCAATAGGAAATCATGATAGACTGAGTCCCTTCCTAGCTGTATACCTTGACAATGGCAGAATTATAGTGATGAATAGGCCCGTAAATAAAATATTAAAGAACAGTTCATTTTTAGTGCTGCTGAGCAACTGCACCAAGTGAGTTGTAGATACTTTAAACTCCCAGAAGATTTTACACCCCTTGAACAAATCCTTCTAGCTCCATCAGTATCCCATATTCTTCCACTATGAAGACAAAGCCCTGAGCTCTTCTGGCATACTTTGCTCTTGTAGTAATATTGTTTTAGCCAAGAACAGCTAAAAGGGGATGCTCTCAAAAAATTAGTTTTAGTATACACATGCAAACTGCTGAATCTGGTATGGATAGAAATGTTTGTCTTTTCCTTTTTTTAAGTGTAAACATTCTCCTGCAGCGTTCTAGAACTAAGGCTTTGTCTACACTACCTTGCCACAGCTATGCCGCTAAAAGGTGCGCAGTGTAGCTGCTATTTGTCAGGCAGGAGAAAGCTCTCCTGCCAACAAAAAACTTCCATCCCGCATGAGACTAGACCACTCTAGCCAACAAAGCGCTGTTCATACTGGCGCTTTTCATCAATAAAACTTTTGTTGTTCAGGGGTGTGTTTTTTTTAACAATCCTGAACGACAAAAGTTTTGCTAATGAAGTGCCAGGGTAGACAAAGCCTAAAGGTTGTATTAGTGCAAGAAACCCAAAGTGCAAAACTGACTAAAAACATGAAGCATAAGAAGCAATCTACTTTCACATTCAGTCTGACAGATTCACAAAACAAAACAGCTCAAAACCCCCACCAACAAACCAAAACAAAACACACCAGTTGTTTTTGTTGTTGTTGTTTTTTTGTCGGAACTTCAAAAATGTTTTAGTTCCAGTAAAGTTTTCTTTTATGCTAATTCTTGCTTTAGCCATAACAGTTTCTTCTGACCCTAATTAGGGCCAATCGTGGGTGAAAGAGGCTCTTCTGTTGGTTTGAACTGATAGACCTGTGTTCTATTGTGCATATGCACAATAGGGCTGAATTAAAGTTTCATGGGAATGTTAATTCTGGCATTTTCTAACTTGTGAGTTCTTGACTTTGCAGCTTTAACACTTTAACACAGGGTTTTTTTGGTAGGAAAGATACCCTACTATCCCATACTATAGCATTAATCAGCACTAAGATGAACTGCTATTTTCTTGCATGGTAATAACTAAAATCATTCTGTGGGTTATTTACAGAAGTAAATAAAACCTGGTCTCTACCTGACTTTGCTTGTTTCCAGGAATACAACCAATCAAGGGCTTCCCTGTTTATGCTTTTAGTAGTTTGGCTGTGATCCAGAGTATTTCCTGGCCATATAATGGCAATCAAAATAATGCTAATTCTGGCAACACTTACTGGAATGATAAACATGTTATTTAAACAGATCCAAGCCCTTTGTTCTCCAACTCAATATAACCCTTACCCATGCTATTAATGTTGGTAATATTTTTTCCTACCACCAACTATGGACTTGCTAAACTACAGTTGGTATCGGACCTCTATAAGTCAATCTAATTAATAGTGGGGGGTTAGCTTTTCTTCTTTAAAAAAGGAGTACTTGTGGCACCTTGAAGACTAACAAATTTATGTGAGCATAAGCTTTCGTGAGCTACAGCTTACTTCAACTGAATGCATCCGATGAAGTGAGCAGTAGCTCACGAAAGCTTATGCTCAAATAAATTTGTTAGTCTCTAAAGTGCCACAAGTACTCCTTTTCTTTTTGCGGATACAGACTAACACGGCTGCTACTCTGAAACCTTTTCTTCTTTATTAACCATTAGCCTGTAATTTGCATAAGATGATATCTGACTATCATGTTCCCCCCAGCACCACCAGGATTCAGTTGCTTTTTGAGTTAAAATGAATATTTTCCTCATGTTTAGCCTAAACTTTTCCATCCTTAGCTTCAAGTCACTGATGCTGATAAATTGGAAAGGGTTCAGAGAAGAGCCATGAGGACGATTAAAGGATTAGAAAACACACCTTACAGGAATAGACTCAAAGACTTCAATCTATTTAGCTTAAAGAAGAGAAGCTTAAAGTGTGACTCGGTTACAGTCTATAAGTATCTACCTGGGGAACAACTATTTAATAATGGGCTCTTCAGTCTAGCAGGGGAAGGCATAATATGATCCAATGGCTGGAAGCTGAAGCTAGACAAAATCTGACTGGAAATAAAGTGTAAAATTTTGACAGAGGTAATTAACCATTGGAACAATTTGCCACGGGTTGTGGTGGATTCTACATCACTGACAATTTTTAAATCCAAGGTTGGATGTTTTTCTGAAAGATCTGCTCTAGGAATTATTTTGCATAAGTTTTATGGCCTGTTATTATACAGAAGGTCAGACGAGAGGATCACAATGGTTCCTTCTGGCCTTGGGATCTATGAATCTTTAAGGACAGAATATTTCCCTTACTTTGTTCATATTGTTATCTTGAAGACATTTAGAGTCTCTGCTTATGTCCCCTTGAAGCAGTAATTTTTTCTAAATTATATACATTTAGCTGCTTCAGTCCCTCCAATGCCAAAATCTTTATGCTCGTGCCCTGCAAGGCAGAATGCATCCAACAAATCATTGATTTGCTGATCAGTAGTACACTACTGTAAGTCACCTTTAACAGTACAATACAGTCTTAAAGTTTCCTTCCTAGAGTTCTCCCTCTTCCAAAAGGAGTTGTCAGGTCCTTGAGCTTCATAGCAAATTTTCCTGATGAACAGCAAATTCTCCTAAGGGTTGAAGTTAGGGCTGTTACTACATCTGGTCAAGAAGAGTGACCTATCTGGAGCAAGCTTAGAGCAAAGAATGAATGGGTATGTTATTCTGCAAGTCAACAATTATTGACTAGGGCATCTGTCTTATTTGGGCATAGGTGTCAGCTTCCTCCAGGTCTGGAGTGTGCGCAACGTCCCTCTCTGCCCCAAGCCCAGCCCCAACAATGTTCCCTCTAATTTTTTATATCCATGTGCAGAATGCATTTTATTATGTGCACCAATATGGAGGTGATGTGTGGTGGGGGCGGGGCTGAGGGTTTCGGAGTATGGGAGGGGGCTCAGGGCCAGGTCAGAGGGTTGGGATGTGGTGGGATGAGGGCTCTGGCTGGGGGTGCAGGCTCTGGGGTGGGCTGGGATGAGGGGTTTGGGGTGTGGGAGGGGGCTCAGGGCTGGGTGAGAGGGTTGGGGTGCAGGAGGGTGAGGGCTGTGGGGTAGGGCCAGGGATGAGGGGTTCAGGGTGAGGGAGGGGGCTCAAGGGCTGGGGCAGAGCACTGGGGTATGCGGGGGGGGGGGTGAGGGCTCCAACTGAGGATACAATCTCTGGGGTGGGGCCGGGGATGAGGAGTTTGGGGTGCAGGCAGCCCTGGGGCTAGGGCCAGAGGACTCCCCTGAGCCCTCTCCCTGCTGGCAGCATGGAGCTCCGGGGAAAGGGGCCCCCTCTCTCTGATGGCAGCACGGAGCTCTGGGGCTGGGGGAGAGGCCCATGGCAGCCCTGCATGTCCCAACTTGCTCCCCTCTCCAGCCCCACCCACCCTCTACCTCTCTCCTCTCTAGGCTGCTGTGGCTGCGTGACCCTTTATAGCCTGCTGCATGGTCACACAGCTTAAAGGGAACTTAGGCCCCCACCTGACCCCTTTCCCCAAACCCCCATTCACATCCCGCCTCTTCCCGCCCCTGCTCCACCCCAAGCCCCACCCCTACCCATCCCTTCTCCTAGGTCCTCACCTCGACCTGTCTCTTTCCACCCCCTTGCCCAAGTGTACCCCATCCCCGCTCCTCTCCTCTTCCTCCCAGAGCCTCCTGCCTGCACAAAACAGCTGATTGAGGCAGGCGAGAGGCACTGGGAGGGAGGGGGAGGCACTGATAAGCAGGGATGCCAGCTGATGGGAGGTGCTGGGGGGGAGAGGGGACCTGGCTGACAGTGGGTGCTAAGCACCTGCTAATTTTTTTCTGTGGGTGCTCCATCCCCAGGATGTCCAAAAATTCAAGGGGATTTCCAAATGAAGCCACTGAGCTGCTAACAAATACATGCTGACTTTCCATTAAAATCAGCTGCTGATATTGGAGAATAGCAGGTGTTGCAACAATCATTAAAAAAGGCACAAAAGGGTGATCCTGAGAATTACAGCTCACTGAACCTCATTTAAGTACCAGGTAAACTGGCTGAAACAATGATTAAAGAAACATTATAGAACACCTAGTTGAACAGGGTGAGAGGGACCAACCAGCATGACTTCTGTAAAGAAAAGTCAGACCTATCTAATTTACTTGAATTCATTTGAACATGTAAACTAAACAGTGTCTACAGAAGAGCTGATTGATATAATTTATCTGGACTTTCAAAAAAGTCTGATATAAGTTTTGCCTTTAAGAAGTTAAGGGGACTAAGTACTGGGAGACAAGAGCCTTGTACTGTCAGGGATCGGAAACTGGGTAAGAGTCAGAAAACAAAATAAGATTAAAAAGAAAAGGAGTACTTGTGGCACCTTAGAGACTAACCAATTTATTTGAGCATAAGCTTTCGTGAGCTACAGCTCACTTCATCGGATGAATACTGTGGAAAGTACAGAAGACCTTTTTAGACACACAAACCATGAAAAAATGGGTGTTTACCACTACAAAAGGTTTTCTCTCCCCCACCCCACTCTCCTGCTGGTAATAGCTTATCTAAAGTGATCACTCTCCGTACAATGTGTACGATAATCAAGTTGGGCCATATCCCCGATAATGTCACTGCTAACCTGGTGGCTGAACTTTGTGACTTTGTCCTTACCCATAACTATTTTACATTTGGGGACAATGTATACCTTCAAATCAGCGGCACTGCTATGGGTACCTGCATGGCCCCACAGTATGCCAACATTTTTATGGCTGACTTAGAACAACACTTCCTCAGCTCTCATCCCCTAACGCCCCTACTCTACTTGCGCTATATTGATGACATCTTCATCATCTGGACCCATGGAAAAGAAGCCCTTGAGGAATTCCACCATGATTTCAACAATTTCCATCCCACCATCAACCTCAGCCTGGTCCAGTCCACACAAGAGATCCACTTCCTGGACATTACAGTGCTAACAAACGATGGTCACATAAACACCACCCTATACCGGAAACCTACTGACAGCTATTCCTACCTACATGCCTCCAGCTTTCACCCTGACCACACCACACGATCCGTTGTCTACAGCCAAACTCTGCGATACAACTGCATTTGCTCCAACCCCTCAGACAGAGACAAACACCTACAAGATCTCTATCAAGCATTCTTACAACTACAATACCCACCTGCGGAAGTGAAGAAACAGATTGACAGAGCCAGAAGAGTTCCCAGAAGTCACCTACTACAGGACAGACCTAACAAAGAAAATAACAGAACGCTACTAGCCGTCACCTTCAGCCCCCAACTAAAACCCCTCCAACGCATTATTAAGGATCTACAACCTATCCTGAAAGATGACCCAACACTCTCACAAATCTTGGGAGACAGGCCAGTCCTTGCCTACAGACAGCCCCCCAACCTGAAGCGAATACTCACCAGCAACCACATACCACACAACAGAACCACTAACCCAGGAACCTATCCTTGCAACAAAGCCCGTTGCCAGCTGTGCCCACATATCTATTCAGGGGACACCATCACAGGGCCTAATAACATCAGCCACACTATCAGAGGCTTGTTCACCTGCATATCCACCAATGTGATATATGCCATCATGTGCCAGCAATGCCCCTCTGCCATGTACATTGGTCAAACTGGACAGTTTCTATGTAAAAGAATAAATGGACACAAATCAGATGTCAAGAATTATAACATTCATAAACCAGTCGGAGAACACTTCAATCTCTCTGGTCACGCGATTACAGACATGAAAGTTGTGATATTACAACAGAAAAACTTCAAATCCAGACTCCAGCGAGAGACTGTTGAATTGGAATTCATTTGCAAATTGGATACAATTAACTTAGGCTTGAATAGAGACTGGGAGTGGTTAAGTCATTATGCAAGGTAACCTATTTCCCCTTGTTTTTTCCTCCCCCCTCCCCCCAGGCGTTCTTGTTAAACCCTGGATTTGTGCTGGAAATGGCCCACCTTGATTATCATACACATTGTAAGGAGAGTGATCACTTTAGATAAGCTATTACCAGCAGGAGAGTGGGGTGGGGGGAGAGAAAATCTTTTGTAGTGGTAAACACCCATTTTTTCATGGTTTGTGTGTATAAAAAGATCTTCTGTACTTTCCACAGTATGCATCCGATGAAGTGAGCTGTAGCTCACGAAGCTTATGCTCAAATAAATTGGTTAGTCTCTGAGGTGCCACAAGTACTCCTTTTCTTTTTGCTAATACAGACTAACATGGCTGTTACTCTGAAAAAAGTAAGATTAAAAATGGATTAGATATTTATACAGCTAATGGGGCAGATCCTCAGCTGGTGTAAGCTGTCATAGCTCTATTGACTGCAATGGAGCTATGACAATTTACACTAGCTGAGGAGCTGCTCCAGTGTGAACATCTACAGTTACACTGGAGAGGAAAAAAACGGTATAAACTCCCTTGCTTCAGGACATAAGCCAACCATAGTTGCTGGCATTGCAAAGAAGCTTTCCCTTTGGGCAGGTTATTTTATAATTGTCTATTACACGGATCCTTACATCTTCCTGAGAAGCGGCTCATACTGTATACTGCTGAAGATGGGATACTGGATGAGGTGATTTGACTGGCCCAGTTTAGTATAGCAGTTCCTGGAGAAAGCAGAATCCAGGTAGTCAACTGCCTCTACATTCAGCTAGCAGGTCCGAGCATATACAAATGTCCATCACTGGAAGTGTAGCCCTTTTACTAGCAAGTAAATGGGTCAAATGACCAATTCCACCCCACTTTTAAGTCTGTTGAATTTAGCACAAAATTTATTATAAATTTGATTTTAAATTATTTGAGTATACAGGCAACAGGAAAATATCAGGAAAATAACAAGGCAAGTTACCCTTTGATATCAGTTGCAAATTCTGTTGCAGAAATATTGAATTTATGGCACAGTACCACCAATTTGTTGTTCATATGTAGGTATTATTTAAAATGCTGATTATTATGGCTTAAAAGACAAAATAATTTGCAGAAAGTAAGACATCAAAAAACCCAAAGAATGCAAGTCTTCTATATAAACAAGCCCGGTACACGGAGCTGTTGCTTCAATTTATACCCCTCCTCCCCCATGAATCCGTGACTTGAAAGGCATCGTTCATATTCTTCATATTTGTTCTGTGTGTTCAAAAAGTGACTACATTGTTGTTTACAAATGAGAGACATTTAACATATCCCTCATTTCCTATATTAGATTTGAGTGTAACACACAAAAAAGAAGAGAGAGACAGATAAATGTGTCCTACTTATAGTGAAAGATAACTATTTTATGTTCTTTGACACAGTGCCCAAAATCTGACAGCCAGGTAGAGATGCTTTTCTTCTCAAAACAAAGAACAGTATTCAGAATAATAAGAAACAAGCATGTGATGTTGCTGCATTTTGTCATAAAGGCTGAAAAGCTATTGATTTTCCAGACTGTATCTCAGTTGATCCAAAAGGCCATATCTCAGCAGAGCAAGGAGACTGAAATTCGAAAGAGAGAAATTGGATTGCACGAAGGACAGCTGCCAACTTCCTCCCCTCTCAAATACCTAACCTCTCAGATGTGTCTTGGCAGGCAAAGCAAGAAGAACTTTGAGGCATCTTAAGGATAGTATTGTCACATTCCAGGGCGCAGTCCAGACCAGTGAGGGGTTTTGTCACCAGCTGCACCACAACCTTGGGTGTCTTACAATGCTTTGCTGTTGTAGCTCTCAACCAGAGCCACTCACAAACAGCGTACCAGCATAAGGTCACACCCTGAGTGTCTGTGTATAGCTGCAGCCCTGGTCCAGCAACTCTGACCTCAGCAACCTGTCAACAACACACCAATCACATTCTAGCTTTCACCAGCCTGGGTTACTACTTGTAGGGTGACCTCAACACACTCCCAGTCCCAAATTTTCCCTAAAATTTGTGTTCTGCACTGTCCAGCCTTCTCCTGGACAATTCAGAGATTAAAGGTCCATTGCCCCTGTAAAGGATCAGTGTTCCACAGTTTGCTTACCAAACAGTTCAGTTTAAACACAGCACTGGATGGGTTCAGATTAAAAATAAAACAAGCTTATTTAACTACAGAGAGATTGATTTTAAGTGAGTATAAGTATAAGTCAGAAATAGTTACAAGACAAATAAAGATAAGACACTTTCTAGTAGCTAAAACTTAACAAGCTAGACTTGATCCAAGGTAAAATCCTTACAACAGGTTACCCAGCAAAATGGCTGACCAAATTCTCAGGTCAGTATGAAACCCCAAAGTCAAAGGTCTGGTTCCTTGGTTTTCTTAGGTGTAAGATTATATATATATATATATAGAGAGAGAGAGAGAGAGAGATAGTGGTATTTTTGCCCTTCACTTGTATAGTTCAGTCACCGTCTGAAATGCATTTTCCCCGAGGTTTACCCCTAGATAAAGTTCATTCCAGCTGTGAGAAAGGAGACATGGAGTCTAGGGTGAAAGAGGTTCCATGTGGTTGTTTGCTAAAATACAAACTGATCTGTTCCTGCCCCTCTTTGTTGCCAAACTATGGCCACTTGACAGGTGATTATCAATCAACTTTGATGATACCTGGCTAAGGTGTCAGTTTGTCCTTTGTCTTTGAGAAACTGCTTTACCCTCCCCAGACTTGTCTGATAAGCACATCGTAGTGATAATGTCAGCATATGTTCATAACTCTCAATATGCATTTTGTACGTACATTACTCAAGAATATTGATGATCAGTGTATCATTAGTTTTTAAATGATACTTCACAAGGCATATTTTACACAAAGATTATTACAATAACGTCTAGTGTGTGAATACAGGGGTTTTTTTGATCACCAGTATCTCCTCCTGTAAAGCAATGCTGACATTCAAGAGCTGTGGGCTCTGCTAACATTTGGGATTCTGATATATAGGAAGGCTTTATGCTTTGTGGGGAAGCCACTTTGAGTCAGAGTTTCTTTGATAAGTAGGCTATATATAAAACCCATTTGTAAAAAACTCTTCATTACTGACAGAGAAATAAGAAGTCTTTGTTGACCTCCAAGTGCCCACAATCTGATCTTAGGGCCATTTGTGGCAAGTTCAGTGGTCTCATGCCAATCTTTTACCTTCTAAAATGCATGCAGGCTCTATCCACATATTTTATATACTCCCCAAATCTATCAGAGAAGATGAGAAAAAGAGGAGTAGTCTACAGATAGGTCTGGATGCCAGGACCTTCCAAGTTCTAATTCTGTCTCAGACACTGAATCCCACTGTGGTGTTGGAGAAAACAGTTAGCCCATAAGACAATGTCCTGAGGAGTTTCAGACCTTCAAAATTGGCCAGTTTCCAGGGGTTTATTGCTGTCTACAGGGTCTGCAGAGGCTCCCCTTTCAGAACACACACAGCTCCAGTTCATATCAGTGTTTGGCGAGCATATCCCAACCCCTGTTGAAGTCACTGATATTTTTCTCCCTGTCCTGATCCTGTATCAGACAAGGAATTCCACAAAAATCTCTTGGGAGTCCCACCCTCTGCGCCTTAATCCTTAATGCTTTAATATGCCTTGTGCGGTCGTGGTGCTAAAAAATCCCACCACCATGAGGGGCGTAGCTCCCAGCACTGGGAGTGAAGCTCCCAGCGCTGGTGCACTGTCTACAGTGGTGCTTTACAGTGCTGAAACTTGCTGCGCTCAGGCAGTGTTTTTTCACACCCCTGAGCCAGAAAGTTGCTGCGCTGTAAATTGCCAGTGTAGACAAGCCCTGACAGCTCAGAGAGAGAAACAAATCATGCTCACTATTTCTCATCTCCTAAAGAAAGCCCATGCAACTGCCCTCTGAGTCACAGTCTTTGATCTGAGGAGTTATCAAAGTTTGCACTATGGACAACATGTGCCTCAGTATATGAAAGAGCATATCCAGCTGCCAAGAGTGGACTGAAGCCTGACTAAAGATACACACAGTAGAACAAACACAGATGAGACAAAAGGACAAAATGATGAGTAAGATAGCTGCCAGGACCTGGTTCTCTCACCCCATACCAGAATGTAGCAGAATGTGAAGGTAACAAAGCAAAGCTGATGTAAGTGAGAGAAGAATGTGGTCCATTTTAAAAAAAAGTTAATTGTCTCTGTTTTATTTTGTTTTTGCCTGTGATGGGGTGGGGAGTTAGTATATATCCATATGAAAATAAACCTCTCTCTCAAGAATCTGATCTGCCACTATTGCAGCCAGTAGTAAAATCACTATTAACAACTGCAGGAGCAGGGTTGGACTGCTTGTGAACATTTTACTATTGCACTAAATTAAAATAAGAAAAACTGTGTTTTTGTATTGTAGAAAAACTTTAAAAAAATACAGGATTTAGCATTTTAGGATTATAGTGAGAACTAGAGGTTTATAAGCAAGACTATTCTTTGTCTGACAGTCTAACTAGCTCCTGCTGTGTCTTTTGCCCTAATGGGCCTGTGGATTAAATGCAAAGTTTTTCCTATTAAATGAGCCTTCAAACTAACCCTGGAAGAGACCAAGTATTTTAATTTTTTTAAACTACGTAAATTCTTTGTTTCCCGCTCCCTCCCTTGAGATTGAGGCAAAAGAAAAGATACAGAGCAACAAACTAAGTCACAGGAGGCTAGATTTGAATTCTCCCTTTTTGTTTAGGAAACTTTGAAATAGGCAAAGCCACAGTTGGTATTATGGGTGCATGAGAGACCACCCGCAGTTAAAGTTGCATCTCCCTCTCTGCTCTCCCTTACCTTTACTCAGCTTTTAGCTCCTTCCTTCCCTTTTCACCTTCCTGCCTTACCAAATTTAATCCTCCACTTTACTCCCACTCTCCTTTGCCTCCATCTGTCCCATTTTTTCCTTCTACTCCCACACCCTTCCCTCCCTTCCTTTATAACTCTACTCCTTCCTCATACTCCATCTGCCCCAATGCTCTGCCCCTTTGCATTTCTCTTTCCTTTTTATCACCGTCTGCTCCCTCCTACTCTCCCGTCACAAAACACCATGTTTAGCTCAAACGTGTTAAGCTATTTCTTTGCACAGGATAGCTGCTTGTGGGTTGCTCTCTAATCTCTCAGGACCTGGTGTGTTTTTTTCATACATCGGTCCTGTGCTGTGTCTTCCTAGGCAAGCCTGAAAAAACAATTCTGGTTCTATTTGAAGTCACTGGGAGCTTTGCCATGGACTTCAGTGGTCCAAGGTATACCTCTGTGAGAGCTGACCTATAGCCATGGTAGTATATTGATAGGAGTGAGTGCAGATATTACAGCTTTTAGTCCCAACTCTGGCATAGGTCTTCCTGGGTGACTGCAGTAAGTCACTTCTCTCAGTGTACCGCCTACTCTTGCCCCTGTCTCCAAATCTGTAAAATGGGGATCAGTTCTCCCTCAGAGAACTTAATTTGTTAATGTTTATGAAGGACTGTGAGATCTTCTAATGGAAGGTACTATGGATATATTCAATTATCCGTTTGAGAAGACAATCGTTCCTCTGGCTTTTTTAAGTCTCTCTTTATGCCTGTAAGTCATATAAAGTTTCTCTTATTCACAGTCTGTGCAAAACTTAACTAAACTTCATAATCAATAGGATGCAATGTGTGCTTAGCTCTACAAAGATTGTACTGGACGGAAGCCAGTTTTAAATCCTAGTAATCATTTTCTATGGTTCTGCTTTTGGAAAGAGAGTCCATATTAAATGTTGTGTTGCTGATGTTATCTGGTCTTGGAAGATAGCTGATACTTCAGAATCATTGTTGGCTAGCAGCACTTATTACAGAAGTGAACATGCCTTTGCTTTACACAGACCGTGAATAAATATCCACATGGTGTATGGTTGCAACTGTCACCTCAAGATACCTGCAGTTTTTTTTTTAAAGAGTCATTCAGAATTTATAAAGGAAAAATAATTCAGATCATTTATTTTCCACTAAGCAGTTTGAATCTGCCAGCAGGGAAATAAGAAATAAGGGCTACCAAGAACTTGCTATTATTAGTGGGCTAGGAAGATATATTTTTCAGAGTTCTTGGAACAGGGTAGGACTGAAGATTACTTTTCTGAGCTCAGAGTTTTGATGTACTGGGAATAAGTACTCGTTTTCATGCAAATATTTTACCTGGTCTCAGTTTTGTTATTAATAAACTTAGAAAGATAGTTGTGGAAAGAAGGGGAACAGGAATTTGGAAACCATTTTGATACCTGAAGGTTGTGTGACAAGTCAGCAACCCCATGTGTACAGTATTGTAAAAATGAGAAAGAGACAGGGCTACCGATAGGCAGAGTTGTCAAACCCACAGGGCATGAGGCAGCCTGAATTTCTCAGTGGGAAGTGGGAGGGTCGGGGGGAATCACACAGCCTTCTTGCAGCTCAGTTCAAGCCAAGGCAGTCAGAAAGATCTTCTCACACAAAAACCTAACAGGTTCTCTGATCAGGAAAGAGGGCTGGCTTCTAGCAGGGGGAAGGTTTTGCTATCCAGATATATATTGTTTTCAACCCCAGTTATAATTCACAATCTCTAGGATGTAACACCCAGGAAATGGACTCTGAGATAACTGTAGTAGTACAGATACTCTCCAAAAAAAAGTCCCTCCCCATTTTCAAATAAGACCCAATAAGCACTATTTCAGGACACTACCGGAGAGTTTTTGTGACTATTTCACAAGGCTGGAGTAAACTTACCAGCCTGGGCACAATCTCCTCACCCACCCCTTACAATGATGAAAAAGGAAAAACATTTTAAAGTGATATTTTACTTGGCCTTAAAAAAAGAGAAACTCATCCCAAGCTAATAGGTAAGTAGAACTTTCAGAAGGCTTGGTTAATGTACACTCCTGTTATGCTGCATGTGTTCAATAAAGTAGCCAATTCTTCACTTAATACCAAATTTTAGTATTTGTTGAGGTAGTGTAACAGTTGCTTACCTTTCTGCCATCAGGTACAGTCCCTTCCTGAGTTTCCCTTGCTCTTGGGAGTTCATTTAGGTCTCTAGCCAAACCTAATAATAATAATAATAATAACAACTATAATCATCCATTCCTTCCTAGAACCAATGCAAAAAGATGTCCACATGAAACAAATTCTCCAGCTATGCTCTCCTTTCCAAGTTATAATAATGACACCACCAGTTGCTCCTTAATTCCCCTCTCAGGGATAAGCTCTCTCAGGCTTTTTAGCCAACCCCCCCCCCCCAACTCTTTCTCAAGAAACTTTATCCAGTGCTTTTGTTCTCCCTTTAGCCCTGGTCCAAGGCTCTTCCAAAGCCTTTTGACAGAAAAGACCCAACAGCAAAACCCATCAGGTGTCTCTCCACATGGAGCAAAGTGAATTTCTCACACAGCTTTCCTTCCCAACATTTGTTGCTGCTAGGCCGACATCTCCAACCATCCTGGGAACTGTAAGTCCCAGAATGCCTTGGTTCTGAGATGAACCCACTGGGAATGGAGTCATGCTATACCTTTAGCTTCAACTGAAAGCCACGACCAATTCTGTTACAATCAGAATGCTGTGTGTTTTGGAGAGTGCTGAGCACACCTGTGCTGCTAGGTAACCTCAATGAACCTTTGTCAAGGAATAAAGCCATGTTCCAGCCATAGCTCAACTCTTGTTTTTGGAAGTATGCAAAAATTTGGTTCCTTTCTTCTCCCTTATTATTTATTGTGCTGCTGGATAGGAAAGAAAACAGTGGACAGAGTACCCAGAAGGCAGATTTACTCAGGCAGTTGTGGCTTGGTTTTCCACTGGAAAACTCTGTTCTTATATATTTACTAACACATGTTACTTTTTTTTTCCAAGTGAATAAACGTAGTGTTTGTGACAGAGGTGTTATCTGAACTTCCCTTCCACAACTCTCTCTGTGGAACTTAGGTGAACTTGCAACACCCCTGATGTAGTAATATGGACACCCTTTCTCAAAACACAGCTCTACCAATGCATCTTAGTCCAGATTTGCAACACATCCTACCACAAATCCTGCTTCCAACCCCAATTCTATCAATGCACCTCAATCTGGAGCTGTTACAGCCTCTGCTCACTCTACTTCTGGGCCCTCCCACAGCTCTGCTGATGCATCTCAGCCCTGACATGAACTATCTACTGCCTATTCTACTCTGTAGCCCCTTGACTGGAGAATTCCAGTTGTGTCAATTTGTCATTATTTGGGGGTTTACACAAACAAAACTAGAATGGGACCTTCCAGACAAGCCTAAATTTGAACTTGGGTCTCCAGCACAGAAAGGCTAGAGCCCTAATACATCGCATCATCACAACGTTGATGAATCTGATACCTTGGTTCACGTTCCCAAACTCAGCAGTGGCACTGGGATTTTCTGAAGAACGCTGGTTTCATATTGGCGCATGCTGAGCTCTTGACCCTTTGTTGACTCAGCTTGAAAAGAAGCCCCAGTATAAAGTGAGGCCTCTTCTTCCCACCTAAAATCAAGTGAATATTTGTCCCTGCATAGGCTGTTGCACCTGAAGTCTCTCTGAATGTTGATATGGAAATTGTTCTCCTGCCCAGTAAGCCCTGCAGTATCACGTCCAATGTGTCAGAGTTCATTTTTAGGACCATTATTCTGGAGTCTGGGAAACCCTGCCATCGCATCTCCAATGTTTCAGAGGCATGAGCTCCCCTGGGGTACAATCTACTTTTAAATCTGTCTTCAATCTTGCCTTACAAAGCTCTGCCATAGTGGAAGAACATTTCTATATATACAAGACACAAATGAGTGACATGTGCGTCTGGGTCTGAATGTCCATTTCTATCTGCCCACGTCAGCATCTTTGCCTGATTTCATGTGTATGTGTGTGTGTTTTATCTGTGTATGCATAACAGATGTGAATTACACTTAAGAGGAAACAAGAAAACACCTCAACTGTAGTAAGAAACCCCTTGGGTAAATACAGTATAAAATCAGAGCGAATTCCCCCACTCTGTGTTGGGCATGGGTAAATGCTGCTTTAGTTATTTTAAGTTGGATGATTCTTTCTGAAAACCTTGACATCCCTACCAACAGCATCTTCTCTTGTGCCCAACCCAGACAATGGCAAAAGCTGTAGGAAATTTTTCAGTTCAGTTTTGTTCTTCAGCTTACTACCTGCTCTCTCTGTCCCACTCTCCACTAATGCTCACCTGGTATACAAACAGAAACAGATATGTCCACAGTCATACTGTAATGTTTCAATATAGAAAGAGCAAAAGAATTTTCAGCCACACGTACCTTTTTATAAAAAGTTTAGGAAAACAAGAAAGAACAAAAGTCAAGTCTGAGAACAGATTGTGTCCTGTTCTGCAACAGGCTGCAGCAGCTCTAAGAACACAATAGCTCCTAAAGGATGTACACAGGGAGAGTTTGTAGAAATTGAAGGGTGGAGTACATGGGAAATAAAAGACATGACAGTTTCAAATCTGCATATACTGAACATATGATGACATACAGGTAAACAGAGATGCAGGTACACGCAATATTTTTCTGCATTACTAAAGGCTTAGGGAAGTTTTCTGTGAATGGAAGAGCAGAGAGGTGTGCTATCCACAGAAATAGATCTCCTTTTTTCTTGAAGTGCGTTAGAAAGGCCTAGCTTCAGTAAATATCTAACATGAGAAGAGCCAGAGAATGTTAAACAGAAAGAGCAATGACATATTCCACCAGCTGAACATGCTTGGGGCTGGGGCTTCATCACGTATTGGGCCAGCACTCCTGGATTCCATTTACAGCTCTGTCACCAATTCCTTCTGTAGCACTGGGCAAGTTACTTAATCTCTCCACCAAGATTGTCATGAAGGAGGGAGCAATGTGTGGCATCAGCGATAGTGGGGTTTTCTGTATATTAGGAAATAGATTGAGACGTGGCATTTCACCTGGGCCAAACAGCCATCAGAGGGTGATAACTTTTTGTCACTAATATACTAGCTTTGGTTGGATTCAAAGCACCATAATAAAAGCTTGACATCCATTTCAAATCCTTTAAGCCATCCTACCTCCTTGATCCATTTATTTATGCAGAATGCCTGAGAATACAAATTTTAATTAACTATTTCTAGCCCTCTTTTGGATAATTACCTTCATCATCATCAACAAGACAGCATTTCCAAGTGTAACCAGAAAGATACTATATTTCGAGCTAACACAGAATAGGATGGCTTTAAAAACTAGTAGCTTCCCCCTTAGGAAGAACTAACTTTGCACTTGTCTCTTTCCTCACTTCCCTCCCTGACCCTGTCCCTCCTTTTTCCTTCTTTGAGGGGGCATCTTCTTACATTCTTAGCCCGAGCTGAAGTGCTGATCAGTCAAAGAAGGAACCCCACTCTGTGCACGGAATCTCACTCTCCCTTTAATGGACAGGACGTTAGACTAATTTGACCAATGTTCTGTGCCTGTCTCATAGTTCTTACGCATGGTCGCTCCTAAGACAGGCAACTTATGATGGAGATTTCTGACATCAATTTGCTCTGTGCTGACCACACTATTTGCATCAATTCTTGGTGGTACAATGGTTGAAGAAGGGCAGAAATACTGTTTCCAAAATATTTTTAATCAGCTCTGGAGATTAATATACCATAGTAGTCCATGGGACAATACCCATAGCAACCTAGCCACATTAGTTTGCCTTGTTCGGATTCCTCGGACAGGGGACATAGGCAACAAACAAGCAAAGTGTGTCCTGCATCCCCCCCACAGCCCACTGAAGGATAACATCCTATTACTGCTATTAGACAATGAAGTTACACCATTAGCTCAAAGAGTAGAGATCTATGCTGCAGTGTTGAAAGCTCCATGGTCAAACCATGCTGATAGCCAAGTAGGGATCAAAACACAGACTTTCAAATAAGTGAAGAACCCCACAATACCAGAATATATCTTACAAGGCACTGTAGTAATCAGTGTGCACTCAGGAAAGACCCTGAGATCTGCTAAGGTTAATTGGCTATTTAAAGCTGTCACCATGGAGTCTCCTGACAAACATGATTTTACTGACTGAAGTTGGCGGTTGTTTGTCACCTGCCTATGGGACTCACAAATGAGTTGCTGTTCTCACTTGAAGTTGAAACTTCTAAGGTGACTGACTGTGAAGTGACTAGTCTGTATGTGTGGCTCTGCCCTCTACTGGATAGAACTGGAGCCCAACTGTGTCATAGAACTTATACAGCGAGGAGCTTAGAGAGAGTCTCCTCCACTAGGCCAAGCAGTAGGGTCCTGTGCTTTTGGAACAGGACGATCCAAGTTCTGTCCATGTAGGCAGAATAGTGACTGCCCTGAAGTCCTACGTGGCCATGGGCGTGTTAAAATATGAAGTCTTATGTATTTGATACCAGAAATAATTCAAAAATATTACTTAGGTTTTTTTCTCAATTGTATCAGCTAGCAGGTTAAATGCCAGCCACTGCATAGCCAGCTGATCTCTGCTTATGTGCGAACACCCCAGTAGGTTTTCCACAGCTCCGTCACATAGCAGGAGTTCTGTGACACTTGTTTGCAACATCACAGTACAGTGAGTGAAGCCTCATGACAGGCAGCTCAGATACTGCACTCAGGTACAGTCAGATGAGGTGGCTAAAATTATTCTGAAAATGCTAGTGTGGGTGTTCACAAAGATTCTGTGGTTCTCTGATTCCCATACTCCAGAGAGGGGATGGTCTCTGACAGACACTCCCAATAAAGCCCTGATCTCAAAGGCAAGATCTTTATGGCCAAGGTTCCTCACGAACAATTAAACATGTCTCAGTGGGATGTATGCATCAAAGAATTAACACCTCACCAGGTCAAGAAGTTAAATAGTCTCCAAAACACTAATGGGCACATCAAAAATGTGTGTGTATAGATTTAAAAAAAAAACCTCTCTAGTTTAGGCTGCATAGCAATTTCCATTCAAAGGCCTCTCTAAAACTCTTGCTCTTTTGGCAGAAGTTTTCCATGCTTAGGGGGTCCAATCCTGCAAATAGCCATGTGAATAATGTTAGTCATGTGTAAATGTTGGACCCTGATCCACAAAGGCATTTAGGCACCTAACTCCCACTGGTTTCAGTTGAAACCAATGCCAATGGAAGTTGGATGTCAATAGATTCTAAAATACTTTTTGAGAATCTGGGCCTCAATCTATACAAAAAGTTACTTTTATTTATTTATTTAGCCAAAATTTCAGCCATGTCAGCACAAGAGAGTGCAGAAATATTATTTCCATTATTTAAAAATATATGTGTGACTTAAACGCTTAACCATGCACCCTTAATACTTTCAGTGTAGCTTGTCTGTGTATATTTCATACAAATGTAAAACTATCTGCTGCACATGCTTCTAGTCTAGCATGATGAACAATGGGTTCAGTACACAGGCACTATGAAGAACTATGTATTCGTTCCTCTTGCTTTTAAATGCTTGGTTATGCAAAAGTGTGTGGCTTCCCACTAGCAAGAACTCAGGTGCTGTGGATTCATGTGCACCACAAACCAGTTGGAGCAGGACAATGAGGTTCCACATTTGCCATTCCTTTTCCACTCCCTAGCAAGAATCTTAAAAATTAGACACAGAAAGGCCTGTTTCACACAGTCCTGCCAAAGGGCAGGGAGGTTACAAGAAACTATTCCCTACAGTATATTCTCAAGTGCACTGACCAGTCCAGTTCTAAGTATGCTCAAGTGTTGAAACTATTCCAGCTTCATTTGGGAGACCATCGCTATGTCAGCTGCATCTCACCAGTCAGAATTTTCTTGTGGCAAGCCTACAATATTTCATTGCTCAATTACTCCCACCTATAACCATTTGGATGAGGTACTATATAGAGCACTATATAGTACTCTATGTTAGACACGCAAGCTACTGCAATACTCTTTTTGTATTACTTTTAACAGTCAATATCTTTTAAATATAATGTTAGGGCTTTTTAATCCATAGATCTCAACACAGCCCACAAAAATTCATTATCTCAGTTATCCAGGGGTGAGGAGAAAGGTACTTATTTTCTGTGCACAGAGAAAACAGTAACTTTCTTAAATTAAGAGATGATAAGAAAGAACAAAAGTAAAGTCTCCCTGGGAGAGCTTACACGGTGTCCTTTCCAATGGCCTGCACTGATCTCTGGGAACAAAATGGCTTCTGCACACGGGTTGTTAGAAACAGAAAGTTGCAATACATAAAAAGCAAAAGGCAGTGCACAGGAGAAAACTGAGACACAAAGAAATGAAGCAATTTGTGCAAGATCATTCAACAAGTTAGTTGCAGAGCTGGGAAGAGAACCCACTTCTGGTCCTGTGATCCTTGCCCTGTTCACTAGAAAATGCTGCTTCAGGGAGGCAGCATTGCTTGCTGGATAGAATACTAGACTGGGACTCTTGAGATCTGGATGCTGTTCATGCCTCTGCCACTGGCCTGCTTAGTGACCTTGGGCAAGTCACGTCCCCATTCTGTGCCTCAGTTTCCCTATTTGTAAGTGAGGATGATGATACTGACCTCCATTGTGAAGCACTTTGAGATCTGATGAAAAGTGCTATACAAGAGCTAGGACATACTGCCCCTGGATCACCTAAACAATTCCTCCCCCCCCCCACCTCCTCTACCCCACCCTTAGTAATGAAATCCTCCAGACCATTATCATAGGCTCCTGAGTTGCCCTTAAGGCAAGTGATACATGTTTGGTTATTTTAGTCTTTTCTCCAAGTCAGTCCCTCCAGCCCCTTAATCATTTTTATTATCTCTCTGCCTTTCCTCCAATTTGTCTACATCTTTCTGGTATTAACGTGCCAGGAACTGAATGCAAAGGCTCTGGCTTCAAGCTCGGTGCAGCTCATAGGCTGAGGGAGTCAAGGGACTTTATGTCACTGTTCAAGTCTCCAGATTAAGGGTTAGAGCAGCCTTAAGGGTTAGAGCAGCCTGCAATGGCCAGAATGGTTAGAGTTGGCTGCTGCAGCTATACTTCCTCTTCTGCATGATGATAAGGGGCAGGGGGCAGCATAAAGATATTCCACTCTCTCTATGCTGTCTGGGGTAGCTCCTTACATGAGTGGTATTCCCAAATGGTAGACCCTGTGCTGGAGTCACATGTAACCTACAATCAGGGCTCAAGTCTCACCATATGGGGTACAAGAAAGAGACACTGGCCCAGCATGATCTCTAGTGTAACTCCATTGATGACACCAGAGTTGAATTTGTCCCAATGTGTCTGCAAACCCTGCCAAGGAAACTGGGGGCATGGGGTCCCATTCTGTTCTCCGTTACACCAGAGTTACTCCAAAATTTGCACTAGTGTAACAGAACAGAACCGACCCCCAGTCAGCATCCAGCACACCCTTCTTCCCTATGTGGCCAGACTTTCTTTTGCTGCCATGGGCTAATCAGCTTGACTAGGACACATATGAGAGAGGTTTGCAAAACCTCTCTCAGCTAGAAGCTGCTCTTGCATGTCAGCCTCACGATGAAAAGACCAAGAAAGTTCAAATGCAAAACAATTGGCTTCAGAGACTCAGCAGCCTGTGCTGTTGTATATCCAAAGCTAACAAACCATGTCAAACACACAGGGACCAGTTCAAGTGTCTGAGAGCTCAAATGGTCTGGAGAGGAAAATCAATGCAGGCAAACTTGTCTTATGAGAGACTAGCGATAAATAAATTTAATAAAGTGTAAGATGATTGTATTCAGTGTGCTTCACATTGTCTTTCAGTGCAAGAAATTGCCTAAAAAGGGGTCTGTTTTTGTATTGTCCATGGTCTGTGAAGCACTAACTGGGTACATAGATCCGTTCTTTCACAGAGCTAGAAATGGAGAGTCAGCCTTACAAAACTAAGTGTACGCAAGTCATATATAAAGCAGAGACCAGTGTAGTTCATGGTAGGATGGGGAAAATAGCTCAGAGGGTGATGCTAAACTCACAAGAGCTGGCTATGTTCTAAACAACCAAATGAAACCGGCTTGTCATTGTGACGTTGACTCTGAAGTGTCCTCTTCTTCTATAGTGAACAGATATCCTGATATTATTGGGACCGTCCCAATATTAGAGGCTTTGTCTTATATATGCAACTATATCCCCACCCCAGAAAAGAAAGTGTCCCAATTTTTCATACTTGCTATCTGGCCATCCTAGCCTCTTCTATGTAGTCATACAATTTTGTGTGTGCGCACACATGTGCATGTGAACAATGGAGTGCGGAAAAGAGATAACAGAGAAACAGATTTCAGTTTCAAGCTTCAGAGGGTTTAATAGGTACAGAAAAAAAAGTAAACTACATCATAAGTGTGTCCCTTTGTTGGATCATATTAAAGAAGTTCTGTATTAAAATCACAAATGAGTTTGATTCCCCAGAGTTTAAATTCCAGGGTATTACTAATTAAGAGGTCTCTTGGTTTTTGGTACTGTTTCTCTCCCTGTATGTGTGAAACTTGCAAGCTGCTAATTGTGTTAGTACATTCTAAGACAGAGTCTATTCTCAAAGCAATTCACAGAGAGAGAGACTCAAAGCAATACTCTAACAACAGAAACAGCACCCAGAGACTCCCCGCCCTTTTGTTGTATTAACAATTGTGATTAAAATAGAGATAGAGGATGTATGTGGATGGATGCTTGTTGTGGATAATAACTGAATGATCAGGGAGGTGCCAGCCTAAGAATCCAGTGTCCATCGGCTGAAGAAGGCGTCAAGTGGAAATAACCAGAGGACCCCCCGGAGGGCAGACTGGAATCCACCCAACAGCCTCAAGAATGGGAGAACCAAAGAACAAGATAACATCTTGGAGCCGTCAGGAATGTGCTATCTGCTGATTGATTCAGCAACAGCATGAAGCAGCAATTCCCATAGACTGGCATAGGAAGAAATTTCCTATAAAAATAGACTCTAAAAAATGAGAACTTTGGGGGGTCTGATTCTGCAAACCAACTTCCAGGAGCATCAGATGAGCATCTGACAAGGCCCTGCTCCCTCCTCATGTCCAGGCCACCTTGCCAGTGGCTTGGCATGAGCAACTCTAAGGCTGGTAACTATGATAACAACCTTGCAGAACCTGTGTGTGTGTGTGTGTCTGTGTGTGTGTGTGTGTGTGTGAATGAATGAATGTGTGAATAAATATGAGATTGAATGGAATGTTATAACTATAACTAACTGCTTACTATGATTCTTTCTGTATTCACAATAAATGTGGTATTTTGCCTTTTTCCCTTTAATAAGATCCTGCTGGTTTTTATTTTATTGGTACAACACCTTTAATAAAAAAATCTGTTCTCACTATCTGAAACCCACCCTTAAATTCTGGTCAAATTCTGCTTTCATTTACACAGATGCAATCCCACTGAATGTCCTTAACGCCCTATAAGATGCGGCCACCTCTGGGGAAGAACATGACAACTATTTAACAGCTGCACAATAACAGTTGACAATGATCAGATTACACCAGCATAACTGAGAACAGAGTTTAGCCCATTGCCTCCAAATAGTCTTTCCTTTGGGCGCGTACATCTGGCTCACAGATGCAAACCAAAATTATATTGGACTCAAGGGTCTCTCTGTGATTTCAATCACTGCAATGGTGGCAAACAACATTTCAATATTTTCCAACTGGCACTTTCTAGTGTAGTTTCACTCAAAACATTTCTGTCAAAAAAACACCTGAAGGCTGCTTACCGTGTAAAAATAGCCAATGAAATAATTAGTGCATCCTTGTCAAGATCCACATACAGGTCTTCCTCTCCTCTTGCCTCCAGTACAGAAATTCCCTTCTCAAGGACCTTCTTGTTTTGCAGCTCTCCAGCATGTGGAAGATTCATATGGGGTGGAACAGCCAGTTCAAAAAACCCACCCCACCCCAATAGTCTTTCACTCAGGCCAGGTCACCGCTAGGAAATTGGATCAGTATAACTATGTAGCTCAGGTGTGAAAAAGCCACATCCCTGAGTGACACAGTTAAACCGACCTAACCCTGGTGTAGACATTGCTATGTCAATGGAAGGGCTTCTTCTGTTGACGTAGCTACTGTCTCTCAGGGAGGTGGAATACCTATGCCAATGGGAGAAGCCCTCCTGTCAGCATAGGTAGCATCTTCAC
The DNA here is from genome assembly GCF_965152235.1 of Eretmochelys imbricata. Taxonomy (NCBI): domain Eukaryota; kingdom Metazoa; phylum Chordata; order Testudines; family Cheloniidae; genus Eretmochelys; species Eretmochelys imbricata. Next base: position 80,390,859 of record NC_135580.1, read on the forward strand.
TGAAGCGCTACAGCGGCTGCTCTGCTGCAGTGTAGCCCTGCTCTCAGAGTTTTCTTCCTCAGGGTTTCATTCGTGAGGTGCTTAGAACACACTGGTTGCAAGAGATCCCTTTAGAAACCCGTTTCGGCTTGGGTGACCCCCTCATCCCCTAACAATCAGCCACCTTTCCCTCCCCTGATTAGCTCACTATTTCGAATCATAGGACTGGAAGGGACCTCAAGAGGTCATCTAGTCCAGGCCCCTGCACTCATGGCACCTGTGGGTGAGGCCTAAGCAAGGCATTAGTTGTTAGCACTAGGCAAGGCCTTTAGACCCTGTCACAGTGTCTTCCATTATAGCAGGGCTGGTAGCAACCTCTGTATGTAGGTTACCCAACAGTTTCCTTTATAAAGGATTCTTGCGACCTGGATTTTTCGTCGCAGGTCTTTGATTTTCAGCAAGGAGAATCCTCTCAGGCTACTAATTTATCCCATCCCAATCTGGCTGAGACGGAAAGTGTTGAAAACTCCCATGTCCCTTGCCCCACTTTTGTACCTCAGGGACATTTTGGCAGCGTGCCAAAAATCCCTGAACATTCCAAGGCTGGCCTGGAGTCATGGTGCGCTGCTGCTAAGTCAACAGCACTGCACTGGGGACGCTAGGGAGCTGCTGAAGAAGACAGCTGGGCCAGGCTCCGCACACGCATGGCCCATTTATCCTGTCACTGTGCCAGCTCCCCCAACTCTAAGGGAGTGGGAGAAAGAGCCAGCCAGGCTGACCTTCCCTCTGACCACTCCCTGGATTCAGTACCTGGATCTAGCAACCCAAACCCCAGGTTTGGGATAACAGCCTTATCCTCATCTCCTTCTACATAGCCTGTCCTGTAGCTGAATTGGTAGCAGTCTGTGCTACCATGCTGAAAAAATTATTTGGGCATAAGCTTTCATGGGTTAGAACCCACTTCATCAGATGCATGGAGTGAAAATACAGAAGCAGTATAAATACATGAAAGGATGGGGGTTGCTTTACCAAGTGTGAGGTCAGTCTAACGAGATAAATCAATAGACTGACCTCACACTTGGTAAAGCAACCCCCATCCTTTCATGTATTTATACCTGCTCCTGTATTTTCACTCCATGCATTTGATGAAGTGGGTTCTAACTCACGAAAGCTTATGCCCAAATAAATTTGTTAGTCTCTAAGGTACCACAAGGACTCCTCGTTATTTTTGCTGATACAGACTAACACGGCTACTACACGGAAACCTGTCACCATGCTGAAAGTTCAGCATTCAAACCTGCTGAGGATGTGGGTTTGCTACAGTTCAACTTAATAAAATTTGTTTTTACCGAGGAAATTACACACACGTAAAACTACGTTGAAAGAACATCATTAATGTTGCAGAGTCAAGCAGTCAAAAGTTAGGAAATGCCAAATTTACAGTTGCCCATGTTATCTTAATTCTGCCCCCTTGTGCATCAGCATTATCATACAGTTTTTAATTACGTGATTATGTTCTATTTTTTACATAGGACTCCTGCCTCATTCAGTGCACAGGATGGACACACAAGGTAGCCAAATTAAGGCTGAACAAGCAACTGGAAATCTGGCCTTTCCTAGCTTTGAGTGCTTGACTTTGCAACCTTAATAATAATCTTTAACACAATTTTTGATGTATATATTTATATGCACAAACATACACAAAGACATGTGATGAGTCACATCATCCATTTTATTACCATTTATACCAGCACAGGGTGTGGGAGGTAAGTCAGAGCCGACAAAGCCCTTCCCGCCACAGGTCAACAGGGGTTTATCAGGGCACCAGACTGAGCAGCTCTATATGGAGAACAGCAGCAGCAGCAGCCAGAAAGAGCTTATAAGGTGAAAAAAGTCACAGATCCTAGGGCACCTTCCTGAAAGCAGCCAGCCCTAGGTACAACCAATGATGTAGTGGGTAGAGTCAGGAACTTGCATTTCCTCCCAATCTCCACACTGGACTTAGAACACTGGGCCCAGCAGTGTCCCTGACACCTGAAGAGAAGTAGAAGCCAAGAGGAGTCTTCGCAGCATCGTTGGCTTACTTCTGACTCTGGATTGTTCTGATTTGATGTATTGCCACTGGTTGTTGGTCCCCTTCATCCCTCCCCTCCTCTCCCATTCCACTACAGCCCCTAAACTGCCTAATTTCATTGTCCCCGCTTTGCATGTGTTTCCCACTCTTCATCTTTTCTGTTTCCCAGTTTCTACCTCCCTCCCCTTCAGGTTCCCTCCCCTCTCTTACTCTAACAGTCCTTTCCTCTTCCCCCTTCAGCCTCAGAGACAATAAGCTCTTAAGGAGACAATGTCTAAGCCCCAATGTGTTGATATAGCCCCCAGTACACTTTGGGAGCAACTGCAACATGAATAATTCATAAAGATAATCCCTTCAGGACCCAGTTCAAAACTGCCCTCCTCATTTTAAACCCCACTATACTTTCATCATTCTCTTTCCCTCTGTGTGACTCTGTAAGCAAGCTATTTAGTTCTGTTAACTATCTTGGGATAGGTTTCAGAGTAACAGCCGTGTTAGTCTGTATTCGCAAAAAGAAAAGGAGGACTTGTGGCACCTTAGAGACTAACCAATTTATTTGAGCATGAGCTTTCGTGAGCTACAGCTCACTTCATCAGATGCATACCGTGGAAACTGCAGCAGACTTTATATATACACAGAGAATATGAAACAATACCTCCTCCCACCCCACTGTCCTGCTGGTAATAGCTTATCTAAAGTAATCTTCAGGATGGCCTAACCTGAAGATTACTTTAGATAAGCTATTACCAGCAGGACAGTGGGGTGGGAGGAGGTATTGTTTCATATTCTCTGTGTATATATAAAGTCTGCTGCAGTTTCCACGGTATGCATCTGATGAAGTGAGCTGTAGCTCACGAAAGCTCATGCTCAAATAAATTGGTTAGTCTCTAAGGTGCCACAAGTCCTCCTTTTCTTTTTATCTTGGGATAAGGTTACAAAATAAAGTTGTATTTTACATATGTTGCTACTGCAATTTTTGTTCTGTTTTCTAGAAGGAATGTTCCAGTCCAGGATTATTTTACTCTTTCCGGTAAATATTCTTTGTTGAGGTTTTCTGAGAACCATAGGGAACAATAAGAGGATTCAGACACAGCCCTTATTAAGAATTGTTCTAAGGCTCTGAAGGATATTTTTCAATTCTCAACTAATCTTTTTTAAAAAAACAAACTGCTAAAATGGCCAATTTTTGTGGCTGGTAAGATGTGGTTTGTGAAGCATTTTGGGGATTCGTGATGAAAGGGACTATAGAGATAAGAATACTATTATTCTGCTAGATAAAAATGGGGTTATACTGGAAATCAGTTTGAAAACTTTTAACTAGTTTGTTGCTGCAATAATAATATTGGATTTGTTTACTAGCATATGAAAGGCTGCACTGTCTTGTTCTGAAACTGCTAGAGGGGTTGTTAATGTGTAAGCAGTGTCAGGATGAGCTCCACCCTGACATCTGGTGGTGAGGTGTGGCAAGTTGTGGAAAAGAACTTCAGGGGCCGATCTCATTTGCATAGGCACACCCACCACGCCTAGAATGAGACCATAGCTGCTCAAATGGTCACTTTGGCTGCTGTGGGATCCCCAGCGTCTCTGTTATTGGGGCAGGAAGAATAAATTGTTATTACCCTGATTATGGGAACTGTGCTTGGAACTGTACGTGGCCTTTTGTTATGATGGAGGGATTCACCATCAACTAAGTAGCACTCGCTAGGCAAGGGTCATGGGTTCCAAAACTGTGTGAATAGAGAGAGGCTGGGGACAAGTATTAATACTTGGTGGCATGGGCCCCTTGGTGAGGGCCTTACATGCTAATTGCACTTCCTCCTCTCTCCACTGTGGAATATCAGAGCTAATTTTGATTTCATTAGAAGTCTAGTTATAGGCTGCTGAGCTCACTTTGGGCTGACAGTGCACCAGCACTGGGGCTCCCCTACTACAAGCTGAATTCACCTAAGAGCTGAAATCACTGAGTGTTGTGTTAAGTAGTGGGGGAGCCTGAAGATATATTGTGGAGCAGTTTGCGGCACGGCTGGTGAAGCAGCTGGCGGAGCGGAGCGCAGCGGAGCGAAGGAGTTCGTGGGGCGGCTGGCGGAGCGGAGCGAAGGAGTTCGTGGGGCGGCTGGCGGAGCGGAGCGCAGCGGAGCGAAGGAGTTTGTGGGGCGGCTGGCGGAGCGGAGCGCTGCTATGGAGCTGTGGGGCGGTCAGCTTCAGATCATGTAAGGTGCCTCTTACCCCCGTCCCATTTCCACCCAGGTTGGGAGGTAAAGCTCCGCAGATAAACTTTCGAACTCTGGGGCTGCCCTGACCAGGGACAGAGACTTTTGGGGCATTGGACTTTTGGGACCTTGGGTGATTTGGGGTTGCTGGACTCAAGAACCAAAGGGAAAAGGGCATGCCCCAATTTGCCTGGGGTGGGTTTTTTTTGCTCATGGGTTGTGTTATGAATCCTGTTGGTGGTGTTTCCCCAACATAATGCCACATTGTTTCTCTCTGTTATTAAAAGGCTTTTGCTACACTCAGGCTATGTGCTTGCGAGAGGGGAAGTATTGCCTCTTGGAGGCGCCCAGCGGGGGTGGTATATATTTGTCCCAGGTCACTGGGTGGGGGCTCGAGCCGGTTTGCATTGTGTTATTGGAATGGATCCCCTAGATATTGAACCCGGCCCTTGTTGCTGCCAACTCTGACGGGCAGAAGGGTTACAAATGTAAGGTACCCGTCTGTAATCACACCTTCAGATGAGTATTTGTTACTTTCCTCAGCCCTCCTACTTTCCTGTGCAATGGGTCTCATTCCTTCAGTATTTCAGCCCAAGGCTTTGGAATGATAGAAATGGATCCAAAGCATTTTAGGTAGATACAGGTCATGCCAAATGTGTCCAGTAAAACCTGCTGGCTCTTCTCTTAGGGCCTCAAGCTACTCCCACTGAAGTCAGTGGGAGATTTGCATTGGAAACAGGATTAGACTCTAAGGCAGGGGTGGGCAAACTACAGCCTGCGGGCCGCATCCGGCCTGTGACCCATTTTAAACCGGCCCGTTAGCTCCTGCTGGGGAGCGAGGTCTGGGGCTTGCCCCACTCCAGTGCTCCAGTTGGGCCGCAAGGGCTCCTGGAAACTGCGGCATGGCCCCACTCCGGCTTCTGCGCGCACCAATGACCCCTTCTGGCATCCCAATGGGAGCTGCAGGGGCAGTGCCTGCAGACGGGGCAGCATGCAGAGCCTCCTGGCCGCAGCTCCATGTAGGAGCCAGAGAAGGAGCTGCTTCCGGGAGCCACTTGAGGTAAGCGCCACTCAGAGCCTGTACCCCTGAGCCTCTCCCCATGCCCCAACCCCCTGCCCCAGCCCTGATCCCCCTCCTGCCCTTCAAACCTCTAGATCCCAGCCAGGAGCACCCTCCTGCACACTAAACCTCTCATCTCCAGCCCACCCCAGAACCTGCACTCCCAGCCGGAACCTACACCCCTTCCCGCACCCTAACCCCCTGCCCCAGGCCTGATCTCCCTCCTGCCCTCTGAACCCCTCAGTCCCAGCCCAGAGCACCCTCTTATACCCTAAACTCCTCATCCCCAGCCCAACCCCAGAACCCACACCCCCCCAGCTGGAGCCCTCCCTGCCTCCCCCACACCCTACTCCCCCACCTCAGCCCGGAGCCCCCTCCCGCACCCTGAACTCATTTCTGGCCCCACCACGGAGCCTGCACCCCCAACCCACACCCCACCCCAATTTTGTGAGCATTCATGGCCTGCCATACAATTTCTATTCCCAGATGTGGCCCTCAGACCAAAAAGTTTGCCCAACCCTGCTCTAAGGGTAAGTCTACACTGCAGCTGGGAAGTGTGATTCCCAGCACAAGTAGATAGACTCAGTCTGATGCACTAAAAATAGAAGTGTGGATGTTGCCAGACAGGTGGAGGCTCGAGCTAGCTGGCAGCATCCAAGTCTGCTCGATCCCTGGCTTTAAACTCAGGTGGCTAGTCTGAGCCCCTGACTGTGCCACAAAGTCCATGTGACAGGTTTCAGAGTAACAGCCGTGTTAGTCTGTGCTTGCCCAAAGAAAAGGAGTACTTGTGGCACCTTAGAGACTAACAGATTTATTTGAGCATAAGCTTTCGTGAGCTACAGCTCACTTCAGCATGGTAGCTCCAGCAGAGCTAGTGTGAGTTTGTCTGTCCATGCTACGAATTACATCTCCCACCTGCAATGTAGACATACCCTTACTGGGTTAATTACAGGCTTGCAATAACAGAAACCGAACCAGGCACCTGAATTATAATGGGCCAGTTAAGACTGAAGGGCTGAAGCATGCAGCCACTGCCCCAGATCTCTTTTTCTCCTTGTTATAGACTTGATCAATGTTCTTTGCCCTACAAATGTTGTCTAAAAGTTAGAGCAATGGACTTGTAGCCAGGAGTCCTCTATTCTCAGCACTGTTACTGACTCATATGAGCCTTTGCAGGTTACTTATACCTCTCTGTTCCTCAGTTCCCTGATTTGTAACATGGAGATATGATACTTACCTGCCCTGCAGGGGCATTGTAATGCTTCTTTAATTTTTGAAAAATGACTCTAAGATCCTTAGATGAAAGATAACATAGAAGGCCAAAATATTATTAATGCTGCATTTGTCCCTGCTACTTACCCTTTACCCGGCAATGAATTTTTGTCTCTATTAGCCTGACTCTACCTGCACTCTTATTCAGCATTCTGCAAGACCTTTCACTTCCACTCATTAAGCTGAAATACAACTCCCAGTTTTGAGAACTTTGCACATGAATAACTGATAAGCCACATATGTACCCGCAACCTCTACTGAAGTCAACAGGATTGCACAGGTGAAACTGAGAACAGAATTTGGTCCACTATCTATAAGCATTTGTTACTATCCCATCAGGAATTACTTGAGGCAACCATTTCTCCTGAGCAGGAAAACCTATTGCCTCTGCAGCTTCAAGGCAGACTATGGGCAAAGTGAATTGTGAACAGGCTCCCGCTCTGGGGCTCAGGGCTTCCTTGGCTCTGTTTGCATGTTTCTGTCAGCTGAAAAGAAAACACACAAAAGAGCAGAAGCTACTGTATACTGTATATATTACTGCTAATGTAATGTCTTGGGGTCATCTACATTCAGGAGTCCAGTCTGGGAGCAAGTCAGAGTCAGCATGCACAGCTCGTATATGTGTGTTTCAGGGGGAAGAGGGTAAGGATAAAAGATTTTTTTGCACTATTCTTCGGTGACCCCCACTGGCTAACCTGAGGAAAAACATCATGATTGGTCACAAGTCCCTAGAGCAGCGGTTCTCAACCTTTTTTCATTTGCAGACCCTCCAAAAATTTTGAACGAAGGTGCAGACCCCTTTGGAACTCTATTGTCTGTATATATAGTTTGAATTCTGTTCAGTCAGTTTTCAGGCTAAGCCTTTCATGGACCACTGGTTAAGAACCACTATCCTAGATAACCTAACTGCCATGGAAGTGATTATTACAGCTCACCATGTTTGAGAATGAAGAGTAAAAATGGGTCAAACACTCTGGGTATCCATGGAGGAAACCCTTACCTATTGGAAGGTGACAATGAGATGCATATAACCGTGGAACACCAACTTTTGTAAAGGGACGCTTAACTGTAACACTGATTAGCATAGTATTAGTATTCAGATGGGCAGGTACTGTGATGATGGGTGTTACTGAAAACCTACACAGAGAAATACTTGAGGCCCAAACTTTTGGCTTAACAAAACAAAACCAAAAAAGTTGAGGAGGCAGGGAGGATTTACAAAATCTATCACATAAGCTAGTGGAGATCTTCCCTAGTTGGTACTAGTAATAGGTCCTTTATCACCTCTGTGGTACAACCTTTAGAGGTCAATACCACACACACACACAGCGCCAGCATGTTACATCAGTATTGTAGCAGAAATGGTGCCAACGGGTGCATGGCCAAACTGTGCCACTTCAGAGACAGAAACAGCTTAAAGCTGGAAAGGAGATGCTTTGACATTCCAGAGGTTCCTGGAGCCATTATACTTGTTTGAGGCACATCTCCAGAAGTACTGGGTGTCAGAGTAGAAGCTGTGTTAGTCTGTATCCGCAAAAAAACCAGGAGTACTTGTGGCACTTTAGAGACTAACAAATTTATTAGAGCATAAGCTTTCGTGGGCTACAGCTCACTTCATCAGATGCATAGAATGGAACTGCACCATGAGGACAGACTGCTCTCCCTGGACTCCTCCCTCCCCTCCCAGCCAACATAGCCAGTGCCACGGCCCTAACCAGACTGCTCCCTTTGGCAACGCTAGCATCTCTCTCCCCTACTTGTACTCTCAAGGGCAGCCAGAAAAATTACCATTACCCCTGCCAGGCATAGGCTAGGAGAGGGAAGTTGCTCTTGGCCCCCCTGTCTCCTTTCCAAGACACCTGCCCTAGTTTGGCTGTGATTTAACTTCATGGGGAACTGAGGGTGCTCCGCACCTTGTAGGATCAGACCCTAGGCTGGTTTCAGAGTGGTAGCCATGTTAGTCTGTATTAGCAAAACCAATGAGGAGTACTTGTGGCCCCTTAGAGACTATTTGTTAGTCTCTAAGGTGCCACAAGTACTCCTTGTTGTTTTAGTCTGTAACTGTGACTAGCCCCAAAGTCATAGGTAAAGCCATTAGCCTCAGCCACTGCTGTCAGCAGCATGAACATCTCAGCTCATGTCTCTCACCAGAAAGCAGTAACTGCCCAGCAAGATAAACAAATCTCTCTTTATTGGTGTCTTCTGTCACCTTGATGTGTATTTGTGTAGGAGAGTCACCCTGTGCACATAGCAGGGAGGAGGGGAGAAGGGAGGGTTTATTAGTGACTGCAGCCTCCTGGGCTGTAGCTCACACTCACTGATGGAATGAGCCATTACTTTCGCAGCCCTCTCATCCATTTCATTTCCAGACAGCGTTCAAATTGCTGGATTGGCATTTTCCATACGACTCTGCCAAGATGAACTTGAACTGCACATGCATCTTTTTTCTTCACATCAGCATGCATCTTTTTTCATTACTTCCAGGGTTGTTAATCCTTATGCTTCCAGGGACTGCACCATGATGATCCTTTCTTCCTTAGGCTAATGGGACTAACTATGAAACAGGAGTCTAGAAAGGACATGAAGGTCCCTGCTGTACTTTAATTTTCTGTATCCTTTTAAATTGGGGGCCCAAATAGTGCTTGGTCCTAAGCAGAGGAGGAGGCTATGGGGAACAGAAGAGGGTTCAAAGAGGCTTTTCTTCCTTTCACTTACACTATAGGCACCAGGCATGATTCTGGTCCTTGTGTCCTCAGATCAGATGGGCTTGTGGTCTCTAGTCCCTCCATCAGCATTAGAAATCCCAAAGGGACTGTTTGCAATGTGTAAAGCTATACACCAGCATAAGTTTCTGTAGGAGATGGGCCTATATCACACAATTATTTTAATACATGCATGGGACCGCAGTGGCAAGTGTTGTAAGGGGTGCACATGCTGACACAATCCATTAATCCTAGGAACAATTAGTGAAGCAAAAGTTTGTTATGTCCCATCCTAGTATGCCTTTCATCCCAATATAAATTATGTACATGAATCTCTTCCACCACCTATATGAAATACTGCCACTTGTGGGTGCTTCACCGTGCAGAGGAACACTACACATCACTCTGTGACTTAACCAGGGGGAAAAACTAGAGGGGAATTTTAGGCTGATAAAATGAAAATACCCAAACGGAAATCAGGCAAACCACCCCCACCCTCACCATAAGTGCCATGGGAAAATAAAATACCTTGGTTTGAAATCTCATGTTAAAGATGGAACTTTCAGTAGCATGCTGTACCTAGCATCATGCTGCAGTAGTAGGTCAGTACTAGCTCACAGAGAAGTAAGTCTCTTACTGAAGCATTAATTTCTTGGAGTGACCATCATCCAGTGCTCACTATTTTGAAAAATTCATGAGATGACAAACAAATTAGCACTGTGACTTCACAGCAGAATCAAATAAGAAGGGCCAGAGGGGTAATACAAATAATGAATACGAACAATATTAATAAGGTGATGATGTGAAAGAGCAGACTCTTGTTTACAGACAAATACAGTATCTTCAATAATTAACAAATGTGGCAAGATTAAGAGGCTGTGATGAAAAAGTGAAAGGTAAACAGGTTTATGTTTCACACCTGACACAAGGAAAATTTTTCCCCAATCTGGTAGTTCTACTTTCAACCAGATTTCTTTGAATTAGAGATGGGCCAGCCACAAAACTTAAATCTGGGTTCACATTTTAACTTCCCAATAGCTGAGGTATGTTCGGCCTGGATTTTGTATGGAGACCATCTGAAGTTTAAAGAACAATATTTGAAAGTGAAAAATTTCACCAGCTCTACACTGAGAGCAAATGTTTACAGACGTGTCACAAATAAAGTGGAAACCTCCAAAAGCCAAGGCCATTCTCATCTTGAGAAGAATTTCCTTCTAAGTAGGGATTGATAAGGGTAATTCTAATCCACACAAGGCTCAGTATTTGGGGGCTGTGTTTCTACTTTCATTACGAAGACAGTTTCACTAGATTAGAGTTTACTGCTGCACTTGGAAATCAGAGCTTTAATGGGCAGAATCTGTAACAGCAATATTTGGGCGTGTGCAGATGAAACAAAAAGATTATTTTCCCCTAAGGAGGATGTCTGAATTTAACTTTCATTATTATTAGTAGTAGTAGTAGCTGAAAGCCCAGCTGCCGCACGGGTGTAATTCATAATGTCTCATGTAAAAAAGCCAGAAACGGGCTCTTGTTTCCAGGCACTGGGTTGTGGTGAGCAATGTTGCTGTTTGCACATGTTCCCCTAAGTCTGTGCCCAGCTCTGCCCCCTGGCTGGAGGTACAGCCACCTTGTTAGTGTCCCATGGAGCTGTTACTCCCACCTTCTTTGATCAACCATCACATTCCAACTGCCACAGAACCTTTGGGCTCCAACATGCCATCTGGTTCTCACAAGGCCCAGTGGTGACTGACCCAGGTGCTATTCTAAACAAAAAGAGCTCTCCACCATGCTCATCGCTGTTTCCATTGCATCACACTGACTCAGACATTCTAGGCTTCACACAGTGACATGCAGACAGAGTGACAGTCCAAGGAGACTTGTGTCAAAGTGTGTGGGTGGCAAATGAGAGGTGTGTGCTGCAGTGAAGGGGTGTATGTGTTTGGGGTTATTGTGTGTGCTGGGCGTGTTGTTGTATGGGTGATTTACAAAAGATGTGGCAGTTGGGCCAAGTAATCCATCTGTGCAGTCTTCCTCATCCAGCCAAAGAAATTGTTGCATGCAAATTAGCTGTCACGTAAGGATGGTCCATTGAGTGACTCTGATATCACAATGGTCGAGGATCTTGGCATGATGACATAGATACATGCCTTGCTGACAAACAGGTGTAATTTATAAAATCAAAATGCCTGAGAACTTAAGAACTGGATGGTAATAAATCACGAATCCCAGTGATGATTGAACCTAGTGATATTCTGAACAAAAAGAGTTCTCAGCCATGCTTGCAGCTGTTTCCGTCACATCACACTGATTTAACAGCAATTCTAGGCTTCAAAGTGTCACACAGTGATAATCCTGGAATTTTATATAGATTTGTATTCGAGTAGTGACCAGGGGCCCCCAACCCAAGACCACAGTGAAAGTCCCTGCCCCAAAGGTCTTATAATCTAAATTGATTAAACGTGGAAAGGTCGGAAGCACAGAGAGGTGAAGCAATTTGCCCAAGATCACACAGCTAGTCAGTGACACAGCTGAGACTTGAACCCGAGGTTTCCTGACTCCCAGGCTGTGCTACATCCACTGTAGCACACCAAGTCCTATATCATCATAAATATTTTCTATACCGTACACCCTGTGTGCACACTGAGATCAGACATGACTCTTCAGGCATTGCACGCTTGCACTGTGGAGGTACACAACCCAGTGGAAGTCACCCATGCTACATCGGTGGACAGAGGACAGCATGCACATGCACCCAGCGCACAGCTTGACTCCGTTGGCTAGTGCAGAGGGAGGTATGGTTACAGGCGGTCCCCAGTATACATCTCCCCGTTATCCATTGTTTCGCATATCCGTCGCTCATCAATAGGGGAACGTGTTCCGATTTGTGTCAGTCCCGATCTGTACATATCCGTCATTTGCAACTTACAGTACATTCTGCAAATGATGGACATGCGGACAGGACCGACATGAATTGGAACATGTTCCCTTACTGATGAGTGAGGGATATGCGACAGATATGTGTAGCCACAGGTGGGCCGTGGCCCACTGACTTAACATCCAGTCCTACCCCCCCAGTCCTGGCTCTGCTCCTGCCCCAGCGCTTGCCCCACACCACCCACCCGGTGCTCCAGCTGCAGAGCGGGGTTGGGGGCTTGCCCCACTCCAGTCGCCCAGCCCTCCTGCTGGGGAGCGGGGTCGGAAAATGCGGGCTTCCAAGCCACCAACCCCCGCTCCTTGGCTGGAGTGGGGCAAGCCCCCACGCCCAGACCCCACTCCCAGGCTGGAGTGCTGAGCAGGCTGGAGCGCCGGGCAGAATGGGACAAGCCCCCACTCCCCAATCCCACTCCCCGGCAGGCAGGCGGAGCGGGTGCTGGGGTGCACATTTTTACAGGGCCCCCTATTTTTCTGGGAGCCCCTGGCCAGAGCAACTATTGTCTCCTCCCCCCTGCAAAGCTGGCTGGTGTTGGGGAGAGGCTGCCAGATCACTCCTACCCTTTCGCCCCACCCCCCCGTCATTGCCCACCCTCCCAGAGCCCACCCAAGTGTTCCCTTCTGTCTATGCCACTGCTGTACCAGTAAGTCCACAGTATCTGTCGTTTTGGTATCCGTCACCCTTTTCAAGAACACAACCCTGATGTATACCGGGGTTCCACTGCACAGGCATGCATTGTCTTTGTTCTGTACTCCTGAGGGATGCTAATACCTTACAGAGTCCTTCTTGCATTCTGGGAGTGCAAGGACTGTGATCCTGACTAGCCCCTGCTCAGGGTGAAATGGAGGGGTGCAGACATAGGTGCCAACTCCCTCTGTTCCCAGGGGGTGCTTCACCCCACTCTGCCCTCACTCCACGCCTTCCCCCAAGCCCCCACCTCTGCCTTGCCTCTTCCTGCCTCTGCCCCATCCCCACTCCACCCTTCCCCTCAAACCCCCATCCCCCCACTTCTTCCTTCCCCCGCTTCTCCCCCTTCCCCCCCAGCGCCTCCTGCATGCTGCTGAACAGCTGATCACGGAGGGTAGGAGGTACTGGGAGGAAGTGGGAGGCACTGACCGGCAGGGCGCCTCAGAGGGTGGGAGGGAGAGGCGCTGATCCGTGCGGCTGTGCACCCACTATTTTTTTCCATGGGCGCTCCAGCCTCGGTGCACCCACAGAGTCAGCACCTATGGGTGCAGATGAAGGCTCTTCATGGCCCCCCACCCCATACCCAAAGTTAGTCCCAATCTAGCCTATGATGTGCTGGTGAGCTCCTCACTGTTTCTGTCCCAGCTACACAAAGTGAAAGCGTGCTCTTCCCAACCACATTTATTTATCACTTTACACAAGTCTCTATGGAAACACGTTGTGCTATTACTGGCTGAAATAGGGGGGTCTGCTGGGAGCCAGTGGTACAGATGAGAACAAGCGTTGAAACTTGGAAACATAATTTCTCTGTGAAGAGCAATAAAATAAATGGCAGGAAAGCTGAATAGCATTAAATGTGAAAGACTGGAACTTAATGCCACTTCAATTTTTTTAATGAGATTGTCTTTTTACATGGAGGAGTGTGGTCAAATCACAGGCCTGTTGGGGTCAACTCGTCAATGTTTACAAATGGCACATGAATAGTGCAGTGCTCTGTTCACTGGACAGTTATTTCCTTCATCAGGTGCTTTTTAGTAGTCTTTTTGAATGAAATGAACAACAAAAAAATAACCAGATATGATCCCATTGAAACCAATGGTCTCAATGGGATCAGGATGGGGCTTAAAAGAACAAACATAGACGCCAATAACAATGCAGCGACATACAAGCTAAACATGGGTCAAGTAGGCTGTGTTCAGATCGGGGTCGGGTTTTGGCCATGGACTGAGTTGGAGTCTGAATCAGGAACAGACTTTGGGATCAGATTCAATATCATCAGTGCCTTGCATAATGACAGGTTTCAGAGTAACAGCCGTGTTAGTCTGTATTCGCAAAAAGAAAAGGAGTACTTGTGACACCTTAGAGACTAACCAATTTATCTGAGCATAAGCTTTCGTGAGCTACAGCTCACTTCATCGGATGCATACTCTGCATGTTCTTCTGTATTTTCCACAGTATGCATCTGATGAAGTGAGCTGTAGCTCACGAAAGCTTATGCTCAGATAAATTGGTTAGTCTCTAAGGTGCCACAAGTACTCCTTTTCTTTTTGCGAATATCATCAGTGTACTGTTCTTGCGAGATCTGGGGTGATTTAAATGCCAACATGGTGAAGAACGGGACATTTCCTGCCCCTCTCTCTCTCCCACCGACCCCCCCTTTTTTAAGAGGGCAAATTAAATTCAAAGAGATCTGGGCGTTTCATGAACTATGAGACTGTAGTAGGGGTTAAGGTCAAAGAACCAAGTGTTTTTTCTAACCATCTAAATTTAGCTTCCAGGGCCTCTCTCCTACACATCCTTATGTCACTGGTACAAATATGTACCATAATCACAGCCTCCTCCCCAGCACTTGGTAGAAGTCTGCCTAGATGTCTTGGGAGAACTGTTGCCTTCACACCCAGCAGGCAAGACCTTGATTGGTTCTCATAGCAACCACACACCCATCTACTGATAGTGCTAATGACTGAATCTCTTCTCACCAAAGTCCATCTACAACTCACTACTGTCCCATGAACTGCTTGGTGCAAGAGGAATGGCCAGTCGCCTCCAACACTACTGGAATGCAAACCCACTAAGGCTCTCTCATTCTGTGGGGCACAGAATATATTTGATGGCCTGTTAACATTCAATGAAAAACCAATATCCAATCAATAAACTGTTGGCTGCATTTCAGAGACTGAATATATGATACTTCAGTGGTATGCACATTATAAATGTAATAGATTAATTTACTTATGAAAAATCCTGTTTTGTACAGCCTATCCCACTGCACTGATCTCCACAGTAGCTTCTTTCACACTTACCTAACACACAGCCTAATCCTGTGAAATACTGAGCATCTTCAACACCTACTGACCTCAAAGGGTATGTCTATCGCAATAAAACACACATGCTGGCCCATGTCACCTGACTCAGGTTGAGGCTGTGGGGCTATAAAATTGCAGAGTAGATATCCAAGCTTGGGCTGGACCCTGTGAGGGAGGAGGGTCCTAGAGTCCAGGTTCCAGCCCAAGCCCAGAGATCTACATTGCAATTTTATAGACCAGCAGTCCAAGCCCAGTGAACCCAAGTCAACTGACATGGGCCAGCCATGGGTATTTTATTGCAGTGTTGATATACCCAAAGGGAGTTGAGGGAGCCTAGCACCTTGTAGGATCAAGTCTTTCTTAAAAAAAAAAAAAGGTCACAAGCAATTTTCTAGTATTTATTTTAAATCACCTGCTAGTGTAAGATACTTAAAGGGCAGCTTCCAGCTGAGAGGAACTCAGCATTGTCCCTATTGTTTGAAGAAGATGCCCCTTAGTTCTGCCTATGGACCACAAGGCTCCTGCTTTGAATCTCATCTGCAGTAACATGTAGGATGAATGTGCAGCATCCATTGCTGTACGGCTTGTTTGCTTCATGTCTAGCCAGCAGATACTACAGCTGAGTATGCTCTTAACACAAACAACTGCAAATGTATATTAACACAGGGAACATGCTGTGGCAGATTTTCAAAGATACACTTTCCTTGCATTTGTAAACTGCACATGAGGTGCACCCAGGGGCGGCTCTACCAATTTTGCCACCCCAAGCAGTTGCTGCCGAATTGCCGCCACCATAACAGCGGCGGAGCTGCCGCCAAATTGCCACCGCGGGACATGGACTGCTGCCCCATTCTGAATGCCACCCCAAGCACCTGCTTGGAAAGCGGGTGCTTGGAGCCGGCCCTGGGTGCACCCATAAGTTCACCTTTTGCACAAGCAAATGAGCATGATCCTGGGTAAAATGGTTAATTGCACATTGCATTGTCAGCGTTACATGGGTGCAGCAGATGTGCATGCAGATTTGTGTAGAGACAGCTCAGATACCTGCACTTGAAATTTTGTCTCAAAATTCAAGTGACAATTCCTATTTTTAAAAATCCTATATTCACCTACCATTGTTTAAGGGCCTAATATCGAGCAGGCTATAACACCTTAAAGAGTTATAACTGAAAACATTATACGAAGTGGTTATCAGCTAAAGTAGATTATGCTACACATATGTGGTCAAATGTGCATTTTTAAAGGACACTGCCCTTATGGAAAAGTCCTATGCAATTTAGTAGTGAATAAGAAACTTTCTATAGACTTTATAAACTAGTCTACAGACTCCTGTACCAGGTGAGCTTTATGTCCCCTTTCCACCCTCCATGCCAAACTACACAATCTGCTCTTAGGCTGTATCTGAGGATCTAAGACTATGAGGCTGTAATACAAACCCAGTCACATCTGTATTGTCCAACTGAAAAAAAAAAAAAAAAAAAAAGAACCAAAGAAAGAAATTGGAACTAGTTAGTATTGTAATGTGTCAGATGTTAGATTTAGTGTCATTCAAAGACCACAGGCAACAGAAGAATGAAGAAAAATGAAGCAAATTTGTTGCTTAGTATTTATTAGCATTTAGATAATGTGCCCCATCCATCATACACAAGGCATGTTTCAAAAGTACCAGTGCCCCTGTGTTCTGAGTACTGGGAACCCTTGTAAATTAACTTGCTCTGCTCATGAATAAAAACACATTCATGTGGATGTGATCTCTGCAGGGGATGGGACATCTTTTTCTTTGTAATGGATATAAAGATAGATCATTCTAAGGAGTCTTAAGAGTAAGAGGCTGCAGATTAAGACAAAGGAATTCACTCCTTCCCACTAACTTATAAACCAACAAGAACAGCCATAGGACAATGGGAATAAAACCACTGGCTGACATTGACAGGGTCTATTTCAAAGCACCTAAAAACATTCAGCCATATGGATCACTCTATTAGCTATGTTAGTTTGCAGGGGTGGAGAAAGCCATCTGGAACTATGCAAAGGTGCTTCTATAGGGGTCCCAGAACATTCTTTCAGGAGTTTGATTCCTGAAACACCTATACTCTGGTCTCTTTAGTATTGAGGACTGAGACTTTAAGGACTGAGCTTCCCAGAGAGTTTGTGTGGAACACTGTGAAGACCATGTTATGTATAGCCAGCTGGAATCGGACACAGAATGAAGCAGATCTCTTGCAAGCACCATAATCACTGAACACCACAGTGCCTATCAGTTTAGCTAGGGATCAGAGGCTGTGTATTGTGGAGTGGAATTCAGAGGACATTCTAAACTGGTCTAGCAACAAAGTTTGGGGCTTCCAGATTTGCTCCCAGATGATATAGCCAGCCATTACGCCTAAACTTCAAAAAGGTCTGAGGTCACGGCTGTACTTCAAACTTTGGTGGCGTAAATTTGGCGCCAAATTATGTTGGCATAAATCTGCCAGTTAATATGTTGCTCTTGTGCATGCATACTTGGCTGCTTGTACTGGCACTTCACATACTCACCAGGACTGCTAGTGTCGATGCAAAGTGCAGTGCACTAGGGGTAGGTATTGTATCACAATGCCTTTGGGGGAATTTTAGCAAGGCACAGAAGTTGTGCAAGGAGTCAAGTTCCCATCATACAACTTTCTCTGTTCCTTAATGCTATTCCTATTGCATAATTCTCATCTTTTTTTAAAATCCTACAAATGCACACAGTCCTTGTTGCTCTCTGAAGAATGGAGCCTGTACAGCTCTGCACAATTATAATGAATATTACAAATACAGGACGAATGATCTGGTATTTGCAGAGCTGCAGAATGTATCACAGTAATGGGGGACATGACAACCTATTTGAGGACAGTTTGTTCAGGGACAGAGGAAAAACCAGTTCAGACTTGCTGGTGACATTCATGGTCAGCAGCTGCCGGTGGTGGAGCACCACTTTTGGCCCAAGAAACGAGCACTGACTGGTGGGATTGCATAGTAATGCTGAGCAGTGGCTGTAGAATTTTTGATGTGAAAGGCCGCATTCCTGGGTTAATTTAGGCTTGAATAGAGACTGGGAGTGGATGGGTCATTACACAAAGTAAAACTATTTCCCCATGTTTATTCCCCCCCTCCACCCCGCATTGTTCCTCAGACTTTCTTGTCAACTGCTGGAAATGGCCCACCTTGATTATCACTACAAAAGGTCCGTTCCCCCCCCCCCCCCCGCCCCTGCTCTCCTGCTGGTAATAGCTCACCTTAAGTGATCACTCTCTTGTTACAAAAAGAAAAGGAGTACATGTGGCACCTTAGAGTCTAATTTATTTGAGCATAAGCTTTTGTGAGCTACAGCCCACTTCATCAGATGCATTCAGTGGAAAATACAGTGGGGAGATTTATATACATAGAGAACATGAAACAATGGATGTTACCATACACACTGTAACCAGGGTGATCACTTAAGGTGAGCTATTACCAGCAGGAGAGCGGGGGGGGGGGGAGGGGGGGGGAGGAGGGGAAACCTTTTGTAGTGGTAATCAAGGTGGGCCATTTCCAGCAGTTGACAAGAATGTCTGAGGAACAGTGGCGGGTGGAGGGGGGAAATAAACATGGGGAAAGAGTTTTACTTTGTGAAATGACCCATCCACTCCCAGTCTCTATTCAAGCCTAAGTTAATTGTATACAGTTTGCAAATTAATTCCAATTCAGCAGTCTCTCGTTGGAGTCTGTTTTTGAAGTTTTTTTGTTGAAGAATTGCCACTTTTAGGTCTGTAATTGAGTGACCAGAGAGATTGAAGTGTTCTCCAACTCTACTTGCGCTATATTGATGACATCTTCATCATCTGGACCCATGGAAAAGAAGCCCTTGAGGAATTCCACCATGATTTCAACAATTTCCATCCCACCATCAACCTCAGCCTGGTCCAGTCCACACAAGAGATCCACTTCCTGGACACTACAGTGCTAATAAACAATGGTCACATAAACACCACCCTATACCGGAAACCTACTGACCGCTATTCCTACCTGCATGCCTCCAGCTTTCACCCTGACCACACCACACGATCCATCGTCTACAGCCAAGCTCTGCGATACAACCGCATTTGCTCCAACCCCTCAGACAGAGACAAACACCTACAAGATCTCTGTCAAGCTTTCTTACAACTACAATACCCACCTGCGGAAGTAAAGAAACAGATTGATAGAGCCAGAAGAGTTCCCAGAAGTTACCTACTACAGGACAGGCCTAACAAAGAAAATAACAGAACGCCACTAGCCGTCACCTTCAGCCCCCAACTAAAACCCCTCCAACGCATTATTAAGGATCTACAACCTATCCTAAAGGATGACCCAACACTCTCACAAATCTTGGGAGACAGGCCAGTCCTTGCCTACAGACAGCCCCGCAACCTGAAGCAAATACTCACCAACAACCACATACCACACAACAGAACCACTAACCCAGGAACTTATCCTTGCAACAAAGCCCGTTGCCAATTGTGCCCACATATCTATTCAGGGGACACCATCACAGGGCCTAATAACATCAGCCACACTATCAGAGGCTCGTTCACCTGCACATCCACCAATGTGATTTATGCCATCATGTGCCAGCAATGCCCCTCTGCCATGTACATTGGTCAAACTGGACAGTCTCTACGTAAAAGAATAAATGGACACAAATCAGATGTCAAGAATTATAACATTCATAAACCAGTCGGAGAACACTTCAATCTCTCTGGTCACGCAATCACAGACATGAAGGTCGCTATCTTAAAACAAAAAAACTTCAAATCCAGACTCCAGCGAGAAACTGCTGAATTGGAATTCATTTGCAAATTGGATACTATTAATTTAGGCTTAAATAGAGACTGGGAGTGGCTAAGTCATTATGCAAGGTAGCCTATTTCCTCTTGTTTTTTCCTCCCCCCCCCCCCCCCCCCAGATGTTCTGGTTTAACTTGGATTTAAACTTGGAGAGTGGTCAGTTTGGACGAGCTATTACCAGCAGGAGAGTGAGTCTGTGTGTGTATGGGGGTGGGTTTTTGGAGGGGGGTGAGGGAGTGAGAGAACCTGGATTTGTGCAGGAAATGGCCTAACTTCATTATCATGCACATTGTGTAAAGAGTTGTCACTTTGGATGGGCTATCACCAGCAGGAGAGTGAATTTGTGTGGGTGGGTGGAGGGTGAGAAAACCTGGATTTGTGCTGGAAATGGCCTAACTTGACGATTACTTTAGATAAGCTATTACCAGCAGGACAGTGGGGTGGGAGAAGGTATTGTTTCATATTCTCTGTGTATATATAAAGTCTGCTGCAGTTTCCACGGTATGTATCTGATGAAGTGAGCTGTAGCTCACGAAAGCTCATGCTCAAATAAACTGGTTAGTCTCTAAGGTGCCACAAGTACTCCTTTTCTTTTTGCGAATACAGACTAACACGGCTGTTACTCTGAAACCTGGTTTTTGAATGTTATAATTCTTGACGTCTGACTTGTGTCCATTTATTCTTTTACGTAGAGACTGTCCAGTTTGACCAACGTACATGGCAGAGGGGCATTGCTGGCACATAATGGCATATATCACATTGGTAGATGTGCAGGTGAACGAGCCTCTGATAGTGTGGCTGATGTGATTAGGCCCTGTGATGGTGTCCCCTGAATAGATATGTGGACACAGTTGGCAACGGGCTTTGTTGCAAGGATAGGTTCCTGGGTTAGTGGTTCTGTTGTGTGGTTGCTGGTGAGTATTTGCTTCAGGTTTGGGGGCTGTCTGTAAGCAAGGACTGGCCTGTCTCCCAAGATCTGTGAGAGTGATGGGTCGTCCTTCAGGATAGGTTGTAGATCCTTGATGATGTGTTGGAGAGGTTTTACTTGGGGGCTGAAGGTGATGGCTAATGGTGTTCTCTTGTTACAGTGTGTATGGTAACACCCATTGTTTCATGTTCTCTATGTATATAAATCTCCCCACTGTATTTTTCACTGAATGCAGCTGATGAAGTGAGCTGTAGCTCACGAAAGCCTATGCTCAAATAAATTTGTTAATCTCTAAGGTGCCACAAGTACTCCTTTTCTTTTTGCGAATACAGACTAATACGGCTGCTACTCTGATTCCTGGATCTGTGTGCTGAGCTCACCCCAGGCCTCCAGCACATAGCTGAGA
Organism: Eretmochelys imbricata; assembly: GCF_965152235.1. Lineage (NCBI taxonomy): Eukaryota > Metazoa > Chordata > Testudines > Cheloniidae > Eretmochelys > Eretmochelys imbricata. The sequence continues at coordinate 80,412,241 of NC_135580.1, forward strand.
AGAGAGTGTTGATTGCTCTGTGGAAGCTTGTAATGCAGGACTGCTACCAGTCTGTGGGAAATAATTTTGGAGCTGGAAAATCCACAGTCAAATTGTCATCAAAGCGTGTAGGGCCATTAATTGTATCCTGCTGCACAGGACTGTGATGCTAGGCAACATGGCTGGATTTGCAGCTATGGGATTCCCGAACTGTGGCGGGCAACAGAGAGTAGGCATATCCCTGCTTTGGCCCCAGCCCAGCTTCCACAGAGCACAGGAAAGGCTACTTTTCTTATCACATCCAATGAAGTGAGCTGTAGCTCAAATAAATTGGTTAGTCTCTAAGGTGCCACAAGTCCTCCTTTTCTTTTTGTGAATACAGACTAACACGGCTGCTACTCTGAAACCTACTTTTCTATGGTTACACAAGCATCGGTGGATCACCAGGGGGGCTTTACTAATATCAGTGTGGCAGGTCAGAGAAGGTGCATGATGCTCACATCTTTAAGAACACAGGACTGTTCAGAAAGCTGCAAGCTGGACATTTTGTCCCCGACTGGCAGATTACCATTGGTAATGGTGAAATGCAAATAGTGATCTTAGGGGAACCCAGAGGACCCTTTGCTCACGAAGCTATATACTGGCCCCATTGGCAGCTGTAAGAAAAGATTCAACTCCTGGCTCAGCAGGTGCAGAATGACAAGTGAAGGTGCTTCTGGCAGATAGACGGGGCATTAACAGTGTTTACACACTAGATTAGATCTCAGTGAGAAGGTGGCCCAGTGGTTATAGATGACTGTTGTGTCCTGGATAATATCTGTGAGGTAAAAGGAGAAAAGTTGCTACCCCGCGGGCTGACTGCTGACTTTGACCAGCCAGACACAAGGGCCATTAGAAGAGCTCAAGGCAGAGCTATGTGGCTGAAGGAGGCCTTGAAAGAGCACTTTAATGATCAGCCACTGTAATGTCCTGTGCTGGGCAGTGCTCTAGGGCATGTCTATGCCACAGTTAAAAACCGGCAGCTGGCCCGTGCTAGCTGATTTGGGTTCGCAGGCCTTGGGCTAAGGGACTGTTTAATTGTGGTGTAGATGTTCAGGCTTGGGATGGAGCCAGGGCTCTGGGACCCCCATGAGAACGGAGGATCCCAGAGTCCTGAACATCTACACAGCCATTTTTAGCCCTATGGCCAATAGGCGGTGCGTAATAGAGGCTAGGGGAGGCCAAACCTCCCCAAACCTTGTGCCATTAGGGAGGCGGGGCAGTGATGGATTATGGCACAGGCCCACAGGGCCCAGGCCTAGGGGCTCCAGCCAATTTGGGGGCCCTGGAAAAAATCTCCTCCCACCACGGCCCTAGGGCTGGAGGAGCTCTCACTCCCTGCCCTGGCCCAGGGCTGCGGTGGGAGCACAGAGCTTTTCTGGTTTCGGGGCCACAGTGGTGGTGGGGTGGGGGCGGGAGAAGGGGATGTGGAAAGGAGAGGGCATGGGGCCTCGGAGGGAAGACGCAGAGTGGGGAAGAGCCACAAGGGAAGGGGCAGAATGGGGTGAGGCCATGGGTGGGGTGGTGGCCATGGGGTGGCGCCATGGTCCTGGCCAGGGCCAAGAGCTGGACCCCAGCCATGGCTGAGCTCTCAGTCCCCTTCCATGGCCCTGACTGAGCTCTCACCACCACCACCCCCACTCTGGGGGGAGGGACCGACCTCTCAGCCATCCTTCAGGGCCATGGGGGGTGGTGGGGGGGTTTGAGAGCAGCAAGCAGGGGTGTGGCTCCGCTGAAGAGGTGGGGCAGGGGGGACTAGCCTCCCCAAGGGGGAGCTTCACCTGCTGCCCATGCTGAAGCCTGAGCCCTGTGAGCCCGCATCAGGTGACCCAGGCCAGCCACGGCCATGCCACAGATCTTTTATTTCAATGTAGACATACCCCAAAAGTCTGCAACATTTGAGTTTGCTGCCTGAGAAGCCCCATTACGAACTGATGCATCTCCCTCTCCTTTTGCAGCTGAGGATTTCTCCTGTCCACTCTTTCCTTCTCCAGGCTGTAGCTAAGGGCATGGCTACACTTGCAGATGTAGAGCGTTGTGAGTTAAACCTGCCTTCATAGAGCGCAGTAGGGAAAGTGCTGCAGTCTGTCCACACTGACAGCTGACAGCGCACTGGTGTGGCTGCATTTGCAGCACTTGCAGCGGCATTGGAATGGTGCATTATGGGCAGCTATCTCAGCATGCAAGTGACTGCAACGTGCTTTTCAAATGGGGTGGGGTGGAATGTGACAGGGAGTGTGTTTTGCGTATGTGGGGGGAGAGAGAGTGGGGTTTTGGGGTGCTGAGAGTGTGTCAGCATGCTGTCTTGTAAGTTCAGACCCCATCTCCCGTCCCTCCACCGCCTCTCTCTCACTCACTCAAAGCAAACAGTAAATGGTTGCTTTTTCTTGGAGCTGATAAGCAGCCGGCTTCTGCGAAACGGAGCTTTCAATGGGCATTTTCGCATTCCTGCAGCGGATTTCACATCAACGACAAGAGTGGCCAGTTGACTTAAGGGGATTATGGGTCGTTTCCAGAGGTCAATCAGAGAGCAGTAATGCAACACCTCGTCCACACCGGCGCTGTGGTGCTCCAGCAGGGGCGCAGCAAACGTTGTTCCACTCGCCAAGGTGGAGTACCAACAGCGCTGTAGCCGCGGAGTCAGAGTGCTTTACGTGCCTTGTCAGTGTGGAAGGGAAGTGAGCTAGGGCGCCTGGGGCTGCTTTAGTGCGCTGTAACTCGCAAGTGTAGCCAAGCCCTATATTCACCCTCCAGGTCCTCTGTTCACAGTCTAATGCAGCACTGGCATGCAGGATCTCAGTGAACATGTCCTCCCTCGTCCACTGCTCTCTTTTCCTCCTCTGAGCCAGGCACTCCACAAGTGTGGAGGGGGCACCCCTCAAAGCTGCAATGGCAGCAGCTACAGATAAAACAGACATGTATAACTGTAAAAAGAAAAGGAGTACTAGTGGCACCTTAGAGACTAACCAATTTATTTGAGCATAAGCTTTCGTGAGCTACACGACAGCTTATGCTCAAATAAATTGGTTAGTCTCTAAGGTGCCACAAGTACTCCTTTTCTTTTTGCGAATACAGACTAACATGGCTGATACTCTGAAACATGTATAACTGTATTTACAGTCACAATGGAAAGCGAGAGTTAAGTTTCAGAACTTCCTTCCCTTATTTCCATAAGAATTATAAATAAGATATGCTTATTGACACTTCAGCTTCAGAGTGCCTTTGCATAGCAGCGCTCTCCAGACACTGCCGTGGTGAATGTGGCCCACTGAGGGGGTGTGGGGAATGAAGAGGGAATTGTTCAGTTGAAGAATTTCAGCTCCTATTTCCATGGGTATGAGTACAGGGCAAAGGCACGGACTACTGGAACTATTTTCCACAGGTGGTGGCGACTGTAGCTGATCTCACTCCTGAGGGTCACAAAGGCACAGAACATAGCTGCTGCTGGCGTCCCAAAGCCATCTTTAGCCACATGCCCCTGGCCTGTGCACTGCAACAGTCCCTGGTGAAGTGATTGCAGAGTGGCATGGGAAAGTGTCCTACCACAAAGAAATAAGGCAGCCATCACCAGAAGCCGTCAGGAGAGGATTGCAGAGTACTTCCATGAAAGTTTCATCAAGTTCTCTTGGGAGGATTCAAGGGACATCACTATGTACATAAATTGCTTTGCATGCCTCCCTGCCTCCACCGCCTAAACCTAGAGGGGAATGAAAATCAGGTAACTCTCCCTCTGTTGTATCTCTACATCTTCTTGCACAAGACAGACAATGAAAAGTAGATATCTATGTCCTGCTAACTTGGGGTTGGGCTGGGCACATTATCTACATTTAAACATTTAAAGGGAGAGTGCATACACATTTCCCTGACTTTCCTTGCCCTGCATCAGGCTTGCCTGTGCTCAGCTGTCAGTACTCACTAGACCAGGGGTGGGCAAACTTTTTGGCCCGAGGGCCACATCGGGGTGTGAAACTTTATGGAGGACTGGGTAGGGAAGGCTGTGCCCCATAAACAGCCTGGCCCCCGCCCCCTATTCACCCCTACCACTTCCTGACCCCTGACTGTCCCCCTCAGAACCCCTGACCCATCCAATCCCCCCACTCCTTGTCCCCTGACTGCCCCCTCTTGGGACCCCCCTGTCCCAAACTGCCCCCCTGGGATCCCACCCCCTATCCAACCCTCCCTGCTCCCTGTCCCCTGACTTCCCTGACCTATCCACACCCCCGCCCCCTGACAGGCCTCCCGGAACTCCCACACCCTATCCAACCCACCCTATTCCCCGACCCCTGACCGCCCCAGAAACTCCACCCCATCCAATCGCCCCCTGCTCCCTGTCCCCTGACTGCCCCCCGGGACCCCCTAGCCAACCTTGCCACCACTGGGCACGCATGCGTGCCGCCGCCCCCTTACCATGCTGCTTGGAGTGGCAGGAGCTCGCTGCCCGCACGGTGGCATGGCTGCGGGGGACGAAGAACAGCGGGGGAGGGGCCGGGGGCAAACCTCCCGGGCCAGGAGCTCAGGGGCTGGGCAGGATGGTCCCACGGGCCGGATATGGCCTGCGGGCCATAGTTTGCCCACCTCTGCACTAGACTATGGTGGAGTCTTGAAAAGATCCTGGCTCACTACATAGCTGGACCCACCTTTTGTCCCCCGCTGCATGTCCCTTCTCCTCCTTGATGTTCATGGCAGGGGTCTTTGTCAAGGGCTTCACTGAGGTATCCATGGTTGTCTCCAGGGTGCTGGTGGGATCTCCGCCAAGTATGATGTACAACTCACTGTAAAAGTGGCAGGCCTGCGGTTTGATATCAGATTGACTGTTGGCCTCCCTGGCCTTGGGATATGTCTGCTGCTGTTCCTTCGTTTTCACATGCCGCTGTTGCTGATCCCTGTCATACCCTTTTGCCTGCATCCTGTGTGAAATCTTTTCAGAGATGTCCACATTTTTGTGACTGGTCCATAGCTGTGCCTGCACAGCCTCTTGTCCGCATAGGCCCAGAAGATCCAATACCTCCTTTTTACGCCGGGCAGGTGGACCTCTAGAGAGTGTAGCTGGCGTGGTCGATTGCGCAGTTTCAGACAATAAGGGAGTGATGTTAGGTGTGCTCACCGAGCTAAGCAACCAGGAAAAGGCATTTCAAAAACATTCGGTGGTTTTAAACAGGGAAGGGGTTTTCTCAATTGGTCAAAAACAATTTTTTTGTGGAAAAGGGTCACTTTCAAATTTCCTGTCTTGAAAAAAAAATGAAAAAGGTTTCAAAGCTATTGAAACATCCCATTTTGATGTTTTCTAAACAAATATTTCCATTTTTGGGGTTCAAAATGGCTTTTTGTTTTGAAAGTTAGCTTAGAGTAACATTAAAAAAAGAGAAAGGTCAAATTTGAAAACAAACATTTTGAAATCATGAAAACAAAACATTGATTGACCTGAACTGAAGGTTTTCTGGATTTTTAGTTAACAAAAATCATTGTGATTTTGAATTTTTGTCCCAATTCAGAATGCGAGAATTTCTCAAAAACCCAATTTTTTCCACAAGACAGGGAAGTCATTTCCTGTCCAGTTCTAATTAAAATATTTCAGCTGTGGCTCCAGACTCTCTCTCAACAAGAGGGAAGCTGGTCTACAGATTGGTCTAGCAGCTGTTAGTTTTAAACAAAACAACAAACCACAACCCACTCTCTATTCATAATCAGCATTTATCTATAGTGGTTATGTTGTTAATTGATTAACAAACACCTGAGTTAATATTTCCAATATAGGCACACAATGGCTTAAACTATTTATTTATTTCATAAAATCATAGAATATCAGGGTTGGAAGGGACCTCAGGAGGTCATCTAGTCCAACCCTCTGCTCAAAGCAGGACCAATCCCCAACTAAATCATCTCAGCCAGGGCTTTGTCAAGCCTGACCTTAAAAACCTCTAAGGAAGGAGATTCCACCACCTCCCTAGGTAACGCATTCCAGTGCTTCACCATCCTCCTAGTGAAAAAGTTTTTCCTAATATCCAACCTAAACCTCCCCCACTACAACTTGAGACCATTACTCCTTGTTCTGTCATCTGCTACCACTGAGAATAGTCTAGATCCATCCTCTTTGGAACCCCCTTTCAGGTAGTTGAAAGCAGCTATCAAATCTCCCCTCATTCTTCTCTTCTGCAGGCTAAACAATCCCAGTTCCCTCAGCATCTCCTCATAAGTCATGTGTTCTAGTCTCCTAATCATTTTTTTTGCCCTCCGCAGGATGCTTTCCAATTTTTCCACATCCTTCTTGTAGTGTAGGGCCCAAAACTGAACACAGTACTCCAGATGAGACCTCACCAATGTCGAATAGAGGTGAATGATCACGTCCCTCGATCTGCTGACAATGCCCCTACTTATACAGCCCAAAATGCCATTAGCCTTTGTCAAGGTTCCTCCCCCACTCTGAACTCTAGGGTACAGATGTGGGAACCTGCATGAAAAACCTCCTAAGCTTATCTTTACCAGCTTAGGTCAAAACTTCCCCAAGGTACAAAATATTCCACCCGTCGTCCTTGGATTGGCCGCTACCACCACCAAACTAATACTGGTTACTGGGGAAGAGCTGTTTGGACGCGTCTTTCCCCCCAAAATACTTCCCAAAACCTTGCACCCCACTTCCTGGACAAGGTTTGGTAAAAAGCCTCACCAATTTGCCTAGGTGACTACAGACCCAGACCCTTGGATCTTAAGAACAATGAACAATCCTCCCAACACTTGCACCCCCCCTTTCCTGGGAAATGTTGGATAAAAAGCCTCACCAATTTGCATAGGTGACCACAGACCCAAACCCTTGGATCTGAGAACAATGAAAAAGCATTCAGTTTTCTTACAAGAAGACTTTTAATAAAAATAGAAGTAAATAGAAATGAAGAAATCCCCCCTGTAAAATCAGGATGGTAGATATCTTACAGGGTAATTAGATTCAAAAACATAGAGAACCCCTCTAGGCAAAACCTTAAGTTACAAAAAAGATACACAGACAGAAATAGTTATTCTATTCAGCACAGTTCTTTTCTCAGCCATTTAAAGAAATCATCATCTAACATGTACCTAGCTAGATTACTTACTAAAAGTTCTAAGACTCCATTCCTGGTCTATCCCCAACAAAGACAGACTATAGACAGACCCACAGACCCTTTGTTTCTCTCCCTCCTCCCAGCTTTTTAAAGTATCTTGTCTCCTCATTGGTCATTTTGGTCAGCTGCCAGCGAGGTTACCTTTAGCTTCTTAACCCTTTACAGGTGAGAGGAGCTTTCCCCTGGCCAGGAGGGATTTCAAAGGGGTTTACCCTTCCCTTTATATTTATGACAGCCTTCTTGGCAACAAGGGCACACTGTTGACTCATATCCAGCTTCTCATCCACTGTAACCCCTAGGTCCTTTTCTGCAGAACTGCTGCCTAGCCATTCGGTCCCTAGTCTGTAGCAGTGCATGGGATTCTTCAGACCTATGTGCAGGACTTTGCACTTGTCCTTGTTGAACCTCATCAGATTTCTTTTGGCCCAATCCTCTAACTTGTCTAGGTCCCTCTGTATCCTATCCCTATCCTCCAGCGTATCTACCACTCCTCCCAGTTTAGTGTCATCTGCAAATTTGCTGAGGGTGCAGTCCATGCCATCCTCCAGATCATTAATGAAGATATTGAACAAAACCGGTCCCAGGACCTACCCTTGGGGTACTCCGCTTGATACCGGCTGCCAACTAGACATGGAGCCATGCTTAACTTTTGATGATATAGTCAGTTCAGATTATCTGTTTCTGAACAAAACAGAAATTCTGATGCTAACAGCAGACACAAATATTCAAATAAACACTCTGACAGAAGAATTAACTCATATTTGACAAACAGAGGATCCTCAAACCCTCCTGTGGCCTCAGAAGATATGTCTATGCTGCAATTAGACACCTGGAGCAGGCCTGTGCCAGCTGACTCAGGCTGACGGGACTCAGGCTAAGGGGCTGTTTAGTTGCAGCGTAGACGTTTGGGCTCAGTCAGATGTTTGGGAGTGACAAAATTGCACTTGCAAAAACTATCATGAGATCTTCAATTAGTGCAAGTGGTCAGGACCTTGATTTTATGCCACATTTGAAGGACAGTACCTCTCTCTAACCAGTACTTCTTACTTGCATGAGCTATGAGAATAAACAAAGATTGCTGCCAAATGAATCGTCGGTACCAGTTCCTGAAGTCCCTACATTTTTCTTGGCAGTCTGCCACTAAGAACTGACTGGGTCCATACCGTCTGAGCTATTATTATTAGTGTTATTAAGAGGTGATGTGGCTTCCATCTCTGAGGTTGTGGATATAGGACACAACAGTGTTTTATCATCTCCTAGGACACCTCCATCTAGGGCTTATAACCTAGAGGACAGAACTTTATTCTACCCAGCCCTTTGCATCCACCAAACATGACTGAACCTTTGGATCCGTTTTAAGCATTGGCTTACCCCTGTAACATCAACTGACTCCTGACAATATTGGATCATGTAACTTTTTAAAATAATTAAGTGACTGTAAGGCCCCTAGTCTGGGCCTGAATACTGACAGTGAAACAGGGCTTTTTGTCAGGGGATAACCGGCCCTTGCCCTCCTATGAGTGGGGCACAGGCTCAGCTACTGCTCCCGAGATCAACAGACTCTGAAACAAAACCAAAGAAAGACGTAACTGGGAGCAAAAAACTGTTTCCATGTGCCTAGCACACAAGCAGCTATGGACACAATCACACAGAGGTACATACATACACAGTTCAATACATGCAGACATAAGTAGACATAACAGCACACACACAGATGAATATATGAAATTAAGCACACAGATACATACCCTGCTCACAAACACTGGACAAACACAACCACACCCAAGCAGTTAACATACACTAGCATACACAACAACATACACACAACCCCTTCCCCTCACCCCCAGATGCATATGTTGGTGTAAATGAAATGATTAATGATTAAAAATGATTAAAAACAAGTTGGCAGATGGCACTTCAGGTGTTGTGCAGAGATGGCAACTCAGGGACCATACCAAACCAATAGTTTTATATTTCTTACACACCACAAATTAGCAATTCAAACCAAAGCAGTGGATTAAACAGCTGAACGAAACAAATGACGATTTGTAATAGGCTTCAAACTAACAGCAGGCCCATTGCCAAGGGCAGCCTATATCAGAGGGGGAATGTGAACATTACAGATGAATGCTCTCTCCCATTCCAAATACTCCTGCCTGCTAAATAAATTAGTAATGTCATCAATAACAGCTGGAGCAGCAGCAGGGCCTCATGTATTCAATGTAGGGGCTGGCTTAGGGAGGTAAGAGTGCTTGTAGCAGCTGGTCTGAGAGCAGACTGGGAGGAGAAAACATTGCTGCCGACAGTTGCTTCATCCACTGTTCCTGCTCCGATTCCTACCCTTGCCCATGCTGTTGCTCTTTCTGAATATATTTCTGCACTGCTGCCACTCATGAATCTGCTCCTGGCTTCTGCTGACATTTCTGCCCCTCCGGCTGCACAACCCCTCCATCTGCCCCTGCTGCTTCACAAGCAGCTACACACACAGGTCAATGATATATTGTTGGCATGACAAGCTACACAAGTATGGCAACATTCAAGAGAGAAGCAGAACCTTCAGGAATCTTTCAGTTGCAGGTTCAGTACACTCAGGATAGGACTAAAGGAGTCTGGTGCATATTATTGTAACATCATGTGAATGTTACATGTAATGACACTAAGCAACAGAAAATTCCATTTTCCTGGATTCTCAATTTCCTTTTTAGACAAATCTGAAATGGAACTTGAAGATCTTTTTAAAAATTACTTTTTGTTTCATGCCTTCCCTTACTCTGCATTCATTGTGTAACTGTTCGTTATATGCCCATCTGCAGACACATCAGCCTTTCTATCTCAAGTTTTGGAACCTAAATTTAATTAAGCCTCATCTTTTCCCCCCCATGAATGAGTGTAGCTTTGTGTTACTCCTTTGAAAAAAGAAAGGCGATGCAATGCATTAAAGGCATTATATTAGCTTGAGTTATATTATATTGTATCAATTCAGGAATCTCATCTAATAATCATAGTTTTTAAGATGCACCTAGGAGATACTTAAGGAAACCCATATAGGCATTCCAGACAGTGTAATTGCCTGGAACAATTCTATATACCTGCCGCATTGATAACCAAACATCAAATTTAGGGTATATAGGCTTCCTATTTCCACTCAACTGTATCTGCAAGTTATTATTTCAGAAAGAGGTTTATGGTTCTTCCTGAATTATTATATTTTTATTTATACACAAGTGAGAGTGACCAACCAGAATGAGGCTGTGAGGAGAACAGAGTGTGAAGGGGTCCCTTAGGGAATGCAGGAGATGTTCAAGATCTTTTTATGATGGAGGTTTAATGATCCACCCTCCTGCTGATGGTTTGGGGATGGCAGGAGGCTGCAGTAACATGTCTTTACAATAAGGTAATACTGTAGCGATTTTGTCTAAATTACTGAGGGCTCTTTCAATGGAATTAGCATTTAACAGACTTGATGAGTTTATTGTCCCTCCCACCTCTTTCTCTTCCCTTCTCTCTTTTCCTCCCTATTTCTCTCTCACTCACTCTTTCTATGGGTGAACAAAGACCTCACACAGAGAATTCCACGTTTCTCCTGCATCACTGGCCCCAGGGAAGGATCCAGCAATAATGGTACAGTCCTCCCAAAGGTGAACTGCTCTCATAGCCCCTCCATCAAATTAGCAAAGCAATTAAGCAATTAATTAAGCAATGCTTAACTTTAAATCCATTTAAAATTAATGGGACTATTCCTGTGCTTAAAGTTAAGTAGCTGCTTTAAATGCTTTCCTAGATCAGGTCCTTACTGAATTTTGGGAATGTGCTTTCGTGTTCACTGACATGAATTTACCATACAAATCTTCATTTAAAATAAGTATCACAATTAAAGTCATTCTGAAAAGTGTGGGACCAGTACTGCAGCGCTCACTCCCATGGGAGTGGCCTTGTGTCTTGTATGGAAGTGGGGTGCTCTTTAAAGGAAAGGAAATGTTTTATTAAAATTAGCCTGTATAGTGAGTTTCCACTCTGAATCATTTGTTTTTGGAAGGTAAGGAGGATGCCCTCCACAATACCTTCATTTCCTCCCACTTTAAAAAGTCCCTTTCAAAGGCTTTTCATATTGACCTTCTGTCCTTCCTATTTGTCAATAGAGTTCTTCATCAGAAATGGCTCCCCCTCATGGAGGACCCCAGGGATTGAGGCCTAACGGTACAGGAGATCAGGACCCAAACTCAAATCCCTGCATGAGGGCCAGGTAAATCTTTTTCAGAGCCTTTCATCATGATGAAATTTGTTTGGTAATTACACACAAGCTCAAGGAAAGGATGATTAACACCCTTAAGAGGATGGAAAGGACTTCAGAAATCCCTTAGCTTTGAATAATGGATCTTTTGAATATGAACCAAAGTGCACTTTGTGACAGACATGGCAATGTCCTGCATATCCTTAGGACCTTATTGAATCAAGTTTAAGTATCTCTAGGGTCTAATCTATTAACTGCAAAGTTTATGTATTATTGTGGGAGGGGATTGCATATATCCTGTCTCAGGGGAAGATGTGATGTGAGGTCTGGGAGTTCAAAGGACTATACTGAAAGTGCGCTAGATAAGAATAGACTTTTGGAACAATAAGTATGAAGTGGCTTTCCGGACAAATACCTAGGGAGAGATTAATGCAAATTCCACACCTCTGGTTATGCAAAAATCCAACCTTTTGAAGCTATGCCCTGAGAAGTGGATCACTGTCTGCTAATTAACTGTTCTTGGAGACCAGAAATCAGAGGCCCGAGCAGTATAAAGAAGTGGCTGAACTGCCCAGCTTGTGTTCTGGTTCTGAATCTGAGATAATTATGAACTTGTAACCATGGGGAAAACTCAGTTGTAGGTTTTGAAGGACTGACATCTACTAGAAACTAAGGCTGGAGCTGGGGTGACCTCTGCTAAGTTTATTAGCATGTGTTATGGTTTTATTATTTTTAATACATTTTCTCTGTAATGCTTTCATTTTAAGAATAAATGAGCTTACTTAAAAAGAGCTGTGTGGTAACTTGTAACTGCTGGCACTTACAGAGTTCATACTCTTCAGAGAGAAAGCAAAATATAGATGATGGCTTCTTTAGGCAGTCGGACTTGCTGGGGAATATCTGTGTCAACAGGAAACTGTGCAGCCTTAAAGATTCCCTTGTCAGTAGGGAGAAAGATGTGGGTTTTTCTCCCATGAGAAGTGATGTCTTGAAGCCAGAAGTCTAAAAGTGGGTGCCCCGGATGAGCTACTGAAGGGGAATAAAAGTGCAGTTGTCCTGAATTGTGACACTTGCACCTACTAGTGAACACTAGGACAATTAGACAGGTCCAATAAGTCTCCTGGTCCATTTCTGCTCCTAGCAGTTGTCTGATAAGTGAAGGTGACAACCTGGTTTTGGTCCTTTCCTAAGCACCATGAGCAGAAATGTCAGCCAAGACCTGACTCCCCTCCAGGAATGAGGGGAGAAGACAACAGCGCAGGGAGAAGGCAGACACTGAGGAGAAGGTGGGGGTGGCCAGATCCCACAAAGTCGGGAAAGAGATGGGGTGCTTGGCTTTGCTTAAAGGGGAACTACATACACCCCAGACTAAGGGGGGGAGCATAACCCCACAAACCTGGCTAAGAGGGGGAACATTCTGGCCCCTCCCCTCAAACACACCCACCTGGCTAGGAAGGGTCATTCAGCACATAAAAAAAAAAACTAAACAAAAAAACCTGAGCACTACAATATTTACAATTGTTTTCCATTCCCATAAAGTCCCTCTGTCCTGCTCAGCAAATCCTAAATCCCTAGACCAGTGGCTTTCAACCTTTCCAGACTACTGTACTGCTTTCAGGAGTCTGATTTGTCTTGTGTACCGCCAAGTTTCACCTCACTTAAAAACTACTTGCTTACAAAATCAGATAGAAAAATATGAAAGTGTCACAGCACACTGTTACTGAAAAATTGCTGACTTTTTAATTTTTACCATATAGTTACGAAATAAATCAACTGGAATATAAATATTGTACTTACATTTCAGTGTTTAGTATAGAGAGCGGTATAAATAAGACATTGTCTGTTTGAAATGTTAGTTTGTACTGACTTCACTAGTGCTTTTTATGTAGGCTGTTGTAAAACTAGGCAAATATCTAGATGAGCTGATGTACCCGTTGGCATAGGCAGCGCGTTATATGGGCTCGTGGAGCCCTGGCACCAGGAATATTCAGAGCTGGGGGCCCTGCTCCACCAATATTTGGAGCTGGGTCTCTCCCACGGCCCTGCTGGAGTGGGCCCTGGCCCCCACCTGCCGCCCGTGGCCCCGGAGCGCCCCGCGCTCCTCCCCGAAGCGTCCCTGCCGCCGGAAGGAAAGCTTGCCTGCCTGCGCGCGCAGCTGCCAGCTGCTGTTGCCCCTGGTAACAAGAGACGCTGGCAGCAGTTTAAGGCAGGCAGCTGACTGCTGCACCAGGGGAGGGCTGCCAACCACCACGTGCTTGGCAGACCTCTTCCTCTCCCCCCCTTCCCCCCCTCAGGAGGAGACACCGAGGAGACTTCCAGGAGACCTGATCATCCTGAGGGGACCTCACTCACCTGAGCAGCTGCTGAGGCTTCGGTGAGTATTTGATCCTGTGACCTGCCCCCCCCCCCCCCCCTGCAGCCACCACTCCTGCCCCAAGGGGCAGCCCCATCCCCCACCCCCAGTGAGGCTACGGTGAAGGGCAGCAGGCTGCAGCAGGGGAGGAAGGAAGCCACATGTGATGGCAGTCCCCTCCCCACCTCCAGCACTCACCCACCCACCCACTGCAGGGGAGACGGGGTGGGGGGGGATTCCTGAACCTGAGCAGCTGGGGCTTGGGTGAATTTTGAGACACCCTGCTCTCCCCCCGCCCCGCAGCCACCACTCCTGCCCCACACTGGGCAAGGGGCAGCCCCATCCCCTACCCCCAGTGAGGCTACAGTCAGGGGCAGCAGCATAGGAGGCCACACATGATGGCAGCCCCCCCGCCCCCCAGTACCCACCACAGGGGAGGCGAGGGGGCTTCCTAGACCTGAGTGGGGCCCTAGGAGCACGTGCAGAGTGAGTGTGCTGCGGGGTGGGGGAAGAGGAGGGGTCCCTCACCCGGAGCTCTCTGCTGCCAGTGGGGCGGGGGAGGAGGAACAGTCCTCTCTGACCCTAGCCCTGGGTCTGCATCCCAAGGTCCTTGTCCCCAGCCCTGTCCCACTCCAGAGCCTGCACCCCCAGCACCCCAACCCTGAGTCCCAGCCCTGAGCCCCCTCCTCAGTGTGAACCCCTCATCCCCAGCCCCACCCCAGAGCCCTCACCTGAGGGGAAAAACATGCAACTTAAATTTGGCAATCAGTTTGGGGTATGATCGTGTTTAGCACAATACTTGATTATTTTACACCCTTTAAAGTATATAATTGGTTGTATACAGGTGTTATGAAGTGGGAATGTTCTTAATGTTTTCTCTGAATACTGTGTGGGTGCCTCAGTTTCCTCTATGCACTTCTTAAGGATCTAGGTGGTGGGATAAGGGCCTGTGATTGTTGTAGAGCCCTAGAGGACCAGTGTGATACTATCTACAGAGAGAATGGCCGACACTCTGTCTCCTGGCAACTGATGGCCTGGGCCCCTCCCCTGCAAGGTGCCAACTGAAAGTGTTGGAGAACAAAGAGATCAGGTGGCCTCCTTGTCCAGAAAAGACACAAAGGTCAGAGGAGGGGCTGGAGGCAGTGTCAGTTTGGAGCTGGCTGGGGAAATGGGGAGAGGCCCAGAACTTGGGTCTGGGTTCCCCACCCCCCAAAGTTGGAACTGACTGAGGGGTCCTGTTTTCTGTAACTACAACAAGCTCTGTTTTATACTCAAAAAGTAAAGGAGTACTTGTGGCACCTTAGAGACTAACCAATTTATTTGAGCATAAGCTTTCGTGAGCTACAGCTCACTTCATCGGATGCATACTGTGGAAAATACAGAAGATGGTTTTTATACACACAAACCATGAAAAAAAATGGGTGTTTATCACTGCAAAAGGTAGTCTCTAAGGTGCCACAAGTACTCCTTTACTTTTTGCGAATACAGACTAACACGGCTGTTACTCTGAAATCTGTTTTATACTGTGTTCCTTCTGTTTTACCGGCTGGCTGAGAGTCACGTCTGACAGTGGAGTTGGGGTGCAGGGCCCTCTGGCTTCCCCAGGAGCCCCGCCCGGGCAGACTCGCTGCAGGGGGTGCACGGTGTGGCATACAGCATCACACACCCTTATCCCACCACCTAGATCCTTAAGAAATGCACAGGGAAAACTGAGGCACCCACACAATATTCAGAGAAAACATTAAGAACATTCCCACTTCGTCACAACAGGTACAACAAAATATAATATATTGAAGCAGGCGAGTGCTGCTTCTGACTTTCCACTTTTAATTGACTCTTGAAATCTTGTGGCACCGGCATGTTGTAGCTTCATTTTATCTCAGCAACAAATTCTTGATTTGTAGGACCACTAACAATAAACAACCCTAACCTTAATCCTATATTTGTTTTACTTTTAGAAAGTATTTGCTTTTGAGGGTTGTTGATCAAAGAGTGCTTGGTTATTTCCATATTCAAAAGAGTATTAATAACGTTGATATCCTTAGTTAAATAATTTTTTCTTACGATGGTGATATTATGCAATAAAGGGAAACTGTTAAACGCTTACGGTTTCCAGTCCGTTTTTACATTATTTAATAAAATACATATCGGCTTACAAGGCGGGTGGGGAGGAGGGGGGGACTAGACCCTTTCTGGGCACCACCAAAAATTATACAAACCTGCCGCCCCTGCCCGTTGGAAGACCTCAGCATACATCGAGGAATACGTGTACCCCTGGTTGAGAACCACTGCCATAGACTGTGTCATTCTGTGAAACAGTGTTATCACGGGGCCAATGCTGGTGCATAGAACTGGCCCCAGGGGGGCAGGGGGAAATCAGGGAAATGGATCTTTGCAGAATGTGTGATTTTAAAGTTTCTATTGAAGTATGGAGGCACAATAATGAGAGAGAGATCCTGAAAGGAACGTTTTACAGTGGAAATCCTAGCACAATCTCAGCTAGAACGATACTGATTAGTAAATTGTGTTTTAAACCAGCATTTACCAATTTGTATTCTGTTATCATGCTTGTTATCAAAATGTTTGGACCCTGGTACAATACCCAAAATGACCTTTCATGACATCAAATAAAATATTTGGGGACAGTGTTTTGTAATTAGCAGATGTGATTCAGATGGGAATACATCTGCGTGGGCTGTTTTCCCATCAGAACAATAGGACCACTACACAGCCCAGGAAAACACTGTGCTTCAGTCTGGATCAGTTTGAATTAAAGTGCCTAAAACCAAGCAGAAGCGAAGAATTTCCCATTCGGTGTGTGTATCTCTCTTGTTTTAGAATCTAATATAGCTGCATCTGACTCTCCTTGCTGGGCAGGTGAGTGAACTTTAGCCTCTGTTACTTTCTGAGGATGAAGCAATTCATTCTATCCTATCCTAATGCTTTGTAAAGGTTCATTGGCTGCTGACAGGTTTCAGAGTGGCAGCCGTGTTAGTCTGTATCAGCAAAAACAATGAGGAGTCCTTGTGGCACCTTAGAGACTAACAAATTTATTTGGGCATAAACTTTTGTGGGTTGTATTGGCTGCTGAAAAATCACTTATCTTAGGGGCCTGCAAAGGGGGATGCTCACCCACAGCACCACCTACTGGTTAGATGGGTATGTGGCAAGTTGTCTTCTTCCCAGGCAACCCCCTTTCTCACTGCTACTCCACTCTGCAGTAGTCTGTCCTTCCAGTGACTTTGCTCTCCAGCCAGGTCACATATTCAAGCCTGCCCCTTTCAGGGTATGCCTAAAGAATCCAACAATGTGGGAGCTTTCAGGATTAAGCAGGAGGACGCAGGACGACTCCTCTTTGGTTAAGATCTCACAGCCCAGACCCTTTTTTCTTCAGGAGTTTCTTCCCTCATCAGAGAACAGGCCCCTGTAGTTGTCCCTCTTGAGCAGTTTGTAGGGGAGCCCAGAACCACCCTCTCCACCACGCTCCAGTCAAGGACCCAGTGGTAGGCAGTTAAGTCTTGCACCCATGGATGCTATGCAGCTGTCCCCCTGGATCACTTCATACCAGTCCCCTCTCTTGCCACAGTGTAAAGTAAGGAACTAAAACACATGTCACTATAGCCAGGCAACAAGCAGTCCTCCAGTGCTCTTTCTCAGGAGCTCAGAGTGTCAGGCAGCTTACCTCCACCATCTGCCTGCTTCTGAGCTACTCTGCTCCTCCTCTGGCCTGTACAGGCTTTGCAGGTGGGGTGGGGCCACTTGGGCCCAAGAGCAGCTCTTTAACCCCTTCTGTTCCAGTGTGAAATTTGTACACACACACACACACCTCGCCCCACAAGGCCTGAGAGGATACTGAATGAAGAATAGGAAACAAACATGAAAGTTGTTTTAAATTCTCTCTTGGAGTCTCAGCTGTACCCTGGCAGGATAACAGCAAAAAGAGACTCTTGCAGTATGTGCAAACATTTAAAAAGCTGCATATGCTGCCTCACACCCAGACTGAAGGTCCCAGATAAGACTCTATCCTCAAAGATAGGAAGAGAGACAAAAATGAAAAAGTTTTTAGCACCAGGAGAATCAGGGCTACTCAGATCTTCTCTCACAGTTGACCCTCACAGCTTTATGTAAGGACTGGATTCTGCCACCCTTGCATTGAAATACCCTTGTGAGGTCAGAGAGGGAAGCTGCTTTATCCTGGAAGCTTACACAGTCCCAGCACTGAGCTCCATCAAATCAATGGGCCTCCTCATGGAATAAAGTACTACTCAGCATGGGCAAGGGTGGCAGAACATGACTCTAAGAAGTTACTGTTTACTGAGACAGCATCAGTCATTTGTTAGGTGCTTTGGGAGCTCTATCCTGCACAAATTCTGATTTTATTTTTCAACTTTGCCTTATGGAGAAATTCCTTCTTTAAGAACTTCATAGATGTCATAATTATTGCAAAGACTTGGGGACCTGCTGCAGACCTGAAAGGAGGTCACCCTAATAAAATTAGCATGAAACACACTTTTCACATCAAAAAGGGAGCCTGCATTGTCCCAGAAGCTTACTCAGCCCCAGCTCAGAGGATCACCAAATCAGAGCGAGGCATGTACAGCCACTCAAGGATCCCTGCCTGCAGCCTGCCACACACAATTATAATAAGGAGTCCTTGTGGCACCTTAGAGACTAACAAATTTATTTGGACATAAGCTTTCGTGGGCTAAAACCCACTTCATCAGATGCATGGAGTGAAAAATACAGTAAGCAGAATATATATCATAGCACATGAAAAGACAGGAGTTGCCTTACGAAGTGGGGGGTCAGTGCTAACGAGGCCAATTCAATTAAGGTGGAAGTGGCCTATTCTCAACAGTTGACAAGAAGGGGTGAATATCAGAGGGAAAATTACTTTTGTAGTGCTAACCAGGCCAATGCAATCAAGGTGGATGTTGCTCATTCCCAACAGTTGACAAGAAGGTGTGAGTATCAACAGAAGGAAAATTACTTTTTGTAGTGACCCATCACTCCCAGTCTTTATTCAGGCCTAATTTGATGGTGTCCAGTTTGCAAATTAATTTCAGTTCTGCATTTTCTCATTGAAGTCTGTATTTAAAGTATTTTAGTTGAAGAACTGCAATTTTTAAGTCTGTTATTGAGTGTCCAGGGAGGTTGAAGTGTTCTCCTACTGGTTTTTGAATGTTACAAAGGAAAGCCCAAAGGAACTTTCCATTGGTTGAAGATCCCAAGAGTACAAAGTGCTGCAGCTCTGGCCCTGACATGCCCTCTTGTGCCCAGGAGTACGTGTTATAGACAGTTAGAATGATTTTCTGCTACTGGGGATTCCCCAAATGCCCCATTAGGGTAACTTCCTGACTGCTTTGCACTGCAGCTGGGTGGAGGGCTGAGAACCAGGTTACAGTCATGGTTCTGTGATGAAATGAGGATAAGATGAGGCTTTTTCACGCAACCTCTCAGGAAATGAGAAACTGAGATACAACCTACAATGTTCCCTGACAGTGACACTCTGACAGTGGCACAGGAGTGCTTGGTCCATGTTAAACTGTACCCCACTGCAACAGAGCAGCAGCTGCAGTTTATCTTGATGAGCACCTGAAAGAGGCAACATGTAATTGGGAAAAAAAAAAATCTCTCTGCTATGTTATGACATTAGGTGAACTCTGGAAGTTGCAGTAGCATATAAGGGAAAAAATCTAATAGAACTTCTGTGTCTTGGCTGGTGCTAGCTAAAGATAACAGGCAATGATGCCACATTCTTCTGCTCCTGTGCTTCTGAGTAGTGGCAGAAGCAGTCAGGCAGAGGGCTGATGCAGCCATTTGTGTCTCTTTTCTGATAAGATCCGACAATGCTAACAAGACCCAGGGAACACTGGTTATGGTGGAAGATCAGAAATGGCCTCATTTGACTCTTTAATCCTGACAGCAAAAATTGTAGAAGTGGCAAAAGTATCACACCAGACCGAGGGGTGGTGGCAGGAGATCTAATTACAATCCACTGCAGATTTGAGACACTTCTTTACAGGGACTTGCTATCACATTGTAGTCAGACACTTCATCTATCATACACTGTGATTAAACAGTGATATTCTGTTATTAATGTGTTGTCCGCTAGTATCTACTAATCAATATCTCACGCTCTTAATGCTATATGCTAAAGCTTTAGAGTCCCACAGAATCCTCACTCAGGTGATATTTTCCATTCTAACTGCTTTTTTTTTTTTGGTTACTGTGTTGAGAAGGGACTCAAACAGCTAGTGTTTCTCAGTAAATCTCTTCGAAGTCGATGATAAGGCTATCTGGGATCCTAATGGTACATCCTAAACTTAGATTCAAAAGCAGAAAATCACTAATGGGCTCCTGTGAGCAGAAGAGACTCGGCTCTTTTTAAAGGCTTTAAAGCTCCCTGCAGCGGATTGTGCCAGTTTGGTCCTTTGACAGGCAGAGACTGTCAATCATCTCAGTCAGTGCCCTCACTAAGCAAGGCGTTTCATAAGCAACATGACCCAGCCAGCCAAGACATGGAACATGGAAAGGCAACAAGTTGCTTAGATCTGCAGAGCTTTATTAGGTTGGAAGTGGGAGCCTATAGGGTTTTACACACAGTCTCTTTTTCTGCCCTCACTCCTTCACATTAGTGTGAAAGAGAATGTATCAACAAAGGGAAACTTTAGCAAGACTTTAAACAAAGCTGCACACAAAAGAGGTTTGAAGTCAAATCGTGTCCTGTTAAAATGTTAAGGAAACTTTAAGGTCTATTGCCTGACTCACCTGGAACTCATTTCAATATATTCCAACCTCCTTACCAGGCTAAAATGATGGGCCCAATTCTCCAATGTGCCAAGCCAGTGAAAGAGGAGAGTCAGTGTCAATGTCTAGTCCTTGTTTCAAGTGGGATATGCTGCCATTTGCTTCATTATTCCAGTGCTTTGCTCACATAGATTTGCTCTCTGCCCTTTACAGAAGAAAGACAAGGTACTTTTTCTTGCCTGCAAAGGGTCAGAGCCAAACCAAAGGCAAGATTTCTCCTGACAAAGTAGTTGTAAACATCAAAGGGTGCTAGTTGGTTCTCTCAAGTTCACATCAAAGCAGAAAGGGAAAGAGAATTCTTGAGGGCAAGTCTGATGCACCTTATTTTCCAGTCTTTCAGTTATGAGTTATACTAGGCAATGAAAAGTGTAGGAGGTTGGGAGTAAAATTGTTGTTTAGTTTTTGTAATGCTTTTACAGCCAAGGATTCTAGATATACTGGACATAGTATTGTTCTCCATGTGGACACACCAGAAAGCAGACTCAGTACTGCCTTTCTAATGGCACCATAAGAAATGGAACCAAGTGACTTGAAGTATCTGATGGCTGCTTAGTGGCCCATGGGAAGTGAGTGATGGATCTCAGGCCAGTTCTTAGAGAACAAAGTTCTACTTCAGAGATTACAAAGTTCTACGTCACCATGATAATCATCACTAACCAGCCCCCTGGTTCACAGTCTCATCAGAGTCCAAAGTTGGGGCTAGCATGGAGCCTGAACTCTGTTCTTCCCCTGACAGGCCAAGGATGAGTCATACTGGCTAGAGAGGGTATGCGAGGAAGCTTGTATAACCCACTGGTGAATAAGTGTTACAGGTCGCCCTCAGTGCCCGATCCATACAGGATATGAGTTTGTTACATCCCCAGTTAAGGAGCTGTGGCTTTTTAGCTCAAATTGTAGCAGTGTTTAGCTCTGGAGGTCCCTGATTCCATCCCTCATGTGTTGGCCAAGAAGACGGCAGCATGGGAGTGGAGCTGCAGGGGTGGAGCCCTGGGGTACCCCAATGGCCTTGCCTTGCCTTAATCTGTCCATGAATTTATGAGTCTGAAAGCTCCAAAATTAATATTGTACTCTAGCCTGACCCCTGCTCTCGTGGCGCAAAGAGGCTGGTAAGCAGGCAGGTTTCCCTAGTTGGAGATTCCTCATGTGAAGGGAAGGAGCATAGGGAAGTGCACTGGGCTCTGGCAGTTCCTAGATGGCCCTTTGGAACCACAGCCAGTCAGTTCTAGTTCATAATGGCTTCAGTATCAAGGAGCCACAAAGGAGCAATTCCTTGAAGCAGCTGAAGATTGAGGCCTGGGGTTACTGTGTATCCCTTTAAGGCTAAGCCATTTTCATACATAAGCAGTTCACCTTTATGGCATTAATTACAGGAGAAATCTTGAGACCAAAGAATCTCTCCGATTATGCATATCTGAGATGAACCTGAAGCGAATGATACTTCCTTCCAATGCCACTATAATAGCACTTTGAGAAAACATTTCCCACAGAAGCACTCCATGTAGAATTTATCAGCCTTCCCAAGGGGAGGAAACATCCATTGCCCTCTACATCCACCACTCTCCTTCGCTCAGTAAATCAATAAGACACCAGGTCTGGCAGAATTAAAGGGAAAAATGGGCTGTTCATATGAAAGGGGTTCTAGGTGGATAAAAAAAATCTCAGTGAATAGGAATAAAAAAAGCAATACATACAGAGTCTAAATATAAATGAACATTTCATCACCACTAATATTGACACTGAGATTCAAGTCCAGAATCAGATACAGACTTAGGCCAAAACTTGCTCTATGTCCAGACAACCACACATAGCTTTAGCTTTTCTCGGAGAGGCAGGGTTAATAGTTTGGTACCAGGAAGCCGCAGCATGAAATTCCTATTGGGAAAGAAAGGAACGAGAGGGGCAATGCAGAGAGCACAAAACCCTACCGACTGGTCAACAGGATGACCTTGAGGGGTACACCATTAAGGAGGGAAGTGACAGTTTGGAGGACAGAGTGTCTCCCTTCCCCAACCTTCTTTTGTTTTTCTAACCTATTGCAATGTAGCGTGTCTGTGTCGTAGCCTCTATGCTGCAGAATTAACAGAGATTCTCCTTTAGATCAAGAGGTAGGTGTCCAGTCCTCATCAATGCCACAAAGTTACAAGTGGATACAGTGCTTGCAAAATGGTGAGGCCTGTAGAGTCCCGTATATCCATGGATCTACTCCAGTGCAATTTTCCTAAAAAAAAAAAAATGTTTTCTGGATGACACGGCTCCAGTGACTCACCTCCAGTCCGTTCTTTGGCTCTTAAGTGCTGGAGATTCACCATCTGCAGATCTTCAAATGCCTGTGGACGCATCCTCTCTCATGATGCTAGAAGAATCCATGTCCCTTTAAACTGATCCAGACAACAGTTTGGGAACAACTTGTCTTTTTACAACTTGTAACAATTTGTAAAGACATTCCTACAAACAATGGGGATTTTAAAGAGAAGCTATTCATTCCCAGATCCATTACCAAGGAAAAGAAACAAAAAATCTAATTTCACCAAAAACTCCTGACTAGAGCGCTCATGGATTTTTTGACAAAACATTTTTTGTCAGAAAATGCTGATTTTCCAAAACTTAAACTTTTTATGGGAAAGTGTCAGTTTCAATTAATTTTGTCCTGAAAAAAAGTTGTTCAAATGAAATGTTTTCACATTATCAAAATGAAAAATTCTCATTTTTCATTTCAAAATAGTTTGCTTAAATTTCAAAACAAAACACAGTAAATTTTAAACAAATTAAAAATGGTCAATATTTAAATGAAACATTTAAAAATTATCAAAATGAAATGTTTTAATTAAACCCAACTATTTTCCTTTCTTTTTTGATTTTCAGTTCATGAAAATTTTTCAGATTTGAACTTTACATTCCAATTCAGAACAGGAAATTGTTTTGATATCTCAAAGATTTTCACAGGACGGAAGAAAAGTTGCCTGCCCAACTCTTCTCCTGACAGACAGATAAGGCAGGAAAGAAAAGTTCTGCTGTCAGGACTCCAGGAGAACTTGCAGCAGGCAATCAATATTTTTTTCTCCTTTACTAGAGAAAGTTGGAACAGATCCATTGGGAACAATAGCTAAAAACAATGTGCGATTCTCAGAAAAAGAGCGCGCGCTCGCTCGCGCGCGCTCTCTCTCTCTCTCTCTCAAGACATGCCTTTGATCTAATAGAGTGTAAGGCCTACGTAACTATTGACTATATCTGCTCTCCAATCCTGTATAGAACATTCTCAGCTGAGGGTCATATTAGGGATGAGTCCAATGGGGTCTTCCACCTGTAATCACTACGGTGGTGGGAAGCAGATGAAATTTTAGAAAACAAAGATTTATAGTTTTACTATATATATATATATATATATATATATATATATATATATATATATATATATATCATGCTGGTTTGTTACTTTCCTTGATAGCTTTAACTTTTTGCCCTTCCTTTCTGGTCCCCTAAGAGTTTCATGGAATGTTGCAGAGAATGGAACTGTCATTTGAATAGCAAAGTGTGACATCCTTCCAAAGGAAAGTGATGAAAGGAATAAGATGGAAGGAAGGGAGGGAGTGGGGAAGGAAGTAAAACTAATTATGCTAAATGGCAATGTTTGCATTCGGACCTAGTTGAACAGCAACATCAAAGAATTTCAATCTCAACTGTTTACCCTGTGTAATATAGATTTAGCTATATAATGGGCTCATACCCATTGATGCAGCTACAAACAGAAGTAATCATTACTAAAAGTGGGACTGTACAATGTTCATTTCTGCAATGCACTTTGGCAGAGAGAATAAAGGCACGCCAAGCAATCTGGAAAGTATAAGACAACAAAAGTGCCATGTAAATGCTTATAAAAGATGAAATAATGTAAATGCTTAAAAAGAGCTCTGCCAACTGCTCAGGCTGCTATAAGTTGGTGTTTGGTTTCTTTGCCTTTATCTTTCAGCATAGTGAAATGCTCTTGCATTCCCCCCCCCCCGATGTCAGGTCCAATAAATTAGTAAGCGGCTTATCAGGCATTTGCTTTGTTATGTTTCAGCTGATTGCCAAGGAGTGTGCTTCAAGTGGCAGGCCAACCAGCCCTGGAGAGAGAGCTGCATTCAAATTTATAACACACTTTTGGTGATGAGAGACCCACATCTCCAGAGTGCTATATGCCTGTTCTCTTTTAGTGATGAATAATTTGTACCAAGGAAAGAGCAGAAAGTCAGGAATCACTATTTTTTAGAAGCTGTTTGTGGCACTTGTGAAACTGTGAAATGCTTTGGTTTTGAATACAGCACATATAGCAGTCCAAAGTTAAGAACATGATCCTGCCAGGTGCTGAGTCTCCCTTTTGCAAAGTACTGGGATTCTTCCACTCCCAATAAGCCCTTCGTGAAGATGTGGACTAAAATGTAGAGTTAAGTACAGTGCCACTCAGACAAGGTATTTCACATAGTTTTACATAATAACGAGTTAAATATCAGCAGCTCAATGACTGAGCAGGCAGTATGAGAAACTCTGACTTGCTTAGCCTTCACTCACAGATATCTTGAACATTAGAACCAATTTTGCTATAACTGGAGATGATGGCCACATTGGCCAGGATGCTGAGGTTATCCCCTTCTCTCTTTAAATGAGTCATGGGGTTTCTGACTCCCACCTGGAAGGGCCAGGAGAGACAGACAGATGTGAAATTGAGATTCCTTCAGTCTGATGGGAGGACAGTACTCAGTGATTTAATCATTGGTGTCATGTGTATATTTTTTTAAAACTAGCAGTGAACTGGAGCATTTCACACAATATGCTTTCTGTGTGATTATCTGTACAGCACTATAGGTGTGCATGGCAGGAACACAGGAGTTCCTCAAGGAGTTACAGATAGACAGAACATAGCAAGGAAAGGCAATAGGGTAAGGGTGGATGGGAAGACAGGGATACTGCAGTGAAAGATCACAAGAAGCTTTGCTTATTTTCTAGGCATGTTAGTAGTTCTTTAAGTATAATATATTAAAACATAGGACCTAAAGCTGCTTGAAACTCAAATTCCATTGCATGGGAAATTTTGACATTTCAAAATTTTCTTTCATCCTGGATCTGAATGAAAAATTGAAATTTCAAAATTTACTGCAAAATGAAAATTCAGAAAAATTTCATTTAGGAAATAGTGAAAGCACCTATCAAAATGCTTTGTTTCAACTTTATCATTTCTTATAATAATATAATATAATTAATACATAGTGAAATCAATAAAATTGAAATGAAGTTGTTTGACTTTATAGAAACAAATGTTTTGATAATTTTTAAAATTGAAACTAAATTGATACAGTCTCGTAAAATGGTTTGATTTAACTGAATCAGCATTTTCTGACTGAAAAGTGTTGGAAAATTTTCAACCAGCTTGTAGTGGGGTAATTACCCTGCTCCTAGGGAAAAAGGGAGGCTGACTGGGGAGGCAGCCACAGCTGTGGCCACACCCACTCAGGTCACAGCTGGCCCTGATATAAGGGCTAAGGGAGGAGCTAGGTCAGGCTCACCCCAGCCTTGGAGTGGGAAGGATTTGGCTGCCTGGGAGCACAGGGTACCAGAAGTAGAGTGGTGCTCGAGAAGGGCAAGAGGAGTGGGGCAACTCACCAGGCTGAGGCCTGGCTAAAGGCCCGGGGATTTACTGCGGCTGCAGGGAAAGGCAGCAGGTCCAACGCCCTTGCCAATGATGAGTGGCCATTACAGACTGCAGTTTGCCCCAGTGAGAGGGGGCTAGATGATGACTGGCAGTAGCCACTGAGGCAAGGTGGGCATAGGAGGAGGGGGTTCCCCTTGGAGGGGAGACCCAGAGTGTGGGGGGTATTACTGCAGGGCAGAACCCCAAGGTAAGGGGCACCAGGGTCTGGGAGGGACAATGGCCAGCAGGAGCTCTGAGTGCTGGAATTGAGCTAATTTCCAGATGACCAGCAGGAGGTGTCACGCCGGTGAGTCAGCTACACAGCTCTATTAGGGCGATCTCCAGAATGCAGATTATCAAAGAGAAGGGAGATAGGGAGGAAATTCTAGGAATAGGATACTATTTTTCATTATGACAGGTTTCAGAGTAGCAGCTGTGTTAGTCTGTATTCACAAAAAGAAAAGGAGTACTTGTGGCACCTTAGAGACTAACACATTTATTTGAGCATAAGCTTTTGTGAACTACAGCTCACTTCATGCTCAAATAAATGTGTTAGTCTCTAAGGTGCCACAAGTACTCCTTTTCTTTTTGCGAATACAGACTAACACAGCTGCTACTCTGAAACCTGTCATTATGCAAGGCACTGAATTTAGCCGTATGGAGTAGAAATCTATTAACTTCATAAGAAAACTCGTACAGATACAGACTTTTTTCCACTGAATGCATCCGATGAAGTGAGCCATAGCTCACAAAAGCTTATGCTCAAATAAATGTTAGTCTCTAAGGTGCCACAAGTACTCCTTTTCTTTTTCATTAGTGGAACATATGAAGGAGAGAGGACGGTGTTGTGATCAAGGCACAGGACAGTCAGGAGATTTGGGTTCTATTACCTGGTCTGCAACAGACTCACTGTGTGACCTTGGGTAAGTCCTTTTACCCACACATAGAGGTTTGTGTGCTAAGTGGTAAGGTTTGCTTTTGATGGCCAAACAGCAGAGAAACAGGGATGAATTGTTACTTCCCTGCAGAGATGGGTCCAAACCAGAACCCCAAGCACAGAGCTCTGTTTGGAGCCAAGTTGGCCACTCCAGTGAACAGGTGCCAGCTTCCTCTGGGTCCCAGGGGTGCTCAACTTCTGCCCCAACCCCACCCTTTGCCCCAAGCTCCTGCCCAACCTCTTCCCATTCCTGCTCCACCCCTACCCTGCCTCTTCCTGCCCAGTTCCACCCCCTCCCTGAAGCATGTCCTGTCCCTGCTCTTGCCCCCCTCCCGCCAGCGCCTCCTGCACCCCACGGAATAGCTGATTGTGGTGGATGGGAGGTGCTGGGGGGAGGGGGAGAGCTGGCTGCCAGTAGGTGCTTAGCATCACTATTTTTTTTCCATGGGTGCGCCAGCCTGTAAGTTTCTGGCTCTTGACTCTGGCTTGACCCCTGGCTCCTGACTCCAACTTGACCCTAGACTCCAGCTATTGACCTTGGTGTGGCCTTGGCTACCTCAACACCTCAAGTCCCACTGCCTGGGGTTCTAACCACTGAACCTGACCATCCATGCTTCAGTTCCTGACAGAAGGCCTTGCATGTGCTGGAAATGTCATTGGCTGAGGCCTTGTCTACACTGCACTTACAGCACTGAAGCTTTCTTCGCTCAGGGGTGTGAAAAAACACCCCCCCCCCCGAGCAATGCAAGTTTCAGTGCTGTAACATGGCAGTGTAGATAGTGCTCCCAGAACTGGGAGCTATTTCCCTCACGGAGGTGGTTTTATCACAGGCCTGGGAGAGCTCTCTCCCAGCGCTGGAGCCGTAGCTACACAGCCATGTTAAAGCGCTGCCGCGGCTGTGTAAATAATACTCGAAGAGTAGCTCCATCTCCGGGGCCCATTCTGTTCAACTTTCTCTTGAAACTGCCAAATAAAGGGTCATTTGTAATGAAGACACCTCAGGAACTGAAGAGAGATCAGCTACTCATTGCACATAAGATATCCACCAGCCACAAAATGGTAATAAGTTTTACCTACTGAGGATTTGTTCCATAATCTATTAACAAAGCCCTGAATCAACCAATCTTCCCCAGACATCATAACTGAGCTTTGGAAGCTTCTTCCTTTGCCTAGCGTTTTACAGGGAACCAAGCAGACATCCATCAATTGTCCTTCCTGCCAAAGGAACAATCTGATTACTCAAGGAAGAGAAATGCACAGACAACTTCAGATGCTGCTCTGAGGCACTTAGTAGAAAACAAGCTGGTTGGAGCATTTATTTATGAAAATTCCACCCCATTGGGATAAGCCTCTTGAGATGTCCCATACTGCAACTGAGAGGGGTCCCAAGCAATTAAGTCAATCACAGTCACAGACATGTCAGGCAGACCTAGCAAATGCATTCTGCAGGAGAAAAACTAAACACTTCCACAGTGAGACACTTATCAAATCCCAGTGGACAATAACTGCAAAATGGCTGTGACCTGCTAATGGGATCTGTGACTGGAAAGCTGGTACAAGAAATTATGACTCAGAAAGGATGTAGCTAAAAGGCTAACGCAGGGGTGTGGAGAAGGAGGAAAGACAGGTTGGATGGTTCCAGCGAATCCTGTCCCCTTTGAATGTTATAGGAATAGGAGTCCATTTACTCCCATTCCCAGGGTGCAGCAGGGCTGCTGAATCTCCCTGATTTGGTGCCTTCTCATTTCTGCTGCCTATGGAGAGCACTCCTGCTATGTCTGCCTGTTAGGGGGCTTATTCCTTCACCCACTCACTTCCCTGGTCCTTCTCGCATGAACAGAGAGCAACAATGACCAAAGGTGCAAACAATTCAATGTTTATTGGGGTGAACTTCCAGCAAGCATGATTCCAGTTTCCTTCCTTAGTGTCCCCCTTCCCAGCTCTGACACCACAGAGCCTTACCTGTGTCCCTGTTCCCATTCCACCCCCTTAGCAAAACATGATTCCAATTTCCCCCCTTCCTGATTGACTGCAGACTATATAGTAAAACTTGAGTTCTGCTTAGCTATACCTTAACCAATCATTTTACGGAAATTTAACTAACCAATCCTAACATATTGTAACATGATTATTTAACCAATTATATTCCACCACCTTAATTAGTTTACACTCAGCAAAATTAATTATACAGCAGACAGAAACAATCACAGAGCCAGACAGAGACCATACAAACAAGCAATAACAAAGTGGGAACTATAATGACAAAACAATACAGAAGTGGGGATTTCACAACTACATCTATAAAGACATAAAGGTTTCCCAGCTGTGTTTATTGATAAGTGAGTTGTTGCCAGACAGGATGCTATCAAACTAAGTTTCCTTTTACATCTTCTAGGCACTTCCCTTTCTCTGGAGGCGATAGGAATACAAACCTGTCCTGATAATGCCTAACAGCCCAACAGCACCTTATTTCAATGTGACTAGTTTGGAATGTGAGGATGTGATCCTTCGCTTCCCAGCTTATGGCTGCCTCTGCTGCTTAGCCAAAGGCCTTAGCCTAAGAACAGGGCCTCAGACTATCACAGTAAGAGAAGGCCCTTACACTGGCAGACAGTGATTTTGATTCTCTCTTTTATACCTCTATAACTAGCTAAGTGATAAGAATACACCTAAATTCTTAGAGTCTAGGCCTTTGCAGACAGGCCTGAATATCTATATCCTAACACCTCCCATGGAGGAAAGTCCTGATTGTGCGAGTGTGCAAGAGTGTAGTGGATGGGGTGGGGAGAATGCTTAGCTCCCTGCCTATGGAAAAAGCTAGACATACTTTTGTAAATCACAGAGGGAAAGAATCATGAATAAAATATGCCTACTACCTTCCATCCCAGGATTTCAAAGTACTTTACACACTTCGATAAACTGAACCTTGCAACACCTCTGTGACACAAACAAATATTCTTTACCCATGGGGACACTCAAGCACATGGAGGTTAATTTACTTGCTCAAGATAAGGCCAGTAATATGTGACAGAGCCAGAGTCATCACTCTCAGCCTCTGATTCCAGGCCTGGTGCTTTAACCACAACACCACCCCTTCCCCTACTTAGATGTATGCTCCTGATGTGTCTTGGCGGATGTGGACGAGGGTATGCATGAAAGCTTGGGAAGTGGCAATTAATTCCTCTCAGCAGGGTGAGCTACATGTCTGCGGAGAGAGAGTGGAGCTGCATCGCATTCACTGTGCACATAATCTTGAGTCAAAAGTTGGCAGGTGGCCATTTCCCTCGGGGATGTAATTAATGTTATCTGAACTGTGTAAAGAGCGCCACAAAATGCCAGGTGTCCCCTCTCTGCAGCCATCTGTGAGAAAGCAGGATACATTTGATGCCTTTCCCAGGAGCCAGGAAAGAGCAGAATTAAGAGGAAGTAAGAGAACCCTTAGGTCTGTCTGTAAGGGCTACGGAGATGACAGGCGCAATGACCAAGAGACAACTGTGACCTTTCAGAATCTGCTGTGATTTAAGATGTTTTACATAGATGAAAGAAAACTGATGTCCCTATGAGGTGGAGGATTCTGATGCCCAAAGGAGGGGAAGCAGCGGCAGAGCTGGCAATGGGAGGAGACAGTAACAGTGGGAATTCTCAGCAAATGGAGGGCTCTTTCCCTGCTGCCTGTGCAGCTGCATAGGAAGCCACCTGCCTCTTCTCCTCCATCATTCTCTTCATCTCAAGGATTGCTTCCCTAAATTCCCCTCCCACTACCAATGTAGGTGTACCTCAATAGCATAATCTGCCCCTACAAAAGATTATTTGCCCTGGAAAAAGCCTGGGCCTGCTAAAGACCCTGCACCCTCCCAGGATTTAGGATTTCCCTCCCCCCAAGTCTGTCCATAAGACACCAGGAAATGCCTTTTCTACTCACACACCAGCAGGCAGAGCTTGTTCACTCCTGACTAATCCAGCAAAGGGGCTCAGCCACCGGCTCCCTCACCCTTGCGTGAAAGGAAATCATTCACTGCTCCCTTTTTTGATGTGACCACAAGGTGCTCCACCGAAGTTGGAAGAGCCAGAGGACAGCTCACATCCATTTCAGATCAAAGCAAATGGATCAACAACACACTTGATATATGAAGCTAAAAGGCTGAGCTCCCAGTTATGCTGCATGAGTAAACAGGCTAAAGTATAAAGTGTACAAAGAAACTGATACTCTGGGATAGCAGGCTAGTTCCTCACACACAAAAGTGCTTGAAAGTAAACTTGAAAGGATTTGAACCAAACCCCTGGGGTGTTTGTGTGTTGTGTTCTGCAATCACTAACACCTAAAGCAACTCAGGGAACTGCACTCCTTCCTCTGAAACCTTTTGTTCCCCAGTGTATAACAGAGCGATGAAGTTAGGTCTAAAGTGGTGACATTTCTGTTCCATCCCCTCAGGGAAACCTGTACTGCATGTATGCATTGCACACTACTGTGTACACTAGCAGCATGGCTTACAGAAAACAGGAGCCCCTGAATTGCCACTAGGACTTGTCCAATCTATCTAGACCCATTTATCTGTGGTTCTTAACTATGCCCACCATCATGGTATCTGAGAGTCTGTTCTTGCTCATCTCATTGCAGGGAGTGCAACAAAGACTGTAGCCAAGGGGTAGAAGTAAGTAGCATTCCTGCCCCCAAAACAATAGGATATTTATACTGATGTAAACCTGAAGACTCTGTTGAGCTATGGGCCTGATCCTGAGAGTTGCTGGGCACCTAAAACGCCTGTTAGCTAAAGTGAGGATTATGGATGCTTAGCAACTCTCAGGATCAGGCCCTAACTAAGCTTTAGCTCTGCAGTATGTGGGACAGAGAGATCTAATAGCAACAACACAACCATAAAACTGCAGAGTCAGTGGTGAGGACCCTGGCTGTAAGGTAACACAGGGTTCTCTTTTCTAACTTTCCCTTTCTCTGTGTCTTTTGGACTGTGATTCACTGAACTTTGGTCCATATTCCAAATCAGTAAACCTTTTCCTTCTGTTTCTCTCTCTACCTGATGAAGTTCAGATTTAGGAACACAAAATCACCTCTCCCCATTTCCCACCTCTCCCAGGAAAATCAGACATGAAAGGGCTGTTTTTTTCCTGTGTTTAAAGAAGTGTGTATGGGGAATCTTAAAGGTGTCTGGTTTTCTCTGCTTGGATCAGGTCTCTGGCAGGTCATGGAATAAAAGGAATCACTGGGTAAATAAAAGGTCAGCCCTCATCTCCATTCTTCTGTGCTTTTCTTAGGGGGTGAGGGTGAGTAAAAACTTAAGTGTTGTTTTGGGCTTTGATTTCTAGCCACTCCTGCAGCCACCCCGATGATTTCTGGGGAGGAAGCTATAACAAAGAAATAGGCCCAAGACTCTTATTCTGCATCCGGATCCAAACTTGCCCAAAGCTCTGGCATATTTGGCTTGGGGGCCCAGTCCAGCTATGTTATTCTGACAATGTTATTTTAGGAATCAGTCTGTGTTATATCCATCTCAGACTTTGCAGGGGAGAGAGAACTTGTAGGAATGTCTCTGTACTCCTGAGGCTTCACATTTTTGGAAAACCCTGCCTTAGAAATAAGCTCACAAACACCTGGTTGATACGATTCTTACAGTTCTTGGATTTTACCAAACTGACCAGCAAGGCCAACAATTCAGGAGTGAGACCCTTGCTGAAAAAAAAAAACTGGACATAGTGCTCATGTCAGACAATCTCACTGCCTAAAGACTCATTTTGTATTCCTGTGCCTGTGAAATGAGGATAAGACTCTAATATGTACAACAGAAACATGGTGTAATGATGCTGGGTCTGGCGGGACTGTCCAGGTTCCTTCCCCACTCTGAACTCTAGGGTACAGATGTGGGAACCTGCATGAAAACCTCCTAAGTTTACTTTTACCAGCTTAGGTTAAAACTTCCCCAAGGTACAAACTGTTTTATCCTTGGACTTCCACTGCCACCACTAAACGTTTTATCCGGGTTTATTTTATTAGGAAAGAGCCCGTTTGGAAACGTCTTTCCTCCCAAAATCCTCCCAACCCTTGCACCCCACTTCCTGGGGAAGGTTTGGTAAAAATCCTCACCAATTTGCGTAGGTGACCACAGACCCAAACCCGTGGCTCTTAAGAACAATATAAAAAGCATTCAGTTCTTGAAAAGAAGAATTTTAATAGAAGTAACAATAAAAAGAATCACCTCTGTAAAATCAGGATGGTAAATACCTTACAGGGTAATTAGATTCAAAACATAGAGAATCCCTCTAGGCAAAATCTTAAGTTACAAAAAGACACACAGACAGGAATATCCATTCTATTCAGCACAGCTTATTTTCTCAGCCATTTAAAGAAATCATAATCTAACGCATATCTAGCTAGATTACTTACTAAATTCTAAGACTCCATTCCTGTTCTGTCCCCAGCAAAAGCATCACACAGACAGACCCTTTGTTTTTCCCTTCCCCCCAGCTTTTGAAAGTATCTTGTCTCCTCATTGGTCATTTTGCTCATTGTGCCAGCGAGGTTATCCTAGCTTCTTAACCCTTTACAGGTGAAAGTATTTTTCCTCTGGCCAGGAGGGATTTTAAAGGTGTTTGCCCTTCCCTTTATATTTATGACAGGGACCCAACTGAGAGTGCTAATTCAGGACAAATTGCTTAAAGCAGGGAAGTTACAGCCCAAGGCTGGGGTTTCTATGCACACCAAGGCAAACCAAACCAGCCAGACAGAGAAGACTTTGGTTTTACCCCACTGGCTAACCACAAGTCACACAAGCAATTGCCTTAGACACTCCAGTTTCCCAGTATCACCACCAGTGCCACTCATAATGGGGAAGATAGTTATGAAAACCAATACCCCAGTAAAAGAGAAAAGGTTCTCTCGATCCCAAAAGGACCAAGCCCCAGACCCAGGTCAATATACAAATCAGATCTTACCCACAAATCACACTGTTGCCAATCCTTTAGAATCTAGAGTCTAAAGGTTTATTCATTAAAAGGAAAAGATATAGATGACAGTTAGAATTGGTTAAATGGAATCAATTACATACAGTAATGGCAAAGTTCTTAGTTCAGGCTTGTAGCAGTGATGGAATAAACTGCAGGTTTAAATCAAGTCTCTGGAGTACATCCACAGCTGGGATGGGTCATCAGTCCTTTGTTCAGAACTTCCGTTTGTAGCAAAGTTCCTCCAGAGGTAAGAAGCAGGATTGAAGACCAGATGGAGGAGCTGCAGCAGCTTTTTATAGTCTCTTGCCACATGGTCTCTGCTTTCTTTGTCCCAAAGACAAGCTGTCCATCCCATGGCATGGAAAAACCTCAGAGTTCTGTCCATAGGCATGTCCCTGCATACCTTGCTGAGACAAAAGGTGTATCTGCTTTTTCAATGGGTCAGTTGTATAACTGATGGTCCTTAATGGGCAATCAAGCAGTCTAGGCAGAGCTGACACCAATTTTTCTGGGGTGTTGCCCAGATTTGAAATACAGACAGCATAGAGCCAATATTCATAACTTTAACTACAAAAATGATACACATATACAGATAGCATAATCATAACCAGCAAACAATAACTTTGCCTTAGACACCTTATTTGACCCCCCTTTATACAAGATTTGGTGCCACTACAGGACTTTAGTTGCAACAATGATCTATACGGTCCCAGTTCATGTCAATAACGTCACACACGGGAGGTAGGGATGAGTGGTAATCCTTGGATTTCTTAAATTCTGTGCAAATCTCCCATTTCTTGGATGAGGGCTGCCCCTTGCTGTTCAAAAAAGCACTCTCAAACTCAGCCCATGCTTCCTGCATTAGTAGAAGTTCTGAAGCATGGATTGGAGAAAAGAATGCCATGACTAGAACACGAGTCAACAGCACCATTTTCAATGCATGCTTTACCAGGCTGCTTTGTTAAGGGTTGAATATTGCAGCTGGGAGAAAGTGAGATCCCCATCTGGATGACTTGTCAGAGTGGCGAGAAGCCATTTCCCCTTTTCTCTTGGGCAATGAGGGGAAACAGCTTCTTTTCAGGAGTGCAGAGCATCCAGTAGGATATGGAATTCAGGTAGTAGCTGGAAGCTGGCTTAACTCTAAGTGTTAAAATCACAGTGCTTGAACTGGGCCTGATCTCTGTAGTATACAAGATCCTATTTGTTGGCAAGTCCAGCATTATCTGAATAGTTTATCACGAAGCCCATGTTAAACTGTACAAGATAAATAACAGATGTGTCTTGTTAGAAGACACTGTAGTGAAAGCTCTGTAGTGCTCATACTTAATATGGCTGCCTCAGTACTTGTTAAAATAACTTGTTATAACTTAATGCAACAACAAATTATATAGGAAACAGAGCTGTTGGCAGCACAGTGATTTGAGTCATCCCCCTATGGTCACATTGAAAAAACAGTAGTTTAGGAACACACATGGCACAAACGAAACTTTGATTTCCTAATAACACCATGTTTCACTGAAGGTATCATTAACTTATGCAGTGATTGGCATCATGTGGAGAGAACAAAAGAGGGGTTCTGTGCCCATGAATTGCATTTCTGCTGCTCGTTAATTTGTTGCCACAATCCTGCAGTAATGTCAATAATGTAAATTTACTATTACTTTCAGTCTGTAGAAGACGGGGTCCCCTCATCTCTATAGCAGCTTGTTTAGCCAAACTCTTTGAGGGCAGCCAGAGCATTTCAGGGCATAGCTATCAAAGGAGGATGTTCATTACGACTGACCGGCTAATAAAACATTACCAAGCTACGATTTTTTTACTGGAGTGTCATTACATTCTGCGGGCTGCAAGGGTGCTGCCTCAAAATGTGCTTTCTTTTGTCGGTCGAGCTGTTGCATAGCAAAGAGGTCATTGATTACAAATACTGGGCACGAGCTGCCGCTTTTATCTCTTTGGGCCCAAACCTGCACCAGTCTTACCGCAGATTTCAGTGACAGCAGAATCAGGCTTTGCACATAGTGTGTAGAGTTAAATCGGGGTTATCTGCTTTGCCATAACTGGCCCCCAAGTATCCACACTATCATACATCTGCTCTATTGGCAAAATAATTTCATTGACGAGGAGACAGTATCCCTAGCCAGCTGCCCAGAATTCCACTAGCAAGACTAGCCTGACTAGGGCTGGTGGATTGGATAGATAGTGCAAATGCCTCATGAATTAGGGCTTGTGTACACTTAAAAGGCTGCAATGACACAGCTGCACTGGTGCTGCTGTAGCACTTCAGTGAAGATGCTGACTGGAAGGTTTCTCCTCTTGGCGTAGGTAAGCCACTTCCCCGAGAGGCAGTAGCTATGTCAACGGAAGAAGCCCACCCGTCAACATAGAGCTGTCTACACCAGAAGTTAGGCCAGTGTAAGAGCGTCACTCAGGGGTGTGGATTTTCCCCACCCCTGAGTAATGTAGTTATACTTGTGACGGGTTGGATCCCCATCTGGGATGCCACCTGATGTACTGGGGTTTCACTGAGCCTCTCCTGCTCCAACAGTCTGGATTCCCTCTCTCTGTTTTGCTGAATTAGGCTCTCCGGCCACTTGCAGCACATGCATGCACACACGTAGGGCCACACCCCACTGCAGACACAGACTGAAGTCAGTTCTGTGTGAGAGGACTCACCCAGCACTCACATGCACATCCCTTTTGGGAGGTAAATCCGTATACTGTCTTGCGCTGTATACCAAAATCTACACGGTGCAAATGCATAAAAATTCGCCCTCTTCCTCAATGTGAAGAGAGAGATGCATAACTTCTTCTCCCTCCCATTTAGAAATTGCACAAACTGGGTTTAGTAATAAAACAAATTTATTAATTATAAAAGGCAGATTAAGTGAATATAAGGGATAGCAAACAGAACAAAGCAGATTATTAAGCAAATAAAACAAAACACGCAAACTAAGCTTGATTCACTAAAGAAATTGGCTACAAATAGTAATTTCTCACCCTAAATATTGTCACAGGCAGATTACAGAGAGTCTTAAAGGCGGCCTGCAGCTTGAAACTTCTGGTATTATTACTAACAAGCTAGATGCTCTTCCAGCCTGGGTTCAACTCTTCTCCCCTCAGGTCAGTTCTTCTTTCCAGGTGTTTTTCAGTGTCTCTTTAGGTGGGGAGGCAGAGGAGACACAAGATGATGTCACTACCCTGCCTCATATAGCTTTTGTGTATAGCGGGAACCCTTTGTCTTCCAGTGGAAAAACACTGACATTCCAATGGGGGAAGGGGGCGGGTCCAGTACCAGGTGGCTCAGTCACATGTCTCAGCAGGGTCTTAGCAGCTATTACTCGCAGGCTGTCTGGAGTGTCCACGGGAAGACTAAGCTCTTTCACAGTCCATTGTCTTTGCTGATGGACCATCAGCCCTGTCTAGCTTTTTCATTGTTGTACCTGAAGGGCTAGTTGTGGGTGTCACCCAAAGTAACACATTTGAAATACAGATACATGGTCAATATTTCTAACTTCAGATACAGAAATGATACAGGCATACAAATTAGATAGTCGCATTCAGTAAATCATAACCTTTCCAATGATATCTTACACGAGCCATCTTGCATAAAGTATATCTGTTATGCCATATCCATACCATAAGCATATTTCCATAAGGAATATGGAGTGTAATGTCACAATACCAACATAAGTTGCTAGTGTAGCCCAAGCCTTAGGCTTTCCATCCCTGAAAACGTGGATTCAGATCCATCTTAGGTTCCAGCTAAATTAATAGATTTTTACAGCTAGAAGGGACCATTATAATAATCTAATTTGACTTTCTGCATAACAGGCCACAATTTTGCCTTCTATATATGAATATAGGGCCTGATTCGTCTCTCACAGTGGTGTGAATCATCTCTGTTAGAGCTGTAAAACTACTGTGAGAGGACAATCAGACCCTTGCTGATTTCATACTGGTCTGTCTACATCACACAAACCACCAATCCACCCGGTCTTTGCTTAGGAAAGGCATAAAGCTCCAGTAAAAAAGGTTCAGAAAGTCAGAATTAAGATGCATTTCCACCTGTGCAGGGAAAACTTGCACAGCATATCTGACCACATCAACTGTGGAAACATGATCCAGCTATAACTGCACAAGATTAGAGCCAGGACTCCTGGGTTCCATGGTTGGCTCTGCTTCAGTGTGTGGCCTTGAGCAAGTCGCTTGGGTACTTTTGAAAATATTGGTCTAGTAATCATGGGTTCTTCTGTTTCTGATGAGCAACTTTTAGACACCGAGGATCTGATTTTCAGAGACACTGCACACCTGCAGTTCCCCCTCAAGTGAATTGGAATTGTGGGTGCTCAGCATCTTTGAAAATCCAGCTCTAGTTTATTAGATTGAGCACCCAAAAAGTGAGAAACCCCACAATGAATGTGCACTTTGATAATGTAGGCCATAGTCTCCCTGTATTCTAGTTCATTTACCTGTAAAGTGAAGATAAAAATGCTTGCTTCATGGGGCAGCTGAGGGGCTTAATTAATGTTTGTAAATCACCTTGAGATCCTTGCATGAAAGGCACTATAATATTAATGAATTTTTTAAAAGAAGAAAACTGACATTCTTGTTTCATATAAAGTAAAATTGCAGTGTTTGAATTGGGTTCAATTCAACTTGGGTTCAATTTGGGTTCAAATTGGGTTTGAATGTGTGAAAGAGTATCTGCCCCCTCATAAAGTGACAGTGAAGCGAGAAGCAATGTGCCCAAGCATTCAGAAGAGAATGGACTTTTGGTCAGCAAGGGGCATCTTGTTCTCTATTCTATTCCTCCTTGATGCAGTAGACTTTCACATCAGGCACTCAGCACCAAACTCCATAGTAGGCAGATGACACAATGTGAAAGGTTTGCTGGAAGAATTCTGACAGGTTAAATTCCATTATAACCATGTCGTGTTACATTATGTTGGATCCCATTCCAGACAGCGCAATCAAATGTAACCCAAAGTGACAACCTGCACTGAACCGTGACCTAACAGAGAGACAGAAATGCAAAACTCAAAGGGACAGAATCCAAGAGATAGTATTGTGGAGAGGTGGGAGGAGCAAGGTGGTAATTAGAAAATATGCTACTCAACATGGGCATGGAATGTTCAGCTGTCATTCACTCCCTCCTGAAGTGCTGCGGGCTGCAGTTTGTGTGAAATGTGCTTTTGTGAAGGCTCCCCTTTCCTTCCCATCGGGGACTAGAACACCAGAGAACTGCTCATCCCCAACCAAGCAGCTCTAAACCTACCCAGATTCCCAGTTGATCATCAGCTCAGGATCAGCATGCTGGTGCAAAGTGATCCACTGAGACCTAATGAGCTCCTTCCACTAATTTTCTTTCTGGGCCTATTTTCAATCTTTTTATAACTAAAATGTCTTTTAATTTCTTTAGTGAATACGGTACTGGTAATGGTTACCAAACTGAGAAACTTCCAATTATCTGATCGAATCTATCAATCCAATTTCTAATGCACTCTTCACATGGTATTTAGGCAACATTTAGCCACAGAACAGTTGCAGTATAGGCTTCAGCAATGCAAGCTCTCCTGTTTGGCTTGCCCTTGTGACATAATCCCTCCAGATCAGAAGGGCCCTCTATGAGACAAGCAGCAGAGCATACAAGTTCAGTTGCTGTATGGAGCTTGATGAGGGAGGACTGGGTGCCTCGCTGGCCAGATGAGCAACAGGACATAGACATCTCACTACAGAGAGCTCACCAGGCAGAACTGAGCCCAGGGAAGGCTGCTAAAGACCAAATGCCTGGCTGGCTGGATAGATAGAATAGTAGCAGGACCATGAAGTGGTCAGTGTGGGCAGGGTGAGCTCAGGGGACTGAGCCTAGGACCTGGCCAGAGCAGGCAAGGGTACTGAGATGGGCCCTGCTGGTATGGTTGCAGACTGAGCCAAGGGAGGGCTGCTGAAAAGGACACCAGTGGAGGGTACTGAGATGAGCCCCAGCTGGGTGGTTGAAGAAGGCAGTGACTTGGGAAAAAGCCTAAGAGCTATGGCCCCATACCAGGGCTGAGAAAGAATGTGGGCTGTATACCCTGGAAGGGGGGACAGTGTGTATGGCTTGGCTGGAGGGCTGAGGGGCCAAAGACCAGCTAAGAGAACCAGTGGCCTGGGGTGCTTATAAGAGGCAAGTGCCACCCTGATGTAAGACCAAGAAAATAAAAGCAGGTTCACACCTAAGCGAGAGAAAGGGGGCCTTCTATGAGAGATAGGTGCACCCCCTGCTGCATGAAAAGAACTGTTTGCAGGCACGGTTGGCCAGGGAAAAGGGCACACATGAGAGGCAGGTGCCACCCCATTACAGGGACAAAAAGCTCACAACTTTTTCAAGCTTAAAAACCGTTCAAGTTTGAATTAAATTTGGGACAAAGTCTTTTGAGCTTATGCAAACTGGTGTTCTCATCCTGAATTACACAGTGCATCTACTGAACTGATCCAGTGATTCACAGACACACACAAACCTCCAGGTCCATTTTATGTCTTCTAATTTTGCAGCACTAATAAGCAGGGCAGTCCATGTCTGCAGAAGGAAGCTGTTGTAGCTTCAGGCAATTGAAAGAAGCAGGAGTTAGTACATGCAATACCTGTGTTGAGCAGATGCTGCTGCTGTATTGCCAACTCCCACAATTTTATCACAAGCTGTGATCTCTGATTTTGGGATATCGGATATTTTTCTTAAGGCCCCAGATGCTGGAGTTGTGAGAATCTCATTTTCATTTTAAAAAAGTGTTTCTAGCCCTCATGGCTGTGGAGAAAAATCTGGGAAACATGCATTTAGGGGTTTATAAACAAGACGACAAATAAAAAGAGTACCAAATTTATATTAAAAATCTCATGATTTTTGAATGCTTGGGATTGGCAAGACTTATCGTTATGTACATATGTGAGATGTTGCTGCAGAGACCAAAGGCCATGCCTCCATTTTGGAAGACAGAGCTTAGGACAGAAGAGAGCCCAGAGGATACAACCAACACCAGTCTCTGGTTGCTACTGTTTTACAGTTATGTAATGTTTACAATAAAATAATCAAGTGTTAAATATAATCTCTCCCTGCATTAATAAGGAGGACACAAAGTGTTTAATAACACAAGCTGCTTGAGAACACTAGTAGGAGCCAAGACAAGAGAAAAGATGGAGGCCCAAAGTCAGGATGGAAAGTCATTACAGGTTTTGAGTTAGCCTTAAGTCTGGTTATGACACTGCACCCCATATTCCTCAGTGATATTATGATAGGATTAATGTTGATATTATGGTAGGATTATGATGTATTTTATGCAAGATAAGTCATGTGAGGTGTCATTGGAAAAGTTATGATTTGCTGAATATGAATATCCTATTTGTATACAATT
The DNA here is from genome assembly GCF_965152235.1 of Eretmochelys imbricata. NCBI lineage: Eukaryota > Metazoa > Chordata > Testudines > Cheloniidae > Eretmochelys > Eretmochelys imbricata. The sequence continues at coordinate 80,453,694 of NC_135580.1, forward strand.
ATGCTTCTTGTGCCTGAAGTTATAGATGCTGTGTATCTGGACTTCAGATGTAGTTACATCAGTGTAACCCCCACTAGACAAGATGCTTTCAGTCTAGACAGCTCATTGGGAAGGGCCCATTCACTATTTGGAAAAACAGTAGGCCTTAGGAGAAGCTTATCTCCCACCTGGGGAGCCTTCCTGAGAACACTCCAGACAGCCTGTGAGTAATGGCTGCTATGATTCTACAAGGACATGTGACCAGGCCACATGATTCTGACTCCATCTTGGGATGTCAGTATTTTTACACAAACTGGTGTAGGAACCAAGTTTTGAAACAAAGGGTTCCTGCCATATGCTAATGCTATATAAGGAATGGAGTGACATCTGTGGTTCTTCACTCCCCACACAAGACAACTCCTAGAACGATCTGAAGAACAAAGACTGACCTGGGTGAAGTGTTGGACACAGGCTAAAGGGATTTCTAGCCTGTGTATGAAACATCTGGGGATTCGAAGCTGCAAAACAAGTGTAGCTTGTGCCTTAAAAATCTACAAGTCTGCCTGTACCATCAGTTTGGATATGAATACAGATTCGCACCCTAGCTATCTCGTATATTACGCTTAGGTTACATTTTTCTTTATTTGCTACGTAATCTGCTTTGACCTGTTTGCTGTCACTTGAAATCTACCTTTTCTAGTTTATAAACTTTTTGCTTTATCTAAACTAGTAAGCTTTGACTGGAGTGCTTGGGGAAAATCTCAGTTTCGTTACCACAAGTGTGCATTGTTTTCTTTAGATTGAGAGAGAGAGGCGGACCGTGTATTAAACCCATATACTGGCCAGATTTGCCCAGGACAGGCTGGTTCTGCTGTAGGGTCCAACCTGAGAAGCTGGTGGTTCGAGATCCTGTGTGTAACTGCAGATGGGTGTGTCCCTACCTGTATGAATGCTCATGAAAGTGCAGGCTGGAGGCCTTTGCAGCTTGTCACAGCAGCACAGTGTGAAAGGGAACCCAGGCTGGTGGGTCAGAGAGCTCAGTGGTACCCCAGTTCAAGGTGAGGGAACCTGTCACAGTGGTTCTTGACTGAAAAGTGGCTAAAAATGTCATAACAGGCTTTTTTTGCATGTTGATTGTATCTTGTGTTACCAAACATGCTCAGAAAAAAATAAAAATGCTGTTTTCTAACTCTGTAAGGTATCAGAAAGAACCCAACTCAACTCTCTCACATATTAGCAGCAGTAGTAAAGGTCCTGCAGGCTAAATTAAGCCCTCATTCACAGCTGGGTAAACACATTGCAGTCCATGGGTTTGCACAGGTGAATCAGATTTGAACTTAGTATAATGCTGATGCTCAAGAAAGAAGACTCCAGCTCAGTCTCCCAAGGTGGCGCTGGCTCATTAGGGCATATGAGACTATAAAGCAGTAAAAAAGTTATTTCTGTCAATGAATGAAGCAGATATGACTTAGTATGCACAGGGAACAGATCTGCCAGGCTTGGCCATTTGTACACTGTCACTTTTGGAATAAACTGCATTAGAAATAGAATGCAGTACTATCCTTCTCATTACCAGCTTTCTTCTGTCAAAACACAACCACAACATATCCACAGTATGTGGTTTTTTTTTTAAATAAGCAGAATTCAACACAACATCCCCCACCCACCCTCCTGTTTAATTCATTCTCTCATTTAAGCCTTTAAAAGTTATTACATTATTAGCACTTCAGGATTCATTTTACAGCCACTTGCTTTGATCCTCAGCTTATTCAAGTCAGTTCACACTGAGCTGGTTCATAACTTGTTTAATAGTTAATTTGTTTGGACTTCATTAAAAGCACCATAGCTCCAGGCAATGAGGAGGTGCCCATTAACTTGTCAAGCGATTTAAAGTTAAGAGGGGAAGTGGGAAGAGGAAGTTCAGAGCCTTGTAGCTCTTGCAAGGGAGAAACATGAAGAGAACAGGCTACTGTCTTCCTTTAAGCAACAGATGGTCTAGAATCCCACAGATACAGCCTCAAAGACGTGTATTTGTGGATCATTTATTCTGGGTGTTCAGCAGTTGCTGAGTGTCTGGGACCTGAAATGTGCATGTGAAATATCAACTTTAAGCAGTTCTGTCATTATGAAGACAGATTTAGCTGCTAATAAAACTTAAGCCACTAAAACAGAAGGTTGGAGAAACAGCCTTCTGAGAAGTGGCATATTTGACAGGGTTTTTTTTTTTTAAATTATTAATGGTCTTTTGAGGGAGCTTTCCCACATTCCATGTACAATACAGAATCTACAGCACAACATAGCAGAATTTCATATCAGAATTTCACAGCACCTTTAATCATACCAAAAATATTCTGAAAAATTGGGTTTTAGGCCTTGTCTATAATAGGAAGGTTTTATGGATATATTTATATATAGTTAAAGCAGCAAAATTCTCTAGCATGAATGCTGTTACAGCAATATAAAAATGCTTATGCTGGAAACCAGCATAAGCTACATTGGTGTAAGCACAGTTATACCACAACTGCATCTATAGTAGGGTTTTTACCAGCATGGCTATATGGGTTTAAAAAAAACAAAAAATCACACCTCTCACTGACATAGGTATGCCAGCAAAACTTTTAAGTGTAGGCCAAGCCTTTGCTGATGGCTATGGTACAGAAAATGACAGCTACTGAATGGAGGGTTAAGAGAGCCATGAGATCCAGTAGCAACGGGCTGGTAGAAAGAAGGGAACAAAGCCCTCCTGAACCAGTTGGAAGAGCAAGAAATACTAGGGTCTTTGCAATGGGAAAAGTGACAGTGCTCTGATCACATATGAGTAAACAACTTTTCACAAGTCAACACTAAATCACAAGCTGTTTTGGGAGCTAACCACGTGATCTCTATTTTTTCCTGGGAGCAAATTCATTTTATTCACAGGAAGGAGTTATGATTCTGACTACATAGACCAGGGCACATATGTGAGCTAGGTTCAGTGTATTGTCAGAAAAGTATAGTTTCTCCTTACTCAAAGAGCATCCTCAGTACTGGGAACGGTTGAAACTCCACTAATAATGGAGAAACTAACTGCTAAGACTTAACCAACTATGTACAACCACTATATTGGGAATTATATACAAATAACAGAGAAACAAAGTCCATGGAGAAAGCAAGAGCAAGGAAAACAGCTTCAGTGACTATCATGGTTGGAAAGTAGGAACTGAGGGGCCGTGGGGTTAGCCAGCCTCTTTATACTGGTGCTATGCACATGCAGGACCAGAGGGTGCCAGAGCCAACATGATGGATACCATCAGGGAAAATTTTCCTGGGACTGTGCTTGGGACGTGCACACACCTACACTGGAAAGGATATGTGCAATCACTTGAAGAAACTCTGTGACCTGTATGTAATGTCAGGAAAAATAGGCCCAAACTAAAACTCAGGGTCCGACACCATTGCCAATATTCAAATCAAGATCCAAATTATCCCTACCTTTATAATGCGCTGAGCCAAAATCCCAAGTCAAGATACTAAAGAACTTCAGATTTGGGGGTGGAGTGTTTGAAATCCAGATCCAAATTTTACAGCTTGAGTCCAGATAAGAAAATGCTGAAATGCCATGGAATCAAAGCAGCAATAGAGGATTCCTATAACTGATACAGCTATTAGGTTAGATGTATTAGGCTATGGAATAATCTCCCAAGGGAATCACTGAATGAATTAATGCCTGAGGCTTTTAAACTAGAATGGACAGAACACTGGCACGTGGGAGTGGACTGGATAATCTAATAGATCTCTTCCATCTCTAAATTCTGCCATTCAGTAGGCCATATAATCGGTCCTCAGGTGTTTAAGTACAGGATTGTTCTCTGCAGTATATTCTCTAGTGCTCTGTCCAGTCTAATGTAGGGAACTTTATTTCCATTGTTTATTATGTGGGGAATGTCTGGTTCATTAGTTGAGTACTCTTCAGATGGATGGAGGTTAGACCAGGCAAAGTGACTGATTTCTGAGAGAAATAGGAGAGAAATAGAGAAATCACAAGTCATTCTGCAGTCCTGCCATGTTTTCTTTATTTGGAGGTAGCTTTGTTTATTCTGCCTGTATCAGAAGGCATGTGTTATATTTGCTGTACCAGTAGTACTGCAGGGTCTCAAAGTGTGATACATGAGCTATTTGCTGTTTAAGTCTGCATAATCAGGAAGTAGTCCCTAAGATCACTAAAGAGGTACCTTAAAATGTGGTTCTGCTCTGAAGTGTAAGTAAAAACCACACTTTCCTATTCAAAAGGCCTGGTCCCTGTGTGTATTTAAACATAGATTTGCTCATTTAAATAACTAGCATACATTTGCTATTTTTTTTTTAAACTCCAGTTAGCAATGCAGAGCCCACCCAGAAATGGAAGAGGAAGTTAGATTGTATTCTGGCTCTAGCATTAACAGAATAGTTTTAAAAGATTCTGCAGTCAGAACTTAGTTATTAGTGATATGTGACTAAGCAGAGCTCAGCTTGACTCTCAGATCCCATGCTGTGTTTGCAGCTGGCAGTCATGAAGGGGTGGCGGGGGAGAAAGCATCTTTTTACTTGTGAACTGGGCACATTTGATAGAGACATCAGAGACACATTAACCACAAAACCCCACTATGGCATTTTTAGAGTCACTTGTCAGAATAGCAGCATACCTCAGAGTGGGTTTTTTTTGTATTTTGCTCTATAAAATACAGTGGAGAAATGGTGGGAGGAATCCAACAGGCCAACAAAGATTCCATTCTGTGTAAATATCTCACTCTACCCACTCAGTCCCTAACCTTGAAGGATTCCAAAGTCCATAGCTCATTTTAGCATACCAGCTGCTTCCACTTTGAATATGGTGACAGCAGGCAGTGTGAAACTGACATGATTTGGAGACAAGCCAGTTTTATTATAAAACTATATATATATATATATACACACACACACACACACACACACACACACACAGATATTAACAGAAAATTATTCAGGTTACAAAGTCAAGCACTCAAAAAATTAGGAAATGCCATAAGTAAAGTTGCTTGTGCAAACTTAATTTGACCCCCTTGTGTGTATGCTCTGTGCTACAGTCTTTAATTATATGATTATACACTTTTCCCCCCACTGAACCACTGTATCATGCAGTGCACAGAAAGGGAGAATGGGGGACACATGATGCCCCTGACAACTGGTAAACAGGCCCAACAAGTTCAACCAACCTGAGTAACTGTCTATAGATCAAAGACCCAAGGATCTCATTAACACCTCCCAGCATAACAGTACCCCACATCTCACCTCTGCCCATTTTCCCAGTATAGTTTAAAAGTTGACACCCTGAATGACTTATCTCCCAGACTAAAAGAAAATAAGAAAGGTGGTAGGAAGAGGGAAATGAAGGCACATGGAACCTCTGCCCTGATGGGGAAGAATAGGCGGATGTGGAGAGTGAGGAGGGTCACAGCCACTGGCATGTGGTGGAGGCAGGGCTGGGAGGGCACACAGAGCTCCTGCTAGGGCAGAAAAGAGGGAATGAGAAGGCACAAGGAGCCTCTGACATGGGGGGGTGGGAAGGAGAATGAGAGATCCTGGAAGGGGTGAACGGGGGGGACACAGGGAGAAGGGGGCAATGGCAGCACACACAGAACCCCTGGCATCAGGGGAAGAGGGCAGAGAAGGGTATAGGGGAAGGGGGAATGTGGGACACAAAGCCCCAGGCATGAGGAAGGGGATGAGGTGTGGGTTGCAGGGAGTCCCTGAAATAGAGGGGAAGGGAGGGTAGCATACAGGAAGCTTGTGGGTGGGGGAGATGGAGGAACGTAAGGAACCCCTGGTGGGTTTAATGGGGTTGGCCTACAGAAGCAATTAAGTGTTTGACCCTCCTATACATGCACAGGACAGGAGTAGTCCAGAGCGGGGAGGCTAAACTGATTTTAATCCACTTTTGCATCCTCCCAAATCTAGACTGTTCTGGGAGCTGGTGTTGCCCTTACTGCAACATATGTAACCCTTGCCCAGCTGCACATAGGTCACAGTACTACCCACAGTCTCCACTGCACTATTCACTGCAGCCCTCTCCCTCCCATCCCCAACAAGCATCTCCTCCTGTCCTTATGCCTGTCCCTCCTCCCACAGCACACTACACCGCCCTAAGTCAGAATCAGCAGAAAATAGGTGAAAATAAGAGTTTAAAAAAATCAGGATTTCCTAGACACTCGGGCTTTCTTCCTGAACCACATTAAATTCAAAGGTTTCAGAGTAACAGCCGTGTTAGTCTGTATTCGCAAAAAGAAAAGGAGTACTTGTGGCACCTTAGAGACTAACCAATTTATTTATTTATAGCTCACGAAAGCTCATGCTCAAATAAATTGGTTAGTCTCTAAGGTGCCACAAGTACTCATTAAATTCAAAGTGGCTGCTATCAGAACCAAAGGGGTTTGGATTTTACTGGGTGAGATGGTCAAATCCAACATTGAGTTTGGGATGCTATATTAAATAAAATGAAATCAAAATGGTTTATAGTAGCTATCAATGTGTCAATCAGAAAATAGTGTGAGGGTGGAGCATGCATCTCTATCATCACATATATAGAGGCACAAATACACACAACAGACATTTTATTAGCACACTACCACTACATTTTGCTTTGAGTAGGTGTATATGTATATACACTCTGAGAGCAAAAATATTAAATTTGCATGTATATGTTGCAAGTTTATCTAAGGGCATCAAAACAGGTTACAAACTTTAACGAACAGTCTCAACACCTGTGGAGCGGATAGAAAATGTTAATTTCCCTGCAATTCTATTAGACTCTTGCATCTACAGTTTCTATTTTATTTCACAATGCAGTTGTAGACAAGGTATGAAGTACTCCAATTTCTAACTGACCACAAAAATGTGTTAGAGAACATATACATTTCTGATGGAAACAGAAAGCTGAATACACTTCAAAGAGCCTAATTCTCAGAAGGGCTTTACTCTTCAGGTAGCTTTCTGGAATTCAGTGAAACTACTTGAGAAGTATGGTGCTACTGAAGGTAAGTCTTCACTAGCTGATTGCAAATTAACTCAAGGTAGTTACACATTTGTAACAGCTAGTATGGACATACTCCACACATTTCATCCAGGCTACAAACGTTTGTTTTTTTTAATGCTAGGGATCATAGGGTAAAGAACGAAGAGTTTTTAGTGTTGTAGACCAAACACGTGGGGGGTGTCCACACTAGTTTTTACAAACATGTTAATTACCTTGAGTTAACTGGCAGTCAGTTAACTGCAGGTATAAAAAAATCTAGTGATGACGTACTCTACGTGAAAGTGTGGCAGAAGCGGGCCTAGAGCGTTCTAGTTCTTTTGCTAAATGCGTGCATCACAGGCACTCAAAACATGGCTGAAAGGTCTAAAGTACACTCTGTGGCTGTAAATTGAATGTTCTTGCTGAGAATTCACTAACAGGCTGATTTATGTAATGACATCACAAGCTGTTCATGAAAAATGTGGCTCTCTAAAGAGCAGTGCAATCCAACTATTTGCTATTGCCTTCCAAAAATTCTGGGTTGTCAACACAAGCCGATTTGTGTCAGCATGACACGGCTGACGCCACCAGATGTTATGGAACATAATGACGATGTGTTAGCCAAGACAAAAATCATACACAAACAGTCTGTAGCTTTTGAACAACAACGATACGCTCAATAGGGAGTTTTACAAAAGTATTTCTTTTTGATCCAGGGGAAATGAATGGGTTGTGTCCCATGCTGCGGAGAGCATATAACTGGTCAGGAGAGCCAAGGTCAGGTAAAGAGCAAAGAGCCTAGGAATCTGGGGATTCAAATAAAGGACGTCAAAATGTTGACCCCTTGCATTCAAATACTATGATGGGTGCGAGACAGGTAGAAAGACAGATAAATGCAGACCATAGCAGCAGACTTACCAGAGCTTCCTTCTCCTACAGAAGGATCAGACTAGGTAATTCCCTGCAGAAAAGCCCAGGCACATTCCCTCCATGGATAAGCTTCCAAGCAATCCCTGCAGTAAAGACAGGCAGTTGTTGTAGCTTCCCTATTGAAAGAACACGAGTCTGTTAACCTTAGAGCTGCCAACTGATGGATGGGCCCTTCCTCCCCTCTGAAAGCTTCTGATTTTCATTTAAAAAAGAAAATAGAGAGGAAAAAGTCAACTGCAGATACAAAACAAATGGATATGTACAGTGCCTGAAACGTCATTTACAGGAAAATGCTTTTACTTCTGTGTAAAGTGAGAGTTGCCATCCAGAGATGTGATCAGTGTTTAAATTTAACTGGCTCTCTGAGAGAGAAGACAGACAACAAAAGAACCTCCAAGAAATGACAAGGTTGGTGCTGGCAGATATCTATTCTGAGATTACTGGGGGTTATTTTGAAAGCATGTTGGATTCTTTAACAGTTCTGACCTTTGCAATACAGCAGTGTAAAACAAGACATACCTGTCTTACATGCATTAGAATACCCTTATTAGATTTCTGTATTCCAGAATCTTTATTTGATTTGATATTTCCTTTAGTTTTTTTAGTCTTCCCAAAGCAGCATTGATTTTGTAGCCAATAATATCAGGGCTAGAAAATTATGCATGTGTACATTCATACAGTTGCATCCTAGTATTTGACCGCAATGGAGTTACTCAAGATTTATATGGATGTAACTGAGATCAGAGTCTATACTTTTGTCTGGGAGAGGTGACAGGTGATGCGATAAGGAGAAGCCAGAAAGAACCATTTTTATGGTAGGCACATAGGAATTGACTCAATGGATCTGACCAGTGGTCCGTCCAGTCCACTATTCCTGATGGCCCATCTAGTCCACTGGCCATGAAACTAGCCAGTTTGACACTTTAGAGGAAGGTGAATTAAACCATCTAATGGAAAATTAAAGACTAACCGGCTCAAAGAGGAGGTTTCCTTCTAACCCTGTCAGGTAGTGGCTGTAATATGGCCTGAAGCATGAGGGTTTATGTCCCCTATACATTTTTTTAAAATTACCCTATCACATTATTATATTTAACTATGGATGCTCTCATTCCCCTATGAATGTTGAATCGTACTAAGCTCCAGACCTTGGTGCTATCTTTGTAGCAATGAGTTCCACAGGTTAACAATGTACTATGTTAAAAAGTATTCCCTTTTAACAATTTTAAATATATTGCCTTTCAGTTTCATTGAGTGCCTCCTTGTTCTTGTATTCTGAGACGGGAAAAATAGGAACTCTTGATTTACCTTCTCTATATAATTCATTATTTAATTTACCTCTATCATGTCCATTTCTCATTTGTTTCCTTTCTGAACAAAACAGTTCCCAACTTTTCAATCTGCCGTCATACAGAATTCTATGAATACCCATGTACAACATTACACCTGTTGGTAGAACAATTTGCTGATAGCGCTAAACAATTTATTTGAAATCTACTTTTAAACCTCTGTGTTTTATGAGCAAGTTAAAGTTAGTGATAACAGTATGTATGGTGAAAGCACTGATGTGAGCCAGTTTTGTATTATGTTCTCTTCCAGGAGTAAAGTATAAACTGATTTTTCAATAAAATAAATTTTATGTCCAATAAAATCACACTTTTTTGTATGGACAGAAATACTGGACAGAAAGAACAAATATAAGTCCTTAAAGCCTTTTACATAACAATGAAAAAATCAAGTTTGGCAAAAAAATTGCCTCTTTTCATGCAGTCAATATTTATAACTTCACCACATGAAGAGAAGATCTGATGGCCTGTTTTTGATTAGAAATTTAGCTTTTAATCACTATATTTAAGTCTGTTAAGTTTTAGATTCCAATAGTTTCCATATTAAGCAGAAATCATAAGTAATGCTACATTCCTCTCTCTGTAGGAAGGTGAAACAGTAATCATTACACCTAAAGGGTTTTCTGCTGAAATTTTTACATAATGAGATCACCTTGACAACAAAATAAGTGCTGAAGATAAGCTAGGGTACAACATTACCTCGAAAGCAATACCTATATAACTTACCTATGCCACACAGGCAGCGTCAGGCTTAATGTTTATAAAGCACTTTAAATCCTTACATAAAAGGCAATCTAGAGGTGTGAAGTATTACTAATTATAATTTAAGACATGTAGCCAATTATTTTAGTTTATTATCCATTTATTGTTTGACGTTATGATCAATCAATATGTTATATCATATATCTTCATTGTATGTTAATGAGAATGAATTTGTAGAATTTCAGAAGTATAAGATGGTTCCTCTAAATACTGATCAAAGTATTAGACCTGAGTAAGACAACCTGAAACGCAAGAATCTATAGGTTGAGGCCTGCAAGACTTTAGCTTAGCTATTTTAGGCCTTGGAGACAAGAAATGATGACATAAGTGACCAGAAAATAACCTGATGCCCTAAGATTATAGGAAAAGAGGTACCAACTGGTAAGATTGCAAAAAATTACCCAGAAGATAATTACATCATAAAGATACTGTAAAGTCGCATCTGTCTCCAACGTGTATCTGAACCACAGGATACACAGTCAATGCCAATGAGAATAAAGGGAACTTACACAGCCTATAGAAAATTGGGGTCCCTTGAGTTTCCAGGGGACACAGACCAGTAAGAGAAGAGAGGGTTGACACTTTTATGGACATGCGCGGAATGTAGGTATAGACAGAAATACATTATAAAAAGGGGATGCCCAGAACAGGAAAATTGAGCTCCCTATGGGAGACTCCAGCAGGAACCATCCCTCTACTGATGATCAAGCCATGAGAGACCCATCAGACCCTAATGCTATTGTTAAGGATGTGAGTATAACTATATTCGTAACTTGTGCATAGGTCTATATAGAATTTCTATATGCTTGGGTAATCATAACTTCAACTGTAACTTTAATAAAACTTGTAAAACAGTCTAGACCTTGTACTTGTGAATGTATGTGTGGTCACTATCTTTGTTCTTGATGTTCCTAGAGACTAACTCTGAAGCAAGTAGCAGTGGTGACTTTCACTCTGTTAAGCTTGAAACTGTAGCCGCCAGAGCCAAACCCACAGTGGTGTAATAAACCATTACAAAATTCACTTTGAACAAAATAAAATGCTAGAGACACAATGAGCAGTTGAAATGTCAATAATTTGATTGGGATGCCAAAGATTTGCATGATAAACAGTATTTCACAGCAGATTAGGAGAGAATCTCTCAATCCATTTTTCAGGGCCTGAAGATCTTGTTGAGCTGTTCGTTTTCAAGCCTTCATCTGTGAGAAGAGAATATGGTCTTTCCTTTGACTTCAATGGGCTTTAGATCAGGCCCATGTCCACTGTGTCTTGTCACAGGCACAAATATGGTATAGAAGATTTATTGTACCTTTGGATTTCCTAAGATCATCTTTCTGAAGGAGACAGGGTGATGCCACACAAATACCTTTTCCATATTGTTCTTTTAGTGGGTCGATAGTCTTTTTACACAGTGATATTCTTCAGGTTGGCTGAGTCTGGTCACATGACCAGATACCTGACTTGAAACAAAGAAAGTTCAGCAAATAGCAATTCTGATGGTCTGCAGACCATTTTAGCTTGTTAGGCATGTTGCTAGACTAAAAACAAATGTTGTAGAAAATAAGAGTCTATGTAGCATAAAAATAATGAGAATACTTTCAAACACTCCCACAGATACAAGGATGTCCTCCCTTTGCCCAATAGTATTCAGAGGCAAAAAACCCACCTCTTTCAAAAAAGTGCATGAGGAAGGGTGCAGGAGGGGGAGGGAAGGCTATAAAATGGAGAAAAAAACTCACTTGCATTAATCCAACCTAGTAGAAGCTTCAATTGTTACAGCTTTGAAGCTTGTCACACAGCTCTTTCAACTGAAAAAGACGTTTCAGTATAAGGTGTGTGTATAACAATAATTTGAAAAGGGGATTAGCCAATGCTTCAGTGTAACTGCCAAAGCTGGTTTATTTTCTGCTTGTAACAAGCAGAACTCACCACCACAGCACCTCCTGCTGGCCATCCTGAAAATTAGCTCTCAGCTCTTCCAGTCCACCTTCAGCTAATGGCGTCACACCTGATGTTACTGCTGTCTCCACTGTTTGGACGCACGTCACTCCCCGGACTGCAGCATCCTCTTCTGGGCACTGTCCTCCAGCTGTGCTCCCACTCCAGTATCTCTCCATTCTAGGGGACCAGCAGTCCTTAGTCCCACCACTTGCCTCAGCATCCAACTGCAGTTCAACGTCCAGCCCTTCACTTCAGGGGTAAAGTGCAGTCTGGATACCAGCCACTCTCCTCATTGGCAAATGGGGTGCAAGGGGGTGGAGGACCCAGGCCCACCCACTACTCTGGGTCCTGACCCAGGCCACCTATAGCCAACAGCCACCTACTGCCCTCCTCCAAGCTGCTGTCTAGTTTCCCTGAGCCACTTCCCCGGCAGCCCCAGCACCCTCTCAGACCTTAATAGCAAGGCCCCAGCCTGGCAGTGGTCGGTCAGCCAGCAGCTCACCCTGCCCCTGCCCCTGCCCCTGCCCCCTCTTCTTCAGGCAACCAGTCCTCCTCTCTTGTCTTCTAAGGAGAGACTCCCCTCTGCTTTGCTGAGCAGCCCTTTATATATGGCCCTGGCTGGCCCTGTTTGGCTGGTCCAGCAAGCCTTCCCCCTTTTGGTGGGCTCAATAAGCTCTTTCCTGATTAGTGGGCTCTGTGCAGCCTCCCTGGTGCTGCTTTTAACCCCTTCTTCTCCCTGTGTAGGGCAGACGCCCCGCCACACTGCTAGTTTGGAAGAAAGAATGCTACTCTGTGGACAGTCACACTCTGTTGGTTGGCAGAGTCATTTTTTGATGTTTGGAGTGCATAGCCCTTTCCCAAATAATTTTATTTTAACAGAATATATGCTAATCATTTTGGCTTTATGGTACATCTTTACGGTTAACTCCCTGAGTTTCACCAAAGGCTGGTTTAATATGGGCGCAGAGGGAGGGGGGGATGATCAGGTCTCAGTCCTACATATCCATTCCCTTACTGATTTCATGTTGTCTGTATTTTGTTTTTAGAACCTGTTTGGGACAGGGAATTTATTTCAGCACATAAAAATGTAGCCTGATTTTCAGAGGTGCTTAGCACTCTCCTTTTCCATTGAGTTTACAATCTAAAATAAAATGGAGACAAAGGGAAGGTGGCGTGGGGAAGGGTGCAAAATAAAAGCATATTGAAAAAAGGAGCAACAGTTACTCAGCATCTATAAATATCAGGCCACTTACAGAAAGCAGGTACCTAAATTTGTTAGGTTCTTAGGTTCCCAGCTTTAGGCATCCAAGTTTGAACATTTTGGCCACTAAGTTTAATTTATCTAAATGCAACTTATCTAAGTTCATACTAGATTGTGTGCGGTTTTGAATGTGTATTTGGTGGTGGAACAGACAAGGCAATGACATGTCTGATCATGCTGTTACAAATCCTTCAGAACTGATGGATAGCTCTTTTCCTAACTATGCTCCCATTGAAGTGTCTGCAGTGTCCTGTATAGAACAATGGCCCATGGCCACCATCTTCCTCCTCCTGTTGACTTCAATGGGAGCTTCAGCCAATGGGACAGTGTGATCTTGGCTATCAGGCCTCTCTCTTTTGTTTGATCAACAGATGTAAATTGGGAATTGGAATCACGGACACCATTGTAAAAATGATATTATTCCCTGTGGGATTTTGATATGTTTTTGGGGGTGTATCTGTGACTAGATCATACAGGAAACCCTCCAAATATGCAGGATACAGACAAAGGGATAGAGGAGGTAAATAATTTTGAGTCCTTGCTTAAAAAAAACCCCTGTCCAAAATAGAACAAACCAAACAACTAAAACCTGTAAAAATCTTTAACTAACAGCCAGTAAAACAAACAAACAAACAAACAAAAACCAAGTGCCAACAGCACTTGGAAGGCGAAAACAGTTCTTTCCCATTCTAATTTATTTTTGACTAAATGAGTAAAAGTCACCTGTTCAAAAGAGCAATAGATTAGCCTGATAAATGACATAGACAAGAGAGGAAAACAGCGATGCTTTTAATTCCTGTGAGTATCTCCTGGCTTTGTCTCAGCCTGCTTTATATGCCTGGACTATGCTAACACGATTCATCTTTGTGTCTATGACTAAGTCCTGGCTTTTTATGTTCGTGACCTGATTTTGTACTACCAGGCTCCTCCCAGCTCGGTGAAGCGCCTCACGTGATCCATTCTCCCTCCTCAATAAAGTTGAACATTTTGGCTGGGATCAGTGAGTGCTGCTGGGGTGGCGGCAGCGAGTCCAGCCTCGCAGGCTCTGCAGCGCGACCCACCCGCGCACTCTCCCTTTGAAAGACCGCGGCGGATGAGCATGGTCAGTGAGCACTGGGGCAGGCTTCAGGCGTGGGGCTCCGTTTTGCCAGCCCCACAGCCCCTGACAACCCTCCCTCTCCAAAGCCGCCCCGGCTGCTGAGAAAGATGGGGCCGGGCAAGGTAAGTGCTGCACGGTTCCGAGGAATCCAGTTGTTTCCTCCGGGCGGCGCGGCGGGTTCAGCGGGGAGTGTTTTGGGTTGTTTTTAAACACGTCCCAACCCCTTGCTGTGCAAAGCGGGCAGAGGGCAGGGGTGGCCTTTGCCCGGGAAACCTGTCTCAGGAGCTGGTTTTGTGACCACCCGGGGATGGACGAAGGGGGAAGCGAGAGGCGATCGGAGCGCTGAACAATGCACGCCCCAGCCGTGCCTTTGGTCCGGAGGGGCAGGCGGCCGCATCGCAAAGCGAGCGGCGGGCAGAGAGTTGCAGTGTTGCATTTTGCTTTAGTCAGCTACCGCAAGCCGTCGCCTCTTTGCATAAAACCGGCTGGAGCGAAATTCAGCAGCTGGACAGCTCCAGAGCGGCACGGCACAGCCCTGCCCTGACTTGGAGAGACAAAACACTGCCGATGATGGCTAAGCTACGAGGCAACCGTGGCGGTTTGCTGCACTTTGAGCGGTTTAGTGGACGCCTTTTATGTGACCCAACTCTATATAAACATACGTGACGCATTCACACACATGTAACGTGCAGTCCCTTCCCCCCCCACACACTATGCACCCCACCCACATACATACACACACAGAGTCCCTTGCTCATTCACAGATAACATGCACCCCTTTCACACATACATGCCATGCACACGCCCCTTCTTTACATGCATATAACAGGCACCCTACCCCTCCCACACAGGTAATTGTCCCCCCACCCCTTCCACACACATGCACTCATCAGGAACCCCCTTCCACACATGGAACATGCACCCTTCTTCCACACACAGACACATGTAACATGTAGCCCACCCTTACACACACACACCATACCTTCTCTTCCGCACATACCTATAACATGTAACCCTCCTTTCACACGCCTACACCCATACATGTAACACACACTAATATATGTCATGCCCACTGATCTGTAATGCAGTTCATATAACTTCTCAGTTCTCTGACTGTGCTCTTTCAAGTTAAAGGCAAAGTCAGCCCCCACTAGAATATCCAGAATGTGAAAGGAAAGTCTGTCTCCCTCTCCTTCACTGCATTGCTCTTCAGCCTCAGCTCAGACCCAGCCCAACTCCACTGCACCTCAGTCCTTCTATCCCCAAAAGGAGATTACTTCTGTTTTAAAGTGCGGGTGGGGGAAACAGGAGGCTTGATGCTTTTCCTCCTCTATCACCCTTTATTGTTAGGGATCCAGACAACACTCAGCCCACGGATGGGAGTTGGGGGCGGGGGGGGGAGAAATATGATCTCCTTCCAGAAATCCACAGATACTCTGCATATACATCCAAAATACCATCCATCACTGCCCCCGCTCCACTTCTTCCCCCCAACTTGTTATTTTTCCTGTACATCTTGGAAGGTGCAATTCCCACAGTGCTGAATACATTACAGTGTTATGCCAGATCTATTCATCCAGAACAGGCACACTGGCTGGTATGTGAAAGAGTCTTTCTTTTCTAAATGAGTTCTATGAGCAATTGAATGTTCACATTATCTTCTGCTCTTTGGCAACTTCAAAAAATATTATCCCTGTAGGAGTTTCAGTCTTGCCGTTTCTCATTTTCATCTAAAATCCATGGAAACATCCCATCTATAATTATATTTATCATGAGCATGGTAAAGGAAAAAAGGGAAGGGTGGGGGAGAAGAGAGACTCATTCATTCATTTCCCTTTTACAACCAATCCATTAACTCTGAACCAGAACCTTCCCGAATCTGCAAAGAAAATCAGAAGTTAATGGAAAGGGCAATGAAGGTTTTGAGATTTTAATTTATTTTCTGAGGATTCTGCTTCCGGTTTAAAAAAAAATTCAGTTCCAAGCAGCTCTCAGGTTTTTAATCCATTCCGCAATTTACGGGTTGACTAAAACAATCCACTTGGATCTGGGCTGCTGAGCATTTGCTCTGACTCTGAGAGATGTAAGATGAAGCATTGGGACAAACTGATCTTTAAAATATTTAGCATACATTCACTGAGATTTTAAGCATTGGATGTGCCAGTTCGGAGAGACATTAAGGTCAGTTTTGAATTCAGAATTGTGTTTTCATAGAATAATGTATCATACAAATCTAGACCATTTATAGATCTCCTAGGCTGCTTGATAATTCCCCCTGATTTTGAAAGATGAGAGAGGTGGGAATCAGTGTTGGAATCAGGTATGGAAGGACAAGAATGGAACTAAAAGAAAAAAGTTGTCCAAAAAGGAAGAAAGGATGCGCCTGGTTGTGTGAGGGACATTTTGGATCTGATTATGTAAGACTATTTTTCTGACAGGGAAAACAAATTGTGGCTTATCTGAAAGATCCATCCTTTGAGGGGAAATATATTGTATGTAGTTTTAAGACCAGAAATATCAAAACAATTTTAACAATGCACTGAAGCCTACTTCCAACTGCATAGGTTAAAGGAACACACCTGTTCAAATGCTCAGAGAATAACATTACAATACAGCATAGTTCTCCATATACTGGTTTCCTACCTTGTATTTTAAATACACTGAATGTGGACACCTAAAAGGAACAATACCCTATGATAGTGGCTAAAACTCTGCATTACAGCCCAGATGTGCTGCTATAGGTAAGGGTTATTCAACACAACCATTATCATCATCTAATCCTATAGGTTCACAACTGCACTGTAAAATATTGGCAAACAGGTTTCTCAGAGGTTAAGACTATCAGCCACCCTTTCACCCCAACATACACACTGAAGTTAAAATAAGTGTTGCACATGTATAACTGGAACAGCACTGATTTGGACATTAATCCAGACAAATATGCAGTGCATGAAAGATAGTAATCATGCCTAAGAAGACACTGATGTGTATTAAGTCATAGCTGCACACTGTACATGTTAGACCACCACAGCTGAGAAGAAACCATTAAGGTCAATGAGATAAATATGAATGTCAAGAATAGGTGAAACACAAAACAATAAAATAGGTCTGTTGCTTCAACTTTCCTGTACTTTGGGATTGGCTAGTTTAAAATAAAAAAAATTTAAAAATCAGAAATGAATCCTTAAGAGTTTTATATAAACCAGAAAAACTGGTTTACTGGAAATTCAGCAATCTTTAACGTGTTCTATTTTGCCTAAGATGAGCAGCAAATATGGTGCATAAAAACACTTATTAGCAACTTCTGCCATATATAGGCAAAAGAGGCCACATGCTGAATAGTGCTGCACTAAATCTAAATCATTGGGTATTGTGTGCGCTTAACATCTCAGAATTCAGCTCACTGAGCTATCAAGAACATTAGAATTGGAATTCCAAAAGGAGATTAGACTTGGAAAAGGTACAGAGAAGGGCAACAAAAATGATTAAAGGTATGGAACAGCTTCAGTACCAGTAGAGATCAAAAAGACTGGGTCTGTTCAGCTTAGAAAAGAGACAAGGAAGGACAGATAAGACAGAGGTCTATAAAATCATGAACAGTGTGGAGAAAGTGAACAGGGAAGTATTATGTACCCCATCACATAACACAAGAACTAGGGGTCATCCAATGAAATCAATTGGTAGCAGATTTGAAACAAACAAAAAGAAGTACTACTTCATACAATGCATAATCAACCTGTGAAACTTGCTGTCATGGAATGGTATGAAGGCCAAAAGTATAACTGGCTTCAAAATATAATTAGATATGTTCAGGGAGGATAGGTCCATCTATGGCCATTAGCCAAGATGGTCAGGGATGCAACCCCATGCTTCGGGTGTTCTTAAACCTCCCATTGCCAGAAGCTCAGATTGGATGACAGGGGATGCTTCAGTCTAAATTGTCCTGTTCTGTTCATTCCCTCTGAAACATCTGGAACTGGCCATTGTCAAATACAGGCTACTAGGCTGGATGGACCACTGGCCATTTTTATGTTCTTAAGGACAGTGTCAGTTTCAGCTCTGAAGTATCTTGCTTTTGTCAATTTAAATCTGTCCCTAAAAGCTACCTGAACATACTATAGTGTTTTCTTGGAGAAATTAGTCTCACTAGAGTTGGTGTCTATAGGAACAGACTGGGTCTTCAGTTGAGTTCATGAATCTCACACCAATGCTCAAAAGAGTATTATGAGCAACACTAAAGAGTGCACCCTTGTTTTGCAGTGGAGAAGACAACAACACAGAGAAAGAGAAAGGAAATAAACACTCTCCTTCCACAAAACATAACTATTAAAGCAGCTAGAAAAGCAAAGTCATATTTCAGAATACAGTTTAATGAAGCTAAACAGGAGTCACCAGACTGAAAACTGTTAAAAGCTGAGTTCTCTCTCTCATTAAGATAAAAATAGGGTAAAGTATGCTAAGAGATCAGGGCTGGAATTTTATAGATTTAATTAAAGAACTAATTGACTTGCTTAAATCTTCATCTAAGTGTCCTGTTATGTCCCAGGACATAACAGCAAAGGGCTTTTTTATGCAAAATGTTCTTTTTGGGAGGGGTGTGTGCATAAATGTAAGTCTGGTGTAGCACAGGTTGTGGCTTTGCTTTGGGACACAAGATCAGGAAGGTTAAAATAAAAGTGCGTGGTATTTCTGGACTTCTCAACTAAACTGATCAGGTGTTCATTCCTACACTTAGTGACATCACAAGCATGCCTTGATGAGGCTTCTGCTCTGTAATATCCCCAAGTTTACTTTTAAGTCCTGATCTTAAAAGGCGTCCAGCACCTCCTGTGATGTATGAACCACTGTCAGCTCCCTGTGACATCAGTGGGAGTTCAGGTTCCTCAGCTCTTCGCATGTTCAGGAACGGAGGGCCAGTTTTACAAAGGTATTTAGGTGCCTAAAGATGCAGGCAGGCACCTAGTGGGATTTTCGGAAGTGCCTGGGCACTGTAGGTACTTTTGAAACTACCACTAAAGTGCCTATCTGCATCGTAGGGTGCCTAATTACCTTTAAAAATATGGCCATTGGTCCTATGCCGGAGACTATGAAAAATCCCTTGTACAAACAAAATTCAGTCGCCACCCAGAAACCTCATATTACTTGCTTCTTGAAGTCTTTCCCTGCTCCTTATTTGTTCTCTCTCTGGTTTTCAGCTGCTGTTTTGCATAGGAGTGTATTATTCATTGTCTTGCCACACAGGCTTTGAAGGAATAAAAGGTAACATTTACATATCTGGCTCACATCATGATGGATATATTTACTACAAATATCCCTACATCAAACAGATGTGAGTACAGAAAAACCAGGAACACTATTTCATAATACAATAAAACACAATATACCATTCAAAAGGCAGCAGGAAAATTTACAAGGTACCTGAAGGAAGAATGACACCCTGTAACTAGATATACAAAAATCCCCAAATACATATTTAAGATGCTACAACTGCTAGAGGTAATACTATTTTATTTAAAAATGGAGGATGTGTATGTTACAAATCAGCGGCCAGACATCTTGCTTGTACTGAAACCAAAGTGAATTTTGCCTCTGATTTCACTGGAGTAGAATTATAGCCCACCCCAACAGCCTTAGAGAAGATCTTTTGGCCACTAGCGGATGACACCACTTCTCACATTTGTTGGTGATTTATAAGACCCTCTAATTCATTCCTATTCAACTGATACAATTTGAAATTCAGACAAGGAAGATCTGGATCAATTACAAAAATGCACAGTATATATTAATAGACTCATTAACATTTCTCATACCTAACCTGAAAATTCTGGGTCCAATCCTTCCAATGGAGATAAAGGTCATCAGAACCTCACAGTATTCAGCCCTTCCTAATTTAACTGCAATAAAGATGGGCGAAACCTAGTTATACAAAAAGGAAATAGGAAAAAAACATGAGGTAAGCTCTGTCTCCCATTCAGTGTTTAATTTTAAAGGATTCTGCAAATGAGTCAAATGCAAATTGTTAGTTTATTATTAAAAAGCACAGTGATAAATAGAGTAGGCCATATTCTGCTCTCACATACAGGGCAGACAACTTCCTACATGAAGTCACAAAGCTGCTGATTAACTTTAAACAAAGTTATCTTGTTTCCAGTTATAAATCATGTTATCAGATTCAGCTAATCTGAATTTATCTTTGTCTGAGGCTCTCTTTTATTTGGGGAGAGGGCAAGGTAGGGGAGGACCAAGAATGCTTTTCATGCAAACTATAATCAAACATTCCATTCTTCCTCTCTCCCCCAAAACTGGAAGAAAATTCAAAATCCACCTGCAGGTTCCCTATTGGAGAATTCCATTTAGAAGTACAGAGAACACACTTCAGGAATGTATATTTGTTCAATCAAATAAAATTATTAGAGGCCAACACACAAGAAAAGACAATCCCTGCACTAAGGATCTTAAAATCCAGTTCTGCTTCCCTAACTCAAATTGAGTAGTATCATAGCTCAGAATAAGAAGATGCTACTCAACATGAGCAAGGGTGGCAGAATCTGACTCTAAACTGTGTTACATATTGTATCAATAGCATACTCTTTTGTTTGTGATCAACAATCTGAGCCACCTTATACATCCTTAGTGCAAGACATTCTGTCACCTTAAAATTAACAGGTTTTATTCACTGCATTGTAATGTGCTCAATATACTTGTTAAACGTTAATGGAATTTAGGTGTACACATTATTGGGGTATTAGATCTCTACGAAAGTGAACTCCAGCAATGCTTAAGCAAGAGACACCAAAGACATTTCACTGATACATGAAAACAACCGAACAACATAAGAAATAATTTGTTGCCCAATATTCAGAATGAACCAAATACATTTACATTTTTATTCCTGAGGGTCAACTTCAAGGAGGGACATTCTTGTTTTGTTTGAGCTTTTACTATGAAATACTTTAGCTTTTAATATATGTTCCACATTAAAGATTCTTTTGTCATTCAAAAGATGCATTGATAGCTAGTAAAAAAAACCCTCTGAAAACCATTTAATTTAGAAACAAATCTGCCTTTGTCTTTTTTCCCCATTTACACTGTAATTAACTACCGCTCCTTGCTTGAAAACTCTCACTGATTTCAATGGAGCCAGAATTTCACCCTGAGTCTTAAATTCTAAAAAGTTCAGGTGGTGAGAAACCAGCAGGGGCAGGCAAACTCTCCACTTGGAAGTGTTTTTTTCCTCTCCTCTGGTACAAGTTTAGCAGCAAAAAGAAAAGGAGGACTTGTGGCACCTTAGAGACTAACAAATTTATTTGAGCATAAGCTTTCGTGAGCTACAGCTCACTTCATCAGATGCATTCAGTGGAAAATACAGTGGGGAGATTTATATACATAGAGAACATGAAACAATGGGTGTTATCATACACACTGTAACCAGAGTGATCACTTAAGGTGAGCTATTACCAGCAAGGGGCGGGGGGGGGGGGGGGGAAGGGAGAACCTTTTGTAGTGATAATCAAGGTGGGCCATTTCCAGCAGTTGACAAGAACGTCTGAGGAACAGTTTAGCAGTGTATATGATAAATACAGCAGAACTCGCCTACATATTAAAGGCCCATGGCTGTTTCTGGTCCTAAATGGCTGTGCGAATGAAATTAGGTATTAAAAAAGGGCATAGATCCTACTAAATGGTTTTTAAAAGGGAAGTTTTCCCATGAGAGGCTGTTGACTTTTACATTTCAGTTGGAAGAGCAGTTGACCTTACACTCACAATCTGAAATGTGTACTTTTTTGTGTGTGGCTAATATGCTGATTTAAAGGCACCCTAAAAGCCCTGGGCTAAATTTAAACATAGCACTAAGGGCCCCATCCTGTCACCAGAGGTTTCAGGTGCAAAAATATGAGTTACTTCAATAGAAGCAGATGCTAGGATTTCTTTCTTCTTTTATACATTCACCATGCAGAAAATGTATTCACCTTCCAAGAGTCTCCAACAGTTTTCACAAAATACTACAGGTGGTTGGAAATTTTAACTGCTACCCTTCTGCTCAAAAGAACAGATCATATGAACACAGATTAATTGCTAAGTGGAGATTGGGATCTTTGAAGGTCACTACTTTTAAAGTACTCCATTTTACTTAAAAGACTGATGAGAATTACAGATTAACAACACAGTATAGTTTGTACTTTTAAAATACAGACTGAATAAGAAAAACGATGAAATTGCCTCAGTTGGAGGAGGTTTTGAGGTTCTTTTATATTTAAAAAAGGATTAAACACTTTGATGAATAATAAAATAAAATAATAATAATAATAAAAGTATGAGCTAAAATAAAAGTCCAGAGCTACCAATACTCATGTTTTGAACATAAACTGATTGTAAAATACATCCTGGGACAATTCTGATTTTTCACATGTTGTCCCAGTGTCTGCAGGGATCCGTGAAATATCTTGTGCTTTAATATCATCAGTCAAAACATTAATAGGGACATAGGAACTACCAGACTGGATCAGACCCGTGGTCCATCTAGTCCAGTCTCTGACAATGTCCAGCACCACGTGTTTCAGAAGAAGGTACGAGAAACCTTGCAGTCTGAAGGGGGCTAATCTGGTATTCTACGAAGGTCTCCTCCTGCTCTCTTAAAGTTTGAGATTGGCTTAAACCTTGAAACGTGACATTTTATGTTCCTTCCAACATTGTTTTTCAGCATTAACTTTTTATAACTTCGGATATTCTTGTTATCCATGAAAGTGTCCAATCTTTTTTTGAATCTTGCTACATCCTTGGTCTCAGCATGCTGTGGCTCTGAGTTCCGCAGTCTAATTAAACATTGTGTGAAAGGGTATTTCCTGCAGGTTTTTATAATTACTAGGTGTTTGTTCCAGAGCTAGTTTTACTGCTATACATTTTTTTAACATGTCAAACTCTTCATATAAGGAGTATTGGCTTTGCTTCAACCAGTGTTCAGGGTCAATTCTTGTCATGACATGTCAGATGACAACACTGCAGTTTGTGTCTGATGAGTTGACGTTCCAGTCTAGGCAGTGCAAAAGCTCTGCTCCGGCTGGGAAGGAGGGGTTACCCTGTGGTGCCTTTGTCTCTCACTTCCCTCCTCTCTATGGTTGCCAGAAGCATGAATGGGAGGGCAGCAATGGATAGAGATGTGCAGGGGGAAGAGGCAAAGAAAAGCTTTTCTTTGAGCTACTCCACTGCTGCAGGTGAAGCAGATTATTATTTATCACTGTAGTGCCTAGAGGCCTTGACTGATATTGGGGCTCCACTCTGCAAAGCACGCACAATCATGTAGTAAGAGATATTCCTCACCCCAACAAGCTTACAAATTGAATAGACAAGACAGACAAAAGAAGCATTAACATCCCCATTCTACAGATGGGGAACTAAGGCACCTGTTGTTTTCTTATATGTAATTTGCCCAAAATCACACAGGGAAACTGTGTCAGAGCTAGGAACTGAACGCTGAGACCTCCTGATTCTGATTGTCAATCCAGTTGCCTTACAGATAAACAGATTCTAAGTCCAGAAGGGACCATTGTCATCATCTAGTCTGACCACATCCTTAATATAGGCCATAGAACTTCCCCTTAACCACAAGACCATTGTTCCTTTTCAACCAAAAAAAGGAGCAAGAATTCAGAGCTCTATTTCACAGTCCTAAAATATCTTGACATAAAACCACCCCAATTTTGATTCTGAAAACATGGCCACCTTCACTGATTGTCAAATGGAGCCGGGAAGAATCCCCACTCATCTTCACATTATAGTATTGTACACCTGGCTGGGTGTCTTATGAAGATTTTACATCTTTTTCTGACGTATCTGGTAAAAGCCGGTTAGAGAGGGGATACTATGTTAGATGGATGATTGGCTGGGTAAGGTATGACAAGACCTAATTTTTCAGAGGCACTGAGCATACTCCATGCCCATGGACTTCAGAGTGGGTGGTGGGCTTACAGCAACACTGAAAATCAGACAGGCAGTTCCTAATGGTCTTAAATCCCTTCATCCCAGTTTCCTGCCTTCGGCTGCTTGACAATGGTGCTGTTTGTGGAGCTGGATAGCATTATAATAACATTGTTGCTCAAAACCTCCTGAGATAGCCTTTCTGAACAGTGCAACCAGTAGACTTACTCATTAAAGAAGCTAGGTGTTCCCCACCTATAGTTTTCTTATATGCAATAAACTTGCAATCAGCTTTACCAACAAGTTTTTTATTGTCCTAAGCTAAACTAAATGCTGGCTTTTAAACTTTCTTTAAAATAGACATTTATTTTTCACTCTGTGAACATATTGTTTCTAACTGGCAAGAACTGCTCATTTACATCTTATAACATCAATAGAATGCTAATCTATAGTAAACAGTCTTTATTACAGTCAAGAATGGCTTAGAAGTGCTGTTAATTAGTAAAGCAGACCATCAGTTCTCTGCTAGCCTGAGTGGGATGAGCCACAGATTTCCAGAAGCAGGATCTGTTACAACTGCATCTTGTTATATGGAGAATCTTAGAACAAATGCTTGTGATGCAACATCTCCAAGACCTAATTTTGGCCTTGAAGCACTTGGAAGTCAGATGGAGGGGGCTTGAAGCAATCTGTTATTTCAAATAAATAGCTCTAAAAATGTTCATCACTCTCCTTCCCAAAAGAAAATCTTATGGGACCAAATCCTGCTATCCTGACTGGAGGGAGAAAGAAATGACCTCAATGGCAGTTCTGCCAGAGTCAGGACAACAGAGTATGGTCCCTCCTGACTTTAAACTGAACTTCAGAATGACATCTGAAGCACAGTGAGGTTCTGATCCTGCAAACCCTTCCTCACACCAGTTGTCCTTCACTAGACTTGCCCCTTTTGACTTCAATGGAACTGCTCGCATGATTAAATTTTTGCAGGACTGGGCTCTATGCCAATATTCATGGCAAACAGAAATAAAACAATTCTTGTGGTTTTAAGTTATATCACAGTATACAAAATCAAGTCTTTAAGATTCTAGCGTTAAGCTCAGGTGACAGCTGACGAGAGCAAAACTCTTATCTAACCCTATGTCATTCTTAACCTAGGTAATTTTTCCAGACCCCAGCTTTGCAATCAGTGATGACATCTCTGAATTTCCAGTTTAAAAAGAACAAAAAATAGAATCTCTTCCAGACAAGGTGAATGTGAGAACAAATATTAAAGAAGAGGAAAGAAAGGCCTTCATTAGAATGAAAGATTTTTTTCTGTAACTGATTTTGTTAGAAACTACAATGTTACAAAAACCAAGTCTGTCTCTCAGCAAAAAATCTGCCTTGGATTTTATTCTCTTTGGGGAATACTTCGGGGGAAAGAAAACACTCATTGTGAAGCAAATTCATAAGATGTAAACTGTGCTCATTGTAGCGCTTATTTTTCCTTTAAGCCTGAGGAGGAGCCCTGACACAATGTTACAGGAAAATTGATTTGATTTTCTCCAATTATCCATTCAAGAAAACAAAGATTCAAAAACTGGCAGTGAGATCAACAGCTTTTTCTTCTGACAGAGATGACAGTGAGCACCAGTTTCTGACTTATACACTGTTTGGATATAGATAACATGCATTGTTAACTTTCTGACACATCCTCTTCCTTATAAGCTGCATGGCTTCATAAACAAACAATACTTCTGAGCCCCATCTATGCCTTGAGAAGCTGAGAAAAAAATTTCTTGTGGACAACGTGGGCTATGTGGGAATCCTAGTTCATGTTTTTTCAGAAATTTGAGTGAGTGAGGGCAACTACTGAATCCCAATGAGGCCCAAGTTCAATGAAACTCCTGTACCTGCACTTTTGGCTTTGACGGAATATGAAAACTTTGCTAAGCTGAATGCAACAGGAGATACTGAAACTAAACAGCTAGAAGGGTCCCTCTCATCCACGGTTGCACTGACAATAGTGCTGATCATTATTTTCTCTTTGATAATGACATCCCTAGTGACCTACTGTTTCCACAAGTGGCAACTGAGGGGTAAAAGACTGCAGAAAGCACAAGAGGAATATCAGCGAGACCATGAAAAGAGCATGTTCCAAAGCATGTCAGGACTTGTTTCATAAAAGAAATCAATCGAACATGAAATATTCCTGCATTACCTGAAAATCAGACAGGCAGTTCCTAATGGTCTTAAATCCCTTCATCCCAGTTTCACCTGAAAGTGAAAAATAACTAACTATTGGAAGTTACATATTGAAATATCCACCTAAATATATCCTGGTTTTACCTAATTTGTAAGAATTATTAATGGTTTGGAAATTTCCAACAGCTTTATTATAAGTCAAAAATATTCAGTTGTCTCATTTGTGCAAAGTAAAACCAATGCAACCATGTATTTTAATCTGCATTTTATTTATTAAAAAACAGTATGTCAAACCCTGCTGTCCTTACTCTATCAAAATTCCCATGGCAGTCAAAGGGCCAGAGTCTCAGCTCGTTCCAATCAACATAGCTGACGGGAGTTGATAGAGCGATGATGATTTGCATTAGCAGATGATCCGGCTCAAAATCTGAGAAGTTAATGGGAGCTTTATTTGAGTAAGGTCCACAGGATTTTATCCAATTACTACCCAGTCCTGAAAGCCTTCTGGGGCAGAACTCACAAAGACTTCAATAAGAGTTCCATGCACAGAGGGCTTGCAGGATTGAGCCCTATGTTTGCTAGCAGACTGTATGTTGATAATCATTCAATTTATTTTGTTTAGGGTCCAGTGCTGCAAAGTTCTGATGGCACTTTACTTCTATGGGAATTGAGGGCACTCAGCACCTCACATGATGGGCCCAGACTTATAAAGGAGCATGCAAGCTGAACACACTTTTTTAAAGCTTGCAATTATTTTTAACCAGGCTTACAATGGTGTGTTTCTATTTTTGACGCCTGTAATGTTATGTCATGCAAAAGATGCCGACTCTATTGTGGGTAACATATGTAAGTAATATTTTCTAACAAAGTGTTGGATATAACATCAGTATAAGTAGCTGTTTTAAAATATAGAAAATATGTAAAAAATGCAAACAAAAACCCTGCTCAAGTATATAGCTTGCTTGCAATTACCATTAGCTGGTGCTGTATGTATTTTTAAACAAGCTGTAATACTGTGATAATGCTGTACACTTGCTTCTGTAGGCAAAAAAGTTCAATTTAAAAACTGGCAAGAAGATTAAAGATGTAAATGTTCTTAACAGTGCTAACAACAAAAATATGGATTTTCATGGGATATTCTAAAGGCAGACTCTGTTACATGCTACAGATCTATTTTACAATGTATTTATGGATCATACACACTATTCAATGTGAGAACAAACAGTACTATTTTGTTACAAAATAAATAAATAAAGAAGCAGTGAATGCCCATGTCCAGAAGGTGGATAATGCTTTCATAGGGCCCCCTGATCTATTTTATTAGCAACTTGAAAGGCATGTTCTGAAAAGAACAAGGTACCCACTACCTTATTTGGGGAACGGGCAAAGTGGCATTCCCCCCACCACCCCGCACAACTCATCAATCCCATTTTCGAGTCTGTGTAGGTAAAGACCTACAGTATATCAACTACGTGAGAGAAAGGGACAGTAGACTGGAGAGGACAAAAATGAAAACCTAATCCATACATTACTGATATATACATTCGTGAAAATAAAAAAAACTCTGAAACATTTTACATTTTTAACGAAGTGCCACTTACTATAACACCTATACTGTATGCAGCAGTAATTTGCGCATGTTTGTGTGTCCAGCTAAGTTTTTATTTAGCGGAGACAATAAAAGGTAATTTCTTTGTTATACCAGATAATATTTAAGTTGTGACCTGAAGACACAGGGCACATTATTATTTAAAATAATATACATATTAGAACAACTTTCAAATTCGATACCAGGGTATATATTCTGGGTTAACTGCACTGAAATCAGATATAGTCCAGATCTGCAGTGGCGTAGAATTTGGGCACTGTGTCAATATGATGATTCATCGCCACAGGAGGGCACTATTCTTTAAAGCAGTAAACCTTTCACTTCATTACCACCAGTTCAACGCTCCGGACAAACTTTCAATTTGAATGAATGGGATTGGACTGGCTTCCTCGGCACTGATGACACTGGCTACGGAGAAAGGTATCTCAAGGAGGGAAAGGTGAATTTGTGTAATCTTGGCACCAATGAGGCTATGTAGGTTGTTGATCAGGGATGAGTTTCTGACAAGGCAGGGGGCACTAGAGCGCTTATGGCACTTCTAAACTTCTCTCCCAGTGAGCGTGCCTGTACACAATGAAGAAATTTAAGGCTGCTATAAGGCTCACTGGTAAAGAAACTAGCTAAGCCGCAGATAGCACCAGGGATCCGAAATGGGATATACAGTTTTTCACCTCTGCCCTTGTTTAAATCCAGTCCAGGTCAGTAGCAACTGAACATCATAACCATCTAAAGGCATTGCAGTGGCCTATGGGGAATGAAATGGACATTTTGGCCTATTTCCTAGTGGCAAGCATCCATATCATAGAGTCCACTCCTATAATTGGTGCTCAGAAAAGAGGCTAAGGAATAAATGGGCTTGGAGTTAACTTCATCCCCTCAGAGGTTATCTCTTCCGGGAGAGGTGTGACAGTTCAGGGGGAGATTGCACTGCCATAGTAGCCAATGCTGTATCAGTCTGGTGCTACTTTCAGGATAATAATCTTTCAGGTTGTCAGTTCAGCAACATTCATGGTGAGGTTAGCAACAAATAAAGTGCAGCATCACAAAAACCATTACCAATGAATATGTAAAATAAATCAGTGTATGCAACAAAAACAAATCATTTCTGCATTTGCAAGATGTTCATAGCAATAAACTCTAGTACTTCACGAATCATTCAGAGGATTAAAAAAGGGTAACAGTGTGCAGTATGAAAACCAAAAAAGAAAAACTCTAAATGACACTTCACAATGGATGGACTAATTTGTTTCAGTGACACATCTACTTACTGTATGACTCACCCCTCATCAGTCTTGCTCCTTTTATACCCCAATGAGCACAGACAAGGAAACCAGATGAATAAATTTTTCTTGATCACAGTTTTAAAGATGTTTTTCCAGATCAAACCAAAAATCTCTCTCAGAAAAATAAATGGCTTGTGGGGAGTATAAAAGGAAGAGCACTGATCTAGGTGCCTTTCTGTGGTCTCCATGTCAAAATTCTTTGGTTACTAGTCTCAGTCCCTGCAGGAGTATGAAATAAGTAATTTACAGGGCAAGCTCTCTCATTTGCTTCATACTGTACATCAGCAATAACTGCAACCTGGGAACAGAAAATACGTGTTCAGATCCCAGAGTTACTGTTGATAAAATATGAAAGAGAAGAACTCCAAAACTGTTCTAAGCCTGCAGTACTGAGTAGCAGAAAAAGATACACACCACAGACCATACGGCTGGTGAATTTTTAAATGAATTTTCTGAACTGCCTCTCTAAACTGGGTGTGCATGGTGCACTGCGGGAAAATAAAATTGGTAAGTGCCTGATCCAAAGATCTTATAATTCAGTGTATTTATACAAAGAGTTGACAACTAAGAGTTAAAAAGAAATACTTCAAGATTTCCAGTGACAATCTAAACACCAAAAGCAGAGCTCAAATGCACTGTTGTGTCCTGTCCACATGTATTTAGAACCCTGTATCTAATATTCCCTGTTTTTAGTAGTGAAACAAAGCTACACAGATGTATTATTTTGCACTGTGTTATGCAAGGGTAAATTTTCAGAGGGTCTTAGGCATGGCCTCCCTTTTTGTGTGTGTACTTTGCTACCACTGCTCCATAACAGAGCCCTTATGAGACCTTATGTTGAGTAACGGGTGAACTTTTGCTAATGGAGTTCAAAAAAGGTCAACAAAGAATTAGGCAGAGTTTGGGAAGGGAGGGGGAGTGGAGTCACAAGACAAATGGGGCAGAGATGGAATGTCTAATGTGAACAGGGTTATAGAAGTGGGAGATAGGAGGGGGATTTTAAGATACCTAAGGATGGTGCATTAACAAAAAAATCCAGTGGCATCTTCTTCACCATATAAGATAGCTATATAAGTTGCAGTCGTGATCTAAAACTGAAAGTGATGCTAATGGGAGTTCTTAGGATGGGCTACTTTGCCCAGAGGGTTGCTAAAAGGTGGAATAAGCTGCCAGTGAAGGAATGAGAACAGCTAGTATTAAAGAATTTAAGACTGCTCTAGAGATTCCGTGAAGGCCTCACCTACTCAGGCAAAACTAATGAAATCGTTCATGGAGGTTATTCATACCACAAGATCAAGGATAATCTAAGTGAACCTCTAATTCCCTCCATCCTAATTTATTTTCATGCTTTATATTGATGTGTGCATCGTGAAACCATGTGGCTAAACACACAACCCTGCGTACACTGATCTGATAACTACAGTACATAGTATATGTAACACCTACATACCTGTAGTTTGTTTAAACAGAACATCAAATCAACCCCATCAATAGATTTTCTTTTACCAAAAGGGAAAAAAATGCAACACCAAAGTACCATTCTAATGTCTTAACAAGCCACTGAACTATTAGGCAGTGATCTCCTTCATATACACATTATATAGACAAATGTCTACCTAGATCCTCAATTGCTGTGGAAGGCCCAAATGCGCTGAAAACATGGAGGTTACAGAGGCCAGCGAGTCTGCAACTCATGTGGATCCACTGGCTACACATTGCCAATGTGGGATGATGGAATGTGCTATGGCTGTCAGTGGAAGCCATGATGATGACCATAGTAGTGGTCATGGTTCTGCTGTCTACATGCCCTGCTTGGAGTGAGCAGAAGGATTTCACTGCTTCCAGCCCCCAGAGATCTCCTGTGCAAAGCCTCTTTACTTGGACTTCCTATGTAGTACCAGACTTTCACCCAGAGATAATCTCAATGAGATAGTGACATTCCTTTTCAGGAATCAATAGACAGTGACAGTAAATGCATCAGCAAGTTCAGAAAACAGTCAAAATATTATCTTAATTGATATTTTATTCCAGTTTTATTCTGTATTTTGTTTTCTTTCTCTTTCTAAACATCCACCCCAGACAGGTACTATGATTAATTTAATGCCATTTCTTGTCCTATTGGCATCCTCAGGGTTACTGATTTATTTTAGTTCACATTCTCATTATTCCAGTTCTATAAATGCCCAGTTTCATTTTATTCCTTTTACAGTTACTCTGCAACCGTCTCTTTCTCTCCTCCACCTGGGGCTCTAGCTTTCAATTTAACAGGAGGCAGAACACAAAGATTGAGCCGAAGCCCAATAATTACACCTCCCCACCCAGAAAAACAGGACCATCTATTTTTTGTACAGATGGAAGAAGCAGTGAGCTGCTCTGAAATCCCATAAGCAAACCCACAAAAACAATAGTTATTCCTTGTCAGAATAATAATAAAAAAATGTCAGCTTCCATAATTTGAAAAATGTATTTGGTTGGATGACACTGTATTGCAGCTTTTGCATTCGGGAAGGACACATAGCAGGACTGTCGGTTGGAATCTTGTGCTCTGTGAATATCTGGTTCTACCTGCAAGGATATTTACCCACTGATCAGTTTGTCACTAACAAAACAGTTCTCATTAGGAGGCAATAGGCACATGAGTGTCACCAGAAGATTTTTGCCAGGTCTTACATTCTTTGATTAATGCTCATCACAACCAGGCCCTACACTTTCTGACCTCTCTCATTCAGTCTTTGCCATATGCTCCTTGGATCCTCTGAAAGCTTGGGGAGGTTTTTGTGTATTTCTCCTATAAGTGTAAGCGAGTCCTGAAATAAAAGAAAACTGCAGTGAGTATGCATCTGTCACGTACTATAATGATACGGGCCATCTTAAGGGCCAAATTATCCCTTGTGCAGAGCTACCCATAGAAGGGCCAGCAAATTTAATAAGTTATAGCTCACAATATCCTGAAGAACACTGCATCAGAGAACGAGGATTCTCCCCACATCAGAGTGAACAGGATGTGAGAGCCAGCAAACCAGAGAAATCCCAGCGATCTCAGGACATCTGAGATGGACGGGACAGGGACAGAGAGGCTCACTGCCTTTATTCAGCTCCCTAGGTACATGTCATGGCCCATGCTGTCAGGGCCTACTGCAACCCACTCCAGATTACAGGGGCTGCAGGTTTGTATAATTTTTGGTGGTGCCCAGAACCCGCCCCTGCCCAAAGTCTGTCCCCCACCTGCCCAAGGGTCTGGGAGGGAGTTTGGGTGGGGGAGGAGGTCTGGGGTGCAGGCCCTAGGCTGGGGCAGGGGATTGGGATTCAGGGTGCAGGCTCTGGGAGGGAGTTTGGGGATGGGAGGGCGTGCGGAGGGAGGGGGTGCAGGTTCTGGGAGGGAGTTTGGGGATGGGAGAGGGTGCAGAGGGAGGGAGTGCAGGGGTGAGGGCTGGGGGGTGTGGCTGTAGATGAAGGGTTTGGGGTGTGGGAGGGGCTCAGGGCGAGAGTAGGGGTGTAGGGGGTGAGGGCTCTGTTGGGGGTTGGGGTGTTAGAGAGGCTCAGGGCTGGGGCAGAGGGTTAGGGTGCGGGGGATGAGGTCTCTGGCTGGGGCTGGAGATGAGGGGTTTGTGGTGTTGGAGGGGCTCAGGGCTAGGGTAGAGGGTTGAGGGTGCGGGGGGGTGAAAGCTGTGGCTGGGGGGGTGGGCTCAGGGGTGGGGCAGGGCTGGGGATGAGTTTGGGGTGCAGGCAGGCTGCTCCGGGACAGGGGCCAGAAAGAAGGACTTCGCCCAGCCCTTTACTGCCTCCCCAGCAGCACACTCACCCCCACCACTGTCACTGCACGTGCCCCTAGGGCCTCTCTCAGGTCCAGGAATCTCCCTCGCCTGCCCCGTGGTGGGTGCC
This sequence comes from Eretmochelys imbricata, assembly GCF_965152235.1. Classification (NCBI taxonomy): domain Eukaryota; kingdom Metazoa; phylum Chordata; order Testudines; family Cheloniidae; genus Eretmochelys; species Eretmochelys imbricata. The sequence goes on from NC_135580.1 coordinate 80,486,888, forward strand.
GGTGGGTGCTGCGTGCGCCTCCTCCCCTGCTGTTGCCCCTGACTGTAGCCTCGCACTGGGGGTGAGGGATGGGGCTGCCTCCTTGCCCAGCATGGGGCAGGAGCGGTGACTGCGGGCATGGGGTGGCCCCCTGTGCTGGTGGAGGGTCCCGCAGGAAAAGGGAAGGGTCTGAGGTGGAAGGGCAGGCTCAGAGTCAGTCTGCCCTGGCAGTCGAGATGGGGGGCGCTAGGACCCTGTGGCAGCAGTTGCTGCAGGGAGGCAGCATGGAGCTGCAGGCAGAGGCAGGGACACTCATAGGAGGGAGCCCCACCCCTCACCCCCAGTGAGGCTACAGTCAGGGGCAACAGCAGGGGAGGAGGCGCACGCAGCAGGTGGGGCTGGGGGGGACACCCAGCCCCAAATATTGGTGGAGCTGGGCCCCTGGTCTCTGAATATTGCTGGTGCCAAGGCACCACGTGGAGATATAACTTGCCGCCTATGCTCCAGAAGGCTTTCCTAGCATGAAAGTAGGAATCCATGGGACAGAATGCCAATCAGGTCAACATTATCCTCCAAGAGGAAATCCCTTTGGAATTGTCAAGGATGCTGTAGACTAGCCATCTCCCCAGGCATAATACAGAAAAACAAAGTCTGAATAGCAGAATATGGGGTTGGAAGGGCTTCTGTAACACTGACAGATGGAAAGAGCATATTGCAGAGCCACTCTTCCTCCTCTTTCCCTGAGTCTATGGCCAGTTTTCACTAGGTCTAACTCCCCTCCCTTACATCAGGTACGCAGGAACCTTGATGATGAGCATGGTGTAAATACTTAGATAGTTTAGATTGAAGAGTAGTGGGAAAACTAGCAACTACAAAACTGGCTTCAGGTACAAGACAGGGTGATTTGAGAATCCATAAGATAAGGGATGAAGTGTGCATGCCAAGCAGGAGAATATTGTAAACGAAAAACCTCTGCATTCCAAATCTACAATCCACAAGGTGGCTGTCATCTTGAGCTCATTGAAGCTGTAAGGAAAAATAGACAAGGTTTCTAGCTGAAACCCCATGAGAACACTTTTTATGGCAGCACCATAATACAGTAATGGTTAAGAAAGAGCAGAAGGAACAGCCTCTGCGACAGTAAAACTGCCTCTGCATCCATGCAATGCAGCAGTCACCTTGCACCCCATTCCTTGAAAAGCACGAAAATGGGATGGAAGCCTGTGTCGATGTAACCAGCAAGCATCCTAGAACAATGATATAATTTACTACTTTGTTCCTGGCTAGCCAATCAGAAAACAGATCATGGAAAATCAATCCAGACATGCTCAAAATAAAAAACCTCTGGAAAATGGTGAGTCAGATCATCAGCTGATGTAAATCAGACTAGGTCCATAAACATGATCAGCACAAGGTGAGAATCTAGCCCCATGCAGGTTAGTAACAACACGGGGCCAGATTCCACCCTGACTCACATTGCATGCAAGTCTATGTGAGTGCATGGTCATAAATCAGGATGCAATTTGGCTCATGGATTCCACAACTGCAAGTGTGTACAAAATGCACTGGAGTATTTGTTTTAATAACATTTGCTTACTTTGACATAAATCTGTTCTTCTAATTTATCTTGGAGTAAAGCTTTCTCCACTAAAGTCTTCTTTTGTCTGAGAAAGTTATTCTTGGCCAGTTTTGTCCATTTTTTCTTACAATCATGGCATTGTGAAGGCTGGTGTAGTTTAGTTTCTGTCAGCTGTAAGATGAGAAGTTGAAAAAATGAACGAGTAAGATGATTGCTTCTATTAAAAAATAACAAATAAAAAATACAGATATTTTGAAGAGAAAGATTTGCTCTTCTAGGGAGCCATAAATTACTTCATAATCTTTTTCACAATATCATCTTGATGAGCCGGTCTGAATGACTTTTACACTAAATTACATTTGCTTTCCCCCATGTGCTACACTTTCTAGCAGCAGTAACTTTGTTTCATTTAAGGTTAATCTGATTTTTTTCAGCCACCCTATCGCGGATTGGTAATACACCAGATTTTTCTTGTAGTAGGCGAACTGAAACCTACATGCCCTCTTTTAAAAGATAATAAATATCGCCACAACTTTTAAGAAGAAAAAGAACCTTAAAGCGATATTGGTTCAAATATGTATATACAGTTCTGAATTAAAACCAAAGTAAAATTGTACAAGCAGTTTCCTTTAAGTGTTGAATAACAATATTTATTAAAGTCTGTGTTAGTTTATTTAGCACAAAATCTTGAGAGTGCTTAAAGGCTTTATACAAATCTCAGGATATATATATGTATATAGGATTTGAGTCTGATCTCATTTACACAGATGTAAATCAGGACTAACTCCACGGAATCACACCAGAGTAAAACCAATGTAAGCAAAAGAAGAGTCAGGCTCAGAGACTGTAACAAATTTATTAGTAGCTGTTTTTTATTACATTTTAGTGTAGTGAAAGGAGGTAAGTAGCTGTAATTTCAAAACAGTTAAAAAAATGAAGCTCTCGATATCATAGAATAGAATCATAGAATATCAGGGTTGGAAGGGACCTCAGGAAGTCATCTTAGTCCAACCCCCTGCTCAAAGCAGGACCAATCCCCAATTAAATCATCCCAGCCAGTGCTTTGTCAAGCCTGACCTTAAAAACTTCTAAGGAAGGAGATTCTACCACCTCCCTAGGTAACGCATTCCAGTGTTTCACCACCCTCCTAGTGAAAAAGTTTTTCCTAATATCCAACCTAAACCTCCCCCACTGCAACTTGAGACCATTACTCCTTGTCCTGTCCTCTTCTACCACTGAGAATATTCTAGAACCATCCTCTTTGGAACCACCTCTCAGGTAGTTGAAAGCAGCTATCAAATCCCCCCTCATTCTTCTCTTCTGCAGACTAAACAATCCCAGTTCCCTCAGCCTCTCCTCATAAGTCATGTGTTCCAGACCCCTAATCATTTTTGTTGCCCTTCGCTGGACTCTCTCCAATTTATCCACATCCTTCTTGTAGTGCGGGCCCCAAAACTGGACACAGTACTCCAGATGAGGCCTCACCAATGTCGAATAGAGGGGAACGATCACGTCCCTCGATCTGCTGGCAATGCCCCTACATATACATCCCAAAATGCCATTGGCCTTCTTGGCAACAAGGGCACACTGCTGACTCATATCCAGCTTCTCGTCCACTGTCACCCCAGGTCCTTTTCCACAGAACTGCTGCCTAGCCATTCGGTCCCTAGTCTGTAGCGGTGCATTGGGTTCTTCCATCCTAAGTGCAGGATCCTGCACTTATCCTTGTTGAACCTCATCAGATTTCTTTTGGCCCAATCCTCTAATTTGTCTAGGTCCCTCTGTATCCTATCCCTGCCCTCCAGCGTGTCTACCACTCCTCCTAGTTTAGTATATCCACAAATTTGCTGAGAATGCAATCCACACCATCCTCCAGATCAATCATGAAGATATTGAACAAAACCGGCCCCAGGACCAACCCCTGGGGCACTCCACTTGATACCGGCTGCCAACTAGACATGGAGCCATTGATCACTACCCGTTGAGCCCGACAACCTAGCCAACTTTCTATCCACCTTATAGTGCATTCATCCAGCCCATACTTCTATAACTTGCTGACAAGAATACTGTGGGAGACCGTGTCAAAAGCTTTGCTAAAGTCAAGAAACAATACATCCACTGCTTTCCCTTCATCCACAGAACCAGTAACCTCATCATAGAAGGCGATTAGATTAGTCAGGCATGACCTTCCCTTGGTGAATCCATGCTGACCGTTCCTGATCACTTTCCTCCCTGCTAAGTGCTTCAGGATTGATTCCTTGAGGACCTGCTCCATGATTTTTCCGGGGACTGAGGTGAGGCTGACTGGCCTGTAGTTCCCAGGATCCTCCTTCTTCCCTTTTTTAAAGATTGGCCCTACATTAGCCTTTTTCCAGTCATCCGGACTTCCCCCGTTCGCCACGAGTTTTCAAAGATAATGGCCAATGGCTCTGCAATCACAGCCGCCAATTCCTTTAGCACTCTCGGATGCAACGCGTCCGGCCCCATGGACTTGTGCACGTCCAGCTTTTCTAAATAGTCCCTAACCACCCCTTTCTCCACAGAGGGCTGGCCACCTACTCCCCATGTTGTGATGCCCAGCGCAGCAGTCTGGGAGCTGACCTTGTTCGTGAAGACAGAAGCAAAAAAAGCATTGAGTACATTAGCTTTTTCCACATCCTCTGTCACTAGGTTGCTAGGTTGTCACAGTCACGGAACTGACTTTCAAAAACACCAAAAAGAAAGAAACAAATTAAAAAAACCCAGTATTCTCTGCTCACTTGGCACAGGGTTAGCCAATGAATGGTTTAACAATTACTTTTACATGCTGTATGGCAGTAAATTAAAGCAAATGTATGTGATAGTAACTGAAGCAAAATACATGACTGCAATTATTATTCACCACTCATTTTTTTGGTTCTATCAAAATTATTCTCCGATGCAGACATGCTGTACCCATTTCAAACGAGGCACAGATATTTTCCAACACCAAGATTTATGGGTAAAGGCATCTGTAGGTGATGACTGTCACAGTAACATATTCAAACCCCCCTACAAATACAAAGTTAGAATTCAAGGATCATTGGAGAATAAACAACAGTTTTGTGATTCCTGACACACACAGAGTGGAAAGAGGCGTTGTTTGTCTCAGTGTACGTGTCCTATGGGAAAGGAGCACTGGGCTGGCAGAAAAGAAAAGCCCTTCAAACTGTTAAAATGACACATGCACATCTTACCAAACTCACTGATGCAACCCAGATTCTATCAGGCACATTTCATTCTTTAGGGAAGTGTTAAAAATTAAAGATTGGCAAAAAAAAAAAAAAAAAAGATCAGGCATTTAGGAATGTTTCTATTAAAATATGTCTAAACACTTCCTGTTTTTCGTGCAAAAGAGTGACAAATAAAAGCCAACTATTTGCCATGTAATCTTAGCTTAAAAGATATTTTGCTAATGTGTCATTCACAGTGACAGGGGCTAAAGTCATACCTATGTGCTAAAATATTTTACCTTTGTCTCCGTGGATATTATCTTTTCTATCTAGGAACACGGATATCAGTTTTCCAATCAAAAGCTAAACCATGCCACAGGCCAGATACGTCCATAGCCAAGTGACCAAAAGGTGAAGATCTATGCAGCAATATTTACTCTTCTGAAAAAACACTCCCCTATTGCCCACATTCATATATTCCCTAGAGAAGCATGACCTCAGGAAAGACCAGGGACTGCAACTGTGGCCGGTCCCTGTACCCAGGGCAAAGAAGAGGCATAAGGGGCGAGCTTTTTTGTGCCCTCCCTTCTTGCAGCCAGGCAAAATCTGGCTCAGAATGTATTATATATTTACACATATTTCTGTTTTTGTGCAGGTGTCCTGATAGCCAGTCCTAATTCTGGACTACAACAAAGAGTTTATACAAAAGGGGAGAGGCAGGGCTCTCATATTTTACTCTCCCAGGCTGCCCGGGAGGTTTCAGTCATCTACCACTTCTTTTGACTGAAATCCTATCAACTCTCTGTGGCTGAAGTAGCAAGACAGCTTCTGACCTCTTTTGAGCAGAGCCAATGCCACTTTGTACATTAACCAACTGTTATAATGGGGATGCCAAACCTTCTCCTGGACAGTGAGCACGTTTCTCTGATGCTGCCCCCGGACTCCACAAGTCACTTCCAGAACAGTTCTGTACACAACGGGCCAGGGCAGCCTGACAAGCATCACTTACAACTCTACTCCCCAGTTAACCTAACGCTCATAGAGGTTGACAATAACTATCCACCCCTGCCTCTGTGAATTACTCATATTGTATGAAATGTCTCAATGAAAAATCAGCATTTTGTCAGTAGGCAACGTTTTATATAATTTTATTATTTACGAAAAGCGTTTCTGCAGCGTGGTCTTAATGAGAAAATCAGAAACACAAATCCTGCAGTCCTCACTAAGGCAAAACTCACAATGAAGTCAATGGGAGTTTTGAATGAGTAAGGACAGCAGGATTTGGCCCGTATAGTTTCAAATTTTTCTTTAGCAGCCCTCCAAAACCAACCAACCAACCAACAAATTGGCATGATTTATGTTTTGGTTACAGTACCTGTTTCATTGTCTCACTGATATTTTTCAGATGGATTCTGTTCACTAGCTGATCAGGAATAGTACACTTCAAGTCACCTGTCACAGGCTTCTCTGAAGTGAATCCATGCTGCAGATGTTTATGTTTGCTGCTGTTTGACTGCTTAGAGTTCAACTTATGATGGATCTGGCTTATTTTAATGGTGCAAAAAGACTGCAGGGCATCCAATTCTTCATCTGATACTTCAGTAATTTCTGTCAACATCAAAACAAAAATCGCAATTACTATATCAGAGAAGAGAAGAATCCCAAGTCTTCTAACTATTGTGACCTCTTATCATGTAGTTAAAAAAAACCCCTGCAACATCAGGTATGAAGGTATTTGCGTTCATAATAGCAATGCAATGTTTACATGTAAATCTGGTATAATCCATTTAGAAAAAATGAAAAGTATAAACACCTCTATGATGTACCAAAAAGGAAACACAGTCCAAAAGGAAGGGGAGAAGACAAAGACCACGTGCAAAGAAAGTACTTCATGTAGAGCACACAAGACAAATGCAGATTTACTGAAGAGAAAAAGTAAATGTGGTAAATAAAACAATACAGAAGTTACCCTTAGTTTAGACTCTAAATACATTAATGGAGACCATATGATTGCTTAATTTGGATTTAACCCCTTCTTAGCAGGAACTGCAATCTGCTAGTGCAAAATGCATTACCATTTGAAGTAAGAACTCCAGATCCGATAGCAAACCACACACATATTTATTAGTTACAGTTCTATTAAAAGCAACTGCTGGAAAACACTTAAAATATATTCTATAATCTACAGTTCATCTTCACACATTTTTTAAGGAAAATGTTATTTCATTAGCAAACACGTTCCTCCCAAGTTTCAATGCTCATTTAATAAATTCTTTATTTGATTCTGTTTAAACATCATCTTTCACTCTCTCATTTCCTTCTTCCTCTCAGGTGGCATTTAATAATAAATAAAAAAGTGAGAAATTACAATTAAGATAGAAGCATAATAATGAATTTAAGGCGATACCCAACACCCACTGAAGTCACTGTGAGTCATTCCATTGACTTCAATGTGCACTGGATCCAGCCCATAAAGAACAGATAAAATGAGTAACAAATTTCTTGTCGTTACTATTTGCGTATTTCGTTAGCAGCATTGCTTTGTTGAGTGATGGCTCCATGCAGCTTTCATCTGTTGCACTGTTTTTAAGTGTTTTATGGAGGATAAAGAGTATTTCTCTATATCCACATTCCACTTGCTTTTCCATGATTGCCAAAACCCAACTGTATGGGCTTAAATTCATATTATTCAGAAACGTCAAGCAGTGCCCTGCCAAGTCTATATGACAGTGTAATTGTACCACTGTAACAATTCCCTCCTATAGGCGGTTCCACTCCTTTGTAGAATCTTGTCTAAAATTTTATTGTAAACTCTTCAGGGCAGACACCAAGTCTTCCTCAGGGACAAACACCAAGACTGCAGAGCTACATCCTAGCACCTAGCACAGTAGTGCTCCAATTCTGTCTGGTGCCTTAGGGCATCCCCACAATACAAATATTAAAAAATAATAAGCTATCGTACAAAATTCCTCTTAAATATGTTGTGATGAATTTAATGTGAAGTCTATAAGATGTAGCTCTGGAATCATGGAAGGAAACAGAACATCCTTTCAGAAATGCAGCCTATCTTTATAAAAAACAAGCGATCTATATTTAAGATTAAGTGAAGTTGAAATCAGTAAGCCCTGCTTTATGGATGACAAAGAAAGTGAGTGAACTGTAACAGCCACAGTTCAGAATCAATTATAGCAAGGTAATTTATTCCTCCTTATGACTCAGTGTATCAATTCCACTAATGACAAAGCAAGAAATGGTATTACCTCGTATCCCACTTACATGAATAAGAATGATCCTCACTTTAAAAGCAATACAACAAAATTGCCTTTTTCTTAGGTAAGATCATAGATGTTTGACTGGAAAAGATAATTGCAGCCATCAAGTCCTTTCCCCTACAAGTGCAGCACATAGGCCGTGCTACAAAGTTGGACTGATACACTGGAGAGGCATCGAGTTTTAATTACACTGATCAACTGTGCACATGTTCACATGTACTGCACTCAGAATGGATAAAGCAAAAAAGAAAACTACCAGTGCAAAAATTCAGTACTTGAGTGTATTTATTTCGCAGAGATACATATCTACTGTTAGGATATAGATATTCAGGCCTGTCTGCAAAGGCCTGTACTCTAAGAATTTAGGTGTATTCTTATCACTTGGCTAGTGATAGAGGTATAAAAGAAAGAATCAAAATCACTGTCTGCTGGTGTAAGGGCCTTCTCTTACTGTGACAGTCTGAGGCCCTGTTCTTAGGCTAAGGCCTTTGGCTAAGCAGCAGAGGCAGCCATAAGCTGGGAAGCAAACAGTCACATCCTCACATTCCAAACTAGTCACACTGAAATAAGGTGCTATTTGGCTGTTAGGAATACAATCCTGTCCTGATAGTTCCTATCACCTCCAGAGAAAGGGAAGTGCCTAGAAAATGTAAAAGGAAACTTAGTTAGATAGCATCCTGTCTGGCAAGAACTCACTTATCAATAGCTGGGATGTGAAATCCTCGCTTCTGTGTTGTCCTGTCATTGTAGTTCCCACTTTGCTATTGTTTGTCTGTATAATCTCTGTCTGGTTCTGTGATTGTTCCTGTCCGCTGTATAATTAATTCTGCTGGGTGTAAACTAATTAAGGTGGTGGGATATAATTGGTTACATAATCATGTTACAATATGTTAGGATTGGTTAGTTAAATTTCAGGAAAATGATTGGTTAAGGTATAGCTAAGCAGAACTCAAGTTTTACTATATAATCTGTAATCAATGAGGAAGTGACTGGGTGTGGGTGGGGGTGGGCATGGGCATGTGGGTGAGGGAGATGGGAACAGGGAATGGGGGTAAGAAAATTGGAATCATGTTTTGCTAAAGGGGGAAATGGGAACAGGGAATGGGAGTAAGGAAGTTGGAATCATGTTTGGCTAAGGGTAGTAATGGGAACAGGGACACAGGTGTAAGGCTCTGTGGTGTCAGAGCTGGGAAGGAGGATACTAAGGAAGAAAACTGGAATCATGCTTGCTGGAAGTTCACCCCAATAAACATCGAATTGTTTGCACCTTTGGACTTCGGGTATTGTTGCTCTCTGTTCATGCGAGAAGGACCAGGGAAGTAAGTGGGTGAAGGAATAAGCCCCCTAACATCTACAACATACCGTGAGGGATCACAGGCCTCAAACCCAAGCCCACAGGCAGCCCTCAGGCCACGACGGCCACCCAGCAGCTCACCTGAGTAATTAGGGAAGGGTCCAGGGAAGGACTAGCTCATAGAGGGCCCCGTCTCCAAATCTCCTGCTTGGGGGAAACATCCAGCCCCCCCGACTGGCTAAGGAGTACTATGTAAACCAGGAAGTAACAACAGGAAATTGTCTGCACAAGAGGAACCTTTGGCTGGCTGTGATGTTGGACGCTTCCTGCTTACCTGTCTCCTGAGCCCTCCATTCCTATCTGCTCCTGTTTCCTGCTTCCTTGCATGCTCCTGGTTCCTGTCCTCCCATTCCAGACCCCCACCTACTCCCAGTTCCTGCTGTCCTGTACTACTCCAGGCCGGGGCACCAAACATAACTGTGGGCCCCCATTGGGGAAATAAGACGTGATGGGGGGCGGGCTGCAGAGTGAGGGGTCGGTTGGGGGCAATGAAGCGCTACGCAGCGGAAGTGGCCCCACTTAGCCCAGCACAAGGGCACTGTTTACAAACCCACAATTGCTAGACGTACACTGGCCCGCCCAGCCCTGCGCTGCCAGCGTGCCCCTTCCACACTGCCCCCCTGCCCAGTGCCCTGCCCTTATGCCCAGCACCCCCTCACCCAGAGACTTCCCCCACAGATTCCTATGCCCAGCGCCCCTTCTCCCAGAGACCTCCCCCACAGATCCCTATGCTCAATGCCCCCGGACCCGCTATGCCCAGCACCCCCTGCCCAGAGACCCCTCCCGCTGACCTTCCACCACAGCTGCACAGCACCCTTCACACCATACCCCTGCCCAGCTCCCCCACCCACAGATACTGTCCAGCACCCCCTTCACAGTCTCACCATCACAGCTGTACAGAGCCCCATATTCCTGAGGGAATTCTGCATCAAATTCTGTGCATAATATTTTAAAATTCTGCAATTTTTTTACTTTTTTTTTTTTACAATAAATAAATGTGGAAGCTCCACCATGGCAGTGGGGAGCACAGACCACTGGCTGCATGGAGGTGGGAGAATACCCTGCAGCCTCCCCCGCCCCCCTGGGACAGGGACTTGGCAGTGAGGCTGAATCTGACCCTGACACCGCACTAAGGCCATGCCTGCCACAGAAACACCCTGGGGCCCTGCCCCTTTTGCGCTAGGCACACCAGATGTGGGCAGGGAGGCTCAGCCTGGCAGCAGGATCCAAGTGCAAAGGGACTTAGTGTGGGGGGATCCAGATGGGGGTAAGAGGGTTCTGTGTGGGGCAGTCTGGGTGCAGGCATCTCTGTGGGGGATCTGGATGCAGAGGGAGATTCCCGGTGCAGGGGCAATGGGAATCTGCAGGGGGGACCAAGTGAGAGTGGTTGGAGCTCAGCGGTGGGGGGGGGGGGCTATTTGGAGGGGAATCCAGGTGTAGGGCTCAGTGGGGAGGGTGTTGGGGGGCTCATCAGGGTGGTACAGATGCAGGGGAGGTAGGGCTTGTCAGGGTGAGGGTTTGATGGCCTGCTTAACGGGGAGTGCCAGCTGCTGCCAAGAGGATCCGCATGCTCGGCCCCCATTTCCCCTATCCCCTTCCCTTCCCCATCCCATGCCCCTTCTCAATCACTCCATCTCCTCCCCATCCCACCCGCTTCCTTCCCTACTGCCTCTTTCCCCCTGCTCCTGCTTCCCCTATCCCCTTCTCTTCCCCATCCCATGCCCCTTCCCCATCACTCCATCTCCTCCCCGTCCCATCCCATCCCCTTCCTTCTCCCCTGCCTCCACTTCCTCCATCCCCTTCTTTTCCACATCCCATGCCCCTTCCCCATCACTCCATCTCCTCCCCATCCCACCCCCTTCCTTCCCCACTGCCTCTTTCCCCCTGCCCCCGCTTCCCCCAACCCCTTCTCTTCCCCATCCCATGGCCCTTCACCATCACTCCATCTCCTCCCCATCCCATCCCACCCCCTTCCTTCTCCCCTGCCTCTTCCCCCATCCCCTTCTCTATCCCATGCCCCTTCCCCACCGCTCCATCTCCTCCCCAGGCTTGGGGGGCAGGGGGGAAACCGTCCCCCAGCACGAGCTGGCGGAGCGGGCTGAGGCCGGGCTGCTCCACTTCCTGCCGCCCGGTGATTGCCTGGCGGGCCCGACCCCGCACTCACAGGGCGGCGGGAAGTGGAGTGACCCGGCCCCAACCCGCTCCACTCTGTTCCTCTGGCTCCCAGCCTTGGGACTGGAGGGCAAGGGGGAACCGCCCCCCAGCACTCACTGGTGGTGTGGCTAGGAGCCAGCGGAGCAGAGCGGGCTGGGGCTGGGTCGCTCCACTTCCCGCCGCCCAGTGAGTGCAGGGCACGCCTGACCCCGCTGCAGTCCCCCGGGCCGTTGCTCAGGGGAAGGGCTGGAATGGGGGCGGGGCTGGGGCAGAGCAGGGGTGGAATGGGGGCAGGGCTGGGGGCTTTGGGAAAGAGGTGGGACAGTGGCGGAGCAGGGGCGGGGGCAGCTTTCCTGGTTGGCTCAACTGGCCAGGGGATCGGGCTGGCCGGGGCCCCTTCTGTTCCCTTCTGACTCTGGGCCTGGCGCCATGGTAAACCTGGTACTGCTCCAGGCCCCTGTTCCTCTGCCTTATCCCGACGCTGTCTCTGGCTCTGACCCCTGGCTTGGCACCTGACTCCGACTCTGACCTTTGGCTTGGTACCTGACTCTGTCTTTAGTTTTGACCCTCTGCTCTGACCATTAGGCCTGACCCACACATTCCCCGGTCATTGCACATACTTTCTTTAACACGTTAGTAAGGAACTAAAATTTTTTTACAGAATCCCAAATCAATAACAGATAGTATGTTCAGACTTAAAAATTACAAATTAACACAGCCGAAAGCAAAACAGTTGAAAACTCAGCTCTTCCTTTGCTAACAGCATCACAAGCACCAAAAACACCATAAGGAATTACAGCTCTTTCAGCCACTTTTGGAATTAATTCTACCATCACCTGATGGCAAAAGAAAAACAGAATCCTGAATGAAGTTTCTGAAAAGTAAAAAGTTCTTCGGGTCACTTTTAAGCAACTTCTCCCGAAGTCTATGTATATAGTCTTTAATTCTCAGTCAAGCACAGAAATTATAGGAAGATAGGAAATACCATGCCCGATCAGGTCCCCCTAATCTGGTGTTCTGTCTGCCAATATCAAATGATTAACAGCAAGCTGCAAGTTTAAGGTTGATTTTGAGCCCACATGCTTATGGCTTAAGTCACTCAACCAAATTCTGGTCATAATCCTCAGAATTGCTGTAGGTGGTCAGCACCTCTCAGGCTCAAGCTCCCTAGAAAGGGTTTCTTTTCCAAACCTAGTTCCTTTTAAAATCAAGTGAGAGGTAACTTCACAGAACCTCTGAGGATCGGAGCAATAGAGGACTTTCTCAGGCAGGGCTTAAATATTTCTCAGGCAGGGTTTAGGGACAGAAACACAGCCCATACACTTTTGAACATTTATTCCCTGTCCTAGGAATACATCTACATCTTCTTTGCCAATATCTATTTACCTACTAAACTGCGTGGGTAAGGGGGAGTCTTCTTTTTTCTTTGTCTTTTTTTATGGGCATGTAAAATATATATTTTCATCATCATGTTAAGGCTGGGTAAAAAGATTCTGTGCATAGGCTGGTAAATATGCACCACTTTGCGAGGCTGCCCTAAAAACTTTCACATTCCTCTTAGAAGCAATATTCTAGGTGGGAGGTGGTGCATAGAATCATTGTCAAGCAATGACTAAAATCATGGCCTGCATGAATGTATATGGCTCATTTGAATTAAAATGGAATTAAATGTATTTTTTTTCAATTAAATGGCCTTCCATATGCCAGCTCTGTTGTAGCACTTTACCAAGTTATATATTAAATTTTAATAAAGTAAAATATAGGTGTTCAATCCACATCTCACCCCATTTTAAAACCAGCCTAACTTCATTAACTTAAATGGCATTACATCTGATTTGCATCAGCACACGTTAGTTCAGACTATGCAAACACATCAGCTGCCATGAACCCAGCAAAAGCTCATGCTCACCTGTGGATTTTTAGAACCCTGTAGCAGCAAGATCCAATGGTTGGAAGTTGAAGCTAGACAAATATAGACGGAAATAAGGCATAATCTTTTAACAGTCAGGGTAATTAACCACTGGAACATTTACCAAGGATTGTGGTGGGTTCTCTATCACTGGGTATTTTTAAATCAAGACAATGTTGTTCTAGATGATAGGATCTAGTTCAAAAAGGAATTATTTTGAGGATATTCTGTGGCCTGCACCATGCAGGAGGTCAGACTAGAGATGATCACAATGGTCCCTTCTGGATGTGGAAACTATGAATCTAGAAATAAGAATTGAATGTATTGTGAGAAAGAAGGTTGGCAAGAGCAGTGAGACTGTCCCTTATTCCTTTAAATAAGCAATGGGATCTTTGACTCTTAGATGCACAACGTATCGTAAGTCACTGATTTAATGTCTCAGCAGACACCATCAATGTCAGACTATTTTTTAAAAATTAACAGTTGGAGAACCTTGGACTCAAATTTTACTGAAACAAGAGGCAGCTAATAAAAAGGAATGAGTGAAGTTATACAAATTGTAAATTTGTAAAACCTGGTCTTCCATACCATTGTATATTGTTATTAATCTCTAATCCTTTCAGACCCCTACATGTATGTACAGTATTTGCCTGTCTTTCACATGCTAAGAAAGGGCATACACAGAGTGTTTGGTTTTAATACAATTTTTTGTCTGTCTTTTCTCTCTTCTTTCCATCTTTGGGCTAGACATGCTTGAATGCTCACTCTCCATTTGTGGTGGCAGACGTAAATGTCACTGTGTATCTCTCTACAGACAATCCCTGACAGTGCTGATTACTGTTCCAGAAACATGCTTCACTGACGCTTGGTTTCCCAGAACCCTGCATGTTGGGTCATCCCCAAGTCCTTATTTTCAGGGGCTCGGAGAAGGGCATCAAAATAGAACTGTATTTTACATACTTCATAAGATCATAAAACATTGAACATTAGGGAATTCAAGCCCAACAAACTGAATCACCCAGCCGCTCTCATTATAATGGCATTGAACACACACCAAGTAGATAAGCAAGTCGCTGTGTTTATATTTTAAACCCTGCTTTGTGGTTTATAACTCACTGACCTACATGGTTTTTGCTTTTCACATGGAAGTGCACTTAGAAAAAACAGTTTGAATGTTATATAAGTGAAAATAAAATAAAAGGAAATGTATAGTTTTCCAGTGTTTGATTTATTTTGCACTTTTTGTCATTCAAATCAGACTTTGATTTAATACTAGAAACTTGGCAAGCATTTTGTTGTTATTTTGTTCTACCAATTTCTGGTATTTTAAAAAGAGAAACTGTAAAATGGGTAAAGGAAAATTAATTGTGAAAAGCAGCACCCATGCTTGAATGATAAGTGCTGTTCAGAAGGATTTTAACTCTGCATATCAAGATAGATTTTCAAAATTTTCTAAATATGTAGACAGTTCAGATATGGATTAACAGGCTGCATGCCTAATAGACAAAAAAGGAGTTCACAATATTTGTGTATAGTATATAATACAGAGCAGCTACAGGCTAGCTTGTAAATCAGGTTACTATTATTAAATATAGGTATTTGATCATTTGGAGCCACATCTGGTAAGGAGTGAATGCCTCCTGCCTGGTTAAGTTAAGGCTGATGTCAACAGGAATTGAGGGCACTCAGCACCTTGCAGGATCAAGGTCTTCCAGATGAGACATTACAAAGGTATTTATCTTTGCTTTATTGGCTCTCTGTGGACATTAACGCTTTAGTAGCACTTTTCTTAAGGGTGAGGGTTTATAGATTCATAAATTCTAAGACCAAAAGGGACAACTGTGATCATCTAGTCTGACCTCCATTATAGCAAAGGCCATAAAAGTTCCTCATTTTCCTTTACAGCCCATGGTTGTGCACTAGAAGTTTACCTCAGAAGCGGACAGATTTCAGTGGCATTGTACATATTTGTGAAGTGTCTTAGGATCTGTTTGGAGGAAAGCTGCCATATATTATTATTTTACCTGACAACAGTAAAATTGTTGAGCAAACTAATAAGAGGCAGATTAAAAGAGAAGACTGGCTCTGTGTTCTTAATTAGGTCAATTGTGTGCAGCTATTGCAGGGAACTCAAATGTATATATATCCCTCGTGTTTCAGGGAACAAACTGTCCATGTTGGAAGGGGTAGGGTGAGTCTGGTCAAGAAGCAGATCCTTGAAATCATATTGCACAATCAAGAACATTATGAGAGGGATGCCTCTCCCTTCCTCTGAGTGTCAACTGTAAGCCAATGCCGTACAAAAATCTTGCAATTCAAACGGGAATAGACAGAATTCTTGCCCTGACCTTTCCCACACAGGGGAGCAGGTTGCTGGGGGCTCATGCAGTAATTATATACACACACACCCCACATGTTGCAGAACTGTAATCCATGGTGCTGGAGGTTTTGGAGAGGACAGTGGGTCCAGGTATGCAGCCACTGGATTTTGCCTATGTGTGATCTACTCTGTCCAAACTCTCCCTTCTCCAGTGCAGACTGCTGCCATGCCACAGCTTCTGCGGGGGGAGGGTTCCATCACCAAAACCTGCCTCTTGAATCCCCTCCTATGACAAGCCTGTTTACTTAGGTTTGACATCAGAACCAGAATATCAGCCAGAGGCAATGTACCTGACTAGTTCACTCTGGCGTGACACTTCATATGTTTCTATGTATTCCATAACCCTTCATGTATTTGTCAGATCTAAGTACAACAGAATGGGTCAGCCTTAACTATTCTGCATTGTCTTGCTTTTCTTGAGAGCACAGAGAGGACAGGAAGCAGGGATGAGTTGTTACAGCAAAGGCAAAGTCCAAAGGTCTGGGATCTCTTTTTGGCACTACTTTAGGTTTGTTGTGTGACCTTGGAAAGTCATTCAGTCTCTTTGTGCTTTAGTTCCTCTCTCTGTAGAATGGGAGCTAATACCCACCCACCACTCAGGGATGCTGTGATGTTTAATTCATTAATGCATGTTGCATGCTGAGAGGTCCTCAGATGAAAGAGGCTATCGACCAGCACAAGATGATCACTGTTTGCCTCTCAACCTTACAGCTCCTTAAAGCCTAGTTGGGTAGTGTGTTAAATATGTCAATAGTTACTGTCTTTGGGCATGTGGAAACCTGTGCACACAAAAATGAAAAACTAGATCTATTCAGCGGACAGGGCTATATGAGGCCAGGTTAAAAAAAATCCTCAGATGCACAGAAATAGGTCTCTCCGTTCTCCGCTATGCAAATAAAAAAACACTTATACCTCACTGACAATAGAAGTTTACATGTACTCACTGCTTGTATCTCGACTAGCCTTTTTTACTCTAAAATTTCCCTGTGTTGCTACCACTGGTGCAGCTCCCTCCACACCTGTGATGCTGGAAGTGCTAGTGTTGATGTGTATTTTAACCACCATGTCATCAAACTCTGTTCAGAACAGTTCTAGACAGCCCAGCGGCTAAAATGGATGTATTAGACCTCTCGCTGTTGCTTCAACTGATGCAGTGGTACCATATGGGAGAAATTTTAAGAGAAAAAGCTTAGCGTAGACGAGCCCACAGAGGTGACATTAGACTTCTAAATTAAGCATTTGTCTAAACGTTTTTATTAAATTCTCCCAGTTGAAGTTTCAGAAATACAGACGTCTGCAATTTAGGAATTGTTGCTTTTTGTGGTAAATTTTATAGTTAACGTTAGTCATTTTTTATAGGTCTATGGCATCTTCTTATGTATAATTAGCATACAGTCATTTCTGAAGTGCATCTACTCAATAAAACAGGCTAAGGAGATAGGAAGGAAAGAATAATAAAGAGAGAAGAGTTCTTGTTTTCTTAAAGCAAATATCCCAGTTTTATCTGGAACCTGAAAGAAGGAAAACTATAACTTAAAACATAAAAGATTATTCTAGGGTATTCCCATAGGTAGGCATGTGATTTATTCATATCTAACAATGTCACTGGTAAGATCTGGAAAATTTTTGCTGCACTACCAGAAGAGTAATATTTCAATGTGTATACTGAGAGAATTTCACTAAGTTTACTGATGGGACATTAATTATACAGCAGTGTAGTACTAGATGAGCTCATCTTCAATTATGTAAAAAAACAATTAAGAAGTAATCAAGATAGTCTCCAAGTAGACAGAACAATAAGAGGCTCTCACGGCTACAGACTATAGCATTTATTAACTCCAAGAGGAATAGACATTTTTAGACCACAGCATATGAAACTCTTTCTCCCCCCTCGCTCTCGCCTCCTTTCATTTTTTCCCTTCACTGCACTGGTAATAATATAGTTATGGATGCAAAGGATTAAACCCTGAGGGGAAAAAAATCAAAGGCGAAAGATTTCCTTAATGCTATATCATTGTTTATCACTCCTTAAATGAGCGCAAATTAGTGGGCTCAGCAGTATAAAGATCTTTCTAAATGAGAAAATTATATTATTCTGACGTATTTTAAAAACAGTGGTCTTAGAGGGATTCCCCAGATAAATCCTCAGTGCCTCTCCCCTACTGATGATATATGATCCACAAACCTGAGTCTGTATTTGTGAGTGTCTTTCGCAGGGTAGATACACCACGTCACACACCCTTCCCCTCAGGATAGGACCTGGCGAGGGCCCTCCCTCTTCATCCTCTCCTCCCACCTGGGAGAAAAAGTGTTCATTAGCATGGGCCCTGCCTGGATGATGTAGTACACTGAACTCTTAGGGTTGGAGGGAGAGGTGCCACCGCATAAACTGAGCATTCGTGTCCTACATGGTGTTGATCCACCGGAGGGGTGCATGGTCTGTAATGAGGCGAAAGGGGCTCCCTATCAGATAATACCTCAGGGCCTTGAATGCCCACTTCACCGCCCAGGCCTCGCTCTCGATTATTGAATATTTAGTCTCCCAGGAGAACAGTCTCTGGCTTAGGCAGAGCATGGGATGTTCTTTCCCATCCAGCTCCTGTGACTGTACTGCCCCAACTCTGACTTCTGAGGTGTCCGTCTGGAGGATGAAGGGTTTGAAAGTCCAGATAAAATAGGAATGGTTCCCGCATACCAGTTGTGGGGCTGCAGCAGTCAATCCATCAGCCATTGGAATGTGGCTGCGGCCCCATGCAGTCCGAACAGCATGGCAACGAATTGGTATAAGCTGAACGACGTAGGGAAGGCCATCTTCTTTCAGGATGTCGGGGTCAGAGGGCGAGAATCCCTTGGTCAAGCCTAGTGTCAATAAAAATTTTGCGCTTCCCAGCCATTCCAGCAGTTCATCTATCTATGGAATCAGGTAGACATTGAAACATGAGATGGCATTGACCCTTCTGAAGTCTATGCAGAACCTCACTGTCCCGCAAGGCTTTCACTCTGAGACTCTTCCATGACTCCCAGGGCAAGCATCACCTCAGGCTCCTTCCAGACCACTTCCCACATCTTTTGGGAAGCAGACGGTGGTGGTCTCAGACCTTCTGCCCTGTGCTGGTGACTATATGATGGCTGGTTACATCCGTCTGCCTGGGGGAGATGACAACATGGTGGTGAAGGCCTGGGCCAGCTGTTGCAATTGTAGCTGTTGCTCCGGTCAAGGTCTTTCCCAATACAGCGGCCCCAAATTGGGTTTGGGAGGGTAAGGGGTGATCAGCAGGCCTTCATACACTTTCAGGAGCTTAACATGATATGTCCGGAGATCCCTTCGTTATCTCAGTTGCCAGATCTCTTAATCCACCGGTCCCACCCTCTGAACTACTTCAAATAATCTCTGCTACTTGGCAAGTAACTTGGACACTGACAATGGCAATAAGAGTAGGACCCTGTTCCGGGACTCAGAGGTCCACAGCTTGGTCCCCCGATTGTACTTGACTTCTTGGGTTCATTGTGCCTGAAGTAAATTCTCCTGTGCGAACCCTTGAGCCTCTGGAGACATTCCTAAACCTATAAGGTATAGGGGATCGACCCCATGAGCCTGGACTTCTCCCTTGCTCTCAGAACAGGTCCAGGATTCCCCTGGGCTGTCTCCCATAAAGGAGAACAAATGAGGAGAATTCCGTAGAAGCTTGGGGGACCTCACGCACCGCAAATAACAGCGTGGGCAGCAGCCTGTCCCATTTCCAAAGGTCGTCGTCCACAAACTTCTTGAGCATGGCCTTCAGGGTTCTGTTGATCCTCTCTACCAGGCCACTGGTTTGTGGGTGGTACACCACTTTGAAGGCTCAGATGTTTGATAGGCGGCACAATTCTGCCATCATTTTAGACAACACATTTGTTTCCCGGTCTGTTAGTATCTCCCAGGGCATCCAAACCCTGGTAAAGATCTTGTGGACCTCAGCGACTATGGTGGGGGCTGTGGTCGCATATAGTGGGACAGCCTCGGGTACCAGGTCGCATAATCAACAACTACAAGTACGTAACAGAACTCTGAACTACTCTTCTCCAAGGATCCCACCAAGTTCAGGCCGATTTTCTCAAAGGCATTGCGACCACTGGTAGTGGGATCAGGGGTGCCCTCAGTATTCCCCTCAGGCCGGCTTGCTGACACTATGGGCATGAGGCACAAAAGTCTCATACCTCCCTGTGCATGCCGGGCCAGAATCGAAGTGCCATTGTGACAGGGGCCAGAAAGGGTTAATCAACTTGCACGCTAATTGATCCAGATTCAACCTTTAGAGACATATTGACAGATGTTTGTGGTTTTGTGTGTTTACATATATATTGTTAGAATGTAATCAAATAGTTCCTGTCTATCGCTGTATTCTCTTAATTCAGAGATAAAAAGAAGATATTAACATTTAAATGACATTAACATTTGAAGTATATAGCAAACCACCTGCAAATGGCAGAGATAGGCAATTGCCTTATGTTAATCCATGTAGCTAATTACTGGTGATGCTTAGGAACTAGAAGGTTATTTCAAAAGCCTATTGTTCACCCAAGCACTGCATGGGTCAAGAGGATGCCCGGAATATGTATAAAGGGCTCTGGGACCTGATCCTTTCATCTCACATCTGCTTAAGCTTCATTAACAGGAAGTTTGAGTCGTAAGACTGAGGTCTCCAGTCCCATCTGGACAACCCTGAAATTGAATATTTGGACATTGAACTATAACCTGATGAACTAATTCTAAAAAGGACTCTTAGCCATTCTAAAGCTCACCATATCTGCTCAGAAACTAACCTAAGGATTGTATTAATGTCTGCATGTATAATGATCTTTTAACCAATATTCTCTCTCTCTTCTTTTTTTAATCAATTTTTGTTTAGTTAATAAGAATTGGCTGTAAGCGTGTATTTGGGTAAGATCTGAAATATTCATTAACCTTGGAGGTAATATGTCCGATCCTTTGGGATTGGTAGAACTTTTTATATGATGAACAAGATTTTCAATAATCCTCATCATATTAGACTTGGCTGTCTGGATGGAAGCCCAAGGCTGGGTTGCTTTAAGGGAACTGTGTTTTGGCTTCTGTGCAACCAGTAAGGTACTGTAAAAGCTGTTTTGGTAAATCCAAGTATTAGAATAACCACCAGTTTTGGGGATTGTCTGTCCCATTCTTTACAGTTTGCCCTAATTGAGCAATCTCAGTGTGGCTTCCCTGGAACCCTAGTCACAGCCCCGCATTGCAAGGTCTTTTCTCACCCCACGTGCCCAGCCCAGGGCATCGAATGGGCCAGCCGTAACAGAACTTGTCGGAACCTCCAGAGGACCAGCAATTATCACAGGTCCTCTTGTGTTTGAGGGTCCTTGGTCAGCCAGTAAAGGTGGTCGTTATGGACCCCAAAATGTGTCCCCTGGGTAGCCGTTGGTGTATGCCCCCCTCCTCTTCAGGGTCTGTGATGTGTTTCGAGGCCTGACTTAGGCTTAGGTCTTCCCTCTTCTCCCTTAGGAAGTCCCTATCAACTGCCAAGCATTCCTGTTCAGCTTCATCCAATGTCTTGGTTTTGGTGGGGCATCATACTGGTGTTTCTGGCCAGTTCAGGGGACCTTCATTCAGGTCCCTCAGGGCCCAGAAGTCCCCTCTTTGCTGGCCTAGGGCTCCCTTCCCCCAGATTTGGTTTTCCCACTCACGCAGGACTTCTCTGAACCATGCCAGCCATGTCCCAGGATCACTGGGTACACCAGTGCTGGAGCTAAGCCAACCCAGTATACTTCACCGTGGCACCCTGCATCAAGGCACACCCTGGCGGTCGGGCATGGTGGTACATCCCCATGGATGCACTGCAGGTGGAAAGGAGCCCCCAGCGGGTCCGGAGACTTCACCAGGTTAGTCCAGATCAGTATTTGACTGCACTCTGAATTGATGAGGGCTGTCACCGGGGTGCTGTTCACCCATACAGGGACCAGGAGTTTGGATGAGCCCCTTTTCTGGACCTGGTGGCCTGCCACCCACACCTGGCCATGGCTGAGGTCCATAAAACAACAATCACACCGGAAGTGCCCCTCTTGACCACACTCATAGCATCAGCTTTTGGGTATTCCCATGCCCGGGTCGGGTCTCAGTACCCCAAGTCCACCTGATGGGACTCTCTCAAAGAAGGGTGGATGTATGGTTCGGCTCCCGCTGTGAGCTGGTTGGCAGCAGCCCAGGTTGTTCTGGGGCCTCTCCATTTGGGGCCTATGCGTCCCTCTCTTGGCGGTCTGGCCCCTGCCCCTCCGACTTCCCTTGTTTAGGGTTCTGCTGTTTGCCTTCAGCGGTCAGATAGTCCTCCATCAAGGATACCACCTCTGCAAGGTTTCCCAGGTGGTGACATTGCACCCACTCTTTTCCCCCGGTGGGGAGGATCTGGGTGAATTGTTCCCAAGGCTACCGCCTCCGCCACTTGGGCCCTAGTCAACCTAGTAACCCGCCAAGAAGTCCCCTGTTTCTGGTCCTGCCAGGGCAAGTCTAGGCAGCCTGGTCAGTTGCAACAGCGTCACCATCTGTTGAACCAGGCTCTCCTTCCACACCTGGTGTTGGGCGGCCAGCTCCCAGACCAGCTGCTGTTGCTGCTCCTGATGCTGGGCCATCTGGAACTGTTGCTGGGTGACTATCTGCTGGGCCTGCTGCTGTTGTTCTTTGGCCACTTGCTGCTGCTGCTGGCTCTCCAGCATCCACTTCAGGAGCTTCTCTGTCTCCATATCAGCCATGAGGGTTTTGTCACCTGTTCCTCCTTATCCGGACCTTTTAGTAGGTCCCTATCGTTGCCAGCATTCTACACCAAGTGTCATAGGGTAGATACACACCATCACACTGTCTTATATGGCATTCCTGAGCTTTGTACTAGAACAGTCAGAGCTGCAGACTGGAAGTCAGGAATTCACAACTCTGTGGCTACTGACCAAATGCTTAAGAGTGATTTTAAAAGGATTTTGGGCTTGTGGCCCCTTAATGCCTCCCCTCCCGTTTTTGTAATTTTGTTTTGGGGTGTTTTTTTTGGTTCTTTATGGTGAATAAAGAGGGTTTAAAAAGGGTTGGGAACTCAGATACCATAGGACTTCACTTTGCAGAGATCCGATTGCTGGATCAGGGACTTAGGGATGACCCACAAAACTTCTGAGTTCGTTCACTCAAGACAATCCATTTTTACTTCAGTTGTTGTTGGCAAAGTCCTTGTTTCATCCTTTTTTTAAAATTCAAAAACAGTGCCTCTGACCAGTATTCCCTCTAATTTTTCCCACCCATGTGCGGAATGAATTCTGTTATGTACAGCAATATGGAGGTGATGTGCGACATATCACCGTCACATCAGTGCACATAATAAAATTCACATGGTGGGGGTGGAGCCAAGGGGTTTGGAGTGTGGGAGGGGGCTCGGAGTGTGGGAGGGGGCTCAGGGCTGGGGCAGAGGTTTGGGGTGCAGGGGTGTGAGGGCTCCGGCTGGGGGTGCAGGCTCTGGGATGGGGATGAGGATGAGGGGCTCAGGACTGGGGCAGAGGGTTGGGTGCAGGAGGTGAGGGCTCTGGCTGAGGTTGTGGGCTCTGGGGTGGGGCTGGGGATGAGGGGCTTGGGGTGCAGGAGGGTGCTCTGGGACTACAGAGGGGTGAGACCACTCTCCCCAACCCTTTCTCCCAGCAGCAGCACCTGGTCTGGAGAGGAGAGGCGCCTCTCCCCAGCACGGCAGCTCCAGGTCTGGGGTTGCAGGATAGGTGCCCCTCCCCCAGGCTGCAGCATAGTTGGAGCCAGGGGGCCGCTCCGGCTGTGGCAGGTTGGGGGCTGGGCGAGGGGCACCCCTCCCTTGGCAGGTCCCCGGGCGGGTTCCCTGAGCGCCTGCACAGTGCTTAATATTCTGCTGTGCAGCCGTGCAGCCATGCAGCTTACAGGGAACTTAGGCTCTGACCTCCATAGAAAAATTTGAGAGGGACTTAAACACCTTTCCCTGAAGAGAGCACACTTGTAGGCATGCCAAACACATACAAATAGCATTCCTTTCTCTCTATTTATATAATACTACATTGTCTTGGTTAAAGCCATTATGTTGTTCATTTTAAAGCAAGAACACTGCTACCTCCTGTAGTGCAGGAGAGGAATAAAAACATCACAGATTAGGAGCAGCTAATAACCATTGCAGGGGTGGGGGGAAATGTACATCTCATTAAACAAAATGTAACGGAAACAAATTTTTTGAAAAAAATAAAAACAAAAAAATTCTAACCCGATCTATAGCTGCTGGTTAAAAAAATGCATTAGAATTTTGAAGGTTTTTTTTTTTTTTTTAACTAAAATTGAAATTTTGTCAAATCTCAATTTAAAAAAGTCACGCAGCTCTAGTGACTAATGTGCCTGAGGGGTCTCTGATATTACTATTTCACAGATAAATTTATACAAGATGCAGAAGGCAAAGAGGTGTCTCTAAAACATAAACTTACAGGAGGAATGAAAGAAAAAATGTGGTTTTTTTTCATTTATTGGATAGGACTTGAAAATATACATCCTAAAATATTAAAAATTCAGGTTTAAAAAGCAATGATTTTAATACAGATTTTGAACTCACCTGTATGTGTTTTGATGATAGATTTGCCTTGCTTAGTGTTATCTTCTTTATTTTTGAGACGGCTGATCCATTTTCCAGTCAACTCTTTTTCTATATTTGCAGACTCTGACAACTCAGACTGATCACCTATAAAAATAAGTTAGCTTAGAATAATGCATTGCTGAAAGAACAGAAGTGAGACAAAGTAAAACCAAATGGAGAAGTCAAAGAAATCTCTGCCTGGATGTTACTGAATTTCACTCTGTGAAATGGAACACTACCTAAATGTAAGAAAAGAAACTCAAAGCCACAGGAACATATGAAGGAAATCTGTGGATTTTCACCTTCAAAAATTACCTAATTTCTATTACAGACTATTAAGAACATCTTAAATTTTTCTTCTCTAAATACATCAGAAAAATCTGGTATAGGATACACAAAGAGAAACTTTCAGAGACTGAAACTTAGGGCCAAATCTGCAGAATGCTGAGCAGCTTCTGCAGCGTACTGAGTTCCCTTAAATACTACTGTTTTCAATGGGACCTGATGGTGATTTCAGTAGAGTTACAACACTTGAGAATCTGACTCAGCAGGCCCTCCCTCCGCTACATGGAAAACATTGCAAACTAACCCTGCTTTAAAGTCTTGTCTACACTACAGACTTACACTGGAAAATCCACACCCCTATTCAATGCAGTTATACCGACCTAATCCCTGGTGTAGACAGCCCTTTGTCGGAGGGAGAGCTTCTCCCATCAACACAGCTATCAGCTCTTGGGGAGGTGGATTAACTGTGTCAATGGGAGAGCTCTCTCTCGTCATTGCAGAGAGTCTTCATTAAAGCACTACAATGGCGCAGCTGTGCCAATGCAGCATTTTAAGCGTAGACCTGCCCTAAAACATGTATACCGCACAGCTGAAAACTGTCAAATCTTGCATATTTTCCCCCCTCTTTAACAAGTATTCTTTAAAAGAAAAGGCTGTCTCACTTTTTATATGTATTCCTTTAACCAGTCAATTTCTGCCATATTTTACTTTTGTGTGCTGGATGATGATTCCTCTAGATATGCTGTTCTGGCTGTATAAAGAGTACTTTAAAAAAAACCTTCTGCAGAAAAAGGAATAGTTTATTAAAATGTATACACTATGAAAACAGAGATCCAGAACCAAGTCACTAAATGTAACATATCAGACAATTCACTTAAATTCCACTGTATCTGGTCCCAAGGCTGGTTGAAAAAGGACGAGGAATGGTGTCAGGCTGGCAGCTGGCTGTAAAACTGCCAAATAAATCAATTAAATGAGTCCTTAATATGCCCCATATGAACTAGGGCATTTCCCAGATGGAAGGACTAGAAGAGCTGACCCTAAACATATGGAACTAAGGCTAGAAGAAGACGACACTTACATAATGTGGCATAAACAAGTCACCAAAGCAAACATTATCTCATTACGCAGATCTTTGACACATTGATCTATAAGGCTAAATTCTGCCCTTGGGTGCACGATATCCATTTAAGAGATGTGAATCCAAGGGCAATAATTGGCCTATAGTAAGGAGCTTTCATGCCTAAATAATTTTTATGCTGGATCCTTAACTGTAGCAGTGCAAATTACTTTTGTAAAGAGAAAGGTCAAACATATTGTTGGGTCAGGGAGGGAAGGAAAGACACTAAGGGTACGTCTATACTGCAATAACAAACCCGTAGTCAAAAAAAACCCCAAGTCTCAGAGCCCGGATCAACTGACTCAAGTTTACAGGGCTAAAAATTGTAGTGTAGATGGTCGGGCTTGGGTTGGAACCTGGGCTCTGAGACTCACCCTCTCTAGGGGTTTCAAAGCCCAGGCTCTAACCTCAGCCCCAGCTTGAACGTCTACACTTCAATTTTTAGCCTTGCAGCCTGCGTCCCCCAAGCCCAAGCCAGCTGACCCAAGCCAGCCATGGCTATGCCCTGGATCTTTTATTGCAGTGTAGATGTACCTTAAGGAGCACTAGGATAAAAGGCATATGTTAGCTAATGTTTTAAACTCACACACTTTAAAATTCTAGTTCAGACAGGGTTAACTATATTTTAACATTTGTTAGCCAGACAAGGTGAACCCAAAGTGGGAGGCTGGGTTATGACATAAATAACTACAAGTTAAAAAGCAACTTACTCTGTCTATATTAGTTTTTAAAAGATGTTAGTTAAACCACTTTAGCTAACACATTTTTTTAAAAAATTATTTATCTTAGAGTGGACAAACCCTTACACCAAGAGAATGTGACAGGTTTAAAAATAGCAGCTGATCAATGGCTTGAAGTCATCATTGTACCTCCAAGACTAAACAAAAGGGTAGAAAAGGAGACTGCAAGAGGATGGGGAACACTACCAAAATGTCAAAGAGGGAAGACACCCCTATTAGGTCAGTTGTTTTATCCCCCTCCCTCTGCTTCTTTTACCCTTACCTGCTGTAGGTTTGTTAATGTTACATATAGTTTTAGAGTGACAAGGTAGATGAGGTAATATATTTTATTGGACTAACTTCTCATGGTGGAAGAGAGAAGCTTTCGAGCTACACAGAGCTCTTCTCCAGATCAGACCTGAAGAAGAGTTCTGTAAAGTTCGAAAGCTTCTCTGCTCCACCACCAGAAATTGGTCCAATAAAATATATTATCTCAACCACCCTGTCTCTCTCATATCCTAGGACCAACATGGTTACAACAACAGTACATTTTCAGGTCTTCCTCCAGTCTACTTTTAAGTGTCCCTAGTGATGGAGCTTCCATAATTCTCTTGGGAAACTATTTTACAGTCTAACTATTTTTCTGATACGGAAATTCAGTCAAGGTATCTTTAAGACTGATTTATCCTACCAATAACACTCCAGCACACAGAAAGATTGAATAAGGGCTTCCATACCTAAACAACCAATTTGGTACATTATACCTCCTCTTATACACCTTGATTAAGTCTTGTTTCAGCAAAATTTACAGATCTGGCTGAGGAAGCCAATGTTTTGAAGCTTCTGTTGCTGTGCACAGCAAGAAAATTGGATGTAATTTTAATTTTTTAATTTTATTTTTCCTGATCTGAGCCCTTCTGTGTAATTTCAAAATTGAATGGAGGACTGACTCAAATGCACAGAAACCTTGCGTACCTTCATCATCCTGGCTTGCTGACTGCCTTACGCTTTCAGATATATCTGACACAGCAGCAGGCCACTCCAACTCCACTGTGGAATAATAAGATTCAAACGGTTCACTCTCATATTGCCTGCAGGCTTCCTCCTCCTCCTCTTCCTCACTGAAGGATTCAAATGTATCCTCAGAATAATCTGAAAGAGTAGTGCTGTAACTCTGGCCTGAGTCCATCTACTCCTCTTCAAAGCACTGAGTATTCAATCCGGATGGTCACCAAAGTGGAATACTAAAAATAATAATAAGAAGAAAAACCCATAACAGATTTGGTAACACATGGCTCTTAGAAAGATTCAACTGGACTACTGGTCTGTAAATCATCCATGCAATTTACTCAGTCAAGTTACAAATAGTTGTTACAGCCTTCTCTGTGTGTGTGTGAGCGCGTGTGCACAAGGTATAGTTCAGTCTCAAAATATGAGTCTGAAATAGTTATTTCAGGAATTTGCAATATAGCAAAATTTAAGTGATTTTATTTTAACATCATTGCAGATGTACATTACCCTTTAACCTACTACTGCAGATCAGTACAGCTCATTACTTTAGCCATAACTGTACAAAATGTGGCTTATCGCTGTAGTTGCTCACAAAAGATTAAACTATATACTTGAAGTCTATTGGTATCAAAACTACCATAAGAAAATGTCATTTAATTTCTAAAAATGTGCAGAACCAGACAATTTGTCAAATTAGCTAGATTTCTATTTTTAATACTTTTCACAGGCATATGAATAGACTTAGGCCAAATTATGAATTCCTTACTTAGGCAAAATTCCCACTGAAATCAATAGACATTTTGCCTGAGTAGAAACAGACAACCACATTTTACCAACCTTACTCATAGAAGCGCTATTCCTGGAGTAATGTATTACTCAATGTAAACAAGGTTGTAGCCCTAAGTAAGAAATTCAGGCTATCACCCTTTATGATGACTGCCTTCTCTAGCATAATTTATGATAGTTTAGCTTTCATAACAGGACTTTAAAAAGAAACCATGCAACCGTGGTATTAAGAATTAATGTTAAGAATTTACACTAAATTGTGGGTAAAATTTTTTCATATGAATATGAAAAAGTGACCAAGAAATTGAAATTATGTTGCTGTGTGAATTTTTCTCCCTCTCACTGGCCACTCAGAAATACAAAGCTTCCTTGGACTACTCAGCTTTATGTTTTGAAAATTAGAAAGAAAACATTAAAGACATCAACTGCTTGACACACTCAAACTAACACTTGATACACTCAAATTAATGGGGATTTATTCCAGATCTGAAAAAAGAAAATGAACAAACAGAAAAACTAACCCAAAAACCCAAACTGCAGGAAGAAAACAATACTCACATACATAATTGGTCATTGATACATTTTAAAGTATCAAATGTGCTTACTTTATCCTCTTTCATTAGGATTATGTATTTACCATCATTTCCTCTATTCTAATCATGGAAACGCTCTGCTCAATTTAGGTACTGTTATAGCATAGCAAACAGGGAATTAGAAGCAGCCTGATCAGAGTATTTTTTATGCCTACAAATGTCTCCACATGATAAAGTACTTACAGGTACTCTTCCTTCCCTAGTCTTTAATTTAGGTTGTTTAATAAAATATTAATCCCACATTTCTTGAGCAATAAAAATTGCCATCCATTCTAGATCCAATTTACATTTCTTGTTCATTCATATAAAACAGATCAGTTCCAAACTTCAAATGCCCAAGTCAAATAAAAAAAAAAGGCAAATCTCTATTTAAATACAGCTCAAACTCTTATTGAAAAAAAGATTATAATTTAACAAAACAATTGTTCCTTGGAGAGAAAGTCATTATTTTTCTTTATCTGAGGCTAAAGGTTCTGAGGACAGGTACTCCCATGTTAAAATGATTTATTCTGTGAACAAAGTCTTTATAATGATGGCAACATTTGAAAACAGATTCACAAAAAATAACTCCTGTAAAGGAAGAATGCTGGAATGAATGACTAAGGCCCTAATCCTGCAAATTTGCAGGTGCTTAAATGTTAAGCATGAGTAGTCTCACGGAGTACCCAAAATATATACTGGAGCAAAGATTTTCATGAATAAGGAAATAATGGGTAGGTCACTATCCTAGTGGAAGAGGATAAAATAAGCAAGATCAAGTTTTTAAAATGTATCCTTGACCAATTATGTATATAAGTGCTGTTTTCTTCTGACACTTTTTTTTTTTTTTTAAGTCACCAGGACTATTCAGGTGCTTAAATTTATGCACTAGCATTGGTATTTACAGGATCAGGGCCTACACTTAAACTCTACACTGCATACAAACATTAAGTTGGTACAATAAGAGAGCAAAACACAGATACACAACTAACACAGTGACACACAGCTAATTAGAATGCTTCAGTTTGCAGTACGTACATAAGGTGAAATCCTGGATCCATTAAAACCAATAGGAGTTTTGCCACTGACTGCAGCTGAAACAGGATTTCACCCATATTATTTAACTTTGCATTCAGACACACATGTAACTGCCATCTTTGACCTCAATGGAAATTTTCCCTGCATAAGGACTGCAGGATCAGACCCCACATAATCAACAGCAAAAGTCTGCAACATAGAGATTTAATTTCCAAATTATGTGTTGCATTCAATATTCTAAGTATACTCCTAAACTTCAGCTAACATTGAACAGAAGACCAGAATACAAAGGGCTTGATCTTGTTCTCACTGAAGCTAATGGCAAAACTCCCACTGAGTTCCATAGCGGAGGATCAGGGCAAAAAAAAAAAAAAAAAAAAGGATATATTATAGTTGGCTGAATGGTGTGATTAATCTCAACCTCGTCTAGATACAGGCATTTGTAATTTCTAAACAGAAATATATTTGTAAATCCATCTTATATGGGTCATGTTGCAAGCCTATGGGTACAAGATCAGAGACTTAATACCTCTCTAAAAGTGTTACCTCTGTCAATGTTATCATGTACCTTGAACAGTTTATGTAAAAAAAAAAAAAAAACAAACTTATGGGAACGGTGTATTGATAACATCACCTATGGCATTTTGTTTGAGACAAGCTGGATAATAATCTTTGTGATGTAAATCCTCTAGGATTCTTTCATCTGTCCTCAATCCTAAGTATACAGTTACAACATACATAAGAAAGTATCTGACCTGATACCAAGTCACATCCAGGTATTAGCTAATATCATCAGCTTGCCAAAGTAAACATATACGAGTCTACCTCGACTCATAGACTTTAAGTCAGAAGGGACCATTATGATCATCTAGTCTGACCTCCTGCACAATGCAGGCCACAGAATCTCACCCACCCACTCCTGTAATAAACCCCAATCTATGTCTGACTACTGAAGTCCTCAAATCATGGTTTAAAGACTTCAAGGTGTAGAGAATCCTCTAGCAAGTGACTCATGCCCCACACTCCAGAGGAAGGCGAAAAACCCCCAGGGCCTCTGCCAATCTGCCCTGGAGGAAAATTCCTTCCAGACCCCAAATATGGTGATCAGCTAAACCAGGAATCGGCAACCTTTGGCATGCGGCCCGCCTGGGTAAGCCCCCTGGAGGGCCGGGACGGTTTGTTTACCTGCCACATCCACAGGTTCAGCCGATCGTGGCTCCCACTGGCCGTGGTTTGCCGCTCCAGGCCAATGGGGGCTGCGGGAAGCCATGGCCAGCACATCCCTCAGCCTGCACTGCTTCCCGCAGCCCCCATTGGCCTGGAACAGTAAACCACGGCCAGTGGGAGGTGCAATCGGCTGAACCTGTGGACACGGCAGGTAAACAAATTGGCCCAGCCCGCCAGGGGGCTTACCCGGTGGGTCATGTGCCAAAGGTTGCCGATCCCTGAGCTAAACCCTGAGCATGTGGGCAAGACTCACCAGCCAGACACCCAGGAAAGAATTTTCTGTAGTACCTAATTAAACAAACCCTACATATCACTAAGGGCCAAATTCTGCCACTTGGGAACACACTGACTTCAATGGCATTGCACTGGTTTATGGTATGTGTCCCTGAATGATGATCTGATCAATAATAGCTGCTGCTCCTGTTCCCCCATACTTCAGAACACAAATGTCCACCTCCTGCAGCCATGTCTGTCATTATTTCTACTGTCAAATCTGAATGAGCTAATAATGCAAAAATAGTTCTAAACCCATAGACAATAAATTCCTGAGATACTATCCCCAAACATTATTTTAGCAGTCAAAACAGTTCTTATATGAGCTCAATATGGGACTCTTGAAAGTTCATATGGCAAGAAATATCTTTCCCTAAACTCTAAATGTTGTTTTAATTTTGCTGAAATATTTTGTTTGCTTCCTTTTAAAATTAAAAATCAGCAGAGAAGTAGTATGATCTAGGTGTGGGGATTTGTCGGACTTAACCATGGGTCTACAGGGCTTCGGGGTCAGTGCTTCCACCTGCTAACAGGCAGACTCAGCAATGTTACTGTCAATGCACCATACATCCAGCGAAGTACCACCAATGGTAGAGATAACTGGCAGCTCCTCCTGTCACCTCTGATTGGCCCAGACCTACTATTTAGGCCTAGAGAGAATACCAAGAAACAGTCTGTGCATCAAGGCAAATCTCTGATCTGCTACTGAAATAGACCCCCTTGTTCCTACCTCCTCAGTCAGCTCTCTGATTCCTGGCTATTTGACTCTGGCTGGACACTGGGCTCTGATTCCTGGCTATTGACTCCAACTGGACCCTTGGCTCTGGATCCTGGTTACTGATTCTGGCTTGACCCCTCAGGCTTGACAGCCTATGGCTCTAACCATTGGACATGATTTCCCATGCCGTGGCTCCTGACAGTAGGTCCCAATCCACAAACCCTGGATTTACGTGCCTAAATTTGAGGTTTATGCACCTTAGTCCCACTTTTAAGCTCTACTGCAATCCACAAAACTCTTGCCAAACTTTGAAGGTGCCTAAATTCACTCAACACCTAAGTTTCTCTCTCTGGACATGCATGCTGCTGCATTGCTCTTGGTGTCTGGATGCCTATCTCCTGCCTAAGCCCCAGAGAAATCCACTAACTAGGGAAGTAAGGATTTGAAGAGGGGTTTCCTCTTAGGTGAATACTCTAACCACTGACTATATGGTATTCTGATGTGGGGACTCCCTCAATCTCTCCTATTGACACTGTTCCAATGTCTCTAAAGAAAGAGAGACTGGAGAAGGGGGATTAGGGACTGGACTTTGGTCTCCCATTTCCCATTTGGCTGCCCTCACTTCTAGGCTACAGAGTCAATCTCTCTCTGCTTCAATGACTGTTCCACTGTAGATAAATACTTTAATAGTCATTAGACCAGAGAGAAAGAAAGTGAGAATGCCTCTGGGTACGGCTACACTTCAATAAAAAACTCAAGGCATCGCAGCCCAGAACTAGGGTCAATTGACTGGAGTTGCAGGCTAAAAATATCAGTATAGACATTTGGGCTCAGATTGGAACTCAGGCTCTGAAACGCTACCCTCTCATGGGGTTTCAGAGCCAAGGCTCCAACCAGAGTCCTTTGTGCCCAAGTCAACTGACCCAGGCTCTGAGACACGGTGCCGCAGATATTTTTATTGCAGTGTAGACGTATCCTCTGTAGCCTGGTGAGCAGGAAGCCAAGGCACCTAACTCAAGCTTTGTGGATCACAGTGCTGTCCCTGTATTTGTGCTGGAAATGGCCCACCTTGATTATCATACACATTGTAAGGAGAGTGGTCACTTTAAATAAGCTATTACCAGCAGGAGAGTGGGTTTGTGTGTGGGGGGGAAGGGGGGGTTGAGAAAACCTGGATTTGTGCTGGAAATGGCCCAACTTGATTATCATACACATTGTAAGGAGAGTGATCACTTTAGATAAGCTATTACCAGCAGAAGAGCGGGGTGGGGGGAGGTATTTTTTCATGCTTTGTGTGCATAAAAAGATCTTCTACACTTTCCACAGCATGCATCCAATGAAGTGAGCTGTAGCTCACGAAAGCTTATGCTCAAATAAATTGGTTAGTCTCTAAGGTGCCACAAGTACTCCTTTTCTTAGTGCTGTTCCTGTGAGTTTCTAGCTTTTAGGCACCAAGATGCTGAGTGCTACATTGCCTAAGTCCCATTGTGGGCCCTAGTGTCTAGAGTAGGACTCCTGGGTTCTATTTGCAGTTCTGTATGCTCGACTCACTGTGAGCTTGGTAAAAGCCAGAATTTCTAAGGCATCTAAGCACATAAAGATGCAGTGGGATTTTTAGAAGTGCCAAAGCAACGTAGGCACCAAACTAGTATTAATTTCCACTGATGTTAGATACTTAATCTTCTTAGGTGCTTTTGAAAATCCCACTTAGGCACTTAATTGGGTATTAAAGCACCTAAATACTTTTGAATGTATGGCCCTTATGGGCAGATTTTCAAAGATGCTCTATTTCAACTCCAACTAACTTTGACAGAAACTGCCAGTATTCAGCACCTCTGAAATTAAGCCCTAGGCTTTGGCCTGCCTATCTGTAAAATATCACATATGGAGGTTGTGAGGCTCAATTTAGGATGGTTTGTAATGAATTAAGCTTTAAGAGCTACTTATGGAAGTGCAAATTAGTGTTTCACAGCCTATTATCTACTGGATCTGTTAGTGGCTGCCATAATGATGAATAGGTTATGAAGGCAATAGGATAGGGTCTCAATGTCAGATTGTAAAAGGGTTTCTATTTTGCTTTTAGGCTGGTCCAACAATCAAAAGAACTTTCTGATCTAAACGTCTAATATTAATAAACATTAATGTAATTCTTCTGCTTGTTACCGCAGCATTAATGCAGGATTGAAACTGGTTATTGAGTTCAAGACCACGGGAGGATAACAATAAGAAATGCAAGCTGGAAGTCAATTAGTACTCTAACACACACACTTACCTAATATCTTGGTGTTAAGAGAAGCTTCAGCCACAGCAGGCATAGAAGGTAGAAGGGGAAGGAACTGGAGGAATACAGCATAATGATGGATTGGCTGAGCTGGAAATCACTTCATAACATCAGATGTAACCAACATCACCTTGTCTTTACAGTACAAAGTGGTAAGTTACTAAACAAGTTGAATTAAGTATTAGCAGCAACCTTTCACACAAAGCTGGAATACACTGGAAAGCCAAAATTACAGCTAAACAGACTTCAGACCAAAGTAAATGTGCTCCTACTACAGCAGGTCTTGTGTAGTATAATGAGGATGTAGCAGATATATACTCGCTTTTGCAAACAGCAGGCTCAATTCTCTATTAAGGGCTTTGGGAGGAAGGAATCATGGAGGTGATATGGTTTGAATTGCTCTGTAGTAACTCCCTTGGCCAGCTACAGAAGTGACAATAAAAGGTGTTGTAACATGAGGCCAAAGAATATGGGAAGGATTCTAGAGGAAAACCCGAGGAAAAGAGGTGCTCTCTTCTCAGGCAGTAATATACACTAAAATGGGCCAGCACATTCTCAAACTATTTAAAGCACTAGCAAGTAAAATCAGGGAAGAAACTGTTTGCTATGTAGATTAGTGTTTGAAATAAAGAAAAAGAAACATTCAAAGACCTGTCGTTCCTGAATTCCTGTGCAGGAAGAACTATTTTTTTTTAAAGCTCTATCACAAACTATGATACTATAATTAGTATATTTCTCATTTGGAAATGGATTTCACAAACCACATGTTCTGAACTAGAGCTATTCAGGAAATTTTTGATTTAGTGTTTTTAACTGAAAAATATTGATTTGTTGAAATCAAATTTTTCTTGCAGGAATGTACCAGCTTCAATGAAACACTCATCAGGAAAGGTTTTTCAGGTCCAGGATGGAATTTAACCCCAGAATAGCCAATTGTCTAGTGAATGGGGTACTCACCCAGGGTGAGGAAGACCCTGATTCAAATCTCTGCTCCGTGTAATTTAGAGCAGGACTTGACCCAGGCAGAGCAGGGATTTGAGCCAGGGTCTCCCACATACCAAATAAGTAGTTCCTTAACCAGTGAGCTATTAGCTAATGAGTGAAGGAGGGGTTCTTGTTCTTGTTTTTCACAAAAAGCTTCTAAAGATTTCAAGTTCATTCCTATGTAGAATAGGAAAACTGTTTACCACCCGGCACTACTCTGGACATCTCTTAGCAACACTGTTCTGTTGGCACCAGCACCGGGACCACTTGCAGTCTTAGCGGCAGTACGTTTCCAATGATGAACTACTGTCAGCAAATTAACTTGCACAATCATAGACTAAGGCTATGTCTGCACTAGCACTTTTGGCGGTATCACTTATGTCGCCGACGGGTGTGAAAAAACACCCCTCTGAGCGACATAAGTTACACCATCAGTGTTGCCCACGCTGGGTTTTCTATCTCGGCGGGAGAAGCTCTCCTGCCAACATAGCCACTGCCACTCACTGGTGGTGTCTTAATTATGTCAACAGGAGAGCTCTCTCCCATCTGTACAGAGCAGCTACATGAGCAATTGCACAGCTGTGCCGATGTAAGCTCACTAGTGTAAACATGGCCTAAGTGCGTTCTGCTTGCAGGGTATGTAACTTGTTGGATGGAAGGGAACAAAATTTACATCACTCATTTCAGTCTACTTCCTAAGAATATAAGAATGGCCATACTAGGTCAGAACAATGGTCCATTTAGCGCAGTATCCTGTCTTCCAACAGTGATCAGAGCCGGCTGCTTCAGAGGCTAGGAACGGAACAGGGCTATTTATTGAGAGATCCACTCCCCGTCAGTTAGTCCCAGTTTCTGGAAGTCCAAGGCTTAGGGACACCCAGAACTTGGGGTTACATCCCTGACCATCTTGGCTAATAGCCACTGATGGACCTAATCTCCATGAATTTATCTAATTCTTTCTTGAACGTACTTTTGACCTTCATAACATTTCATGGCAACAAGTTGCACAGGTTGACTGTATATTGTGTGAAGTATTTCTGTATGTTTGTTTTAAACATGTTGCCTATTAACTTCATTGGGTGACTTCTAGTTGCTATGTTATATGAAGGGGTAAATAACACTTCCTTATTCACATTCTTGACATGAATCATGATTTTATAGACCTATATCATATCCCCCCTTACTTTTCTCTAAGCTGAAAGGTCCGTCTTTTTAATCTCTCCTCCTATGGAAGCTGTTTCATACCTCTATCATTTTTGTTGGCCTTCTCTGTACTTTTTCTAATTCCAATATATCTTCTTTGAGATGGAGTGACCAGAATTGCACACAGTATTTAAGGTGTGGGTGTACCAAGGATTTATATAATATTTTCTGTCTTATTATCTATCCTTTTCCTAGTGGTTCCTAGTATTGTTAGCTTTTTTTGACTGCACTCTTTTCCCCCTTGGAATTCTAGTAGTGACATCTTCTTTCAAAACACTCCCTAATTTTATAGCAAAGGAAGGTTTTACAAAGATCACATTTTTGTTAATTAGGCTTATGTCACACATAGAAATAAGAGCTCATCACATAAGTTCACAAAGACATGGAAAACTGGCAACTCATTGTGCATTAAGATGTTCTTTAAAAAAACCAAAACACAATGCAGAGGTACCATGTGGTGAGTTATGGAGGCCATAGTTTTTCCTTGTGTGATATTGGTAACATTGCACCTAGGATATCGTGTACAATTCTAAACACCCCAATAGAAAAAAGACAGTGACAAAGAGCAGAGGAGGCTGCTTGTGATCAGGAGGACTTGGACGTGTCAGGATTTGGTAGTATGGCCGTCAGGAATGGGGATGCTTTCTACTGGTTAAGTTGGTGTTGTAAGTTACCATCAAAAATATACTGGATTTAGGGGGTGTTTGTCATTAAGTGTTGCAGAAATGTTTAGTACCCCTGGGCTGAATAAGGGCTGCAGAACTGTTTGGCAGTGTGGAGGTGGTTGAGAGGTAATTACATTAGGCATTGTAAGATGGTTTGGTAGCTGAGAGAGGGGAAGAACATTGTTGAGGGCATGTCATGTGGGGGTGTTTCCTAGACACTCCTGTAATCTGACAGATAATGATGTTTCTAATATTTTTTTTATCCTGTGTGTGCAGGGGAAAACAACCCATATATTTGCATGTAATAAGAGCTACTAAATTGTCACTGAAAAATACATATTAGGGATCTATAATTCTGATTATTCAAATTCTAGCTGTAGTTCTTATTAGAAATAAAAAGGCAGCTATTAAAAAGGGAAGGAAAAGATGTGCCATTAGGAGAAAAGCAGATTGAAAATTTCAGTGCATAATATATACTTTCTCCAGGATCTCAGAGCAAACTATAAGGGGATCGTTTGCCCCATGACTGAAAAAGCAGCCAACTCTGGGGTGGGATAGGGCAATTCACAGCTAAATTATCCAACATTTTAGGACATTAAGTGATAAGCACTGCACTCAATTGAAAGTGAAGGGAAAATACAGGGAGGCAGAATGCAGTGACCCAAATTGGAAATTGATCAGGAATACATTGCTATTACCATCCCAATTCTTCCTAAATGAGCTGAAGGATCTTTATATAGCATAAATATTCCTGAAAATTGGAGAAAAGCACAAAGAAAGCACTTTGCTTGTGGAAAATACAGTGAAGTACAGCAAGGCCGAGGACAGGAATTCTCAAGCTCAGGATAAACTTCAGAGCCTCCTCTGTCCATGTAACCAAGCAGCCTACATCCAGTTGCTTCAGAGTGCAGGAGTAAGGAAGAAATAATGAATGTGGCCTGCTGCTCTCATCCACTGATGGACTTAGACCAGCAGTGTGTACTCAAGCTTTGCATTAATCCTCTTGTGCACATCCCAACCCGCTCACACCCCCTTCCATAGCAGCACTTCTAGAAGGACACAGTGAAGGACAATACCGCAGTGAACTGCCAAGTGCTGACCCAACTTCCTGCAAACTGGAGTGTTGCCTTGCCCACTTCCCATTTGAGTTCTAAGCCAGGCTTGATCCCACCGGGCATGAGAGATGTAAAAGCCCAGCACGTACTGCGGCAAAGATGCATCCAATGTTATTGCAAAGGCTCCTGCACGAAAATCCCCCCTCCACTAGCAGAGGAAGCCCCCAGAACCCGGGGAGGGGAGGGGCTTTGGGTCCCCCCCCGCCCCCGCAAGGGGAGAGCCGGTCTGGGGGACGAGACTCCGAACTGGGAAGCCCCGGCCTCACCTCCTCCTGCAGGCCGCTCCCGTTGCCCCGGCAGCGAGGCCCGGCCGCTCTCCCCGCCCCGAGTGCGGCGGCGGCGGCGCCTCCCCACAGCCCGCACTTGGGTTCCGAGCGCGGCCGCTGCCCGCGGTTCTCCAGCCGCCCGACTGGCTCCGCTCCCGCTGCTGCTGCTGCTGCGGGGCAAGGGGGCCCCCGGACGCCGAGCCGGCCGGCGACGCACGGAGAAAGCGCCTGGGGCGGCCTGGCGGGGCGCGGGCCCCGGCTGCCTCAGCGGATGGAGCTCGGCCTCCGTCTGCCCCCGCTGGCTCCGGGGCCGTGTCCGCACAGGCCTGACAGCGCCGGGCTCCCTGGAGTTGGCTGACCGTGAAAACCCGCCCTTGGTTTGCACGTAGCTTTAGTCAAGACAAAGCAGAGGAGTGCGGGCCAGGAGGTTGGGGTGGGACAAAATACACCCCCAGATGCTGGATTTCTGGGGGGGCCCTGGCCTTCTGCCCCCCAGCATGTCGTTGGCGTGTTTCGTCCCGATGGACGCTTCACGCTGCGTTTGGCTTGCGCGGTTGGGGTCACGTTTAGATTGAGATCCTCAAAGTAGGGACCTCGCCTTCGCCCATGTTTGTCTCGCCTTGGGCACCTTTTAGCGCCCTGGGGCCCTGATCCTGAAGGAAGCTTCTGGGCATGGCTGTAATACAAAAGAGTAATGTACAAAAGACAGGTTAGCCACTGTAGATCAAGATACGCAGTGTGGCTAATGACTGCATAATTGGAGAGAGACAGTAAAGAGCAAGATGGAGATGGATGGGAAATGCTTTGGAGCAGTGGTTCTCAGGCTGTGGGACTGCAGACCATTTGTTGGCATGTACAGAGAAGCTGGCCGCTCACACTGTGCTGGCCCTTCTCCTTTCCACTCAGCCTGCCAAATCAAAAAAGCGACACCTACATTACATACTTTCGTCGTATTATTTTCCATTTGTGAAATTGCTAAAGATGCTACAGAGATTTTGTGTGATTGTGAATGGGAGGGGAAATAATCCATGTGACAGAAAATGAAAGTTGGTGGTGTGACAGTGAAAGGAGAACACACACATAATTGTGGTCCACTATGAGAAAATGAGAAAATATATATATATTCAGAAAGGTCTGCCATCTATATGAAGAAAATTTGTACCATGAGCTAATACATCTCTAATCCAAAGATTCAACTATTATTTATTGTTTTTCCATCTCAGGAGTTTAGTGAAGCTAAGAGCATAGCAAGATTCGAAAATGAATAAGAACACAATCTGGAATAATTTAAGATAGGCTTCCTGTTTTCTTGCTCTGGGACATAAATCATCACCAGTTTAGGCCAACCTCTTCACAGTTTCTTCCAGATCACTAATTAAGATGTCAAATAAAACAAAAACTGATAGATCCTTACAGTTCACCACTAAACACTGTCCCCCACAATTCAACACTTTCTCACTGATCATTACCTATTTTTATGAAAATAGGTAATGACTTTAGGTTACTAACTTGGTCAGAATTTGAATTGATTTCCTAGAGATGAAAGATTCTGAAGTTTAATTTCAATCTCCTGATCTTCCCAATCCCTTTTAAATTCATAATTTTGGTGCATGAAATATATTACTCTCACAGGTTTATTCCTTTGACATTTATTCAGGGAAAGTATGGTCTTCACATGGTTTGAAGTCCAGGGTACAAATAATTTTTATTTATTTAATTTTTTTTTTTGTCTTTCTTAAACAGGTCAGTTTATCATTGTAATGTACCATTTGATGCCTAGGAAGTTCATATTTTGAACAGCATATTATTTGAACTAGTATTTGTTTCTAAAGGATTTGAAGATGCTAATAGATGGCCCAACCCAGTTGTGTCAGAGGATATTAAGATTTGCTACCACTAATGTACTGGAGTTGTTTCTATACAGAACCATAAATAGTGTTGTGTGAGAAACGTTGACAGGCTTTTACTGCAGCTCATCTCTTCATCATACGTTATGTTTAAATTTAACACAATTGTTGAATGTCTTAGTACAGGTAAATGCTTTCTGATGTCTCTATTCATTAAAACTGCAATATCCCTTTTAACCATAGGGCTGCATATGAATCCATACTTGATAGGTGTGTGCATTTCCTAGGTAACTGTAATCCAGTTAACTTTGTGGATAGAACTAATTGGGCTCTCATAATGAAATTCATTACCCAGTGGTGGACTGGCCTTATACCATACTCTGATGATGGGTAAAATTTATGTAACTCATTAATGAAATATATGCAGGTGTTTTCACCCAGAAACTTTAGAACTCAAATATTTGAAATCTGAGAGATAAGTGTTTAGAGTTAAAAATATCAATACTTTTTTCTTTATCAGCACAGACATTGAAAGTGCTGCCAAGTAGCACCCAGACTCTGTAAATCATTGAACAGAATGCTTAACTTAAAAATATTGCCCAGAAAATGATATGGAATATGTCCCTCTCTGAGGGGTTACTGCAGAGGGCTTGCTGCATTTGAAAATGGTGGTTT
This sequence comes from Eretmochelys imbricata, assembly GCF_965152235.1. Classification (NCBI taxonomy): domain Eukaryota; kingdom Metazoa; phylum Chordata; order Testudines; family Cheloniidae; genus Eretmochelys; species Eretmochelys imbricata. The sequence goes on from NC_135580.1 coordinate 80,528,109, forward strand.
CAATTCCCATTAATCCATATCTTCAATTAGGAAATGGACTGGTCTGCGGCTTAGTGCTGTTTGAGACTGGCAGTTGTCCATGGCGGATCAGAAGTTGTGCACACAAATGAAATATTAATAGCCATCATTATTATACAGGTTTAAGTAGACAGGAATTAAATGGTGCCGCAAGATGAAATGGAACAAAAATTTTACAGATTGGTGTTAGTGAGAAACTGAAGAATTTTTCTAATGGGTAAACATTGAATTTTATAGAATTATTTAAATCTTGAAAATAAGGAATTATTCATATTCTGGAGGCTATAGAAACATGCAGTTTATGTCATCTTGACTGGACTATTTGGCTGAAGGACATGCTCCTTGTTAAAATTAAGTGACTTAATTGCATAAGTATTTGGTGCCAGGCAGAAGGGAATAGGGACTCCATGGTAAAAAATATTTAGAACTCCAGTCATGAGCCACTGCACATAAAAAAGAATCATTTTATTACAGTAAAAGTAATGGAGTGACTAGCAGGTGTCTGTTTTTAATTATGCTCTGCCTGGCAGAAAGAAGACACAGTAGGGTGCTATTTCCATTGAGCTAGAGCAGTGGTTCCCAAACTTGTTCTGCTGCTTGTGCAGGGAAAGCCCCTGGTGGGCTGGGCTGGTTTGTTTACCTGCCGCATCTGCAGGTTCGGCCAATCGTGGCTCCCAGCCAACGGGAGCTGCTGGAAGTGGCGCGGGCCGAGGGCCGCCGCTTCCACCCACTCCCATTGGCCTGGAGCAGCGAACTGCGGCCACTGGGAGCCGCCATCGGCCGAACCTGCGGATGCGGCCCAGCCCGCCAGAGGCTTTCCCTGCACAAGCGGCAGAACAAGTTTGGGAACCTCTGAGCTAGAGAATGGGATGGGGGAGGGGCTACAATATTTTGTGAAAAAGGTAAACTTCCTTTTTAGAAGCAGCCATACTGTCTTGTATTGTGATCGTGCCAGCTTTTATAGGTGTCATAAATATAAAGGGAAGGGTAAACACCTTTAAATCCCTCCTGGCCAGAGGAAAAACCCTTTCACCTGTAAAGGGTTAAGAAGCTAGGATAACCTTGCTGGCACCTGACCACAATGACCAATGAGGAGACAAGACACTTTCAAAGCTGGAGGGGGGGAGAAACAAAGGTTCTCTCTGTCTGTGTGAGGCTTTTGCCAGGAACAGAAAAGGAATGGAGTCTTAGAACTTAGTAAGTAATCTAGCTAGATATGCGTTAGATTCTGTTTTGTATAAATGGCTGATAAAATAAGTTGTGCTGAATGAATGGATATTCCTATGTTTTGTATCTTTTTGTAACTTAAGGTTTCGCCTAGAGGGATTCTCTGTTTTGAATCTGATTACCCTGTAAGGTATTTACCATCCTGATTTTACAGAGGTGATTCTTTTTGTTTTTTCTTCAATTAAAATTCTTTTAAGAACCTGATTGCTTTTTCATTGTTCTTAAGATCCAAGGGTTTGGGTCTGTGTTCACCTATGCAAATTGCTGAGGATTTTTATCAAGCCTTCCCCAGGAAAGGGGGTGTAGGGTTTGGGAGGATTTTGGGGGGAAAGACGTTTCCAAGCGGGCTCTTTCCTTGTTAGATGCTTGGTGGTGGCAGCAATAAAGTTCAAGGGCAAAAGGTAAAATAGTTTGTACCTTGGGGAATTTTCAACCTAAGCTGGTAAAAATAGGCTTAGGGGGTTTTTCATGCAGGTCCCCACATCTGTACCCTAGAGTTCAGAGTGGGGAAGGAACCTTGACAATAGGCAAAGTTAGATCAGTCTTGGTAAGTATGTGGATGAGAGACTTCCAAGGAAAGCACTGGTCCTGAAGGAAGTGATAGATCAAGTAATTAGCATTTTTTGCTCCATGTCAGTACAAATCTGTTGCCTCCATGTGGTGGTAGAGGACATTATGCTGCTGAAAGCGTTGACTTTAGATGAGACTTAAAACAATAAGATACTTTACCACTTTGATCACTAAGGATCCCAAGTCTGTTTTTACAAGGATTTGGGTATTAGGCTTGGTGAGTAGCCCCAGATTCCAAGCTGAGTAATTATATCGTGCTTTCCTAATTTTAATTTGCACTTTCAAGTGGATATATTATTTCCTTTTTGTCCTAATGTCCTATATGCTGTTAAACAGCTGACACACATGTTCATCCTCACAGTTGGCTACATTTCAATGGGAAGGGCATATATAGACTGTAAGATGCTTTTGGATCCTTCTCATCTTATGATTACAGTGTAATTAAACAAAATATGAGACACAAAGCAGATCATAATTCAAATAAGACAGTCCTAAAATTGGTTTGAGGAGCTCATTAAAATCCATAGGAAAGTGCAGCCACTTCCTCCCACCAGAACTCCAAAATGATGATAGACTCGCCTTTCTGGATGAGGAAACATAAACACACCATCAAACAATTTTTTTTTTTTTTTTAAACCTTGATGGGAAAATAATGGGCGGGGGGAACAAGGATGATTTTCAGAGAGTGATTTTAATGGTAACGTTTGTGAGCTCAAGAATATGTAATGCAATGTCAGTGATTTTTCAGCATGCCAAACATTTCCGGAGAGTACGATGCCGCCTTCTTTTGGAAATTGCATAGCTAAATTCATGATGTTCATGCTATATACATTGTATCAATTTCTCTGGCAAGTTCAACTGAAATCTATATGTCATCTGTTTATCAAGCAGCAACTGGCAACCAAACTGGGTCAATAACAAAGCACAGTGAGTTCCCTGTTCCAGTATTAAGCTGTCTTCAAAATAACTGTCTCTGCCTGCACCTCCATGTCCTTGGGTTCCTTAGGTTTGAGTCTCCTCTACCTTACACTGGTATAATTCCACTAAATTCAAAAGAGTTACTGCTTGTGACAGACTGAACAATATTCCGCAACATCCTGGACAAATCTTATGGAATTAAGATAAACTTTACTGAATTAAATTAAACCTATTGAATTAGGTTTAATACCTTTGGCGTCCATTATATTAAAAATGCAATTGTGTATGTGTTGTTGTGGATTGTATGTAACTCCTCTAGAAGGAGGGGGATGCTAATTGCTCTGGTTATCAGTGCCTTTGAAGCCAGCCCCTGGAGAGGTTCACACGTACTAGTTTAAACTCAATTCTCCAGGGACCAACCGACAAAGAAAGGATTTTTGGATAAATAGCCTGGTTTTATACAGGCTCAGGTCCTTCTTCTTGATCCAGCACAGAGGGCCCCAATCTTTAGGGAAGTGTTGGAAGGACTGGCCCTACTGAGGCCATATAAGACTGTATGCTTGTTCTGAGCTGAAGTTGTGAGATACTTGGAACCCCAAGGAAACCCTTTTGGGTGGGGTTTGGAAGGACTGCTCCTGCCAGAGTCCATGTTAGGGTTGGGGTGATCTCTGGTAGGCTTATTTGCACGCATGTAGGTTATTTTATTGTTTTTAACATGTTTTCTCTTAATGCTTTTACCTTAAGATAAAATAGCCGTGCTTAGAAAGAAGTGTGTGGTTAACCACGTCAGAATAAAAAACAAGCAGGCCTGCTCAGGCAAACTGTCGTTTGCTGTGGATAACACAGTGAAGACAGGGAACTGTGCAACCTGGAAATACCCTGGTCAGAAGGGAGAGAGATGTTGGTCTCAACCCAAGAGAGGAAATAGCCATGGAATCCGGAAGCCTGAGAGTGGATGCCCTTGCAGGACCACTGAGGGGAAATACAGGTGCAATTGCTCTGAAATGTGACACTCCTCATCGGAGCTGTCCCTAGCTATTCTGGGGCCCTACACAGCCCCGCTGCAGGGGGGGGGAGGGGGCACTCTTCTGAGTGGGGGGGCAGGGTGGAACCACCCCCCAGCACTCACCGGCAACGTGGCTGGGGCCGGCTCGCTGCACTTTCCGCCACCAGTGAGTGCAGGCCCGGCCCTGCTGCAGAGCTCAGGGGAGTGGGGGCGGGGAAGAGGTGGGATGAAGCAGGGGCCCTGGGGAAGATCCAGAGCAGGGGCTGGAGCAGCATGCAGCTGCACAAGGCACCAGGAAATTTGGTGCCCCACACAGCTGCTTACTTTGCGTATGGGTAAAGACGGCCCTGCTCCTCATTTACACCAGTGGGAGAACAAAATCAGCCCTCTATCTTTATCTTATTGTCTGTCTTCCCATTTTCATCATTTTTAGATTTCTTCCCAAATACAGAGTGCTTTAATTAGCATGTGGATTTTTAACCAGTTGCCTTCATGTGTACCTGTTTGCAAGGTAATGTGCATTTCTTCCCAGTGCAAAATAGTTAGTTTGCAAATATCGCAAATGCTTTTTTGGAGATTCTTTGCATATCAAGGTGCTTTAATATAGTGCATCTGTAGTTATGTTTCTTTAGGCGGGTTGTGTGTATCCTTGAAATCAGTCAGAGTTTGAAAGAGAAGTGAATCCAGAACATATATACTAAATGCTTGAGTTTTCTCCCTTTTTTTATTATTTTCACTCGGGATTTTTCCATGGACTTTTCTGAAGCACTCCCAGCCTGCTGCTCCAGGGAGAGCTTTTCAAGGGAAAGCAGAGCTCAACACAGGCTTCGCTCAGATCAGAACTGGAAGCAGCTAATCAGCTTTCCTCAATAATAGGTTGGCTCCCTTTTGGACTCTGTCAGACTCTGTTTCAAAATGATGAGCCATTTTGACACTTCAGTAAATACCTCCTATTAGAAATTGAAACCTTTCCACGGAAACACTGTGTTTTAACTTATCGCTCTACCATTTAAACACAATATTTAACTAGGTTTTTATATCATGCTTATCACCGTGTTATCTAAGAATTTTTTACAGATTCTAAAAGCATTAGCAAGGATCTCTGTTTCTCCCTTCCAATCCCTCTGTTGATTGGATACTATCGTTATTAGAGAAATCCAAGCTGAAGAAGTGACTTTGTATGTTATTTCAAAGACATTGAGAGTCATGGTCTTTCTAATCTCTTGTTTAAATGAAGAACACAATCACAGTCCAGTTTCTGAGAAGTCTTCTGTGAGCATGAGTCTCACCCTTGTGGTTCAGCATTCCATTGTTCTAGAGGAGCTGCGGGAAGTGGTGGCCTGGCCCGCACCGCTTCCACTGGGAGGTGCAAGCGGTCGTACCTGCGGACGCTCGGGTAAACAAAGCATTTCGCGGCCCGCCGAGGGTTTACCCTGAACAAGCCACAAACCAAGTTTGGGCACCCCTGTTCCAGAGGAACAGACTAGCTATTACAGATGGTCATAGTTGTGGAGGAAGAGGCAATTTTTTAGGTAGCTCGGGCTTATCCCATCAGGGCTTTGAAAAGTGGCACCAGAACCTTGAATTTGGCATCTGGTCACAAGCAGATGGACATTTTCTTTAGTTAGAGCAGGAGCGGGCAAACTACGGCCCGGGGGCCACATCTGGCCCTTCAGACGTTTTAATCCGGCCCTCAAGCTCCCACTGGGGGGGCAGGGAGAAGTGTAGAGTTTGCCCCGCTCCAGCACGCCAGCCGGGGAGTGGGGTCGGGGCTTGCCCCGCTTCACACATGCTGTGGCTCCACATGGCTCCCGGAAACAGCGGCATGGCCCACCTCCAGCTCCTACATGTAGGGGCAGCCAAGGGGCTCCGCTCCGCATGCTGCCCACGCCCCAGGCACTGCCTCTGCAGCTCCCATTGGCTGGGAACCGTGGCCAATGGGAGCTGCAGGGGTGGCACCTGCAGACAGGGCAGCATGCAGAGCTGCCTGGCCATGCCTCGGCTTAGGAGCCAGAATGGGGACATGATGCTGCTTCTGGGAGCTGCTTGAGGTAAGTGCTGCCAAGAGCCTGCATCCCTGACCCCCTCCTGTGCCCCAACCCCCTGCCCCAGCCCTGATCCCCCTCCTGCCCTCCGAACCTCTCAGTCCCAGCCCGGAGCACCCTCCTGCACTCCAACTCCTCATCCCCAGCCGGAGCCCTCATCCCCTCCTACACCCCAACCCCCAATTTCATGAGCATTCATGGCCCTCCATACAATTTCCATACCTAGATGTGGGCCTTGGGCCAAAAAGTTTGCCCACCCCGAGTTAGAGTGTGTGTGTATGTCAGTACATATACACACCCTATAGGGGGCATGTCAGGGAACAGGCAATAAACTCCTGATATATTTTTATTTTTGGATGATAGACTAAGGCAAACATTCCAGACATCTGATATTCTGTCTGTATGTCTGTCTAGCTCTGTATTCATTACTATATTATCTGTTCACTTATCCTTCTCTCTCGTGATATGAATGGCAGTTCACTAGAAACTGAGCTGATGCTACCAGCTCCTTTTTGATAGCTAGCTGCGGCCATCAGATATCAATAAGATAGCTCCAGCTCCTCTTTTGCGCACACATTAATGGCTGTTAATTGAATGGTATTGCAACCACCAAGCAGAGTTGTCATTCCCTCAGATGCATTTTAATTGATTGTAGGAAAAATTGAGATAGTTGGGGGAAAAATAACTTTGAGTTCCCATTAGCACCAGGAATTTCAAATTCATGTAGCTTGATTATGGAATATATATTAATTTATTAAAATATCTAATTTCTTACGGTTTAGGCAGAGTTCATGTGATGCATACCGTCATGTATTGTTCTGAGCAGATTGGTTGTTTTTTTTATGTACAATGTATAGATATTGGGCCAAATTCTGCATTGAGTCATCACAGAATCTCAAGGCATATTTGAAACAGTAATTAAATTCTCACAAAACATGTAAGTTAGACACTGAAGCACAGAGGTTAAATTATTTGCCCAAGTTCACTCAGAAATAGAATCCAGGAGTCCTGACTCCTCATCCCTTGCTATGACAAGACACAGATCCTTCATAACATTCCTAATCTCATCATAAAAATACATTCCCATTTCTGGTTTTCTTATTCTTTTCACATTGGATACATTATCATGCAGGGTGAATCACCATACCATAGAGTTCTTGAGTACATAGCAGGATAAGCCCTCTAATATATATATCTTATACTATTTCTCACAATGTAATATGATGGATATTTCTGAAGAATAATTGCATGTCTTTCACTTTACTGGGTCTCAGAACCACCTACAGGAAGATGGAGATGGCAGAAAGCTAATAGTCAGTTGGCAGACAGGTTAAATGATGAAGTGCACCGGGGGTTGCCAATGTCTGTGCATGAAAGCAAATTTTCAGCATACCTAAAGAGCAGCTCACAAATCCCATTAAATGCAGTTAATGTCTTGTTATGTCAACTGGAGAGATTCATCATCTTTCTCCATTTTTAGATGCTTCTTAAGCATTATAGTCTTCGTGACATGGCGCCATACTGATCTCTGTGCAATTTCAGTGCTACCACTATACTACATCAAAAGGGGTGTGTGGGGTAGATAGTATCCTAGACTTAAAATTCAGTTGTCTGAACTTGGGGCACCATGTACATTTGGAGTGGATTGGAAAACAGGGACCAACTGGCTGAATTACCAGAGCTGTCTTATTGCCCTGGACTCCCTGTGGGCTTGAACCAAACCCCTCCAGTTCTGTACAATTCCTAACTTTGGGAAAGTTTGGTTCCAGCTCCTCTGTTATTGCAGTGTGCATGGGCTTATGAGATGCAGTAATGGAGTATGGAACTTTTCCCCTTTGGGTTGCGAATCCATGTCAAAGCTGTAGTAACCTAAAGCCACTACCATGTAATACTGTTACTGGTTCACTTGTAGAAGTGGAATGAATTGGTGGTCTGCGGCCAGCCCTTCCATAAGTGATTAGTCTAAGCTATGAATTTAGAAGACATTTTGTGGTGACATTAGGCAGCCACAGTGCCTGGGTCCAGCAACTTCAGTGAAGAATCTCCTTCATATTCATTACAACCAAGTCCAGTTCTTTCCTTACTATGAGGCATACTACCAGGTTTGCATCACAGAAACCACCACTAACTGGCCCTCCTGTGGGCAGTTTCTGCAGAGAGGCCAAGGACTGAATGAGCCATGGAGACTGAAATTCCCTTTCATCCCTAGAGGGTCATGAATCAGGTTAGGGTTGAAGCCCATTAGATGGCAGGAAGCAAAGCTTGCACAGCCATTGCCTAATCTGGTGATAGATGCAGGGTTTCCCGGCTCTGTCCTAGGCTGTCAGCTTTTTCCAGCACTAAACTTCCTATATAATTTTTTTAAAAGAAAATAAATAATTTTTTAATGGTAAATATGAACTTTTTTCTAATTTGGATGCAACTTGAAATAACTGAGAACTCCATTTATTTCCAGTGTCCGGAGACTGGCCCCCTATAATTTATGTAGTTCTGTTTCCATTTAAGTTGTCCTGTGTTTGTCAGGGATTTCCATGTGACTGGCTGACTGTGGCAGCTGTTTACAGGAGCATAGTTGCCATCTGTGGCAATTCTGATCTTCACAGCCATCAGTAAGGCACATATCCTGACATTTAGTGCTAGTCTATGCAAGCATATCATACCTGTTACCACTTCCTTTTCCAGGCATTTTTACACTGTTACAACAATGCAGCCTAAGTGTCACTCCTGCACACTAAGATGTGTAATTTTAGTTACAAAGTAGAAAAAAGATAGTGTCAAAAGATCAAAAATCCAGAAAAATCACTGCGTGAAGTGCTGCTTCTGGACAGCAGCCTCAATGGCCTCAGATGCCTGTGTACTATTTAATTTGCATAGTCTAATACGCTTAATGCAGATTTTTAAAATTTCCTTACATATTGAGGCATCACTACTGCACCATCTTACAGTCCCTGTCAGAAAAAAAGGCTATTTTGTGGGCTGAGTGAACTGCAAGTTTATTTAGTCCATACACCAGCTCATGACAGACAGATCCAACCATTCCCCATTTATATTAGTTATACCATGTATAATGTGGGGTTCTTGAGATGTGGTGATGGTGACATATGAGATCCTAAATTGTCAGAAGTGAGAGGTCTTGCTGTATGTCCTTAGAATAGTAATTTCCCCTTCATCTGTAATTAGGCCTCCGATTTCACCTATGGTTTCAGGGGTCTGGCTGAATTATTAGCAAATAGTTTGTTCAATGATTGACAGGAAAGAGATAGTGAATAATTTGGTTGCTTGACAGTTTAAAAATTAATCCTCACAGACAATGAATTTGACTATTCGAGCAGCTCTAGTCATCATTTGGGCATTCTTATTATAACCGTTCCTCTGATAGGTACCTTGACTAGCATCTGCTTTTAGGTGGGCTTCCAAGAGTCCCTGGATTCTTCATCTAATTTTTCCTCCGTGTCCTCGAAGGCTCCACAATGAGATGGTCAGATGAGGAGGGCTGATCACTGGGTTATCTGGGAGAAGTGAAAAGCAGTGAGCACGCTGAATGCTGATGTGACAGGGAGTTTGGCACTAAATGTGGGAAACACAATTCACATCCCTGCGCACAATGACCAACACACTTGCTGCGTTAGAACTTATTTAAGTCAACGCATGATGAAGTATTAGCATTACCAGTGGTCATCAATTGTTTAGGCTTTCAAGTATTCAAGTGTAATTCGAGATGCGGTGCCAACTCTGATACTCATTAAGCTATAAGTCATGCAATATAGCAAGGGTGGCCAAACTGTGGCTTGTGAGCTACATGTGGCTCCTTTAGTGTTAAAATGTGACTCTTGGAGCTCTGCACGTCCTCACCTACCAGACTCTGGTGGGGAAGGGAGGAGCTTGTGACCTCTGCCTTGCAGCAGAGTGGTGGGGTAGGGGCTTCTGCCCAGCAGAGAGGGGGGTCTTGGGGTTTTAGCCTCACAGGGCATGCCTGGCGGGACTCGGGGCTTCAGCAGGAGTGGGGTTAAAGCCCCACAATCTGGCAGGTGCCTCCCGCGGGGCTGAAGCCCTGAGCCCTGACAGCTGTGCTTCAGCTCTTGAAATTCTGAAGATTGTGGTGTGTGGCTTGGAGGGTCAGTAAGTTTGGCCATCCCTCCAATATAGTGTCATGTGCATCTGTTATACTATGAGAAAGAAAGCAAATGCAGAGCAAACTAGCAAGAGTATTGCTCTTGGGTATAATACAGTGCTAAGTATCAAACCACAGGAAGATGCATGTGTCTCATCGCCCTCGCAAACTTTGCAAGGGTAGAAGACTGAATATCTGTGGATAGCATATCCACAATTTAAAAAGCACCTGACTTTTCTGAGCACTTTACTGTGCAGGATCAACTCCTATCAGAGCAGCAAACTCCTTGTATATTAACCCAGGTTCTGGATGAATATTCATGCTGGTGGATTTGAGAACTTCTTTTGATGCTGTGCTGACCAGGCAATACTATTAGAACATCTATATCTTTATGCTGAAGCTTTCAACTTCTTCACATCTTACCTGGATAGTAGACAGCAGCAAGTTTCTTTTAATAAAGGGACTTTATTCAAACCCCTGCTCCTAGTTGCAGATAGAGTTCTCCATGGCTAAGGAAGTGGTATGATATTCTCGCACAGGGTAGCACTGAATAGCAGAGAATGACATGACAGAAATGTCTGTGAAGGTCAGAATTGTAATAGATAGCAATTTAGCTCCTGTCAACTGCTGTCACCATCAGCCAATCAGCATGGAAATCCGTGACAAACACAGCACAACTTAAATGGAGATGGCACTGGATAAATAGAAGTAATAATAGCTACACAAGACAAACAATTCTTTTTGTAGGTCTTTCCCAAATAGGTCAGTTTATCATGTCCCACTTGGTGCCTAGGCAGTTCATATTTTTAACAGCTTAATTCTTTGAACTGATATTTGTTTTTAAAGGATTTGACGGTGCTAATGGATGGCCCACCCAGTTGTGTCAGAGACTATTAAGATTTCCTAACACTAATGTCTTGGTGTTCTTTGCTGCACAGAACCGTAAATAGTGCTGTGTGAGAAGCACTGATAGGCTTTTATTGTAGCCCATCTCTTCCTTTGTTATGGTAAATTTTAAACACAATTGTTGAATGTCTTAGTAGGTGTGAAAAGAAAAGGAGTACTTGTGGCACCTTAGAGACTAACCAATTTATTTGAGCATGAGCTTTTCACGAAAGCTTATGCTCAAATAAATTGGTTAGTCTCTAAGGTGCCACAAGTACTCCTTTTCTTTTTGGTTCTAAAACTGTTACATGTTTTTTAAATCTCACCATAAGACATCATTGATTTGTTTAGCTTTTGAAATGAACACTCCTCCCTTCCTGTAAAGGGCCTTGGGATGACTTTTTGCTTGTAAAAAGCTCAGTAAAAATGTAAAGTTGTTTGTGACCCAGCTGCATTCTGATAGTCAGAGATGAAAAGCTGGTAGTGGCCAAAATCTCTATCTCCTACTGTTATGGCTTTACCATGACTCTGATGAATTTCCAGAGCATAGGCTTTGGCTGTGATCAGTATCACTGGTCAGTGTCACTTGCAGGTTTCACAAAGGTTCAGTAATCTCTGGTCAGTGATGTAGACTGAAGAATCCATACTGCAGACATTTAATTCTGCTGACGTTGTCCCTGCAATTGCGTCTTGCAGTGCAAATGACACTGAGTCAAAATTCCACAGATTTTTTTTTTAGAAGACACTAAATAGCTTGTAACCACATTAGTATAGACCCTATAACTTCATAGTGATTACAGGCTGTATTGACTGTACCTCATAATTATGCAGGAATTTACCAGATAACCTCAAGAACAGTTACAGTGTTCATTGCAATGTTTTAGAACATTGCAATGTTATAGAATTACAACAATCTAGTGTAGAAGTAAATATCCAGTCCCCACACATTGCATTTCATTTTGTTACGATGCAGTTACAAAGAGAGTTTGTGCTATTTTTATGATTGATAGAAAATCAAGCAACATCAGGCTTTTATTCAGTATTGAGCAGAAATTTAGTTTTTCTCAGGAAATATCTGCTGATGGTACTATGCAGTTGCTGTATGAGCAAGTATACCTGGCTCTTGCTTTTGAACTGAGATAACACTTAGCATCCTACCAGAGGCCTGGTGTCCTGTAGATACACAGTGCAAGGGAGCATGCCGGGCTTGAGGGAAAGGTTGAAGGTATTATTCAGTCAATGGAATGACAAAAAGGTTTAAGGAGCTATTGACTGTACTGCAGCATCCTGTCATCAAACTCAGCCTGTGGTGCCAAGGGATGGCAAGACTTTTAAAAATGTTTGAATCAGGGAATGATATCTAGCTCCTAATCCTGCATGGCCAGTACATCCAAAATTCCTGCTGCATGGGAGTTTGGGGTGTATAAGGAATGCAGGATGATGCCTTTAATGAGCAGCATTATGAGGCTTAATAAAAGAGAATTTTAGCTTTCTTAAATATCTTTCATAGGGTATCCATAAATGGGTTGCACAAAAGACTATAAGCAGCACAGAGCCTAGGGACTCAATTTTGCCTGGAGATATGCTGATGTAAATGGAAGGGGGCACCTGTGTATCTGTGGGCAGAATGGTGGCCTGTGTGTACAAACAGAGCAGCCGTCCCATCACAAGCTCAGCAATATCCAGAGATGGAATTCAGCTGCTGGAATGAAAGGATGCCCCCTTTCATTGAATCTCACCACCTGTCATGACAGGCATCATGGCTCTCTCTTAAAGTACCTGCCATAATCCCAACACTTGATCTCACCCAATAGCTTTCACTAAGAGAACATAAATATGTTGGACAGGAAACTGGGGTTACCCTCTTTTTCTTTTGGAAAAGTAACTTGGTATCTTTCTCTTCCACGCGGATCACAGGAGTGCAGAACAGTGCCTGAGCACCAACAGCAGCTTGCGGTGGCCTAAAAGTGTTGCCTGCAGCAGCCCTCTCCTTCTATTGACAAGGCAAAGAGTAAAACAAAGCAGATCAACTGAAGGTGCTTATTGCCAGTGACTCCTGTTAACTGAGGATACAAGTTCAAATGAATAGGCATGTTGCATATTTTTACTTTTGATGTTAAAAAATGCTAATTCCTGTACAAATGAGGTATCGCATTCAGGGTCTTAGCAAGCTGCTAATGTGGTTTTGGCATGGCAAAGTTTGGGTATCTATCAACTCACTAGAGAATCACTATAGGTGCACAAGACAGACCTTCCTTTAACACTTCATCAAAAGGGTGCTACTTCTCCCCGGGCTTTCCCCCCCGCACTCTTTTACTGCCATATTTTATTGCTCTTTAGCACAGTAGCAAGTGGTCTGTATGTTCATTCTTTGCAGTTGAGTCTCAGCTTACCAGTAAATTATGAGGAGATGGAGCTCACACGTGTAACAGCTGTCCTGCAGGCTGCTGTGTGTAGGTTTTGCAGAGGACTGAGATCAAGCCCGTCTGTGACTCCATACTTAGTCCCACCAGGAGGCAGCAGCTATTTAAAAAGAATCCCATTTAAAAAGAATACTGTCTTTTGACTGTTTTAATTTCTATTCTAACACCAAAACACATTAGTGACCTAGGAGACCTGTAGCATGTGATGTTTTCAGTCGAAGTCATAGCAGTGTCCAGCTGCCAGTATTTCAACAAGGGACTTCTACAATCATTTCCCCCTTTGGCCTAAGATAAACTGTGTCTAGTAGGAGAGTGTGTGCTGCACAGGGGAGGCTGAAGGGACTAGGAAATATATTAGTTTTCAGTGTTCCCTTTTAATAAAATATGCTTTCTCACTACCACAGCCAAGCACTGAGGCAATACCACTGGGCAAATAGTTACATTAGCCTGCATTTTATTCCTGAACAATGTGCCAAGAATCTTGTTAGTATAGCAGAATGCTCAATCTGAGGTGCTGGAACAATTTTTATAGTGAGGGTGCTGAAAGCCATTGAACCAAACTGTAAACCCTGTATGTAATGGAAACCACTTCAAGCCAGGGGGTGCTGCAGCACCCCCTGTACCCCTAGTTCCAGCACCTATGCTCAGTGTGTAAGATTTGAAATGGGACAAGGGATGGGGACTTTTTTAGGGCAGTCTGGGGATATCCTTCTCCAGGAAGGTTTTGGTGCAGTCCAAACCACTCCCAGTGCAACATGTTTGCTCTTCTGAAGATCTTTGAATCCCAGGATAGGGTTTTTAATGAATTCTCTGGCAGAGTTGCTTTGGTCGGTATGCAAAGAAGGGGTAGGGTGACCTGACAGCAAGTGTGAAAAATCGGGACAGGGGGTGGGGGGTATTAGGAGTCTATAGAAGAAAAAGACCCAAAAATCAGGACTGTCCCTATAAAATCAAGACATCTGGTCACCCTAAGAGGGTGACTCCATCATGGAGTAGGTAAATCATCCCTGCCTTCCCATCAGTTTGGTGATAGAAATTCCAAGAGAGACCCCTATTTTCTGAGTCACAGAAAAGAAGCACAAACTCCTATTCAGAAAAGCACCAGTGAAGGGGTCATTCTGCTCTCATTTGTACTCAGTGGCAAAATGCCAATTAACAGAGACAAGAATGGAAGCAGCAAACCAAATACTCTGCAAGCAACCCCCCCTTATCCTCCCATCACTCTGTTCACAGCACAGACTCACTGCTCTGAGGAGGATCATTATTGTCTTTTGTCTTCATTAAAACAGCTTTAATTTTTGCTTTTTGGGGGGTGATTATTTGCAGCTTATTTGGATGTTTCCAAACAAAGGTACTTTTAAGTTGTAGGAGCATAAAAGAGATAAAAGTGCAGTACTGTAGTTGTTAGCTCATTGAGGCAATGTAAGGGTTAAGTCAGTAAGTTTTATTATCCCTGTTACCCCTTTTGACCTCAGTGATTAGCTCATATTCAGGGTCTGGTGGGTTTCTATTAGGAGGAGAAATTGATGATGGAGTCAGATATTTCCTTGGTACAATTCTGTTTATTTACAAAAAATGAACACAAAGTCCTGTTTCCACCCCAAATACAGTAAAAAAATCAAACCACCCAAGGTAGTTCCTTTGCTCACAGTTCCAAGCCTCTTTCCATCCAACACTGCCCCCAAAGCTCTCCCTCTTGGCTTTCTCTCATGGCCACATCACCAGTGTTTCTCTTGCTGACTGCTTCTGCTCCCACACACACACAGCTCCACAAGCACTTGCATTCAGCCCTGAGGGAAACCCCCTGCAAACACATAACTCAGCTTCTGACCAGCCTTGCCTGTTGTCTGTGCTTTAGGCAGAGGTTGTTATTGTTTCAGCTATCTTATTCTAAAAAGAGCTTAACTGCTGCTTACATTTCTCCTGAATGAAAGGTGACTGTTATGCCCACCAGCTTTCAGTGAGGTTCCATTCAACTTCCAGCATAGCATCCCCACTTTACAGAGACATAAACTGAGGCAGTGAGTTTAAGGATGCGATCCATGAAGGCACTTACGTGCTAAGGCATGACTGCGATCCACAAAACTCCAACTTAGCTGTACCTAACCATGTAGGTATCTAAACTCACCTGGCCCCTAAGTTTTTGAGTCTGGGCATGCAGACCACTGCCTCATTCTAGGTGCCCAGGTGCCTCTCTCCTGCCTAAGCCCCAGAGTGATTCACAAATGTGGGAAGACAGGTGGCCAAATGCCTAAGGTGTTTGCGGGGCATGGTCCAGAAGGCATGCTCAGAAGTTACCTGCTGGATCAGACCCCTCAGAAGAGTTCACACAAAATAGCCAGGTGAGTGCCTTAGCCACTAGGGTATGATATATTCTGATGTCCTTCAAGCTTGCCTATTGAAGTTGTTCCACTTTTAATCAAATAGTTGAATAATTAAATATTGGGCCAGATAAAGAGTTAGAATGACACTATAGCCTAGTGGTTAGGGCACTCACCTGAGAGGTAGCAGATCCCTGTTCAGATCCTTTCTCCTTGTCAGGCAGAGGTGCAGGAATTGAACCACAGGTCTTCTACAGCCTGAGCGAGTACCCTATCCACTATGCTGAAGGAGAGCAGTTTCCTCCACCTCCTTTTTCCATCCTCCTGGCTGTTTTGTGTGAGCTCTCCTGAGGGCCCCCATCTGGTAGGTGGCCTCTGAACATGCCTACTAGATTGGGCCCTGCACATGACTTAGGCAGCTGAACACTTTTACCTCCCCTGGTCTGTGACTCTTGGGCAGAGACAGGTGCCTCCCTAAAGCCCAGACTTAGGTGCCTATCTCTGTGAGAGGACAGGGTTTAGCATGCATCCCTCTTGTCAGCACCTTCCATTGACTAGCATGATGGTTTGTGGATCTCATTCCTAGGTGTCTGTCTCCCCATTCATTGTATAGGAGCTTAGGTGCTTAACTTGGGTTTGTGAATCACGGTGTTGTTCCTGTGATTTTTCTGTGTGCCCAGAAGTTAGGTGCTGTGATGCTCAGTGTCACAATACTTAAGTGACTTACCAAAAAGGCCTAGAGGGAATCATTAGCTGAGCTGGTTTTAGAACTCTGGACTTCCTGGCTCTTCATCCTGTGTTCTGACTACAGGACATACTTCTCCAGCAAACATTTCTTACTTCTGTATCTGAGGAACCACAACTTCAAGGGTGTTTGAAATCCAAAACTGGATTCAGATATAATTTTGCAAACAGTTCCTATCTTCATAAAGGGCTGAAGTAAAATCCCAGATCTGGACACCTCCAAACTTTGTGCTATCCAAAATCCAGATTTGAATTTTATTGCATGAATCCACTTTTACTTAATATATACAATACATTATACTTCTGCTCAGCTGCATATGTTCCATCCAGTGTCAGAGAAATTGGGTACTCTCAGTTTGGGTGAGACAAGAGGCTTTGGACTATGCTTCATAATCTTTTAAACTTATATAAGGGCATCTACAACAGAGGCCAGATTGAGAGGTGTGTGTGTGTGTGTGTGTGTTTGTATATACTACTGAAAAATAAAGATGTTAAATTCAGTCCTTCAGAAAGTAGGCTGCAGCCCTTCTTTAATTATCTCACAGTTGAAGCCTTCCTTATCCTTAGGACATTGTAGAATAAGAAACGGCAGACTTAATGAGAGTAATTTATCAGAAACCCGTATAACAAAACACGACGCTGACCTATTGACCTAGTCCCTGTGCTTACTGTAACTTCAAGTAATCAAAAGGAAGAAAAGCAATCATGATGGAGGTTAAATGCCTAGCCACCAACCTCAATGTGAAAAGAAATATAGGCCATTTTGCGTGATTTGGTTCTTCAAAGGTAAACTGCAAAACACACACAAAAATGTGTTTGTGCTTCTTGATCATGTATAAAAGTGAAATTGTAAAGCCCAGGAGGATTTTAAAAAATTACTTTTTAAAAAAAAAAAAAAAAAAAAAAAGGGAATGACCCCTGTCTTTTAGGAGGACTTAGGTAAGATCTATGGAAGACTTGGATGATGCCATCACAGGAGATTGAAACTTGATCCACAACTCTCTCAGGCTCCATTATGGGAATGGAGTTGATGCAGGAGCTGTCTACACTTAAAATGCTACTGTGGCACAGCTGCGCTGCTGCGCCGCTTCAGTGTAGACACTGCTTATGCTGACGGGAGGGATTCTCCTGGTGGCGGAGATAATCCATCTCCCCAAGAGGCGGTCTACATGGGGTCTTAGGTCAGCTTAATTACACCACTGACGGGTATGGATTTTTCACACCCTTGACTAATGTAGTTAAACTGACGTAATTTTCTAGTGTAGACCAGGCCTTTAGGGTATGTCTTCACTGCAGTTATCCCAGGCTCTTACTTGGCTGTTGCCCCTAATTCCCTTTCTACCCACACCAAAACCTGTTACCTGAGTTAAATAGTGCTTCCAGCTCAGGCTAGCTGGCCTGCTGCGGGGGTTGGGTTAGAGACCGGACTCAACTTTCATTTGGGTTGGTAACCTATTCATTTTGCAGTGAGAACACAGGCTAGCCATTCTTCCAATGCCTTTCCACAATTCCCTCCAGCCCAGGGTGCCCAGTCGAGCAAACAAGTTCTCCCACAATTCAAAAGACTCCTATAACTCAGCTTAGTGTAACACAGAGACTCCAGAAGTTCTAGCGACACACACAGGGGAGTGTAGCACCAGTGAGGACACAGTTACTGAGGCAGGGCATTGGAATGTGGCTACTGACATCTAGGCTAGGCTAATGCAGGTGCTCAGAATCTAGTGCCAGTCACCAGATGCCAATTCTGCAGGATGACAGTCCCACACAGTTTTACACTGTAGGAGCAAAGGGAGAGTTTTGTTGAACATTAATGGAACAATGAGGTTCTGTTATCTATACATATTTTAAAATTGCCATGCTGAAACAGATCAGTAATCTGGTATTCTTGGACAGTGACATGTGCTAGCTGCTTCAAAGAAGCAGTATCTGCTTCACCTCCAGAATAAGCCCCACTGGGCAGTAACTATTCACTGGAGAGAAGAGGAAGCTGGAACTGACACAAGCTGGAGATCACTCTGTGACCTCAAGCCTGGGCATCAGTACCCCACATAAATTGATCCTAGTTAACAAATGTCATTATAGCGCTCTTCCAAAGGGGCTTTTGCTTTGCTAAAGGAATGGAAACCTCGACATATATTACAACATTGTCAACATCATGAACTGAATCCTCTTTCTATTTATCCACGTGTGGTTTATAACATAAGGGACTCTCTGCTTAGCCATCTGAAAATGCTCAGCAAGTTTGTCTTCAAAACTTGACTTCTCCCTCTGATTCATTAAAAACAAAAACCCTGACTTTCTCAAATGCCTGATCCTGATTTTGTGGTGTCCTCGCATAGGAGCAATGTGCTGCAGAGGACAGTTACTCATTCGTCACTCCTTAAGAATATTTTTTTTACTGCTTCATAGCATGGGGGCCCATATTGTATTAGTTGAATCTTGCCACAGAAGAGGAGTTTAGTCTCACCAAGATAAACCTGAAGCAATGCTTTCTCTTTTGAATAATGCATTGGATCTAAACTAGTATTGCAGCATATAGTAGAGGAAAAAATCCCTGTCCAATTTCTCTTTGATTGTGAGTAATTTTAATGCATGACCAGGTTACATTCAAGAGACACAAAACGCAGAGTTTCTGTTTATTACTGTATCTGGGATTTACAATACGGATGTTGTCTTGTTGCTGGGTTTTTAATTCTGATGACATGAACTTTGTTATTTTAAGTAAAATCCCTGTCCAAGACCAGCAAATCCTCTCTGGCCTTTCCTGGTTTAGTAACGTGATTGCAGATGCTTCTTAAAAGAGTTTACTAGGATGGCTGGATGCAATGTTGCGACACAGCAGTTATTATTAATGACTCATGTTCCAATGGATCAGGGATGGGAATTTCAGTTTAATCACTGCAGGTTGAAGTTATGAGGTTTTGCAAGAACAAAAGGTATTTTCAATTATGTGAGTGAAGCCTTTTGGGAAGAGTACTCTATTCAGATCTAAAATTTACCTTAAAATATTATTGGCTGTTCATGCTCTGACAACAGTGGAGAAGGAGAAGGGCAGTTCTTAACTTGCACTGCAGGATCCCTCACATCAGGAAGCCAGGCACCGAAGTGGTAATTTGATGGTTTGGTTCAGATGTGACCCAAAAATTCAGATATTCTACCTGACCTTCTCTATTTCTCTTGGGTCTGCAGAATTGAAGACAGATTGTACCATCATGACATAGGCCCATGTTCCAAGTGATGAAAGTGCAATTCCTGCTATATCCCTTTTGGAGGATGAAGCAATGGCTCATCCCTGCTGCTGGCTGGTATAGAGAGAGGGGACAGACCCATGGTCCATCTCCTTCCTGACCCTATTAATTGTAAATGTTTCTATTTCGTGGAGCCACTGGTGCTTTCCACCTGCTTCCACCTCCATTCACTCTGATGTGCTTGGCAGGTTTGGTTGTTTTCCTTTCTTTCTGACAGTTGTATCTGGAAGAATAATCAGGCCACTAAATCAGACTTGGAATTAGAAGACCTGGGCAGCACTCTGAGCTCTGCCATTGCCTTACTGAGTGACCTTGGGTAAATCACTTTACCCCCATCTCTCCATCTGTACCTTCACCTTGCTTCCTTCAGGAGGGCCATGATTCTTAATCATAATGGTTCTAAACTGCTTTGAGAATGCTTGGCCCCCGGGTCTGGAATTCACTCCCACAGACATCAGGATCACCATGAACTTAAGCAGCATCTTCAGAGCAAAATGCAAATCCTACTTCTTTGAGGAGCCTGTCCACGCTAACGCCTCTGAAAAGAAAAGTAAGACCAGTCCCTGCTGTCTGGAAGGAAGGAAGAGAAATATTCTGTTACATGAGCATTTCATAAGTTTGGGAGGCACTGAGATACTACAATAATGGGCACCATGTGCTCTTCAGATGGAAGGTTCTATTCTTTTAGCACTATTTTAGATGAACCACCACACTTTTGCAGATTTGCATTCCTACATACATACACAGCACTGGAGAGCTAAGCTCTGGTAAGCAAAGCACTAGGGAAAAGAGGCATCAGTTAGAAAAGATTAAATTCCAGTGGAGAAAAACATCATTTGTATTTTTCTTGCAGGACACTGTGCTCTGTTCCCACACACCTCAGAATATGAATAAAAATAATACTGTTGAGGCAAATAGTTTAGGAACTTTCAAATAAGGATTAAACAATTATATGAATAAGAAGAGCCTCTACAGTGACAATAGGTAGGATAAAAATACACATGCCATCAAACCTGCTGCTTCAGGGCATGAATAGATCACAAGCTAGGGTAAAGAAGCAATCCCACAACCACCGCTAGCCTGGGGCAGATGTATACATGGCCCAAGATTTTCAGGTATAACAAGTCACTTGGGGTGCCTCAATTTCTAGGGACACAACCAGAGACACCTTAAAGGGTCCTGCTTTCAGAGGGCTGGGTTCTCAGCACTTTCTGAAACTCAACTCCCTTTAAATGTGTTTAAAAGTTGGACACCCAAAATTGATAATCCTTTTCAAAACTCTTGGCTAAAAGGTGTTAAATATCTTATGAGACCAGATATGGGGCAAGTTGTGCCGAGAATAGATTTATTCTTATTTTTGGAGCTCTGGTAATGTACAGAACCTGGAGTAAACAAAGCACCCATTCCAAAGAGTTTATAATCTAATAAAACAACAATAGACAATAAGGATTAGATGTGTTTAGTGTTACATAACGTTTTCCCCCTTAAAACATTGATTTACGTTGGAACAAACCTGCAGTCACCTGGGCACTTTATGGTTGTCACTATGCTGTATACTGAGGCTACTTGAAAAGAAAAGGAGTACTTGTGGCACCTTAGAGACTAACAAATTTATTTGAGCATAAGCTTTCGTGAGCTACAGCTCACTTCATCAGATGCATGCAGTGGAAAATACCTTTTTCTTTTTGCGGATACAGACTAACATGGCTGCTACTCTGAACCTGAGGCTACTCAGAACTTTATGGTGCTGGAATTTGTATCCTCTGCATCTAAAACACAGGTCCTTAACACCTGCGCTACAGGAGACTCTCCATTAGTTCTTATCTATATAGGACCTCTGACACACATCTGAACAGTTCTGATTCAATCCAGCAGAGGGAAGTGGTGCATATATACACATACCATTGCAACTACAATGTTGTTACCATTATGTTTGTGAAATGATTGTTACAATGAGGACAAATTGGGAACATGCCTTAATGGGAGTACGGGGAGAAAATATATCTTCTTTATCTAAATTATCAGCAGAGAATTTCTCTCTCTCTCTCATTTCATAGCCCATTGACTAGAATTCCCATGCCACAATCTTTTAATAGAAATGAAAAATGTCCTCCTGGGCAAGGAAAAATAAATGAAAAGATGATTTGCTTGGACAGATCATCTGGAGAAGGGAAATCACTTGGGCTTGTTTTCAGCAAAAGAAGCTGGGGAAACAGTGAGGAAAAATTACTAATGTTGTCCCAGGAGATGCATCACACTTTATTTGACAAAATGCATTTCATACGTATTATGCCTCTATTTATGTTTTTTGTAGTCAAGGCACTTAAATAAATGTTTTTCTCTTGTAATAATCAGCTCTGTTATTACTGCCCGATGGGACTTGTGTGTGTATATGAAGATTATGGTTTGGGTATCGCTGCTATAGAACTCATCTGGGGTTAGAACTGAGTAATCACATATGCTTTGCCTCTGTAAAACAGAAGCAAACTATTTCACCGATTAGTGAACCCTACTGCCTCCAACTACAGGACTGTCTCTCATCAGTTATACTTCTGAGAGATGTTGCTGAAAATCTCTGCTTCCTTCAAGATGCTTTTGACTCCCCTTCCTACAGTGATAAATCTTGTGGCTTGGATTGGCCTGCTAAACCCGGGGTTGTGAGTTCAATCCTTGAGGGGGCCATTCAGGAATCTGGGGCAAAAATTGGGGATTGGTCCTGCTTTGAGCAGGGAGTTGGACTAGATGATCTCCTGAGGTCCCTTCCAACCCCGATATTCTATGATTCTATGATTCACAGCAATGTACTGTCAATTCCATTGTAGCTCCCAAGGAAAAAAATATAAAGAGGATGCAGTACATTGTCAATGAGACCATTTACAGGAATGGTCACTAAACCTAATCCCAAAGCAGATATTCTTGGATTCTGTAGCTAATCTCCATTAAAATGCTGTGATCATCCCAGGGGACTGCACAAACGAGGCCTACATTTGTCAGTGGTTGCCACTTTAAATTAATCCACAAAAAGACCAGTACAATAGCCCCTTTTATTCTGAATGACCTCAGCCATTCTGCACATTAGAGGGAAGAGCTACCGAATTTATCCATAAGACTTAGGTTTTACTGTGGCACCACTCACCATAGTATCTAAGCAAGGATTCGTAGCTTTGCCCATCACCATAGTTCAACCATCTTTTGGGTGGATAGTGACAACTTTTTAACACCCCTTAGCAATACCACACAACAGTTTAGGGCAGACAATGAAGCAAAGAACACTGTATACCAAAAAGCTGTTTAGGGAGACAGATTGTAAATGACCCTAGTTGCTGTTTGGCTAGGATACTGGGGCTAAGATCCCCAACTCTTATGAAAAGTTCTGTGGGATCTTTAATGGGAATGATTCAGGACCTTGGTTTTACATTGCATCCAAAATATAATCTGTATTCATGATAGAAACAGACAGGTCTTGGGCTCATTCATCCTTCGAAAAGTTGGCGGAATCCTATGCAGTCCTCCCTGGAGCTTCAGCCCTGAACTCAGCACTGGGCAGGCAAACACAGGAGGAAGCCATTTTCAAGCATTTTGTTATAACATGTATTTGTAAATGATCAGTCTATGCACAGATTCTATAGCTTATCTGCAAAAAGAATAGAAGTACTTCTGGCACTTCAGAGATTAACAAATTTATTAGAGCGTAAGCTTTCCTGGGCTACACAAAGCTTATGCTCTAATAAATTTGTTAGTATCCAAGGTGCCACAAGTATTCCTGTTCTTTTTGCTGATACAGACTAACACGGCTGCTACTCTGAAACCTATAGCTTATCTGGGGCTCTGTAGCAACCAGACTCAATGCTGTGGGAGGAAGAGAGAGGCTGGTGGGAGGAGGCGGCTATTCTCTGTAGCACCATTCCCTGTCCCTGAGACAGCAGGTAAGTGGATGCTAACCCTGTCAGGATCAATTTACCTCTTGTTTTGTGAAACCCAAGGATCAGGAGCCCTGTCCAGCATAGCTGTACCCCCCTGCAGCTTCTTCAGGGCTCAGACTCCCAGGGAAGAAAGTTAAGGAAACACATCGGGCCTGATTCTTCACTGCCTCACTCCTGGTTTTATTATTTCACCTGTGCAGAATGGGTGTGCAATGCTCTAACCCAGAATCTACCACTCACTTTGCATAGGTGTACATGAGGACACAAGGCTCCCGTGAATGAAAACACAATGCTCCCCAAATAGCTTTTTGTATTTGTCAAGGTTCCTCCCCCACTCTGAACTCTAGGGTACAGATGTGGGGACCTGCATGAAAAACCTCTTAAGCTTATCTTTACCAGCTTAGGTCAAAACTTCCCCAAGGTACAAAATATTCCACCCTTTGTCCTTGGATTGGCCGCTACCACCACCAGACTAATACTGGTTACTGGGGAAGAGCTGTTTGGACGCGTCTTTCCCCCCAAAATACTTCCCAAAACCTTGCACCCCACTTCCTGGACAAGGTTTGGTAAAAAGCCTCACCAGTTTGCATAGGTGACCACAGACCCAAACCCTTGGATCTGAGAACAATGAAAAAGCATTCAGTTTTCTTACAAGAAGACTTTTAATAAAAATAGAAGTAAATAGAAATAAAGAAATCCCCCCTGTAAAATCAGGATGGTAGATATGTTACAGGGTAATTAGATTCAAAAACATAGAGAACCCCTCTAGGCAAAACCTTAAGTTACAAAAAAGATACACAGACAGAAATAGTTATTCTATTCAGCACAATTCTTTTCTCAGCCATTTAAAGAAATCATAATCTAACATATACCTAGCTAGATTACTTACTAAAAGTTCTAAGACTCCATTCCTGGTCTATCCCCGGCAAAGACAGAATATAGACAGACACACAGACCCTTTGTTTCTCTCCCTCCTCCCAGCTTTTGAAAGTATCTTGTCTCTTCATTGGTCATTTTGGTCAGGTACCAGCGAGGCTACCTTTTAGCTTCTTAACCCTTTACAGGTGAGAGGAGCTTTCCCCTGGCCAGGAGGGATTTCAAAGGGGTTTACCCTTTCCTTTATATTTATGACAGTATTTATTTTTGTTTTAATATTTCAGTTGCCTATCTCTCACCATCAGCAGTAACAACAGACTTTTTCCTTTATGATCCATTGTTTCACATTATATTGTGTCTTTTTTAATAAAAGAGGCTCCAGAATAGGGTGAGGGCACTAAAATAAGAACCTAGATAGCTAGCTGAGTGATCTATAGAACCACATTAGCAGGAGGTATTCAAATCATCAGCGAGTTTCACGGTTTGAGAACTGGTGAAAAGACAGGGAACAAAGGGTAGGAATAAATGGTACATTTTCAGAATGGAGAGGGGTAACTAGTGGTGTTCCCCAAGGGTCAGTCCTAGGACCAACCCTATTCAATTCATTCATAAATAATCTGGAGAAAGGGGTAAACAGTGAGGTGGCAAAGTTTGCAGATGATACTAAACTGCTCAAGATAGTTAAGACCAAAGCAGACTGTGAAGAACTTCAAAAAGATCTCACAAAACTAAGCAATTGGGCAACAAAATAGCAAATGAAATTTAATGTGGATAAATGTAAAGTAATGCACATTGGAAAAAATAACCCCAACTATACATACAATATGATGGGGGCTAATTTAGCTACAACTAATCAGGAAAGAGATCTTGGAGTCATCGTGGATAGTTCTCTGAAGACATCCACGCAGTGTGCAGTGGCAGTCCAAAAAGGTGACCAGGATGTTAGGAATCATTAGAAAAGGGATAGAGAATAAGATGGAGAATATCCATGGTACGTCCACATCTTGAATACTGTGTACAGATGTGGTCTCCTCAGCTCAAAAAAGATATACTAGCATTAGAAAAGGTTCAGAGAAGGGCAACTAAAATAATTAGGGGTTTGGAACAGGGAGAGATTAAAGAGACTAGGACTTTTCAGCTTGGAAAAGAGGAGACTAAGGGGGGATATGATAGAGGTATATAAAATCATGAGTGGTATGGAGAAAGTGAATAAAGAAAAGTTTTTTACTGTTCCCATAATATAAGAACTAGGGGCCACCAAATGAAATTAATGGACAGCAGGTTTAAAACAAATAAAAGGAAGTTCTTCTTCACACAGCATAAAGTCAACCTGTGGAACTTCTTGCCATAGAAGGTTGTGAAGGCTAGGACTATAACAGGGTTTAAAAGAGATCTAGATAAATTCATGGAGGTTAAGTCCATTAATGGCTATTAGCCAGGATGGGTAAGGAATGGTGTTCCTAGCCTCTGTTTGTCAGAGGGTGGAGATGGATGGCAGGAGAGAGATCACTTGATCATTACCTGTTAGGTTCACTCCCTCTGGGGCTCCTGGTATTGGCCACTGTCGGTAGACAGGATACTGGGCTGGATGGACCTTTGGTCTGACCCAGTATGGCCATTCTTATGAGTTGGCAAAGAACTAAACATTTGACCTGGGAAATATGTTTGTACTCTGCTCAGTCAGTGAACAGTGAAAAATCTCTTGTTATCTAGGACCACCAGGAATGTGCTTGTGAAGATACTAAAAGGAAGTTAACTAGGTAATGAATTATATTGGTCCCTGGCTGATTGAGTGTTTTCATCCAGACATATCAATACACAGATTTTCCCTGGAGGCTTAAGCTCACCAATTATCCTTCCTTTGGTCCATGGTATTGATTTAACAGAGGCTTGTTTGATATATTTTGTATTTATCAGAAAACAAAAATTCCTATGGATTTTATTTATTTATTTGGCATGTGCATAGTCGTCTAGCCAAGCGATGGCATCTTCAGGGGCATGATACAATTCTTCCAGGCCACCGCTGAACCTAGTTGGTAGGCATTCCTCGACAATGTGCGTCATCATCTGTGTTGCACCACAGCTGCCCAAAGGAAGTCCCACGTTCTTAGCTGTAATGGCACGTATCCTAAAAATGAGTTTCTGAAAGTTCACAAAGTAAGTATTGTAAACATCTTAAATGGTGCATGTGCGTAGATAGACTCAGAACTGCTCCTCTGCGTGTTCTAGGCCGTATTCTGTTAACAAGTAATAGGGATTCTCTGTTTGCTCAGACTGTCAGGGGCCTGTGATATTAGAGCAGGAGGTTGAGTTTTAGCCCCGATGATCCCATTAGATTCTGAGAGGCCTTGGTGCACAGCTTAATGACATGTAAATCCAAAGTGGCCACAAATTTGTTTGTTGATTTTACTGTGTTGGAGTTTAAGAAGCAAAGCATCTAGAATTCTCAGTTACTGGTTGTTAGATAAAGCATTCCGCAGCCATCTTCATCAACATGTAGCAATCCAACTAGCATGTCGCTACTGGTCCCAGCTCCTGTGTTCAAAACCCAGCAGGTTTGTAAGGCGGCCACCTCTGACATGTTATGCCCATGAAGAACACCCGGTGAAATTCTCATCGAGAAGGGGTTTGTTGGTTTGTTTTCTTCCTCTGAGTCTTTGGGCTTGTCAGCTGGTTTTCTTTTGGAAAGTGTGTTTACTTTGCATGATTTGACTTCTCATAGAGTTAATACTGAACCAGCAACCCACAGCATGGGGTCAACCAGCAACCCTTCCGCTGTGCTAGAGGAGGTGCTGTCTTTTGGATGAGTCCTAAAACCAAGCTCCTTAACACTCATTAAAGATCCTATGGGACTTTACACAACAACAGGGGATTATTCTCAGTACTTTGGCCAAATTTTAATTGGGGAATATTACACCCTGCCTCCCAACCTTTCAGCTGGATACAATGGACTAGATCCTCAAGTGCACATGAGCAGCACTTGGCATATCTGATGGCTTGTGAGAAGGGGAAAGCACAGATGTCTGTCTCCCATTTCCCCACCTTCCTTGATCCTAGGAGCAGGTAGGGTGGGTACCCCAGCCTAAGGGCTCTAGCCCTAACCTTTACTACCAGCTCAGTACTGTTAAAGCACAGCCCCCTTTAGTCAGCTCCCTTTGTGTTCCCGACATCTCTCTGCGGGGAGATGCCCCCTATACCAAGTGGGGCCAGGATCAGATAGCTTTACACTACTTGGAGGGGTGACTGCACAAGGGGCATCTGCAGCTGACTGTTTTAGCCAATTTTCTCTCTGGCACAAAGGGGATGGAGCATGGTCAAGGATCTGGCTCAGTATTTTTCACATCTCCAAAGACAATGTAGTTTCAGCTTCAGACAATAGGGAAGTATTTTAAAACCCTAGACAATATATTTTGTTGCTGCTGCCCTCCGAGGCAATCTATATGTAACTTATAACAACATGGGCATACAGCATGAGAGCTGTAGGCCTTCACTTTTTACAATTCTACTTTCAGGTTTAGTCCTATGAAATACCTACCAAGCTATATTTTCTAGGGTACTTTCTCTGCACTTTTAATTAGATGGGATATATATTGTACAGGTTATTGGCTTCCTCTCCTTCTGAGGCTTCTCTTAAAGTCGATAGGAAGCTGCAGTATTGTCAGGAACCCAGCTGTATGATTGCTCTTCTTTATCCATCTTAGGTATTTACAGAGCCCCAAGCTCCTGAGTAACTAGGCATCTGCCAAATTACAAAAAAGGTGGTTATTTGAAATAAAATCCTCAGCATAGGACTATTGGAAGCGGCTGTGTTCTCCCTCTGACCTGCACAGGCTACCAGTCATTCAATGGCTTTACCACAAGGTCACATTGTTGATGTACAAAGTCATTATCTAGGGCCAAGTTACTTGCAGGACTATCCCCCTGTGTCCCACCAATATAATGGAGAACACTCGGATTATACTTGTGCTTTGGGCTGAAGCTCACACAACAGCAAGGGTCACTCTGGGAAACTTTCTTCATGTGGACGTCCATCGGAGGCCTTCATTGGTGATCAGCTGGCTACTTGCTCTTCCTGTTTGCATCAGTTTTTTTCAATGCCACTTAGTATCCCCTACCTTTCTGCATTGTTAACCAATGGCTTTTAATGCACTAGGTGGGATGTACCATCTACTTACAAACTACCAGACCTACACTGAAAACTATCTAAAGGGGCTGACAAAAAATTAGCTGCTTGACAGAGGCAGATTTTCTACTGCAAGTGAAGCAAAATTGTATTAAGTCAGGTAGGGGATTCTCTAGTGCAGTGGTTCTCAAAGCCAGTCCGCCGCTTGTTCAGGGAAAGCCCCTGGCGGGCAGGACCGGTCTGTTTATCTGCCGTGTCTGCAGGTTCGGCTGATCACGGCTCCCACTGACCGCAGTTCGCCGCTCCAGGCCAATGGGGGCTGCGGGAAGCGGCGCGGGCCAAGGGACGTGCTGGCCGCCCTTCCCACAGCCCCCATTGGCCTGGAGCGGCGAACCGCTGCCAGTGGGAGTCACGATGGGCTGAACCTGCGGACACAGCAGGTAAACAGACTGGTCCGGCCCAGCAGGGGCTTTCCCTGAACAATCGACGGACTGGCTTTGAGAACCACTGCTCTAGTGTGTTCTAATAAGATGAGAAGATGCCTAATAAGGGTGATCTTTTATACAGACTTCAGTGTATTTTTTGTACATGATGCAGTGCTAGACAGCTACCTGTCCACCTGGTTGCCTGAGGCACAATACTTTAGCGTTTTAGAAATCCATACACCACTCCTATCAAATAGAGAGAGAAAAAAAGCTCCCACAAGTGCAGATTCCTCACGAAGTGATAGGATTCTTTTCACAATTTATTCAGTTAACCCCCTGCAGAAATTCTTTCCCACTGGAAAAGCTTGGTGTGGAGACTGTGGGTTTTTTAGTTCAAACCTTGAGTATGGTCACTGCATACCAAACTGCAAAATACATTTGTTTAGATTATTGTACTTATAAAAATTCTCAAGGTGAGCATGTTTATTCCTACTAAAACCAACAATATAATTTCCAAAGCATCACGAAGGGCTTCACTTGTAGTCCAGTCTTTTCATTTGTTAGCTTACCTAAATTAAGGGGTGGTATGGCCCCAATAGAGGACTGCAGAGTTCTAATCGGAAATCTGAAATGGACCCTCTACCTGGCAACTCACTTAAGACCCAATTTTCATAAGTGGCTTCTGATTTTCGGCGTCTCTATTTTTGGGTGTCCAATCTGAAACACCTAGCACCTTACTTTCAGAGGCACCGGACACCAACAGCTCCCATTCACTTCTGCTGGAGTTGTGAGTGCTCAGCATCTCTGATAATCAGACCCCAGGCATTTCAAGTTGGATATCCGAAAATGGAGACCCCCAAATATCAGTGGCCATGTCTGAAAATTTGGTCCTTGATCTCTCTGCCTGACTTTCCCCATCTATTAAACAGGGATACAGATATTAACAGTGGTCATCATAAACAGATCAGCATTTGCCACCAGTTACAACAGTTTCCTCTGTGTGTAGTGAAGGAAATAAGCATGATCTGTTTGCACATGTTGATTTTTTTAATGGTGACCACTGTGCTTAACAGGAATTTTGTGAGGAATAATTAATGTCTGCCCCAGGGCATAGGAGCTGAGTGACGAGTAAGGAGGGGGCTTGGCAGAGCTCCTCAACTGGCACAGGAGCCATTAATGTTCTTATGTCAGTGGCACAAAAAGTAGCAGCTCGAAGTGGTTTCAGGGCCAGGGATGTAACTCGCAATCTGGGAGCTGTGAATGGTGCTCGGGCAGAGGAGAGAACCTGGCAATAAAGTATCATATAAGCCCTAAGTACATTCAACTCCTTTTACTACACTCCGTACCACAGAACGGGTCAGCTACCTTGATTGATAGACACAAAACATTCTACAGCTAAAAAAAGGAAAAAAAAAAAAAGTCTTTGCAATTCTGCTGTCATTATTCTAATGCTCTGGAGCTCTGGTGCATATTCTTCCATGCATTGCTCTCTCAGCGCTCTCTCTCTCTCTCTCTCTTTCTTTTCAGTGTTGCACTTGTGTAGCAGACATGAAAATTATATCTTCAGGTGAAAGATTAATCTGATAGCCAGAAAATGTGAGCGAACAACCCAGGGAAATTAAGAAAACCTTCTTTAATGCAGTTAATTAAAAATTATCCATGAAACCTTAGGAGAAATGTCTTTACTTTTATCTACGCATTTTTTTAAAGAGGCACAAAACCCCACCAAAAAAACACCCCATCCAGCAGGTTCATTCTAGGTCTGTGAGGCAAAGAGATTTTGACGAAAACAACATGAATTTGTTTCTAAATCTGCCTTTCCTTTATCTTAATTTATCTCTGAGCCCCAAGTGTGATAGGATCACAGAAGTGGGCACTGCAAAGATTTTGGATTAATTTTCTCAATGGCTATGGCAGCAGCATATGCAAAGAATCTTAGGCTCTTCAAATGGAAGCTCATCATGCAGGCTCTTTATGTAATAGCCCGCTTGGAATCCTGATTAGAAGGCGCTGTTTATATTAAGGAGATGAGGGGATAGAAAGAAAAGCTTAAAAGATGAGCATGGCATATGTCCATTGCAAGTTGGAGATGGGCTTGAACATCAGAGATGTTTTTTACTGGGGGAAGGGAGGTAGCCAATTGTAGAGAGAGGAGCTGTTTTTTCCCCGTATACAAGTAGCAACCATATAGTTTCACTCTGAATGGCTTGCATGATAGATCGAGACCAGCAAAACATGAAAGAACAAAAGTAAAGTCTCCATTACAGAGCAAGTAGTGTCCCAGTCTCTTGTGTGACAGTCTGTATTGAACAGATTACAAAACAGCTGCTGGCGTGTCTGCAAACAGCAGAGTTTTGAGGTTAAAGGGGAATGTAACAGGGTGGTCACAGCTGAAAGACTGGGGCTTGCCAACTGTGATTCAGAATGAGCCACTCCAGGGACAGAGCAGACCGCTTCCCCTATAAAGAGCTGCAGGAGGTTGCAATGAAGCAGGGAGCGTGTTGAGTTTTGTCCAGGTAAAGCCTGGGAGTACTGGGCCCAGTTCCTACTAGAGACCCTAAGTGGGAGAAGGGGTTGGGGGCCTGGAAGGCATACAGCTGAGCTCCAGCCAGGTAAGGCCTGAGAGACTTTGAAATGGGAAGAGGGGCTGGAGATTCCCTGCCTAAAGGGAGAGAGCAACTGAACTGGGGTTGGCACCTGGATGTAAGGACTGAATAAATAGGACCCCAGAAGGGGAATGTTTTAATTGCCTGTGGATGGTGAGTCATTCAGGGGCCCTGCAGAGGAGAGAAATGGGTAGTGGGCACCACGGAGTGAACTCTGGCTGTGAGGGGCTGCCAAGTGAATGTCCAACCTGGCACAGTGCCGTGTAGAGAGCCCCACAGTTACATGACAGCACACAATCCAAGGGCTATTTGTGAAGTTCAGATCTGGATCCAAACTTCTTCAAAACTTGGGATGCATTTGGGTCAGAAGACCCCTCTCTAGGCTGAAACAATTATCTCCAGCTATAGTGGCATGTCCATGAGATGAATATTGGATCCTGGTGCTATCTCACCAACAGTGTTCCCCAGATACCTAAAGATGAAGTACAAAGGAACTGGAATTATCAGCCACATCAGATGGAGTTTAGCCCATGCCCTCAAACATTGTTAATCTATCAAGTGGCCTGAGAGAAAACCTCTTGGATTAAGTGCACTGTCAGATCCATACAGGCAAAGAGAGCATAAGCTCCTTGGGGCACAGACCATTGTTTTGTTCAGAACCTAGCATAAACAGGTTTCGGTCCATGACTGGGGCTCCTAGAGCTTACAGCAATAGAAATAATAATAAACATGGACCCCTGCATTTCTGGGCTTTAGCATTTGAGTGGCAGATAAATCCATTCCTTTCAAATACTTTAAATACCAACATTTTGATGGCATCTGACAAAATAAAAACCTGGCTTAGTAAAATGCAGCATCATTATCTCTGTGTACAGCTGCTTCAGGCTGAGACATTTCTATTCAGGCAGTGGAGACCTGAACAGTTCTGGAGGAAGAGATGGGTGTGGTGTCTGTGCACCGAAATAATCAGCAGTTGAAATGATAGTGAAAGAGCCTTCCACCTGGGTTCTGATCCTTATCCGTCCATCCCAACAAATCCCGTATCAGTACATCGGCGTCAGTCTTCAGCCTATGGAGTCCCATTTATTTTCATGGAAACTCACTCCATTAGCTCAGCTTGCAGTCTCTGTCCAGCCCTATTTGTACTACAGATAGAGCCGTGTCCATTGTAACCGTTCTCTGATGCTTGGCCACAGCCAGCAGAATCCAGCACCTACCCACAGCAGCAGGGTTCCTGGCCATGTCAGCCGGTCCATGCCTGTGTTTGCATCAGTGTATTCTGGTGAAAACTGGGCAGCTATCCCATAGTGCTTTGTGGTCAGAGGGCTGGGGGTATTTTTCACATGGGGCAAATCCTTTGGGATGTACTTCTGCACAGACACGTAGGAGGCAAGAACACTGCTTAACCCAGTTACAGAGGCATGGTTAGATGATGACCTTCAGCAGAAGGGTAGTGTGAGAACCTGATACAACCTGACATTTGCCCTGTTCATGAGCGGTGTTAACCTATGGTACTCCCACGCGCACCAGGTCTACAGTAGACACTTTTGCTGGTATAGTAATGTTGGTTAGGAGTATGGGGGGGGGGGGTTTCTATGACGTTCCGATACTGTCAAACACCCTAGCCTTCATGCAATTATACCAGCATAAAAGTCCATTTGCTGGTATATTTTATTTTGCTCTGGGAACCAGTGCAAGCTACACTCTTTTGCCAGTATAAGCTGCATCTGCACAGTTATGCTGGCAAACCTTTTCTAGTGTAAAATAGTCCTTGTTTAGGAGCCATCTGTCATACTGCTATAACCAAGTTAGGTGACCCGGTTACAACACAGTTAAAAGTTGTGGTGTAGATGGGACCTTGGACTAGATGACCTCCTGAGGTCCCTTCCAACCCTGATATTCTATGACTCTACACAGCATTAAAAAGATGTGGCTAAGTCTGATTTACACTACAGCTTTTAACTATATTGTAACCAGGTCTGCTGTATTTCAGAAAGGGCCTTAGGAACCAGGTGCCATAGGTGTCAACTCCATGGGTGTTCCAGGGCTGGAGCACACCTGGAAAAAAATTAATGGGTGCTTAGCACCCACAGGCAGCAGCTCTCCCCTCCCTCCCAGGGCCTCCTGTCTGCTACAATTAGCTGTTCCGCAGAGGGCAGGAGGTGCTGGGAGGGAGGGGGAAGGAGTGGGGATGGAGTAGTCTCGGGGGAGGGGACGGAACTGGGAGGGGAAAAGGTGGGGTGGGGGTTTGGGAGAAGGAGTGGAGTGGGGGTGGAGCCTGGGACCGAGCAAGGGTTGAGCACCCCTGGGCAAAGGGAAAAGCCGGCACCTGTGCCAGGTGCCATGTTGTCTGTGGGCACAGACTAGGTATTGTTACCGCTTGGTTCAGAGTGGATAAAAGTCTGCAGTGCTGATGAGCTTTCCCACTCTGACGGCCTTTGACCCTTTGCCAGAAAACCAGGCGCTGATGAAAAGTGAATCAAGGAAGCTTTCCCAGGAAAATAAGGGAGATGTCTCATTTCAGCTGATGTTTGAACCGACTTGATTAAGACAAATTGGTGCAGATGGTACCCCTTTGAAACACTGAATGTCAACATGAAAAGACAGATATGGCATCAGCAGCATTCAGCTCTGCCGCTTTACTATGTGACATGTAAAGAATTGTAGTAATGATGAATAAAAGTGAAGCTGTCAAAAAAAATTAAAAAAAAAAGTAAAACGCAAACAACTTAATACTAGGCAGATACCAATAGCTGTTTATAGCAAGTGGAATTTATTATACTGTTTATACTAATAAGGAGGGTGCTCTCTAGTGTTTAGAATATGGAGCCAGGACTCCTGGTTTCTCTCCCCAGTTCTGCCACTGACATCCTGTGTGGTCTTGGGAGAGTTACTTAACCTCTCTGGGACTCAGTTTCTCCAGCTGCAAAATGTTGATAATACTTACCTCCCACACAAGGGGGTTGTGGGGTTTGGAAGCATTGTGAAACCTTTGGATTATAGGAACGAAAGTGAACATTAATATTATTATAGGTTTTATTAATAAAGAATTGATTGGTTAGTGCCCTGCATTGTTTCTGTACCATGATCGAATGCACAAAAGGAACGAGTTAGTTATACGCTATGGATTTACTTGGCCCCACACATAATTGCACTGGTTTAAGATAATGGTTTATTTTTATACCAATTTAGTGAAACTGGTGCAAAAAGCTGAGGCTTGGTCTACGCTAAAAAGTTAGGTCAACCCAGCTACATCGCTCAGGGGAGTGAAAAATCCACACCACTGAGTGAGGCCTCAGAGAGGTGGATTACTCTGTGCTGATTGTCAAACCCCGTCCTCTTAGCATAGGTAGTGTCTACACTGAAGTGTAGCATTCAAGTGTAGACAAGCAAGTGGACACTCTTATTTTGGTTTAACCCAGGCTTATTGTTCTTTATCTTCTGTCAGTTTAGATAAATCAAAATAAGCCTCTTCAACTGAAATAAATGTCCACACAGGGGGTTGCACCAGTTTAACTAAGCTGGTTTAACTAAAGCAGTGCAATTGTGTGTATAGACAAGGCCTATACTTAAATGTAGGGGTTCTACCCTAAGACCCACTGGTATAAGGGTTTGGGAGATAAGGCTCTATTCTTTATTAGCTCAGTTCAATTCTTGTGTTTAGAAAGAATCCAACAAGAAAAGCCACCCATGTAATCAGTGAAGATTAAGGTGGAAATAGTGTAAGTATGTCTACACTGGAAACTTCAAAGGGCTTTGAAGTGCGAGAGTGTTCGTGCACGAGCGCTGGGAGAGAGATCTCCTAGCGCTCCTGGTAATCCACCTCCACAAGGGGATTAGCTCTGAGCACTGGGAGCGCTGCTCCCAGTGCTCGGAGCCTGTCCATACTAGCCCTTTAAAGCGCTCAGACTTGCTGCGCTCAGGGGGGTGATTTTTCACACCCCTGAGCCAGCAAGTTAAAGCGCGATAAAATGTAAGTGTAGACATACCCTAAATTGATTCTAAACTAGAATTTGGGGGAAGGGGTGGAGTTATCATTAGTCAAACAATAGAAAGCACTTTGGTGCGATAGGTGGCAAATAGACAATTAGATATCCCAGCTTTCTAAGGATATGCTAAGCCGAACAGCAAGACTTCCAAAATTAGTAAGGGGTGGAATCTCCACAAAAGACACTTATGTTTCTTTCTCCAAGCCTCATGATTTGATCCATTTTTAATGCAAATGCTAATTTGGTCACAGAACCATGCCACAGTTTACAAGGCTGCTTGGTGGAGGATTTTTAAAAGTAAATTGTCTCTAGGAAAATGTTGTGGTATCAGTGTTGATCCCAGGGTATTAGCGAGACAAGGTGGGTGAGGTAATATCTTTTATTGGACCAACTCCTGTTAGTGAAAGAGGCAAGCTTCTGAGCTCCAGAAAGCTTTTCTTCAGTAGAGTCACAGCTAATTACACTGTGAAACAGATTGTTTAGCATAAATAGTTAACACGTAGTCTATGGGACAATTTAAGGTGAAGTGGCTGGTTAACACTCTTGCAGTCATAGGCCAAAGTGGGGGTGGGTGGAGGGACTAGTGGGTTATAGAGTGTTGTAATAAAGCCATCCAGTGTCTTTATTAAGACCATTTCTTTTAGTGTCTAGCAAAGTTATGAATTTAAGCTCAGGCTCGTCTTTTGAAGGTGATGTGCAGGTTTCCTTTGAGGATGAGGTCTGAAAGGTCAGATATGGAGTGATCTTTTGTGAAAAGTGTTCACCCAAGAGCGATACGGTGTTTTTGTCTTTTATAATTTTTCTGTGCGACTTCATTCGAGAGTGTAGTGATTGTCTGGTTTCACCCACATAGTTGTTATTGGAGCACGTAGCACACCACATGTCGTGATTGGCATGTGTATGACTCATGGATCATCAAAGGTGTGTTGTGGCGGGTGCTGATCATTGTAGCAATGGAGCTATGTCTGCAAGTTTTGCATCTGTTGTTATGGCAGGGCCTGGTGCTGCTTTGAGTTGGTGGGTCCTGATCTGTGGGGAGTTTGCTTCAGATGATGAGCTTGGTGAGTTTGGGATGTTGTTTGAAGGCCAGAAGAGGGGGTCCAGGAAAGATTTCTTTCAAGTATGGGTTGCAATTGTTTAATGATACCCCATATAGGTTCCGGTGTGGCGTGATAGATGACAACTAGGGGTGTGCGGTAAGGGAGGTTTTACTTTCTATATTGAAGCAGGTTCTTTTGTCCCCCGCTCCCATCACTGCAGAGGTGTTAATGGGCACTTCACCTTGAATGGTCCCTTAACATATGTGTTAACAACTCATGCTAAACAGTCTGTTCCACACATTGGGTATGCTTACACTGCAATAAAAGTCCACAGGGGCGGCTGCAGCTGGGCTAGGTCAGCTGACTTGGGCTCACAGGCTGTGGGGCTATAAAACTGTAGTGTAGCCATTCAGGCTCTGCCTGGACCCTGAGGGGTTTCAAAGCCTGGGCTCCAGGCCAAGGGCAAGTCTACACTTAAAATGCTGCATTGATGCACCTGCCCCAAGCTGTGCCGCTGTAGTGCTTTAATAAAGACACCCTACGCCGATGGGAGAGAGCTTTACCGGCTGTGTAGTTAATTCACCTCCCCAAGATGCAGTAGTTATGTCGACAGGAGAAGCTCTCCCACCAACAGCGCTGTATACATGGTGGGGTTAGGTTGGTATAACTACGTCGCTCAAGGGTATGGATTTTTCACACCCCATGAGCGACGTCGTTATACAGATACTGGATTGTAGTGTAGCGCAGACCAGAATATCTATACTGCAATTTTATAGCCCCACATCCCAAGCACCATGCACTTGAGTCAGCTGACCTGGGCTCCTGTGACTTGTTGCCACGGGTTTTTTATTGCAGTGTAGACTTACACTCTGAGTCCCTTTCCCGGACCCGAAGAGCTCTCAGGGTACCTCAAAAGCTTGTCTCTTTCACCAACAGAAGCTAATCCAATAAAAGATATTATCCTGCCCGCCTTGTCTCTTGGAAAATACATCTCCTCAGGGTGCTGGAACAATTTTTATAGTGGGGGTGCAGATGATGGAAACCATATATATATTGTTGTTGTTATGGCAGCACCTCCAGCACCCCTAGTTCCAGCACCACTGCATCTCCTCAGTCTTCAGAGAGAAAGAAATGACATTTGCTTCCCTTGTTCTCTCTCCTGGGGCGAAATTTTTTAAATAGAACTATTAGAAGTGATCAATTTGTTCAAACCAAGCATTTGCCTCTGCTGTGTTGCACTAACTATGCTGACCAACAGATATGTGTCCGGCTGATTACTATTCATGGGGCCTTTTCAAGAACGTACAAAGCATTTTATTTTCTGCTTGTTATCTATTTTTTCCTTCCTATTTGGTTATCGTCTTTCCTCTTCCTAGCATTTTCTGCTCGGTACTAGTAAATGACACTGAACACTGGAGTCGCATTAGATGTCTATAAGACTTGGTCTAACCTTAAAAAGTTATATTGGTATCCCTGCATTGGTCAGGGCAGTGAGACAACCACAACTATGACTAACATAGCTATGCCAAAATCCCCAGGGTAGATGCCGCTACGTCAATGGAAGAGCGCTGCTATCAATGTAGCTGACATTATTCAGAAAGGCAGTATTCCTACGCTGACAGAAAGCCTCATTCTGCATCAACATAGGCTCCATAATGTAGAAATAATGATACCCCATCATTATGGAGGAAGCATTCTAATCCCAGCTCCAACAGTGATTATTTGTGTATTCTTGGGTAAATCACTTTGATGCTCTGTGCCTCAGTTTCCCTATCTGTGAAACTGATAGTGACACTTACCTGCTGCCTTGGTAATCCTAAATGAGGATTAATTAGGTAATGTTTGCAAAGTGATCTATACGTAACAAATACTAAGGGCAAGTCCATGCTACAACATTAAGTCAACCTAAATAGTGTTGACGTACAATTTAAATCACTTTTGCATGTCCACACTTGGATCAGCATTTGTTTTTGCTTTTTTGGCTTCCCTGCATGCTTTGATTTTTTTCCAGCCTCCAAAGACCAAAAAACTGCTGTTAAACCTTTTCTGTGTCGCTGAAAGTGTGGCGAACTTTGATTTCCGTTAGTTTCAAGTGTCTTCAAAGGCTCTTTCATTTTTAGTCTCTTTTGTTCTCATTTCCAGACTGACCTCAAACTTGTTAACACAAAGGATGTCCTGGAAATATGTGAAAGTTATGAAACTGCAGAAGCAAACTTGTGGGGGAAAATACAGCAGCAAAATTTTTAAGTTGATAGTGAAAAAATAAGACGTTTACTTAATTTTTTTAATAAATTCTACTGTAGGTTGCACTCCCAGCACTCATCCCAATGATGGCAAAGCACTTCATGAATATTAGTGCATGAAGCCTCATCCCAGACCTTTGAAGGAGGGACTATCCTCACTTTGCAAATGAAAAACTTGACCAAGTTTGTGGCAGAGCTAGGAACAGAAATCAAATCATCCAAGACTCTTGTCCCTCTCTTCTTAGAGAGATCATTTGCTATTGGGAACTGCCTTCAGAAACAAGGTTTGTTGTTTCAGGGCAATATTATAATTGAGAACATACACCTGTGTTGTACATCTTCCAATATTCATTGTTTTTCTTAAAGCCTCAGTTTCTGGAGTCAAGTGATCACAGTGGAATCTCAGCTTTCAGTAAAAAGAAAAAATGTCTAACCCTCATGCTTTTTGAACTAAATCTTGAAAACATGAACCACCCGTACCCTAAAAGCTCAAGAGTCGGCAGGCAAATAGAGAACCCACTTTATTTTTTTTAAAGTCTCATGATCTTTAAATCAATCTTGTGATGGGACTGACTCATATTTTTAAATGTTTGAGGGTTAGCAATACTAATTGACTAAAATTAAGTTATAATCAGAGGAGGCAGGGTATATAATATCACCAGCTTAAAACAAATGTCTGGCATGTACACACCTGATCAAATTATAAAGGTAAATACAATCTATGCTCCCTTGCAGTGACTGGTAGCAATGCTTGCTGCCAATAAGGTGCTGTTTAACACCCCTGTAAGCTATGCATTCTGTTAACACTTCACAAAATGGATCTGGACCCTAAAACTAGAGCTGTAACATCCATTTTCATTGCAACGTACCTTTGTATCTCTAAACAGGAAGGAACAGGGCAGAAATATTCCATAAATAACTGGATTTAGGTTCTGTCCTCATGGGTGTCATCTGATCTTTTTATTAAGAAAAAGGACATGAAATTCACCAAAATGTGGGACCTTAGACAACAGTTCCTCTAAAAATAGGCATTTAGTTAAAGCAAATGCACAGCTACCTGTTACCATTCTTATCACACCAGCTCTGGGTGCTGTGAAATCCAATCCATAGTACAAATAGGTCCTCAATTACTTTCAGTGACAGGGCATTGAGTGACATGACAAACTAGGCTCAGTCTCCCTCAGCGCAATTAAGCTTTGGTCGGTACTTTACATTGGTGGTCTCCTGTCTTCATCCTCACTTTAAAAAAAAATCAGATAACTAATTTTGAATAAATTCAAAATGCTTCATGTCATGTAAATATGTATTACCTCTTTCCCTGGGCAGCACACAGATTGGCCCAAAGTTACATCCCTGACAGCAAACTTTGATATATTGGGACCAATTTCCCCTTCTCTTACACTACTGTAAATCCATTAATTTTAATGGAAATACTCTTGATTTACACCAGTGCAAATGAGCAGAAAATTGAGCCTATTATTTTATCAGGGTGCATTGCTTCCCCTACTACAAGCCAGGATACTAAGAAATGTGTGCCCTTTTTAGCATCTATATGATGGGACACATTACACAATAGCATTAGATGTGAGATGCCTCCACATCAATACAATAAGAATACAAATATTCTGATGGATTTTATGTTTACCGAATAGATTATTTAGCCCCATCTGCTTCCCAGGGAAGTCATCAAAGCCTCTTTATTATGCAGATTTTAAGATCCTGACCAATCAGCTGAAGATTAAGTTCTTGTTCTTTTACACACACAACTTTAATCCTTGGCACCTGCTCCTACTGGCAATGTCTGTGGAGTTATTTTAATATGCCTCTGGTGTAATTATTCTCTGGTTTCTTTGACCAAAGGAAGTGTTCGACACTCCAGCAGCCGGGATCACCATATTTTGTCAACCTCTTCACATTAGCATCCTGCTGTTAACTCCTGCTGTGAAGGATGGCTGCAATTAGGCAATGCACATCTGAAGATAATTCCTTGTTGAGAGTGTAAACAGTGTTTTAAGTCAAAATAGATGGGATTTTCTTCTCTACGAGAAGCTAAAGAAAAAGGAAGTAGTGTTATACAGGTGGCGGTTCTCGCCACGTTTCACTCCTTTTCCCCACCCAGTTATAAAAAAGCCTGTTCAGAATGTCTTGTAATCAGTCCGCAGGTCTCTTTTTGTCGATGTTGGATAGCGAGAGCTACACTAAACCATTACAAGACAGGGAGCAACAAATACGCCATCGCAAAGTTATTTTCTCCAATAATCTGCACAGATACAAAGTACGTTTTACAAAAAGTTTTGGCCTAAAAGCTGCTCCTGTAGCAGCACTTAACTGACACCTCGTCAACAGCATGTTCAGTCTTAGAGTCACCATCAACTTGACATCCAGGCAATTTGGGGGGAAAAAAAGGTAAAAAGTAGTTTCAGATACTCCACCTGCCCCCTAGTCCCTCTGCTAACTTTTGCTTTTACAGTCATTCACATTTTCTGAATGTTATTTTGTTCCCTGTCAGTATGGGCCCACACAAACAACAGTGAAACTGACTATGCATGATGCTAATAAATGCATAGTATAGTCACAGTAAGAGAGAAAAACAAGACTTTCCACTATCCCCTCTGATCCCTTTTGCTTAGAATAAGCTTGTTTTGTAACAGTCAGATGTAGATAAAAATTCAGGCAAAGACATGATTTGACAATGTCCCTTTAAGATAAAACCACTAGTTTTTAAGCAGAGAAAGTACTCTACAAGCCATTTAAAATATAATGCAAAATTAGTCTTATTAGGATTGCGGAATGGCTAAGGCATTTGGTAATGGGCAAGAAAAACCTTTAGGTAGCTGGGTTCAAATTCAACCTAAGCTAGTAATTGACCAGGAGTGCCAAGATCTGCTGGCTGTTCACTGCCTATAAGAAGGAATATGGCAATATTGCTCCAGTTCCCAGTGGGCAGCTGTCCACAGTTAAAACCCCCACCAAGATTAGCCCTGCCATGAGAAAACATGCCAAGAAATGAATGAACCATGGAGACTGAACCTGAGCCCCAAGGTAGTACAGTACCTACTAAATTAGCTGGTTAAACAATTAAAATGAGACCTATTTTTCCCAAATAGATATCAAGACCGGATTCTCATTTCACACATGCTAATGATTTCAGAAGTTTGTATTACTTCCTGTTTTGTTAACTTTGTCCAAAA
Source organism: Eretmochelys imbricata (assembly GCF_965152235.1). Lineage (NCBI taxonomy): Eukaryota > Metazoa > Chordata > Testudines > Cheloniidae > Eretmochelys > Eretmochelys imbricata. The sequence goes on from NC_135580.1 coordinate 80,570,041, forward strand.
AGCACCTTACATTTTTACAATATGGAGTTCTGCAGTTACAGGTCATCTTAGACATGAATGCCTGAGTACATTGTTTGGTCACCATGCATGGCACTTACAGGAAAATTATAGTAAGAAGCTTGTCCATAGACTGCTCTATTAAGGAAAGATGCTGGAGTTGTTATGATAGTATGATCAGCTGGTATTCCGTAATTAGTACATGCAGGCTGCAAAAGGGGTCCATTGGTTAATGTAGGAGGCAAGAACTGGGCTCCTTGAGAGGAACCTATGATGGGAAAAGGTGGAGCCATGCTCAGGCAGATGTTACTAGTCTGAGGAAGACTACCCAAGGAGCATCTGGTGGCTGAACTGGAGCTGGAACTGGAGAACCAAGGAGGAGCAGCAGCTTCCAGCAGCCGACTCTGGACTGGTGCAGGCCCATGTTGCTGCTCTTCATCCTGGGATTTCAGGCATCTACAGCAGCAAATACCAATGAAGGCCCCAATGACAACGAAAGCCACAAATATGGACCCAACAAGGAGGAAAGGTAAGTACATGGGCACTGGAAATGGAGAATACAGAGAGATAAGTCAGTCATTTAGTATTTACTAAGGTCATAATTTACAGATGTTTCCCTAGCTATATCATGTCTCATACCGAGCAGTTTCACTAAACCTTTAAAGCATCACCACAAAGTCTTGCACCCTACCCATTAACTCTCCAAATGAATAGCAGACCAAGATGGACTCTTGCCAATGAGAAACTAGAATGAAGTCTTGGACTAAGCCCAGGTAGACGGTTAGAGGTGGGCGCCACTACCTTTCCAAATTATGATAGTCATTTACCTATGCAGAGTGCTTTTGAGACTAGTATTCTGATCTGGTAGCATTTCGCACCTATTGTTTTCAGGTACAAGCGACAATACAAGATGCAAAGGACCAGAGAATTGAGCCCATAACTTGTTTACTTTATAGAATTAGTGATGAATGCCGTGTAGAATCTACCTTTACAGGACAGGAGTCTAGATATGGTCGCTAAGCAGCTCTAGATCTTGCAATCCCAATTTTTACAAACTCAAAATTCACCATTTTAGGAAACTTGTAAGGAACCAGAGGCCTCTGAGCACCCAGCACATTAGCAGTCACAGCAGCCCGCATTATGCTTTCTTCACCTTGGAACATAAATCCTAGAGCTGTGGCTCAATGGTGCCTGATCAGTCCTTCGCATTTACATTAAGCCCCCAAATGCTAAATAAGAAGAACCTCAGCTGAAGCCTGGTTTCCACCCTACATCGTCCATTGGCTCTGGCCTGCATCACTAGAATTTAATCTAAGGCATCCTGGTTACGTCACACTCAGCTCTGCTGATAGATCACCCATTTCCCTTCTCCTTCCCCGACAGTACCTTAGGGCTTGTCTGCAGTTGGAAGGTGTTTCTGATTAAAGCAGGGTCTGAATTTAAAGTGCAATGGCTATTCCTGAATGATTCCAGGGAGTTTGGGTTAATCTGAACAGAAACAAGGCACTCATTCCAGAATAAGTGTGTCCGCACACAGAGTTTAGAGTTAGTCAGGAGCAGTTAACCAGGAATAACTCCATGAATGGACCAGCCCTTAATTAGCATAGCCTAATGCCGAGGCAGTTTTCTGCCAATACCAGCTATGGGCCACTTTGCATTCTACAAGGGAACTAGACTTCCATTTTAAAACAATAGGGGAGGTGAGCCCAGAAATACTCTTCTTTACTCACTCCCCTTTAAACAGGGTCCCACTGTGGGTCAAGATGTCTAGAGCTCTAAAGGGGGAGCAGGCTTGAGTTGAGCAGCTGGAGCTCTGAAGGTGGTGAATGGGGGGATTAGATGTGGAGCTGCAGAGGGAGGCATGGGCTGGTTGGGTAAGATGTGGAACTGTAAAGGGAGAGTTTTGGGGTGATGGATCTAAAATCACCCCAGCCCCCTACAGTGCACAGCAGAACCCAGGTCTCTGATGAAGTCCACCCCATATCCTGCAGGTGCAGAAGGAGCCTGTTACCTGATGGAGGCTTGGGACTGGTCTGGTGATGGTCACTAGGACACAAGCCTTGGTCCAGCCGGGCCTCTCTGGTTGAGCAGCAGTAGCGCAGGTTGCAGTTGCCGCAGCACAGAGTAGCCTCTGGGCTGTCATAGTGCTCCGGGCACCGAAAGCCCCTGTGCCCGAGCTGTGAGCTGTCCGCCCAGCCATGGCAGTACTCTCCATCCTGCCCAGAGGTGCCCCCCGGAGTCAGCAGCAGCACCAGGACACACAATGGCCCCCTCTCCATGGCACAGACACCTTCGGCGTTCCTGCCTTTTGCCCCCCTCCTTCACAGGGCTCAGACTGGAGACCCCCCTAGCCTGTCACTTGGTTAGTCCATGTGCTCTGAACTCCCCAGTCGCTTAGGGCACTCCCTAGCAGCTCAGACCAGGCTCCCTCCCGATTCTATTAGCCACCAGAGTACCTCTGCACCTGCAATCAGCCCACCAGGATGTATGGCTGCCACCTCCTCCTCCTGCCAGTCTGTGAGCTGTTTCTACTGCCTTCCCACTGGCCCTGGTGTAAAGCTCTGCTCAGCTCAGAGCTCAGGAGGTTTTATCCCCTGTCCAGTGACCTGCCTCCAATTCTCTCTCCCCCTCCCTCCCAACAACAAACAAGGAACCACGCAATTTGAAACCTTTCTCAGCTCCTCCTGGCCTATCTATCCCACCCCCTCATTACCCATCCTAAACTCCAGCAGGGAAGAGCCTCTGGTTCCTGCTGGAGACGGCACATCTCAAACACTTGATTAGCCACTGTCCCGAACAAGGGCACAATTAGCCAACACTTAAGAGCGTGGGATGCAGCAAGCACAGGGCTAGCCTGGTACCAAAGATCCATTCCCTTAGGGGCAGGCAGATGAGCTGAGGTGCCAGGGGGGGCAGCTGGGGAATGAGCAAAAACAATGCATGATGACAAGTGAGAAATTAAATTTCACAAGCAGAAGGAAAGCACATCTACTGCCAGCTTCCAGAGGGCTCTTTAGTGTAATTGCTACAAATTGCTAAGGGACATTTGTATAACACAATGGAAGATAAGCCACTGTTTGCCTTGTTTAACATGGATAATCAAGTATGTAAGTATACAGAACAGGATTTTGGTGTAAAAGTTTTGGCAAAATACATCTTGAGAGGCCTATATTTCCAAATACTACCCAAGCAGTGCTGTTTTCTGCGCATAGTTAAAGGTGTGGAGGCTGGAACTTGCGAAGAGCCTGCCACAAATCTGCCTCACAAAGCTCAGAGCAATCCATGAATCCAAAAGCACATTCAAGGGAACAAGATGCATATTTTAAGAAGCCCTTGGTCATATTTACATAGGGAAAGTCACTGTGTTGCCAAGACCCTTTTACAACAGAGGAGTGCCTGACACTGTCTTTCATTGTCAATAGGAAAAGACCAGGCTTTGCTTCTGGCATGTCTTCATTGGGATTTTAGCGTCCCGTAGCGCTACACTGATGTAGCTCTACTAGAGCAAACCCTGGTATAGAGCATGGGTGTAAACCTCTTGTGTTTGCAATTGTCCCTGCAATTACATTTGTAGGAAAGGCCCAAATCCGAAAAGGTATTTAGGCTCCTAACGTCCATTGATTTGAATACATTTGTAGATCCCACCTAAATAGCGTAGACAAGATCTATGTTCTTGAACAGTGCTAAAGCCCTGCAAAACTTCAAGGCCCTGATCCTGCAAACACTTAAACACATGGTCATAGGTGAGGAGGGAACTAGATGGGGCCAAGATCCTGAGCACCTACAGTTCCCATTGACCTCAGTGGAAGTTGTGGTCAGTGGTGCTGGAACATTTTTAATAGTGGAGCTGAAAAGCCAGCCCCTCTCCCCCGCCCACCATTCCCCGAGCTGGGGCTGGGAGCAGGGCCGTGTCTCTGGGAGGAGGGGACCTAGACAGGGGTAAGGGGGCCGAGGCTAGGGCCGGCAGTCGGGACCCCCAGGTGCAGAGCTGGTGGCAGGGGAGCCCAGGAGTGGGGCCAGGAGCTGGGCCCCCGTGTGCATAGCCAGGAGCAGAGCCCGGGGTGGACCCAGGAGCTGGGCCCCTGCTTATGGGGCTGGGTGCAGAGCCAGGGGGTACTGAAGCATCCCCCGTACCTCTAGTTCCCATACCTATGGTTGTGGTGCTTATCACATGAGAAAATCAGCAGGTAAGGCAACATCTTTCACACCCTGATCAGAACAATTGGCACCAGTGTTTGCAAATTGCTTTAAGATTCCAGGATGTAAAGCTCTTTACAAATGCAGCATTCATTAATGCACATAAAAGCTTGACCCTGTTCTCATTAAGTTTAAAGGGAATTTTACCATTAATTACAGATAGTGGATACAGAACAGAGTCCAGTTCTGCAAACGCACAGAAATACAGCACAAAATGATCTCCCCTCTGATTACTCCTGTTATAACATTACAGACCGGCATGCACATTTATGCTGTATTGACAATTTCATAGATTCAATTGAGTCATATTTCCAATCTGCCAAAGATTTCAGCTCTCATCACCTCTGGCAGTCTGTCACCTTTCATGCATCACTGTTTAATTGGCTCTTTGGCAAACATGTTTATGGAGATTCCTCTTGTCTGTTCAAAATGTTAAATGAAAACTCTATTTAGATTTCAGTTTTCAGAGTAACAGCCGTGTTAGTCTGTATTCGCAAAAAGAAAAGGAGTACTTGTGGCACCTTAGAGACTAACCAATTTATTTGGACATAAGCTTTCGTGAGCTACAGCTCACCATCCGATGAAGTGAGCTGTAGCTCACGAAAGCTTATGCTCAAATAAATTGGTTAGTCTCTAAGGTGCCACAAGTACTCCTTTTCTTTTTGAGATATTTCCAAACGCTGCTCAGTGAACGGAGATATACTTTCTGCCCTGCTGCATCTTAGCTTTGCAAGAGACAGGTTGACTGATTTGCAAAAGACCTCATCCTGCAAAGTGCTGAGCACCCCCCTACAAGGTACAGAACAGAGTCTGAAGACAATGGGAGGTGAGTGAGCACAGCACCTTGCAGGACTGGTCCCATAAACAACTGGGAAGATGCTTTGTATTCTGTCCAGTCACAAGCTGTCAGATTTGTCTTAAAGCAAATGATGGTTTATTTAGGCATAGACCCCTAGCTATATTAAACCAAACTAACTTCCATCTTTATTATTAATGATTAAGAACAGAGTAAATGCTGAGAGGCTCTGTGAAGGTGCTCAGCACTTCTTAGGGTTTGTCACAATAAAATAAACATCAATAATAATAATCAAATTAACCCCCTACACCTGTTACATTGAAAGTACACTATTGAGGTTGCAAAATCAAGCACTCTGAAGTTAGGAAATACCTGAATTAAGGTTGTCTGTGCAACCTTGGTTCAACCCCCATGTGTATTATGACAGTCATTAATTACATGATCATGTATTACTTTTTTTCCTTAGGTCCCCTGCCTCATTCAGTGAACAGGTAAATCCTTAAAACCTGAGCTCACATATGCTCTGCATGGACACGAACATCCCAGAGCATTTTTTATAAATTCAGGGGGCTGCTGTAGTGCCCATGTCCAAAATCTCCCCTCTTCACATGGTTGTGCAGTGGACTGTGCTCTCATCGTCCACCTGGCTGCTGCCATAGAGCCGGCTGCACCACAGACGTGGTGTGGATGGTCCAAAGATTGTATGTGCATATGTAACTTGTGAACTACTTTGGGATCCTTGCACCTGAAAAGCTCTATACAGACAGACTGGGGTGCTGGTTGCAAGTAGCTGTAGTAAATGTGAAATGATAATAGTTTCCATTCTATTCTATTCCGTTCTAATTCCCTGAAAACAGTCACTCACAACATTCAGGATTGGGCCCATAATAAATACATGGTACTGCATGAAGCATAATAAGTACATTAATAAGAACATTCTCTATTAGCAGTTGTCCTGCAGCAGCAATGAAATGTGTTTTGACAAAATGCCCCTAAGAACTTGTGCCTACGGAGAACTGTCTCGCTAATTCCCATTCAAATACTTTGGGAAATGTCTTTGGTGCCCTGCAGTCACTGAGCTCTTTACATTTCATGAGTGCAGTTATTGAATACATTTTGCCAATGAGAAATTATACAAAATTCAGTTACAGCTAACCAGTCACATACCACCATGTGTATCTGTATATGCACACACTGTAATTCAGCCCATCTCGTCCCATCCCATGTTGGCTGTGCACAGAGGTGAAACTAAGCCAGTACGCCCCGGTACGGTGTACTGGCAAGAGCCGGTGCACCGTACTGGGGCAGCCTGGCTTCCCCAGGGGGCAATTTAAAGGACCTGGGGCTCCAAGCAGTAGCTGGAGCCCCAGGCCCTTTAAATTGCCTCCAGAGCCCCACTGCTGGAGTCCTGGGGTAGCGGCTGCAGGGCGCCGGCAGCTATTTAAAGAGCCCGGGGCTCCCCTGCTTCTACCACCCCAGCCCTTTAAATAGCCGTCGAGCCCCGCCGCCACTGCTCCAGGGCTATTTAAAGAACCGGGGTGGTAGAAGCAGGGGAGCCATGGGTCCTTTAAATAGCCCCTGGAGCCCTGGGGTAGCGGGGGCTCCAACTGCCTCTGCCGCCCCAGTCCTTTAAATAGCTGCTGGACCCCCACCCCACTTCCCCATGCTCCGGCAGCTGGCAGCTATTTAAAGGGGCAGGGCAGTAGAAGAGGGGAGCCCTTGGCCCTTTAAATAGCCCCCGGAGCCCCGGGCTGCTGCTGCTATCCCAGCGAGGGGGGGGGGGCACTTACCTTACATGGTGGGCTGGGGCTGGCTCTGACCCCCTCCACCCCGCCCCTTCCAGGGGCCAGAGCTGGCCCCAGCATACCGGTAAGTCACTCAACTTACTTTCACCCCGGCTGTGCACCATTAATGTCATCTGCCTCACTTGCTAACCACTGGGCGGAGCCCTCGCTACAACTCACTGGTATACTTCACAATGCTGCAACACCGCCATCCTTTCTGAGGAGTTGAGATTTAGTGTTGGTGAAAGTGCTGCCTTGACTGCCTGGGACACTGGATTTTTTTACTTAGCTAAAAAATAAGTGGAAATACCGCAGGTTTCTTCTTCACTGATCTGCCAGTACTCCTTAACTCATGTTGAGGGGTCAACCCATGAGATGAGGGGCTAGTTCAGAGTCCAGGTTTAATTACTGGGGCGAGAATAGGAACTGGAGCGAGTGGGGATGGTGAGACAGAGACTGGACAAGGAGCCTGGCGGGGGCGGGGGTATGGGGGAGGGGGAAGACTGGGACAAAGATGGGTGATGACTGAGATTGCATGAGGAACATGAGTTGGGGAGAATGGGACAAGGTGCCTGGAGAGGGAGGGGGAAGTGGGGAGATTGAGATTGGATAAGGAGCCCAGGGGGAGACTGGGACTAGCTGGACAAGGAAACTGGCACGGGGAGCCAAGGTCGAGGAAAGACTGGGACTTGGATGGGTGGCCTGGATGGGAGACCGGGGCTGGCCATGCAAAGAGACTGGGATGGGAATGCAGAGCCCATGAGGTGGAGACTGGGATTGGTTAGGCAAGGTTTTCACCATGGGTGTGTCCAGTGTGTGTGCTTTATGGGCCCTGAAGAGCAAAGCTGTCTAGCTGGCCTTCAAGCTATTGTATCTAAAATCAGTTCTGAGCAGTTTCTGGTCTCATTAGGGAGTTGGGGCCTGGTTCTCACTCATTTACAGTTGAGCAACTCAGCTGATTGGAACTACTCCTGATTTACAGTGGTCTAAGCAAGTGAAGAATCAGTATTCTTAATTATCTTAATTATCACACTGTAAAATGCTTGAGGACAAGTCAGGGTCATTGCTTTGGGCAAGGTTGGGTCCGTTAACGTAGGTGTCAGAGTATTAATGATGAGGATGGCGCTTATGACATTATTATTCAAGGAAAGGATGCTGGCAAATAAACAATAACAAAGAGGCAAGGTGGGTGAAGTAATATCGTTTATTGAACCAACTTCTGTTGGTGAGAGAGACAAGCTTTCGAACCTCAAAGAGCTCTTCTTTATTTCCCAGGCCTGACAAAGAGCTCTGTGTAGCTTGAGAACTTGTCTCTCTCACCAGCAGAAGTTGGTCCAATAAAAGATATCACCTCACCCACCTTGGCCCTCTAATATCCTGGAACTAACACAGTTACAACTGCACTGCATAAAACAATAACAATGCAAGCTAAAACCCAGGAGCCCCATCTGATGAGACGACAGGCGGGTATACACCTCTTTCTGCAGATCATTAGCTGAGGTTGATTAGTGAAGGGGCTTCATCTTAGGAGAAGGAGGCGTGCTGTGGATAGTAATTTAGCAGAGCCCAAGTGCTGCTCCTTTAATGAAGAAGCCACAGGACAAGCTGATAATCGCTTCCTTGCTCCATGTAATGTAGAGGAGGAGGAGGCAGCATGTGCCATTCTCTGAAGAAATGGATCCAATCATGTTGTCTGATTTGCTTATGTCTCTGTGTCTCCATTTCCGCCCCCTCCCCTGGAGCTCACTGCATATGGTGCCAAGCTATTCTTACACTGGAAAAAAAATCCCTCAGCAAGGAACAGACTTTGTTTATTCTGTAAATGCCTCAGTCAGGAACCAGGTAAAAGTGGATCAGAGAATCAACAAGACACAATATCTGCCAGTGTGACTCATGGATCAGAAGCAGAGTGAGAGCAGGCTGATAAGGTTATTAGTTTGGGAAAAGGGGATAGCATGGAAGTGGGGCACGATTTCCTGCTTGTTTTATACCCTTACATTAATTCCTTATTAGACACCTCCTGGCTGGCTTCACTGTTGTGTGTCTAGGTGAGCTGCCTCTTGCTGGTGCCTGGCTGTGTTTCATCGGTGCAATTGTGGGTAATAATGCCAGAGCAGGGACAACATTCAGACATTAAGAACAGAGAGCCCTGATGTGGAGTCACTGAGATACCATAGGCTTGGAGCTTTTTTGCAATACACATCATGTCTTCGTTGTAGCAGCAGGAGATGGACAAAGCTCTCCCCCATTCCACAGGTAACTGTGGTGGGGAGAGTGCGGTGGCCCCCACCTTTTCATTGTGCCCCTCCCCAGTATCGGCAGGCACGAGTCGTCTCTGCAGACCGATGGAGGAAACAATGAGACTATACTGGTCAGGGTGCCAGGCTGTGATCACTGTATGCTAGCCACCATTGTCTGGTTTTTCAGAGGCATCACAAAAAGGAGAGGTTGAAGGAGGATAATGAGGTAGCTTTGCAGATGTTTATAGGGTGCTCCTCTTAACTGTGAGGGAGGCAAGGAGAAAGCACCAAGGTGCTTGTTTGAAAATTTAACAAATGGGCAAGGGCTGACTGGCGGCAGGAGTTGACATCTTAATGGTCAATGAGAAGTTAGTTAGGGTGGGGATAGGACATGAAGGGCCTTGAAAGTGAAGACAAACCATTTATATTTAGTGCAATACAGAAGGGGAGGCCAGCAAAGGATTCAAAAAGAGGGGTGACACAGCCAAAAGGATGGGCTAGGAAAACGATCTTTGCAGTGACATTCTGATTGTGTATGTGTGGGGCAAGATTGCATTTGTCAAAGCCAGAGAAAAGGTGTTGCAGTAACTGATACATGAGATGAGGAGACCCTGAACAAGAGCTTCCCCTAAGAATACTGGTGGAAGCCCCATCACACGAGACATTGAAAACTAAGTTAGAGAAAGCACTAGAAAACATAATGTAGGGACCAATCCTGCACTGTTTTCTGAGGAGGTGAGAGTGGGTGCCCTAATAGGTCTTTTCCATCTCTATTGTCTATGATTCTATGAGATACACCATCTACAGGGCAAAAGGATGAAGTAAATGGAGCTTTGGGGCTTGCCATCCACAGATTCTAGGTCTCGTTCAGCCCTGGTGAAAGGGAGAGCAGCTCCTGACACATGGTCTAGGTTTGATAGCCAGACGACAAGAATTCAAAACGCAGAGGGTCAGTGTCTTTAAACAATGATATTGTCTGAGTTATTGCAGAAGCATTCACCAGAACGGAGTTGATGTACTTGGTGACTGACCCAGGACAGTACTGCTTATGGACAGATGCTGCAGTGAAGCGCTCAGCCCACAGGGGCTTGAATGAAGCAGTGATTTAGCAGATGTCAGTTGCAAACCTCAAACTGATGTTTCTTGGTTTGAGTCTTCATTGTGTTTTCTGTTTACTGCTTTTTTTCTCTCTTGAAATGAATTTGGTGTCTCCTGAGATCTTTTTGCATGACATTTTCTTACATGCTGCAGACACAGGTTGTGATCTACTTGGCAGTTCTGGAATTGCTTGTTTGAGAGCTACTTTGCACGCCAATCAGTCACTTTATAATGGTTTTGAATTTACTGTCAGATAATGCTCCACTCATAGATTCACTATGGAGTTCAGCTGTATCCTCATTTGCTTGTGTTTTTGTGACCACTTGTCATAATCCATCATTTTAATTCCTTTTTAATGATTTCCCTGATAAGATTTATCACAGCAGAAAGCTTAGCCTGTGTTGACTACAATGAAGGCTTTAGTCTGTAATAAAAGAAACCAAAAGGGGCATGTGGTCAGAGTGACTGGAAGACTCAGGGAATAGTGCATGGAATATGGTCTATAGAACCTTACACCGCTACGTCACCAGTTCAGACGGACCCAGAGTTACTTCTGAGCAAAACCAGTGAAGCTGAATGAAACTCACTTCTTCAGTGTTGAGTTATAGCTTCACCAGATGGGTTTAGACGAAAGCAAAACTCACCATGATACAAAACCATGTGAGCAGAAAAGACTAAATTCCTTCTGGGTGCAATTCCATTGACTTCCCCAGAGTTACACGTGGGATGAATTTGGCACAAATTGCTTTAAAATGCTGACAAAACCCAAATGAACTAAAATCAGTGAGTTTTGCACAGTTCTAGTCACATAATACTGTGGTGAGGAACAATTCAAGATGGTAGAGCAAGGAAAGGGCTGCCAGCTGGGAACAGTATTAAATTGCAAGCAAAAACATCTAGATTAAAACAGAGCATTTGTGATTCGGGCTGGGAGAGTGATTTGTATGAAATAAACATTGATCCAAACTGTTGCCCTAAATTCAACTATCCCATATGAACTAAACCTTTCCAGAGGTTTGGAATAGTTTAGTAACCTTATTTTCACTATTTTTGCTTTTCACTGAATGGGCACAGTAAAAATCCTGACTAATAATCATTCGTAGAGTAACAAAATCAATACAAATGGCTTCCAGCTAGGATGGGAAGCAAAAGTGCCAACATTTAGTTGGTCTCATATTTCTCACCTGTGCAAAAGCAGGAGGTAGTGAAAATTACTCTAGAAATTTGATTTCCATTCCCCGAATAGAACCAAGAGGTTTGGTCCATTCAGAGAAGCATCCTCACTTTTGGGTGCTTAATGAAAACCAACCTGACCTCAGATCCTTTTCCAGTTTGACCATTATTTCTTATAAGTGATGTTTTAATTTTCCTCCACAGCTGGTATCAGAGATAAGAGACTAAATCCACCAGACATTAAAATGCCGAAGAGTTCTGTCATGTGTTACTTTGGTCTTATTCTCAAAGCCTCTCTCTTCTTCTCCCCGACTGATCTCAGATATAATGCAAAATAATCTGTGAGCCAAAAAAAGTGAGCAATTTAAACTGCTCTTTTGAAAGCTCAGTCCCAGTTCCCTTACCACTGTTCTTCCTTTTCTAGCATCTTAGGATGTGTCTTCACTGCAGAGTTAACTTGGGCGTCACCCCTAACCACCTTCCCATCCACACACAAAAAACATCTCATCTGGGTTTGATGGTGCTTTAAACCCAAGCTTGCTGGCCTGGCTGGATAAGCTAGAGCTAGGGAGTGAGTCACTTTCATTTGGGTTTGTAACCCACCCACTTGGCAATGAGGACTCGGGCTAAACCATGGAGGTGTTGATTGTCCTCCAATGCCTTCCCACAATGCCCTGTGTTCTCAGAAAGACAGTCAAGTTCTCCCACACTTTCGCTGGGAAAGAATCATAGAGCAGTTCAGCTTACTGCAGTACAAAGAATCATGGGATGTGCCCCCAGAAGTCCTAGCATCACATGGGGCCTGCAGTGTTGACCTAGCCTAGCTACCTTGCTGTAAACACTGCAGTTCTCCACTGGGATTTTACAGCAGGATAGGTAACAAGTGTTAGTTATCCTACTGTCAAACACCCTCCCCCCCTAACCTTTTACATGTAATTGGTGTAGTTGACAATGACTGCTATAGATAACTATGAGTTGTAGGTGGCAATCCATGATCCATTACACATGGGGAACCTTACTGCTTTTAGTGATCCACCTCTCCCTCTTTTAAGGATTTATTTTTTAATTTAATATGGAGATATACCTATCTCATAGAGCTGGAAGGGACCTTGAAAGGTCATCGAGTACAGTCCCCTGCCTTCACAGCAGGATCAAGTACCATCCCTTATTTTTGCCCCCGATCCCTAAGTGGCCCCCTCAAGGATTGAGCTCACAACCCTGGGTTTAGCAGGCCAATGCTCAAACCACTGAGCTATCCCTCCCCCGCATTTTACTCTTAATAGTGCAAATCCTGCAACCCATCCCCATCTGCTAGGGACACATACTGCTCAAATGACAATGGAGCTGGCACAGCCTGGCAGCCCGATGGGAGAAAGCCTGTACAGATGTTGAGAGCCTGTACAGATGTAAGGCATCCACAGCCTCTGCAAGCTGCAGAGATATGCTCTTCCGGAGGCGCCATCAGTTCATCTACAGTAGCATATGCCCAGGTGTTGGAAATAAGGGAGGGCAGAGGTGTGAACAATGCATCCTTAATTATGCAGAACCTTCAGCAAATTCCCTCTCCCCTGCACAGGGGCCCAGCAGCCAAAGCTGCAAAGCTTTTTGCAGTTTTGGGGCCTCAGTCCCTGCTGAGCCCTCTCTTATAAAGATGTCTGTTCTCCTCTCAATACGTGTATGTCCGCTCCCATTAGCATCAACAAGGGTTAGGCATATACTGAGGAGAAGCTAGACTTTAATCTTTCTCTTGGATTAATACAGAACCAGTAAACTCCCAAGTCTCATTATCTTATAAATCTCCTGAAACAGACACAAGACAGCAGAACCTTAGGGTAAATAGGGAAGGCTGTAGAAAGTAAAACTGATGTATCTGCTGGTTGGTCAGTAACAACACAGTAGGAGTTCAGCAAGATCTGCCTTTTCTTAGTCCAAACCTTTCCTTCCAGACAAGGCTCTTTCTGATCACGCATTTCAACAATGAAATCCTGAGGGTGTTGTGATCCACCAGGGGGAGCCATTGATTGAGAGACTGGGGACCACAGCAGTAGCTTGCCAAGAGACTTGGGCTGTGACTCATATGTTCACAAGCTTCCAAAATAAAAAAAACTGATGATAAAAAAACAGCCATAATAGTTGTTTATATTTACAGCTTCCTCACTACGAGGAGAGAAATTGCTTGTTGGCTGAGTTCACTGGCTTTGACCATAAAATACCAAAGCAGTCACAGAGCCATTCAAGAGGAACAGCTGGCTTGGGTCTCTGTTCTGTCCAAATCATTAGTTTCCAGGGACTGCAGCTCCATATTTGTGATCGAGTGAGCTGGAGAACAGTCCTCGGGTGTATTTTAGGACTCCACAGTTCACATCTGTCATGTGGGAATCCACCCCCAATGAATCTGTTCAGGTCCCGCTGAACTATTTGAAATTAAAGATTCCACTGGGTCTTTTTTGCAGTGCCCTGGGAAAAAATTAAAATTAAAGGGCCAGATCCTCATCTTGAGTAAATCTGTATAATCTGATTTACCTCAGATGAGGATCTGGCCAGATGGCCACTCTGAAAGCATATATAAAAGTGGCACCTTTTCACTTGCCATATTTATTTTGCTTGTATATTCAAAATCACACCTGCTTGGCTTAGTGACAAAGGCATGTTTTTACTACTTTTTATTCCTGCTAGCCATTCTGAGCCAACACAGCTTTGGGAGAATGAGCTAGAGTCTATTTTGGCTTGTGCATTTTGAACAGATATGTTAACTAAGGCTTAGTCTACACTACCAAGTTTTGTTTGCATATCTATTGCAGCTGGGGCTTGTTCGAGGGACAGGTGAGCAGGGCAGTTGCCCTGGGAGACAACTTCCAGGGGGTGCCAGAAGCCTGTACTGCTTGGGTTTTTTCCCCCTTCTGTTGAATGGCTGATTGTATGGGGCGTTTGATTTTTGGTTTTGCTCTGCTGCTCAAGGGGCATGTGGGGGTATGTGGGGAGGGAGAGCATGCTGAAAGTGTTTTCTGCCCTGGCCAACCAAAATGGCTAGGGCCACTTCTGATGTCATATAGGAGTGTAAAATAGCTATGCCAGCAAACCCCATGGTGTAAATGCAACGAGCTGACCGAAGAGTACTTCTGTTGACTTAGCTAATGTCATTCAGAGACGTGGTTTAGCTATGCATGCAGAACTCCTTATGTCAGCTTATGCTGCGTCTGCACTAGGGGGCTCTGCCAGCATAGCTAGAATGGCAAAGGCTCAAATTCCAGTTGCAAAGCAACTTGTGCAGTCCCCTTGTCTTCAAATCCAGCCACCAGTTTACACTTGCGCTCTCTCACTAAAAGCAGTAGGGTTCCCCATGTGTAATGGATGGCACTATTTGGCCTGCATATGTTTACTAGTGAGGATCTATGTGCAGGAAAGAACCCAGATTGACTGCAAAAGTTCAGGCAGGGTGTGCAGGACTAGCAGGTAGGAAACAAATACCCTTTTACTTGCTAACTGGCAAGTGTGATATAGAATTATTGAGACACAATGTACGAGTAACTCCGTGATGAAGTTCTTTGTTTTTTTGTTTTGACAAAGTTACTTTTCAGAGTGGAATTGCACTTCAGAATCTTAATCAGATCTTCTGCATTACTCTTCTGAAATAATTGCTTTGGGTGACCATATGACATCCTGTTTTGGCCAGGACAGTCCCTTTTTAAAGCCCTGTCCCAGATGTCCCAACTTATTTGGCAAAAGTGGGCATTTGTCCTGTTTGCTCTTGCCAACTTGATCAGTGGGATGCAGAGGAATGTGCATGGGGGCGAGCAGTGATGCCAGCTCTGTGCAGGGCGGGAGGCTGGGCTCACACAGGGCTCGGGCAAGCAGCAACACCAACCCTGCATTGGGGAGGGAGCTAAGCCACCACTGTGCACTGGGTGGGGGGGCGGCTTGAGTGAGCAGCTGGTGTACGGAGGGGGCATGGGTGAGCGGCTCGGGCCAGCCCCATGTGGGGGGAGGGGGAGGGCTCACGCTAGCCCCTCACAGTGTCCCATTTTCCCTTTGGGAAATATGGTTACACTATAACTGCTTTATAGAGAATCTACCAGGGTATGAGATAGGGAGAAATGGCAGAGATAACTGGTATCATGGTCCTAAAGAATCAGTTTTAATCTATGGGAGACACAGTTTAAATGAGGCATAGCCACATAGGTCACATGGAAACTAAGTTTTGAGTCTCAGTTGATGTTTTCCCAAAACATAAAAGTGTCAGTAAATTGGAACAGTTCATCAACAGTTGGCAGACGAAACAGGAGAAGTCCTGGCTGCAGTAGCAGGTGATGTTGTAGGTCAGGACTAAAATGCACTGTTGAGCCTCAGGACTGGAATAAGGGTTGTTGCAGATCAGGATGGAATTGTATTGGCAGAGCTGTGTTGGGGCAACTTGCACATTGCCTTACTGTGACACAGAGCACAACATTTGACTGTATTGCTAATAACTCTGAGGACGTTTCTAACATGAACATCGGGTGTTTGAAAACCAAATCTTGCCAAGTCCTTTTTTCAACTCAGGTGGATAAACTGAACTTGGAACTTCCTGCAGTTTTACTAAATAAAAACATGTCACTGATAATTTGTCTCACATAATGGGACCCAGGGTGGCAGACATGACAGGACAAAGGGAAATCGAAGGACAGAGGAATAGGTAACCCTAATGCTCCAGTATCACCCTGCATTAAAGTTGCTTTGTGGGGTACACAGGGTAGCCCGAAAGCCAGAGTAGCCAGAAAAAGATCACCCAATTTTAGAGCTGTCGTAGTGGTTCCTATACTACCTCCTCCTGCTAGAGCATGGCTGGGTTTCCCTGTGTCAAGCGTTGCTGTCATGACAGTCCTTTGGGGGCAATTGGTAGCTGAGGCAATTTACAGCAGCCTTCAGGCTACTCTAACTTACGGTGGGGGACTGGTTGGAGCGCAACCAGCCCAGGATTAGGGAAGTGCAAAAGTTGATTTAAAGCACACTCCTTCTTGGGCATGGCAGAAGATAGGGATCAATAAAATAGAATCACATCATACAGTCAGAAAAACTACAGACAGAAAGGCCTATTGGGTCATCTCTCTTCCAGAGTAGGATTGTTTCCTACAGTATAATGTCCAATGCTTTGCCTGTAATTCCATGCAAGATGGATGAAGTTTGATATGTACAGTGAATCAGAAGAACTGTTGTATTTATTGACTTCCAGACTGTAACATATGGGTTATTGGTCAACCTAATACTGACATATCTGGTAGTCTCTCTGGAATCCTTGTTAGTGGTTCTACAAACTGGATGGAAACTCAGCCTCACACAGATCACACACATTGAATCATCATCACTCAAACACAGGTCTACACTAACATGCAATTGTCCAACGTTTGTAATCTGATTTCCTTCCCCTCACTCCCCAAGTAGGTCTGGTTTGGGGTCCTATGGCCAAAATCAATCAAGTGATAAAATTTGCAAGAATGCATAGTAAAAAACAAATATATAGTTGGAGAGTAAAAAGAAGGTAAGAAATTATTCTCATAAACAAGAATAACAGGATTGCTACAGGCAGTGTTAGCCTTAAAATTCTGGGCTCCTCTAGCTACGTTAATCTTGGGCTATCCCAGGCCCCCACTCAAATCTCTGTCCATCCTTTCAGATGTAGGTAATGATAATTTATTATCCCCATTTTACAGACAGGAAAACTGATGCACACAGAAGATAAGTGACTTACACGAAGTGATTACACAGCTAAATAGCAGGAGAACATGCAACAGAACTCAGGAGACTCTAGATTCACTTCACAGGGCTAACTTCTCTCCTTGACTGCAAAAATTCCAAGAGAAACCAGAGCCTGAAATAAATCTATGCAACTTTGGTAGGTAGATGATTTCCTATATGTATGAACTGGCTGCCTCATGTCTTTCACCATTTCTATATGCTCTCAATAAAGTTATCCAATTTTTTTTTATAAAGCTAGGAAAGCCTGAGGTTCAATTATTGCAGGCCTTTAACCCTCAAATTAAAAATAATATTGTACAGTTACCCTCAGAAAAGGCTAGCTATTATTGAGAGGCTTGGAATAATGGAAAACAGAATTTTTGTGAGATTCAGATGGAAAAAGAGACGGGTCCAAATTAAGTCTTCCTATTCTCCTCTAGAGGCCAAGACTGGAAATACACACTTAAACCCTGATCCTGCCATTAACAGCATGTGGATGAACAGGAATTGGTCTCTGTCCAGATGCAGCAGTCCACCCACATACTGACAGTTGCAGGATTGGGGGGGGCCTTTATTATGGCAACATTGGAGAGATGGACTTGACTAATTGGTAATATCAAATAAGGCAACTCCATTTACTCTAATTACTTAATTAATTTGTTTGCTTCTGAGGGTTTAAATAATTTGGAAAGCAGCACAAATTGTTACAGAACCTGCTTTGAAGATGGAGAATTTTTTACAAAAGATCATAACATAAGAAATTGAAAAAACTTCATAATTACCCTTTCTACTTTTTCAGTTACGGAGTTTTGCCACGAAATAAATAAATAAATAAATAAATAAAAGATTAATTGACTTAGACAATTTCATTCCTGGATTCTCAATGGAACAGGATTATAGATGGAATATATAAAAATGTACACAATCTGAATAAAATTAACAAAATAATTTATACAGATAAGAGAGGGGAAAGCTTTTGATTTCCATTTGGAAGAGGAAGAATGGAATGAGATCATATAATATACCAGCAGCAGGACCCCACCTACAGCTTGAGGAGAGCTCAACATAAATTATATGGATTCAATTGTACAGGCTATTGTCCATGAGATGACACAAGTGGTGCTGGAGAAACTGCAATGGAGAACAGTCCTTAGAACAAACAACCCTTGATCCTGTAAAGAGATAATCCTGAGCAGTCCTGGAAGTGTCCCACTGAAATAAATGGGATTTTACACAGACATAGGGCTCTGGATAGGTTGATGACTTTGCAGGATCATGATAATCATTTGGTATTGCTCCAAAATACAGAATTATTGGCAGAAAAATTACAAAAGTTATCAAAAATATCATTGAATGAGAAATATTGAGTTCTCTCTGCAGGTGGAAGTCTCAGAATTAGATGATATTGAAACAGTTACGCAGAGCCACAAAGCGGCAGATTTTCTCCTATGCCCAAGATCTCCCTGGTACTAGAGAGTGGGGAGGAGAGGCTATCAGGGAGTTGGTTACACACTTCACAAATAAGGGGCAGAAAAAGGAGAAGGCCTGGCTAATGCACAAACTGAATGGACCTCGGGAAAAGGGAAGCAAAACTGTCAGTGTCACAAATGATTTTGGTCATCTTGGTAAGAGGATTTAGGGATTGTGGATTATTTTTGCCTCCCAGTTCAGCTTTATTTCTGAAATAGCCAAATTCCTCCTACTGTTTCTCCAGTGAATTCAGTTCCCCAAGGAGGGTTTGGCATACATTGCACCATATCTGATGCACTTAGCAGAGGGCTAGAATTGCCTTTTAAACAGGACCGTCCTTTGCTTGATTCATTTTTTTTTAAACTGCTAGTCAGCCCTGATACCTCTTCTGGGCCCATAGAGAGTGACAGAGTTGAATGAAACAAGTATGTGATAAATTGCCCTTTCTTTTATAAAACCTACACTTTGACTAAAACAAGAAACAGTTTTAGTTCCTATGAACAATAGACTTTATTAGTCCCCGCCCCCACGCACATTTTATTATCTTTAGTTATTAAAAAGCCCTCGCCCATGGGCTAAAAGGTAATTTTTTCCATTGCCCTGCTACATCCTTTTCTTTTTTAATTAAATCTTGCAGATTTGCCTATATCCTTTAAGTCAAAAAGGGCAACGTGCTCTGTCCAGGAAAATTAAAGGCAAGCAGCAGACTTTCTTGCCTCCTTTGCAGATGGGAAATTGAATGGCTTTGGCATTTAAAGATCTAGCTCAGGTTCACCAAAGGCAATGAAACAGAGAAAACAGAATGAAGAATATCTGCAGTGAAGACCAACGGGGAAGCATTTGCTCGGCAGTACTGGGTCGAATATGGGCACCTGATATATAAAAAGATAATTAAGGTCTGAGTGCTAGCTGTATTCTGTTTTCCAAGACCTCATAATGGTCTCTGGCTTCTTCTAGAAAGTCTATGATCTCACCAGCATTGCAAAGCTGTAGTTCCACAGATTTATAAAGTACAGTGAAGAAAGATTCTAGCTTCAAGTGGCAGGACAAATTCCGTTATGCCAATAACCTCAGGAGAGGGGAATTTGGCTTTATGTGTCTACTTTGACAATAAGAAAAGGAGTACTTGTGGCACTTTACAGTCTAACAAATTTGTTAGTCTCTAAGGTGCCACAAGGACTCTTTTTCTTTTTTGCGAATACAGACTAACATGGCTGCTACTCTGAAACCTATCATTATACTTTGACAATGTTTTCTTACACTTGCCTAGTCAGATGCTTTACCTCCTGCTTACATTGCCTCCATTAATGTGGGATAACAACTGGCATGGCCATGTTTGCACTCTCTTGAAGTATTTAATATGGGAAGTGATCAGCAGTTCTGATTTTTCTAAAAATATAATCCAAGTACCAGACTGATAAATAGCAGGGTGGTATGTGTTGGTATTCAGGTAAGCCCTACCCCACTTGGGATCTAGTCCTATTCTGTTCTGTACAATCTTCCATAGGCTTGTTGTTTAGTGTAGTGGCTGAAATTCAGTATTAAAAATGAAGTGTGTGATGAGGGGTGGGGTGGATAGGTGAGAAATAGGGGATTTTCCGTGCCTCTAGTGGAATTTGTCCCCCTTTTAAATGTGCAGCTTAGAGCAGCCCCCTACCTTGCCTAAATGATGCTGCAGGCAGTTTTGGCCCCTGCAGCAGCCCAGAGTGGGAGGACATAAAGGGGGCATAAAGGTTCTGTGCTGTGCCTCCTGGGAGTGTGGCACCAAATCTGACCATGTATCTTTAAGAAATGTTGCATGCAGGAATAGGAGCATGTGGCATTCTGGTGACTGACTTCATGAAGACTAGAGACCCCACCGGAGAGATCATATCTGCTGAATGGCCCGTGAGATGCAAAACAAAACAAGTATAAATCGGATTCTTCTTTCTTTGAACTTTGCCATGACTTCAGTAGAAGCAGGATTGGGCCCTTTGTGCACAGCTGCCTGGGAGGGGAAGGGAACTATGCACCTGGACTCCAACATCACTGCTTTATGTCACTTTCACATCTTGACTATACAGCACAGTATTTTACGTCACTTCATATGTTCTGAGCATACTGGCCGGTGTTGATGATAAATGACCTGCAGTTGTTTATCTTTGTGCCCTAAGGTGTCTTCTGTAACAATGGAAGGCTTCTACTCAATAAGGCTCCCTGGGCAAACACATCACTTGCCAATGAAATAATCAATCACTTTAAAAAAAAAGAGAGAGAGAGAAATTTATGCAGCCACCTGAAGAGGAAAAAATGGGTAAACTGTAGCCTATAATTCTCTTTGTTTACAATCGGAAATGAAATGTGAGTAATGATGGCTACAAATGTAACTAGTAAACAGAACCAGGTTCACAGATATGCACAACATAGAGAGAGAGAGAGTCTGGAGTCTAGTATACAACAATTCCATAGTGCCTTTTGCATTGTAGGCACAAGAGAAATCCCCCTTGATTTAGTCTTTAACAAGCTGCCATCTCCAGCAGTCCTCTTGTTCAGCTCGGGATGAGGTCTGGGTCTCTGGTAGCACTCCCACTAGAGAAGATACCACACCTGGAAGCCATTCTGGAATTTAAGCTTCATTACAGAAAAAGAAAGACCGATTATCTGAATGTGGCAGGGCAAAACCCTAGAGGAAATTCTGTTTCCAGCCACATAAACCTAGTGTTTGGCTGTAGTCCTGAATTATGTCCCCTTCTGTACCTTCGTCAAACAATCTCTGACTCAGTTCTCCAAATGATGCCAGTGTTCTAATATAATACTGCATTTCAATACCCGCACCTCTTCACGACACAGTGCAATCTTTGGCATGTTTTCAATAGCTTCCCTAAACTCACATCAGAATTCACTTTTGATAAGTTTCAGTAGCTTGCCGAGAGGCAGATAATCCATCCTTTGTCAGTGTGGATTGAGTCCTGCCTTTGGAAAAAGTACAACTCCATATTCACCCAATGAAAAATAAAGTTAATAAAACTGCCACTGCTGACAAACTCTTTTAGGTCACAGTTTTGATTATTGGAACAAGCAGCTTACTAGTGTAAAGCTTGTTGATATTGAAAAAGCTATTGTATTTGAGACAGTCTCTCTACAACATCCTGTTTCTTAAACACTGAACCTCTTCTCATTGGTTAGATGGTCATTTATGCTAGAGAAAAATCACAAAGAGTGACCTGCCAGATCAATATGGAAGTGCCTACTTGTTTTAGGTCCAATGCAACATGATCTCCTTTATCCACTGCTGTAAAATGGCTCTGAAGAGTCCTTTACCCATAAGTGTTACCTCTCTGTTTTCAGATGTAACTAAAAATTGTGAGCCAAATTCAGCCTTTACCTACCCGAGTGCAACCAATGGCAGTGCTAAAAGGAACACAAATCATCTCTTAACTCACAGGAAATTCATCCAGAGGTTAATGAGAGCAGAGTACCTCTGCACTATGGAATCTCCTTTAAGGAAGGGTTCCAAGGAAACCATATACACATAAACCCCACCAAAGCCATAGGGACCAGAGAGGATAGATGGGCATCCCCAGGGAAAATCCATGATCTGTGGGGTTTGCGAACTTAGAGGTGGGAAACCATTGCAAAACATTTTCTGTAGAAATTTGTTTGAAATCATAAATGTGTGCACTCTGGCCTTCCTCAAACTTCTTTTCCATTTCCATTCCATGAACGTTCCTGAAACTGAGTTTTAGTAGCTTGAACGTTTGCAAAGAGTGCATTTCATATGAGCATGCCTGATAATGCTCCTGGAAAGTGAATCTATTCAGGAAATAGAAACAATACCATGTAATATATGGGATATCAGAAATATATATTAGAATTGGAAAAGGTGATGAAAAAGGCAATTAAAATGATTAGGGTTATGAAACAGCTTATTTATGAGGATTGATTAAAAAGATTGGGACTGCTCATCTTAGAAAAGAGGGGGGATATGATAGAGGTCAATAAAATCATGAACAGTGTGGAGAAAGTGAATAGGGAAATGTTACTGACCACTTCACATAACACAAGAACTAGGTAGGGGCACCTAATGAAATTAATAGGCAGCCGGTTTAAACAAACAAAAGGACATACTTCTTCACACAGCAATTGTGGAACTCGTTGCCTTGGAAAGTTGAGAAGACCAAACGTCTGACTGGATTCAAAAAAGAATTAGATAAGTTCACGGAGGACAGGTCCATCAGTGGCTACTAGCCAGGATGGGCAGGTACACAAGCCAATGCTCTGGGTGTCCCTAAACCTCCAACTGCCAAAAGCTGGGACTGGTGGACAGGGATGGATCACTCGATAATTTCCCTGTTCTCTTCAATCCCTCTGAAACATCTGACACTGGCCACTGTTAGAGACAGGATACTGGGTTAGATGGATCATTGATCTGACCCAGAATAACTGTTCTGAGGGTCTGACAATTCACAACTAAGCAACACAGCTCAAATTTTGATTAGTAAAACACAGAGTTAACCACCTTTTTGAAAATTTTATGGAATAATTTTGAATAACCAATGAACCTAAGAAAATCACAATCTATTTGCAGATCTTCATAGGAAAAGGGTAGAAACTTCACTGAATAAACTATCCATTATAAAATTATTCACTTAGCTCCAAGTGCAACAAACTAGATAAAAATAGATCACAAACAAAGGGTTCACCAATTAGCTTCCTAAACTCTGCTGGAAGTGGATCAAGTACCAGGAGATTTCATCTGAGTGGCTATTGATGTCTTTTGTTTTCTTTCCATTAAAAATACCTAGCCACAGCAGCTATAAAAATAAATACCCTCATCTGAACATTTTCCTCCCTGATAGCCCCTAGTGATTTTCAGTCTCTGCAAGCAATGCCTTATTTAGCTGAAAATCCTCTGACTCTGAGCAGGTTGGAGGTGCTGTGCCGCAGCCCCATCACAGCATGTCTAGCAGATTATCAGTCTGAAGAAAAGCAATTGGGGAGTCTAAAAATACCATGAACACCTGAGCCTCCTCATTTGACTGTGCTGCATTTAGCAAAGGGGTGGTCTTTTCATGCAGTATTGCATGTTACGCATTTGTCTGCATTTGCAACCTCTTCTGCAGAGTGAAACAGTTTGAAGGTGGGAGTCGGGCCTGCATAGGGCTCTATTTAAACAGCACAATTATTGAGTGTCTTTAGGGATAAAATCTCAGATAAGCAGAGCATGCTATGTTAGATGTGTGACTCCTTAAATTAATGAGAAGTGACCTGCAACCCAGCATCATGTTTTGGAAAAGGTAACCCTTAATGTCACGAGACTTCATTTATGAAAATCAGAATCTCAGTCCCATCAGCCAGTAGAAGGTCTTTGGAGCCACTGCAATTGACGCGGCCATCTTGTACTAAGGAAGTGGCCAGCCAGCAAAACAGAGGGACAAACATTGCAAGGTTTTCCTCACACTATTGATCCACTTAAAGCTTCAGGGGCACCGGGGGGAGGGGGCTTTTCTTTAGAGGATTCCCAGAAGTTAAATAGCAATAGGTGTCTTTTGTGGAGGGCTGCCCTGAAATCATACAAAGCCTCATCAAAACAGAGCTCTGGCACCTGTTAAAGCTCATGCCTTTTTAAAACCTCCTTCCACCAAAGATCCCTTTAGAATAATGGGAACTCCTGAGGTCACAGCGTTTACAGGTATTTATACCCAGGTCTACCTTCATGCTCCTGGGTGGCCTCAGGTTTCCTGGATTGGGCTACTTGCTTTTAAGAAATTTTCTCCTCTGGGAAGCTATGTAAGAATATATGTGTGACAGTCAAAATCCTAAAATATGAGGAAAATATCCAGATTACTTTGTCCCCTGAGGCACTTAAATCTCCTGGAAAGACAGATATTTCTTGAGTGTCATTAAAGTGGGGGAAAAAATCTAGGGCCAAATTCATCCCTGGTGCCATTCCTAGGGTTGCCAACTTTCTGATTGCAGAAAACTGAACACCCTTGCTCTGCCCCGCCCTTCCCTGAGGCCCTTCCCCTGCCCCGCTCCATCTCCATGGCTCCGCCCCTGCTCACTCCATCCCTCCTCCCTCCCTCACTAGCTCTCACCCACCCTTGCTCATTTTCACTGGGCTAGGGCAAGGGGGTTGGGTGCGGAAGGAGGTGGGGGCTCTGACTGGGGGTGCGAGCTCCAGGGGGGGAGTGGGGGATGAGAGATGTGGGGTACAGGAGAAGGCTCTGGGCTGGGGGATGGGGCCGAGGGGTTTAGAGTGTGGGAGGGGGCTTCAGGCTCAGGTAGGGGGTTGGGGTGCAGGAGGGGGCTCCGGGCTGGGGCTGGGTTCAGAGTACAGGGTGGGATGCGGGCTCTGGAAGGGAGTTTGGTTGTGGGAAGGGGCTTAGGGATGGATCAGAGAACTGGGGTATGAGAGGGAGTTCAGAGCGCGGACCCCAGGGAGTGCTTACCTTAGGCGGCTCCCAGAAGTGGCCGGCATGTCCCTGTGGCCCCTAGGTGGAGGTGCGGCCAGGCGGCTCTGTGTGCTGCCTGCCTCTCAGGGCGGGGGCAGCATGTGAAGTCTCCCTGGCCCCTGCACCTACATGAGACATGCTGGTCACTTCCGGGAATTGCGCAGAGACAGGGTAGGCAGGGGGCCTGCCTGAGCTCCACTTTGCTGCTAACCGGACTTTTAATGGCCTGATCAGCGGCATTGACCAGAGCCACCAGGATCCCTTTTCAAGCGGGCATTCTGGTCAAAAACCAGACACCTGGCAACCCTAGCCATTCCACTGAATTAACTGTCATTGCACCTGTAATGAAGTTGGCTCCTAAATATACAAAGTGTGTCATATTGTTAGTACAGATCATGTTTCATGCACTTGGTTCATTTCTGAAATGAGTGTCTTTCAGAATGGCATTTCAAAAATGCATGTGGCTGCAATACCAGGATCAGCCAGGCAGAATCAATTAGCTGGGGAATTTTGTTTCACATCAAGAGCAGTTTTTGCAATGTGCTGTCCACTTGCAAAGCTACAGAACCCAGCATCTCCTCAGCACTCAGAGCATTTTCTCTGAAATTGTTTCTTTAATCCCATCTAAGCACATTGTCTTGATGTCAGTATTTTTGGCAACTTGCTCCTGCTACCAGTGTTAAATCAGGCTCCTTTTGTCAGCAGCTACTTGGACATGCTTTACAGGAGTCTGAAGAAATAGATGTCTGAAAACTACCCTCTTGTTTTGTACTCCATAAAAATGGCATCATAAAATGCTTCCTGAGTGTCTCCTGCACAAAACGTAACTGGTCCAATTACCCCAAACCTGACTGTTATACTGATGGGCATTTGGCTAGTGTATGTAGCAAAGCTTAGCTTTTGCTTATAAGATTCCCAAAGTATGGGCATGTACATTGAAAATGAGGTTACAGGCATTTCACTGGAGAGTAACATACTGTAGCCAAAATTAATTCCAAGCTTACCCCCATAGTAAAACAGAGATAGTCAGACTGAATGCCAGAATGTGGAATGGCCATAGAAAACCATTTCAGTTATTCAAAAAATGCAAACATAAAGACTTCTAGGAAAGGTTATCTTGATCTATTCTTAAGGCCAAATTCATCCCTGTTGTAACTCTGTGGAAGTCAAGGATTAATAATGTGAAATGCAGGATTAAAATAAAAATATCAGTCCCATATGAAGACTTTGCAGGTCTTTCCTAGGATGCAAATAGCATGCAATGGTGATTTCACAGCACAAAGCATGAATGAAGCCTTAAGGGAGAAGGGAAGGATTTGTGTTTGAAGATGCTATGGTCTGAGCACAGGACTGGCTATCAAGAAGGTCGAATCACGATTCTGATACTGACTCTCTCTGTGGCCATGGCCAAGTCACTTAGCTGCTCGATCTTGGTTTCCCCATCTGTAAAATGGAAGTTATAGTACTTATCTCACTGGATCATGAGGCTCAATTATTTAGGGTATGTATGACAGTCTTCCCCAGGCAAAACACCCATTGAAGCTAGTTTTGCAATTGACTTAAGTGTGTGCAGGACTGGACCCTTAGACACACCTTAAAATCATTTTCTGTTCTACTGTGACATTGCAGCCCTTTTTTGGCGGAGGATATATTGAGGTGGCATGTCTCCCTTTGCTCCAACAGCACGATGGCCCTGCTTGGAACCAGGAGGCCTCCACTAAGCATAACTCTTGTTCTAAAAATAACTTTTCTGGCAGGCACCCTGAAACTCCAACTATTTCTTTCATGATCATGCCTCCAGTTCATCTCAACATTCACATTATTCCTCCTTAGTGAGCCAGTGCTATGATGGATTTAATGCAGATTAGATCTCAGGTTAATCTTAAGAAACATAGCTCAGCCTTACCTCAGCAATGAGTTTGATCAACTCCTTGAAAGCCTGGCTTTCTAGCAAACTAGCGAAGCCACAGGTGAGTCACTGTGTCAAGATAATATTTTGTCTAACCCCTGGTCATCTCACACATTGACACTGTAATCTCCTCCTTCTTCTCATCTCGTTTTGCCAATGATGTCAGCCATGATCAGCCACCTTTGTGTTTTCTCCCATGCGACTACACACTAGTGGGAAAAAGCTCCCAGTCAGAATTCATAAAGCCATCACTTTGTCCTCCTATAAATCCTTCCCCCAAACTCACCTCTACAACCTGATAATGAATAGGCAGGTGGTGAGATGTGATAACTGCTGCTGACTGGCTAAGAAATGTGCCCAGTCTGTGATATTTGTAACCTATTTCCTCTGCTACGCATCCCAGTCTGCTTGTGTGTCTCATTCTCTTGTAATGTCTCATCTTTTAGGTTGTAAACTTCTTGGGACAGAGACTGAAATTTATATGTTTTTGTAGAGTACCTAGCACAATAGGGACCAGCCTGGTTGCAGAATTTAAGTGGCATTAGTACAAATGTTTATTATTAATAATGATAAAAGATAACACCACCGCAAAGCTCAGGATTGGGTATAGCAAAAATAGATTTGGATTGATCTACAGCACCATTTCCAAAACCCAGAGAAGCAAGAGGAGATGGGAGATAATGGTTCACATTCATCACTGAAGCCAAGGAAATTACACCAGAGATTAATTTGGCTTAATGTATTTTCCCTGTTGGAACATCAGTATGCTCACCTCCCCCCCCGCCCCTCACAGCTAGGTTGCCAGATAAATAAGGTAGATTACAATTGCAGGGGTTCCCATCTGTTTTAGTCAGGAAGGTCCTGGACTTGTGTCAGAGAAACTGGAAAATTATATGGTATTTCAGCATTTCTCCTTTAATTAAATCACCTGTGACTTAGATTCATGCATAGCAAAAGCAGTGAGGAAGTAGAAAAATTCAGTCCTTTACCCACTTTCCAAAGGTGCATAAAAATACCAAAACCCAACAATAACAAAAAACAAAACAAACAAACAAAAACCTGAAGTTTTTTGCTTCTAAATCTTTCAACTCAGCTGGCTCGTTGATCAGAAGAGTTGCTAATTTCATATTTGATGTAACCATTTCAGGAAATGTAGGATAGATACAAGGTTATTCTTCCTGAAGTAACTTCTCAGCCAACTCAATGTGGTTTTGTCTTACTAGGAACACTCCTGGGAAAACTTCACTGTCCTTGAGTTTGCAAGGTATCATGAATACTGATTATGGAGGCAGCACAGGGTGAATGGTAATCACAGTGGTTCTCCAGGATCAAATCTGATTATCTAAGAGAGCAAGAACGCTACATGCTATGTATTTAAAAGGAAACAAATGTAAAAACAGGTAAAAGCAATTTTTAAAATGAAGTATGTAATTAATCTGTGAAATCTGCTGCTGTAGAATATTAAGGCGAATAGCTTACTAAATTTTAAAAAATGACACATATAAATAAAAGCAGGCTCTGCAGTGCCACTAACTAAGGTAAGTTTATAAGGACTACGAGCTTCTTTCTTCAGGGATAAATATGAGCACTAAAGGGGGGGTCAAAAAGAAATCCTACAAACATAGTGTGGGACAGTTAAGTGAATTATGGGTTTTTATATCTTCCTTTGAGCATCCAACTTTCACTACTGTTGGAAACCACAACTGAAATAGTGATTGAGATCTTTAGCTAAGAGACCTCCAGGAAAACATCTGTCAATCTAACATCTGGATTTTGTAGATATTCTTTGTAGAGATTCATTTGGTTCCCTACTAATTCTCTTTCTGGAACGCTCTTACAATGAACAAAATCTGTGAAGGATGAAATCTGCTCACCGCATTTTAGCTACAGAATTGCAAATATTAGTGTTGGTCATAAACGTATCCATTCCTGTTTGTCAAGCCAGGTAATGATTGCTATTAGACTGGGCTGCACTGATGTGGCCTTGCATCTTGAAAAATTGCATCTGTGTGAAATAAAATCCTAAATACAGCTTTTTAAAAAAGAACATCTTAAAACAATGCCCTGAGTAACAATGAGAAACAGCTTTATAAATAACTTAAAAACAGGCAGTGCTGTACCAGCATGACAGCAGGAATAGAAAGGGTTTGAATCCAGGGCAAAGGGATACAAAATGCTTAATTTAAGACATAACAAAGGTTGTACCAGCCCATCTGGCCTGGGCCCTTGCATAGACTTCACTAGACATGGCCTTGTTGCAATACTGCCAATCTTGAGTGTTAACAAATCATGAGTCGGAACCTCAAAACCCACGAGACTGGCACAAGACTTTAACAACAATAATGCATGGACTCCCGACTCTGGCGTCAAGTGTGCCTGATTTTGAGCTGTTCTCTACCTAGGGTTGCCAACTTTGGTTGGCTGTATTCCTGGAGATTTCCTCACATGACACCATTTTAATTGCAGCTTAATCTTTAAATTCCTGGAGACTCCAGGCCAATCCTGGAGGGTTGGCAGCCCCATTTCTACCACATGGAGGGCTGGAGCCCCTGTTTAAAATGGCCGCTGGGACCATCACAGGATCCCTTCAGAACTGCTCTAAAGTCATGGGCACTGTTAACCCTCTTGATAGCCCTAGTTATGTCTCTGCCCAGCTATGTCTCTGCCCAGACCTCTCTGGCCAGGCCGGGGTCCCCTCTAGTCTAGACTCAGGCCCCTTTGGCCTAACCCCTACAATTTGTGTCATGGGCCCCCAGCAGCACATGTATGGGCAAGTTGCCCTCTGCCAAGATGGCGGCCTAGGCTTCATGCCGGATTCGCGAGGGAGTCTCGCGGTGTTTGAGCGGGAGGGGCGGGACCGGGCCTGTGCAGATGGCGGAGGAGGCGGCGGGGTTGTGACCCAGGGTGGCTCTCGAATGAGGAGGGGAGCGCGCAGGTCGGGCCGCGGCCATGGAGCACATCACCACCCCGAAGGTAGGACAGCCGGCTCCAGCGGCAGCGTCCCGCCCCTTCCGGGGACTCCGCCGATACAGGCCCTGTCCGCGCTACCTGCCCCCCCGGCTTCCCCAGTGCCCCCCAACTCGGCTTCTGCCCCCCAACTCTGCTTTCCCCGCCCCCCTTCCCTCCCCCCGGCTTCCCCAGTGCCCCCCAACCCGGCTTCTGTCCCTACCTCTGCTTTCCCCAGCCCCCGGCTTCCCCAGTGCCCCCCTGCTCTCCAGCTCGGCTTCTGCCCCCCAACTCTGCTTTCCCCGCCCCCTTCCCTCCCCCCCGGCTTCACCAGTGACCCCCAACCCGGCTTCTGTCCCTACCTCTGCTTCCCCAGTGCCCCCCAACTCGGCTTCTGCCCCCCAACTCTGCTTTCCCCGCCCCCCTTCCCTCCCCCCGGCTTCCCCAGTGCCCCCCAACCCGGCTTCTGTCCCTACCTCTGCTTTCCCCAGCCCCCGGCTTCCCCAGTGCCCCCCTGCTCTCCAGCCCGGCTTCTGCCACCCAACTCTGCTTTTCCCGCCCCCCTTCCCTACCTCTGCTTCCCCAGTGCCCCCCATCCCGGCTTCTGTCCCTACCTCTGCTTCTCCAGTGCCCCCCAACTCGGCTTCTGCCCCCTACTTCTGCTTCCCCCCCATTCCCTCCGTCCCCTGGTGCTCCCCTTACTTCTGCTTTCCCAGTGCTCCTCTATCCTGTCTGGCTCCCCACTCCCCTCCCTGTCTTCAACCACCTCCCCTGGCTTCCCCAGTACCCCTCCATCCCCTAGGGCTCTGCTGCTTCTCTCCCTGCCTCCTGACCCCTCTTCCCCTGTTCCCCTCCATCCCCTCGGGCTCCCACCCCCTGGCTTCCAAAGTGCTCTCCCTGCTTTTCAAATATATCTGAAACTGTTCTTCCTCCTATAGCTTCCTCAGTGTCCCTGAAAACCTCTCATCCTCTCCTTAGATTCCGAAACCCCATTTCCCAGCCTCCTAAAACCTCTCTCTGTTACTTCCCAATCTCTGTTCCCTAAAATGCTCTAAACTGTTCTCTCCCCTCCCCCCCCTCACTCCAGCTATCTTCTTTGTGACAGTCTCCCTAAAACAGCTTTTCCACTTCTCTTCTTCTCAGTTGCTTTTAGTCCCAGGTCTGATCATTTCCATCCTTGGGCCTGGACTATAGATTTGGGGTTCTGAAGCTTCTGTTTTTTGACATGCCCCATTTTTCTTACCAGGGCTGTGACAGATACCTAGTAGCAACAGTGAAAATTTTCTAGATTATCAGAAATCAGTCAAGATTCCCTGTTACTAGTTTAGTAAAAATAATAAAGCTTATATATTGTATATCATATAAAGATCTCTAAATGTCCTCAACTTCTGTGAATTCTTGTTTGCTGGTCAAAATTGTATCTGAGTACTACATTGATGGATGTTCTATGAATGCATAAAATAACATGAAGGGTTAACAGATCTTAAATTGCAATCTGGAGGGCTCATATTAGTAGGATGTGTGGGATTAAACCCTTGGTATAAAGAACATGATTATTTGTGTGATGGTTTCATTGTTTTATTATGAGGTCAGAGTATCTGTTTGCTCTTGAGTTACATATGTGGGAACTTGAGCATGGTTCTTATAATCTGTGCTTACTGCACTTTTCTGTTGTGATCTTTAAAATAAAACCCATAATGAAAGTTTTATTTGCACTAGATGATGGGATGCTGTGTGCTCACAGGTGTTTTCACTGATCTAAGTGTATTTTATTGCTACTTTCAAAGTCTGAAGTTGCTTCGTTGAGAGCAGATGCTTTTAAAAATACTAATGAACATGTGATTCAAGGTGAGATGAAATGACTTGCTCATTAAACTTTCAGTTTTTTAGGGATGAGGTGGGTATCCTTACCCAGGATTTTTTCATTGGCTGTTGAGTTGTTCTGATGTGTTGGACAAACAGATGAGTTATGGTTGAGAGCTACCAAGTGTCTTGGATTCAGACAACTAGACTAACTAGTTTGATTTTGTTGTAGTCTCCAATGTGTTTAAACAAGAACTTCTTTTCATTATTACATCAAAAGTTATGCTAGTGGCTTTGTTTATGGACTATCATGAGCATTGTGTATTTTTTTTTTTTTAGAATTTTGGTTTTTGCTACTCATGAACAGTACTTATTATCTGATACTGTGTGTTACTTGGGGTATGTCTACACTTGCCATTTAAAGTAGAGTCCTTTATTTTTGCGCAAAAACTGTGGGAGTGTCTACACTTGCCAATGACTTTTTGTAGTGAAACTTCGAGTTTCACCACAGAAAGAAAACCACCTCCATAAAAAGCATGCAGCTCTTGTCGGTGATGCTTTTGTGGTGATGTGCAAATGAAGACATGTTTTTCCTGTTTATAGAACTTTTAACCTCTGCAAGATATCCCACAGTGCCTAGGTGACCACTCTGGCCAGCAGCTCTGGTAAACAGACATCCACCCCTCCCCCTGTAAAGCCCCTGGAACTTTGAAACTCCCCTTCCTGTTTTCTTGGCAAGTTTTCTTTCCTCGCTTATCTGGCTAAGTGACAATGCCTACGCCACAGCGCAAACAATCCCCTGCTTGGAGCAATGCTGAGCTACTGGAGCTCAGTGTTTGGGGAGAGGAGGCTAATTACAAATTAGTTTCTCAGGCTGCTCTAAAATATGTGATGTTGCTACCTTCTAACTTCTTTTAAGGTGAGTAGTGTTTATGAAATGCCTCGAAGTATTTCACTTATGTTTAAAAGAAGGGTGAATTCATTGATTTGTTTAAAAAAAATCAAAAGCAAAAAACCCCATCTTGTTTAGGTCATTAGTGACCACAAGTCATAGTTGATTTTTTTTTTTAAACTGTTCATTTTGGGATGACTTGAGGATTGGCAACTGGGTAGTTGTTCACTTGTTTAAATTGAACTCAAGTTGGTAGTAACAAAATTGCCACCTAGCTATTCGGTGACCTTAGAGAAGTAAATTTAACTACATCAATCAAGTTCTATGATGATATGCACCATGGCCTCGATGATTGGTGCTAATTGATGCTTTACAGTTCTATAGGTGATCCATTTAGGCTATGTCTGCACTAGCACTTCTGTTGATAAAACTTTTGTCCGTTAGGGATGTGAAAAACACACACACCCCCAACTGACAAAAGCTTTTACCAATTAAAAGTGGACAAAACTTCTGCTGCTTGTTAGGGTGGTTTTATTCTTCTGACAGGAGAGCTCTCTTCCACCGGCGAAGAGCGGCTACGTGGGAAATCTTACAGTGGCACAGCTGTACTGCTGTGATACGCAGTGTAGACAAAGCCTAAGATGAAAATGGAGTCATATTGGTGGGATGTTGTGGATGAGCTTGAACTGCTGTTTCCCATGTTGTAGTCATTGTGACTAGAACTTCAGACCTAGACACAGTCAAATAGAGCTGTTTGGGAAATGTATTTTATTTCCCACAAAAATAATCTAAGGTAAACATTTTAATTTTCATCAAAAAAATTTCATGCGATTCTTTGGGTTTTAATTGAAAACAGAAAATACCAACAAATAAAAAGGCATTACTTTTGACTAGCTCTACTTTCAGCCTGGTATGTTTTGACAGGATTGATTCAAGCTTAAAACATAAGTTTCTTCCAATTAATGTTCTATGTCTTTGCCTTCATTTAAAGAATGCATATTTTTGAACATCCGCACATTTATTTAAGATGTCA
The DNA here is from genome assembly GCF_965152235.1 of Eretmochelys imbricata. Classification (NCBI taxonomy): domain Eukaryota; kingdom Metazoa; phylum Chordata; order Testudines; family Cheloniidae; genus Eretmochelys; species Eretmochelys imbricata. The sequence continues at coordinate 80,603,525 of NC_135580.1, forward strand.
CTAACAGCTGTTGTGTATTTTCAGTCACTGACATGTGACACTTCCCCAGTATAACTGGTTGTAGCAAGTGGAATTTTTCAAGGATACTGGTCCATGAAGTGGTTAAAGTAGGGCTCTTGTACATTTTAACTCTGTCGTGTTCCAGAATGCTCCACCACACTGGTGTGTGTGGCTGAAATCAGAGGGCAACTTAATAAAACAAAATATAAATAACTTTCAAAACAGTGGGTAATCTTGCAAGTGACATGTTACGTTTGCTTGGTAAGCATATCCTGCCAGCTGTTAATTCATTGGTGTGGCCCTTTCAGTAAAGTTAACAATTTTTTTACTCTTTAGTTATAAAACGTATTAAACACTAGGTCAAATATGTATTGATAGGGATAATTAAGTACACTTGCACTAGGCACTTTAATGTCCATTCAGCTATTCCTTATTGGACTGATAAAGGGCCACTATAGTGCTTATTGCTATAGATTTAAAAATATATAATGTTGAAATGAGGCTTGTGTTCTAAACCTCCCCTTTCGGTTGCTTAGAACTTTCTTACCTTTCTTTTTGGCCTGAAATGTTCCATGCTTTCTCTCAGTCCAATGGTGACGTTTTACTTTTGGTTTTTATTGGGGGTGTGGGGTGGCTGGGTGTGTGTGTGTGTGTGTGTGTGTGTGAGAGAGAGAGATACTTCCTGTACACATTCCAACTAATTTTTTGCACTATTTTTTGCTCATCTGCTAAAACAAAATTATTTTAACTACTCATCAAAGAAGGATATGAGCCTGAAGAAAATCCGTTCAGTAATTTTAAACTTTAAGCATAAGTTCACATTTTTCATAGCATTGTAATTTTCTATTGACTCTGTGGGGTTATCTTAGTGTGACTTAGAAAAATGGGTGTTCACATTTAAGAACTCTGCTATATAGACAGTTACTAGTACTTTCTCCTTCTCTTTAAGAAACTACATACTCGGTAAACTAAGTGCAAAAACCAACATGAATGCAATGTTAGAAATGAGAAATCAAGCATCCAGAAGTATAGGAAATTCCAGAGGGCTCTTTCTACCACAATATTAACTTGGTCATGTTACACTTGCAGCATTTTTTCCTTCCTGTCTTTTCTTAAATCTTAAAATATCTCTACAAGCTTGCAAAATGGCAAACTTTTATGACCATCTCAGGTACAAAATCTACTTGCCTGCCTTTCACCAATTACCGTAATGCTTGATAAAGAGAGAACTAAAATGTTAATTGCCTGTCAAAAATTAATCATTTGGGGTGAATAGCCTTGAAAGAGTCTATCTTTTATTAATCTGTAGCATAAAACATACAGGATGTGCAATGTGGCTGAGTTAATGATGCAGGAGAAACCTTTACTCAAGCATCCTTTCTGAGCTGTGCTTTGAACATTTATACGTGCTGCAGTTCAAATGTAAATTACAGACCTTTCAGCTGTAAGTTGATTTGCTTTTCCTCCCTTCTCCATATTGCAGGTAGAAAATGTCAAATTACTAGATCGTTATACCAATAGGAAGCCAGCAAATGGGACGTTATACCTGACAGCTACCCATCTGATCTACGTAGATGCTTCAGCTGAAGTCCGGAAAGAAACATGGGTATGTTGTAATGTGTGGAACTTGTAAAAATATTAATTAAAATTTCTGATTCTGGTTGTGTGTAATTGTGGTTTCATTAATTTGGAGGTCATAATAATAAACTTTTATAGGACTTTTATGTAAAGTGTCTTACAAACATAGAGACAGTGTTAGATTCAGGAACAGAACCCTGCTTGCTTGACTTCCACCCCCAAGTTCAGTACACTAGACCACAATATCTTAATTTACAGCATTCGGATGTATGAAGAGTTGAAGGCAGCAGTACCTCAATCTGAGGGCAAATCTACGTTACCGTGCTACATCGGTGCAGCTGCACTGATACAGCTGTGCCAGTGGAGCGTATCTGGTGAAGATGTGCTATGTGGTGTAGCAGACTTATACTCTGTATCTGCAGAACTTTTTAAAATTTAAAATTTCCAGGAACTTGTTTCTTGTATTTGCTAGTGTATCTGTTTTCATTTGAGAATAAGATTCAGTATCTTGTGAGTCATCTTTTTAAAAAATTACTGCAATTCAGTGACTAATGTATCATTTCCATCCTAGTTAATGTTGGCATTAAGCAATGCAAGTGTGTGTCCATGATTTTCCCCCAAACGGAGGTAGTTGCCAGCACCAAAAATAGACTGATCAATAGCTATTATAATTGAAAAGCTCTTATTTTCCTTTGTGCAGTTTGACCATGCAAAGGAAATAAATTTTTTGTTGTCCACCCCTTAGTTAAATAACCCAATTTGAGGGGCTATTTGGATTTTTCATGTTTGCTAGGTAATTTGTCACTAATTAGCAAAGAAGGAGGTTGTGATGTTAAACGAGGTGCTGAAAGGAAATGATTAGATAAACAGAAACTTCTCTCAAATATTATTGCAGAATCATTCGTATCTGGTTATAATTGTCACTTGTCAGCTGGTGCAGAAAGATTTAGTCTCCTTTCCTGTTTTTCAGATTCTACATCATCATATAGCTACCGTGGAGAAGTTGCCTCTGACCACATTTGGATGTCCATTGCTTATTCACTGCAAGAACTTCCGTGTGGCACACTTTGTCATTGGACACGAACGGGATTGTCATGAAGTGTATACATCCTTGCTTAAACTTTCACAGCCAGGTACTCAGGAGTGAGTCTGTTTTGAAATCTAGAGGCAACTAATTGGCAAGTATGTTTGTTTGTGCAATGGGGAAAACCCTGGTTATTAGGCTGTTGGCTTTCCCTAATCAGCACAGGAAGGAAGGATTTGAAATCTTAAGCCATTTCCACCACTGTTGAGCTGCTGTTTACTTAGCACACTGTTGTAGCACAAAATTCTGGCCCTCAAAAGAGGGCTGGTAGCTTGCAAGTAAATGCAGTATTTACTGGGGCTGTCAACCAATTAAAAAGATTAACCGTGCAATTAATCGCATAGAGAAACAAAAATAGAATACCATTTATTTAAATGTATTGGGAGGTTTTCTACATTTTCTAATATATTGATTTCAATTACAACACAGAATACAAAGTGTACAGTGCTCACTTTATATTTATTTTTGATTACAAGTATTTGCACTGTAAAAAAACAAAATAAATAGTATTTTTCAATTCACCTAATAAAGAAATTGCACTACAGTACTTGTACCATGAAAGCTGAACTTACAAATGTAGAATTTTGTACCAAAAAAATGCATTCAAAAATAAAACAATGTAAAATTTTAGAGCCTGCTAGTCTACTCAGTCCTATTTCTTGTTCAGCCAATCGCTCAGACAAACAAGTTTGTTTACATTTGCAGGAGATAATGCTGCCCGCTTCTTGTTTACAATGTCACCTGAAAATGAGAGTAGGCATTCGAATGGCACTGTTGTAGCCGATGTCGCAAGACATTTACTTGCCAGATGTGCTAAAGATTCATATGTCCCTTCATGCTTCAACCACCATTCCAGGGGACATGTGTCCATGCTGCTGATGGGTTCTGCTTGATAACAATCCAAAGCAGTGTGAACCAACGCATGTTCATTTTCATTATTTGAGTCAGATGCCACCAGCAGAAGGTTGATTTTCGGTTTTGGTGGTTCAGGTTCTGTAGTTTCCGCATTGGAGTGTTGCTCTTTTTAAGACTTCTGAAAGCAAGCTCCATACTTCTTCCCTCTCAGATTTTTGGAAGGCACTTCAGATTCTTAAACCTTGGGTTGAGTGGTGTAGCTATCTTTAGAAATCTCACATTGATATCTTCTTTGCATTTTGTCAAATCTGCTGTGAAAGTGTTCTTAAAATGAACAATGTGTGCTGGGTCATCATCCGAGATTGCTCTAACATGAAATATATGGAAGAATGCGGGTAAAACAGAGCAGGGGATGTACAATTCTCCCCCAACTAGTTCAGTCACAAATTTAATTAACTTCTTTTTTTTAATGTGCGTCATTAGCATGGAAGCATGTCCTCTGGAATGGTGGCTGAAGCATGAAGGGGCATATGAATGTTTAGCATATCTGGCACGTAAACACCTTGCAATGCCAGCTACAAAAGTGCAACGCAAATGCCTGTTCTCACTTTCTGGTGACATTGTAAACAAGAAGCAGGCAGCATTATCTGCTGTAAATGTAAACAAACTTGTTTGTCTTAGCGATTGGCTAAACAAGAAGTAGGACTGAGAGGACTTGTAGGCCCTGAAGTTTTACATTGTTTTGTTTTTGAGTGCAGTTATGTAACAACAAAAAAAATCTACATTTGTAAGTTCTACTTTCATGACAAAGAAATTGCTTTATAGTACTTGTATGAGGTGAATTGAAAAATACTACTTTTTGTTTATCATTTTTACAGTGCAAATATTTGTAATAAAATAATATACGCTTTGATTTCAATTACAACACAGAATACAATATATATGAAAATGTAGAAAAACATCCAAAATATTTATTAAATTTCAATTGGTATTCTATTGTTTAATAGTGCGATTAAAACTGCGATTAATCGCGATTAACTGTGATTAATCAACAGCCCTAGTATTTATTACTGTGTAAATGAGATGGTTGGGAGAGTCTTAAGGCAGAATTGTTGATGCCCTCTGAAATGTGTCTAGTTTGCTATCCCAGAAGAACTTTATGATCCTCTTTTTTTAGTACTGGTGAAAGATGCTAAACTGACAGCCTGGTAAAATGAAGTCCTTTGTACAGATGCAGTGCAGACTTTGCCCACGCTGTCCCAGCAAAGTGCTTGAACCCTGGACTGGGTTTGAACTGATGACTTAGAGGAATATAGTATGATAAAAACTTTCATTTATCTCCTGAGCTGTTCAGTCTCCTTATTACAGTATTAGAATTAAAACTTTGTAATCTGGCATATGATCATATACAAGTTTCTGGTGCTCTGTTAATGGCTATTACTGTCCTATAGCTATGAAATATTACAGATACTGTGGTAACTGTCACTTGCAGGAAATAGAAAATTAGTTGGTTTCTATTGCCCTGTGGCTGCATATGTAACTTACTGTAACTATTCTGTCCTATTCATGGGTTCTCACAATTTACTCTTGTCAGGTTAAGATTTCTGTTTGCATGTCTGCTTCATCTGTTTTGGCAGAGCAAATAATTATTCATTATTTGCTAGTATGTGATTGACAGTTGAGGGTTACCTGTTTAGCAAGCTGGGTACTTTATCAGACTCTGGCAGGACTCAATCTGTCTCAGGAGAGCTTGCTGTCTTGAGTATCAACTGAGTGAGTTATTGACAGGATTTGCATTTTTTGAAGAGAAGGAATGAAATTGGAGGTGAGGGGTGGTGTGGAGGGGATGGCGGAATTACTGTTTCTCAGGCTCAGCCTGAAGCTCTTGTTGGGCTGACAGTAATACTCCAGAGATCTATCAAGTTTTTCTGCAGGAAGGAGAGCACACTATTGAAATGGGAAGCTACAGGCTGATAAGAACTGTGTTGTGTGAACTCTTTGCAGAAGCTGTTAGTTTTAGTTGCTCTCTGCTGTTTATGGATTAACTCTTCATGCATTGCTGGAAAAGGCCAATGTATTCTTAAAGGAACCTGTTAAGTAGGAAATACATTGCTTTAAGTGTAAAATTAAAATTTTAAAAGTTATTCATTTTAAAATGTTTGTTTTAGTGCTTGCTTGGTTTTATGGTGGATGTTTGTATTTTGTTTAGCATCATGATACAGGGTACTGGTGCTATGTATGGACCTGATCTAGTTGGGTCCTGAGTAGAGGCAATTCCCAATTACTAAAATTATGAATCTGAATGCATCTCAGGATCATATGTATATATGAATGAACATTATATGTACAGTTTTGGCCCTTAACATATTGCCCTTCATAAATATAGACCTTGATCCTGAGAGGCTCTTAACTCATTTTTGTCATTAGGCAATCTATCATGTATCACCTAATGTGATTAGAAATGTTTTTTCACTAACTTTCTTTTTTTATTTAAACCATACCTCTGTGCTCTCAGGATGCCCTGAACAACATTTTGGTAGTGCACGAGAAGCAGACTAGATACCTTTTTCAGGCTGAATAAAGTTCCACAAGTGAACAAAAAGAAATGGTGAAAATTAAAGTAAATACTTCAGATTGTGTCAGTTTTCATCTATGATGTTGTTAGTAACATAGGTAAAGAATCTGTACAACATACATGATATCTTAAGTTATAAGGTGGTAATTTAGACCATACCTTCTGATGGACAATGTTTACAGGTTTTTCATCATTATGAGTTGGAGACTGAATACACGTTGTCACTAATAGCATGCATGCAAAGGTTTCCTCTAAAGAGAATGGGGGAGAAGTGCATAACAAACTACTAGCAAAACTATTAGTATAGTTGGTTGTTCATGTTATAAAAGTACAAGTAACTTGCTGTATTTTTTTTTCTTCAGTCCCCTGGTGTGGTATAATAACATACATATGTTTCTAGGTCTCCCAATCATTCTTTACTGACTGCTTTAAACATTTGGTATAATGATATGCCAAAGAACCAGAAAAGGTTTGGTTCTACTCGCTTTCATTTAGTTGTAATCTAAATGCAGAACGGTGATTTGCCCTGTGTGCCTGACCCCAGGGACAATCTTTAGGAGAAAGTGTGGAACATTTGACTTTCTTTTGCAAGTGTATTAAATTTTTCTCTCTACTTAATTTTTAAATTTCTTCTCTCCAGTGAAACCTGAAGAACTTTATGCATTTTCTTATAACCCCAAAATGCCTAAAGATAACCGGGAGATTGGATGGAAGCTGATTGATTTAAAAGTAGATTATCAGCGTATGGGAATTCCAAATGACTTCTGGGAAATAACGGATGCTAATAAGGACTATGAGGTAACATCCGATGAAGTGAGCTGTAGCTCACGAAAGCTTATGCTCAAATAAATTGGTTAGTCTCTAAGGTGCCACAAGTACTCCTTTTCTTATTGTGCAGAGTAGCCACTCAGTGCAACATCCTTTTATTTGTACTAATGACATGGAACAGCCGTTCTACTGCTGCATAACTGATGCCTTGACAGAAGTGAGCTCAGTCTATCTAAAGTATCATCTTCTTGATATGAAGCCAGAGATCATGATACTGTAAAAGAGCAGAGAGCTGCAGAGTCTTCTTGATTTGCATGATCCCACTGGGAAAATACCAGATATTTATTTTCTAGAGAAGCATCAAACAAACTCACTAGGAAACTAAGATTCCTTTAGCTTCCCTAGGTAAAAGGGAACCTTCCCAACCCCCTTCCCCATATATACATTCCCAGGTGGGTATCTGATGTGTGGAGGAGCAGTGGAACCACTCTGCCTTTTCAGGTTGGGAGCAAAAAGAAAAGAACAAAAGCAGTAAAAAAGGACTGGCTCATTGTCTACTTGGTTTCAATCCTCTCTCAGAAAAAAGGGGCCTAAATCCCTGATTCTTCCACTCCTACTGAGCTGCTATTGCCAGTTGCTGCCTTCTCTCCTCTCTTTAAGCTCAGTTAAACCCAACAAGCTTTATGCCAAGAAAGATTTTAAGCATCACTTATTTAGACACCTGCTTTAAAATGTTCTCTATATTTCTTTGGAAATTGTAAATGGAGAGATCTCTTTCCTGGCTAAAAGACAAAGCAGTCAAATCTGAGAAAGGAGGCAGTCTATTAAATTGTATTGTGTGTATAATTCTGCCACCAGGCAATGGATATCCACCAAGGAACACAGACCTAAATTTTCAGAAGTGATCAGTAATTTTTGGTCCCTCAGTTTTTGAACACCCAACTTGAGGTCTCTGAAAGGTTGCTCCCAGCACTTCCTGAAAATTAAGCCTCTTCAGGCATCTGAAGTTGATCACCCAAAATCATTAGTCACTTTTGAAATTTAGGCTTCAGTGTATACCTCTCATTCGGGATCTCTTTATTTTTAATTCCTCTAGTGTTTCCCAGTTTAGGTTTACAAACAACAAATTTAAGTAAAGCCAGGCTTTGAGAATAATTTGTCTGAAGTGTACACTGAAAAGACGCCAAGCCTTAAAAATTTTGGGGGGCTGAAAATTATTCGAGTATCAGGGTAACACTGAACTCTGAGTATACGCTCTGTGTGGTTGGAGCTCATTCCAAGATGCACAGGCATTGGAGGGGGGCAGTTATTTTATTTAACGTAAGAACAACCTGTCTTCACTTCTAGTCTTTGCTCCTACATGAGCCATGATCCTCAGAAGATGCATTTTATTAGTATAATCTTACTATTCTATGCATTGCTATTGTCTTGTTTCTTCAAGGACAAATTGGAATTAGTATATCAAATGTTTACTTAGTTTCGTGCATCCATATTAATTATAGTGTTTCACATGTTTGAAAAACAGCATTAATTATTTTAATCTTTTGAAAGATTAATTCTGGTTGTATATCAAGCTGATCCATGGTTACTATTTATTAAAGCTAAGTAACAAATCTTTAATTATTCAGGCATGTTAATATCAAGCTGGCAAATTTAATATTTGGAATTTTCCCCCCCATTTGTACTCTAGGTCTGCAACACGTACCCTCCAGAAATAGTGGTGCCAAAGGCTACTAATAAAGCAACTGTGTTTGGAAGTTCAAAGTTCAGAAGCAGAGGGCGGATCCCAGTGCTTTCCTATCTTTACAAAGAAAACAATGTTAGTTATGCACATTCTGGTCGTCTTCTCATTATTTTTCTTGCTGCCCACCCAGCTTTAATATAGGGAAGGAATGTGATCAAGTTGTTAAAAGAATTGGAGAGTTAGAACAGAAGCCAGGAGTTGTGTCTCTGCCACTAGCTTGCAATGTGACCTGATATAATCCTATGAGATATGGGTAATGCTGACCTATTTCATAAGGAGTTGAGGCTTAATTGTTTTTTAAAGCACTTGAGATCCTTCTATGAGCAATGTATATGCAAGTGTAACTATTGTTTTTTACGTTTTGAAGAAATTTCTAAGCAAACACAACTTCAGCTATCAGAAGTTGAGACTCTCTTTGCTACTTTCCCTTTTCCCCAAATAAAACAGTCACTTGGCAAAGCTTGTCCTTTACACCAACATAAAAAAAGCATGATCCTTTCAAACTTCCTCTTTGAAATCTCACTTGGATCAATTGTAAGAAAAGCCTTTTTGGGTTTGTAAACTAAGTTAGTTATAATGGACAATCTTTAACAAATTGCAGCTTAACTCAGCTCAATTTTCTGACTTTTGAACAGAAGGAAATAGCTTGGAACAAATCCCTATTTTTTTTGTATTAACTCAGAATAAGTGAAGTTTGTTCTAACTGAAGAGTAGAATGCAGCTTTTTTAATTTTGTTGTTTCAGCATTGTTTCAGGCACAGAGATGAGCAAAATCCTGTCACAGTTAACTTGTTAGGCTCAAGGTGCTTTCCTGAGGAAGCTTGTCTTGACACAACAAATTGCATGAAGTTGTGTTGTCAGAAACTACTGAAGTTTACAGTCAAATTCAGCATTGCTACAAGTATGGATCGGTAATAGCTAACTAAAGTCATGAAGAGAGGAAGTCAGAACAAGGGAAAGGGAGTGGGGAAGCGGGACAGCAACAGTTGGGATATGGTGTATGTATGAGATAGAATAAATGGGCCAAACGTGAACATAGATCAGTCACTGTCCAACATTTAGACTGTGTTAAACAATGTCTGGCTTTTATATAGAGACCTCAGCCAGCTGGGGTTGATTTATCGCGTCTAGTCTAGACGCGATAAATTGACCTACGAGCACTCCCCCGTCGACTCCGGTACTCCACCAGAGTGAGAGGTGCAGGCGGAGTCAACGGGGGAGCATCAGCAGTCGACTTACCGCAGTGAAGACACCGCGGTAAGTAGATCTAAGTACATCAACTTCAGCTACACTTTCATGAAGTTGCGTATCTTGGATCGATCCCCCTCCCCTAGTGTAGACCAGGCCTTAGTTGAGTTGGGCTGGAGATCCTGTTGTTGTTAAAGACGAGGCTTAGAAAGAAAGGTCCCCTTGTTTGACAGTCTCTTAGATAGTATTGAAGATAGTAATAACTGTCTTTGCACATGGTGGTTGGGATTCAGCTTGAGCTGGTAGAGAAGGTAACGTCATTTGGGTCCCTCTCTTTCCGGCCCCTTCTGATCAAGACACTTCTCAGGATCAGGATGGTGAAGGCCCGGAGTCCCAGGAAACGGTGGGAGTGGCATCCATGATATGAAGCTCGCTCCAGTAGCCTTCTCTGTTCTTTCCATCTGTTGTTGTTGTTCATTTTTGGTCCTTTAGTACTTTCCCCACAAAATATTTGTTTTAAGGACCCAAGATGGGAGTGATAAGTGGAATAGCCCATCCCCTCTGTGACGAGATCACCGGGGTGCAGCCTGGGACAGTGGGACCGCTCTGTCCCTTTCTCTCTCCAGCCTGGGCTGTCTCTCACAATGCCTTGCTAGTGACAAGCAGTAAGCCCCTCTAGGCGGTGTTATCACTCAGCAGCACAACCACATGTGGAGCCCCACACTCAGCTAGATTGCATGAATGCTTCCAGAGCCGCTCATGAATCACACAGAGAAAGGCATTAGCAAAATCCCGCTAGCTCCCAGCACTTTACCTCAGGAATATACCGTCTTGCACTGCTGAAGATGAGCAGTGCAGATTTATTAATTTGGTTCACCACTTCATCAGTGCAGGTGAGTCATTCATTGTAGCTCCCTCGCTGGACAATGGCTGATGTCTGTTCAACAGCACCCCCCTGGTTGTTGGTTACCTCCCTTGTCAGTGTCTCTGTATAGTTGGTATTTGGGTGCCTCCCAAACCCACAGCATATTTTAGTGAAAACCATACAACACAATTCTTATAATTTCATATGTATTGGTGATGTGCATATTTAGATAGAACAGTGTCTTTCAGCTGATCATAACCTTTTCCCTGCTACCTCACATGGCATGCTTTATATGCAATATCACAGTTATATACAGATGAGGAATATGGGGGTTAAGAGACACTTCCCTAAGGTATAGTGTGTCACACCCTCATTATGTTGTCCACCAATTAGGCCTAATATCCAACATACAAGCTTTGGCTCATTAACTTCCAGCTCCACGTCTTCTGTTTTTAGCGAGCATAATTTCAACACAGACCTTGAATCAGATCAATTTGGCCTTTTTGTTTAGTTATTCAGTTATTCGATCTCCCTTTTGCATCGTTTGCCATCCACATTTGTTGTTATAGGTTATTATGGCATTTTATGAACTTCCACATACTTTTAACAGTTGAGTGCATGATTAAGGTAAATTTGGAGGCCCAATTATTACAACAGATAGAAGTCATTAGGCAGAAGAGCAATGCATTTGAGAGGAGGGTGGATAATTGTCTCCATAGAAGCACAATCCACTTGAGACTCCCAAAGCTCTTGAGAAGATTAGAAGCATGAGCTGGAATTTTTCACTAATTTGTCCACGTGACAGAAGCTTTACAGTTAAACAGAGACCAGGCTTAGAACCATCCCCATCAAATTTTAGCGTGTCCCTCCGAGCAATAAATATTCCTGATTTTGATCTTTTCTCTACAGTAAACTATTGTGTGTTTCAGGCTGCCATATGTCGCTGTAGCCAGCCTCTCTCTGGTTTCAGTGCTCGCTGTGTGGAGGATGAACAGATGCTGCAGGCAATTAGACAAGCCAACCCAGGGAGTCCCTTCATGTATGTTGTAGACACAAGGCCAAAGGTATCACTTAATGGGATTTGTGGATGTTTCTAAAGTTCACATCTGTTATGTCAACACTGCTTCCAATGGATCATGGTTTTCAGATCTCTAACCTAGTATAGTATGAGGAAGCTCTGCTAAAATTATGGTGGGGGATGTCAGAGGCCACTCCTTCCTTCCCCAAGAAACTGGTGTCCACCTCACCGCTCCTTAATGATGAACTCCGTGTCCAGCTGCCGTTCTTGGTCCTAATGTCTCCCCTCCTCCCATTCGTTTGTGTGAGATCAAACTGCGGTGATCATAGGGGCACTCGTTCCTAGAGTATACCAGATTATCTGACGTTATAGTTAAGAGTAGCCCAACTTTAATGACCTTTAGTGGTTGACTGAGGCAGTGGAATGGGTCCCAGTACAGAGGTTAGGCCCCGAGTTTATCATTGACGTGGAGAGGGGAGTTTAAAGTACTGGTTGCACAAATCCGAAGTGCTAGTATTGGTGTGGCTCAGAGGCACAGTGGCCTTCAAGGATTATCTGGTTTCATACAGTCTGAAGAGGTGCAGTTCCTGCAATGTTCTGACATAAAAGTAATTTTAATGAATATTGCAGTGGAGAGCATAAAAGTTGCTAGTGCACTGTGAAACCTGCCATTACAGTATACGGAGTTCCTTTTACCTCAGTAATGGCACTTCAGGGCTAAAACGTCACTGTTGGGATGTTGGCTCAGTAATAGCTCTGTCCTAGGCGATCGGGAAATGCTTGCATGAAGTTGCACTGAAACATCTAATGATTACATCTTGAGACATAAATAGCTTGAAAACAAGGTGAGATGTCTGCATCTGTTGTGGACCTATTCATGAAGAGTTCTCGGCATAAGGAAATTGGAACATGAGGATTTGCATGAGGATATCCAACTACAAAAAAAGCAGCTCTATACTGCTGGCCATTTTGAATCTGAAGTAGTGAGCTCATCTACTATTAGGGGATATTGGCATGGCCTGTATTAGACTGGAAATGGGACACACAAGGTGCAGATCAGGTGTCGCCTCCAGGTAAACATAGAGGATGTTTCAGCAAGTCTTCGGCTGTTGAGTATGGTGTTTCCTAGAGCTAATTCTGTTGTGCTATTTGTTCCATAATCATTTGTTTGTAGTAACATTGATCATAATACATTCATCTGGCATTTGTGTGGCGCTCATGTACTTTGACAGGTGTTCCATCGACATTTATGATTAAATTAATGGCTATGTAGTGATAATCCTCTCGATGGCAAGGGAGGAGATTATATTTAGCCACGTTTCTCCCTCTCACCAGCCAGCGTTTAACCTGTTTAAGGAGAATGAAATAACCTAGATTTATTTTCACTATGTGCTACTAGGCTTGTGTTTCTGAATCTCTCTACCTCATTCCTTTCCATGGAGGCAAACTACTCCACTTCCAAAATCCATGGATTTGGGATTGAGAGTTAAAACTGAGGTCCTATTCACTTGTGACCATTCTAGATTTTATGGTAACTTTAGTATGGGCCTGGCTCAATTCCATTCTGGATAATCAACATCCCTTTTCCTTAACTTCTTCCTGCAACTTCAATTGAATACGGTATTCTTGCTGTTGTAAACTTACACATTGTTGCGGTTTGCTAATAAGCAGCTGCCATGTTCCACCTCTGAGTTGGCTGCATTTTAGTGATAGATTAAACAAACTCTCTTTATTTTTTTTTCAAGTGCTTTGGAATCCTTTTATTATTTTTGCAGCACCATGCACATTTATGGTGGTTTATAAAAATATTTCTGCTAGATGAAAGATGTGTTCAAATGTAACTATTGCTTTTATTTGTTGCTTTTTTTTCTAGCTTCTCAATTAAAAAGAAAATGAATCTCAGTTGTGATAACAGTGAAACTTCTATAGTTAAACAAGCTTTTGGTACTACTTTGTGTTAGGCAGCTTGAAATTGACATCCAGGTTCTTAAGCCTTTGCCTAGTGTTAGTTGACTGCACACACGTAATTTTAGTAAAACGATTGGAAACAATTAATGGGCAAAAATAACCAAAACTAACAACGTTCCCCACCACTCTCACTTTTGTGAACTTGCTTTGCCTGATGTCTGATGTTCTGGAAGATGAAAAGCATTTGTGAGCCAGGTTTGCTTATGCATTTTTTTCACTTGATTTCTACAGTTAAATGCCATGGCAAACCGAGCTGCTGGTAAGGGTTATGAGAATGAAGATAACTATGACAACATTCGCTTTAAATTCATCGGCATAGAAAACATCCACGTGATGCGGAGCAGCTTGCAGAAACTCTTGGAAGGTATGGCACTTGCCTTTGTCCCTGTGGTGTTGGTTGCCACCTATTGACGTAACTCGCACTCCACAATAGACACATCCTGTGTACATAACTGCATGTGCACTTCGGGGCATGGGACAGAAAAAAGATAAGGAGAGTAAATATCTGGCTTTGTGCTAGTCTTATAGAAAAGGCTCAAAGTGTTACAGTATTTTAGCTGATGTTAAAATGTTCTTTAAAAACTTGTTGGTGAAAGAGACAAGCTTTCGAAGAAGAGCTCTAGGTAGGCTTGAAAGCTTCTCTCTCTCACCAACAGAAGTTGGTCTAATAAAAGATATTACCTCATCCACCTTGTCTCACTAATATCCTGGGACTGACATGACTGCAACAATACTGCATACTTTAAAAAAGGATCTGATAAGAGGCATTGTGTTCAGTTTTACCATGCATCTAAAATAAAAGCTAATATTTAGCAAATTTTGTCATTAAAAGTAAACAATCAACCACATACAAAAATAAAATAAAAACAAACAAGTAAGATGATCATAGCCTTTTACCATTAAGCTGATCATTAGTTAATTTATGAAATACTGAAATGCAATTGAAAGAAGTTATTTTTATTTGGGTTATTTTGGTATGAGTAATCTGTGATGTGAGAGTAGGTTTCAGAACTCTCCTGCAGGAGAGTTAACAACTTGCACTATGTAGCTTTTATTTTTTTCATTTGTTTTTAAATGTGAATGCACATTCTCATGGCCTTGCACTGCTATTTGGGATGGACTTGAGGGGACACTCTTCTGGACCAGTGGAGATTAGGGGTCTGATTCTCCTCTCATTTACACTGATGTAAATTGGGAGCCATGCCATTGAAGCTAACGGAGCTGTTCTGGTCTAAAACTGAAAGGGGACTCAGACCCTAAGTGAAGAAAGAGAAGAGTGAGAGTATTGATACAGTACTTCCTGCTGGCTTATTCACTATAGTATTAACATCCTTCTGCTGGCAGAGTCTGGGGAACGTTTTGAAGCTGATACTATAAGTCCTTCTGTCTTGTCCCATTGCCTAGAATCGTGAGGCATATAATACAAACACAGTCATTCAAAATATATAGGAGGTTAATATTTGGGTTGTCAGTGTAATGCTATGGAGTGATCGAATAACTGATGCCCAGATCAGCTGGTCTGGTAGGATCCAGGGTTTGGTATTGGCCTTGGAGAAAAATCAGGCTAGACGGAACAGGGGGTTTGGTATATGCAAAAGTACTGCTCTAGTCAAGAGGACCTGATGCTGGATGATTTATTTTGGAGTGGGTGAAAAAGCAGAATAAATGCTAGTTTATTCTTATTTTATCCCCTTGGCTAGAAGGCCTTGACAAAGATAGTGTGTCTCAGAGGTTCTGAGGAACTATTGAACTATAACATTATAAGCATTTTCTACCATGCTTTTCACCATATTATCCGAGCCCTCTTCAGGTGAGATACGTCATTTACCCCTAGAAATTAGAACTCCCCATCTTTCTCTAGTCAGTTTCTTATAGTGATTATATGCTGGTGGTGTCTGAGTATGTATGATGTTCTATAATGAAGGGATGGGTAAACACATAAAACCTTAAATCACCTGCCTTGGTTGAAGAGAGCTCTTTTGAAATGAGATTTTGATTATAATGGTGAAAGGAGGGAAAAGATACTCCAGGCTTAAATGCTAGAGCCCTCTGCAAGCTAAAGAATTTTAATTGTGTGTTTACACACACACACACACAATATCCATAGTGTGTGATCTCTTTAAAGAGAGAAAATTGATTCCTGTATTTCAGTATTCAGAGAACATTAGCTTTCAGGATCAACCAAGCTGTGTCACTATTATTCAGTGGAGGAGGATTAGCACTGATGGACAGGAGGGGTTGAGAAAATCATGGTTACTGTGCATTTCATTTGAGAAATCTCTGCTAATTCTTTTGTTTGTGTTTTCAGTGTGTGAAACAAAATCTCCCTCAATGAGTGACTTTCTTACTGGACTGGAGAACTCAGGCTGGTTACGGCACATTAAAGCTGTAATGGATGCTGGAGTCTTTCTTGCTAAGGTATAACTTTCCCCAAGAGAAATTTATTTTTTTACACACGCGCGCACACACACACCCCTCCTCCTCCTGTTAGTAATGACAGCTGTGAAATAGTTGCCCAAGAGAAGTGGGGGAAGCCCCATTGTTTGGACACTTAACACTAGATTGGACTCTCTACCCGAAAATGTAGAAAATGAGCCTGCAATGGTAAAGACTTAGACTGGGAGACCTAACTGTCTCTTTGTGTGTGTCTTGTGACTATAATATAGTGTTTTCCTACATGGATTGAAACTGTGACCTATCCAGTATATTCCAACGAGCAACATTACCTACTGTTCATTTGTTCTCAATTTTATTTTACTTCAATTTGAATAATTAAAAAAGATGCCTAGGTGCCCTGATGTGTAATTAATGTTGCAAACAACTCATAACTTTTCTTAACACTTTCACTAGTTAGCAAAAATTGTGGTGTTCTAAGTGAGGGTTTTTCTGAGTGTGTTTGTCATCTCCTGTCACTATATGCTATATGGATGGCATAATTTTGAACTTTTAACACCGATCTCTTTTTCCATGGGCTATTGTAAGGCGCATGACTTTTCTTCTGATCAAGTGGAAGGAGCAAATTTGCTGCCGCAAACAGATCTTCAGTAACCGCAAAGGGAATGCAGGAAATGATTGGTAGAAATCAATTGCCTTGCATAAGTATTCTCTCTTCTCTGGGTTGCTCCATGGTGAATTCTTTTCTCTTTTTTTTTAAAAGAGGAATGATTTTGTATTAGTCTTCTGCTACCGGTACAAAGGAAGAGAGACACAAATATGGGAGGAAGTTGGGGTGATGATCTTCCTCTGTCCCCTAATTTTCCTTGAAAATTCCCAGTCCCAGGGTAGCGATAGGGTCAACTTTCCTCACTTACATCCTTCTTTAAGATTTCTTCCCCCATAATGCCCACAAGAAGTGTCAGCAACAAATACATATTATACGGATATGAATATACACATGCCAAGTAATTGCATGTTCATATTTCTGAAATCTGTGTCCTTCCTCATCCCGACTCTTCCTTGCTGTTTGTTACCTCCCACCAACTTGTGTAACATTTCAGGTTAAATTGAAAACTCTTAGAGGTGAGGGCCACATCTCTGTATTCTGTAATGTGCCGATTGGAAACTCTATTAAAGATAAATCAGACTTTGTGAGATGACGGGATTATGTTTAGTTACCACAACTACCAAGCTGTTAAATTGTGTTCTGTTTTATTCTCTTCTTGGCAGGCAGTGAAAGAAGAAAAAGCCAGTGTCTTAGTCCACTGCTCAGATGGGTGGGATCGTACAGCTCAGGTCTGTTCACTGGCTAGCCTCCTCTTAGACCCGTTTTATAGAACTTTTAAAGGACTCATGGTAAGAACAGATATGCTTTGGGTTTTAAAAATGAAGTATGCATTGTAGCGTTGTGAAGCGTTTGGAATGTAAACAAGCCCTGATTAAACACTTTAGATCAGTGTTTCTCAAAGCCTGTCTGCTGCTTGTTCAGGGAAAGCCCCTGGCAGGCCAGACTGGTTTGTTTACCTGCTGCATCCGCAGGTTCGGCTGATTGCGGCTCCCACTAGCCACTGTTCGCTGCTCCAGGCCAATGGGGGCTGCAGGAAGGGCAGCCAGCATGTCCCTTGGCCCCTGCTGCTTCCCGCAGCCCCCATTGGCCTGGAGCGGCAAATTCTTCTGATTCTGATCAGGACCACTGGGTGCTAATATAATATAAAAGACATTTTTTCATTTTTGTAACATCCAATATGTACCTTATGAATCATAAAAGTGTAGTCATTCCCAGGTGAATATAATACCCGAAAAAGATCCCGAAACCATTAAAACAAAATAATGTATTTGCCAAAGAAATACTGCATGTAGGTGTATGGGTATCTTCTGCTCTTTAAATCCCTGGATGACGACTTCTGGGCTGACTATGTAATATGGTCTAAAAAGGTATTCCTTTAAGGCACCGATTCATTTATTCAGTGCATCACTGTACATGTCCTTGCTAAGCTAATCCCATATATTTTCTTTGATAAGGGTTTTATGCAGGTTCATACTTTTCTAAAATAGAAACATCTCAATTAAGTAAACAAAAAAATCCAGCTTTAATTAAGGCCTGTACCATTTGATAGAATACTCCTTACAGTCCCATTTATATGTTTTTAAAAATAAAATTTTCAAGGTATTTTTGGGTCTCTTCAGAATGAAGTAGCTGTGTAGTGGAATAAACAGTGATGGTTCTAGCATATACCTCAAGAAAAATGTCCAGATGTCTGGTCTGTGGGGTTATGTTTTGAAAGGGTTTACTTGTCTCCTGGGGGTAGTAATGTATTTATTGAAATTAATTCTTATGTTAATAAAGCAAAATCACCAGCAAAGTGACAGCACAAAGATTCTCAATAAGATTCAGAATAACATCCTATCCCAGCAATAGTCTAATACTGGTGATGGAGGATTGTTCCAATTCCATAAATCATCTTATAATTTTCATCAACCTTTTTTGATAAATAGGCAGGGTACGACAGATACTATCCACTAAGCCTAGCTAGAAGAATTCTGTGGTATTGAGGCATCATTTCACTTTTTTCCAAGCAACTTAATAGTTTTTCATTTACTTTCTCTCTCTCTCTCTTTGAAACTGAAGGTTCTAATAGAAAAGGAATGGATTGCGATGGGCCACAAGTTCTCACACAGGTAAAAGCAGATTATACTCGGGGTGGTAACAGGAGGGAAGGGTTGAAGGTAAAATGCAACCTGTATGTGCTTAGAGTAAGGGGCATTTGCTCTTTTTGAATTGGAATCCTTAGGGTTCATCAACTCTTGGGTTTTGTGCATGTTTTCCTATATTCATTGATTTATAAAATGAGCAAATTATTTAATCTCTACACTTCCATTTCTCCATCTGTACAATGGGTTGATATTACATTGATACTGGGTGTGAAACAGTCACGTTTTGGAGGGGCTTTTTGCCTCTGATACCCTTCTGTGTTGACTGGGCTAGGGGCAAAACCCAACAAACATTTACAGAGTATTTGCAGCTTTAACTTCAGCTCACAATTCTAGTACTAACCAATTTAAGAGTTGCATTCCATGGGCTTATAAAAATGTTGCTCTCTAATTGATAATCCATTTGTACTGCATGGTAATTTAATTAACAAATGAAAAATACAGAGATTTACTTGGTCCAGACTAACACTAGGAAGAAATAGTCTGATTATTTTATCACATTAAATGGTGAAGAACTGAGGTTCTGTACTGAAGTGAACTTTGTTTAACAATTGTCTCAATATGAAAATACTCTTGTTTAATAGTGTAGTCAATAAATATTTTTTCTTAGAGTGAGACACACCTGAAGAAAAGCCCATTTAGAGATCCACATAACATTACCTTATAAGGACTTATCCAAAGATGAACTGCAGCCCAAACAAACATATCCCACAGTTCTTCCCTCTGTGGGAAGAACTGTTTTCACCTTGTGTTTTTCTAAGACCAGAAACTAAATGTGCCTTTCACCAGTATTGTAAAGGAAGGACAGCATAAAATTTAAATTACTTTTTGCACACTTTGTCAAGTTCTTAGGGAAGAGTGAAATTTCATCATCGCCTAGGAACATAGGATGAGATAGTTATTCTGCCCCTAGTCATGGCTGGTGCACGATGCTTCATGGGAAGGTGAATTTCTCCTTTGTAATTTGGTTAGCTGCATGATACTGTAGATGGAATGAAGGAGTTCAGGCTGTGACTTTGTCCCCTGAATGTATTCAGCTTGCTCTCTGTAGCAGGAGACCATGTTGCCATTAGCTTGGAAAAAATAGTACTGAACAATTTGTTTGCCCCAAGCAAACTTGCAAAAGTTGCTACTTGTTTCTGTAGAGTTGAAGGCAGTGTCCCTTTCCAACCCACTGGCTTTCCTGGCAGTGGTGGAATGTTCAGTGCCAGAGTAGGAGAACTGCCTGCTTTGCTAAACTGTTGTGAACCCTCCTTTGTTCTGGTCCTTTTGTTTCTGGATATACTAAAAGGAAAAATAATCCTTTCTTACCTAGAAAACATTTTGCAAAATTATATGAGGTGTTCTGAGCCTCATCTAAGCAATAATGTTCTTTGAATGATTGTCCGTATGGATTCCAGTCTTTGTGTGCAAGTTGGATTATTTTGGACAGCAATGTCTGCGAAGCCCTGCCTGTGCCCTAGGTCCTGCGCACCCTCCATCCAAGGGCATAAAGTGCAGAACAGGCCCAACTACGCCTCGGTTTTTTCTTACCGCCCATTGCAGGAAGATGGAACCCATGCAGTATCTGCCCTTTCCCAGAGCACTGTGGTAGTGAAGTTTTTCACATGCCTAGTCACCCATTGGCAAAATATATATTTTAATTAAATACATTTGTTAGTATAGAGTATGGAAAGATGTGGGTGGTACTAGCTTCATGGCAGAAACTAAATCACCAGTATTTAAGATCTGTCCCCTGTGTAATTCTTTGCCTATTAATGACGGGTTCTCCTATTGCCTATTCTGCACTGGAGATAGACACATCGCAGAACCGTGTTCTATTTGACACACTTTTTCCAAATGCACTCGGAGTAAGGGAAGCCTGTCTGAAGCTGTTCTTCCTTGAGATTGATACAAGATTCCTCAGACACTGAGGCCTGGTCTACACTACGGGGTTAAGTTGAATTTAGCTGCGTTAGGTCGATTTTAAAAATGACCGCATCCACACAACCAACCCCGTTCCGTCGACCTAAAGGGCTCTTAAAATCGACTTCTATACTCCTCCCCGATGAGGGGAGTAGCGCTAAAATCAACCTTGCTGGGTTGAATTTGGGGTAGTGCAGATGCAAATAGACAGTATTAGCCTCCAGGAGCTATCCCAGAGTGCTTCAATGTGGCCACTCTGGACAGCACTGTCATAAATATAAAGGGAAGGGTAAACCCCTTTGAAATCCCTCCTGGCCAGGGGAAAGCTCCTCTCACCCATAAAGGGTTAAGAAGCTAAAGGTAACCTCGCTGGCACCTGACCAAAATGACCAATGAGGAGACAAGATACTTTCAAAAGCTGGGAGAAGGGAGAGAAACAAAAGGTCTGTGTGTCTGTCTATATTCTGTCTTTGCCGGGGATAGACCAGGAATGGAGTCTTAGAACTTTTAGTAAGTTATCTAGCTAGGTACGTGTTAGATTATGATTTCTTTAAATGGCTGAGAAAAGAACTGTGCTGAATAGAATAACTATTTCTGTCTGTGTATCTTTTTTGTAACTTAAGGTTTTGCCTAGAGGGGTTCTCTATGTTTTGAATCTAATTACCCTGTAAGGTATCTACCATCCTGATTTTACAGGGGGGATTTCTTTATTTCTATTTACTTCTATTTTTATTAAAAGTCTTCTTGTAAGAAAACTGAATGCTTTTTCATTGTTTTCAGATCCAAGGGTTTGGGTCTGTGGTCACCTATGCAAATTGGTGAGGCTTTTTATCCAACATTTCTCAGGAAAGGGGGGGTGCAAGTGTTGGGAGGATTGTTCATTGTTCTTAAGATCCAAGGGTCTGGGTCTGTAGTTACCTAGGCAAATTGGTGAGGCTTTTTACCAAACCTTGTCCAGGAAGTGGGGTGCAAGGTTTTGGGAAGTATTTTGCGGGGAAAGACGTGTCCAAACAGCTCTTCCCCAGTAACCAGTATTAGTTTGGTGGTGGTAGCGGCCAATCCAAGGACAAAGGGTGGAATATTTTGTACCTTGGGGAAGTTTTGACCTAAGCTGGTAAAGATAAGCTTAGGAGTTTTTTCATGCAGGTCCCCACATCTGTACCCTAGCATTCAGAGTGGGGGAGGAACCTTGACAAGCACTTTGAACTCCGATGCACTAGCCAGGTACACAGGAAAAGCCCCGGGAACTTTTGAATTTCATTTCCTGTTTGGTCAGCATGGCGAGCTCAGCAGCACTCAGCAGCACAGGTGACCATGCAGTCCCAGAATCGCAAATGAGCTCCAGCATGGACCAAAAGGGAGACACTGGATCTGATTGCTATACAGGAAGAAGCATCTGTGCAGGCAGAACTCCGATCCAAAAGAAGAAATGCAAATATATTTGCCAAAATCTCATAGGGCATGTTGGACAGAGACTACACCGGGGACACACAGCAGTGCCGCGTGAAAGTTAAGGAGCTCAGGCAAGCCTACCAAAAGATAAAGGAGGCAAATGGTCACTCCGGGTCAGAGCCCCATACATGCTGCTTCTGTGAACAGCTGCATGGCATTCTAGCGGGGGACCCTACCACTACCCCACCACTGTCCGTGGACATCTGCAAGGGGGGAGTCTCACGCCACACAGAGGAGGATTTTGTGGAGGAGGAGGATGAAGAGGAGAATGCACAGCAGGCAAGTGGTGAATCCATTCTCCCCGGCAGCCAGGACCTTTTCATCACCCTGGAGCCAATACCCTCCCAAGGCGGGATCCCTGACCCTGAAGCCGGAGAAGGGACTTCTGGTGAGAGCACATTTGTAACTACAGTACAGGGTTTAAAAGCAATAGTGTTCATGGTCACCTGGTTGAAATAGGGGAATTTTTGTAAGGGAACAGTAAAAGGACCCCATTCATGCTGGGCTGTTTGCGCTTGGCTAAAACGGATCATCCCAGAGAATAGCCACGCGGCGGGGGGAGGGAGAGGTGTGAAGGGATCATCCTGGAGAATAGCCATGGGGTGGGGGGTAGGTGTGTGCTTCACATCTACCCGAATACTGCAGCCCCTTCTTTTAAATGTGAAACCCAACCCATTGCTTGCTCTGGGAAGGGAGGGTGCTGCAGTTTGAAACGTTCCCACATGTTGCAAAGGTGTAAGAAGCCAACTCAGTTTTACTCTCCCTTATCTCCCCCCAGGTGCAAATGTTTCTACTCTTCTCCCATCATCTCTGTCCCTGAGGTTATTGCAGATTAGAAGGTGGAAAAAAATGGACTTGCGATGACACATTTTCCGGGCTCATGCAGTCCTCCCACACTGATAGGGCACAGCTTAATGCATGGAGGCATTCAGTGGCAGAGGCCAGGAAAGAATTAAGTGAGCGCGAAGAATGGAGGCAGGATGCGATGCTGAGGCTAATGGGGGAGTAAACGGACATGATGAAGCATCTGTTGGAGCTGCAGGAAAGCCAACAAGAGCACAGACCCCCGCACTGCATCCACTGTATAACCGCCTACCTGCCCCATGTTCCATAGCCTCCTCACCCAGATGCCCAAGAACGTGGGGGTGGGGCCCTCTGGGCATCCAGCCACTCCACTCCAGAGGATGGCCCAAGCAAAAGAAGGCTGTCATTCCAACAGTTTGATTTTTAGTGTGGCTACAAAAAGCAATGTGGCCTTGTCCTTCCCTCCTTCTGCACTCCACCCAGGCTCCCTTGTCAGCTATCTCATTTTTTTTTTAATTAATAAAGAATGCATGGTTTCCAAACAATAGTTACTTTAATTTGAATGGGAGAGGCTGGTTGGCTTACAGGGAACTAAAATCAACAAAGGGGGTGGGTTTGCATCAAGGAAAAACATATACAACTGTCACACCGAAGCCTGGCCAGTCATGAAACTGGTTTTCAAAGCCTTTCTGATGCACAGTGTGCCTTACTGTGCTCTTTTGATCACCCTGGTGTCTGGCTGCTCAAAATTGGATGCCAGGTGATTTGCCTCAACCTCCCACCCTGCCATAAACATCTGCCCCTTACTCTCACAGCCATTATGGAGCACACAGCAAGCAGCAATAACAATGGGAATGTTGGTTGCGCAGAGGCCTGACCTAGTCAGCAAACAGCACCAGTGCACTTTTAAATGTCCAAAGGCACATTCTACTACCATTCTGCACTTGCTCAGCCTATAGTTGAACTGCTCCTTACTACTGTGCAGGCTGCTTGTGTAAGGCTTCATGAGCCATGGGAGCAAGGGGTAGGCTGGGTCCCCAAGGATAACTACTGGCATTTCAACGTCCCCAAGGGTAATTTTCTGGTCTGGGAAGTAAGTCCCTTGTGATCCACCAGTGCTTGCAACACCATTGAGAAGTACCCCTTGCAGTTTATGTACTGGTTGGCAAGGTGGTCTGGTGCCAAGAAGGGGATTTGCGTTCCGTCTATCACCCCACCACAGTTAGGGAACCCCATTGCAGCAAAGCCATCCAGCATGACCTGCACATTTCCCTTGATAACTGAATGTCAGTGACTGCATTGGCTACTTGGATCACAGCAGCCCCCACAGTAGACTTGCCCACTCCAAATTGATTCCCGACTGACGGGTAGCAGTTAGGCGTTGCAAGCTTCCACTGGGCTATTGCCACTTGCTTCTCAACTGTCAGGGCAGCTCTCATCTTGGTATTTCTGCACTTCAGGGTGGGGGAAAGCAACTAACAGAGTTCCAGGAAAGTGGCCTTGCGCATGCGAAAGTTTTGCAGCCACAGGGAATCGTCCCATACCTGCAACACTGTGGGGTCCCACCAGTCTGTGTTTGTTTGCCAGGGCCAGAATCGGCGTTCCACTGTATTAACTAGCCCCACTGTTGCCATGCTGTCCCAATTGCCACAGCCCGTGCTTTCAGAAACGTCTGTGTCCATGTCCTCATCAAAATCCTCCTCGTGCTGGTGTCTCTTAGCCTGGTTCTGCATGGACTCCAGGATAATGTGCGAGGTGTTTACAAATGTCACAACAGCAGCGGTGATGGGAGCTGAGTGGGCTCCATGCTTGCCGTGGCATTGGTCTGCAGGAGAGCAGAGTTGCAGCAGAAGCAGTGGATGATGACGGTTAGCAGTCCTACTGCACCGTCTGCTGACAACAGCACACAGGACAAAACAGCAGCAGTGACAGTGAGCTGAGCTGAGCGGGCTTCATGCTTGACCTGGTATGGTGTCTGCACGGAAAAAAGGCACGAAACAATTGTCTGACATTGCTTTCACGGAGGGAGGGGCGACTGATGACATGTACCCAAAACCACCCGCAGCAATGTTTTTGCCCCATCAGGCATTGGGAGCTTAACCCAGAATTCCAATGGGCAGCGGAGACTGCAGGAACTGTGGGATAACTACCCACGGTGCACCGATCCATAAGTCGATGCTAGCCATGGCAGTGAGGATGCACTCCAACTTAATGCGCTTAGTGTGGACATACACAATCAACTGTATAAAATCGATTTCTAAAAATCGACTTCTATAAGATGGACCTAATTTCATAATGTAGACATACCCTGAGAGGAGGGCTGTCGCTAGGCCTCAGCCATTTGGTCAGTCTCTCTCTCTCTGTTAGTGTCCTGGTGAACCGAGATTGCACCTTGAACTCCTGGGGCACCTGTACCTAGAGGCCCCATTTGTCTGCCACTACCACTCCAGAGATGAGCCAAGGCACACGTCACCATCTTTGGCACCTAGCAAACTGAGACATGAGTCATCAGATTCACAATACAGACTCATTTGTCAAGACCTTTCCAGTGTACTGGTATCAACCTCCAAGACAGGACATGTGATCCCCACTAAATTGGTGGACTCTGCTTCCCTCAGTACCAAATGCCTCGGTTATGTGTTACCCAGAACGTTCCAACCTCAGTACTAATTACCTTGACAGTACTCTGTACCTCGGCACCTAAACTATACATGATATAGAGTGACTTACTGGCATCACTTCTCCTAAAGATTTACTCTTTCTCCAGGTCACATGATGGTCAGAGTGTTTCTCTTATTGTTGAATGTTATAGGATGCAACCTTGTAGCTTTCTTTCTAACTCTCCAGGTGTGGCCATCTCGATGGTGATGCAAAGGAAGTGTCCCCTGTCTTCACTCAGTTTGCTGAATGTGTCTGGCAACTCATGCAGCAGTTTCCCTGTGCATTTGAATTCAATGAGCGGTTCCTCCTCGAAATCCATGACCATGTCTACTCCTGCCAGTTTGGCAACTTCCTTGGGACTTGCCATAGGGAACGGGAGGCTCTGAAGTGAGTTGGCAGTTCATGGGACAAAGGTCTGGAAGTCTCTCTAAACTCTTTTTTAAGAAATTTAATTGGAAAGGTAATCAAGGTTAAGGGATAAATTCTCTTAATTCTTGCAGGTGCTCTGCAGTGTGAAAGACTTAATCTCATCTATTGAGGAATGTATCCCCAAAACTCTGTTTTAAATAGCAACTCCACAGTAACTTGCAGGTGTCAATTTATTGCCCTTCACTTTACTCCCTCCATTGTCTAATTTAATTTATCAGCTCCCTAGGGCTTGGACTGGGGTATGTCTGTGTTTGGTGCACTAATTGCACTATAGAAAGGATAAATATCTTCTATGCAGTCCTACTCACATCTTGAACAGTGCAGCTAGCATTATACTTATACCGTTCGTAACTGTTAGTGATTCAATTTTTTTGTAATTGACAGGATCTTTGAGAAGACCCATTCCCTCTGGCCTTTCCTATTACAGAAGAAGCAGGAGTTCAGGAATCCTCTGTATAAGGGATTCACAGCTTACAAGGAGCTTAAGCCAAACACTCTACCTTTCAGTTTCCAGTAAGTCACTTACTGGAGGAGGGATACTTTTTTTTTTCACAGGAATGGAAGTGATAACTAAAATGCCTTGCCATGTGTCCTGGCATGAGTCACTTGACTTCTGCGTGCCTCCATTTCCTCGTCTGTAAAATGAGGATAACCATGCTTTCCAACTAGTAAAGCAGTTTGAAATTAATAGGTATCTACTAAATAAGTGCAAGTACTATTATTTTAAATATTTGATCTCCGGGTAGCCGCCTCCCTGTTACAGGAAAAAAATAAGAATAAAATATATGCCACTTCAGCTCTGAGAGCTTTCCTTAGAGAGAGTGGACACATTATTGTTAAAAATAGTGCCTCCTTATATATATATATATTTTTTTAAAACAGGGACCTTTTTGTGTTAAAGTGCTGCTGATACACACAAGTATGCTGTTGCTGCTGAAATTATTATAAAATCTAATGGATTTTTATTATTTATTTATGCTGCTTGTTTTTCATCTTTATTTGCCTTGGGCACTACTGTACAATTGCATTGGTCAATTTCACTTCCTGTTTCTCAGTCACTAGTGCACAATGCTGTTTCAATCCACAAATCTCAAAGTGCTAAGTATTACTGAAGAGTCAAGGTACTTTGGAAATGAGGGTATAGATGGAAAAAGTTAAAGGTATGTACATTAATTGAATTGTCAAAGCTCACAGTGCAATCCATTGCAGAGCAAACTTGGGTCTCCTCCTTGTCTGGTACCCTATCCTCTGGACCATGTTGGGCATGGTGAAGAATATGTAGATCCTCAGAACTTTTTATTTAGCCCTTCTAAAACTTCATGAAAACTTGTCTATTCCTATTAAGTTTTATAAAACCTAGGATTTTAGGTTTTTAAGTAAACGTGGAGCCTGAACTAGTGGAAAATCTCTTCTTTAAACAGGAACAACAATTGCTCCCTGTCACAAGCAACAAAGTACAGCAGATCTTTTAATTCCCTTTCCTTCTGTCCTTGAGGTTCTGGTGCGGAATGTATAACCGCTTTGACAAAGGGATGCATCCAAAGCAGTCTGTGTTGGACCATCTCCTCAACTGCATGAGCCAGAAGATAAAGTTGGAGGACAATGCAACTGACCTGGAAAACGTGAGTCCTGCACGTGGATAATGTACAAAACTGCATGATGATCTGAGCAAATGTGTCTGAGACTAGGATAGTGGCACCATGTATCTCTAGGTAACTGGTGCAAATCCAGCGCACGTTGGAATCCCAACACTTGTTTGAATATATCTAGGTAATTGACACATACAACCCGATTATAATTGACTCCCTCATATCAGAGGGACCAAAGAGTAAATGGGTCACATTCTCTTCCCCCCGTAGAGTGGCCACTCCTGAACAGGGTTGAGGTACATGGGAGAAGCTAGCACTGTTGCTGCGTGTGCTGTGCCACCCCTGAAGAACAAAGCACTAAAATCTCTCATATAATTAATCCATCTCCTTTCACCAGTAACAAAAGAAAATTTTGCTACATATAGAAGTGTTTTTTTCTTTGACCTGTTGTACAGAGAAAAATGAGGATGCAAATTCACAAGGCAGCAAAAATAGTGTAGATCCACTGTTTAAGATCTGTAGCTTGTACATAGATATCTCTGTTCTATACAGCCTACAGAAAAGAGCAGTGTGGCTTTTAATTGCTAAATTGCAAAATTCTATGCTTATGATTTCATTTCTGTACACATGACTAGACATCTAAAAATAGACTAGTGAGGTGGTGTTTGAGTCCTTTGTTAGATTAGTATGAATACTGAAAATTGTAGAATTGCTAGCTCGAACACAGTGTTTTAAGAAAAGCCATTTTCCTGATACTCTTACAAATGCTATGTTGCATACAGATTATGCATAAAATATTAGAGTGCTTATTGCAAAAGAGGCATTGACCTAGGAGATGCAGTGCTCAGGAACTGGTGGATATGAGTCTTTTCGAGACTATTAACATTTGTTCATCATAAAGCCCTGGTGTCAGGGTGTCTCATCTTTTGTTAATCTTTTTCACTAATTCCTTTCTGCTGGTATAGAAGCTGCCCTTCCTAGATGGTCCCCTGCCAGATGAAGTTTGCTCCTTATCTAAAATTGTTAATGCCTCAGTTGAGTCTTCGAAAACCCCAATGCTGAACACTCCCCAGGATTACGAAAGTGAACCACCTGCTCTGTTGACCAATGGTGCCATAGTGGAAGAAGTCAGCATCATGCCTGATCAGGACCAAAGGAACAAAGAGAACCTTGCTAATCACCATGTCCTTCCTGACCTTAACAGCACCACGGAAGTTATAGAATCGGACGCTAAAAAAGAGAAGCTGCAGCACCAGTGATTAGTTCTTATAGTGTAGTCTGTGTGAGCCATGCAAATGTGGCAGTAAGGTATGCAAAATCTGTGCCCTGTGAAGGCATAGCTGCCTCGACCATGTACAGCCAAGTGTTAATGTGTGTGTGTGGAGGGGCTGTTCTTTGTGAGGTGTGTGAACAACCTAGAGAAGGGATTTTACCTTAGTTTGGGTTGCATCACCACAGATTAAAAAGACGAATGTGCATGCAGAGCTGCCTAGAAGGCTATCTTGACTGAGAGTATAAACCTCACTTTCCAGTGAAAATGTGGTCTCTCCTACCAGGTTTTAAAGTTGACTTCCATTACTGGGTTTTCAGAGTATAAAGATGCTTTTGGTCACTTTGATATGGAGGGTTAAAAGCCACACAGTATTTATAACTGGGGTAAAAGAGATGTGCTTTGGGTTTTGGCAATGAAAGGATGTAAATGCCATTTTAGTTCACCTTAAAATGTGGATATGCTAAAAAGGCTTTTCTTAGCTGTTTAATGATGCTCTGCATGGAATCCTACAGTGTAGCAGAGGCTGATTAATTATTTTCATTTCCTTTGCACATTTGTAAGGAACTGTGCCTTTTTTTTATTGAGACCATCTTAATGTCCAACCGCGACAATGTAATTTTTATTATTGTAATATGCAGGTTTAGTACATGATTCTTTTGTGGTCAGTGTTTTTAAAACTCCGTTTTGTATATGTCCTGCTGCCAACTTGCCTAGGATCTCAGATGGTCACCTGAGTCACTGGCTTTTCTTTACTCCCACATGTTTAAGAATATCCTATCCCTATTTGATTTAATGTACTTGAACCACACAAAAACATACTGTAGTATTTGCATTTGACAGTGGTGAAGAAGTTTCCCCTAAAATCCTGTGAGTTACAAACCAGAAAGGAGGGAAATGTTTAAATTTACCCCAGAACTTTTCTTGTTTTATCCTGCCAACGTGGGTCTTGCAACAAGGGGATAACTTTTTGTTCTGACCTAGAAATGTGCTTTCTCTCAAACCTAGAAACAAGGCAGCAACAACAAATGCAATGTATTTCTGTTATTAAAAACGAAGGCTAAAAATGATCGCCTCACAGCACATCCTAAGTGCCAATTGAGAATGTAATAGTTGATCTTAAAACATGAATGCAAATTCTGCTCACTTTGCATTCCATTTCCAGTTAAGACATTCAAACTCATTTCCCCCTCCTCCTTTAAAATGAAACAAACATTTCATTAATTTCAGTAACAGTTGCAGGTGCTCAGCATCTCTCATGATCAAGTCCATTATACACAAAATACTATGTATCAGCTCCCGTTCTGTTAAAGCCAAAGAGGGATGATCCCACTGCTCATAGTCTCCATTCTCACTGGCCTACCTTTCAGTAATTTGCATTCAGACAGTCAACTTTTTAAAAAGATTTTTGCTTTAGACCATGATAATAAGCAGCACCTCTTATGACAGTGGACTTTTTGATTTTGTAAAACAGGTGAAAAATGTTATTGGGGATTGTCATCTTGTTTGGGGGGCTGGGAGGGAGAAGGAGAGGAAATCTCCCTGGGTTATAATTCTGGCTGAGTCATGGACTCACTGTGGTGTTTGCCAAGTACTTGACTTCCTTAAATCTCAGTAAATTCAGCTGGAGAAATTGGGTAAAAACACACACACACAAAACCCAGCAATAAGAAGAAACAGGTGTTCCATCAGTACTGAACTTTTCTGGGGAAATATATTACAAAAAAGAAAATATCTCTGAGGTTTCAAATGGCCTCTTGTGTATATTCAGTTGTCCTGAAAATATTTCTGCTTCCTCTGGTTCAAGTTTTAGAATTTGTACTGGTCTTGAAACCCAGTTTTAGATTTATGGAAACCTAATTCAAATAGGAATGTTTTCAAAGTTTTAAAAAAATATATTATTTCAATAAATAGTTCAGACATTCCCCTGTGGTAATATGAAATGCAGCAGCCCTCCTTGTAGAGCATACAACCTGAATGTGAAACTGACTACAGGCTATTTTTAGTGTTCAAACTGATCAATGTGTAGAGACTGGGGAAGTAAAACTATGTAAATAGTAAGAAGGAAACTAGCTCTGGTTTTATGCTGACTGTATTACTCTCAGTATCTTGTTTGCAGTTTGGGCAAGAAAATATCCTGTTATGGGTCACAATATACATAATGCAAAAAGGTGAATGGCAGAGAATGTATAGTGCCTAAAATGGCAATGAGGACAAGCCTTTTAAGTCTTTTCTTTTTTTTTCTTCATTTGTGGATTTTTCAGTTTTTAAAGCAAGCTGGTTTTAGTCTGATTTAAAAATAAAAATATTTGTTTTCAGGATATGAGGGAGATAGTTACATAGTATCTAAACGGTTTAAACACTGTAATAAGCACATCAGATACAGAACTCTGATGGTGAAAGGATCTGTTAAGGACAAAAAAGCCACTCTTCTACATATGTTAAGTTATGGTATACACCAGAAATATTGCATCATTTAAATGATTATGAATTTAATATCTTGGTGTTTAGTTTAACACTTCTAAATGCATTATTTCTGTGGCAATGAATCTCACATCTCAAGAGAAGAAAATCCACTCTTGAATCCCTCTGCCTTAAAAAGAAAAGGGCTCTGCCCAACTCCTAAAATCAAAACTAACCTGTATGCTAACCTCTTTTTTCATGTTTGCCACACTAACATAGTTGTTTTACGTTTAAAGGAAACACCTTTAGTCTTAGTCTGTTGGTCCAGAATTCTAAGTGTATGCCTGGCTCAAAATGCTTTTTTAGATTTCTATGAAAACTGTATTTTAATGGGAACTTCTTTTCCTTCTGCCTCTCCGCAACAGTTTCCATAAGAGATTAATTTCACATTGGCAGTTTTAGCTGGTTGAGCCCTTCTCAAAAGGATCAATAGATGTAGCTTGTCTTTCCTTTCTGGACAGGAGCAAATGGGTATTAAACCCTACATAGGCCTTCCTGAAATTGAGAACTTTTAAATTGCACATGAGGCTAGTAGAGGTACTCTTCAGGACCAATTATATTAAACTTCAACACTCTTCTATGTGATCTTTAATGAAAATTGTGTACAGTGCTGTGTGTATAAAAACAATTTCCACTGACTACTGTTGGATTTAGCCATACCATTAATTTTTGTACAAAAGCGTTTTGCAAAATGTTTTTATAAAGTCTTCATACAGTACCTTGTCTTCTAAACCAT
Source organism: Eretmochelys imbricata (assembly GCF_965152235.1). Lineage (NCBI taxonomy): Eukaryota > Metazoa > Chordata > Testudines > Cheloniidae > Eretmochelys > Eretmochelys imbricata. Next base: position 80,635,625 of record NC_135580.1, read on the forward strand.
CCATAGATTTGTTTTTTAAAAAAGATACATTGTGACCTTTATTATATCTAGAACAATCTGACATTTTGACCTTTTTGCAAATCCCTTGTACTCTTGCCTTGACCATTGGTATGTGCATGGAGCTCTGGCAGGGTTACTCTACGCACTGAGCGTGATCTTTGCATTTAATCTTGTTTCTGATTTCAGTAACAAAACTGTGCATGGCTGTAAATCTTCAAAACGTAAAACTCAACGAAAAAGGGAAACTGTTTACAACAAAGTTCATCTTGTTAAGATGTATGTTTGTACAATTAGAGCGTGTATCAGAAATCATTTGTACTACAGTGCTAATCAGAGTGCAGTAAAGTAGTAGTCATGGGAATGATTCCATAGTTTCTTGGGATACCGTAACATTGTTGGACTATCTGAAGACCAGCTAGTTAGAAGCTTTTCATTCAAGAGGAAGATTTTCTGTTTCAGAAATAAAAGGCAGTTGAAAGCACTGTAGCATGTCCTCTGGACTCCTATCGACTAGCATTGGCTTCCTGCTGTTGCTTTCAAAATGGTTGTAGAAGCCTATGTTCTGTTTATAATGTCCTGCCTGCTGATAAGATGTTGAGTGATTTGATTATAGGGCCACTACTAGTGTAACAGGAAATCTAAAAACTGTTACGAAGCAGTTGTCTTAAATCCACCTTATAGGAGACAAACTACTGTAAGTTATTTATCCAGAGTCAGTGGCCTGCATGTATTGGGTCAAGACTACTTTTGTCTGGAGCTGTAAACAGAACAGTGTTACATGCCTCTTTCCATTCTGACTTGTATAACTGGGAAATGCGCTGTTTCAAGTGGGTGGTGTCTTGTTGGTATAAATGTTTTCTCTCCTGGAGGTTTTTTTTGTGTTTGAATTAGAAATTCTAATGATTGCACATCTGTATATAGTCTCTCACTTCACATGCTACAATTGATAGTGTTACAATGTGTGTGGGTATCTGGTTGTAAAATGTATTGGTCCTAAGGAAGCTGTCGATACTCTAACATGCTTTAGAGGTTGAGATGGAAGAGGTGCAATATGGCTTTATTTTTTTCACATTCTTCAGAATATTTTAATGAGCTTCATAATGCTGGAATCTTAAATTATGCTTTGTCTTGCAAAATTGTTCTCTACAGTGGTACTCTCTCCACTGCTTGGCAGAAAAAAGGGAATGTTTAATTGGGTCACAGCTGCTGTAGTTCTAGTTGGCCCTTTTTAGAGTAAATAAAACACGGTTTATGCACTCTTTCCCATGGCATTGTCTAGCTGCAGTGTATTTCAGCTGTAAGGGAATTCCATCCATAAAATGCATAGGAAAAAATACTCTTCGAGTGGGAAGAGGGTGAATATGAGTGCTTGCTGGTTTTGCTCTCCATTCCTCCTGACTAGGGAAGGAGACTGCTAGTAATAGCTGGACATTTTTGGTTTTTTTTAACTTTTATGGGTCCAATTCCACAAGGTGTAGAGTGCCTCCTGGATATGCTTGCTACATTCAATGCCTAATGATATTCACAGGGAGCTGAGAGAGTTTGGCACATTGCAGGATCATGACCTATACAATTGCCTTTTTGCATTTGAACTGACTCTCGGTCACAGATGGAGGTACACTTTGGACCCAGTCCTCTGAGGTGCTTAGTACTTCCTGTTCCCACTGAGGTCAGTGAGCATTGGGCACTGTGCACCTTGCAGGATCAGACCCCATTCAGGAACAGTTGGTCTTCCAGTCAAGTTTTAGAGCTGGTGACTTATGCAATAAATTAATAAAAAATCTGGTTTTTGATACTATTCAATAAGAAATATATGGGGGATGACCATTAAGATGGGGCTGGAAGCAAAAAAAAAAATTTTTTTTTTTTTCATTTTTAATCTCCTCTCTCCCCTCCACCCCCAATTTGCAATGAGTGACCAGATTCTTTGTGTGGAAATTACTAATGCACATTGTGAATCAGAAGCCGATCCTTTTTTACCTTCTGATCCCATGACATGCAGGCACATGGGTTCTGCTGGGGAAAGCCCTCTCCGAATGTAATAGTTTTGCTTTAATTAAAATACTTTACATCACTCAATTAACACAATTAAGCAAATTCGCACAACAGGCAGTGTTAAAACCCTTGGTTTCCTAAATATCTGTAGTATTAATGGTACCCAACTCAGTACCAATTGCAGTCAGTGTGATTTGTTAGGTTAAGTATTAAAACCACACGTGCTGCTGCATCCGTTGGTGTCTTCAAACTGCAAAAGCAATGCAGAAAGATGAGGTTAAAATGTTTGGCCTATGTCTTTTCTCATACCATTCCTTCATGTGTATATAGGCATCTGTATTACTGTAGTAGTGTACTAACGGTGCACTTCATAGCACTGGATCTAGTCATCTGTAAACAGAGCACAAGAAATACTTTTCTCTTATACTAGCCATGAGCTGGTCTTTGTAGGAACTTCTCTAAAATTCTGTGTTTTAGTCAGCTCAAACCTTTAAATGTTTTTGCTATTTCTGTAAGTCGGCTGGTATTTTGTCTTTAATGTACTTCTTGAGGGACAGTTGTATAAAAATGTGTATGATTAAAGCCCATGTGCTGTTTTCCTTGAAGCTGCATATGTGTAATCAGCTGCGTTGATTCACTGCTGAACGTTTTTTGTACCATGTCTAGAGCAGCACTGTGTTCTTGTCTCAAACGGCATTTGGTTGGCACTTCATTTTGCATTACAATTTTATTTTTATTTCCTACAAAAATAAAATGAAAGTCTTTGCATTTTTAAGGTAAAGGTTTGTGTGATGTTTCTCTCTTTGGTCAGTTTTTTTAGCTTGTGAATTCCTGCCGTGTGTGAAAATTTAAAATATTAAAATGCCAAATCAATGCAGACGGCTAGAAATCACAAACGTTACCTTAACTAGAGTGTGATTTCCCTCCCTATTCCTCGCCCCCGCTCATGCTGACTAGTACATCACTCCACAAGCAGTCCACTGGCTTCAGTGGCACTTACTTGCAGAATAAGGCACTACTCAATGTCAATAGAGGTCTCAGTCTGATCTGTGGTGAATGATACTAATGAAACACAATTAACCATCACAATACATGCTGTCCATATTTTCATGCTATCCCAGAGTGATGCTCAGCTTTCCTCTCCATATATTAGAAGGAAACACACTTTTCCTCCATCAAAAACAACCTTCCCTTGACACAAATGACTCCCTAGAAAATGGCATTCGGATGACTTTCAGCAAATTTTTAGTAGCAGCTCTCTAAACTCTGGTCTTGTCCCATCGTGGCAGCTCATTTCCCTGGATCTCATTGTAAAACAAGTCTCTTTAAGAAATGTTGTATTTCTGCTCAAAGCACTAGAGGTTTGATCCTGCAACAACTGGAGTCCGCCTTCCCAGTTCCACAGGGCCTGGATCTCTGAATAGCAGTTCTTCTGTCAGTTGCGGTGTATTGCTCCAGTGGCCACTGTTCAGTGATAGGTTTCAGAGTAACAGCCGTGTTAGTCTGTATTCGCAAAAAGAAAAGGAGTACTTGTGGCACCTTAGAGACATGAGCTTTCGTGAGCTACAGCTCACTTCATCGGATGCATACCGTGGAAATTGCAGCAGACTTTATATACACAGAGAATATGAAACAATACCTCCTCCCACCCCAGCAGGACAGTGGGGTGGGAGGAGGTATTGTTTCATATTCTCTGTGTATATATAAAGTCTGCTGCAGTTTCCACGGTATGCATCCGATGAAGTGAGCTGTAGCTCACGAAAGCTCATGCTCAAATAAATTGGTTAGTCTCTAAGGTGCCACAAGTACTCCTTTTCTTTTTTTGTTCAGTGATAGCTGAACTGGTGTATTTGAACAGATTTGGACATCAGTTTGTGTATAACATTTGGAATCTTTCTGATGGAGGTGCTATTTACAGATAATTATATCGACTCCTTTTTAAATTTTAAATCCAGTATGGGCTCTAGGGCTTTTTCCGTCCTCAGTTTCCAGCCCACAATTTTTGCCTTGCTGTCCTAGGCAAGAATCCTGTATAATAGCCAGTGCCTCTTAAATTCTCTCCACAGTTGTGTAAGCTTCTGTAGCTTTCTGCAGATACCAACTTTCTTTCCATCCCTACTGTGTTGTCTGCAGATTCACACTTCTTCACCTGCTGTTTTTCCTTATCAAGTAGTTACTATTTTCTTTCTGAAAAGAGATTTCTGAACTTAGGGTTTCTGAAACCTGAGATGCATTTAAATCTTAGAAACTGCTGCTTTGGATGAAGCTAATGACACTGCTTTAATTGAACAGCCCTTCTTAAATTCCAAGAATCCTAGAAATAAGAAGTAGAAAAGCCTTAAGTCAGTTAGTCCATTTTCTTTCAGACACATACATTCCGCAGGGGCAGTGTAGGACTATTCTCTGTAGAACATCCTCCAGAGTTTTGTCCAGTATAGTTTTAAATTACTTGAGCAATGAAACTTCCACAAGGTCATAAATAAAATCACACCGGCATGCAAACTTTTTTGCGGGCATGTTAAAATTTGTTAATTTGTGGCAGATATTAGTAGAACATATAGTAACAAGCAATGGGCGTGGTTAAGAAACAGCAAAGTTTGTGTATTGTGGGATCCTACTTAAAGATCAGTTTTTCTTTAAGTAGAAGATTGGAACCGTAGAAGATTGCTGGCCTCAAACACTCTTTTTTTTTTTTTTTTTTTGGTTTATAAAACCTGGCCTTCAAAAAGTGGATTTTGTCTTTCATGCTATTTAAAAATCTACCCCCTTTGGAATTGTTCCAATTTTATTTATATGACAGTTTTCAAATATTTTATTCAACTTTAACAGAAATGGATACAAATGAAATGAGGCGGAACATTCAGTTAACTTGCTGATCAAAAAATCTTGACAGATGTTCCATTAGTGAGTACAATTATAGCCCCCTAAATTTATGTGGAAAACAGGATCAGAATCTGAGAGAGATAAAAGAATACATCACTTAAATCCAGACTTTTAAAGGTAGTTGCAACACCTAATTGATTGAGGAGCCTAACCCTCATTTACAAAAGGGATTTTAGTACTTCGCCTAAATCCCATTGAGCACAGCAGCATATAAATACCTTTTAAAATCTGGACCATAGTCCTTATTTAATGCTTTTCAACGATAGATCTCAAAGCACCTTACAAAGGTAGGTAATTTTATCCCCATTTCACAGATGGGGAAACTGAGGCACAGATATGAGATTATTTCCCCATGGAGATACAGCAGGTCATCAGCAGAGCTGGGGACAGAACTCTGGTCTCTAGCCATTAACTAGGTCATGCTGCCTCAAAGAAACACAAGTATGAGTGTGAATTGCCTCAACATAGTCCTGCCACCCCAGTCAAAGACGCTGGCTAAAGAGAAATGCCAAAGGTAGATGATTCTCAGAAATGTGCCCAAGGCCACTTTGTGTTAACCAGCCCAATGGTTAACCCAAATGATCAATGGTATCAACTGCTGTATGGAACTTGAAAGTGCAAATTCTATTTCTGTATCCTAAGGCAAAAATGTTCCTGGCAAGTGGAAGTTCTAAATCCTTGCAGGCTTCAAAGATTTTTCTCATTTCAGTAATCTTAAATATTCCTGACAATGTCAATGAAATTCTTCATTGGCCTACTTTAGGTTTTTCTTAGGATTTGTTGAATTGAATTGAGTCTATAAGGCTGTAATTTACATGTCAGGGAAGCTTATTGTCTATTTGACAACTTTGGTGTGGGTGATTTATAATTTCCCTTCACCACTGAATGTGATCTTAAACTTTGAGGAGGCAGATAACATTTTTAGATGTTGTAGGTATGTTGTCAAAGCCTTGTTTTTCCTATCAGCTGTTAGGGTGAGTTGATTTCTCCTAAAGATACCTTGCATTAACTAAAAGTACAGCGATTAGTAAACTTAATTGAAACTTAATTTTTTAATTGAAATCTGCTGTTTTCTGTCAATACAGCACATTAACTAAATCTGAGTTGAGATGAAAATTACTTGAGAGGGAAGCAGTTAAGTTAAATAAACCACTTCTTAGTTCTTAAGATTTTTTTGCCTATAAAGTATCCAAAATCTTGTGACCCAAGATTTGTTTAATTCTCTTTGTGTGGTCTTCACAGTCTTAGAGCCTTTAATATTCCTCCTCTCTTACTGTAGTGTAATTTTTATAGGGATTCAGGGTTCGATTTAAATTTAACTAATAGTGGCAGCAGAGCTACATGACAAGTGTAATGTTAAGGCTCCGTGACTACATAAAATGACAAACTGATACAGTGTTAAAGGTTGAGCTACAAATCTTTTAGCTGGAAAATGTGAAGATCTCAGATTAATAACAATTTACATGCAGAATAAAATGCATAGAAACAAATATTTTGAACGTTCATTAAGTGTGGTGGGGTAGTAGAATTGAGTTCTCAGTGAAGCTGTCAGCTGTTTGGAGGAGAAACATGGAATCCTCAACTTGGGGCTTCCTGGAACAGTGAACAAGGGGTTTGTCACAAACTCCTTTGCTCAGCAGTTCATAGCATTGAGTAAAGTGCAGTTCTATTCTGAACAGTGCTTCTCTAAAACTGATCCATCCTGTTTCAATTTCTTTAACAAATCTGCTCAGTTTATAAGTTCCAATTTTTTCTGAGAACCTGGGCTTTGGAGTTTAAAACAACTCCCCCCCCAATATGTCAACACCAGTAACAAATGTTCTATGGGCCAAATTAGATCCTCACTTACCTGTCTTCAGTGAGTTTGCATAGGTGTAGCTGAGTGCAACTTAAGAATTCCATTGATACATGAGAGATAATGGATTTCAGTTCACTCTTCCATAGTTGTGTTTGGTTAATCAGAGATGATACAAGTAAAGAACTAGAAATTATTTTTGTCACTGAAGTCAGCAGATCTGTGGCATAAGAAGGTTCTATTTTTATATAGTCACTCTTCAGAGTAGAAATGCACTTTAAATGGAACACTTGTGCAAACTAGAGGCACAAGCAATCCCTTGAAATAATAACACTTAAATGTAATGTGATAGGGATTGCGTGGTGCTTTGTATGGTAATTAAGGACAGCCCCTGGGCAAGGCACTTGCAATCTAAGTTGAGCATCAAAAAGGCAGGATCTGGGGGGAAATTTATATCAGGCAAGGGGGAAATGGAGAAGTGTATAAAATAAGATGGTAGCATTGCTAAGGTGTCTTAGGGCTTGGCTACACTTGCGAGTTACAGCGCAATAAAGGAGCCCCGGGCGCACTAGCTCACTACCCGTCCACACTGGCAAGGCACATAGAGCACTCTGACTTCATGGCTACAGCACTGCTGGTACTCCACCTCGGTGAGTGGAATAACGTTTGCTGCTCCCCCGCTGGAGCATTGTGGCACCAGTGTGAACGAGGTGTTGCTTTATTGCGCTCTGATCAGCCTCTGGAAATGTCCCATAATCCCCTTAAGTGGCCACTCTTGTTGTTGTTTTTGAATTGCTGCAGGAATGCGGATATGCCCTTTGAAAGCTCTGTTTCTGACAGCCGGCTGCTTATCTACTCTGAGACAAAGCAAGCCATTAGTGTGGAATGCTGTGTGTGAGAGAGGGAGAGGGGTCTGCTGCTGTCTGAAGTTACAAGACAGCATGGTGACATGCTCTCAGCCCCCCAAAAACCCACTCTCTCTCTCCCCCCACATACACACAACACACTCCCTGTCACACTCCATTTCCCCCCCCCCCATTTGAAAAGCACGTTGCAGCCACTTGCATGTGGGGATAGCTTCCCATAATGCACCACTCCCAATGCCGCTGCAAGTGCCAGAAATGTGGCCACACCAGTGCGCTTGAAGCTGTCAGTGTGGACAGACTGCAGCGCTTTCCCTACTGCGCTCTCCAAAGGCTGGTTTAACTCAAAGCGCTCTGCATCTGAAAGTGTAACCATGCCCTTGGTTTGCCACTTGACTTCAGTGGAAACAAGACCAACTCTTATTTTGTACTGATGAATGAACTAGTGTCATCTGCAAATTTTATCATCAGTGCTTTTATATTTACCTCATGATCATTGATGGAAATGTGAACAGCATCAGACGTAGTACCAGTTCCTGCAGAACCCCGTTAGAAACACTCCTATTCAGTGATGATTCCCCAATAATGCTACATTTTGAGATCTGTGAGTTAGCCAGTTCTTAATCCCTTTAACATTTGCTTCATTGATTTAGTATGGTGCTAATATTTTAATCAGAATGTGGTGCTGTACTAAGTCAAACACCTTACAAAAGTCCAAGTATATTACATCTACACAGTTACCTTTATCAAATAAACTTGTAATTTCAGTGAATGAAGTCAGGTTTGTTTGACAAAAACTATTTTCCATGAACCAAGTTGACTGGCATTAAGTATATTCCCATCCTTTAATTCTTTATCAATTTAAATCCTATATAAGCTTTTTAGTTATTTTGTCACGGAGTGATGTCAGACTAATGAGACTATAGTTACCGAGGTCATTCCACTTGCCCTTTTTGAATATTGACACAACATTAGCACTCTTTCAGTCTTCTGGAATTTTCCCAGTATTCCAAGATGTATTAAAAATTAACATCAGCAGGCCAGAGATTTCCTCAGCCCATTCTTTTAGTAGTCGTAGGTGCATGTTATCCTGGCCTGCTGATTTAAAAATATTTATCCTAGTAGACATTGTTTAACATCCTCCTTAGTTATTAATGAACTAGGAAGTACTTTATCATCCTTATGTGATACGAATATAATATCCGACTTTATTTCAAATGAACAGTATATTGAACACTTCTGCTTTTTTTGTCATTAACATTTTTATCATCTTTACCTATAAATGGCCTATACCATTCCTAGGATTTCTTTTGTTCCTTATATACTTCATGTCCTTCATGCTGCCAGCTATATATAGTTTTTTCCCTGATCTCTTTAGCTTTCCTTATCAATTTTCTACACTTCATAACTTCTTATTTGTATTGAGTGCTATCCATTTCCCCCATTTATGTTGCTTTTTTATTTCTAATTTCTTCCTTTACTATTGAACCAGGATATGCTTAAAGCCCAAGTTATCCTCTTTCCTGGTGTGGAATCATGGCTTCTTGGTCATCCAATAAACTCTTCTTAAACAATTCCCAATTTTCATTCACATTTTTCTTTCTATTTTTCCTCCCAATCAATTTTGTTCACAATATTCCTGAGCTTTGGGAAGTTAGTCCTTTCCAATCAATAGAATCTGCTTTATATCCTATTTGGAGTTAGTGAAATTCCAAATAGACTGAAAGTCTACACATTTTTCAATGCATTTCAAATTTCCTGTAGTAATTATCTTAGTGTTGCATAACAGTTAACAATTTTCAAAGTGTTGCACAAACTAATTCTGACTCTGCCACTGGTGGAGGATTTAAAAAAAACCCAAAACTTTCCTTATTAGAGTGCCCTATGATTTAGTTCTTGTATTGGAGATCTTTCTCCTGGATAATTTGGTTTATTTCTTGATCTCTCATAGCTCTGATAATGCTGCTTCAGACTGTCAGACAATTACTCTCCCCACCCCCAAAAGGTTTAAAATGAACTGGCTAAGATAAAATTACACTGCTGCCTGCTGACAGCAGTTGATAACACAGTCCAAACACTGCTAATCCTCCTCCTCCCAAGGTACTGGAGATTTTTTGCCTTGTTGCATGCTACTTAATTTTGTAATTCCAAACAGGTGGTTGGGAAGGAGGGTGTATACTGGTCCATATGTCTGAACACCATCTTCAGTAAAGCATAATGAAAACCGCCTCTTATGAACGAACACTCGCGCACACACACACAGAGCATTCTCCTTTTAGAAATGAGGGCAGGCCAATTGTCAGCTCAGTCTCTCCAAAGGTTAATAATAAAACAAACTGAAAGCTTGGAAATTAGTGGCACGTTGCTCTGAAGGTGCAAAAGATGTCGGGGGAGAGGGGAGATTAGAGGCTGAGAGAACATAGGTTTGAATGGTAGGAGAGCATGGAGCAAGATTCAGAGATCACAACAACTGCCAGTTTGGGTGTAACTAACACAGTAGTAAGTATGCTGCAAGTCCAGGGCAGGAATCTGACCAGTGTTCTAGTTGTTAAGAAAAATAATCAAGTCTGCATAAAATTGACGGACTTTGGAAGGGATGTAATGAAACAAATGTAATGCGTGTTTGATCTGTGCTCATGTTATGGTTCTAACCCTCCATAGCATCTGCCTGATTGTCTCCCCCTCCACCTCCCATCCCCTAAAAGCATCACCATCCCACCCCTCTATATTTACCCTTCTCAGTGAGAACTTTCCAAGAATGGAAGTAGTAAGATACAACGCCTGTGGGGCTAAAATTAGCCCGAGCGCCCTGGCCTTTATCCCTGCTACTGGCATTTCAGCTGCGTGCCTGACGACCTGCGTTGCTCCAGTTCTACAGAGCTGGTGCCCCGCTCCTGGGTGAGGTTTCTCCTCCTGGGAAGATCTTGTCTCTCCCTTTTTGTAAAAGGTAAAAGAGAATTAGCACTGGGACAAGCTGCCTGCTTCACAGCACTAGGTGAGCATCAACTACCTCACAGAGGTAAGACAGCAACATAATGATGGCCAGGCAGCTTTGGCAACTTTAAAGTAACCTGGTAACCACAGCTTTAAATGTGTAAGTATATGTACTATTGATATTAACTGTGACCAAACTCTCTCTATCTGAAGATCAAACATGCACATGTTTTGCTTCAATCTATAGACGATTATCTCATTTTTGGCTATTCTGATCAGTAATTATATGAAATATATGTTTCTCACTACAGGTTTTACACTATCAAGAGTGTCACTGCATGGATGCTTTTGCACACTATTCTAATACATTGATTTTTTGTTAGTAAATATTACAGCTGTTCTTTGTTTTCAATATCTTTTCCTTTAAGTATAGCTGTGCATTCCTTTCAAATCAAGTCCTATGTTTAAAAAATCAGTTGTGTATAATTTTATGATGTTTCTCTTCTCAAACTCCAAGGCTTCCTTGCTTAACTTAGGGTAATTGTTTGTTTGAAACAAGTTTAGAAGTTACAGATGCAACAGATTCATAGATTCACACACTGCCACAAAACTGATTCAACTAATTCAGAAAATGTAGCTGCTAAGATGGAATGGTACATGGGAATTTCCTTAGATCGGGGCATAGACTAGTTTTTTTTTTATTGGAGCTTTAGTTAAAAATAATATAACAGCTGTTGAATGTCATTTTAATGTGTAGTTTTGGATCATAACTAAATCTGTCTGCTTTTAATAAAGTGAGATAAATGAGCTTCTGTTCCAAACTCAGCGTTTCCTTTATTAATACAGCCCCTAACTTTTGGGGGGGTGGAGGAGGGCATGCTAACTCCCCCCCTCCCCCGTCTCCAGTTGTTTACACCTAAGTGGATACACTTCCTAATACAAAGCTAGTGGGTATCATCCAATTGTTAGCATTGTTCTTGTCAGAGATGTGTTTGAAGGAATAGATGCATAACACAGCTAACTTGACAAATAGAGAATTTCAGCTCCTAATAAAAGTATTTGCAGGAATCATTTAGGAGAAGGAACGGATAGAGCTGTTACTGACGCAGCTTCTGTTAGAGGAAATTCTAGATGCTTTGGGATTGGAATGTGTCAAGAATTCCTTCTGCCCTTCCCTAAGTTATAGCATTTCATAGCTGGTCAGGTGCATTGTGGGGGATTTCACATTCCTCAGAAGCATTAGGAATTGGCCAGGGCGGAGGCTAGATACCAGACTAACTGGATCAATGGACTGATCCCATATGGCAAACCTCCATATTCCATTACAGCTTCTGGGTAAAAGAAACAATTGTCAGACATTTCCCCTGCCCATAAGACAAATGTAAATGCCGCTTGGTTCAGCTGCCCTGCTCAGGGATAGGGAAAACTGCTCTGTAAGACAGTAGTTTTCAACCAGGGGTCCAGGGCCCCCAGCAAGTTTTGGGGGTCTGTCAAGCAGGCCCAGTGTTAGACTCGTTTTGGCCCACGGCAGAAAGCTAAAGCCCCACCACTTGGGGCTGAAGCAGAAGCCTGAGCAACTTAGCTTCATGGTGTGCCCTGTGGCATGGGGCCCCAGGAAATTGCCCTGCTTCATACCCTTTAATGTCGGACCTGGCTTTTTTATGCAGGAAATCAGTTGTTGTGGCACAAGTGGGTCGTGGAGTTTTTATAGCATGTTGGGGAGGCCTTAGAAAGAAAAAGGTTGAAAATTCCTGCTGTAAGAGATTCAGCTGCTTGCATATTTAATTCAGAAAGTCCCTTACAATCCTTTCTGAAAATCCTTAATTAGAATTGCATTTTTACTTAGTGCTACAATTCTCTTTTAAATAATAATAATAAAAAATAAAACATGGCTTTTCCAGTCACTTAAAAATTGCAAGACAGACAAAATGTCCAGGCTGGTTGTCTATTGTACCTGTAAATGTCAGTAACACTGCCAGCTCCTAAACCTTCTTGAGAATGTTATCTAGGTCTTCTAAGTGCTTTGCAAAAGTGGCTGTTGGTGAAGTATTATTATTCCCATTTTACAGATGGTGTTTGCTGAGGCATGGTGAGTTTAAGGGCCAGATTTTCAAAAGCATTCAGCACCCAACAACTCTCATTAAGAAAAATGGGAGCTGGTGAGTTCTGAACCCTGTTTAAATTTAGCTGCCTACTTTAGTAGTTGGATGCTGAACTTTTCCAAAAATCTAGCCTTAAGTGACTTCCCCAGAAGCATACAACAAGATGGTACTGAAGTCAAGTCTTGTGAATCCTAGCTCCAGGCCTAATCCAGTACCCTCTTCCTTCACCCTCAGAAAATCTATACAAAACCAGGATAAAGATTAGTAGTATGTGCCACTGTGATTGTTGCTTTCTGAATACCTACATGGGTGTAGGCAGATCGAGGTTTCATAGCCCATGCTCATACTGGAGCATTGGTCCAGATCTTTTTGTCATAAAACTTTGAGTGTGGTTTTCCTCTGACCTATCGGTGTGGAAATAAATGTAAGTGTTTGAGAAGGAATGACTATAAGGTAATCAATTATTTTGTCCTGATGCTCCTCCACTTGAGTATGAGATTCCCTAGAGCAGGGAATGAGACTGTTTTTAGAACTAGTTCCTAATCCTGTTTCTTGTTCCATAGATCTCATGCTTTACACAGTTCATGATGAGAGTTGTACTTAAGAGACAAACCAAAAATGAATCTAGTGGATATAACCAAAATCTTCTCCATGCTCCAGCCCAGAGAAAATGAAGATGATAATGGAGAAAGACAAGAGCTGAACCAAGCAGCGTCCCAGGATGATTATCAAACTCTTGATGAACTCTTGTGCCAAGACAGATACAAAACATTTATTAACTGCAGAAGTGGTTGGGGGGTACCTGGGACCCCACTTCGCCTAGCAGCTTCAAAGGGCCATCTGCGAAGTTTAGAAGTTCTCTTGGCCCATGGAGCAGAAGTGGACAGCCTAGATGTGAAGGCGCAAACTCCGCTATTCACTGCTGTTAGTAATGGCCACCTAGACTGTGTTAAAGTACTGTTGGAGGCAGGGGCCAGTCCTTCCGGCAGCATCTACAATAACTGTTCTCCACTGCTCACGGCCTCTAGAGATGGAGATGTCAGCATTCTGCGAGAACTCTTAGACTATGGGGCGGAAGTCAATGTTAAAGCAAGAGTCCCAGAGTGGGCTGCCAACTCTGCAGCTTGTTCTGGCCCTTTATATCTCTCAGCGGTCTATGGACATCTGGAGTGTTTTAAAATGCTGCTGCTTTATGGAGCAGATCCCAATTACAACTGCACTGATACGAAAATGATCGCACGAATCAAGCAGCCCAAGACGGTGCTTGAAATCTGCCTAAGACATGGTTGTGGGAGTGAATTCATAAAACTGCTCATTGATTTTGGAGCCAATGTGTACTTACCAAACATCGCAGGAGATAAGATTTCACCGAATAGTGAGGCTTTGGCGCTGCTGATCAGGGAAAGAGGTAACTTGTATGCACTGCCATAGATTTGGAAACTTGCACGAGACTTCCAGCTTTGATAGTACATCACTTGGGTAGTACGCCAATTTCCAAAAAAGCAACTTGAGATCAATTTGAGTAAGGGCTTTTTGCTAGCCTAAATTTCCTTGGAGTTCCAGGTGGGCACAGTATTTTTTCACTTCCTGTCCTAACTTGTTGGGTGGTGTTGCTGGCGGTTATTAACTGCTACTTTTTGCCCCAGAAGTGGTTGCATTCTTCAGGAGAAAAAAGTGAACTGATGCTAAACCTATTATCTGCCTATTGGTTGGTCAGGTTAAAACACACAATGTTTTAACCAGACCTTCTTTAGTAGCAGCAAGTTTAAATGAATAAATTGCACGGTGAAGAATGAAGAAACTTGCTGCTACTGAAGAAGGTCTGGTTTCGAGATAAGGCCATTGGTGACATAGCTGTCAGTGTAGATCACCTCACCTCACCGTCACCTAGAGTTTTCACATTAAGAGCCAATGAGCCTGTCGTAGCTTCACCACAAGACTCCTCTGCATTCAAGGCTGCTTAACTCCCTTACTTCCTTCTCCCATCACCAAATCTTCAGTACATGGAGTACCTAAAAGGAGGGTTACTTTCCTCTCCTTCATCAATATAGCCTGGTCTGAAAATCTCCACTGCCACAACCCAACTGAGTTGACTGCAGAAAGTGTTACTGCAGCAAGGAGTAAGAGAGAGTCTTGAGGGAAGAAAAGATGATCAAAGTCAGTATGGACAGGAATCAAATCAAACTGATACTCAGGATTCTCCTTCCTTCCCCCCTCCTGTTAACAGGTGCCAAAGTGGGGGAACGGTGATCTCAACAGTTTGGTACAGACATTAGATCAGTTAGTGTCTTGTGGAGGGGGCAGCAGGAGGAGTAGAAATATGCATAGGAACAATTAGTATTTTGGTCTTCCAGAATCTGAAAGAGAATATGGGAGGAGAGGGATGGAAGATGGGGGTGGGGGAGAAGAGGATGGCTAGACACATTAACTTCATCCTCTTGATGTTCTCCTCAAAGTGCTTCTGAACAGAATTTGCCACCGGCGCAGCTCCACTATTGATAGTAAGTGTGGGAGGACTCATGTAGACAAGGCTCTGGTACTTCTACCAACCTAGCATGCTCTCGGCAAAGTTAGGTGAGGCCAGTGGTAATGCTAGTGGCTGGTTCTCCCGCTGTTGTTCTTATCCCACAGAGCTGCACTTGTACTAGTGGGAGACTGCCCTAAAATTGTCAGTATAGGTGCAGCCCTTGTGAAACCCCCATAGCTAGGCTCATCATTTCACATGCTAAGTAGCTCAGCCACAACAAGGAGCTTGTCCCATGCCCATGCCATTGAGGAAAAACCTGAAAGGGGAAAAGCTATAACAAGAAGATGGTTTCCAGAACAAGTTGCTCCTGTGTCCATAGTGCCATGGAGATGCAGTACCTTAATGCCAGGCAGACGCCTCAGTGAGCTCATAGGTGTGTGACCATAGGACCGGGGGCATGAGAATGTGGCTAAAGGTTGTGTCCCAGCAGCATTTGAATTTTACCTACCTAGAGCAAAATGTCATTGTCATGGATGATCGGGTTGCTCTAGTTTATTAAAATTCACAACACAGAGAGAGGCAGTTTGCATTATGTAACCTGAACCACGCAGGCCCATCTGCTCTCAGGAATGCCACCATGAAACAGTATCTCTCATCATTCGTGATTCGCCCAGCGATATGGCTCCCAGGTGGCATTGCACTGCCATTTATTTGTTTAAAATGTTGCAGTTGCCAGTCCCTTTACGGCTGGTCAGAAGCCAAGCAGAATGTGCAACACAATGAATGAGGCGTGGGCTGTGAGAGAGATTCCTTCTCGGTGCTCTCTTTGCTTAAGGTAGAAGGTTTTGAATGTCCTGAAAGTTTACAGTCTTTTTTTCCCCCCCACCCCCCGTTCCCCCTTCTTGTGCAGCTCATCCAAAATCCTTGATGTCTCAGTCTAGGCTGGCTGTCAGAAAGCTTCTGAAACTGACCAACAGCGCACGTGCCATAGATCAACTGGGGATCCCACCTGTGCTAGTGAACTACCTCAAACATCAATCTTAAGGGAAGATCAGAGCAAGTTTTGAAGACAAAGTTCTACGTAATGTGTTGACCACCTTGATAAAAAGCCATTGTGGAGTAGCAATTATGCAGTACATGGTAGCCAGGATTCAGTCATCATTACTTGCTGTGAGTGCGTTTGCTTACATTACATCTCCAAAAGGCAGCTTGGCCTTTATTGAAAAACCAAACCAAACCAAACTGGTAAAAGGTGATAATAGTAGATGAAGATGGAAAAGAACTTGCCTCTAGCAGTGCATTGAATGGACCGGAGAATGTTAGAAAAAGTCTGGTTTCAGTTTTTTATATCATTTTGGTTTTATACCCTCATAACTTAATCCTCTTACACCTTCTTATCTGTTACAATCAAATCCAAAAATGTCTGTATGGCTATGCCAGAACCTGAAAGGCAAGGCTGGTTTTCCCTCCTACTTTTATGGGGGAGAGGACAGGAGGTACAATAGGGTAAAGAGTATTGGTCTTTGCTCCGTGTTGCGGCTTTAGTTGTGTGTAGTTATCTGTCTTGTTTTTTAAAAAACACCTCTTTCCTGGAAAGTTATAAAAGTGCACCTCAGCCTTTCTGAGCTGGGACTAAGAGCTGCAGCTAGACTTGTGATTTACATCAGAATTGTGTGTGGGTGAATTTAGAGCTGGTGAAGTTTGTCAGACCTGGAGATTGGAGCCCTCGGAGCACCCTGCAAAGAGTGCTGTGGCAAGGTGGATGGAGAACAGCAGTGCAAACTAACATACCCTACTCTTAGTGATTCCCATGGGGGTCAGAAGGTGGCCATTCAATTTTTGGCCTCTGCTGAGACTGATAAACAGGGGGCTCATCAGTACCTGATATGGACAACTATCTCAATAGCTAGGGCTGTGATTGTGTTGTCTTCTGAATCTTGTATAGCACTGAGAGAATGCTTAGTAATATAGACAGTAATCATTGTCCATAGAACAGCCATCAACTGGTAATAATTTCCAATCCTGGGCTGGATTTGAAATGGTGACCTAGAGGCAAAAGGCTCTGTTTCATATACAGTCCCCTGAGCCCTCCTCCCCTCCCATATGTAATTTTTTAAAGACTCAAACACATTGTTTAATCTTCTCCTTAAAGATGGCTCAAGGCAGGATTAAGGGGAGAGAATTTTCGTCCAATCTGTTGTGTGCATATGAATCTACAGTTTTAAACAAAATGTATATTATTGTTGTGATTAAACTATTCTGGCCTGTTTGGTAAGATACTATTTCATTGTTAGTGGAAGAGACAGGAAGCCCTCTTGGTGCTTTATGTAAATCCAAATTTGGCACAATATCAGTTTGGAATGTGACTCTGGCTGATAACACAAAGGTCCAGGCTTAAACTTAGCGAGGCTCAAGTCGGCAAAGCAAGTGTTCATGAACATTCACCCCAACTCCAGATAGCTCTTTGGTTCAATCTCATTCAGGCCCCTTTTATTCACTAAAGGGTTTTGCTCACATGCTGGCTGCTGTTCATACAGCTACCCAGATTTGCCTGTGAGCAATGGTACTGGGGCATGAACAAATGTATTCAGTATTCCTATTCACTACCTTTGTGTTTGTTTGCCATTAGTCTCTTGTTTAAAAAGCTTCAGTCAGCCAATCAAAGAACAAAGTCAATCACCTTATGATGAATCTCACACAGGCACAGGATAAAATGTGTTTACCAACGCTATTCTGTAAACCATTACAAATAATAAATTCATAAAAATGAGTCTGCTGGTGAATAGAAAAAAGGGCTAAATTTACTGGCAACCCCAATTTCACTCCCCACAAAATATATATACTAGCTCATGCAGCGAGAATGACGTAGTCTAACAGACTAAGCATGGGACTAGGATATATACAAGTTCTCATTGTGGCTCTAACAGTGACTCTTTTTGTGGCCTTGGCCAAATCACTTAACCTCTTTGTGCCTCATCCCTGTGTGAGAAATAGGGATAACACTAATGTACAACATTTTAGCTCTCTAGGTGCTTTACAAAAGTCAGTATCATTATCCTTGGGGCACAGAGTGAAGTGACTTACCCAAGGTCACTTGGCAAGGCAGTGGCAAAGCCAAGAGATGCCATTGGCATGTCCACACGACTCACTTCTGCCAGCATAGCTGTGTTGTCCAGGGGTGTGAAGAGGTGTGATTTGTGACCTACGTGCTTTGCTGTCAAAAGCCACTATTGTGAACATAGTTCTACCAGCCAAACTGCACTTTTACCACATTTTACCTACAAAATTCCATTTGATGATAAAGCCATTAAATGTGTGTTGTGAAAAACAAAAGCATCTAATACTATGGGGGAGGGGCGTTTTTCTCCCCTTTTCTAGTGAACCTTAGTTCGTGAGGCTTTGTCTATTCTAGAAGGGTGCAATAGTTCACCTAGTTTTTTTTTTATCATTACTATTTTAATTGACTTCATTCAAGTGCACTTTTCTAGTGTAGATGAGGCCTTAGATTTAATTCACTCCTAGGCTCCTCTGCCACGTGCTGTGTCAGCTCTGACTGAACTTTGATGCCTGAGTAGTGAACTGCTGGAAAATGGAGACTTATGAATAATGTCCTGGCCCATCCTCAAAATGAGAGGTGCCAAGCAGACCAGTGCACCATGACTAATTGAGGTGTTGTCTGCTCTGGAGCTGGAGCAGAGGATGTAATTTCCAGCTCAGGTACACATCCTGCACTAGCTTTGACTGAGCTACCAGAGTAAAAAATAGAAGTGTAGCTGTGATGGTGCAAGCTGTAGGGTGGGCTAGCCACCCTGAGTACAATCTCATCTGAAACCTTAGATACGTACTCGGGTGGCTAGCCTGTTAGACTGCTTATGCTGCCCTGACTACACTTCTATTTTTAGGTGCTGGCTTCATCAGAGCATGGATACCCTACCATAGCTAAAAATTACTCCAGCTCCAGTGTAGACGTACCCAGAGAGAGGTCGGTGCAGAGTACATGGCATTGGACAAGCAGTTCTGATCATATAAAAAGCTGGCTCCACTTCAAACCAGACCTGGATCAAAAGGAACCTTTCCTGATGCTAGAAACAATTCTATTAACACTCTCCCCCCTGCCCCCACTTTTGCTGCCTCTGCACTGCCAGGGTCTGGTTGAGAATGGAAATTGGAGATGCTGGATTATCTGGAGAGAGGCCACTTCCATGCTACTTCTGGCTTGAGTGGAAGAAACAAGCCCTGAAATCTCCTGAGAGCTTCTTTTATCCCAAACATGCTGCAGATTCAGGTGTCTTAGGCCAGTGTCTGGACTTCTGGGTGCTTATCCACCTACCTTTCCTGATTCCCACTCTTTAAAACATGAGATGGGCCTAGCCTCACACCCTGGATGCAAACATGCCAGCATTTGGGGAAGTTCAGATCCATCTCTACTTGCAGCCAAAGCCTCGAATGTCACCAATATTTAAACCTTGCTTTACAAACACTCGTCTCACAAAGAGTGTATCTATCTGTCTGAGGTATCTTATAAGACCCTTGCTTACACCACCACTAAAGCCTTTAATCTTTTATATTACCCAGCCACTTAGTCTGAAGCCACATTGTGCTAGGGGCTGTAAAAAAACATAATTAATTACAGTCCATACCCCAAAGTCTAGAAAACACCATAGGTGGATGACACAAACAAGTGGGCCAGGAAGGGTTGAAGGAGATGAGGATTGAGACACAAATATATGCAGGATATTTTAGCACAGACTGGCTATGTGCACAAAGCCGTACCATGGTGTAGATGTAATCACAACTCGCAACAGTAAAGTCTGTTCTCTCTGGCCTTGGCTGCAAAAGAGAAACCTGGAATGTTAATCACCAGCACACCAGTAATACAACTGGCATGTCCACGTTAAAGTGCTTCTTTGGGTGTACATTTGTGCCAGTGATGCATTTGGATTACTTGCTTTCTGGTTAAGAATACTTTCTCTTAGGAGCCCACACAAGCAAAAAACCATGATAGGATGCCCAGACATTATTAATGATTTTAACCATGCCCAACCATGCTGGGTGCCTCACAAACAACAGAGTATCTCCCCCAGCAAGCTCCCAAACTAACTGTAGACAGGACACAATAAGCACGGTAATGAAAGAGTAGGGGGACAGCGGGGGAAGAAACAGGGAATATCAATACGATTACAAGGTTACTCGGTGAGACACAGCATGATGGAACAAAGTTTGTTTTAAAGAGCACATAGATGGGTAAAATGATCTAACAGAAAACTACCTGGCAGACTGTTGTTTATTGTTGTAGCATCCAGGACCCCATTGTGCTAGGCACCATACAAACACAGAACACAAAGTCCCTACCCCAAAGATCTTACAGTCTAAGTAGTTTGGTTGTAAGCTCAATCATCCACTATATGCCCTATTTCATGAGGCTTCCAGCACTGCAGTGTGTGTAGTCAAACACTGAGAACTTATTACCCTCAAACTGCACCCTCCCTGGTGCATGAACTAACAATAACAGCTCCCAGATGTCTGAGTTAGAAATCATTGCTGCAAAATGTTGTGATGAGGTGATTTCCTAACTCCTTTATAAGCTAAATAAGTGAAAGTTGCCTGGTTGGTTCCTCCTATTGGAAATGTGTTCAATAGGTAAATGCTCAGAGCTGGCATTATATGCAGATACCCATTACACTCTTAACAGATGTTGCAAACAGCAGATGGTTACTATACACTTGGTTTTGTATTTCTGCCTTTAAATATGTACAGTGAAATAGTATTCAACCCTTCAGAGGTGCATGCTATATGTGGTACATCATGCATATAGTAGCAAAGAGCTGAGGAGTGAATGGGTTGAGGAAATGCTGAGCTATGTTTTAATACAAATATTATTGCTTAAGTGGTATAGAGCAGTGCTACTCAAAGTGGTGGTCCGTGGACCGTGCCATCGGCTGCCGGTCTGTGCGCACATTGGGAAAAAAAATTGCTGGTCCCCCACATCAGATAGTTAGAGAAGCACTGCTCTAGAGTATGACAGAACACCCCTGCCAAATCTGCAGGGGACACTCCCCTTAGATTCTTGCATAATGACAGGTTTCAGAGTAGCAGCCGTGTTAGTCTGTATTCGCAAGAAGAACAGGAGTATTTGTGGCACCTTAGAGACTAACAGATTTATTGAGCATAAGCTTTCATGAGCTACAGCTCACTTCATCGTGAAGTGAGCTGTAGCTCATGAAAGCTTATGGTCAAATAAATTTGTTAGTCTCTAAGGTGCCACAAGTACTCCTGTTCTTTTTCCCTTTAGATTCAGAATCACAAGGTGTCACTGTTCTCCATTCACAGCTAGATGGTTGTGCACTTACCTGGCAGGTTAATGTTTTGACTCATAGGGCTTTTATTCTGTGTCAGGATTCAGCAGGATATCTCCTGTGTTCATGTTATGTTATATTTGCATCTCAAACCTCACTGTTAAATAAGTACTGGGTAAGATCGACACAACCGAAAGCTCTCAAGATACCTACACATACAAATCACCATGGTAACCGCACACATGGTTTATGATGCCATCAGATCCTCGGGATGTATAGCAGCTCTCTTCAGTTTCCCTGAGTTGTGTTTTGTGTAAGATATAAAAAAACTTCACTAGCTCCTAGTCTTTACTGAAATATTATGCAAAATGACCCTGTGGTGTGGGCTTCAGTAAGATTATATTTGTTTGCGAAACACAGACAGGAACAGAGCAAAGTTTTGCATTATTTATAGGCTTACAATCTAATTGTTATTTCAAGGGTTATGGAATCTATTACTCAACATCTATTAGGCTGTGAAAGTATCTCCCAGGGGAAACATTAGGAGCCTCCTAGCTTGGCATATTTAAAATTAGACTGAACAAAAAAAACAGAAAATATACTGTAGGGAACAATTATGTGTTGGCTGGGATATGGGGTGGATGGTCTAATAGGCCTTGCCCATTTCTAGATTTTATGAAGCAGTCTGTTGTTGAGTAGTGGGGTAATGACTTAAAATATAACTTATTCACCTAGTTACTGACTTCAGTTTGTTTGTACACTGAAGTCCTGGCCTTAAATACTGTGCCATTTGCCATATGTTTTCTTTGCACACTGTAAACCAATCCCAGCTATGCCATCATAAAGAGCCACTAAAATAGATGAGTGCATATTTTGTACTCATATCAATGGCTGCCAGTGCCAGAGGAGAAACCCAGCAGCAGTATCTTTCAACTTGCTGTTAAGGCCAAACAAATTCCTACTGAGACATGTTTCTTGGCAGCCTGCTGGTTGCAGGTAACGCTGTCACGCTGTGCTCACAAGGCGATCCTTTTGTGATGCTAAGTCTTCTGATAGGCTTGGTGATGTATTGGTGTCATTGAGGGCAATAATGCTATTTCAGACTGTGAGTTTAGTTATCTCAGTCTGAGTGAAAACACCTACTGATGTCCTGGGAAGATTAATTTTACAGTGGGGATTTTTAAACTTGTGGTCACTTTGTAATGACATGGTCAGTAGCACATACAAGCAATTGCCCATTCTTCTCAATGCCCTAGGGTAGATCAGCCCCAATGCGTCTGCAGATCAAGACCCATTTCACCTGTATAGAAGCTCCTATCTGGTCTTGCATTTGTTCTAGCTCCTCACCTCCACAGGGTGTCCCAGCACCAGATAATGCCGACCTCGTCAGTATTACTTTGTGGGGTCTGAACCAGTGTCCAGCGACAGCTGCTTCTCCTGATGAAGAGGGAGGTGGTGGTTTCAGAAGCAGTAGTCAGCAAGGGAAAACAAAGGAAGTAGTTGGTTGGGAGGTTAGCAGGGAGGCACAGGCCCTCAGTAGATGGCAAGAGACCTGTGGCCTTAATGGGTCAAACCCCTGTCTATGTCCGTGGGGAGAAGGGAGCCCAATCCCACTTACCAGGACAATTTTAAGAAAACTTTGCTAGTAGGAACTCATTGCATTTGCTTTCTCCCATCCAGAATTTTCTTGCACAGGGGACAGTAGGCCCTTAGCAATAATATTTGATGTAGCCAGGTACTTCGAAGATGAGGCCTTGGAAGATGGAAGTTAGGAGCCTATATACCTTTTAGAATCGGGGACTGAGTACCTTGTTGTGTTTTGCTCTCTCCAGGACAATGTTACAGGTGAGGAGATAGAAAGAAGTAGTTTGCAATCCCATGCTGCACATCAGGTACTTTGACAGTCAATACTCAACCTAGCGGCATGCTAGGTGGCTCTGTTTTGTCCCTTTTTTGCATTGAAATAAGCATCCGCAAACACTGAGAGTCAGATCCTTAGTGTACTTCAGCATTGCTCTGTTGACTGCCATGGGCCAATTTACTCCAGAGGCGGATCTAGTGCTGTGATTTCCTTCAGGCTTTTGTTGGCTCTCAGATTGCACAGTGACAGGCAAAGTATAAAACCCCAGAAAGTATTCTAGCCCTTCTGTTCTATGTGAGCAGAACTTTCCAAATAAAAAAGGGTTGAGCTAAAATTTTCCATGTTTTGTCTTAGCCAAAGGTGAATTTGGTTGGAGAGTTTGAGTAAATTATTCTGAATTGTGTGTGAATAAAATAGCCTTTTTCAGCTGTGAAGACATTAAGATTTTTTTTAAAAAGTTGCACGGACATAGCTCAAAAATTGCTGAACTTTACAAGTTGGGACCTTCTAGGTTTCTAAGTCACCACTAAAGTTGGTCTCTAGGCTCATGCAGTAAAATTTACATTAAATGTAGAGTTACAAATAATAGAAACTAATAATAACAACAGTATTATAACAATATTGGAGAGAGTGTGGCCCAGTGGACAGACACTGGCCGGGACTGAGGAGACCTGGATCCTGTCCTCGGATTTGCCAGTGGCCTGCTGGGTGACCTTGGACAAGTCATTTCACTGCTCTGTGCCTCCATTTCCCCATCTGTACAAATGGGGATAGTGATACTCACCACCTTTGTAAAGCACTTTGAGATCCACTGATGAATATCAGCTGTTGAAGTGTGGAGGTGTAGAGTGAAATCAGTAAAAAACATGATGTCTTTATCTTCTTTTTAAAAATTAAATTGGGAAATTAAATACTAAATGTTACTCCAATATTAAGGTTACAACTTTTAATACTCAAAAGCCAAGAAGTTAGTGTTAACACACACACGTTACACAACTACAACCCAATTTTGCCTCCAATACATACATGTAACTCCCACTGAAGTCAGGGGGAGCTGTTCATGCATACGTGAAGGCAAAGTTATGTCCATTCCTTATTGAGATGTACAAGGAACCATAGTGGAATCTCCATCACCCACTGGGTCCTTGGCTTCTCTCTGGAGAATGCCTACAAGAGGGCATATTATGGTGCTTTTTGTGTTGTGGACACCTTCCTGTGTGTGTCTATCCTCTCATAACACATTGGCCACTGAACAGCTATCAGAGGATAATGACTTTCAGTCCCTGCTGACCTGGGCTGGATTAGAACCTGAAGGGAAATGTAATTTGTTAATACCTGAATGGATGAAAAATTTCATTTTCAAAGTAATCAAACCAAACAAGTACTAGCTGGTGTCTCCACTCACAGCTGCACATATATATTAATTAATGACAGGTTTCAGAGTAACAGCCGTGTTAGTCTGTATTCGCAAAAAGAAAAGGAGTACTTGTGGCACCTTAGAGACTAACCAATTTATTTGAGCATGAGCTTTCGTGAGCTACAGCTCACTTCATCGGATGCATACCAAGTTTTTTCATGCAGTTGATAGATTTCCACTCCATACGGCTAAATGCAGTGCTTTGCATAATGACAGGTTTCAGAGTAACAGCCGTGTTTAGTCTGTATTCGCAAAAAGAAAAGGAGTACTACATATTAATTAATGTAAGTTTCATGATTAGGAGCAGTTCTCACTCTTTTGGCCTAGCTCCAAACTGCGTGGGATCTAAAGAAGTCAAATCTCTGAGAAAACAGTAATTTGTATGTAAACAAGTGAGAACTATTGTAGGTGGTTCTTCAGCAAGGAAGGACTAGTTCAGGGGGTTCAATTAGCTGTACCCAAACAAAGAGGCCAAATCAGTACCAAACCTGACAAGAGGAGATACAGAGGAATGTGCTAACCATTTTGGATAAAATAGGAAATGATCTGAAAAGCCAGCCCAGACCCAGAAAGATGAGAACTTTTCACTTCCATCTGCTTCTGAACATCCAGTTACTAGTCAGCACCCATCATGCGAGGGCTGAGCTACCATGAGAGAAGCTGTTCTCTGCTATTTCTGGTCCAACTGGCAGTACTAGATATCTCATGAGAGACCCTATTCCAGAGATTTCTAGTCTGATTTTATGGTTCTAAGAGGTTCAAGTAAGGTTTGGAGAAATCTCAACTTAAAACAAATGACAGTATTTGAAGTTTGCCCTGAGGTTTGAACTGAGGGTCTTTGACATTCAGAGACAAGTAAGCCACTTTTCAGCTAGCAATAATCCTTTGTCCTTCTCCTGTACCTTTTACCTGAAGATCTCAGTGGGCTTCACAACTGATGTAAGCCTCACAACACCCCTGCGAATTATTATTAGCCCCATTCCATAGAAGGGGGAAATTGAGGAATAGGCAGTTGAGTGACTGGCCTGAGGTCACACAGTGAAATAGTGTCAAAGCTAAGAGTCCAGACACCCAGTCTCAGGCTTGGACCTACGTAGCCACACTTCAAAATGCAATGGAGATCAGTTCACTGACTGAGTTTTCATGACAGTGTTTGCTTTGGTCAAAAAGCCATTTTTTGTCAAAAAAAAAGTTTTGATGAAAAAAGTTGGCCCAGCTGTAGTCATCTGTTCTGTAGACAACAGAACCCTGACTATCCAGAGGAGGAGGAATGGAAACTTTTGGTGAGTGGAGTTTGGATAGTGTGGGGAGTTTGCCAGCAGGTTTTCAAATCTCTGTTCTTGAGCACAGACAGCAAAGCCTGCTGCCCTACTCCTGGGGTTCTGATCAGAATGCTACAAGCTGCTCCCTTGGAACAGATATGCATGTACCTTCTCAACCACATGCAGCCTGGCCTCTGGATCACTAGGTTAATCCTTTGCACTAACTGTTTGAGGCCTTTTCTTCTGATGAATTGTGGTAGGATCCTGGGATGCATCTGGTACCTGAGAAGGCATAATATCTTCCCTGACCAAGGGCTGAGGCACTGAGAACTCTGCAGGCCCACTGAAGCCTTTAGGAATCTCTGCTATCTATTTCCTACTGCATGCTGAGCAAAGTGGATGGCAAGCTGCATCTCCGGGAGGGTCTCTTTCCTGTGATTGCATTGAGCCATTTTAATATTTTACCTCCTGTCCTTGTGTGCAAATTTCTAGTTCATGATGCTCATGTCTGTACCCAGCCTTCAGCTCGTCTATGAAAAGAAGCCCTTGAGGAATTCCACCATGATTTCAACAATTTCCATCCCACCATCAACCTCAGCCTGGTCCAGTCCACACAAGAGATCCACTTCCTGGACACTACAGTGCTAATAAACGATGGTCACATAAACACCACCCTATACTGGAAACCTACTGACCGCTATTCCTACCTACATGCCGCCAGCTTTCACCTGACCACACCACACGATCCATCGTCTACAGCCAAGCTCTGCGATACAACCGCATTTGCTCCAACCCCTCAGACAGAGACAGACACCTACAAGATCTCTATCAAGCATTCTTACAACTACAATACCCACCTGCGGAAGTGAAGAAACAGATTGATAGAGCCAGAAGAGTTCCCAGAAGTCACCTACTACAGGACAGGCCTAACAAAGAAAATAACAGAACGCCACTAGCCGTCACCTTCAGCCCCCAACTAAAACCCCTCCAACGCATTATTAAGGATCTACAACCTATCCTGAAGGATGACCCAACACTCTCACAAATCTTGGGAGACAGGCCAGTCCTTGCCTACAGACAACCCCCCAACCTGAAGCAAATACTCACCAGCAACCACCTACCACATA
Organism: Eretmochelys imbricata; assembly: GCF_965152235.1. NCBI lineage: Eukaryota > Metazoa > Chordata > Testudines > Cheloniidae > Eretmochelys > Eretmochelys imbricata. The sequence goes on from NC_135580.1 coordinate 80,662,627, forward strand.
ACAGAACCACTAACCCAGGAACCTATCCTTGCAACAAAGCCCGTTGCCAACTGTGCCCACATATCTATTCAGGGGACACCATCACAGGGCCTAATAACATCAGCCACACTATCAGAGGCTCGTTCACCTGCACATCCACCAATGTGATATATACCATCATGTGCCAGCAATGCCCCTCTGCCATGTACATTGGTCAAACTGGACAATCTCTACGTAAAAGAGTAAATGGACACAAATCAGATATCAAGAATTATAACATTCATAAACCAGTTGGAGAACACTTCAATCTCTCTGGTCACGCGATTACAGACCTGAAAGTCGCTATTTTACAACAAAAAAAACTTCAAATCCAGACTCCAGCGAGAAACTGCTGAATTGGAATTCATTTGCAAATTGGATACAATTAACTTAGGCTTGAATAGAGACTGGGAGTGGCTTCGTCATTATGCAAGGTAGCCTATTTCCCCTTGTTTTTTCCTACCCCCCCACCCCAGACATTCTTGTTAAACCCTGGATTTGTGTTGGAAATGGCCCACCTTGATTATCATACACAATGTAAGGAGAGTGGTCACTTTGGATAAGCTATTACCAGCAGGAGAGTGAGTTTGTGTGTGTGTGGGGGGGGGGGGTGAGAGAACCTGGATTTGTGCTGGAAATGGCCCACCTTGATTATCATACACATTGTAAGGAGAGTGGTCACTTTAGATAAGCTATTACCAGCAGGAGAGTGGGGAGGGAGGAGGTATTTTTTCATGCTTTGTGTGTATATAATAAGATCTTCTAAACTTTCCACAGTATGCATCCAATGAAGTGAGCTGTAGCTCACGAAAGCTTATGCTCAAATAAATTGGTTAGTCTCTAAGGTGCCACAAGTACTCCTTTTCTTTTCTCGTCTATGAAGTTTCAGCAACCCTCAGATACCCTCTGTCCACACGTTGACTCATCTGCTTGCTTACTGCCTCCATTGCATCCCCCAGATCTTTCCCACACTCCCTGTCCTTGTCCCCGCCATCTCTATGCACCTTTGATTACTCCTGTGGAAATTAGAATGATTAGGTGGGTTTACAACAAATGAGAGTCATGCAAATAAAATAGCCTTAAAGTTACCATAATGAACATAAATCTTTATAACTTGGAAGAAAGACTTAGTCAAAAAGCTGATGGCAAATGACCTGTCAGTAACATCTTCCAACCATGATCTGTACTTGTCTATAATAGATTGGCTTGTTTGTTTTGCAAACGAACAACATTCACTTTAAAATGATTTATTGTAAATAAACATCTCCTTTCCTATGTTACTAATAGCAGAGTAGATTATTAAAATGGAAAGAATCTAAGGACTCCAGCTGGCACATTTTCATCATTTGTGTGTCTCCTTACTTTTTCTCTCAGCTTTGACAGGAAAAATCAGTGAAGTCTGTTTCGTTTCTTGGTGCTGTGATATTCTGGATTGATGAGCACTGCGAAGGAGTTTGTATTTGTAAAACTGCACTCTCAATTGGCTCAAAACAATCAAATAAAGATTTCTTTTGATCTTAGCTTTTGGGAAAAGCCTGCTAGGACTAAGTTGGTGGTGACAGCTTGTGTCCTTTTAACATCCCGTGCATCATTTTTTTCCAGGGAAAATACGACAGAGCATTTCTTTTAATGACTAAAAAGCTCTAAGGAAGTGGCTGGAGTATTTTACAGGTCTGGTAAGTGGAACTGAATGATTTGAACCTGGAAAAAATCAATCAGAGATGTATTACTGGTTGAGAAAGGGTGTTTTGTTTTGATACTTAAGGGTTAATGATAATACATTTTATTTATAAAGGGCCCCCGCCGCAAAGGGACTCAGAGCTTGGTATGGCAACACATAAATGATGAAGATATAAAATACAATAGCAATGAGAAGTCAGCAGCTTGGTAAATGTTATCCTTTTGGTGAGTGGAGTTTGGATAGTCTGGGGAGCTCGCCAGCAGGTTTTGAAATCTCTGTTCTTGAGCACAAACATCAAAGCCAGCTGGAGCACAATGGAACTAAGTCTACAAACAACCACTCACTAAAATGGGCTGTAAATGCTTTGATTCGATCAGGTTCCTTTGGTGTTACCCAACTAAAACCACTAGGTGTCCTCCAAAGCTAATCAAGAACAATTTTCTCTTGTCCCTCTATCTTGCTGACTTGTTCCCTGGCTAGTGTGTGATTCTGTGGAGTATTGGAACAAACTACTGTACTCTATGAAAATTAAAGTCTTGAAATCGTAAAACCAACATGATCGTACAACCAAAGGAGGAGAAGTGATGTTCTGCTGGGGTGAGCAGAACTAAGCACAGAACTATTTTAAGATTACTGATCCGGGAATCTGAGCTGTAATTCAGCTTCAGCAGGAAAACACTAAATTTTAAACAGTTAATATACTGAACATAATGGAAACTATGATTATGAAGCAAATGATTATCTTAAAACAGTAACAGGTGGAGGCATGTAAAATAGGCCTTATTAATGGAAAATAATATGATTTCAAATCATTTATTCAAATCTTTCTTAGTTCTTAGTCATATCTCCTACTTTAAATGAGAACATAACAATACAATCTTTCCCACTAATGTGACTAGCTATGCAAAGCAAACCCCTCATTACTATTTACATGTATACTATTTACATTAAAAGCTAAGAAACAGGCTGCATTTTTGTACAGTTTTATTTGGGGTTCAAGAGTGATTTTTGCTCCATTAATGTGTATTTTATTTTTGTATTTCTGTTGATTTAATTGTATCTCACATTTATTTCAGGTACTTATATGGCTCCCATTGCCATAGTATCTGAGCATCTCTCAGGTCTTGTCTTCACTGATAGCAAAAGGTATGTTTTTATCTCAGGGTAACTAATGCACATGAACTATCCCGAGGTGAAAACCCAGTGACAACAGGGCACATTAGTTTTACCACAAGATAAACTAGTCGATGTCAGCACCATACCACTGCCTTACCTAATACATTTTGTGACCGTCACTGTGTTTTTACCTCACGTGTTAATTACGGAGGTAAAAAAAAATCCCTCTTTCCAGCAGTGAAGACAAAGCCACCATCAACACTTTTTTGTGAGGAAGGGAAATAGGAAAATCCCATTTTACAAATGGGAAATTGAGGCACCAAATGACTTGCCAAAGGTCACACGGGAAGTCTGTGGCAGGGCAAGGAATTGACTCCAAATCTGCCCAGGTTACACCCAAACCACTGGACCATCCGTCCTCTCCAAAGAATGACTGTTGGGGATTGGTGACATGCCTCTCAAATGTCCCTCATTTCGGTCCCAAAGTTATCTAGATTCCATATAAAATTTTTTTGTTGTTGAAAATGATTTACTTCAAAAATAGAGAACCATGACACTGAAGTTATGAAAGCATTATTTACACCAAGGGAAGGTGTTTCACTGTATTTTACATTTCTTGCAAAAATAATTTGCTGTGTCCTTCATTTTGAGTCTGTTTCATGTGTTATGTTCACATTTGGGCCTGGGCTGGTGGAGTGGACAACAACATTATTCAAGAAGTTGCGCAGCCCATTGCCTGCGCTGGATAGCTCTTGTGGGTAAACAGAGGGCTTCATTCCTATCTAGCCACAAGATCTACACAGCACAAGCAGCGGCCATTCCAAATCCTCACACGCTGCCCTGAAAATGTGCCTCAGCCTTGACTTGAAGGGACCACTTCTAGGGTTGGGAGTGGCGTTTAGTGTCCATGGAACTTTCAATATTTGACCTTTCTACTGAGACTGTCCACAAAGAAGACAGCTCATTCTAATTGTGGTGTGTCACTTGTCCACAAAGAACTGGTTTTAGACTCACTAACTCATTACACATACATCCCTGAAGAGCCGTCAGATGGCAGTAGTGTTCAAACTCCTGAGTCAGGTCCCCCAAAATAATGATATTTTTACAATTAATATGATTTGATTTGTTTTTGTTTGCTTTATGGTTTAGGATTCATGTTTTCAAGTGTTGCTTTGCAACTATGAGAGCTAGAAACAATCTTTTTTGCTTCTTTTTCTTTTAAATGAAAGCTGAGAGTCTCACATAATCACTTGAATCCAGGAGCTGGGCCTTTACGAAAAACACCAAATATTGCCAGTCTCCTGGTAAAGTCACGAGAGCTGGCAACACTGAAAAATTTTTTGTATGAAACTGAGACATTTGTGCAAGGAAAGGCATGAAAGCACCTTGGAAGACTTTTCAATATCACAGTGATACAAAATATATCTCTTATATTAGAATCTGGACTTAACTAGGAGTGGATCATAGGCATGGAGATTCAGGTGCCTGCAATGACCCCAAATCAGGTTTCAAGTAAAAGGTGCATAGACATATAACAGGAATGATTCTGCACTCCGTCCCCCTGTTGCTTTGGTCATGCATGTTTAACCACTTGAGAATCATGTCTTGAATCTTCTCTTTCAAAGGAGGCAGGAATCACGATTCTGAAGTCCTAAGACTCCGAACCTTGTGCATCACAGGCCCCATCAAAGTTATAAGGAACAAGAAGTACATTGAGCAAAAAAAGGGTGAGGATTGTTCTCTAGTCACGAAAGCTGGAGATGGAAAAAGCCTGACAGGTTCCACCAAGTTCTTACCTCAATGTCCAAGTTGGATTGTCCCCTGAGATTTCCAGTGCAGTTTTAAACAGCCCAAGGGATGAGGTTGCTAACATATCCCTGGGAAACTATTTTAATTCAGACCTCACTTCCAGAGGTCAGGTAGATCAGCAGTTGAACATGAGCTCCCAGTGCCATGTTGTAGCTAAGATAGCTAACAGATCCTTATGTGTATAAACAGGGGCATATCAAGCAGTGGGGAGGTGGTATTTCCTCTTTATATGGCATCAGTGAGACCATTATTAGAATACTGTATCCAGTTCTGGAGTCCACGTTTCCAAAAGGATGTTGAAAAATTGCGAAGGGTTCAAAAAAGAGTTACAATAGTGATTCAAGGTCAGGGAACCATGGCTGGCAGTGAGAAAGTTAAGAATTTCAATCTATTTAGCTATCCAAAAGAAGGTTAAGAAGTGGCTTGATCACAGTCTACAATTACCAACATGAGGAAGAGATTTCTAATTGTAGACAGCTATTTACTATTGCATAAAAAGGGATAACAAGATCCACTTATTGGAAGCTGAAGCCAGACAAATTCAGGCTAGAAATAAGGGGCAGTTTTTTACACTGGTGGTAATTTAAACATTGGAAAAACTTACCTAGGGACATGGTGGAGTCTCCATTACTTAAAGATTTTACATCAAGATGGAATATCTTTCTAAAAGATATGCTCTAGTTCAAACAGAAGCATGGGCTTCATGCATGCATTACACAAAGATTCAGAAGAGATTATCATAATTTTTTTTGCCTTAAAAATCCACGACATCTATTAATCTAAACACATTGTCAAGGACCTTCAGCATTAAAAGTATAACCCCTCTACAATGTTTAACTGTAGCAGGCTGTTATAATTGCTTGTGTGAATGATTGATTATAGGGGGATATGGTAATGTGCAGTAAACGAGTGTACTACATGCTCCCTGGGGTGGATAGTCTCAGACTTCTATACATCAGGGTGATGTATAGAAGTAAGGTGTTATTCCTCCTTGCCAAATGGCAGAGGCATGTGCCTTTGGTGCTGAAGGTTCTGGGTTCGCTCACCAATGACAAGCAAGGTATCTGCAGGTGGATGCAGCCACAGCAAACTACTCTACATCACTAACATGCTATATATTTGATAGCAAATCTGACATATATGTTCAGATCCTGAAGTCAGCTGTTCATTGATCCCAGGAAGATAAATGGAGCTTCATGCAGTCTACTGTATGCATGTCTGTCAGAGGAAACTTCAAAACCAAGGTCCTATCTGCTTTCGATTATTATTTCTTTTTTATATGTTGGTAGTATCTGGAGGCATCAGTCAAGATCAAGGCCCCATCGTGCTAGGTTTTGTATATTAAGATATGGCCCCTACACTAAAGAGCATACAGTTGTGAGCCATGATCCTACAAACACTTATGTACACGCTTAACTTTACTACTGTGAGTAAATCAATAGTAAAGCATGTGTATGTAAATTGTTTGCAGAATTGGGGCTTTGGATATTAAAGATCCCATGAGGAAGGCTTGCTTTTGCGTTAAAAATAACTAATAGTATTGTGCATTTATATACAGCACCCTTCATCCAAGGAATTCAAGCCACATTACAAAAATTAATTAATTAAACCGTACCACACTCGTGAGGTAGATACTCTGGCAATTGAGGTTAAATGATTTGCCTAAAGTCACACCATAATCCCATGTCATTGTGGCAGTCAAGAACAGAATCTAGGTGTTCGAACTCCAGTTTTCCCTGAACTAGTCACTTGTGCACCCCATTTCCTCTTTTGATCAAAATCGCCCTCCAGCCACACAGCTGTTGTACTCCGCATTCCACCCCAGCAGTAGCGGTATTTCAGTGGTACTCTGTGTCTATAGTTTATGAAGCACTTTGAGGTCTTTTGAGATGAAAAGCACTTTAGAGCAGGGACAGATGGAGTAAGGACATCTAGGTTCTACTGTTGACTCTCCCCCTAGAGCAGGGGTGGCCAACCTGTGGCTCCGGAGTCACAGGCGGCTCTTCAGAAGTTAATATGTGGTTCCTTGGATAGGCACCGACTCCGGGGCTGGAGCTACAGGTGCCAACTTTCCAATGTGCCGGGGTGGGGGGAGGTGCTCACTGCTGAACCCCCTGGCTCTGCCCCAGACCCTGACCCCACTTCCCCCTGCACCCCAGCCTCTTGCACCCCACGAAACAGCTGATCAGGAGGTGCAGGGAGGAAGGGGGAGGTACTGATTGGCGGGGCTGCCGGTGGGTGGGAGGCCCTGGGAGCAGGGGTGGGGGGAAGCTGACGGGGGGGCTGCCAGTGGGTGGGTGGGAGGTGCTGGGAGCAGGGCGGGGGGGAGCTGACGGGGGGGCTGCTGGTGGGTGGGTGGGAGGGAGGTGCTGGGAGCAGGGGCGGGGGGAGCTGACGGGGGGGCTGCCGGTGGGTGGGTGGGAGGGAGGCGCTGGGAGCAGGGCAGGGGGGAGCTGACGGGGGGGCTGCCGGTGGGTGGGTGGGAGGGAGGCGCTGGGAGCAGGGGCGGGGGGGAGCTGATGGGGGGCTGCCGGTGGGTGGGTGGGAGGTGCTGGGAGCAGGGGAAAGCTGATGGGGGTCTGCCGGTGGGTGGGTGGGTGGTAGGCGCTGGGAGCAGGGGCGGGGGAGAGCTGATCGGGGGGCTGCCGGTGGGTGGGTGGGTGGGAGGCGCTGGGAGCAGGGGCGGGGGGAAGCTGATGGGGGTCTGCCGGTGGGTGGGTGAGTGGTAGGCGCTGGGAGCAGGGGCGGGGGAGAGCTGATCGCGGGGGCTGCCGGTGGGTGGGTGGGAGGCGCTGGGAGCAGGGGCGGGGGGAAGCTGATGGGGGGCTGCCGGTGGATGAGTGGGAGGCGCTGGGAGCAGGGGTGGGGGGGAGCTGATGGGGGGCTGCCGGTGGATGGGTGGGAGGGCTGGGAGCAGGGGTGGGGGGGAGCTGATGGGGGGCTGCCGGTGGGTGGGTGGGAGGGCTGGGAGCAGGGGTGGGGGGAAGCTGATGGGGGGGCTGCTGACGTGTTACTGGTTTCAGAGTAACAGCCGTGTTAGTCTGTATTCGCAAAAAGAAAAGGAGTACTTGTGGCACCTTAGAGACTAACCAATTTATTTGAGCATGAGCTTTCGTGAGCTACAGCTCACTTCATCTGATGAAGTGTGCTGTAGCTCACGAAAGCTCATGCTCAAATAAATTGGTTAGTCTCTAAGGTGCCACAAGTACTCCTTTCCTTTTGACGTGTTACTGTGGCTCTTTGGCACTGTACATGGGTAATTTCTGGCTCCGGCTCAGGCCCTAGACCCTGGAAGGGGGTGGGGGGCAGTGGGCAAACAGGCCGGCCTAGGGCAGCTAATTCGCGCGAGGGGCGAGAGAAACATCCAGGCTGTAGTCACCAGCGCCGAGCACTTTGAGCACGGTGCCTCTAGCCGGCTACCTTGCTTGCTCCCCGCTCCGGGGACCGCCGAGCTCGCGGCGGCCGCGGCGGCCCATGGCCACCCGCCGCCCAGCAGGGGGAGCAAGAGCGGAGCCGGCTCGGCGGGCCCCGCCTTCGCCGCGCGTCACTGGCCCTCCAGCCTGTCACTTGCGCGGCGGCCCCGCCCCCGGCGGCAGGGAGGGCGGGGCGGGCGCGAGGCCGAGGCCCCGGCGGGGCGGCGCTGGGGGAAGCGCGCGCGCGCGGACCCTGCGCAGGCTGCGAGCTGCCCGCCGCGCTGCCCGGGGGACGAGGCGGGGGAGCTCGGCCGGCGCTCGGTAAGTGGGGCGCGCCCGCGGTACCTTCCTCCCGCCGTCATGTCGCCGGGCCGCCTGTGGAGCGGAGCGCCGCGTCGGTCCGTCAGTCTGTCTGTCCCTCCCGCTGTGCGTGCCGCGTAGCCGGCCGGGGCCGGGGCGCTCTGCCGGGGGCGGCGGCCCTCGAGCCCAGGTGTCCGAGCCAGCGAGCGGCTTGCTGGTTCTCTTTTGTGTCAGCCGCGCGGCTGGGCTGGGCCGGCGCAGGCCCCGCGCTCTGTCCGCCGGGCTCATTTCGGGGGCGTCGGGAGGCTGCTTGTGCAGCAGCCCCCACTGTGCAGGGGCTGCGGAGCCAGCTGTCTCAGGGATGCGGGCAGGGCTCTCTTCCCGCCCCCCGGCCCGGAGCTGTGCGGCTTTGTTGCGGTTGGTGATTTGCGGGAGCAGCTGGTGTCTCACTGCCCTGCTGCCGCCTCTGCACCAGCAGCAGCACGGGCTGGGGGAACTGGGTGCGTGTGTCTGCTGAGCTCTCACGCGTCACCCCTCTTCCCGGGGAGAAATCACCGGAGACAGGTGGGTGGTCTCTGCCTGTCCCCCACTGAGCCAGAGCTCTCTGGGATCGCTGCCCGGTGTCCTCAAAATAAGGAGTACTCACTGTTAATGCCAGAGAGATGGTTTATTGTCCTCTGCTATGTAAACTTTGCATTTATCGAGGGTTTCTATTGAAATAAAACCAGTGATGGTCAGAGTTTTACTTCCAGAGTGGTTAGCCGAGTTAGTCTGTAGCAGCAAAAACAACCAGGAGTCCTTGTGGCACCTTAGAGACTAACACATTTATTTAGGCATAAGGTTTTGTGACCTAGAACCCACTTCATCAGATGCATGGAGTGGAAAATACAGTAGCAGGTGTCTATATACAAGATCTACTACCCTCTGTGGTCTCCTCTCCAGTGCTCCTCCCCATGCGCAAGGCTCAAACCAGTTGACCCCGGAGCAGTCTAAATTGCTGGTATTTGATATGTAAGGGTGGAACACAGAAGCTTTGTGTCTTCAGCTACTGAGAAACCTAAATCACTGATGGCTTCCAGCTTCTCTAAACATCTGTCTCCCTGTTTAACATGGTAACAAGATTATCTTTCAGTTTGTCATTGTTTGTGTGTGTGAGTAGAAGTTATTTTCAGGAGGCTCGCTTGCTAAAAACAATACATTAAAATGCTTTACCTGTGGCATTAATTAAAAAAAACTCTCTTAAAGCAAATTAACTCCTTCACCGCTAATGCTGTTTGTTGTATTTTGCTTAGCTTGGAGCATGTGAAGGGATGTGTCTAGTTCTCATGCGCTAGCATAATGTAGCAAAATTTGACAAACCCAATAGGGAGATGTTTACGTGAACGTCAAACAAAAATGCATTTGAATTTTTTAAAATAACTTGAATATTTTTGGCCCCCCAAATTCCTGGGTCCTGGGTGTTGCATGTAGAGGGATTCTGGGGATGGATGGGAAGGTCTTTTAGACTTTGTCAGGGCTCTAAGAATCACATGAGCTGTTCTGATTTGTTACTGAAAATGAGACTGTGTTTGAGGCTGTAGTTTTAAGTTTGAGGTTTCCTGGGACTGTTATTTCGTCCAATTGAATTGAGCCCATAGATACTACACATCTTTGCTGGTCATCATCTGACCCAGCCATTCACAGAACCCATTTAAACAGAAGGCTGCTTGTGCAATACTTTCAACTTTTGCACTGAAGATATTTGACTGTAAATGGCTTTGCTTGTCCTAAGCCAAATTTCTTATTGCTCCCCTTTTAATGCCAAGGTGGAAGATTAGGGCATGCAGAAGGCCTTGCTGAAAGTCTGGTGGGTAGGAAAAAAAACATTGCAATAAGTTTTGTTGTTGCAGTCAAACCTGCCACCAAACATCTTTGGGACATATCCCTCATCAGACCTCTCAACTGGTACTTCACTGAATTCAGACCCAAATAGCATTCAGTCCAGCAGAAACCCACTGTCCACAACAACAGGAATATAGAAATTTTAAACAAATTGCATAGCATACCACTGCGTATTAACTGAATCTTGCATCCAGCTTCCCTTGTTTATCCTGATTTTGTACCTGATAGGTTATGGACTTAATCGTATTCTTAAAGCTTGTCTGTCACCATTTTAGCCTGAGCAAGCTTTGAAATATTTAAGTGATTGGTGTTTGAATTTCTGTTTATTATTAAAGGGGACCAAATAGCACATTTCGGATCCAGTCATCCCCAAAGTGTTAGGTCTTTAGATCTGTGGTTTTGGTTGGAAACTTACCATTTTCTTGCTGTTGTTGTAGTAATTATTTTCTGACTTTTTTCTTTGTGTAAATGAGTAAAACACTCGCCAGATATGAAGGGAAGAAGAGACAGTTGTCAGACTTAAGTTGGTCCCCTGCTTAACAGCAAAGAACAAAAACAAAGCTGTACATACACGGTTTCAAATAGAGGCAGAGGAATGCATTCGTAGGAGGAATCTGCTTTCTAATTCTGTAGCAGACTAATGGAGGCGCTGGGAGTTCTCCAGGAGCAGCTGTTATTTTTACACCCTGCTTGCAAAAATATTCATCTTTTTTAAAGTGCAACTTCTGTAGTAATTTGCTTACTATCAATTCTTGTAGCTGTGATCATAATGAGCTAAGCATGCGTGAGCAGCACATCTGACTTGAGGTTTGGCTGGGCTGTTTTCTTCAGATGTTTCTTTCATTCTTCCGCTACTTTGTTCCATTGGTGCATGGATGTTCTCCTTTCACCTTCAGCCAGGTGGTGGGTGTCATGGTAGATAGATAAAATCAGTTGTGGGGATGAGCATCCTTTAAGCAGAGAGAAGTTGTAATTTTCGGTGGCTTTTTGGCCGCCTCTGAAAGGAAATGAAGTTGTTCCATGTTAAAGTTCCTTTGCACAACATTTCACCAGGTCAGTGCTCAGCTTGCTTTTCCCTCCACACCAGGTTTTAACTTGCATTCCATCCCCTGAATGTGTTTCTCTTTCAGAGTAGCTCAGAACCCGAGCAGGAATGTAGTTGATGGTCAGACCATGCCCGCTTCCCAGCGCCTTATTCCTCTACACACCATTGTCAGTTTGCTCCAGTTCCATCTTTCTGATGCTCAGACACTGTGAAACATGAAATAGTTGGCTTTTTCTGAAAGGGGAGGGAGAGACTCTTAAGTGAGAAACAGAAGTTGGTGACTAAAGTAAATGTAGAGCTTGGAAAGTTGCTGGATTGACAGCTGTGTTGATTGACTTCCTGTGTTTATACATTAGACACAATGGGAAGAAAGCTGTACTACAACCCCACCCAAGGATTTGCCTCCCACTTGTAGGGCTGCCTCCCAGGGATCTGAGAGGCGTTCAGTTTCCATGTTGATTCAATCTCTGGCCTCTCTGCTAAACTTGGTGCCAGACAAAGGTGCAGATAGTGATGGTGGCTTTTGATATGGATGCCTGTTCCCTGGGCGTTGGACAGAAACTCACCAACTCAGGACGTTCACCATTGGTCACTATGCTACATCAGATGAAGTGAGCTGTAGCTCACGAAAGCTTATGCTCAAATAAATTTGTTAGTCTCTAAGGTGCCACAGGTACTCCTTTTCTTTTTACACCTGGGTTCTAACTACTTTCCATCACAACCAAAATCTGGGTTAAATCCATGAGCTAGAGTGGAAGGTTCTGTGTCCTACTCCTTAAGCCATCCAGTCCATTCTTCCTCTCCCAGTGCAGATTTATTTTTAACATACTCTGTGAAGTGGGGAAAACAGTACACATAAGTTTAGTGGACCTTCTTAAAGTGACCACGTATCTCAGTTTTAACTGGAACAGTCCTAGTTCTTCACAAGATGTCTTGGAGTCCTAGGACCTTCTTTGAGACATCTGTTATATCCCATTTTTATCAATCAAAATGCTTGTTTTTATACTGACAAAAAGTATGCTTAGGATTCTGGAAAGCAAGGTCTAACTACAATCATAGTACTGCTGTAACTGTACCACTATAGATTAAAGAAGTTCACCCTCACGCCCCGTGCCCCGCCCCCCCAATGTGGACTTAGTTATACCAGTGTAAAGGTGCCCTACCCAGGTATAGCTTACTCCTGTAAGGAAAGCGGAATAAGCTGTACTAGTATAAGGCACATTTATACAGGTATAGTTCTGTCCACAGTAGAAGTTGTATTGGGATAACAATTTCAGTAATACTAATAATTATACAGGTATAAAACTTCAGTTTAGACCAGGCCTCCGTGCTGACACTTTTTAAACTTTCCTGGTGGATATTCTGTTATGGAAGGTCACTATGACTGCAGCTTTCCAACAGGACACTCTTTAATTGTGTGATGCTTGCAGAGTTTTTGTTAACAAAGGTAATTTATGACAGCTTATTTTGGGACCATGGCAGTGTATTTTAGAATTTTCACATCTGTTAGTATCCTCAACGACAACATTTTTTTTTCTAAAGCAAAGTACTAATGTCATGAATAGGTAAGTGCTGTTGTGTACAAAATGCTGTTTCTTTGCAAGCAGTGTCAGCGAAATAGTGTGTGAAATTGAACTTGTAGATGTGACTTATCTCCGGGGGCTGGGGAGTGACTTTTTTTTGTTTGTCTCTGCAACAGGGTTGTGTAGTAGAGCACCTAATTAAATCTCTCACACCTCCTCCCCCTTGTCCTATGCAATACACTAGTTTAAATGATTTGACATGAACTCCAGAAGTACATTGCACTGACGCCTCCTTTTCAACTTTGCCTCCGCCTGTTACTACTTGTCACATCCCAGTGTAGTACAATCAGTCCAGTATCCCCGTTTGTTATGCCCCCAGTGTTTCTAATGTGCTGCAGGCATTTGCACTGAAAGTGCATAACAGGCTTGTAGAAGTTGGGGGTGTGGGGGAGGGAGATGAGGCTTTTGGCTCTCAAAAGAGGGTGCATTTCCGATCTTTTCCCCTTAGGGTGGGGTGAAGGTCATTTAAAACAAAATTTGGGTAAAGGGTTTTAATTCCTCATTTTCACCACCTCCCCCACAAAACCTGGACTGCTAGTAACAGTCCCACTCAGATATTTGGCAATGCATCCAGAGCAATAGAGGAACACAGATGTTTCTGCTAAAATGCTCAGCAGTGAAATAGTTTACAATGTTAAAAACAACGAGGAGTCCAGTGGCACCTTAAAGACTAATAGATTTATTTGGGCATAAGCTTTCCTGGGTAAAAAACCCTCTTCTTCAGATGCATGGAGAAGTGGGGTTTTTTACCCACGAAAGCTTGTGCCCAAATAAATCTGTTCGTCTTTAAGATGCCACTGGACTCTTCGTTGTTGTTGTAGATACAGACTAACACGGCTACCCCTCTGATACTTTTTACGATGTTGACATTTCAGTGTATCCTCATTAGGCTTCAGAGTAACATTCCAAATGGGAACAGTTCATGGCTCATCAAACTACCAGTGCAGGCTGTTTGCAGGCCCAAGCAGATGTCATTGCATCAGATTACATCTGAGCTAGAAACACTTTTTTAAATGAGAACTGGAGCAACAGTTGTCTGTTTGTAGCTGCATAGTCATATTACTAGGGCCCTACCAAATTCACGGCCTTGAAAAATAAGTCATGGACCGTGAAATCTGGGCTACCCCTGTGAAATCTGGTCTTTTGTGTGCTTTTATCTTATACTATACAGGTTTCATGGGGGGGACCAGCGTTTCTCAAATTGGGGGTCCTGACCCAAAATGGAGTTGCGGGGGGGGTCACAAAGTTATTTTAGGGGGATCACCATATTGCCACCCTTACTTCTACGCTGCCTTCAGAGCTGTCTGGCTGGAGAGCAGCCGTTGTTGGTTGGGTGCCCAACTCTGAAGGCAGCACCCCTCCAGCAGCAGCGCAGAAGTAAGGGTGGCAATACCATACCATGTTTCAGAGTAGCAGCTGTGTTAGTCTGTATTCGCAAAAAGAAAAGGAGTACTTGTGGCACCTTAGAGACTAACCAATTTATTTGAGCATAAGCTTTCGTGAGCTACAGCTCACTTCATCGGATGCTTATGCTCAAATAAATTGGTGAATCTCTAAGGTGCCACAAGTACTCCTTTTCTTTTTGTGAATACCATGCCATGCTACCCTTACTTCTGCGCTGCTGCCTTCAGAGCTGGGTGGCTGGAGAGTGGCGGCTGCTGACTGAGGGACCAGCTCTGCAGGCAGCAGCACAGAAGTAAGGTTGGCAATACCACACCATGCCAACCATACTTCTACACTGCTGCTTGCTTCTGTGTTGTCACAGATATACACACTGTCTTTCACACTCGCCTCCCAACACATACTTGTGTCAAGAAGTGACAACAATAATAGTTCTTTCAAAGTGTGTTGTTTTAGTTTTTTTGACTGGTCTATGCATTTCATAATTTTTATTTCTCTCTTACACTTACATTTAATTCTTAGAGTAGTGAGTTCTAAAATGCCTAACCTATCCTGGCTGGAGTAATTATCCCTATGGTAACTTTCAAAAAAAAAATTATATCAGTTTTTTTGGTTTCTACTGATGGCGCACATCCGCACATTACCTCGATATGGTGCACATAACAAATTCATTCCGCACCATATCGAGGTAATGTGCGGATGTGCGCCATCAGTAGAAACCAAAAAAAATTAGAGGGATCATTGACTCAGGACCCTTACTATTACAACACCATGAAATTTCAGATAGCTGAAATCATGAAATGCATGATTTAAAAAATCCTATGACCATGAAATTGATCAAAATAGACTGTGAATTTGGTAGGGCCCTACATATTAGGCATAGGGTCTGGGGAGATTTATTTTAGCAGCATAAGGCCTCGTCTACACATAGCGCCCTAACCAAAATAGTTAAACTGTGAGTGTGTGTGTGTATTTTTTTTTAAACTACGAGTAGAACCTCTAGTGTGGACACAATAATATTGGTATAACTGTGCTTATTCTGGTACAGTTTATTTTTCTGTACGGTAGGGGATTTGTGCCTCTTTAACTATACAGTATATATAGTTAAAGTGGTGTAGACAAGGGTGTAGACATCTACATCGAATACATCACCAGCCGCCGACAGTACCAGGAAGTGTGAGCCGGTACGACATCGTGCATCAACTATGGGAAAGGGACTGAGAGACTTTTTCCATTGGGCCATATGAACTGGAACCATAAACTCACTGAACATTAAATCTCACCAAATCCATCCTCATCATCGTATCATTATACTCCATACCTGAACATAGCCATTATATGAACAACATACCCCCATATCTCAATGTCTGTACTTTGACCCGTTAACCTTATACCCCCGATCGGGGAGATTGCAGATTATGTATTCCTTACGCCACCCGATCCTAAACCGAATTTCGCACCCCTTGATAATCTGTACCTTATTCCCTGATAACCAGAAACTTCTGTGCTTAAACTCTGTACTGTTTTTTCTTTTTACTTCAACATCTTAATAGAATTATTAAATCTACTGCATAGAATGACTCTGCGTTTAGCCTCCAGTTTAACTTGTGTGCAGAGAAATAGCTCTGGGTAAAACAAACTGGTAGTCTGGAATAAATACCGTGTGCATCCATTGGTTAGCTTTCTTGTATGTGACTGAAAACAATCTCTGATGCAACACATTGAAAAGCTTGCAGCCTGTTTATTGTAAGAGGTGTCAGTCCACCTGAAGCAGAGGGACTTGACAAGGTGATTACAACACGTGGCTATTAAGGGAATAAAATTCCCCTAAATCCAGGGGTGATATTTTCCCAAGTCTGTAGAATGCAGAATGGGGGAGCTTTTTGTTAGCGTTTAAACGCCATGGCTAACAGAATCAATGGTGGGTTTTCTTTAAACTTTTTTGTCAAAACGTTAAGGGCCCAGCATGATCCTCTGCAAATAATTTGGGCAAAAGTCATTTGCATTTTGCAACCATACTTAGATGAAGGTGTGTAACTCTATGGAAAGATCCACTGACTAGAAAGATTCTCTGCTGTAGTTAGGAGCATCTGTATAATATCTTTCTCCTCTTGCCAGCATGATCAGAAAGATCTATCTTGCAGCTGAAATCAAGGCCAGGCTGCACGCAATGTGAACACTGTTTTCCCCCATCTATGTAGACAAGAAGGAAAGTTGCTATAGCACTAGGAAGTTGTCAGTTGTGCAGGTACGTGATTCTCTAACACAAGTCTTGGAATTCATCTCCACTCTGCAGCATCATATCTCTTTTTAGTTTTTAAGCAGTGTGGGTTAGGGCCTGTCTCTGACTGTAGTCTTGCTGACTGGAGCCCTGATCTTGTTTGGAGATTCTGGGTGTGTCTGTACAGGAAAAAAAACTTGGAAAATTAGTACCCACCAGTTACTGCAGACAGGACTTGGATGTTCTCCCATTGTGATATGTGAACCTGCCTTGTATAATGATGTAGACTAGGAGCTCTCTCTTTTTTTTTTTAACCATCTCTTACGCTGTTGCCATCAGTTCAGCTTCCCCAATATTAGCAATGTGGTATTGCTACTGTAGACAGTGCTGCAGACAGCTGCTGATGTCCTAACCACTGGGTTGTATAACTGTATACTGTTGGAGCATGATGACATATTTAAAATGCTGACTGAGTTTATCCTGCTGAGAGCAGGAAGGCTGGCTAGGGCTCTGGCCTAGGACATGGGGAGACCTTGGGCAAGTCCCTTAGCCTCGCTGAGCCTCAGTTCCCCATATGTAAAATGGGGATAATAAAGCTTCCTTACCTCAAGGAGTGTTCTCAGGTTACATACATTAAAGATTGTGGAGTACTTTGAGATCTACTGATGAAAAGCACTACGTTAGTAATAGGTATTGTGTATTATTATTCTAGGACAGACAAAATCTAGGCCCCCAAAAAAGCCTAATGTAGCTGAAATGCAGTCTCATCCCACCATGGCTTCTAACCTTGGTCTCTTTCCTTATGGATACTTTTTTGCTCACGGCAACCATATTTCTGGTTTGGTCCTGTGGTTACAGAGTGGGTATACATTGTTGTCAGTGCTGATTTTGAGCCAGGGTGAGCTCTAAAATATTTTTTTTCCTGTCTCCTGCCCCCTCCCACCCTCATTACTATGCAGTTTGCAACAACCGGCACCTCTGTGGGACCAGAACTTTGTGCTAACAGTATTTCCAACCCCAATGACGCATCTTCAGTAGTGTGTTCTTCAGTCGAGTTAGCCTCAACATGAAGAAAATTCCTAGTGAAGATGGAGCTCATCTTTAACTCAGCCTGCTATGGGGAGGCTGGGATTTACCTTGACCTGCTAATTAGTGTGAAAACTACAAACTGCCTTGTCTTCACTAGGAGGATTTTACTTTGTTTTAGTTAATTTGAGTTAACTAAACTCAAGTTGAAAACACATCTTTTTAGGCCGCAGTGGTCAAAAAAACAAGAGACAGAACCAAAAATAATCATGGGATTGGCTTAATAATGAGATTTAAAAAAAAGGGGGGGGTGCTTTTTATTTGCCTTTTGAGCCTGAAGGGGTCACTGGGGTCATCTTTCAAGATTTTTTTTCACAACCATGAAGTCTAGGATCTCTTTATTTATTTATATTTTAAGTGAAAGCTGAGATTCTCACATAATGGCAGATCCAGGGACTGGGGCCTTAAGAAAAACACTAAGGCCACGTCGACAGAAGAAAATTATGTCAACCTAATTTAATTATGGTGGCATACAGCCACCATAGTTATTAAATCGCCTGTGTGCGCTCACACTTGGCTTCTTTTGTCAGTGGCGTGTGCTCACAAGCAGCACTTGTATCGATTGTATTGTCTATCTGTGGGGCTTCTGAGATGGCTCCTGAAGGCCAGTAATAGTTGACACTGAAACTGCACCAACCTAATGACGTTGTCCGCGACTCTACGCCGCTCAGGGAGGTGGTGTTACTAAATCAGCATAGAGAGGCACTTACATGGATGGGAGCCAAATTTAAGTGAAGATGCTTCCACAGCTAGGTTGACACAAGACCGTTTATGTCTCACCCTTTAGTAGACCAGGTCTAAATGTTGTGAGACTTCTGATAAACTCATTATCAAAACTGGTTTAGGTGGACACTCTTTTAGTAGCAGTGGGCTGCCAAGACATTCAAGCATCCATATCCAGATTAGGTTTACAACCTATGTAAAACTGAGTTGGCATCTGGATTGAGATTAGATGGTGTGTAACCTTGTAAACGGCTTTCATGAGATTTCAACTGCATCCCCACCTGACATGGAAAATAGGTTCCTTTACACTTTGGAACTGACCTGGCATCAGAATTATAGAAGTGGCTTCACTAACTGAAAATCAAATGGGTTGGGATTTGAGAGCCAGTGTTGACCCATCTCTAACTGTTAAGGAGAGCAGAAACTGAGCAGGGCCCTTTCCTGTAGAAGCTATACAGGGCGAGGCATAGCCCTGTAGCCTTGATCACTTGCCACCTTTAGAGCAGAGCCTTCAAACTAGGCACTGATCGTGCTTTATATATGTGTTTCTCCCCCAGGCCCCAAGAGAGAGAATTTCTTGTAGACTGCCCATGTCCCATGGTTGCCTTAGCTACGAACAAAACTTCCTCTAGTGTCTGTCTCTCCTGCTGGAGTTAGGAGATCTGTTAAAGTAATTGCAAAGCAACCACCTAAGTGTGATGGGGATTTGGAGTGTGCGTGGGAGGAAGCAGCGTGTTCTGACAAGGTGCAACCTTTGGAAAGTCTCTCTGAGGCCTTGTCTACGCTGTCAAGTTTCTGCGCAGCAAAGCAGCTTTCTGCGTTGTAACTCCCAAGGTGTACACGCTGCCAAGCAGTTGCAGTGCTGTTAAAAAAACTACCCTGACGAGAGGCATACAGCTTTCTGTGCCGGGGCTACAGCGCCGCGGTGCCAGTGTAAACACTGGTGATTACAGTGCTGCGATTGGCCTCTGTGTCCCACAATGCCTCTTCTCGCCTCTCTGGTCGTCAGTTTGAACTCTACTGCCCTGCCCCCAGGTGACCAATCATGAGCCCCACCCCTTAAATTCCTTGGGAATTTTGAAAGTCCCCTTCCTGTTTGCTCGGTGACTTGTGTAGTGGTCTCAGTGCATCTTTCCAGGTGACCAGGCCTGCTCCTCGCACCAAGTGATCCCCGGCTTGGAGCAATGTTGAGCTGCATTTGGGGAGAGGAGATTGTCCAGTCCCAGCTGTGCTCCAGCTGTAGGTATTAGGATACCTACAGACAGATGTCATGATGCATGACAGAAAGGGGCCATAACCGTGACACACTGCACTGCAGGGTCAAAGTGAAGGAGCTACGGAATGCCTACCACAAGGCGCGGGAGGCAAACCGCCGCTCCGGTGCTGTGCCCACGAGCTGCCGGTTCTGCAAAGGCAACTGTGGATACTTTGTTGGCTCGCGTGCCAGTCGAGAGTGGACCAAACCAGGAGGAGGAAATCTTGGACGATGATGTGGAGGGGGACCCAGAGGCAGAGGATAACTCGGAGGTCAGAGGTGAATGCAGCCAGGAGCTCTTTTCTACCCTGGAGGAGGCTAGCCACTCATAGCTGTCGGAGCTTGGCAAAGTGCAAACAGGAGAAGAGGCCTCTGGTAAGTGACTTTGATTTTGGGAATCGCTGAAGCGAGTTGTTGGGGGCAGGAGGGCTGCAGAAAGCAGGTTTGTGTCTGTATGATGCGCGTATCACCACATGCCTAGTCTGAGCAGCGGAGTAGGCTGTTGATTGACTCCCTCACTTCACGGGAATCTGCCTCAGAGATCGCCACAAAACTTTCATGTTGATACTGGGCAGTTCACTGCCTCAGGTTCTTTCGCAGAGCTGCTTTGTTTTTTGCCCCATTAAGGGTAACTTTCCCATGTCACTCTGCCGTCACGGAGGAGGAGGGGAAAGGTTACCATTGCTGTACACAGGCGAGCCCCATAGGACCAAGGCGGAAGCTGCAGTCTTCGAGAAGACCCTCCCTTGGTTCCCTGCTCACCCTCAGCAGTGAGAGATCTTCCATAATGAACACAGCCTGTGGAAAATGTGGGGACAGTAATGATTATAAGCCTCCCCACCCACTACAGTGCTGGCTGTCCCCAAGAGCCACATGCCCAGACTACAATACGGTTCTGGGACACTGATTACCCCTACCCCTGTGGTTACTTGCTATTTTGGGGGTCTTGTGGCTCATGGGGTCAGCCAGTTAGTGACAGGTATGTGAATAGTGGCTGTGTTTTAAATTGGTGGTCTGTGTGTTGCAAACAATAGTGCTTCTGTAAAATGTTGCATTTTGGCTTCACAGATGTGGCCTGGGGTGCCCAGCCTCCCTCTTTGTTATTTCTGGCTGAACGGCTGTGCAGAATTAGTAAGAGGCCACGAAGAACTAAAGAGGACTTCCTTTGTGATGTCACGATGCACTCTGTGGCCGAAAAACAAGAATTGAAGGAGTGGTGGGACAGCAAGAAGAAGGACCAAAAGGAGAACGCAGTGTGCCAGAACGAAGCCATGGAGCGGCTCTTAAACATTATGGAGCGCCAAGCAGACACGCTCCAGGTGCTACTAGCACTACAAACCAAGCAGTTCCGCACCTGCCCTCCCCTGCAGCCGCTGTCACAACTCTTTCCCATACATCCCCCAGACACCGCCAACACTCTTATCAACCTCCTGGCTCCAGTCTGTACCCTATGCGTTCCACTCCTGCCCCATCGCAGTCCAGCCCTGTGGACTCCCGGTAGCCACTGCACTCAACACCCATCCCTCTGCAGTTAAGCCCTCCTGAAGTACAGTACCCGCTTCACTGTACTCCAAAGGACAAGGTTGCATATGATACCTGGACATACACAAATCTTTAACTATCCAGGGACCCCACCTCTTCCTGGGACCTTCCCTTCCCCCATCCTCCACAGTGCTGATGGGTTTTGGTTTTTTGTGCGTCTCTTTCTCTCCTCTGGTGGTTGTTTTTTAATAAAATAATGGTTTTGGTTTGAAAGCAATCTTTATTCCATTAATTGAAAGCAAACAGAACCCTGCAAAGCAACAGGCACTTTTCTTAAAACTTCACAGTGCCTTGTCTGCACCAATCACAATCACCTCCTAGCGTTACAAGCACTGCACTCCCAAGCATAGCAACAAATATTAGTGGCTTTCAGCTTCAAATTGCTGCCTCAAGGCATCCCTGATCCTTATGGACCCACGCTGCGCCCCTCTAATAGCCCTGGTCTCTGGCTGTTCAATTTCAGCCTCCAGGCGCTGAGCCTCAGCGGTTCGCTCTTCCCTTCACAAATATTATGAAGTGTACAGCACAAGGCTATAAGCATAGAAATATTGTCATCAGCCAGGTCCAGCTTCCCATATAGGCAGCGCCAGCAGGCCTTTAAATGGCCAAAAGCACAGTCAACAGTCATTCTGCAGTTGCTCAGCCTATTGTTGAACCACTCTTTGCTGCTGTCAAGATGCCCCGTGTATGGCTTCATAAGCCGTGGCATTAAGGGGTAAGCAGGGTCTCCCAGGATTACAGTGGGCATTTCAACTTCCCCTACAGTGATCTTCTGGTCCAGGAAGAAAGTTCCTGCTTGCAGCTTCTGAACAGGCCAGTGTTCCAAAGCATGAGTGCGTCGTGCACCTTTCTGGACCAGCCTGTGTCAATGCCTGTGAAATGCCCCCGGTGATCCACAAGCACCTGGAGAACCATTGAGAAATACCCCTTGCGATTAATGTACTCAGTGGCTAGGTGGTCTGGTGCCAGAATTGGAATATTCATGCCATCTATTGTCCCTCCGCAGTTAGGGAAGCCCATTTGTGCAAAGCCATCCACAATATCACGCACATTGCCCAGAGTCATGGTCTTTCGGAGCAGAATGCGGTTAATGGCCCTGTACACTTCTGTCAACACAAGTCCAATGGTCGACTTTCCCACTCTGAACTGGTTAGCGACCGATCAGTAGCAATCTGGAGTAGCCAGCTTCCACAGTGCAATCACCATGTGCTTCTCCAGCGACAGAGCAGCTCTCGTTCTCGTGTCCTTGCACTGCAGGGCTGGGACGAGCTCATCACGTAGTCCCAGAAATGTGGCTTTCCTCATGCGAAAGTTCTGCAGCCACCGCTCATCATCCCAAATGTGCATCGCGATGTGATCCCACCACTTAGTGCTTGTTTCCCAAGCCCAAAAGCAGCGTTCCACTGTGGTCAGCACCTCAAATGCCACACGCAGTCTCGTGTCGTAGCTACTACGTGTGGCGAGATCAATGTCAAGCTCCTCTTGCCTTTATAGTTTAAGGAATAACCCCACTGCCACTCGTGACGTGTTAGTGAGAGCGAGCAGCATATTGGTCAGCAGTGCGGGATCCATTCCTGCAGACCGAAGAGGCAGAGCACGCAGTACACAAAGCTATTGAAAGATGGTGCCAAATGCGGACAGAAGCACAGGGATTGCTGGGATGCGAAGCAATGCATCCTGGGGCATTGGGACAGGAGCCAGGATGCCCTGCGACCCCCTCCGCCTTCCCACAGCTCTTAGCGGCAGAAGAGGAAGAGGTGCTCTGTGGGATAGCTGCCCAGAGTGCAACGTTCCGAATACCGCTGCAAGTGTGAACACGCTATTGTGCAGGCAGCTGACAGTGTGAACACGCAACAGCGGTTTCCCTTCAGCGCTCTTTGAGCGGCGCTGTAACTGCTGGCGATATAACTCTGCCACTGTAGGCGTACCCTAAGTTTCATTCCTCCCTTCTCCTTCCTGCTTTGCGTAAATGCGCGCTCCCTAGCATGGTTGGAGTTAACAGGAGGGATGGCCAAAGCATACTATTGTGCATCTCAATAATGTTGTTTAATCAGATTTACCAATGACTTAAGTACGTTTGCAAAGCAACAAGGGAACTCCTACAATGGAACTTGGGTACTGTGTATGTCACAAGTGAATGCTTCAATAGGCCATTATACACACCAGTGAAATTAGCCAGTTAGTGAGGCAGGTCAGTATTTTTTTTTCCTTGCCCCCCGGAAGGGTGAAACTGAGGAACACCATGGTTGACTTGCCTGAGATCACACAGCAAATCAACAGCAGAGCTAGAAATAGCTCCTAATTCCTAGTCTCAAGCTCTAATACTGTACTAAACTCACGAGTTGTATGGTGCAGAGCCAGTTATGGCATGGCAAAGTGCCCTCCTTTGCTTTCTTTCTGTGTGCATGCTTAGCTACCAGACACGCTGTCTCTGCAGCACAACCGTCTGTAGCAGGGGAGGGGAGGCTGCATGCAGTTTTCAGATCGCTACCTGCGCATCACTCGGTTTTGCAATGTTCTCGTAACCATCACTTTAATACAATTACAACCTGCCCCATCTGCTTCTTAGCCATTAATTTTAGTGAGCAGGGTGAACGCCAAGGCTTTTATTAATAATAGAAGCCAATAAAAATGCTGCTTTCTTGCTCCTCCAGTGACTGCCCGGTCCCCCAGAGATTCAAGAAAAATCCTTCATTTTCAGGATTTGCCCTCAAGTCATGGGTGTTAGGAGGCCCATGATTTGGGGGGTGTGTTTTCCTCAAACAGGGTCTTTGTTTAAATTCGGTGGGGGCCTCAGACCAGAAAAATCTAAGCTACAGGCATAAAAACCCAGCAGTGCATAACAATTTTCACTGGATTTATTCTTTCTCTCCCCCCGCCTGTTCCTGCCCAATGCCAAAAAGAAATATTTTTATTTTGTTCACGTCGAGCCAGCATCAGATTAAAGCCTCCATCTCTGGTGTTTCTGAGATAATCTGATCAGGGAGGTTTTTGTACTGAACTGGTTTTTAATTCTAGCTTTCCTGAAAGATGTTTAAAGACAAGTGAAATCTAGTGCAAATAAAAATCACTCTCTCTTTATTCAGAGAAACACTGTCATTTTAGGTTTCAGAGTAACAGCCGTGTTAGTCTGTATTCGCAAAAAGAAAAGGAGTACTTGTGGCACCTTAGAGACTAACCAATTTATTTGAGCATAAGCTTTCGTGAGCTACAGCTCACTTCATCGGATGCATACTGTGGAAAGTGTAGAAGATCTTTTTATATACACACAAAGCATGAGAGTGGGGTGGGAGGAGGTATTTTTTCATGCTTTGTGTGTATGTAAAAAGATCTTCTACACTTTCCACAGTATGCATCCGATGAAGTGAGCTGTAGCTCACGAAAGCTTATGCTCAAATAAATTGGTTAGTCTCTAAGGTGCCATAAGTACTCCTTTTCTTTTTACTGTCATTTTAGTGCTTGTTCTTTAAATTGGTTGTATTTAAGTGTTAAGTGCAAAATGTTGATAGGGAATGTTTCGGAGAATTGAATTGTATCTGACACTTTAAAAGCAGAAAGGCGCTGAGATCACGGGGGCTAACTAATACTGGAAAGTTCGTAGTGACTAAAGTCAGTGCAGTGAGTTTGGTGGGTCTTAGTCCAGTACTCTGGAGATGTGGCCACAACACATGTGGTCTCACACAACCACAGTGAGCCAGAGAAAGCAAATCTGTCTCTCCATATGGGAAGTGTTTATACTGAGGAAGTGGTACTTCTGCCTTGAGGATAAAATGGAGGCTTAACAAACTAGCAGTCTGGAAACCAGCGTTAAGTTCAAACCCCAGTCATTATTGAGAGGAGAGATGATAAAAAGAACTAACCTATAGAGTGAGTTATAGAGGTCTCACTAGTTAGTGTCCCAGCTGTGGTCATGAATGTGCCTGACCTCTTTGCCTTGTTTCACCCACTCAAGTGATTCCAAGCAAACCGTTAATGGTTTCTCATGTCTCTTTCTTTCTTCCTTTTAGATCAATCATGATGCTTTGGTCCACACGCCCTGAAGAAGACTCTGCTCCCAAAGTCTTTATTTCCAGCTAAATATACCTGGCTGTAACAGCTGCCATGGAAACGTGCTGTACAGAGGATGCCGTTGGAACCAGCTCTCCATCTGTCATCTGCAGGCAAGTTGAGGGAGGAGACCAGAAGCAGGAGGAGAGCAGAGTAGGTGACCGGCTGCCTGAATGGAGCGATGCTTCTGTCGGGGCTGTGGAGCAGGCACCCCCTGGCAAGCTGAAGAAAACTGCCTTCAAGCTCTTTGGGGGGAAAAGGAGCATATGCACCCTGCCAAGCTTCTTTGGAGGAAAAAATAAAGGCCAAGGGAAGGGAGCCTCCAAAAAGGGTCTCAGTAAAAGTAAGACGCACGATGGGATCAGCGACGTTGGGTATGAGGATGGGAAAGGGAGGTTGCAGTTGGACAGCCCCTTGAATGGAGGGATGGACTCGCATCCTCGCCAGCTGCCAAGCTCTCAGAGCGCTCACTTGGCAACAGACGCCAGCATCAAATTTGAGTTTGGCAGGCAGGAGAGCTCTCCCCTGGGGAGTGCCGAGGGCTTTGAGAAAAAGCCCAATGGAGACAAATCGTTGTCCTTCCCTAGACCCAAAAAAGGGCTGAAGGGGCTTTTCAACAGCATCCGGCGCCACAGAAAGAACAAAGCTGCTGAGTCTGAGAAAGTGGAGTGGGCTGCTGATTGCGGGGATGGAGAGCAAGCCAAGAAAACTCAAGGGGCGGGGGCTGAAACGCAGCGAGCCTCTGAGGAGGAGAGTCCAGGAGGCACCCCTTTCCCCGCACCATGCACAGGGAGCTTGGATGGTAATTGCTCACTGAACACAACGACCAACCTTGGAGAAAACACCGACTGGCTTGTGGCTGCTCAAAGTAGCTCGGAAGGAGATGCAGCAATGGTGCCTGTGGGCAAAGACAATATTCTAGATGTGAAATTGGACGCAGAGACTATTGTCTGTGCCAGCTCACCCTATGGTGGCCTCCCTGAAGCACACCATCCTGACTACCCAGACAATGACCCCCCTTCAGTACACTCTGGAGACCAGCTCAGCTTGATCTTTGGAGATGTTACTTCCCTTAAAAGTTTTGATTCCCTCACTGGGTGTGGAGACATAATTGCTGAGCCAGACATCGACAGTATTGCTGAGAGCACGATTTCCATGGAGCGCAGTAGAGATGCTGCCAAGAGAAGCTCATGCCTTGTCACTTACCAGGGAGGAGGGGAGGAGATGGCCACGCCGGAGGAGATAGAGGAGTACCTCCAGCAGCTGTGGGAGGGCACCACCGAAGTGGACAGCCGCTACGAAACCAAGCTGCCTCAGCCCATAAACAGTCCCAAGCTGCAGGGAGTGAATAGCAAGCTGGAGACTTGCGGCTTGCATGAGGAGGTGGCCCATCTGTACGCTGGAGGTGTGATGGATGATGTAGAGCTCTTAACGCCGCCCAGTGACCAGCAAGAATCTGCTCCCAATAGCGATGAGGGTTATTATGACTCTACCACACCGGGGCCAGAGGATGAACTTGGGGAAATCAAGAAGGACCGTCTCCCAAGAGACAGTTACAGTGGTGATGCACTTTATGAGTTTTATGAGCCCGATGACACCCTGATGAGCCCCTCTCTCGGGGACGAATCCTTATTTGAGAGCAAAGCATCTCATCCAGAGATCTTCAGCCATTTCTTAGACTTTGCTGTCCCTGCCGAAAAGAACCTTATTCAGATGATGGGGCAGAGCAGTGGAGTGATGGAGACTGAGGAAGAGAGGCTGGCTGCTATTCAGAAACAGCTGCTGTATTGGGAGCTTCAGAGGGAACCAGTTGCAAAACAGCTGGACGTCCCCAGCAAAGAGAAATGTCCCAGAGACAAGCAATACATTGAATGTAATACTAGAGCAGCCAAATTGATTGGCAAAAATCAGAGTTGCCTTGGTAGTGAGCAAGTTGCTTCTCCAGTTTTGAGCAGAAATGTAGATGCTGGGATTTCAGTGTCCGGACTGGAAAATCCTGAGTGGAGGGACTTTCAAGGGACGCTGTGTCCAGAAAAGTATTACAATGGCCAAAAAGCCGAAGGAAGTTGCCTTATTCAGCTCATGAAAAACAACTCTGTGTTTGATTCTGATTTGGATCATGCAGTGTTTGGGGAACTACGTAGCTTAGTCCCAGCCAAAACTGTGACTGTGACCTATCCCAGCTACAGAACACATGACCCCGATAGCTGTTTGCAAAATGAACACCACAGCAGAATGGAAAACTGCCTCAGGGAACCCCAGACAGAAAGTGAATGTGAACCCGAGCAGGCTGTTAACTTCTCTCAGGCGCTGGTTGAGTTCACTAGCAGCGGCACTCTCTTCTCCAGCCTCTCTGAAAGCCTTGGTAGCTCTGATTCAGGTTCTTCCTTCACTCAGAACCTTTCTGTCCTTCCAACCATGGTCACTTTTGACATAGTGGATGTGGAGCAGGAAGGCGAGGGAGAATGTGAGCAGCATCTGGAGATGAACGCTGACGAGGACATTGCTGCATCCTTTGAGGCCTTTGATGACAGCTACGTGCAAAAGGAGTCCTTTGCCGAATGTGATGAACGAATGTTCCTGGGATATCCCCAAGACTCTTTCCAGAGCTGTAACTGGGGTGTTGGCAGCCTTCCCCGTCATTTGCGCCTGCATGGCTTGAACCCCTCCCTGCCAGCACCGCTCTCTATCAACAGAAGAAGCAGGTCACTTGACACAGAGAGCTTGGAGTTGGAGCTTGCAGATATGCCTCTCTCCAAGAATGGCCTTAAGCCTTGTCAGCTCTGGTCTAAATGGGACAGTGGCAAGAAGGACTCTGTCCCCAGGGTGAGCAGAAGCAAGGAGAGCATTCAGCTGTCTCCTTCCGAAGGAGGAGAAGCTGATGGGGTACTTACCTGGCCAGGGTTGCAGCATGTGGAGTACAAAGCCGAGCTTTCCTCAGGGGGAGAGAAACCGTGGAGCTGTACTCTGACTGCAAGGGCTGCCGTCGTCAAAGGCAGCTGGGATACATCTGAGCAGTCAGAAGTGGATTCCCCTTACATGTCCCTTGGATGGAGCAATGCCAGGGAGACTCCGGACAGGATGCCCCAGGATACTGGGGCCAGTAATCTAATGCTTCAGACGCCTAGACATGTGGTCAGACCATCCAATTTACCTCTGCAGACTGATACAAGAGAGGCCCAAGAGGTGTCTAGCTCCTACAGGTATCCTAGAGAAAATATGGCCAAAAAACTGGCTTGTGTGCTATCTTTGGGAGAAAAAGGGGCTGACTTACCTCAGAGCTTCGCTTTCACGCAGTCCCCTGATAAATCAGCAAAGTGCAAACTTGCTGGCATTACACAAGGAACGTTCCAGTTTCACGATGGCACTGAGACCTTAAAACCCTCAGATTGCTTTGCTGAACGTTATGGAAGCTCCAGTACAGACCTGCTGAAAGGGGGACTCGTACATGGGAACACGCTGCCCGTTAGCTGTCAAAGCACTACAGTGAATGTAATGGTAGCCAAATAGCTAATACTGGAGGGGTGAGGGGGGGCAGCCAAGGGTTAACTTTCAGGGAGGGGTGGGGTGGCGGGAGAGGGAAGATATATATATGTGTGGTTTTCATTTAGAATTGGTCCAACAAAGATTAACTCTTCTTTCTTGCAGTTGCAGCTGGGTGCAGTATGTAGTCACTCACAATGCTGCTGATGTTCTGCACTGCTGTGGGTGCTCTGTTGTGGTTTTGTGTAGGCCACCTCCTAGCGTAGACTAATGCTTGAGGCACCAGTGTTTGTCAGTGTGAACCACCACTCTGTTGACTATAATAAACTGTGCAGAGTGAGTATCAATACATAGTGCAGTTGCTGTTGGAATAAAATCTCCTGAAAATAGACTCCCTGTTCAGGCTAGTTTTCTGCTGATCTATTTAAAGGAACACCATCAACTGCCAAAAATCATAACTCTGAATGTTTTTAACACAAAATGGCTGTAGCTGTACCATAAGAGGGATGATAGATAAATATCTTCCCAGTGTGTTTGATTTGTGAATTTGGCAACACTTGTTACATACTCAGATTTGTGGTTTCACGTGTGTGGTCATTTCTCCCCATTTATGTGGAACTTTCACACCATGACATGGGAAAAAACAGGAAAAAGTGGATGTAAAACTACAGATTGGCAGGGGACTTGAGACAGGTGCAGTACCTGAAACTATTTAACAATTAGAGCAATATTCAAAAGGAATGAAACCTTTTTGTTACTATTTACTTCCTGTGAAGCTTCTTTTTGACAAATTTTGGAATGTTTTCTCCACTTTCTCTCATCACCGCACCTTCCCACTGGAGAAGTGAGAGAAAGTATGGCATGTGCATATCATGTTTCTCCCCACCAAAGCAAAAATCATTCAAAAAGGGAAACATTTCAAACCAAACCAAGAACTTTCCTGTAGGTTTTCATTTTGGTCAAAAAGATGTTTTCCGTTGTGTGTAGCAGTGGGAAGGGAGCTTTCTAACCAGCTCTGTTTTTAATTCACTTTATTTACACCCCCTCTCCAAAAAAAAAAAAAAAAAAAAAAAAAAAAAGCAACCTGCATGTTGATGGTGTCCCTTTAAGAATAGAATGTCAACAATACCCTTATTTCTTTGGAGTGATGAAACTTCATGGTATATCATGTTCAGATGAAATATTTTTCTTATGTGCTTTGCCCCAGCTCCCTAAGACATGGGACATGATTAATATCTTTTATGTAAGCTAAGT
This sequence comes from Eretmochelys imbricata, assembly GCF_965152235.1. Lineage (NCBI taxonomy): Eukaryota > Metazoa > Chordata > Testudines > Cheloniidae > Eretmochelys > Eretmochelys imbricata. Next base: position 80,692,485 of record NC_135580.1, read on the forward strand.
TGGATCACACCTGTAGCTGTTAAGTTGCAGATGTTGATACTTTTCTTCAAAAGGAAGTTTTGTGTTTTGGATTTTTATTTTCTTTGCATAAATTCATACGAGGAAAGTATTCTGTTAATTGGAATACAGGATGTAATGCAGCCTAAATTAGGCTTCACAATTTCTCTTTCTCCCATCTGGAGGAAACAACAGCTGGACATAGTGCCACCCTTTTGCTCCCACACCTTGCAGGGGAGATGGAGGAAGTAGCAAGCTGCGGAGATGCACTTTACTCTTGAGAGAGGGCTGTTTGCATTGACAAAGATCTTGAAAGCACCTGTTTCGGGCTATTGGAGCAGAGCACATGTCTTCACCCAAGGAAACTCCTTTGTCCTTGTCAGTCTTAAATACATGATTTCAGTCTCTTATATAGATCTTTTCCTCTTAACTGGGTCTTGCTGAGTCTCTCCATGCCTCAGTCAAGGTTTATATTCTTGGACTTAATCTGGTTCCTGGTGGACTACAGTGCACTAAAAAAATTGCCCTTTCCTGGTTTTTGTTTTTTTTTTTTTTTTGTTTGTGATGCAGAGAGACTTTCTCAATGGTTTAAAAATAAAATTGCAAAATTTTAAACTAGAAATATCAGGTCCTCCTCTTTCTGCCTCCTTTTGGCAAAATCTGTGGAAGATCTAAACAGTGATGTCCCACATGTATCTTTTTCTCACATACTCTCCCCAGCTAATACTGATTCTGAAATGTGCGTAAATTCCAGTCATATCAGATAACCAGGCTACAACTCTTATCCCATAACCCAATTACAAATATGTTTCCAATTTGTAGTGTAGACTGGAGCTTAATGGTTTTGTATACCCAGGCTGAAAGTCCCATCTATAATACACTTTTGGAGTCATGTTCCGAAGTGGATTAGCAAACATCTGAATTGTAACCAGGTTTCTCCACTGTCACTGTATTTACAGTGTTGCCAAGGTGTGAAATGCTGATGCCTCCAGCAAAGAAAGAGAAGCGGGGCTCTGATACTTCAGTGGAAAAGAGAATATAAGATGCTGTCTTTATACATTCACATAGAGCAGCAAAGGGCAAAAACATGCTTGCTTTTTGTTTGGCAATTCACTTTAAAAAAAAAAAAAAAAAAGGAACTCAAGATCAGAACATCCATTTCTGGATTAACTCTCCTTTCCTCAGTATTATTGCATTGGTAACACTGTGCGAATGTTACCACGTAGGGCAGGTTGTGCTACATTCTTCTCCCTTGCAATCATGCAACCCTCTAGAGGGGTGTAGGAAGGATTGCATAGAACAAATTCTGCTCTTAGTTACAGTGAAACCCCGCCATCAGTAATTGAGAGTTTATTCATCATTGCACTGAATTTCTGATCTTGGTGTGTCAGTCTGACTTAATCCTATGAAAAGCCTAAGAGATAGCGGACAAAGGGAGCCCTGTTGGCTTCAAACTCACTGGCAGAACCTCCTTTTCTGATTCAGGAATAAATCCCTATTTATCATGAGCTTAAGTCCCTTTGACTTCAGTGGGGCATAAGTATATGTTTAAGTACTGTCCTAAATGAAGGTCTAGGTGCACTAATCATCAGAATCTCTACTAGGACTTACTAGATCTGGCTGAGTCCAGATCCCAACTTCGTAACTCAGATGTGTTTCTACCTACTGCCATTCAGAAACAAAACGTTTCCAGCGTGATCCAAGACATTACTCCACAGAAAAGTATTTGTAACATTCACTCTTTCTCTTGCTCTGAGCAAGTCTCTTACGCTAAATTTTTGTTTTTGTTCTGAGTATGTCACCAAAGACCTCTTGTGGGTGTGGATTTTTGTTTTGTGCTTTTTTGTTTTTAAATGGTGCAGCCTTTGCCAAAGTTTTGGTGAAGCATAAATGTGACAGTGCTAAAAAGAATGTTCACTTACGAATGCATGTCTCTAATAAGCATTTTGGCTGTAGGTACGTGATGGGAAGACCTATTGTAAACTGTTTCTATAAACTAATGTGAAGGCAATACAGCTAGGACTTGATAATCTGACTTTATACCAAAGGTTTTTCTTCCATTTTTTTCATAAATTCTTAATTTGATTTGAACTCCAACAGAGAAAATTGATAAAATTATATATTTCTAAGGCATTTTAGTGCTAATTTGCTGGGTTATTGGAGTATTCTGCCCCATTAAGAAATAAGAATTTTCAATATTCTAATTACATTTTTAAAATACAACTGGGAAGGGGACATAATACTATGAGTTTTAATCTACAATGCTCCTAAAACTCCTGTCTATTGAGGGGAAAATAGGACCAGTCCTCCATGGTGATAAAACTTCTGGTAGAAATAATCTTTTAAAAAAATTGGACTATAACTTTTTAATTTAAAAAAGCTGATGGTTTGAAATGACAAAAAGTAACTTCTTAAGTGCTTATTAATAAAACCAAAAGTTTCAGAAGCTCACTTCAAGTTCCAGCTTATTTTGAGCTTTGTGGTAGGGAAAGGAATTAAATTGACAATGGAATTGCAAGTTCTTACTTCAGCAGAGATCTCGGGGAACCCACTACAACTTCTCCAGTCACGTGTCACTAATTTCATTCAGCTCCAGAGCATATGGTATGGGTAAGGTCACTGGTCTTTCTCCTGCCCCGTTATTTTAAGGGGAGCCTTTCTAACCTGATGGTAGAAACACCAGCTGTTTCAATTACAAACCTTATTTCTCTCCCCCCTCCCACCCAGTGGCCCCCCAAAAATAGATCTTTACAAAAATGGGGCAGATTAAGGATGGAGAGTTATCCTTAACTTCTAATTTCCTAGCTTGTCAGTTGATTACTAAGCATGCATAGTAGCTGCTTTTAAAAAAAAGTTAAACACCTGTGTCATTTTTAAAAAAAACCCCAAAACTATTGGGATTGACCAAAGGAATGATACACCCTCTGCTGGTTTTGGGGCACTCTGACACCACAAAAAGCTTTTCTTGGTTGTGGGGATTTTGGGGAGGTGTGGGGTTTGGCTCTTTCACCCTGCTTGACTTACAGCATTTTTAAATAAAATTGCAATTAAGATCCATGGCCAAAATCTTCCAACCTGGGTTCTTCCTGTTAGGCACCTAACTAAGGATGGTCTGACTTCTCAGTTAGTGCTCATCATATTACAGGATCAAGCAATCATCTCTTTACCTGGTGGAAGTTAGGCATCCAAATTGGAAAATTTTAGCCTAGGTATTCAATGAAAGTGGTGTCTGAGTCCGTAATTAACTGTCAGGAGCAGCCAATTGTCCTGCCAAGGCATTAAAAACAGCAGGACTTCAGTACACATGGTATTTGCACAAAATGTCTTGCCCTTACATGGTTAACTGTGGCTATTGCACATGCAGTCTAAACCACTGACATTCAGGTCAGACTACCAAGTAATTCTGTATTGCATTTGGGATTTTTTTTATACATATGAGAGAGGTCAATTTTATCTATTTTTGTATAGTTTTACATTTTATATTCATAAGGGAAATTTTATGGACTCTTCTTTTACTCGTGCATCACGATGCCGTGGTGTGGCTTACAGTGCTGACGAAGAAAAGGCAATCGCTGCTGCCACCACCTGTGTGATGAAGAAACCATCTCGCTTCTCTGCTACATGCTGAGGGCTAATTCTGAAGCTCGGAAGCCGCCCCCCTTCCTGCCATCCACACGTTCCGTGGACACTACTTAGATCTTCCGACACCAGAATGTCTCATCTGTCAAGTGCTGTTTTTAGCTTTGTTTTTAATTCCAGTCTGTGGACTGTCTCTGTCTCCTCTCTGAAAGAATCACTGACTGTCTTTTAAAGCTAGAAAACAATGGTGGGGGTTTTGTGTGTGTTTTTTAATGTTTTTGACTTTATCCAGCAGTGGCCATTTTTGATACCTAAATAAGCTCTGGAAGGGAGTTCTGTACTTTTAAGGACCTGCCCATCTGGGAGGGGAGATGGTGGGGCCAGTGAAGCTGTCAGGAAAACGAAGGCAAAGCTCCTGTTCTGTGGCTGACAACAGTGTGGGCTGGGCTGGGGCTGAACGTTCATCCTGAAGAGTGGGTGTCCTGGCTCTTAGCCAAGTCTGCAGTAGTAGTGCTGTTTGTTCTCTGCAGCCTTCTTCCCTCCAGCCGGGAGGCAGAGAACAGGGGTGTGCTCACAGTTAGGTTTCCTCAAAGGGGAAGAGGCTGTCACTGTTGGGCCAGGCAGTGAAGGAGGCAACTGCGCCCCCCTGGCCCTGTTCCTCCTGCTGGGCTGAGCAATGGGTGCTGCCCCCCCACTAATTCTAACCCATCCGCAGGAGTGACATCCCCTGCTCCCTGCTTCCTTACAGTGCATGGAGCATTACCTGTTCCCAGCATGATACAGAGCAGCTCCTCCACTGGGCCTCCAGCCAGAATGGGACTAGTCAACTGCCTCACCCTGGCTCTTCCTAACTCTCCTGCCTCCTCAGCACCACCACCAACTTCATTCCTCAGCAATCACCAGAACCCTGGCTGCTTCTCAGCATTGTCCAGGGAAATCTTTACAACCCGTGGCAACTATGACGCTAATTTTAAGGGCCCTATTGTTTACCTAGTGGCTGGTCATGGTTTAAAGGAACATTGTGAGTAAGCAAAGTTCTGAAATTTCATTGTTAATGTGCTTGGGATTTTTTTTTTAGACTTCAAAGTTTGATTTCCTCTTCCCCCACCTTGCAGGATTTGCAACCCAAGCACAGTGGCATGGAGTATGAGGTCCAGAAAGTGAAATGAGCAGGGAGTGAATAGTCAAATTTATGTTCACTGCTGAGCAAAAAGCAAATGAAGTGGTGGAAAGTTAAATTATTAACACTGAACGTAGACTTTTGTTTTAAATTTGAAAGTGATGGCAACGCAGGTGGAGATACTTGGCTGTGCATGGGGTTTGTGTCTTTAATTAAATGACTCTTAACCTGACAGTGTTCCTGTTCATTATTGTGTGTGTGGTTTTTGTTTTTGTTTTATGAGTTTTGCTTCTGTTACTGAAATGCAAATTGGGTGGAGGGCTGCGCTGCTAACATTCCTGGGGCATTTTGACCCACACTTGCTTTTAACATTCCCTGATTCCCCCTGCCCTGCCTTAATTCTGAAGGTATTCAATCTTATGCAGTTATTTGTAGTGTCTGCTAAGCTGTATTTAGGCAGTGCAGCTCACTTTTCCCTGCAGATCCGTGTTATTCTAGAAGTTAGAAAGGGAAAAGACCCATTCAGTTATCCACCCCATCTCCCTGCCACTATCGGATAGTTCACTGCGATGCATTCTCTATAGAGTCCTTGTCCTTAGACATTCCATTGAGATGGAAAATTGCTTGTTCCTCCTTCTCTGGGGTCCCCACCACTCCTATTTTGTCACTCTATTGGCAAGCAAACAAAAACAAATGGATAAGATTATGTTTGGGCAAAGAGGATAATTGAGGGATAGAGGGAGGCACATGTCAGTTGTAAAGAAACCAACCTTTTTGAAACTTCCATCAGTTCTGCTTAAGGCACTAGAGAATCTCCCCTTCATGCATGTGGCAGAAGTAAGTCACCTGTTTCCACATATAACTTCAGAACATTACAGACTGGAACCCTTATATGTTCTGCACAGCTTGAGCCAAGGGAAGGCATCTGGCATCTCCCCTACCCCTTTCTTGATAGCCAATTGTTTCATGTTTTCTTTTTTGTCCTTGACACGACTAGTTATTAAACTTTTAAATGTATTTACTGTGTTTTAAGATGAATGTTTCTTTCACTGAATTCTAATGAATAAACTTCAGGTTTTTAGAGGACACCCATTTTCATTGGTGTATTTTGTTTGTTTTATTGCTCAATCAGATCTGTGTGTTTCTTTGGTATTACGATTGAAGGGGAAAAGGCTTTTGAAAGTAAAGTGGAAAGTGTTTGGGAAGAGTGTTTTTTAAAAAAATAATGGTCTGAGCCCAACTCGCTTTGGCTACTTTCAAACACTTAGTGTACCCAGCCAGATTACTCTGCCATATTAAATTAGCTCTGCAAAATAACTATAATTGGAAGCACTGGATCTAAAAGTCAGATTTTCTTTTTTTTTTTCCTAAAGTACTCTGTACTACTGTTGCTCTGCACAACAATAAGCAGGAGTTTCATGTGTTTATGAAGAGAACATATCCCTCGATTTCATCAACCGAATAATTGAAAAATTGCTCTTTCATGGACATACATGGAAGGCACTGACACTTGTTTCCAAGTAGAAGCACAGAGATTCATAGGAACAGCTCTTAAGTGCTGTGATTTCTTACTACTGGAGTGTCAGTGAGCAAATTTTGGGAAGCTGCTCACCAGCTTTATCAGCAATAGAAGGAGCAAAATGAACGCTTTGTCTCCTCTCCTGCCCCTTTAGCACATGCACATCAGTCACAAATGTTTATCTCGCAAACAGTTTTTCTTGGCTGATTAGAAGGTACAGTATAGGGAAGAAATGGGTTGAAAGAATCACTTTAATTTGTATGAAAAAGGACCCTGTGACCCATGAGTTGTGCACTGGTTAAAATATTTGCTGCCTAATAACCTTATTTCAGAATGAGAATACCCTATATCAGTATAATTACACTGCTGTAATAATGCTGGTAGATTTCCTTGAGTAGAGAAGTCCTAAAGCTGCATGTCTGTTGTTCCCCCTCTCCCAGGCTGTGGCCAAAACACTGCAAAGTCTAGAGAGTTCCCTCATCTTCCATGCAAAGGAGTGCACTACTAAATGTGTCTAAAATTCTATGGTATCGATGGAAGCTGTTGCTTGCCAGAGCTAGTAGTCAATAGGTATAGACAGAAGGACTATTTCATCAGATCCTGAACTTTAGCTAATGGTACCTCTGACATTGTCGTCTTGTGATGACATTCATGTACGTGAACTCTTATTTGAGAATGGAAATTGCTAAAGCTGTGTGTGTGTGTGTGTGTGTGAAGGGTTAGGTAGCATGGGGGGGCCATTCAATTTCTGCTCCTAATGATGTTTGTCTTCCAGTTTTAAAGGGCTGTTTAAAGGAACAGCGTCTGTTCTGAAATGCTGTGCTGCTGCTGCACGCTGCTCTGTCTGGTCACTGGTTACTGCCTGGTGCTGGTCGCTGTCATGGCCAGTGTTTTGAAGGTGAAGTTTCGAAGGCTCACTAGGAAAACATTCTAAGTCTGCAAATGGTAACCTAAGGCACATGGCAACAGTGAATCAGGCCCCTGGGGATGTGAATCAGCTTGATTTCGTTCAGGGGCCATCTTACTATTAGCTGGACAATAGCTTACTTTACAATAAGTAAAGCATGTTAAAAGACTAACTCAGAGGTTGAGGGAAGAGCTAAGCAAGGAACAGGTGGAGAAAAGTAAAACTCATGGAGTATGGATGTGAGCAGTGGTAGGGTGTGTGGGAAAGGTGATTGGGCTGACAGTCTGCAATTATCTTTCAGAACTACCACAAAAAGAATGCCATGGGGATGTTCAGTCCTTGTCCAAGACAGACTGTTTTGCTTGAAAAAGGTATTTGTTTAGCTCAAATGATAGAGGCCTGAGCTTTTGATGCTGGAAGTCTGGAGTTTGATCTGCACTGACAGCCTCTGATTGGAGGTAGTTATACAGAGCTGTAGTTGCATGACTGGGCCCAGCAGTATGAGGGGTACAAGAATGCCCCCAAAATCACAGGTGGACATTTCGTGTGGGATCCTGCCAGTAACTCAAGATACTGTTTTGGAAGCTGCTTGTGTAACAGGATTTTGTAAAGTCTCCCAATCATTTTAAAATGCACCAAACCAATTAAAAGAATAATCCCCATCTCACAGGAGAGAGACTGAATTTGTAAAGAGACATAATTATCTGTAATGTATGACAAGCTGATACATTTAGTGTCTCCAGAGCAGTTGTCAAGGGAGACGGGGCTTCCCAGGGTACTGGCTTGGAAAACCATCATTGGAAAGTCAAGACTATTGATTATGCTAAGGAGAAGTCTCAACCTTCATCTATTGCAGATCAGAATGGTCACTACACTGTGTGCGTGCATTTAATCTCTGCTATTAATAATGCTTCTCTTTTGCTGTCCAGAAGCGCCTTAAAGAAACAATGTCCTTTTTGTAGCACTGAAAATTGTTTGTTTTTTTTTTATACTACTTGAACCGTTGAAGATTGGGTGTCCTGTATCTTTTCTCTCTTTTGGCTTTCCACTGAAAGGAATCATTCACTTGTGTATTTGCACCAGATGCAAACAAAATTGGCAAGGGACCTTTAAGACAATCCCAGGGACCCTGTTGCAATAGTGTTTGCCTCTTTATCTAGCAATCACATAATGGTTGGAGCAGCTTGCTCCTTAGAGGATTTATGAGTGTCAGGCCCAGATATGATCCTTATTTATTTAAGATGCAAACAGGATTTATCATGGCAGTTGACTTTGATCAGGGACCAACAGATGTGCACAATGATTGGTTACAGGTAAAACTGCTCAGTACTAGATTAGTAGATGCTCCGCTAACCCACCATCTGTTCTCTTTCTTTGTCCATGCCATGTTGCCCTGGAGTGGGTGTCTGTAACCAATTAGAAACTTTAGTGCACATAGAAATCAAAATATTCCCAGCTTCATGTAGATCAGCAATATTTACACTTAATGAGAGGCAGTGGGGAAAATACCAACAGGATGACCAGTCCTTAAAAATACCATTTATTCTGATAACTGTAGGAAAGCAACACTCTTAACGATGAGCTCGTGAGTTCAGGAACAATTGCAAACTTATGAGTCCTTATTTAATCTCTCCTCTGTTCTCTGCTTTGAATCTCTGCATTTAGAATGTGGCTTCTTCATTTATATGAAGTTACATTAGACTCTCACTCAGCTTTTACCTTTGCTCTAGACTTATTTGCATAGACTTCTAAAGAGCAATCTGGGCAGAGCAGTACAAACACCCTGTGAGCTTTGGATGGACATAGCAGAGAAAGACAATGTTCTGCCAATACTTTAAGGGTCTACTCCATGAATTTCTCCCCCTGGCATAAGAAAGACTCCATGTACATATGCTGCAGAAGGGAAGGACGGTTTAAACTCACTTACGTTTTTCCATTTAAACAAAAATGTGTTCTCATTTCCACAGCCAAGGAGGGAGGCAAGATCTCTTGGACTCCTAGATTTTAAGGCCAGAAGGGACTATCATGATCATCTAGTCTGAGCTCCTGCACATTGCAGGTCACAGAACCTCACCCATCCACTGCTGCAATAGACCCATAACCTCTGGCCGAGTTACTGAAGTCCTCCAATCTTGATGTAAAAACTTCAAGTTACAGAGAATCCACCATTTATTCTAGTTCAAATCAGCAAGTGATCCATGCCCCACACTGCAGAGGAAGATGAAAACCCCACAGGGTATCTGCCAATCTGACCTGGGGGAAAATTCCCCAAGACCCCAAATAAGATGATCAGTTAGACCTACCAGCCAGACATCTAGGAAAGAATTTTCTGTAATTATTCAGAGTCCTTCCCCATCTAGTGCTGCATCCCTGATGGCTGGATACATTTGTTAATAGCAGTCATGGATGGGGCATATGCCATTGTAGCGAATCTCATCATACCATCCCCTCAATAAACTTACTGAGCTCAGTCTTAAAACAAGTTAGTGTTTTGCCCCTCCCCTGAGAAGGCAGTTCGAGAACATCATTCTTCTGATGGTTAGAAATGTTCTAATTGGCAGACAACTCTCACTTTCTGCTGATAAACATAGTGGATGAAATCCTGGCCCCATTGAAATCAACGGGAATTTGACTTGACTTCTAGGGAGCCAGGATTTAATCCAGTGAGTGTATGTCTAGTATAGCCTTCTGTTCAACTTGTATGATTCGAAACGGGAGGAATGGTAGAAGACCTCATAGGGATGACTGGGAATATTCCCCTCCCGGAAGTCTTTTGAGAATTCCTGATGCTTGTGAAATCTGATCATTTCTAAGGCATAACATTCACTTCAAAAGAATGTGTATGAAGCCTGAGGATAAATAATCTAGCAGTATCCAAAATGAGGATGAACTTGAACAGAGGAAGAGGCCTTCCATTTGGTGGAGAATTTAAATAAGGGCCACCTGATAACTCCACCACATCACTGCTGTCCTGGTTAATATTCAACCACAGAGTTAGTAGGTTGGCCTGAGAAAACAGCTGGTAAGTATCATAGAGGCAGGAGCCTGAGAACAACCTATGGATGTGAAGTACATGCCTATGGCTGATACGACTTTTGCAGATACTGAAGCAATTTAGATGCCGAATTTTCCTGCACATCTTGGTCTCTCAAGACTTCTCAGTGAGAATATTGATAAATTGGGTTAATGCCAGAGGGAAAACAAGTTGGTGGTGGTCCTGCTTTGAGCTGGGGGTTGGACTAGATGGCCTCCTGAGGTTTCTTTCAACCCTGATCTTCTTCTATGAAAGGAGCAGTGAAAGCAACGTAGGAAGAGGTGCCATCAGTTAAACAATGTTTATGTTGAAGGTGCATCTGGTGCCAAAGAGAAGCAGTTGCCAACAGTTTGCTAAGCAAACTGCAGAATAGACATTTATTACTGGCTTTGTTTATCGTCTTAGAACAGACAAGAAAATGGTGCAGGTTAAAGACCAAAGGTGGAGAAGGGTTTGGCAGAGACAGGTTTGTTCTGAGCACTGGAACGGGAGTCAGGAAGGTTCCAATCCCAGCTCTGCTCCTGATGCCATCTGTGTGTGGTGGGCAGGTTACTCTCTACTCAAGGCCTGGTTCCCTTTCAGACAGGGCTGATGCTGTTTACCTCAGAGGGGAGCTGTGAAGATTAATTAGGTAATCTATGTAAAGTGCTTGGAAGAGGAAAAGTGCTGTATTACTCTGATGAGGAGGCTTTCAAGGCTTTTCAAGGCTCACTCACATGACCCTTCCCTCAAATGGATCAAAGAAGGACGTTACAAAGGAGGCACCTGAGACCAGATCTTGAGAGGGACTCAGCACCACTCAAATGTTTGGGCCAGCAGGGAGGGGATAGGTCATCAGCTGAATATTTATCCCTTGGGACCAATGTCCGTAATAAGTGATGTGTGCCCTGCTGTGATCTAATTAGGTTAATTGAATTGAAGAAGAAGAAAAATAAAAGGAAGAGAGCAGAGGGCAGGCAACAACTGGCATTGACTGATGAGGTACAATTATGGTTTTTTTCCATTTCAAATGAGGGCAAGGTTTGAAACATAATCAGCTGAGAGAATTAAATACTAAATTGTGTTGGGTGGCTCGCTGACAACAGCCTCTCCTCCTTCCCTCAGGTACAAGGGGAAAAGGACACAAACCTCTTCTGGAACCACATCTTGAAAGCTATCATTCAGGGAAGAATCTCTACTTCTAAAGAAAATGCAAGCTCCTTTCGGTATGCTTGGCCTGAGGAGGAATTAAGGGATATGTTTCCAGGCCTGAAGTTCAAATTTGACCTTTTCATTCGTCAGACTTTTCCTTTATCACTTAACAGTGATTTACAAAAAAAAAAACATATGAGAGGAATTTGGTGTTTCTAATCTGTTCTGAGAGAATCGGATAATGTAGCAGCTGGGCAGGCACAGAGCAGTCAGTTTTGCTTGGATGCATCATCTCCAAAAATAACCCCCAAGTCTGGCCATTAAATTGCTCTTTCTAATGGGTTTTCTGTTGGGATGGATTAGGTGAGTTCTGTTCCAGTGTATTAAACAGCAAAAGGAAGCCACTTAGTACACTACAGAGTCTTTTTAACACCTTGGAGACTGAGAATTTATTACACTGGGAGCTCTTCCTGTCTCTGGTGTACTTATAGATCTTTTGAAAAAATTTTGAAAAAAGCATTTAGGGTGCTTTTGAAAAGTTACATTTTCAAAAGTGACTTAGGCCTGGATCCTCACAGCAGCCTAAGATATCTAGGGGCCAGCTTTTTAAAGGAATAAATGCTTTGAAAAATCTGGCCCAAAGTCACTTTTGTAAACAGGACTTAGGCTCCTAAGTCACTAAGGTGCTTTTGTCTATACCAGAAAACCGCCAGTATACATGCACTTACACCGCTATAAGCAAGGGTTACATTGGTTAAAATGCATCTACATTAATTAGGGGTTTAGACTGATTTTTAAACAGCTTTAGTTAAATCTGTACAACTTTTCTAGCATATACAAGGTTGTAGTTACACAACAGCTTCCGTTCTAACCTTGTTTTGGTATGTTCATAGCTCTTCTTTTGGACTGAAATTTTCTGGATTTGTTCTCTGTCCAAGAGCAAGCTTTCTTTTTCTTTTTCTTTTGTAAAGTATGAGCAAATTATGGATGATAAAGCTTACTCTAGTGGTACCTTTTGGTTTCCATATATTTCACCTTTTGCATGTCTGATAACCTGGGTGAAAAGACAGCAAATAACCAAGGTCAGCGTCTGAAGGTTTAATGGGCCAGGAAATAAAGTCCAGTTTCTTACCAATATTCCTGTGTGTCAGATCCCTATTTTCCAAATGCTGTGACGGATCAAATCAGTGATTTCACCCACTTCTTACAGCAACTTTTGGGGTGACACACTGTGACTCTTTAACAGTATGCAACAACAGTTTAGGGCCCAGACTCAGGAAAGAACTTGTGCACCTGGTGAAAGTTAAGCGTGTGCTTAAGTGCTTTCCTGAATCAAAGACTGGGACAGGAAGTGAACAATAATACTTTATTCCATTGAAATTGCAGAGGGAGTCTAGGGAAAACATATTCAGAAATAAGAGTTTTAGCAGGACACTAGGATTTAAAGCCCCTATTCTTACAAAAAGTGCCTTAGGATCTTTAACAACACACATATTTAGGACATCTGCTTTATATCTCATCTGAGAAAAATTATCTTTGGTATCACGGTGCTCTCAACATTATGGTTGGGGCAGTGGCTCAATACTGATTCAGAGGAAAGAGAGCCACCTGCACAAAAATACCCTCCAGCATTTAGGTATTTCCCATAGGTCTCGCATCCCATAGCTATGAGAGCTAATGAGATCACAGCTAGAAATGAGTGGTTGTGGCTACAAAACAAAGCACAGTCTTTCACAATTTCTTAAGCAAGCTAGAAGCAATAATCAGCATCCAGTCTGTTGATCCACAGAATTTTAAGTTTTGTTTCTCTTAGAGTGTTTTCTCTTTGATTCGGGTTTTGCCACTAGCCCTGATCTGACAACTTCACTGTATATTTAATCTGATCTTTCCTTGCTTTAAACAGAATTCTTTGTTGTTACAGGCACAGAATAAGAGTGAGAGAGCCACAGATGAACTCCATTAAAGGTAAATATATATTTTCAAAGGTTGCTTTGTACAAAGCCTAAAAGGTCATGGAAGGTAGTAATTTATGATTCAACCAAGACCTATTTAACATTATTAGTATTCTTGAGGAAAATATTTTTAAATCAGAAATCCTCCTAAAACCCCTGAAGTTTGCAGAGATGAAGAAAAATAATAATAATTGAAACTGCTTTGAAAATGTTCCCACTCGGAACATCAACTTGGAATATAAAATGATTCTTCATCTTTGAAATGGGCGAGGCAAAAGAGAGATGGGTCAGTGCCCTTTAAGAATCATCAGGTCATCCGTAAAAAGAAAAGGAGTACTTGTGGCACCTTAGAGACTAACCAATTTATTTGAGCATAAGCTTTCGTGAGCTGTAGCTGTAGCATTCAAGTTTTTCTTCACAATCGTGAAGGCTAGGGAAAAAAAAGTTGAGATTCTTATGTAATCCCTTGATTCCAGGAGCTGAAACACCAAATATTGCAGCGAAATTGCTAGAGTTGGCAACACTGGAGAATGGTCACAGAGAATGAATTTTGAACTTGTAAATGTGGGTATTCCTACTGCACACATGATTTTCAGGTATGCTCATTTAGGGCCTGAACCAAAGACCACTGAAGTAAATGGAAAGATTCCCATTGCCTTTAGTAGGCCTTGGATTAGGCTGATAAACAGGGGACAGAAACAATGCCATGTAATCTGTGCATCTAATCAAAGCTAACTAACATGAGATGAATTTCAAATTCTCTCGATTACACTGCTTGCAGACACACTGCAGGCTGCAGAAAAATTTCACCTATAGTTTTGAGCAAATGTATCTGAATAACTTATGCATTTGATAAAATTATAAAGCTGCTCATGGACATTTTGAGATCAGGAAAAGGGGTGAAATTCATTACATTATTAACTTTGAGTTATTAGCACTGCTACAAGTATTTTAAAATGGGTTACTGCACATAAAAACAAAAGGGCATGGGACGAGGGGTTGCCTATCATGCCAGTCCCCTGGGCTGGGAGGCCACAACTCCTCTCCTCTCTGCATAGCTTCCGCAAGTCTCTAATATCTGGGGGAGGTGGTTAGAGAGACAGCTGGTGGCATGGTCCTCCCAGAATCTCCTAGGCAGCCTCACTTCCTTGTGAGGGTGTTTGACAATTTGACCTCTCACCCAGTCTGGGGTTGGGAGGGAATTTCCCCCCTGGAAAGCATGTGTCAAGAGGCGAGGTCTCTGGGTGATGAGAGTCTATGTTGGGTAAAAAGAACAGGAGTACTTGTGGCAACTTAGGGACTAACAAATTTATTAGAGCATAAGCTTTCATGGGCTACAGCCCACTTCATCGGATGCATAGAATGGAACATATAGTAAGAAGATATAGATATATACATACAGAGAAAGTGGAAGTTGCCATACAAACTGTAAGAGGCTAATTAATTAAGATGAGCTATTATCAGCAGGAGAAAAACACTTTTGTAGTGATAATCAAGATGGCCCATTTAGACAGTTGACAAGGTGTGAGGGTACTTAATTTAGGGAAATAGATTTAATATGTGTAATGTCCCAGCCACTCCCAGTCTCTATTGAAACCCAAGTTAATGGTATCTAGTTTGCATATTAATTCAAGCACAGCAGTTTCTCCTTGGAGTCTGTTTTTGAAGCTTTTCTGTTGCAAAATTGCCACCCTTCAACCTCTCTGGCCACTCAGTAAAAGAGTTAAGTGTTCTCCTACCGGTTTTTGAATGTTATGATTCCTGATGTCAGATTTGTGTCCATTTATTCTTTTGCATAGAGACTGTCTGGTTTGGCCAATTTACAGGGCAGAGGGGCATTGCTGGCACATGATGGCATATATCACATTGGTAGATGTGCAGGTGAACGAGCCCCTGATAGCGTGGCTAATGTGATTAGGTCCTATGATGGTGTCACTTGAATAAATATAACAATATCTATATGTGGACAGAGTTGGCATTCGGCTTTGTTGCAAGGATAGGTTCCTGAGTTAGCGTTTTTGTTGTGTGGTGTGTGGTTGCTGGAGAGTATTTGCTTCAGGTTGGGGGGGCGTGTCTGTAAGCGAGGACTGGTCTGTCTCCCAAGATCTGTGAGAGTGAGGGATCATTTTTCAGGGTAGGCTGTAAATCTTTGATGATGTGCTGAAGAGGTTTTAGTTGGGGGCTGACAGCTAGTGGCGTTCTGTTATTTTCTTTGTTGGGTCTGTCCTGTAGTAGGTGATTTCTGGGTACTCTTCTGGCTCTGTCAATCTGTTTTTTCACTTCAGCAGGTGGGTATTGTAGTTTTAAGAATGCTTGATAGAGATCTTGTAGGTGTTTGGCTCTGTCTGAGGGATTGGAGCAAATGCGGTTGTATCTTAGAGCTTGGCGGTAGACAATGGATCATGTGATGTGCTCTGGGTGGAAGCTGGAGGCATGTAGGTAAGTATAGTGGTCAGTAGGTTTCCAGTATAGGGTGACCATCGCTTATTAGCACCGTAGTGTCCAGCAAATGGACCACTTGTGTGCATTGGTCTAGGCTGAGGTTGGTGGTGGGATGGAAATTGTTGAAATCATGGTGGAATTCCTCAAGGGCTTCTTCTCCATGGGTCCAGATGATGATGTCATCAATGTAGCGCAAGTAGATTAGGGGCGTTAAGGGACGAGAGCTAAGGAAGCGTTGTTCTAAGTCAGCCATAAAAATGTTGGCATACTGTGGGGCCATGCGGGTACCCATAGCAGTGCCGCTGACTTGAAGGTATACATTGCCCCCAAATGTGAAATAGTTATGGGTAAGGACAAAGTCACAAAGTTCAGCCACCAGGTTTGCCGTGACATTATCGGGGATACTGTTCCTGACGGCTTGTAGTTCATCTTTGTGTGGAATGTTGGTATAGAGGGCCTCTACATCCATAGTGGCCAGGATGGTGTTTTCTGGGTAACTTTCTTCTGGAGCGCTAATCAGGGATTGGATGACTGTCCGTAACATGACAAGTTCCCGGTGATTGTGAGGGGTGGGAAGAGGTGCATCAGTAGCTCAGTCTCAGACAGCTTTTTCTGTGTTCAGACTTATTCAGAATTCAGAAGGAAAAGAGAAACCTAAAGAGGGAATTGGAGAACTTCCGGGGGTTTCCCTTCTCTCTTTAGAGGAAAAGGATCATGGGAATAAAGAGAGAGGAGCAGATGAGCACAGTTGACTCTTTCCCTTTAGCATGAGATCACCAGGCCTGCAAGGCTCGGCGTTGGCTTTGCCAACGTTCCAGCTCATCTCTGTTCACGGAGTCCATCTTAAAAATAGCTCGGAGGGTGATTTTAATTTTTAAACTAAGTTGAAAAACATAAATTGGAAAACCATAATCCCAACTATACATATAAAATGATGGGGTCTAAAGAGATCTTGGATTCATTGTGGATAGTTCTCTGAAAACATCCACTCAATGTGCAGCGTCAGTCAAAAAAGTGAACAGAATATTTGGAATCATTAAGAAAGGGATAGAAAATATTATATTGCCTCTATTATAAATCCATGGAAAGCCCACATCTTGAATACTGCATGCAGATGTAGTCACCCCATCTCAAAAAAGATATATTGGAATTGGAAAAGGTTAAGAAAAGGGCAACAAAAATTATTAGGGGTGTAGAATGGCTTCCGTATGAGGAGAAATTAATAAGACTGGGACTTTTCATCTTGGAAAAGAGACGACTAAGGGGGGATTATGACAGAGGTCTATAAAATCATGACTGGTGTGGAGAAAGTAAATAGGAAGTGTTATTTACTCGTTCTCATAACACAAGAACTAGGGGTCACCAAATGAAATTAATAGACATCAGGTTTATAACAAACAAAATGAAGTATTTCATCACACAACACACAGTCAGCCTGTGGAACTCTTTGCCAGAGGATGTTGTGAAGGCCAAGGCTCTAACAGGGTTCAAAAAAGAACTAGATAAATTCATGGAGGATAGGTCCATCAATGGCTATTAGCCAGGATGGGCAGGGATGGTGTCCCTAGCCTCTTTGCCAGAAGCTGGGAATGAGTGATAGGGAATGGATTAATTGATGGTTACCTGTTCTGTTCATTCTCTCTGAAGCACCTGCCATTGGCCGCTGTTAGAAGACAGGATACTGGGCTAGATGGACCTTTGGTCAGACCCAGTATGGCCGTTCTTATGTTCTTGCATTAAAAAGAAAAAGAAATCCACAATTTTAGGAACACAAAATGCAGAGCAAATGACTGAAAAGCAGCTGCCAGTGGTTTGCAGTGATATCATTTCTGGCTCAGTATGGTCAGATCAGTAAATTCAGACCCCTGAAATAATCCCATTATGTTCAGGGCAAATATTTTTAAAAGTCATCAAATGTAGGCTTTTTTTTTTTTTTTAATGTTCTTGTGCCTTGCCCCCTTTCAGGTCCTCTTGAGTGACTGAGCGAGTAGCTCCTCAGGTGTGGACAAGAGAACACAGCAAATTGGCTTGCCCAGGACACCATGGAATTTGTGGTATTCCTTGAGCACTATAACAAGCTCTCATGCATGGCCCATGTGACTGAACTTGTACTAAACGGCCTTTGTGCTAATCTGAACAAATATTCCCTGACAATAGCCCTGTCTACATCTGCTTCTCAACCTGACTGTCCTGCCAGACAGTTGAATACCCTGGAGGGTTATATTGCTGGGACAGATAATTTAATTTCCTCTGTAGTGCTGTGGGCTTTGTGGCCTCCTGCTCCGTTCCCATGGAGATGACGTTCATCTCACACAGAGACTAGTATACATCTTTTGCTGGACAGGGAAAAGCACTGAGGACACCGTGAGATGAAATCCCTTCTGGTAGCTTTGTAATAGCTTAGAGGAGGCTCAAGCTTCCATAGGGAATTGCACACAAAGTCCTGACCTCTCAGGGGTCGGGCAGATGGCTTAACTACATTCAGGTTCCAGCCAGCCTAGGTTCCCTCACCATTCCAGCAGCTAGAAGAACTCTTCTGGGCGGTGTTTCATCCGAACTGTATGCTTCATAAATCAGAAGCAGAAAGGTGCAGGACTGAGATTGCTATAGCAACAATATCTAAGATGCTCTAGCATTGCTGTCAAAGTCTGGGTTTCTATCGGCCCAGTAGAATCTATTCCCTACAGCCATCTAGAAGACAGAATCAAAACCTCCAAATGCCTCTCATTAGGAATTACTGCATTCTCATGATTTATTTTTAATATTTCTATTTTTAGTAAAATGCTGGGAGCTGGGTTCTGTTTTATGCTGGAGAGATTTTAAAAAAGGATGTCTTTTTACCTGATGCACAAGCGGTGGGGTGGTTTGGGGTGGGGGGGTGGTTTAAGAAGTCCCATTTGCCTGTTAGGAAAGCGGGGGGAGGGAGAAAGAGAAGGAAAAATGAGGCCAAAAGAAAAGGAAAAGAGCGTGACTCTACCCACTGCTGAAATGCACTCACCTCTGGGGTGTAACATAGCAAATGTTTACGAGTGCACGGCCATGCTATGCAACAATTTTGGACAGGAAGTGGAGGAGAACACTATATCCAGATGAAAGTGCATGAGAAGCCTAAGGCGGCAGGATGTAATTGCCTTTATTGGAATTGGACCAGGTCACTATTATTAACACATTGGATTTAACATCCCTACTCTTGCAAACACTATCAGTGTTTTTAATGAGCATAAGTAGTCGGGATCGCCAAAAGACAGCACCTCCAATAGCACTGTGCCCCTCATGTATGTATGTGTGTAACAACCACAGCCCTAGTTTGTCTACATGTTAACCCCGTGTAGGGGGGTCTCAACCCCAAAACCAAATGCCTTTATCCCCTAGCCCTTAGCAGTTGTAGACTGCAGATCCTCTGTGGACCAGTCACTAGCGGAGCTGTGTAACACACTGAACAGCTGGTTATACATACACACTAAGCTATATAGAGAGCTTAGTACTGATTCACAGGGAAGGTTGCCACCTGCTGGGGGCTGGTCTAGACTTAACATGCTGCAGAGGTGCAGCTGTACTGCTGAAGCAGCACCACTGTGGTGCTTCAGTGAAGACGTTACCTACGCCGACGGGAGGGCTCCTCCCCTCAGTGGAGGTACTTCACCTCCCCAAGAGGCAGGAGCCAGGTCGAAGGGAGAATTCTCCTGTCGACCTAGTTCTGTCTATACCAGGGCTTACACAGGTGTAATTACGTTGCTCAGGGGAGTGGATTTTTCACACCCCTGAGCATAGGGGCTGGCTTTTTGCCTTTGCCCGGGGTGCTCAACCCCAGCACCCACAGAGTTGGCGCCTGTGCCCCTGAGCAACATAGTTATACTGACCGAATTTCCTAGTGTAACCCAGGCCTGAATCTCCAGCATCACTTACTGCAGTGGTCTTGGTTCGCCCATCCCACCAAGGGCTTTGCTCATGTCTGCCTAGCTTGCAAGATTGCAACCTTAGGTGATGCAACGGCAGGTTAATGCAATTGTTGGCATTTAGGAAATGGGAGAAAAGCTGTAAAACATCAAGAAACAAAACACTGATAGTCAGACTGGGGAGAGACAGCTCAATCTTTCGGAGGGAAGCAATCCCCGTAGTGGGCGAAACCTTTCCATCCAGCTGCCCTCTTTTCTTATTGCTTTCTTCATTGCAAGCGATTTCCGATGAACTTAATTATAAAATAAGTCAAGAGTTACTGGAAGCTAAATGAACTAGAATGAGTTGAGCGCTGCTATAAATAACTCTAGTTGATGCCTGACCAGAATGATGGATTCTATTACTGCCAATGACGTTTTTGAACAGTATTTTTATTTTTTTATTTTTTTTTGCCTGATACAGGTCAATCTTTTTGTTTATTTTTTAAGGTTGTATTTTTAAGTGTATTTCACTCTGATGAGAGTTACTGGGTGAACAGTCCTGGAGACTGAAGTCTCCTATTATCTGAAGAATCAATGCAGTGTGGGCTGATAAACAAACACTTTACTATGATTCATGTAAGGTTTAGATGGGTTCCATAAATACAGATTCTACCTGCAATGACACTGGCTAGGATTAAAAATGACAAGGGCTCTTGATCCAGGCTGAAGGCCATGAGATGGTCATCAGCTGGGGTTAGGAAGTAATTTCCCTTATGGTACAACGTTAAAATGTTAGCCAGGTCTCTGTCTTTCCTTCTAAGTAAAATAAATTCTCTCTATGTACAGTAGAGCACACTGCAGATATCTGTGCGTGCAGGTGGTCTATTATCCTGCCCAATTCTACTCTTACATAAGCATGCAGAGCTTCTCCAATTGCCTTTGGGACTTGTGCATGCTTTGGAGTGTAGAATTTGTCCCACAGATGTGTAGGACAAGAAGCAGCCACAGGCCCATTGTCTGGGCCAGCTACGGATAATGTTGCCGTCTCAGCATTTTTTGTGGCAGAGGAGGGCAAAACATTGCCATGCAAGCTCCCCATCTCTCCCATCTGCCTGTTCAGCAAAGCCCCATTTGGGTCCCTCAAACTGATGGCCAGCTACTCCTGAGTGAGGAATAATGAATATATCAGGCCTGCACTGTCCCTGACACCTGCAGTCACTCACTCTGGCAGCTGTGTTCCTTGAGCATGCTGCTGGCAGACACAGCACCTGGGAATAATAATGCTTTACGCTTGCATAGGTCTTTTTGTCTGCAGACCTCAAAGCTCTTTGCAAAGGAGAGGAGTTGTCATTGTTCCCTGTTTTGGAGATGGGGAAACTGAAGCAAATGACTTTCCCAATGTCAGACAGTGACTCAGCACTAGAGTTGGGACATTGTGTTACTTTATGCTGAATTTATCACAAGGCGCAGCATATGAATCCCTCTGCAGGGGTGTCTAGGGCAATGATCAGTACTAGTAGATGTGCAACCACGTGACCTTGACTGTCGTGATGATGTCCGTAAGTAGGAGTCGGTTTAAACTGGAACACCAAGTATAGTCCCTACCTCCGCTGGAAGGGGGGATCTGAACCAGAACACTGGATCCAAGCCCCTCCCAACATCTGGGGAGTTTCAATTATGGATCTGAACTAACAGCCTGAGCTCACTTCTGTCCATAAGGAAACATGACAGTAAGGTATCACCCAGTTTTATTTGTTATCACTGGCACATCAGTTTTATCAGACTCCATTCTGCTTGTGTCCCTTGCCTGGGTTCTTTATTGGCACACCGCTTCAGGGAATTAGTAGAGCAAGCTCTGGTGTCCTCTACATGGTCACAGTGGAAAACTGGTCTGTCTGCATGTAAGGATATAGCTGCTGGGCCCCCTCATTTCTACCTTCTGACCACTGGACTTGTCCATACTGGTTCCCCCTTTCATGCCCCACCTTTCACAGGAACAGAAAAGATGAATTGCTCTGGGAACATTCTATTGCTAAGTATGCAAACAGATCTGGATAGGCCTGGTCGGAAAGCCGTACGTCCCCTTTCAGGGGATTATCATGCAGTACTCGGCTGGTGGGGAGAGCTACTCTTCTGGGCAGCAGTTTGTTTGGCAGCAGTTTGTCACTGTGCAGAGGAGAAACTGAACTCATTATAGAAACTGAACTAACGGCCTTTAGTTTGGCTTTGTATTGAAACAAGCCCACCCCACAGATTTTTTTGCATGCCCCTAGTATTTTATGGCCTGATTTAATGAGACGACATGAGGTCTGTCAGACGCGATCATTGTTTGTTGTGATGAAAGAGGCCCTGATTCTTGTCTCCCCTGTATGTTGTTCTAGTAAATGTCTGAGCTATAAATATACTTCTAAGTATCCCACTTACTGTTACAAATCTAGGACTTTACAGCTTTACACCGAGGTCACTTGGAATGTCAGTGATGGTGAGGATAGAGTTCAGATACCTCTGCTTCTAAAGCGATTTGAGCTAAAGGAGACTCTATTTGTAGCTAATAATGCAGGGATTATGACACACAGGGAAGCAGGTTTCACTCCAGCCACTAGAGGACACTGGTGCACATGCTCAGTAGCTAGCCTATTATGTTAAAGTAGCCTGCACGCATTGCATATTTTCCACCTAAGAGGGAATGATTTTGCAACAAAAAGAACTGAATGGGCCATGGTTCCTGAGCTACCTTTTCCCCCACGCTCCTTTTCTCCTAGTCAGGGGGGAGGCACAGTGGAGGAGCAGTGTGTGGGGGAAGACTGCATTCCTGCTATCCATGCTGTTCCTAGCAGTGCCATAGCCAGAGAGAGACTGCCGTCTCCCAGGCTGTCAATCTGTCGCTAACGCTAAAACTCTGTTGCATGCAGCTCAGAACAGGCTGGGGTTTTTATCTGTCAGTAGGACAGTGAAGAGAGAACAGGTAAGAGTTTGTCTTTTAGGAATCTCAGTCTGCAACTGGCTGGAGCATAGGTGGCCATGTGCTAGGATCATGCAGTGATGGGGCCTTAACAATACCTTGATAGATGTGTGCTCCACTGCCCACTGCAGGGACTGAACACAAGGCCTCTACAGCTAAAACCACAACCTGCCGCTGCATGTGCTAAAACCAGCCAGCTCTGTTAGTATGGGGGCGAAGGCTGCCTCATAAACCTCTGTGGTCCAGCTGCAGTACCGGTTTGTTTCAGATGTAAGCACTGCTGTAAAACCCCAGCCCTCTCTGCAGATCTAACGAGAGCTGTTATCTAAATTGTTAGGCAGGCATTTGGGTTTGTGGCTGCAATTGTTGCATATGGAAGCAGTGCTCACTGTAAGCTCTTCCGTGAGAAACTGTTACTCCTGTTAGTGGGGCTTTGTGGTTGTTTCTGTATGAGTTGTTATGCTAGGGTGACCTCTAAGGGGGAATAAGAGTTACTGCACTTCTTTTGCGGCTCTCGTGAAATAATGACTACTCTGCCTGCTTGGTAGGGTGATCTGTTTGAAAAGGTCCATGCCAAACCGATGGACTTGCAAGAGTAATTTACTTATTAAACCACTGGAATATGAAAATGTAGAGAAGTCCTTTCAAATCAAACCCTGATATGTGAATAATCCTGTGAAGATGGCACACGTAGTGAGTGATCCAAGTTTGCAAAAGCCGATTGCATGCTCCCCTTTTAAAGGAATAGCGCTCCGTTACTGGACACAGTAATGGCCCAGAACAGGAACCTCAGATATGAGTCCTTTCTGTATCTATTGGGGGTGCAGATACGAAGACTGGGTTCCAGCTACTCCTGTGGGTTTTGTCCCAGGCTGGATACAAATGCAGAAAGGGGTCTGTTTCCAGAATCTAGTTCAGATTGGTGAAAATCTCAAGAGTGCATCTGATCTCCTGAAATTTTCACTATTGACACTGAAATGTCTCAAGCAGTTTGAGCTTTTGGCACCATCAAATCCAAATGGGAATCCAAACCTTGATTAGATGCGAATTCTGAACCCAGACTTAAAACTGCTCAAAATCTGTATCAGCCTCAAACACCGCCTTGTTAGCCTGTTTCTAATCAGCAACAGCAGATGGAAGATGGACTGCCATTTACATTTGTCTTCCCATTCCAAGACAGACTGGTACGGCAGTCTTATTCAGGAAAATAATCAGGGTCATAGGGTATACAAAGAAACTGGCCCTTAATTGCAAATGAAGGGGTTGTACAACTTCACTCAGTACTCAGGAAATATCATAAAACATGCAAAAATCACACACCTTCTGGCTGAGACCAGCTCAGCTGCTACAGATTCCAGAAGTATTGATTCCTCATTTTACCGATCAAGAAAGTAGGGCACGGAGTGGGGGAGAAACCTGCCCAAGGTCACACGGGAAGATTGTGGCAGAGATGGGATCAGAAGTTCAGAACCCAGATTGTCTGATTCCTAGTAGTGTACCATGTGCTTGTTGTAAGATCACCCTTCCACATAGGAAGAAATGGAGTGGGGGTTGGAATTAGTTTCCAGTCCAAAATGTAGGCAGAAATAGAGAGAGGAAGCTGATGCTTTTAGATTAATTTATGCTGCAATGTTGAAGCAGTATTTTAGATTTGCTGCAAATGAGCTGGCAACCAGTCTAATGTATCTTCTGCGCCTCACTGACACAGTTGTGACTGCTCAGATCTGATGCATGGCTGCCCCACTGGGTTTTGTCTTAATGTGGGAATCACGGCTGCTACTCTGAAACCTGCCGTTTTTAGAAGTGCTGCTCTGTTGAGCCAGAACTGTTGCAACTCAGTGCTGATGTCACTTGCCATGCCAGCTGATCAGTGTCTTCCAAATTTTCAATGTTGACCCTGGAGTTCAGAGGTAATATAGGTACCAAACTCCTCAGACTTCGTCAAACAGATGAGACTCTTCTCTTTAAAACAAACAAACAAATATATTGACATTAAACAATAAGCTTGTGTTCTCCTGGCATGAAACTGTCCTTGTTAAAGATTAAGCAATCTGCAAATCCAGGTCTGGTCTGTTTTTTTTAAAGGTCAGGGATGTTCAGCTCAATGGCTGTGGTTTGGGATCACTTATCTGACCCGGTTAAATGGCTGATTTAGGATCTTTCTTTCTTTGTCTTTTGTTTTCTTTCAATACCATACTGGAGCCCATACATGAGAAAATCAAATCCCCAGGGTATTACTGGACCAGAATTCAGCTCAGAATTTTGATCAGCCATGAAATTTTGGGCAGTCACTTTCCACTGCGGCCCATTCAGACACCCCATTAAGTCTGACTTTCCATTAAGTCTCACTACTTTCCTGATGGTTCTCCTCATATGATTTGTTTTATTTAGTTAAACTCCAAATTGCATGTGGCCCGGGGGGATTGCTTAAAAGGAAGGAGGTGGTAAGTTCATCTGCAGACTCCCTAAAATGGACTCCTTTTCCGCATGTCTAGTTCTTCAATGTGACAAGCAGCTTTTTACATGCGCTCCTCTAACAGCTGAAGTGAGCTGGAGCCCCAGACTCTAAATAATATATTGATTTGGTTTGAATGTGGGTCAGTAGGTCTGACTCCTAACCAAGTGGTAACCATGGCTGTCCTACTGGGAGCATTAACCCTTCAGCTGGTGTAAGATGTAAGCAGGGGCTTGTGCTTTTCATCTCTGATATTTTCTGTTCTTTCTTTAATTAAAACTGAACTCCCTTCTGCCTTAGCCCTGGGGCCTCTCCAGAGATCCTGCAGCTTTTCAGAGAAAATCTGGCAAACATTCTCTCTAGAAACAGTTCATTCAGGGGTGAATGTGTCAAAGGCCCCCACAGAACTGAACTATGGCAGCTTCACTGTGGGTGACTGAAATGAGTGTTTAAAGGAGCTCTGCATCCCCTGTGCACTCATGCCCTGGGCTCCACACCAGCCCAGTGAAGGCCACTGCAAATGACTGAAAGTCTTTGGTAGAGATGAAGGGATTTGGTCACTGTATTTGCTCTTATGTATACATATGTGTGAGTGCAGGGCTCACTGTCCCTTGTCCAGCCCAGGTACTGGAGCAGCAGTCATTGAAGGGCTGCCCCACTGCTCTAGTCTGCGGTATGGGGATGAGTCCTTTTCTCTGAGCCCAAGCATAGTCTCCTCCTGCCTGCCTCTCCACAAAGTTGGTTGAGATGTGTTCTGAGGGCCTGGTCTGAAGACCGTTGAAGTGAATGGAAGACTGCCCTTGACTTCAGTAGTCATTGGATCAGGCCCTGAGTGAGGAATAATGTTCTCATGAAGCATTAGCAAATGAAATATTGAAGCGTCACAGGAGAACTGGGAAGTGCAACCAATTAGAAACAAAAAGTGAAAGTGACCAGCTAAGTGAAATGCAAAAAATTAAACAAACTTAAAATCCTTTCTGTTTTAATAATCCAAGATAAAGCGAGTAATGCAAGTAAGGTATTATTGTTTAAACATGTGGGCTTGCACTTTCAAAGGAACCTAAGGGACATAGCCAGTGTCCAACTCCCACTGAATTTCAGTTTCATTAAGTTTACTTTGAAAATTTCTTAATCTTGCATTGTTCCTTCGTTTCATTAGTTGTGAAGTGGAACCTTTAAGAAGTAACCAACTACATCCTATTTCCCAGAACTACTTAGGGTGAATAAAGAATCAGACCCTAAGAATCCAGATAATTTCCCCCATTGGAGTACTGTGTCCAATTCTGGATGCCACACTTTAAGAAAGATGTGGACAAATTGGAGAATCCAGAGCAAAAGTGAGAAAAGGTGCAGAAAACAAGATCTAGGAGGAAAGATTAAAAAACTGGGTATGTTTAGTCTTGAGAACAGAAGACTGAGGGGGAACCTGATAATAGACTTCAAATATGTTAAGGGTGGCTATAAAGAGGAGGGTGATCAATTGTTCTCCACATTCCACTGACAGTAGGACAAGAAGTAGAAGGCTTAATCTGCAGCAAGCATAGATGACTTGTGCCTCCTGATACCAAGGCCAGGATGGGCAGGGGGAAATAATGTAAAGGTGTGGGACGTGACTGCCCTACTTGTCGGACAAACTTCCAGCCCCATCTCCCTGGGCCAGGGCAGTCAATCCCACTGGCTCCTGGAAGATGGGGCCACAGGAGCGGGGAGCAGGTGCCTCTGGGCCAGCCCCGGCTCGGGGAGACTCACAGCACCAGTGTCTCCCCAGAGCTCACAGACACCTCAGCAGAAGAGGCACAGGGTGCAGGCAATGCCCCTATCTCCAGCTGAGCAGAGGCCAGGGAACCTGGTCCTGGAGCCTTCCCCAGCAACCTGCCCACCCTGCGCAGAGTCCAGGGACTACTGTGCTCTCCCCATCCTGCCAGAGTTACCCACTGGGGGTGGAGGGTGGGAGCAGGCTATGTCCTGCTCCTGCTACATCTCCCCCCAACATGTTTCTGGCTCGCTCAGCTGCTCTCCCTGGTAGCCGGGGCCAGGCAGGGAATGGGATGGAGCTGCTTCTCACGCTGGCTGAGGCTGGCCATTCCAGGTCGCTGCCTCTGTGCAGTGCAACAGCTGCCTGAGAGAGTGTCCAGCTTGGGAGGAGGCAGCAGCAGCCTGCTCCCTCCAGTCCCTACCCGGGCTCAGCTGCCGGGAGTAGGGGCGGAATGAGCTGGAAACATGCCAGGGAGCAGGTGCAGCAGGAGAAGGACAGAGTCCCTCTCCCACCCCACCCCCAGCAGGCCAAGCAGAAGTTGGGGGGAGGGGCACTGGACCCTGCATGCCCCCCCTACGTATCACTTGTGGCAGCAAGGGAGACTTAGAAAGTTTTTCCTAATATTTAACCTAACTATAAGGGTAGTTAAGCTCTGGATTAGGCTTCCAAGGGAGGTTGTGGAATCCCCATCACTGGAGGTTTTTAAGAACAGGTTGGACAAACACTTGTTAGGGATGGGTTAGCTTTACTTGGTCCTGCTCCAGTGAAGGGGGCCGGACTTGATGACTTCTCAAGGCTCCTTCCAGCCCTACAATTTCTGTGATTCTATAACAACGTTAAGATGTTGGGGTGGGTCTAACTTTGAGATGAAAACCTTGGTGCTATGTCTTGCCAAGTTCTGACTCCTGAGAGATTCAGTTCTGAGAGCAGAATCACAACATTTTAACATCCCCTTTTCACATGGCTACCCCAGAGGAGAGACCCCACAGGAGAGGCGTGACTATTGTTTTCTAGTAGCAGTTGGCCTGATGATTCACAGAAAATCCTTTCTTGCCACTAATGGATGCATGTCATCTTCACTTCATTAGTATTCAGTGAACTGGCTCAAAAGGAGAAGGACCAGATGGTGATCTCCCAATGTGTGAGTACCCTATTAACTAGTTTCATGAATCATGTTCCTCACTGCACAGATTTCAAAATGAGTGGTGGTGGGGGGGAATGGCATTTGAAAAGACCCTTTCAAGATTAAAACTCCTCCCTTTTAAAAATGACCTTAATATTAATAATAAACCCTGACTTTTATTAAATGGGAAAGAATACTGGCAATCTAATGTTGCTTTTGCTCCTTGTGCTGTTTGTTTACTTGTTGCACTTCACTCCCCGGGTCTGTGTCACTCTCTGTTTCTTAAGGACTGGGCACAGTGCTGTTGTAGTTAGCTTCCCAAGTTGCAGTGCCTCACAAAAAGATGTCTCCCCATCTCCTAGCTCTTCCCCACCCTCTCCTGTTTTCACTAAAATCTACACTAAGCTCAAAAACTTCTCTCGTCCTGTTAGATTTTACAAACTACGCCTGATTTTTGGGGGCTGTGCCCTATGTATTGGTTTCAGCCTTGACTTTAATGGGAATTGTGTTGCCTGAATTTGGTCTTTTGTGTGTGTCCCTCCAAATACTCAGACGCTCCAGGTAATGTGAGTGTGATGGAGGCCACACGGTGGCAAGGTGAGGGTTAATCAGGGCCAGTGGACCCAGAGCAGCAGATGTCAGGTGTGGAAAGGGAAGTTAGAAGAAGACACAGCTCAGTTGGGGGCTGACCCGGAAGGGGAGAAGAGCTAGTTACGGTCAGGAGTCTGACACTGCTTGCTGGTTGGACAAGCCTCCTGGTGGATGGGCTAAGGGCTCTGGGAGATGGGCTGTTTGAAGACAGGGCCATACAGAAGTAGAAGGGCGGGTTACTGCTGAAGATTCATCAGATGACCCTATTTTGAGTTTTGGCTTTATTTTTGGACTCTAATACCTGTAGTGGGTGGGACTTAAGAGTGCCTCAGCTACAGGGCTAAAGCTCACTGTCTTGCACCTTGTGAGAGGCATGGCTGACTACTGGGATGAACAGCGTCCTGATGGGCCACGAGGGGGTGCTGTGGAGCCAAACCCTGTCACAGTGGCATAGAATCATAGAATATCAGGGTTGGAAGGGATCTCAGGAGGTCATCTAGTCCAACACCCAGCTCAAAGCAGGACCAATCCCCAATTAAATCATCCCAGCCAGGGCTTTGTCAAGCCTGACCTTAAAAACTTCTAAGGAAGGAGATTCTACCACCTCCCTAGGTAACGCATTCCAGTGTTTCACCACCCTCTTAGTGAAAAAATTTTTCCTAATATCCAATCTAAACCTCCCCCACTGCAACTTGAGACCATTACTCCTTGTCCTGTCCTCTTCTATCACTGAGAATACTCTAGAACCATCCTCTCTGGAACCACCTCTCAGGTAGTTGAAAGCAGCTATCAAATCCCTCCTCATTCTTCTCTTCTGCAGACTAAACAATCCCAGTTCCCTCAGCCTCTCCTCATAAGTCATGTGTTCCAGACCCCTAATAATTTTTGTTGCCCTTCGCTGGACTCTCTCCAATTTATCCACATCCTTCTTGTAGTGTGGGGCCCAAAACTGGACACAGTACTCCAGATGAGGCCTCACCAATGTCGAATAGAGGGGGACGATCACGTCCCTCGATCTGCTCGCTATGCCCCTACTTATACATCCCAAAATGCCATTGGCCTTCTTGGCAACAAGGGCACACTGCTGACTCATATCCAGCTTCTCGTCCACTGTCACCCCTAGGTCCTTTTCCGCAGAACTGCTGTGTAGCCATTCGGTCCCTAGTCTGTAGCTGTGCATTGGGTTCTTCCGTCCTAAGTGCAGGACCCTGCACTTATCCTTATTGAACCTCATCAGATTTCTTTTGGCCCAATCCTCCAATTTGTCTAGGTCCCTCTGTATCCTATCCCTGCCCTCCAGCGTATCTACCACTCCTCCCAGTTTAGTATCATCCGCAAATTTGCTGAGAGTGCAATCCACACCATCCTCCAGATCATTTATGAAGATATTGAACAAAACCGGCCCCAGGACCGACCCCTGGGGCACTCCACTTGACACCGGCTGCCAACTAAACATGGAACCATTGATCACTACCTGTTGAGCCCGACAATCTAGCCAACTTTCTACCCACCTTATAGTGCATTCATCTAGCCCATACTTTAACTTGCTGACAAGAATACTGTGGGGTTCTACAATGGCAGCCTCCAAAACTTCATTTTTACAAACCAGGAAATTTTTCAGCAATGGCAGAAGAAGGAGCCAAACCTCTGGGTACTAACATTAGTGTTTCAGCCATGCCCGAGGCAGTAACAGAACTCCTGGGCTACACCCACCTCTGTCAGATTTCAGTAGGTCATCCTTTGTAGATCCGGCAGGACAAAAGCCATTGAATTCCAGTGTTCTGGCCTGTGGAGTTACCCCATCTCCAGTGCGGTTGTCCAGTGTAACTGAGGGCAGAAATTGGCCCTGAGGTAAGAACTTGGCTAACCACACTGCTTTGCTGATGTTGCACTAGCCAGAACAGAATCTAGCTCGCCCTCCTGCAAGTGTTCTGGGTTTGCTGTACTACGGGGAGTAAATAATAGTGAAAACTAATTTTAGTCAGTACGGCAGCAGCTGTGACTCTGTGACAGGAAGATCTGCTGAGTGAGAGAGCAATTTTTACCCAGTAGTCTTTCAGAGTAAGACTGCATGCTGCTCCTCTGCTCAAGCATGAATGTTTCATGGCGTATTGCTAGGTTATTATAAAAATTCTACCCTTTTCAGCTTCTTGGATTTCCCAAGTAATGTTATTTTTAGGAACTTGGTGAGATATCTCCTGCCCCTTCATCTTTGCTGTATGTCTTATGTCTCAAATGACTTGTCCAAGTTGAATGATTTCATTTGTGAAAACAGAGAGATGGGGCACTGGGTATGTTAGCAGCTGCGCTGTGGCCTTCAAGGTACTGGAGAGTGTGGAAAGAGTAGCCTAGCATTTGTGCCAGCATATATCACCATGGGAAGCAGAACCAGAACATGATTGCATAACCCACAGTGAAAGCATGCAGGTTGCAAATGCAGGTGTGAATTGTATGTATGATGTGTGGAAATGCCTGTTTGAATTAAAGGAATTTTCAAGCTTTTAGTGCAAATTGTTTGCTGATTTTAATGGGAGCTGCAGGTGCTCAGCCCCGGGTCAGGCCCCAACCATGAAATGTTGCATGTGAAGCGAGATGGGAAAGGGTGAGGGGGATGTAATTCCTTCCTGACCCCTTGTAGAGAATCAGCTGATGCCCAGAAGCATGAGGTTTGAGCATTCATTTGCCTTAACTTGTGTAGATTCATATGGTATTACAAAAAGTAATGGGTTGTAAAGGATCCAGCTTCAGTGTTTCTCCCCAGGGTTTCCAGCACAGCCAGACTGTATTCAATTTCAGGTTGGTTTGAGAGTTGTGCGCCTAACTCCCCTAGGACTCTTTGAAAATTCCAACCTACAACCTTGCCATCTGTTTGCCTTCTAGTCTGTGCTGTGTGCACAGTAATGTACCTCTTGTCTCCTCCCAGATTCCGGCTATGCAACCTCAGGAAACTGGTACTTCATTTCTCCTTTCCTTCTCGGGGATCTGAGGTGCCATTTGAACTTAGCATTAACCACAGTGAAAGGAACTGGCACAAAAGGAGGCCAAGCCAACTTGCCCCTCCCACATGGCAGCAGGCCATTCACCTCCTTTGGACAATCAGTGTGACCTCACTCCTAGTGGTGTGGGCCTGCGAGTGGCCAAGTTCTCGAGTGCACAAAGCCGAAAGAGGCGTCTCACTCCTGGCTGGGGAGCAGCTGATAGATTAGACTTTAGATGTGGAAAATCGATGTAAAGACGCCACTTGGCTGGGAACAAGTTGAGGAGAACTGAGATCTGGCAGCTTTTCCCAGCTCATTGTTGTGTAAGGGGAAGTGAGTCAGAATGCAGGGAGAGGGGCTGTTTTT
The DNA here is from genome assembly GCF_965152235.1 of Eretmochelys imbricata. Classification (NCBI taxonomy): domain Eukaryota; kingdom Metazoa; phylum Chordata; order Testudines; family Cheloniidae; genus Eretmochelys; species Eretmochelys imbricata. The sequence continues at coordinate 80,724,275 of NC_135580.1, forward strand.
CTAGCTAAATACAGCAATTAGTTTACATCCTGTGGTAAGGATGTTTTTTTTATTTTGTTTAAAAACAAAACAAAACAAAAACCCCTAGGAAAGGTCCCTCGTCCAGCCTACTTGCGGGACCTGCTCTCTCCCTCTGGCTCCAATGCCTGAGGCCTGGGCTTTCTCTCTTTGGGATTGAAAGATCATCTTTTTCTCTGGTTCCTGGAGCCCTTTGCTCTAGTGTTCGGTCTCCTGCAGGACTGGCCAACACGGGGAAGCTATTAATGGGGACATTTGAGGTCAAAATTAGGGACCTACCTTTTAACTCCATTGAAAGACACAGGGCCCATAAAGATTGCTGAAGAAGAGGGTTGAGAAAATGGTAAATGTTTGGCTCAGAACTAGGGCTGGTCTCTCTCCCATAGGGACAATCAGAATAATAATTAATACCACAAACCACCACTAGCCCTCAATGCACAGTTTATTATTAAAGTCCTGACCCTGCTATGAACTCCATGCAGCAGGGAGGTCACCCATGTGGAGCTGATTGTAGGGTCAGGCTGTTTGGAGCAGGAAGCTTGTCTGCAGCTGTAAAGCACCCAGCAGGCTTTACTGCTACACAAATGACGATGTTTGGCTAGAACCCTGCAGGAAATGCTAGAACCCTGTTGATACCAGGAGGACAGGCTTTGTTGTGGTGTTTTCCCACTTGTCATTCTGGTCCTGGGGTTCTTGTTTCATACCACCTGGGTTTTGGCCTTTGTCTACGGGGAAACCACAGAACAACCAGGCACATTTAGTCACAAAGACCTTTACTTTGAATGAAAGGAACCCAAGTAACATTCCCAGGAAAGAGCCCAGTATGTACTTCTGCGCCCGTCTGCTCTGAGCCCCGAGAACAAAATGGTGGGTGAACTGAAATGGTGCTTAGAAATTAAAAGCTGCAGTATTCAGAAAATAAAAGGGGTTGATATTTCAAAGCTACACACACCACATAGTTGACCATTCCTTGTAAGACGGACAAAGACTTTTGCGGTGTTTACTTTTGACTTGTGGTTTAAAGGGTGAAATGAGACTAGGAGCTAATGGGATGTCTCAGTGAAAAGCAGTCGGCAAGGTCTACTCATTTCTCCCAAGAGTTAGTGCTTGCAACAAGAAAGCTAAGTAAGTTAAAAGAATCAGAAAGCAAACGGAAATCAGCCCAGTCCCTTGGCCCTGGGGATGGAGCCCTGACCTTCCCAAAGACATTGTCCTCACCACCTGTCCACAAAACATTCATTCATATGGCTCTTCTGCTGACAGTCCTGAGCTAGATCCAGGTCATGTCCCTGCACCCTGTTACAGTGACATGGTGGTTTAGTGTATGGCTTTGTTTTGTAGAGCCCTGAATGAGCTAGAATAACCTCTCTCCCTATGCACTGTCGCATCAGTCAAGGTCAGCTGAGATGCTCCTGGTGAGAGTCCCTAGATGTGAAGTCTCCACAACTGGGGAAAGGACATGTTCAGTGGAGAACTGTGGATCTTCTCTGGCTTTCAATCAGAGATGGAAATTCCTTGGGAGATCTTACTGTGTTAAGTGTGTGTATCATTGTGGGCCGGGGGACCACAGGGCTCCAGGAACTAAGCACAGTGGGGGGTGATTGGGTAAATTCACTCAGGTAAAAACACCTCTGAGAGGTACCACCACCTAGAGAGGCTTTTGTATACTGTTTTAAACTGGATTCTCTAGAGACCAACAGAAAAAAAAAAAAAAAGGACTTTTGGACAAATAGCCTGAATTTAAATTTACTCGGGGCCTTTTTTCTGATCCAGCAAATGGACAGGACCTTCCATTCAAGGGACCCCAATCCTTTCTGGGAAGGGTTGGAAGGACTTGACCTGCTCATGGGGGTGTTTATTCTGAGCTAAGAGCTGTTCTGAGCTTGCAACCACAGAAAAAACCCTTGGTGGGGTTTGAAGGCCTGATCACCTGCCATAGCCCTTGTTGGAGTTAGGGTGACGTCTGACAAGGTGATTAGCAGGCATGTAGGTTCTTTTATGTTTTCTCTGTAGTGCTTTCTTAGAAAGGGCTGTGTGGTGACTTCTAACTGAGAAAGGTGATGACTGGGAGCCAGAAGCCTGTAAGTTGGGGACTTTTGGTAGACCATAGAGGGGGAATAGAGGTGCAGTTGCCCTAAACTGTGAAACAGGGCTCTGCTGGCTTTCACAGCATAATGCATAGCACGTTTTTGGTTGAATACTTTATTATGATTCCAAGCTCAGGAGGTTTTCTCTGTAGGGCTTAGAGGTGGTTGGTTGAATGAGTGGCTTTTCTTGCTGTCCGTTGTAAGCATTCTGAATGAAGTTGTTGTTTTGAAATAGAAATGGAGCTGAGCTGCAGAAGACAGGTCCAGATCTGAACTGCTCCAAAGCTTGGGGTTGCTTTGATCAGTCCCGTGACTTATTAATAAACAGTGCTCCCAGATGTGCTAGCTATATGTGCCTAATACATCTCTTCAGTTAACAGGAGCCTGGGCTCCCATAATGACCTATAACCCTGTACAAAATCAGCCCCCTCTCACTGTTGATATTTTAGATATTGTTTTATTTATCTGTCAACGACCGACCATTATTAGACGATAAATTTGCATCTTGTTACCGCTGTCACTGAAATGTTATGCAAAGAGATCTGCTTGTAAAAGCTTGCCTGACCTCAGATTTCATCATATCTGTTATGACACACTTTTAATCAGTCCTGTGGAATTCCATTCCCACACTTGCCCTGGACAAGTAATGTTTTTTCTGTTGATTTGTTTTGACCAGCAAGTAAAAGATCATCAATCACTATTGCAAAAGTGGACAAGTACATTTTCTTTGACAGTTTTGTAAGGCTGATGCACATGGATAGCTGGATGTTGAGCAGCAAGTAGGAACCCTCTGTTCTGCAGGCTCCTGGAGGATTGCTGTTTATATGCTTCCAGCACAGAGCTCCCATGCTAGCTGAAGTAGTGGATATTTTATCATGCCTAATGAATTTTATAGGATGGTAAATGACTATTTCTTCTGAATGCTCTGGAGGAGAGTTAGCCTATTAGCTTTTCACCTCTAGAGACTGAGGATCCAATCCTTTGCTCAGGTCACACATGAAATGAGATTAGTAGGTCTCAATCTAGTCCCTCTGTGAGCATTTTGCAAAACTACCACACATAATTTGGCAGAGAGGGAAGGCCTGGGGCAGAAAAACGAGCTGGTGCTCCAGGTCATGTTGGAGAAGCACTGAGAGAGCTGAGTGGTGATGCTTACACTATGCTTGGCTCAAGTAGCTGCTGTCATTACCTCTCTTTGAGCACTAAATTTCCTGACAAATATAGAAATATGCCAACAGATCTGGGATTACCTGTGCTTATTTTTCCCAATAGTGTTTGCAGACTGAACCTACCCAGAGGGTATCATTTTAGAACAGCAGGGTGCGAATTATCAGTGCAGTACATATGTGTTTCAACCATGAGTCCCTGCTGCGACATTCAAGATGTGTAAGCTGACACCTGTATTTTCTAGACAAAACCTATGCCCAGGAAGTCAGCCAAATCCTGGCAATTTTAATACTTAGCCACCAGAGGGCATCAATAATCAATACAGCGTTACAACTCTGTTTTGTATTGTCTATTGCCTAGAGAGAGCAGGAGCAGCAATAATGTCCTGTATTCTCAAGGGATCAAGCAGAGAAAGGGTTTCATTAAATTTCCTCATGAGGAACATGACAAAGCCTGAAAGTATGCCCCAATTTAAAGAGCTATTTGTCGGTCAAAATAAGTGGAGGTTAGAGAATGTGCCAGAGGATGCATTATATGAGGTCCTCCCTACCCCCACAAACACCTTTATATCTAGTGATTTAAAGGCTTTCACCACCAGGATGAATTCCTTAGTCCTCTCCCATTGGGTTTGAAAAAGGAGCACTCACGTCCAAAGCCTCAGCTTGTGAAATGATCAAAGGTTCGGTCACAACAACAGTTTGTTGCCCCAGGGAATGCACACAGGACAGGTAATTCAAATCCTCCCTCTGGCGGCTAATACTTCCCGCTTGAGCATAAGGCAAGCCGTTTACCACCTGCGCCAGCTGTAAAACTGGGATAACCCATACCTCTCTCGCCCATGGTTTATTCAGTGATTATCTGCAACGCATTTTTGAAGATTAAAAAAGAAAAGTGCCAGCTCACCAGTGGGTGAGTTCACTTATCAACACCTGGACACAACCCATTGACCACTGAAGAGACTGGGTTTTCCCTGGCTCAGTAACTCGCACCCAGAAGGATCCATCAAGGCAGTGAGCATAGACCTGAGCTATTTGCTATATTACTTGCTAAATGCATTTTAAGAAACCCTTGTAAGTGCCATCCATTCCACAAGAACAAAATTGTGCATGAAAACAGAATAATTTGCTCGCTGGCTAGTGCTATTTTATGAATGAAGCCCGGCAGCATTTCACTCATTCAGGGTGGGGTTGGTTTGGTCATTGCTGTTGTCTTCCTTTTAGTTTTGGAGGGTTTTTTTTTTCTTCAAAATCGGACAATTTTAATGAATTCTCCAGGGGATACAGACCCTTGAATTTCTAGGGTTTGGAATTTTTCTGGGAATATTTTGGACGACCCCTCCCCCGCTATTAGTCTTTCCAATGTAAATGACATCTGGGCACTGAGATGAGCCCAGAGTGGCTTGCTGCTCTCACCTTTCTGCCAAGGACTTTGTACAATTTCCATGGAGCTCGAGGAAGCTGTTCGTGTTTCCATGTCTGGTGCTGGCAGAGCCATTCAGGCTTTTTCTCGACATTGTGCAAAGACAAAGTTTTATTCCCCTGACTGCACCTTTGTCCCTGAGGAGCCCCTTGGTGGGGCTTAGAAGGAACAGGCTGTTGAAAGCGAGGTCAGTGCAGGAAAATGAAACAGAGGAAACCTTTTCCGTAGCTGGGGCGGGGGGATCTGATAATGTGTTGGGGAAACAAGGAAAAGGTGAAGCCAAATCAGCAGACAAATCAATTGCTTTTTGCTAGAGTGGTTTCGTTCATCAGGCCCAGGGGAATTCATAGATACTAAGGTCAGAAGGGACCATTATGATCATCTAGTCTGACCTGCACAACGCAGGCCACATAATCTCACCCACCCACTCTTGCGAAAAACCTCACCGATGTCTGAGCTATTGAAGTCCTCAAATCGTGGTTCAAAGACTTCAAGGAGCAGAGAATCCTCCAGCAAGTGACCCGTGCCCCATGCTACAGAGGAAGGTGAAAAACCTCCAGGGCCTCTTCCAATCTGCCCTGGAGGAAAATTCCTTCCCGACCCCAAATATGGCAATCAACTGAACCCTGAGCATATGGGCAAGATTCACCAACCAGATACTACAGAAAATTCTTTCCTGGGTAACTCAGATCCCACCCCATCTAACATCCGATCACAGGCCATTAGACAGACAGTACTAACAAACAGAACGGAAAGAGGACAGAGGTTGCAGCCTCCTTGGCACCAGCTTTTTATATATTTCCTCCTGCTCTTGTTTTTATCATTTTTTTTCAGAGGCCAATTGGGAATGGGCCTATTTTCTGCAAGTCCAAATCCAGCCCAGGGCTGTAGGGATTGCAGGTGCCTGCCATGTAATGGGCAAGTGGTGGTCTAGATGAAATTAGCCACTTGGCCCTGGTTCATATTCTAGTCCATGTTTCATAACCCACCATCTCAGCTGTCACTAATTGTCCTCCTTTTTAGTAGTCACTAACCATTTCCTAGAGGGCAGGGATCCATATTGCAGACCGAGACCCATTGCAGATAGGCCCTTGTTGGGAGTTTCAGCAGAGAAGCCAAGGACAGAATGGCTATGGACACTGAACTCCCCTCTTGCCCCCTGTGAAGTTATTGACATAATCTGGGCCCGTATAGATCATTATTGCGACCCAGGTCCTGTAGTGGCACCAAATCTTGTATAAAGAGGGTCAAATAAGCTGTCTAAGAGAAGGTTATGGTTGGCTGGTTATGATTATGCTATCTGTATACATGTATCATTTTTGTATTTAAAGTTATAAGTATTGGCTGTATACTGTCTGTATTTCAAACTTATGCTATGCTTCTGGGTGACACCCCAGACAAGTTGGCGTCAGCTCTGCCTAGCCTGCTTGATGGCCCATTAAGGACCATCATACAACTGACCCATTGAGAGAAGGCAGATTCACCTTGTGACTCAGCAAGGTATACAGGGACATGCCTATGGACAGAACTCTGAGGTTTTTCCATGCCATGGGATGGACAGCTTGTCTTTGGGACAAAGAAAGCAGAGATCACGTGGCAAGAGACTATAAAAAGCTGCTGCAGCTCCTCCATCTGGTCTTCAATCCTGCTTCTTACCTCCGGAGGGACTTTGCTACGAACGGAAGCTCTACACAAAGGGCTGATGACCCATCCCAGCTATGGATGTACTCCAGAGGCTTGATTTGAACCTGCAGTTTATTCTATCACTGCTACAAGCCTGAACCAAGAACTTTGCCATTACTGTATGTAATTGATTCCATTTAACCAATTCTAGCTCTCATCTATATCTTTTTCCTTTTATGAATAAACCTTTAGATTTTTAGATTCTAAAGGGCTGGCAGTAGCGTGATTTGTGGGTAAGAGCTGACTTGTATATTGACCTGGGTCTGGGGCTTGGTCCTTTGGGATCAGGAGAACCTTTTTTCTTTTACTGGGGTATTGGTTTTCATAACTGTTTGTCCCTATAATGAGTGGCATTGGTGGTGATATTGGGAAACTGAAGTGACTGAGGGAATTGCTTGTATGACTTGTGGTTAGCCAGTGGGGTAAAACCAAAGTCCTCTCTGTCTGATCTGGTTTGGTTTGGTTTGGTTTGGTTTGCCTTAGAGGTGGAAAAACCCCAGCCTTGGGCTGTAACTGCCCTGCTCTAAGCAATTTGTCCTGAATTGGCACTGTCAGTTGGGTCCCACCAGAACCAGCATCGTTACACCCTCCATGTCAGGTCCCATCTCCCTTTTGTGTAGATGTAAAGACACCTTCTAAGGGTGGCTGGTGAGGTTCGGCCATGCCTACCAGATGAAGTGACATCCTCTCCATCCTATTCTCCCTTTGTGCTCAAGGCATGCACCCTTACAACCCAAAATGTGTCTTGAGACGGACCCTAGAGTTCTGTAGACAGCAGCTCTTCTAGGTGGGTCAGAAAGAACTGGCCTGTCCCATACAACACTATTGTCTTCTACATTGACTTTCACATAAACTGTATCCTCAAAAGGCAATTACATACAAATACAAAAGTAAATAAGAATATCCGAGGGAGAACACAGAGGGAGTCTAGGCCAGGGAGAAAAGGCAAAGAAAGGACAAGATGGAGGGTCTGAGGTGAGATACAGGGAAGATGACAGGAACCACACAGCACCTAAGTACCGTGGTGACTGGTGTATACCTGGGTACATAGGTTCTTGCATTTATTTAGCAGTTCTAGGCTGTGGGAGAGAAGAGAGGGGAGGCTTGTGCTAGACAAGTCAAGGAGACAGAGGGATCAGGTCAGAGAAGGCAGTTGGATGATGTCAGAAGAGGCTTTTAAAACCTAGGAAGAGCAATTTGAACTCTTTCACCACTGGCTGTGGGGCCAGTGGGTCTGTGAGGACTGTGTGCTCGCCATAAAGCTGTGCTGAACTTGTCTCGGTTGGTGCTGCTGCTACATCTGTCACAGGCAGGGGGAGCCCTTGCTGACTCAGCCAGGTTTTCTCCTGGCTCCTCTGTGTCTTTAAGGAATAATAAGGCAAGACAAAAATCTCCTTCCTAAAGCAAACCCCTCTAGATCACTCAGCCACACTCAGATGTGCTTTCCCCACTGCATAAATCCTGGCTCATAGGGCGGGGGAGGAGGGACGGTTAAGGGTTGCTTCTTACTTATTGCTCTTCTAAAGTGCTGTCTGGAAAATACCAAGAGAGAATAGTCCTCCATGGCCCTTGTGCCCTGTTCATTAGTTTAATTGAATTGTTCCAGTAACTCTGAGCTAAATAAAGAAGAGGGTTCAAGTGCAGCCCGTACATCAAGCAGAAGGATGATGGGCTCGACTCCTGGGGGTGGTTATGCTGTTCAGCACAGCAGCAGGGAAATGGTCAGTAGCTGGCATGTCTCCTGTCACAGCTGTAGACATTCAGATAGCCAGAGGGCTTCACCAGCTGCTGGCACTTTGGGAGCTTGCCAGTGCCTTTTGGACGAGGTGTAAAGTGTTGGTCGTGCCCACTTGTGGCCCATGATGATCAAATGGTACATTTCATAAGAGCTGGGTTGTTATTAACTCAGTCCCATGGCAACTTTTGAGCCTGGATAACTACATATTTCTCACATAAATCCCCCTCTAGTGAAAGTTCAACTGGCTACTGGAGTCTGTACTTTCAGTCCTCACATATCACTCTGTCTGCCAAGTGCACCCCGGAAAGGGTTGCAATTCAGTTGGAGATTAAGCGGTTCCTACATTGTGTGTGTGTGTGAGAGAGAGTCAAATTCTGCCTCACTTACACAGAGGCAAACCCACTGTATGAGAGGTGCTCTTCGTGTGTATGGGCAGTTTGACAAGAACTTCAGGAACCGTTGGGTTGAAAGACACTAAATGTCAGATCCTTAGCAGCTGCGGGAGAATCGGAGAATGGCACCGACATGCCAACCTGTCAAATCAGACTGGGTATTACCGCTTTGGGAGATGCTGAAATGAGCAACGGAGAACATTGTGAGCCCTAAAAGCGGCACTGAATATCAGTGATTGCTTATAATAAAGCGCAAGGAAGGTCCCTGTATTCAAGTGTAGGTATCTGAACAGATCTGGTCCCATACACTTGTGAACAGTGAGGTCCTAGATGGTCCCCCATTTCCCACAGCATCCCCTGGGCAGCCAAAGAGTAAGGGTTTCAAAGGCAAGAAGGGCAGCAAGGTGCCCAACTTGCACTTAAAATCAATGGGAGCAGGGCACCTAACTCCCACTTGGGCCTTTGAACCTGTCCTGCTCCCCCCGCCCACCCCTCCGGCCCAGGTTGAGAGCAGCCGCAATGGTTGAAGTTGTTCCGTTTTAGCTCTGCAGAAGCATGGGAGAGAGTGACAACCTGCTGGGCAGGAGACCAGAGGAAGGAGACAGAAGAAATGGGGTGTCTCCTAGGCAATTATTGTTGCTCTTCCCCTAAGCATGTGAGAATGGCTGTGGTGGAAACCAAGCACACAGCCTCCAGCTGGGCCCTGGGATGACCACATTTCACAGATGAGGTTATTCTGGCTCAAACCTTTATATCCCAGCTGTGTGAATTTCATTGTCGTCCCCGCTCCCCAACATTGAGACCCCTAATCTTACCTCAGTCTGTTTTCTACTTGTAGTTTGGTTACTTCTTGTGACCTTCTGAGACTTACAGCCAGGTTCTTATTGTGTTTCTTTCTGCGAGGCTACATTGCATTCTGTTATCGTCAATTGTGTTCACGAAGCGGGGCCCCCTGGAGGGCTGGATTCCTCCTGTGTAACATCAAGTGGAAAATAAGCAACAGCAGCAGGTGAACAAAGGAAGATCCTGTTTTCTGTGATGGGGTTTCAGGTGTCTTCTCTGGAAGCAGCTGGTTCCAGTCACTGTTGGAAAGAGGATGCTGGACTGGATGGACCACTGATCTGATCCAGTCTGGGTCTTCCAATGTCTAGCAAATGACTTTAGTGATGAAGAATGAGGGAAGGGGAACAGACAAGCTAAGGGCCAGATTCAGACCTGGCCTAAGGAATTCTACTGATTTACTTGAAATTCCACCTACTTACACAAGGTTAGATTTTGGCTCTATATAAAAAGCTGGAATTTTGTCTAAATAGAAAGTTTTCTATGAGTCACCAGCAGCTCTTTGTAAAAGTGTCGAACTGCTGGATTTCAGAGCCTTTCTACAGGCAACCACCTATAGCTGCCAACCAGTCTTCAGTTCACATCAAAGCTTAGATTCACACGGAGCATTTAAACAGCCATTATTGTATTTGCAACACCATAAGATTATGCTTTTGCTGTGTGTCATTGTTCAGTGACGTTGCATCAAGATGTTACAACACAATGTTGTGTGGCACACTGGTGCACACAGGAGGGTGCAAACGCTGGGCGGCTGGGACACTGCATCGTGATGTGTCAACTTGGTTATTGGGTACTTCTCATGCTGTTGCTTGGACAGTGTCGAGACAGCCCAATGCATTATGTGCCTCCGTGATGTTCTGTTCTGAACCAGATCTGGCCCCTTATGAGGTAGGATAGCTGTGAGGGACAGGTGTCCGGTGATATCATCCAGCCATCATGTTTTAGGTCTTCCAGGAGGGACTTTTCCATCCTGCTTTCACTGAGTCAAAGTCAAAGATAATTCTACTTGGTAATGCATGACCACTACACAGATGCAGCAGCTTTACTGGGTGATGGCTCACTTTATGAATCCAAGACCATTAATAATCATGAGAAAACAATAAATGTTACATTGATATGAAGAAGAAATGCCTTCTGCCATGTCAAATCATTGTGTCATGTCCTCAGTTTAATGGTGGAGACTTTAAATAGCGCCTTGTTAGAATCCCACCACTCTGACTAATTTAGGACTTATTTCTCTTGTAAGTGGAGTCAAATCCCACTCCATGTTGGATCATTCAGTGTAGTGCTGTATTACATTAGCAAGCACAAAACTCTCTCGTTACTAAAGAGGGACTCAATGGCTCTGTGCTCTCTCTGTCAGGGGAAACTCATGTAATAAATATGGGTTGTCCTGCTCGGAGAAACTGTGTCGACTAGAAACAGCCCTTGGAGAGAAATTAATTGCCTGAAATGAGCCAAGTTGCATTTTCCTGCAAGACTTCTCTGTTGGCTGCTTTGGCTTTTGAGTAGTAACAAAGCTGATGGCAGCAATGAACTTCTACCTCTTATCTCAAGGGCCAGAGAATTCAAACCATGGCAAGGGCATGCTTAATTAATTCAGACCTGCCGTCTACATGCCAGAGTCCCTTCGGAAGGAAGAAAGGCAGGGCTACTTTATGGGCAGCATCTTTGGGATTAAGGAATGCCAAAGGCCAGAAAGCATCAAACATGATTAAAAAGTGATTAAGGCTGACTTTAAAAAACAGGTTTCAGAGTAACAGCCGTGTTAGTCTGTATTCGCAAAAAGAAAGGGAGTCCTTGTGGCACCTTAGAGACTAACCAATTTATTTGAGCATGAGCTTTCGTGAGCTACAGCTCACTTCATCGGATGCATACCGTGGAAACTGCAGCAGACTTTATATACACACAGAGAATATGAAACAATACCTCCTCCCACCCCACTGTCCTGCTGGTAATAGCTTATCTAAAGTGATCATCAAGTTGGGCCATTTCCAGCACAAATCCAGGTTTTCTCACCCTCCACCCCCCCACACAAATTCACTCTCCTGCTGGTGATAGCCCATCCAAAGTGTCAATTTGTGTGGGGGGGTGGAGGGTGAGAAAACCTGGATTTGTGCTGGAAATGGCCCAACTTGATGATCACTTTAGATAAGCTATTACCAGCAGGACAGTGGGGTGGGAGGAGGTATTGTTTCATATTCTCTGTGTGTATATAAAGTCTGCTGCAGTTTCCACGGTATGCATCCGATGAAGTGAGCTGTAGCTCACGAAAGCTCATGCTCAAATAAATTGGTTAGTCTATAAGGTGCCACAAGTCCTCCTTTTCTTTTTAAAAAACAGGACTCAGGCAAGCAAATCCTGTGAGATAAATACAGGGATTTCACTGGTTGCTTTCAATGGTGGGAAAGAAAACAACAGACACTGTGTCTATATTACACAGACCAGACTGAGTAGATACCATAGCTTGTGTGAATTATGATGTTTTTATCCTGCCAGTTGATCTGAAATAAATTTAGTCCCACTGAAAGGTGTTGGATTGAGCACACTGGAGACAGAAACCCTCCAGCTCCAGGATAGGCAGTGACAATATATGCTTCCCGCATGCTGCCTGCGTGCATCAGTGCTTGCTTGGTGGGACCACCCCAAGGGAATGGGTCTAGTTGGGTTGCACTCATTGTAAGTCAAGGCAGAATTTGGCCCACTGTCTTTGATCTAGCATCTTCTTCTTTCCTCAACTGTTTGGGGCCTTGAGCATGACTCTATGGGTTAGATTCTGTGCTTTGCCTGCTGACAGGCATAGCACCAACAGGTCAGTCTAAGGGGAAGGGGACAAATCTTTATGCTGCTTTTACATTCTCCAGATTCTGGGCTGCTGCGGTGGCTGAAATAGCCCCCAGTGTAAATTAGAGCAGCCCCAGTTCTGGGTTACACAGCATCCCAAAATCCACTGTAGCCCCGAGTACTACAGCTACTCCCTCTTCTGCCCCAGCATATCCCCTCCTATTCCCAGCATGGTCATTTTGCTGGGGCTTGTGTTAGGTGGCAACACAGGGCCACTTATGACAGGTTTCAGTACTCCTGCGCTGCGGGACTTGTTGTGTCCCCCAACCCCTTGTGGCTACTGTATGGCCCTTCTGTATGCTAGTGTAGTGGTCTATAGTGGCTGAAGCAGGGACCAGAATCTGCCCGTATTAAGTTGATTTCAGCTTCAAGACCATGACATAATTAGCACATGATTTATCCCCTACTGCCTCAGGGTATGTCTACACTGCAATGTAAGCCAAAGATTAGTGGGACTCAAGTCAGCTGACCCGTGTTAGGGAACCCTGGGCTTGAGCATCTACATTGTATCTTAACCCTATGTTAAGACTTTCCTAACCTGTGCTTGAATCTAGGGCTCTGGTATCCACACTGCATGTGCATATCCCATATCCTAGGGTCCCTAGCATGCTGCCGCCCCTATCCCCCTGAAATGTGGTAGCTGTAGCCCTAGGACCGTGGTGCACTGTGGGAAAACGTTACTGCCTGCCCTGCATGGTTAACAGGAAGCAGCTCACTTTGCAAAAGGCTGGTTTGGGTCGCTCTCCATTGCAAACCCAGGAGCCTCTCTGATAGTGTGCTTGCAGATCGGTGATCAGAACAGAATGGGTTAATGCTGACCCGAGCTGCTTCTGTTTGCAAAGGGGGTGTGTGTGGCTTCTGTTTTCAGTAGAGTGGATTGCAGATTGTTGGGATAGAGTGCACTAAGGAAGTTGTCCCATGGAATTGTGGGATATTTCTGGATGATTCTCAGGACCTGAGGCAAGCGGGACTGCATCTACACTGCAAAGGAGTAGGGCGTGGACCCTGGGTTCCAACTTAACTCAAGCTCGGACCCTCCAGCTCTGCAGGGTCCTGGGACCCTGGGTCCGAGCTCTGGGTTAGCACAATTGCAGTGTGGGTGCAAGCGTGGTGAGGATTGAACCTGGGCTGATGTTGCAGTGTAGACATACCATGAGTTTCATTTCCAGAGAGAAACCCATTTCACCAAGTATGGTACAGTTCAATGCAGCAAGTAGGAGGGTTAGCATAATGGCCCCATGATGAGTGAAGAAACATTGTGGAGAAAATAGAGCAAATTGGGGCTGACAGTGATGGGGTTAGAGGCTGAAGGATGCACTGGGGTGGGGCGAGGGCACTTCCCATTGCACTGCCCTTTTGACTGCTACACTGAGGGCATTAGGGAAGTCCAATGGCCAGCTTGCCTCGTGGTCAGGTCATGGCCTCACAGGGTATGTCTACACTGCAGTTAAACCCCAGCAGCTGACCCATTCCAGCTGACTCAGGCCCCCAGGGCTTGGGCTAAGGGGCTGTTTAACCTTTGGGCTTGGGCTGCAGCCTGAGTTCTCAGGCCCCCCCCAGGGTCCTACTGTCCAGGTTGCAGCCTGAACCTGAATGTCTACACCACAATCAAGCAGCCTCTTAGCCTGAGCCCCGTGACCTCGAGCGAGCTGGCATGGTCCAGCTGCAGGTTTTTAATTGCAGTGTGGGTGTACCCACAGTTTCTGCCTGCCAAGACGTTCCAGAGGAGGTCCCAGCTTCAGTTAACCCTCGCGTGCTCCCATTGCTCCCCCAGAAGTTCTGTCACTATGGGGTGGGGTGGGGCAAAGGTAGGATGACTGAGGCCCACCCTCTCTACTGGGTCCTAGGGGTTTATCAAAGCATCTGGCCCAATTATTGAGCTACACCAAATTATATTTTCCCCAGGTCACTTCCTGCCCGGCTGGAGCTCCTCAGTTTGGGGGCATGGTCACTGGCTTAGCAGGCTCTCCTCCATCTCTTAGTGTCTGGTTCAATCGATCTCTTTTAGGGCTTTCTGCTCCCAAAGACGGGGAATCCAAGTCCCTGCTGTGAGAGCAGCCTTCACAAGGTGGTACAGCTCTGAGCATCACCCTGGCTTCTTGATGCAACACACAGCCCACACCCCACCCCACTTTTCCTGAGCTCCAGTGTCCTCTCAAACTATTCCTCCACCAGGAACGTGCCCTGCACCTGTGGAGGGGTGGGGCCTCTCTAGACCAGTATTTCTTGACTCCAAGCCCTGGTTCAGCTCGGGGCCTAGAGAGCCCATCCCAGCAGGATGCTAAATATCCACTAACTTATAAATAAACCAACTGTTTTATAAAACTGTACAATGGAACAAGCATAGCCAGCTTCTCCCAGTGATGTGCCTGTCAAATCTACTCCTTTATTTTCCCCAAGCTAGGTAAATACATAATAAAGGTTCCAGAATATTACTTAGTATTCAGATTATAGGCCTGACTCATGGCAGCACTACTGTAGCTTCATACCAGTTTAACTCCATAGACAAAACAATTAACGCAGTAGGGAGCCAGGCCTATGGGCTACATACCTCATTCAACCAGATCTGTGAAAAATGTTCTGGAAACAATCAGGGCTGTGTTGATTTAGTGGGCTGGGAAGCTGCTGTTCCATGCTTATGTGCTATTATGCAGACATGGACAGATCCCCATTTTAATATCCTTGATTCTATTATATATTGTATGTTAGAGAGCTGGGATCTTCATAGATTCACGGAAATTAGAGACTGTTAGGCTTTATCTCCATCGCTCTATTCTCCATGGCTCTGTTCGCTGTAATTGTAAATGATGCGAGAGGCAGTGTTTCATTACTTCCCTTCAGAGGTTATTTCACAATCTAACAGATCTCACTCCAAGGAATCTTTCCCTTTTATATACAGCCTCAATTTTCTTTTGCTCGTTTCCAGCCCATTTCTCATTATTATATCCCATCAAATACAATGTGGTCTTTTGTAATAACTCCGAACTCTGCATCACTTCACAGACATCATTCCACTCCATCCTGGGTGTTACTCCCTTTTCTTGCTGGCATGAATCCTGCTTGTGCATTCATGTGGGAATCTCATGTGATCTTACAGGTAGGGAGGCAGAATACTTTCAGGTATGAAGAAAACTTTCCCAAGAAATGGCAGGCGCGCACATGCCAATGCTTGTAACCACCTCCAGCATGTCTAAGAAACATGCCTTTTCTGCTCTAGAGCTTTCCTGTTCAGCTGGAACATATGAGGTTACATTAACTTTAACCAGGAACTTTCAGTTTGAATGGCTTCCCCTCCACACAGTTCTCCCATTCAGAAGCAGCAGCTGTTTTTCACCCTTTGCAAGCTTAGGAAGTAGAAATGATTAATGTCAGCTTGATCTTTTTATTTTTTTCCTCCCTGCCCATGTCATAGAACTTCAAGATTTTTTTTTTCTTGTCTTGGTATTTCATTTAAAGGGATACCGTCAAGCAGTTTTAGCTCAAGTTGGAGAGGAGGAAGGGGGATTTGACAGAAAATACGATGAATCCAAATGCTCACAGGGTATTAAAAATAATCATTGAAAAGATGTTATTGGAAGACTCAAATGTTATCTTGCAGTATTGGAAATCCTAGCATAAGGGCACTGTGCAAGGGCAGGAGAATCAGGAGATGAAATTAACCACACACAGGTGAAACTGAAAAATCTGGTTGCATTGTGGGAGAGGACTACGGAGCAAAAAGTGAACAAAAGCAAGTGTCCTGAAAAGGATAGTGGACTTTTGAGCTCATTCCCATTTAATAATCTAAAGCACAATTAATAACACAGGCAAGGGTTTCTTCAAAATGTATGCTTGCTATTGTACCATTGTCCTGTGCCATACTGTAGGTCATTTATGAATTAGCCTTTGAATAGTAATCCCATTCTTTAGTGAAATAGACATTGAATGAGTATGAAAGAGATTGCATAGATCAAATTCTATGTCACAGATAAAAAATCTGAAAGTGTTTAAGTGTCATCCAATAAAATTTACCTATACATCCATGCTCACTCACTGTCTCTGCCTGGGCCTGATTCTCCTCACAGTATATTTTTTACATTGATACAATTCCATTGGCTTCATTGGGGTTGCTTCTAATTTGTAATGTTATGATGAGATGAGAATGTGCCCATCTTCTACAGGCTGATATTCCTTATTAAATATAGTAATCTGCTCCCAGGACAAAAGTTCACTTGGTTCTGAGCAGGAATTAAGCCCAATATTTGATTTTTTAAAAAATAATAACAAATGGAAAAGAATCCCTGGAATGCTTCTGAGGATTATGTAGATCAATGATATTATCCACTGCAATGGAGACAGCTGAAAACTCTTGTGTGGAACTTTTGGTGTTTAGAAGCTCAACGGGCTGCTTGGTCCTCATGTTTGCATTTCAATACCCAGCATGCCCTTCCAGTTCCCCACAATCTCAGAGCAGCACTTGTGCCTGAAGAGGGGCAGCGGAGCGGAAGGTAGGAGGATGCTGTTGTATTTGTGCAGTGAGCTCCTTTCTGTGGTGTGCTTACCAGAGGGGGCCTTTGGAGGGATCTCCCCACGAGTGCCTTGAGTGAGGAATTCTTTAGGAACGTCCGAGTGCAAAATCCAGCATTGCTGCTGGCAGTGGAGGGTTTTCAGACTGCAGGCACAATGTTGTTGTGTAGCGTTTTATAGCTGCCAACTGGGGTAAAAAGTAAAAAAAAAAAAAAAAAGTAAAATCAATTACTTGTTGATTTAGAAGAAAACTGCCTTGGCTTGCAACCTAATGACCTAATGTCAGTCTGATGACTGTGTGGGTGAGAGGTAAATGAAGAAACAGAGTCAGTAAGGAAAGATTTGGGAGAGAGGAGTAAAGTATCTGGTCCAAATCAATCCCTTGTGTAAACTCCACTGACTATAATGACCAGGGATGGACTGAGCCCATGGATTTTTTTTTAAAAAAATTAGAACTATTGATGCCCTCTTTAAAGGCAGCACCTCTTCTTCATTTCCCTCTCACTGTAATGTTTGTCGTGGAGGGAGTACCTCTAATCACTGCATGGCTAGGACAAAGCCTGTGTCCTGAGCTTCCTGCTTGTGAAACTCTCTGAAGAGTTTGGACAAGGTGACTCCAACCAAAGCTCTGCATCCCAGAGGAAAGGGGGATTCTTTCAGTAAAGGAGACAAAGAATGTCCCCGTGGCTTTCCAGGGTCTGGATGAGCTGCTTCCTTTCCTGGCCTTGTCTTGAGATGGTCCAGCTGATGGTCGCTATGACATTGAGTAGTAAGAGCAAAACTGATCTTTAACAGGCTTTCTTGGGCTAAACTACTGGGACAGGAATTATGGGACCTGGGATAAAGTGACCAGACATTGAACCCTGTGTAAAGCCTTTGCCTTAGCTGGATTTTGTGAGGCTAAATCAGTGCAGAATTTGGCTAATTGAGAATTGTGGGCCAGCTCCTAGCTTTGCTGTAGTCAATAGCAAAACTTCTTCTTCCACTGAACGGAGCTTGAATGCTCGGACAGAGTTACCTTGAAGGAATCCAAGTTGCTCTTGCAGCTGATCTGTGGGCCATACTGCCAGCTGGGCTAGTACTGTACCAGGCACATCGCTCTGTGATGCTGCAACTGTACCTTTCTCAGAGACTTCTTCTGGTCCCCAAACCATGGGACAGATGTTCTGAGGCATGGATGAGCCTTGCCAGTCATGCAGATGGCTTCCAAGATACGATGCCCCTATGAATTTTTCATGACACAGAGTATTTGATGAGCTGGTGCAGATACATTGGAGCCCAGAGCAGCCATACTTGAGTAGCCTGACTTTACCTCTTGCTAGCAGAAAGAAAGGGAGATTGTCTGCTAGGAAAATTGCCCTGCATATCACCTGTTGGGGGAATGCTAAAGCAACTGTGTCCAAAGCAGACTGGCAGATATGCTTTTTCCAATTCATTGCATATGAAATACCACGTTGTAGCAGACAATTGTGTACTGTGCAACATCTAGATTCTGTTGCAAGTTCCCTGCATTCTCCGGCACTTTGGTGTGATAGGCTGGCAGCAGACTTATTTAAATTAAAAAGCAGAGGGTACATGATCGAGATTGCCTGGGAGAAGCTGGAGAATTTGTCATCTGAGAAGGGGATGACTGGGAAGATGCTGGAGATAGTTTTGAGCTGTAGGAAATGCACACTAGCTGGATATTTCTGCTAAAGAGTCTGGCAGTGAAATAGTTAATAATATTGGCATTTAAATGGTCCTTGTTTGGCTTCCAAGTTAACGTGTGTGGAGGTGAAAGGAGCAGTTCACTCCTGTTAGAGCTATTGTTTCAGGTTTTGAGTAGACAAAGGTGACTTCACTGCATCAGTTTAAGCACAATTCACATTTTATGGCTAGAAATAGTATGTTCACTTATGTGCTTACTAGTTTGATTTGTGGTTTCCGGCACATCAGAGCATCCCCAGTTCCTATATATTCCCCATTGCAACATTTTGCTCTTGAAGAAAAAAGCATACCGCTTTTTCTTTTTTAAATGTAATTTTCTGGAATTACAATAGACCTTTTGGACACAATAGTCCCGCTCTGGGATTGATAACGGGAGCCTGGCTTTCTCTTTCTCATACAGATATAGCCTCTGGCTGGGGCACTGTGCCTTCATAAACTCCTCGGAATTATTGGAATGCATGCCATGTAATTTGTCTCTGGGAGAATGAGGAGCACAGTATCTATGACCTCTTTTTAAAAGTGAGGTCAAGATGAAGACCCATCATTTCACAATCCCTCCTATTGCTGGGGAAAGTGCAACATTGAGTTTGCCAGCACAAAGTAAGAAAACTAGGTGTCTCTCAGAAATGTCTTTACATATGCCAGGTTCTCAGGGGAATGTGCTATGAATCTCAGATGGCTGCTCTGTGAAGTCTCACAGGTAGATTCTGGCCATTGAGCCCGTGTATTTGGTTCCAGGAGGATCACACCAATATAGGGGACTCCCCTGGTGGTGTAAAGCTGGCATAGAGGTTCCACATCCAATCCCCCTTCCCTGTTGCCAGTGTTGCAGCTGTAGCTAGAGGAAAGGGAACAAGGCCAGGCCCCCACTATGCTGCTAAGATCTATGCAGCTAGCCATGGGCGGGGGTTGCATAGGCTGGGGGAGGCTGCGCCTTCCCAAACAGCCAGGTGGGGCCCCACCCCCCTGCTTACCACCGCTCCCTGTGTGAAGCTCCAGTCCCCAATGCTCTGGCTGGGGCTGGAGACGCTGGGATCACACGCCACCTGTCTTCCCAGAGCTCCGGGGCAGGGGACTGCAGCCACATGCCACCCATCTTCCCAGTACTCTGGGCCTCGAGGAGCTGGAGCCGCGCACCCTGCCAGGGTTCTCTTAGGGCTGGGGGCTACCCTGGGGTGGGACTGGGCCTGTGGCCATGGTAGGGGAGGCTCTGAGCTCTGGCAGGGGGGTGGAAGGGGCGGGCTCGGGGTTAGCCTCCCCCAGCTGGTGGTTCACGTGCTGCCCATGATGCTAGCTTTTTGGGGCTATCATAGATTCATAGACTTTAAAGCCAGAAGAAACCATAATGATTATGATCTACTGTGAGTTTCTGCACAACACAGACCATGGGATCTCACTCTAATGTCTGCATCAAACCCATAACTTCCGGTTGAGTTAAAGCATCATTTTAGAAAATGATCCCATCCTGATTTAAAGCATTCAAATGATGGAGAACCCACCACAATGCTAGGTAAGTTGTTCCAATGGTTAATTACCCTCACTGTACAAATGTGTGCCTTATTTCTAGTCGAGCTTCAAATTCCAGCCAGGGGATGTTTTTTTTTGTTGGATTAAAAAGCCATCTGTCAGAAATCTCTTGCCCACGTAGGTGCTTGTAGACTCTTGGATAACGTAAATAGATTGAGCTTCTTAAATCTCTCACTTTCAGGCATGTATTCCAGACTTTAATTTATTGTTCCAATTCTTTTCTGATCCCTTTTCAGTTTTTTCAATATCCTGTTGGAAATGTGGTCCCCAGAACTGGATGCAGTCTTCCAGGTCTGGTCTACGCTACAGACCTATATCCAACAACTACGTCACTCAGGAGTGTGAACAATCCACACCCCTGAGTGACATAGTTATACTGACCTAACCCCCGGTGTAGACAGCACTCCGTCAGTGGGAGAGCTTCTCCCATAGGTATAGCTGACGCCTCCTGGGGAGGTGGATTAACTACGCTGGGATGGGAGAGCTTTCTCCTGTTGGCGGAGGAGCATCTGCACTAAAGCACTACAGTGGCACAGCTGTGCCGATGCAGCATTTTAAGTGTAGACCTGCCCCCAGTCATGGTCTCACTAGTGCCGTATACAGTGGTAATACCGCCTCCCCACTCATAAAGTTCTCCCTGCCCTGCACACAGCAGCTCCTCAATGGGGTGAGTGGGTTGTAAAGGTCAGCTTTACTCCACCTTTAAGTCCCCCATCCCTGCTCCCTGTGCAGAGCTGCAAAACACGCCCCCCCCCCAATCAAGAGAAAGCTCTGGCAAGGATTGAAAGCACTTGTCTGTGGCTGGTGCTGGAGTTCAGTCAGGCACTTGAGTTCATAGCTTATTGTTCATGACTCCACTTAGGTGCCCAAAGCAAAGGCAAAACAAACACGGCTCAGAATGGGGGCAGGGGGGGGGCAGCACCAGTGGCTTGGAAAGGCTGCTGTGAAGATGCATAGATCAGTGAACAACAGACCAAGTAGGCAGATAAAATAGGGCATTAAAAGGTCCATTATGTACTTTGGGTATAGTATACAAAGGCTTTTCAATCAAATAAAAATACACACACCCATACTGTATAGAGTGTATCTAGGGTTATACAAATGTGTTTATATATTAAATATATTGCGTGTGAGTGTGTGCTTGCATACATGCTAGTGTGTGTAAATAAGAATCAATGAAATAAGATAGATACACTTTCTATTCTAGCCTGAGGAGCTACTGCCAGACTGGAATCCCCACGCCTCTCAACTGAGCCTCATCTTAGCCTCATGCATGGATCCCTCTCCCAAACAACCTTAATGCCCTGCCTTTTCTACTGTTATCAATTATTCTGCCTCCAAATGGTGATTCATGAAATGGAGGCTTCAGAAAGTGTTATTCATGCAATGGAAATTGTGCATATGAGTCACAAAAGCATTGCATAATTTATAATTTGGCCCAATTATCAGTCTTTCTTTTAGAGAATCTCTGAATTCATGATGTTGCAGACCAGGTCTGAGGTGCTTTAGCAGAGTTTTGGGTGGAGCAAAGGAGAGCTAGGTTGGCATTAGCACAAGTGAAGCCTGAGGTTCATTGGCAGAGCCATACGGGGTTCTGCAGGTCAGGATCCATTGCAGTGATTGGCTAGGTTGTATGGAGAATCAGAACTGAAATAATGCCAGGTGCTATAGAGGATAAGTTGCATTGGCTGAGTCCTGAGTTTGGATAGCCTGCTCTAGCCTGCCTGAAGCCAGTATGAGTAGTCCATCACTTGGAAGAGCACAAAATTTGTTCACACAGAATACAAGCATCATTCTGAGATTTATGCAGTCTGTATAATATTGTAATGGACTACTCTTCTCTCCTCCATTACCAAGGGAGGTAGTGGAATCCCTGTCACTGGAGATTTTAAAGAACAGCGTCTACAAACACCTGTCAGGGATGGTCGAGATATATTTGGTCCTGCCTCAGTGTGGGGGATGACCTCTACATTTCTGTGATTCTCAGATTAGCTGGGTTGCAGGTGGGCATGGTCTGAGAGACAGGCTGGGGGAATGGGATTGAAAGAGAGTGTTCTTTTTGTGGGTGATGCTGCCTGGCACCAACTCCAGGGGAGGCAGGCGCTGGTGTGTTAGGGCTCAGGCTGCATTGGGAGTCTGTTCAGTTTTTAGACACTGTGGTCTTGTCTCATTCCTTCAGAAAGCTTTGACGTCACAATATGTTCCCTTAGGGGTCAAACATCACAATCCCTTTGGAAAACTCAGCATTAACATTTGACCAGCCAAAAAGTGTATCCAGAAGTGTCTACTCAAGAACGAGAAATGGCGCCTTCAACAAGAGCCAGCATGTGACATATTCGCCAGACTTGCAATCTCTTTTGTACTTACATTACCAGAAGACCAGTTTGGTGTCTGAAGAAGCCGTTTCTTGATCCCTGTCAAGTGCATATATACAGGGAGATACCACAGCTGGCTTTCTGATTCTCGAAACAGCTCTCAGTCATAGAGCTGGGGAGACTGAACAAACCAGTTTTCTGTGGTTCCTTAGCTCCTGTGCACACAAGCTCAGATCTGAACCCCTCATGTCAGTTAAGTGTCCCTAATAGCAATCTTGAACCCCCTTCTGAACCATCTGGTAGTGGCCAGTGTTGGAGATAGGATGTCACATTCCAGAGTTCAGGTTTGCTCTGGTAATTCCTCTGTTCTCTGTGTAATCTGCTTCAGAACTTGAGTGGACATATGTCTTCATGAGGATGCAGGGAGGAACCCTTTCAAGCAGGATTTTCTAGCCATTGAGTTATACTCAAGTGAGGCAATAAGGAACACAATTTCAGGCTAAGACAGCCCATTGCACGTTGCGTAAACCAAAGATGGGTTGAGGCATGGAATGGATTTTGATAGCTCCAGGATTTGAGGTAGATGGGTTGGGATGTTTCCAAATGTTCAGGTGTGCAGAGTCAGAGATTTAGTTTGGGACTATCTCTCATTTAAAGCAGGTACCAATGAGGTCCAAGAGCTGGAAGCTGAAGCTAGGATGCTCACACTAGAAGTATGACACAAATCTATAAGTCACGTTAATTAGCCATTGGAACAACTTAGCAAAGACACGGTAGACTTTCCATCACTTTCAGTCTGTACATCAAAACTGGGTGTCTTTCCACAATCTATGCTGTAGTGCAGCCAGAAGTTATGGGTTTACAGTTGTCAGTAGGTGAAATTCTGTGGCCTGGATTATGCAGGGGGAAGACTGAATAGCCCTATAGCCCCTTCTGGCCTTACAGATAGGAATCTACTTTTTACAAGACTCTTCATGTACCAGGACAATTAATCCTTTTCCTATCTCTCTCTCCCCTGGGTCAAAGCACAAACGGTGTCCAATCTGTTCAGAAGGAAGGGCTCATTAGTGTCAGGACTTTTGGGGGGGATAAGGGAAGGGGAAGGTATCTGCTAGGATCTCCAAATTTGCCCTTTTACCCCCCCCCCTCCCCTAAGGCCTCACGTTGGTTTGACTTGCTCCTTTGGCTGAGGAAGCTTAGATTTTGCTCCAGAGCCCATCAGCATCAATACTCTCCATGTTTCACTCTCTCAGAGAGCAGGTTGTACTGTACATCTGTGGTGCTCCCAAGCTCTGGTGTGATGGTAGTACCACGGATCCCCTACGCTCTGCTGCTGCTGCTAGACCTTTGGCTTGTCCGTTCCCGGGGGGAGCTCTCATTCCACATGTGATGCAGACTGGAAAATTCTCCTTGGGGCCATTTCACATTACAGTGCTGGAAATTATACTGTTATGAGTGTGCGTGTTTGTACTGGTAGCCGGGCTGCTTAAACTAGGTCAGTGGCTGAGCACACGCCGAAGGAGGTATGACAAAAGGGCGGGTGGGGCAAGTTTCTAATGCTAAAGGAAAAACCCAGAATCCTCTCTCCACTCCAGCTGTTGCTAGCTCAGACTCATCACCTGATGATCTCTGTGCTAATTCAAAGCAGGAATGAGCACCATAGGCGCACGGAGGCTTCCTGGCATATTGGAGGTGCCTGGTGGTGGGTATGACTTTGGGAGGGGAAGAGCACTCCTGGGTATTGCACCTTTGTTACCGGGAGGTTGCCAAAAAAACTATCCAAGCAGCTCAGCCTCTGGCATATGACCTGCCTGAGCTGGGAAAGGAGGAAAAGTAGAAGAAGCAAAGGAATGTCAGTAGTGAAATGGCATCCTCAATCCTTTTACTGTTGTCACATGTTGCCTTAACAGTATTTCCCCCCTCCTTTGGGCCTGTGGCTATTGGCTACTTCCCTGTACCCTCCCATGAGTCTTGTGCAATAGATCAAAGCATATTGATCTCAGAGACACTGCCTGGGTGAGCACCAGTCAAACAACACCAAAAACCTCCCTACTTAAGATTTAAGGAGTGCTAGGCATATCTTTGTTCCTCCTTGTTTGCTGCTTGCTTAAAGCGCTGTTGTCAAGTTGAAAGAAATTATATACTTACAGAAATGCAAACGGCCTTGCCACAGAGCAGGGAAGATTACAAATGAATTTTCAAAAATCTAATTGACTCTTCTGCATGTTTCCTCTGTGCCTTTCTCTCAGCTTGGACAGTAAAATTAGATTAATCTATTTCACTTTTGTTTATAGGCATTTTCCTGTCTGCTTCTTGTGCGCTAATATTGTGCTGTGTTTGGGTTGCAAATACAGATAAGGAAAGTTTAATAAAAGTTTATAAAATAAATATATGGATGAAAACATTTCTAGTTTGATCTTGAAAATTTGGTTTCCAGCCTCTGCTCCATGAATGAGCAGAAACTCTTCAGCTATGTGTATTCCCAGACCCTGACTTGATGGCATTTTGTATAAATCATTCCCATTTTTTGCAGAGTGAATATTATCAGCCCAGTTTTTTTGCATTGTGGAAGAAGCAAGCACCCCCATTGTTAGCTGAATGAGCCCACTGGAGGAACAGCTAATCAGTCAGAAGTCTCCTTGGGTTTTTGAGAGGTGCATGGAGTTTGGAACATGAGGGACCTCTGGATGCTGAAGGGCTGCTGAATGCTGATCAAGAGGTAATGACTGATATCCTCTCAGAAAAACATGTCAAAGAGAATCCAGAGCATGAGTTTGCTCCAATCACTGTTTAGCATGCTTCTAATAGCTAGATACACAGCAATTCAGTGAGGTTAAGTTGCCCAAGCAAGGTAATGAAGTTACTACCAGGGAATGTTTCCTTATTCTTCCACTCTGCACTTCTGGGGCCTGATTCTCTCTCCAACCCCTCATCCCAGGATTCAACAATCCTCAGGGGCTAGACGTGGGCCCTGGAAGTGCATAGTGAGGGTTGGAGTAGAGAAGAGGGATTTTTAGTTCTGGGTGATGGAAGCTGAGGGCTGTGTGGGTGGGTGTGTCTGAGTGAGAGAGAGAGAGAGAGAGAGAGAGAGAGAGAGAGAGGAGCATGGGGGTTTCCTTAGTGGAGGTGGAGAAGGAGAACTTTTATTTGGGGCTGGGGGAAGAGACAATACAGTTCCTCACTGTGTATGAGAGCTCCTTAGTGGAGTTGACTGGGTGAGGCAAGTTCTTAGATAGGGGAGAATGAGGAAGGGGGTTCCTCGAGGCAGGGAGTGGGGGAAGGGAGGTAGAGTCCATGGTGTGGGTGTGGGGAAGATGGAGGGAAGGTTTTTAATGGCCTGGAGGAGGGCTGGGTCCCTAGTGGGGCGGAGAACGTGTGCCAAAGCACAATGAAAGGCAGACTGCACAAAATCTTTACCTTCCCCGAGGGGAAGGGCTGATGCTTTCCCTGCAAGGTGTGTGTTCAGTGCATTTATTTCTGAGAGATTTTTCCAGTTTAATTTCCTACGTGCAGGCTGTAAAACCGCTCACACCCATAGTGAATGAGCGAGTGAGCGTGGGACAAGTTCTCACACTGGAACTGCAGAGAGCGTTCTCCTGAGTCAGAGACCCAAGTGGCTACTGGGCGAGCTTCCCATGCTCCAGAGTGTTCTTTTAGCAAGTTTATTCCTGCAGTCATAGTTTGCAGGTTAAAATGACAGAGGCTCTCACTCTGTGTGCTTCATGGCATAAATTGATCAGCAGGTGGAATCAGGAATATAGGGTCCCCTTCCCCCCCACCACCTTACCCACTCACCATTGCCAATCTGGCAAGGTGCATAACTGGGCGAGGTTTTGTCTCCTGCTGAAACTTATGTATTAGCCATTACTAGCCAGAGAAAGGACATTGGCCTAGATGAACTAATGGTCTGTTCTCCATACAGCAACCCCTGCATATAATTTAACAGCTCTCTTTAAGTAGAGCGCCTGGGGAATGTATTCATTTAATAGGCTTCTGTCTTTAACAGAGATGTTTATGCTGTGCTGCCTTGGTAAGATGGTTCTTATGGAACATTTTAAGCCGATGGCTTGAGACATACATTTAAAATGGCATGTGATCTTGAGCGTAAGCAGATTGTCTGTGATTTTAATATTCACATGCATGACAGGCTTGGTCTTGCGTCAGAGGAAACCTCCTGACGTTGCTTCTCTGCAGCTGTGGAATGTACTTTACTCCAGACAGGATCAGAGAAGGATCTTCTTGTCTCTAGCCCTCAGCTGGGGGGTGAGTGGAAGGGTTTGGCTCCGTTTGTTATCAAAGGGAGAGCTGAAATCTGCTTGAATGGTTAGAATCCCTCTCGCTGCCCACGTTCAGGGCTCCTGACCCCTCCTTCCAGCTCTCTCCTTGGTGTGAGACAGGGCCCTTCGCACCCAGAACCCTCTCTTTGAACTCCCCATAGCACCCACAAAGGTCCTACCTTCATCCCCATCTCCTGCTTGACCTCACACTGTCCCCATAAATGTCTCAACCACTATCTCCCTCACCTCACACAAAGTAGTTTATTTCAGATCCATCCTGGGTCCACTCGGGACCTAATTCAACGAAGCGTTTAACCACATGTTTCATTTCAAGCATGCATGTAACCCTCTTGACTCTGACTCTGATGTTTAAAATTAGGCACACGCTTAAGTACCTTGCTGAATCAGGGACTCAGTTCCTCCTCGTTGACCTCAGCTGGCTACTTCATCCTACAGGTCCTTCTGACTGACCCTTAAGAGGTCTCCTTCCTAGTGTTGCCATCCAGGGAAGGACTCTCAGGTTTGCTTCTCCTCTGTGCTCTGGCCAGCTGCAGTATTCAGATTTTATACACTAACTCCCTAAGTTCAGAGCTGTCCCAGAATACATTGCCCTCATCATGACTCTGGGGAAAGCTTACACCTGAAGATGGCAGCTGGCCCAGCATGGATTTTCAAGCATCTTAAAACACCCTGGTGGACCTCAGAATGGCAGGAGATTATCTGGTGCTAATGAGGAGGGAGGAGGATAGTTCCAGGTTCATTCAGAGATTCGGGTATTGGAGTTGCAGGGTGGTTTGCACATCCCTATCAGGAAAAAGGGAAAATATAAGGCACACATGCATAAGGCACAGTGCTGGATTAAAGTATAAAATAACTAAGCTACATCTTAGGGCCTCACAATATGAGGGGACTTTAAAAAAAAAGAAAAAAACTGACTCCATTTCAAATTTTATCAAAATCGGTTAATAAATAAAGGAGATATGGGAAAAAGAAGATTCTCTCTAAATATAGACATTTGTTCAAATATGGCAAAAATATACACATCTGGCTACACAAATACCCTTCACTAATTGTTCATTGTTGACAGGTGGGAAGCCAGGGCTGAGAAAAAACCCCAATAAGTGCACTTGTAAAATTAGTAGTTCTATGAGTAAGTCTGCTATCAGTCTCCTAAGGTAGCATTTTGTTGGCCAGTTGCTACTGATAAAATTCAGACTCTACCTTCATAGCTCATTTAAATAATCTCACTGCTGATAAAATAGGGGAAAATGTGAGGTCGGAGATGGCTGCGTCATGAAGCTGTCCTGCCAAACTCATACTGATCTATTAGTGTGTTCTTCCTTCTTTTGATCTGTACATACATACCATTCTGTGTTTTAGTCCACACGCCGCTTTCTGCTTCATCCACTACCCATGCTTCACATGATTGAGTTTGCAGGTGATCGTCTTATGGACTTGGATCGAGTGGATCTTGAGAAGGATAAATTTGTGTTGGCTTCCCTCCATTAGTTTCAGGAAGCTTCACAGTAAATATCAGAGATTGCTGATGAAAGGATAAATAGAGGGTTTTGAGAGAAGTGAAGAAATATTATATATATATAATAAATTAATAAATAAATAATAAATAAATAAATATATTATATATATATATATATAAATATTTGGAGTACTTGGTGAGCAAGTTATTTCAGACTATGTGCATATATGGTTTATAAGCTATTAAAGCCTATAATAGTCATTATATTTGCTTGTATATAGGCTAGTTTTTTTCTCACTTTCTCAATGCCCGTCTAGAGATTGCCAGTCTTTTTTCTGGTAAATTCTTTTTCCTCTTTTGCGCATATAACTTGTTGTCACTCTGTGTGTCCGAGGTGTTTACTCGAGATTAATTAGTGGTCCGAGGAGAGATAGAGAATAGAGAAGCGAACGTGAAGAGAGATGTCTGCCTAGAAAAAAGACAGGGATTTTCTGCTGGGCAGCTTTGGAGCGTGAAGATAATAGGTAGCATGCTATGTAAAAATTCTTATATAGACTTATAAATTACATCTATGCATAATACATTGTATTTTTATAGTATGGCAAAAGAGAAATCCCACAAATTCATTGTTTCATAGTGAAAATTAAATCAGAATAAACATTTGTAAATATATTCTATATTTAGTCTGGATAAATTTTGTATTTCCCTAACAAAATTAATCAACATTTTTTCTTTTATTCATATGAAAAGAAGGATAACTTCCCTTCCTTCTCATGGTGTAAAAAAAATTGTATGTCTTCTCTAGTTTTCCTGTAAGAACATAGACAAAATAGCACTAACTTTCACAGAAATATCCTGGTAAAACAACAGGTTTTCAGCACACACACACACACACACACACACTATATATATATATATATATAAAAATCGTGTGGCAAGGCACCTTCTCGGTCTCACCAGCCTCAGCTCTTTTTAGCCTTGGCGAGACGGGTTTGGGTAAAAACTCTCTCTCTTGGCTGCAAAGGGGCAATCCGTTCCTTCTCTCTGCTAGTCTTTTGGGCTTGTTTTCCCTTATGGGAGGGAATGCAGCCTCCCCTCCTAGTGAGGCTCACGGTCTGGCTGCTCCTAACCTACTGGCAGCATGACACCTTCTCTCTCTCTCAACAGGGGAGGGTTTAAAAAGGTCTCAGGCAACCCTTAGTTGGAATCAGCTGATCCTAACTGACCTCAGGTTTCAGAGTAGCAGCCGTGTCAGAGTAACAGCTCACGAAAGCTTATGCTCAGATAAATTGGTTAGTCTCTAAGGTGCCACAAGTCCTCCTGTTCTTTTAACTGACCTCAGGTAATTCCTTCCCATCTGATCCTAATTGATCTCTGGTAACCCTCTTCTCAGGTGAACCTGATTGACCTGTAGTCACCCCTCCTCAGTTGATAGGGAGGAGGGCCTTTTAACCTTCCGGGACTGTTTTCTACCCCCTCCTTGCAGCTATCTGTCCTGAGTTTATCACAATATTATTTGTTGATGTATAGATATACAAATCTCAATATTTATACTATTAAATTAAAGTTTTTACTGGTTTCAATAAAAACTTTCTGCTACTAATTTTAGTACCAATATTAGGTAATGCAGCATAACCTTCTAAAAAAAACAAAACAAATCAATTTATTGGAAAAATACAACCCTCATACAATTTTCTGATGGTTTTCTTATTACCTGGGTGTAATTCATATCAATAGAACTAATATTTGAGCTTTAAGCTTGTGGGTTATCTGCATCCTATATCCTCTATTGCCTCTTGTATCCTCGAAGAGTCTCATTCCTTATGCAGACAAGGAATTCCACAATTTAGATGCCCCAACAGAGAGGAACAATTTCCTGAGAACTCTTCTAGTAAATTGTATTTTTTACTGTATTTTTTTTATTTTATATTTTTTATATTGTATTGTTTACTTCTACTTTACTTACATACACAATTAGTTCAAAGAATTTGTCTAAAATTTATTTCTGTCATGATATCATTACAGAGAGGGCTGCTGAAAATGAAGATTATTATTCTATTTTTACAACTTTGCCTTTGTATATACGCAAATATAAAGCTTTGTGTTTATATAGTCAATGTCCTTTCTATGAAAATAATAAATTCATTTTTTTTATGGTATGGGGCCTCTTACACTTGACGCAGTTTAGGACCTCAGAATGTCATAATCCGGCCCTGATACGGCACCTCAATCCAACCTCCCCCCAACAATGTTTTTAGTGATGAGGTGAATAAACTATGTATAGATAACAAGTGGGCAGTTTAACAGGACGTAAGAGAGGTAGCATGGTCCAGTGGAACGTGCACTGGACTGGGAGTCAGGAGAGCTGGGTTCTAGTTTGAAATCTGCCTCATACTCATAGTGTGACCCGGGGCAGGTTCTCAGCTTTTCAAGGCCCCAAGGGCCCATTATGTTCAATTCAGGACCAAAATTTTCAAAATTAGTCAGTGATTTTGGGGTGTAAAACTTGAGGCCCCTTGGGCTTGCCTTTAGCTGGAATAATGAGTGCCCAGCACCTCTGAAAATAAGGCTATGGGCATCTCTGGCTGGGTACCCAAAAACCTGGGGACCCAAATTAGTGGCTACTTCTGAAAATTCAGATCTAAGCCTTCCTGTGACTCATTATTGTTTGCCTTTAAAACAGGGCTAACAAATCTGAGCAATCTTTGTGAAGCACTTTGAGATGCAGCCATGAAAAGTGTTATATAAGTGCTAAGCCCTCTTGTTTATTTCCCTGCAGGTTTGTTTCTTGCCGAGGCAGGATCCTGCTCACACCTATGTGTTCTGAGGCTGCCCTCTCTGTGAGTCATGGATGGAACTAAGTCTGCTTTTTTAAGAGAGGAAGAGTGTGACATGCCAGGATGCAGGCGGGAGCAGGGAACACAGAGAGGCTCATGCAGTTGAAACAGAAGAAAGTGCTTTCTGAGTGATCACCTGCAAGTGACACAGATAGTCAGCACCACTGCCAGGTGCAGTGAGTACCTCAGGATTAATACTTGCAATGAATTTACAGCAGTGAAAAATCTGCAACATACAGAAAGTCTTGTGAACATTAATCAGCACCAGTGACATGAGCTGTGGCCAACTTCTGCCTTAAGAGTTTGGTCCATTTCCCTCTTCCCCTAAATTTCTCCATCCTCAGTCAATCTGACTTCCTCTAGGTTTGGCATGGGTTACCCAGACCCTCTCCTTGTGAGGCAGGGGCCTGCTATTATGATATGTTTGATGTTGTTACTTGTTCCAAGAACCTTGGTTTACATTTTTCTCACCATAAAACTATATTCATGAGTGACCAAAGCCAAGGGCAAGAACAGAAGGCAACTGTGAACAAACAGAAAATTCACTCGGCTTATTGGAAGAGGGGCAAAAAATACACACAAGCAAAAATGGTGATTCATTGCTGCAGTAACAAGGGTGTTAATTATTGTGATTCAGTGAGTTACTCCACAGAAGGGTGTTTCTCCACCACATCCCACAACCACCCTCATCTCTTCATAAACCAATGGACTGTGGAGAATTGACTGTTCAGCTGGAGTCTGAATGAAAACAAGAGAGTACGGCTGTCCCAGATAACTCCATGGTGGTGGGTTTCAGAGTAGCAGCCGTGTTAGTCTGTATTCGCAAAAAGAAAAGGAGTACTTGTGGCACCTTAGAGACTAACCAATTTATTTGAGCATAAGCTTTCGTGAGCTACAGCTCACTTCATCAGATGCATCAAATAAATTGGTCAGTCTCTAAGGTGCTACAAGTCCTCCTTTTCTTTCCATGGTGGTGGTGGTGGTATTTGCTTTGCCTGTGGCAGAAGGGCAGCTAGGGTAGATGATCAAAAGCAAAACACTGTGTGGCAATAAATCCCGAGTACATTAATCAAAATAAATGATGCTTATGGCTCCTAGGCAACAGGTGGTTTCCTGCATGAACAGGGCCCTGATTCAGCAAAAGAGTGGATGTGCCTGACATTAAACATATGAGTAGTCCCTTATTCCTTCACTCATGTACTTAAAGACAGGCATGTGCCTAAGTACCTGGCTGAATTGGGGTCCTGGCATGGTTTGAGCTGAGACCACAAACTGGGACCTCATGAGTTCGACTCCTGTCTCTGACTTCTTCAATTCCGTTATGTCTCATAGTCCTGGTATGACTGGATTTCTGATCGCAGCTGGGTCCAGGAGGTGAAAAAGGAGCACAAAACAGAACATCGGTGTGTTGGGGGAAACATTAACCAAAAGTTTCCAAACCCCTCCAAAGGTTCACTGTTCGGGTTTGCATTCCAGGTGTAGGTTTGTTTGATGTTTTTCCATACAAAAAGGCAACCATATATTTTCAGCCTGAATGAAGTTGACTTTGGATTAAAGAAAATATAAAATCATAGAAATGTAGGGTTGGCAGGGATCTTAAGAGGTCATCTAGTCCAGTCTCTTGCACGAGGCAGGGCCAAGTAAACCTAGATCATCCCTGACAGGTGTTTGCCTAATCTGTTCTTAAAAACCTCCTATGATGCAGATTCCACAACCTCCCTTAGTAACTTAGTCCAGTGCCTAAATATTCTTACAGTGGAAATTTTTCCCTAATATCTGCCCTAAATCTCCCTTGCAGCAGGTTATTCCCATTATTTCTTCTCCTGACTTCAGTGAACATGGAGAACAATCCATCCCGGTCCTCTATAGAGCAGCCCTTAGGAATTTTGAAGACTGTTATCGGGTCCCCCCTCATTCTTCTTTTCTCGAGCCTAAACATGCCCAGTTTTTTTTAACCTTTCCCCATAGCTCAGGTTTTCTAAGTTTTTTATCATTTATGTTGCTCTCCTTTGGACTCTCTCCAATTTCTTCCTTAAAGTGTTGGCATCCAGAGTTGGATACAGTACTCCAGCTGAGGTCGAGTGGAATGGGATGACTACTTCCTGTGTGTTACATACAACTCTCCTGTTAATACACTCCAGAATGATATTAGCCTTTTTGCAACTGCATGACATTGTTGATTCATATTCAATTTGTGCTCCATTGTAACCCTCAGATCCTTTTCAGCAGTACTATCATCTAGCCAGATATCCGCCATTGTGTAGTTATGCATTTGATTTTCCTTCCTAAGTGAAGTACTTTGCTCTTTTCTGTATTGAATTTCATCTTGTTGATTTCAGATTAATTCTTTAATCTGTCATGGTTGTTTTGAGTTGTAATTCTGTCCTCCAAAGTGCTAGCAACTTCTCCCAGCTTGGTGTCATCTTCAAATTTTATAAGCACACTCTCTACTCTGTTATCCAAATCACTGATGAAAATATGGAATAGTACCAGACCCAGGACAAACCCCTGCCGAGCCATACTTGATTCGTCCTTGCAGTTTGACAGCAAACCATTGAAAATTACTCTTAGAATACAGTATTTCAAGCAATTGTGTACCCCAACTTATAGTAATTTCATCTAGACTGTATTTCTCTAGTTTGTTTATGAGAATGTCATGTAGGACTGTGTCACAAGCCTCACTAAAATCAAGGTAATTCGCATCTACTGAGTTCTGCCCCTATCTACTAGGCCAATATCCTGTAAAAGAAGAAATTTAAGTTCATTTGGCATGATTTATTATTGACCAATCTGTGTTGGCTATTACTTATTACCCTATTATCCTCTAGGTGCTTACAAACTGGTTGTTTAATAATTCGTTTCAGTATCTTTCCAGGTATCAAAGTTAGACTGACTGGTCTTTAATTCCCCCGGTCCTCATTTCCCTTTTAAGATAGAAACTATGTTTGCCCTTCTCCAGTCATCTGGCACCTTGCCCATCCTCCAGGAGTTCCTGCAGGTAGTCTTTAATGGTTCCTAGATTGCTTCAGCTAGTTTCTTAAATACCTATGATGAATTTCATTAGGCTCTGCCAACATGAATACATCTACCGTATCTAATTATTCTTTAACCTGTTCTTTCCCTATTCTGGCTTGTGTTCCTTCCCCCTTGTTGTTAATATTAATTGTTGTAAGTGTCTAGTCACAATCAAACTCTTTTGTGGAGACTGAAGCAAAATAGGCATTAAATACCTCAGTCTTCTTGATGTAATCCATTATTAGCTTTCCTTCCCCACCAAGCAGTGGACCTACACTTGCCTTCATCATTCTCTTGCTCCTAATGTATTTATAGATCCTCTTCTTATTGCCTTTTAGGTCCCCTGAATGGATGAAAGCAGTATCTTTCAAGGGGAGCACATGTGTATGTCTCCTTTGCCCAGGCTACAACTACTCAGAGAACAAAATGGCTATTGTCTGCCATACAGAGATACATTTTGAAATGAGGAGATGTATAGACTCCAGAAGACAAACTTGAGATTCCATAGATACATACATTACAGTTTGTGGGTGTGTAGTGGGGAAAGGGTGGGGGGAGGGAGAAGGCTGAAGGTGAATGATTAAACTATTATTATTTATGTTGTGGTAGCACCTAGGAGCCACAGCAATGGATCACAACTCTATTGTGCTAGATGCTGTGCAAACAAAGAACAAAAAGACAGTCCTTGCCCCTAAAGAGTGGAATATTTAAATTATGTGCACAACTAATCGAAAGTCAATGGGTGTTGGGGGCCTAACTCATTTGAAAATGTTTGTACCAAAAGTAATAAAAATGATGGATGAGGTCCATGAAGAAAGGAGCATGTAAAGGCAATGTATGCTGGAGACCACTAGGGGAAGTGTAAGGAAGGAGTCAGGAGGCGGGGAGAGGACAATAACAAGATGATAAAGCTGTTACACTGGGTGAGTTTGTGTGAATAAAAAATCCAGTTGAAGACTCCTGCATGCTTGTTAACTCGGTGAAAATGCAACACGTGAAAAGACTCTGGGACCAGGATGGGACTAACAAAAGCTGTAATTCTCATGTAACCAAACATGATTTGGTTAAGATTTTTGGCATTCTGGATAGGGGGAAAAAGCACAACTTTATTTTATGGGGTTTAGAAATGGCCTCAGATTGAGACCCTAGATCTGAAGCTTCTTCAACACTGAGGAAGTTTGGTTCCTCACCTAACTTGGGCCCCTCTCTGTACCCTATACGAATATAAAGGCAAAGAGATTTCCTTAGCTAGGAATAGCAGCTTTTGCATTGCGATTGGTCAGTCCTTCCTATAGACACTATGCCGATAACCAGGGAGTAGTAAGGCTGATTTAATTGCAGAAGCACAGACACTTCTCTGATGCCTGAGCCTTGCCAGAAAGCTTGTTTGGGTATCCAAGTGCAGTTAACTCCCCTCTGTTTCATTCTTTTATTTCCTTTATTTTTTCTGACTTCAGGGATATCAAAGGAGCTGTGTTTAGACAGCACCAGAAAGGTACAGCACAATTTTAAGAGGCATATCTGCCTGGGAAAGAGTCGAGGAATAAAGAAAAAATGTGGTAAGGGGAAAGTGTGGGAAGAAAAATCAACCCCAAGTTGTTAAACCACCTGTAGAATAAGGACATAGAAGGAGGGACTCTGCACAGTATGAGAGCATGGCCTAGACTAAGCTAGAAAAATGGGTTGTTTTTTAGACTGTGTTAACAAACACATTTTAACTAACACAATTTTAAATGGCTCTTTGCACCTAGTGTAAACAGGACAGGTTGTGTTAGCTTGTCACGGTCAGCCCTAGCTCCACCCTCAGCCCCAAGGCAGCTGCAAGATTTGGGAAGATTTCAGAGCGTGATGATGGTGGTTATGGAAGCTCTAGGAAATTCACTTGCAGTATTTTGAAACCATTAAACTTCACCTAAACTCGCCTCAGGGCCACTGGGAACTGCCAATTTTCCAAGGATTTGAAGCAACACAATATATTGGCCCCAGGTTCAATTGAAAGTGGATCTGAGTTCACCCAAAATGGAGCTCAAGGTCACAAGTAGGTTTGCTAATCTTTTGACAAATCTAAGATGAGATTCAGGAGGAAGCTCATCTGGTCTTGCAGTTGATTTGCCCTGTGAGACCCATAATCCTCTGTCTGTGAGAAGAATTGCTGGGATTAATAATGGGGGGACTGGTCATTACTTTTGTAATTTAGTTATTTCCTGTTCTAAGGCTAGGGAAACGCTATATTAAGTTGGATACCACTGTGAATTAGCTGTTGATAAATGGACATGATCCTGTCTGCTCTGAAGTCCATGGAAAAACTCACATTACCTTTAGTGGAAGCAGACCAGGACTCTTATTTATTACCAATCATTTCATTATTAATAAACTGTTTTATAGTCCCAATCGTATGAAAAGATTTTAGCAGCTCTCTAAATACAATCAAAGGGTTCTGTAACATTTCTGGAATACAACAGATAAGGTTTTCAAGTTGTTTCTTGTTAGTTGCAACTGCAGGACCTTAGCCTGTGAAATGTTGGGACCCTTCAATTCCCAGTGAAGAACTGGGTTAGCTTTATCTGATGAAACTGAGAACTTGTGATCACTGGTGGGGAAGGTAATTACATACTGAACTCTTACTTCATGTAATTAATAACATGGCCTGTGTTATACAGGAGGTCAGAGTAGGAGATCATAATGTTCACCCTTCTGGTCACAATTTATAGAGCCAGATTCTCAGCTCATGTAAATTGTTGTAACTCCATTGAAGTCAATAAAGATATGTTGATTTATCCCAGCTGAGAATCTCGCCCTACAATCAATGTATGAATTGCACACAACCACAGTTTTGTTAGTCCCAAACCACTGATATTAGTCATTGCCAATGATAGAAGCACTAGGAACTTTGTTATGTGAAACTGGCCTAACATGAAACTAATATGTAGGTGGTTGATGGACTGTAAGAACTGATATTCTAAACATAAGTCCTGCTGACAATTGGCAGCTTCTTGCACTCCTTTCTGTTCAGTACCTGATGAGGGTGTGCACACCCAAAGTGTTGCCAGCTCATGAGTTTTTTTGTGAGTCTCATGATATTTGGTGGTTTTCTTAAAGCCCCAGCTCTTAGAATCGTTTGGTTACATGAGAATTACAGCTTTCATTAAAAAAAAAACCGCAAACCAAACAGTTTTAACACTGACGTTTGCAGAGATCAGCCAGAAAACATAAGCCTAAAGACTTAAAAACCAGAAGGCAAACATAAAAACCCTCAACATGTATTTGTTATTATTATTGTCCTGTTATATATCTATATCTATCTATAGATATAGACAGATATATAGATTAGAGATGGCTCAAAATTCAGATTTAGTAAAAACCAATGTTTACATGCCCAATTAGAAATTATTCTGTTTCCACTGTAAATTTCAAAAACAAAATTCATTTGTTTATAAATTATAAGAAATGTTCCCCTGTAATGTTTGTAGTCCTGCCTTTGGAGTTTGTGCTGGTGCATGAGGACCTAAAAGTGAAATTGACTAAAAACTGATTATAATCTAAAGTCAAATCAAGTGATGTATTCTCATTTGTGAGAAACACAAAGTGTAAAAGGCCTACCTAATGAAAAGTAAGTTAGATTTTAAAAGTTCTTTCAGGTTTAATAATCCAAGATATTATTCATAACACAGATAAGGAAAATTGCTTTTTAGGAATATATAGTTTTTTCACCAGACTGTGTCTCTTTTAAATGACTGTGCAGCATGTATATGAGATTACAGAGCTAAAGATGTCTCTGGAGAAAGATGCAATCTTGCAAGAGGAGAGCAAATTCCTCTCTTCCCTTCCTAGTGAGCATGCTGTCACAGATCATCTCCCTTTCTATTGGGTCTATGCAGTGACCTTAAAGCAGTTCTTTGTAAAGAGTTAAAATCCTGTTGTTGTCAGGGTCTTAATCTAATTTCTCCAAGAAAACAAAATACTACCTTTAAAGACACAAAGTGGAAAATATGTTTTCTGCCTAATTTTATTTAGAAGTGAGATATTAGGCCAAATCCCACTTACATTATTCAACCAAGTAAACCGATTAGTTTTAAAGGAGACCATGTGGCCTAGTGAATAGAGCAGAGGACTGAGTCTCTGGGTTCTGTTCCCACCTCTATCTGGGTGACTTTGGGAAAGTCACTTCAGCTGTCTGTGACTCAGTTTCCCTGACTGTAAATTGGGAATAATGATACCTCCTTTCTTAAAGTGATTTGAGATCTACTGATGAAAAGAGAGAGGAATTATCATTAAACAACAGTACACCTAATTCATACCAGTGTAACTGAGAGTAATCAGGCCCAATATATTTACTCTGCAGCGCTGATTTTACTGGTGGCATCATTGGGACAGTCTGAAGACTGGTGTAAAAAAAGATTGCACCAAATCCAAAGTGGTGGTTTGTTTTTACTGAAACGAAACTGTGAAATCTTGACAGTTTTAGAATGCTCAACAATGTGGTGGGGGTGGGGAACGCAGTTACCCCAGCAGATTATTAAGAAAAGAAACAAGATGACTAGATTTTCTAAGACCCTGCTTCTGCTTGCATTGAATTCAATGAAAATTTTGCCATTAGCTTTAGCTGGAGCAGGATCTGGTCCCTGAGCCCCCTTGTCCTGCAAACCCTGGCTCATGTTAATAACCTCATTGATTTTACCCTTATTCAACTTTAGAGCACTTTTTGGTGAGGGAAGTATTGGGCCCTAAACCCTTGCATGTTTGTGCAAATGCCGGGTGAGGTCATACAATGTTATTTTGCTGAGGGTGCAACTTTCTGCAAGGCATTAAGCCCCAGAAGCCACCTCTGTGCCTTTCCAAACATCAGCAACAGAAACCAGCCAGCCGTGCGTATTGTTGTTGTAATAGCATGTGGGGAGGAATCCATCTTTCACCTCGGTACACTCAGCTGTTCACTGCCCCAGCTGGGTCTGAGGCAGGGCTGGGGTGGAAATACCAGCCTGCCAGGGTGAATGAAGCACAGAAGCAACCTGAGACTGCTTAGGCAAAGGGGAGGAGGAGCCCTGCCCCAGGAAGAAGTGATCTGAGGGCGTGGTGTAGCTCCTGTGATCTGCAGCTGGCACCACCTGGCTGGAAGCACCAAAGCTAATGGGAAAACTCTGGTCCCTAGCCAATTCTTTCTGAGTTAGTGCTTCCAGAATGGATCTGTGTGATGAAAGACAAGATGATCCCTGCCAAAATAATGGAAACATTTTAAGCAGGTGATGTCTGTAAAGTACTTTGAAGATGTTACATGCTAAGTGCATGGCCCTGATTAAAGAAGGTACTTAAGGATGCACATAAGTCCCACTGACTTCAGTGTCTGAATTGGGGGAACCATAGATAGTAACTGCTAGGCCAATTTTGAGATGAAGCCGCAGGACTGAAAGCCAAAGGCCAGAGCTACAGAGGAGAAGAGGCCAGGAGTAGAAGAGTTTGTTGTAAGGTAATGCAAGGCAGGAGTGAAATTCATTGAAGACCTCCATGAAAGAAAGGCTCAGGACTGGTATGACAAGGTGTGCCACAGTTCAGGAGTGTGATTCCTTGGCAGAGTTGTGCTGATGGTGGGATGTGTGGAAAGAGAAACTTGGTTGCGTCAGATCCCGACTGAGGTGCATTTGAAGCCTCAGAACTGGAACAGGAGGTTTTCTGCGAGTTAGGGTTGACGTGTATGTCAGGAAGTTGGTACAGTACCTGCCACACCATGTCCCCATTGCAATCAGTCATTCCCATTCATTCATTCAAGAATGGATTTTTCCCCATAATGAATATAGATAAATGAGCTGTCATCTATTCCTGAAACCAAATGTAATGATTCCTATCTGATATCACACACCTTTCACCCTTCTGAAATTTTGACTGCACTCACAGTTTCAAACACTGATCTCCTTTTCTGGACCTGTCTCCTGCTCGCCCAGATTTTGATATGTTTCTGGGGTTAGAAAGTTAAATAGCGAAGTTCCCTGAGCTCTGTTATGGTCTGTCATGCTGATGAATGGTACTGTCCTCAGTGTAATCAAGCCATGTTTGAATGGCACTTAGCACTGTAAATATGGAAGAAAGACTGGAAATTTATAAATGGATAAGCACTTGTAGCATTTATGGCTAATTTTTGGCCCAGAATAATCCTTCATATGCTGGGGATGGTGACGATATAAAACGCAGGGTGGGGCCCTAGCACTCCATGTGCAGCAAATAGCCAAATAAAACACTTGAAATTCAGTGCATCCGAGAAAAAATAAAAAGCAGGATGGAAAATCCAAAAGACTTTATCACTATATAGAGTAATTGAGGAGATACTCAGAATTTCATCAAATCGTAGAATCTCAGATTATCATGATGATCACGAATCATGATTATTTTATTAATTACACCAATACATCTTATTTCTATGGCATCCACCTGCCTCTTCCTGTAAAACACATCAATATAATTTAAAACAATAATTAAATGAAACAAAAAAGCAGCAATGACAATCACTAACTCTTGCCTAAATAATGCGTTGTTCCCCCCATTATTATTATTATTATTTGGACTTATCAAACCTTGGAGATGTTTTTTGAAACAGAAATAGTTATTTCTGCTCTCTCCCATCAGATCACTTATTTATCAGGACAAACACACTCCAACATGAGTGTAGATAAAAGCAGCATGTGAAACCACTCTTCTTTTCAGAGACTTTCCTTATTGTGAGCAAAATATTTATATAGGCAAAAACAAAATAATGTGTAGTCTGACAAGGGAGATCGGAGAGGTAGGATGGACAGTAAAAATTGAGCTGAATTGAGACTTGTGATGAGGGCTGGGTCTGAAATGATATTCCAGTACTGCAATTTTTTTTGAGATTTCAAAACATTTTCCTGGCCTGAATGAGGAAAAAATTGAAATCTTGAATTTTTTTGTGAATAATAATAATAATTTAAAAAGAAATCTGCTCAGGTCAAACACGATGTTTTGTTTGTTTCAATTTTGGAATTTGTCTTTCTTTTAAATCATTTTTAGTCTAAATTTATTAACATTTCAAAATGAAAAGTCATTTTGAATCAAAACCCTGAAACTTTTCCTTGTGGAAAAGTTGAACCAGGACATTTTGACAATTTTGGAACTTTTCAAGCTAGGAGAATCCTTGAAACCAAAACTGTTTGATGAATCAGCGAAAAATCAGAGCGGCGCCATTGATTTCATTGCATGGGCAAGTTAAGTGTGAGGTATTGTGATGTTGGTGTGAGTGGATGCCATGCCACAGAAGTCAGTGGAAGTGTGCTTGGGTACACCAGATCTGCATTCAGCTATTGTACATTGTGGAGTAGAATAGAATGGTTTAAATGTATTGTGCTCGGTATGAATTTGGCATCATTCACTGGACTTTTAGCTGTAATCCTTGTACTTCTGTACTGTCAGAGGAACATTGCCTAGTGTTCAATGCAATCGGCTGGGAGTCAGGAGATTTACTTTGTATTGCTGGCTTGGCTGCTGACCTACTGTGGATGAATCATTTAATCTTCCCTTGACTCAGTTTCTCCTTTTCACAAATGGGGCATAAAGGCACTGAATCAGCATTGTAAAGTACTTTGACATGGTTGGATGAACGATGCTCTGGAGATGCAAAGCAGAGGATGGGTATAACAGGGCTCATTGCAAATGAAATGGTTGCTAGACCTTGTATTGTTCTTTTCCAAATAGAAAAACCTTTTAAAGAGAGAGCATGGATGAAGAAGTCTCAGCATTTCTTTTGATTTTTTTGATCACCGGGAAATATTTTGCAGCTTTCCGAAGTCGCCAAGAAGAGTCTGACCTTGAACAGGGCAGTCAATTTCCTTCAAACTTTGCCTTGCATATTGGGATCAAAACAAGATTTAAAGAGAAACCCATGATGTTGTTGTTGAGAGGCTCCCCCTTTCAGTGGCAGGAAGTTTCTTTCTTGACAGCAAGTTGCAGTTTTCTCTGAGGAGTTTAGTAATTAGCTAGATGACATGCCCCGTGTTACATGTAGAAGCTTGGCTACAAAAGCCAGCGTGGAGGGGAAGCAGCCCAGAGTCCTGGCTTGGCAGCTGCTGAGACACACACATACACACAACAGGCAAGACATAGCTGGATCTTGACCTCTGAACATGCAGAAGGATCACTGCTGAAGTGTTTGGTGGTTTTTTTTTTTTTAATTGTTGGGTGCGCTCTAGACTGCCCTGGTTTGTCTTTAGCAAGAGCCGCCTGAACTTCAGACCCTCCCCTCTCCCTTTGCTGTCCCTTCTGCATCTTCCAACAGATTGCAGCCTGCAAAAGGATCTGCTTCAGTGTGTGTGTGTGAGCCTGCAAAAGGATCTGCTTCTCTCTCTCTGTGTGTGTGTGTGAGAGAGAGAGAGCCTGCAAAAGGATCTGCTTGTGTGTGTGTGTGTGAGAGAGAGATCCTGCAAAAGGATCTGCTTGTGTGTGTGTGTGAGAGAGAGAGAGAGAGCCTGCAAAAGGATCTGCTTGTGTGTGTGTGTGTTACCTGGAAAAGTGTGAGCCATCTTTTGGGAAACGCCAACTACTGAGTG
The DNA here is from genome assembly GCF_965152235.1 of Eretmochelys imbricata. Classification (NCBI taxonomy): domain Eukaryota; kingdom Metazoa; phylum Chordata; order Testudines; family Cheloniidae; genus Eretmochelys; species Eretmochelys imbricata. The sequence continues at coordinate 80,766,676 of NC_135580.1, forward strand.
GATCTATGAGGCTGCTTCCTTGTTTTCTAGTTTAAAGAAACTTTCCCTACGTTTCCCTACGCGGAGTCCAACTCCCGACAGTGACCTTTGCGGGAGCCTGGCTGGGATCAGAGGGCAGGAAGGCTCGGGAGAAGAGGAAACCTGGAGCACCCGCAAGGAGGCTGAGAGGCGGCTCTTGGGAGGAACTCGTGCGGCTCTTGTTGTGGGATGAGAAGCAGCCAGGCGCCGGCCGCGGTCCCTGTGTGTTTGACAACCAGCTCGCCTGGTCCTGCCGAGGCAGTGTGCGGGAGAGCTCTGCCAGCGACAAGGTAATGCTTCCCTTCCCCTTTCTCACTGCCCGGCCACGGCCGAGCCCTGAACGTGACAGACTCACACAACTTCTCCGTGGTCGGGTCTCTTTGCAAACGAATGAGCGCAGCCCGTGGGATCTCCCCGGACACTTTGATTTCCGACGCTTGGATAATGCAAAGGGGGGGGGGGGACCAGGCAGTGGCTCCCTCTCGACTTTCCTTTCCCCCTTCCCTAGCTGCAGTGGGCTCCGGATCAGACCCTCAAACCTGCACATCCCAACCCTCAGCGGGCCCGATCCAGCCCCGGGGCACCTCCAGCCAGGTCTGGGTCCCCCAGGACCGTCCTGGTCGCGACAGGAACAAGGATCTGCCCAGCGGCGCCGGGCTCAGAGCGGTGGCGGTGCGGGGCTGGGCTGGGGGGCTGAGTCTGAAGCGTGTGAAGTGCGGTGGCTCCCCCTCCCTGAACTCCAGGCAGACAGGGGCAGGGTGAGGGTGTTAGCGGGTTATGAACTAACTTAGCCTTTTGCTTTAAGCATGACGGATTCTCTCTCCTTCTTTTCGTTTTTAAGAGATTCGTGGGTCAATGGAAATCTATTTTCAGGGGTATGGTTTATAGACTTTGCACACGTGGGAAGATCTGAAAGTGCTGGTACGCCGTTGAAAGAAAGAGTTTAAACCCATCAACAGGACAGCCACATACACATGAATGGGCCCTATGCCGCAGTCCTTACTCACCCCAGCAGACTTTACTCACCTGAGTAATCCCATAAGACATTACTTGGGTTTGTGACGGTTGTGGAATCAGACTCCTTCACTGTGGCTATACACAGATATTGATCTAACCCTCATCAAACATTCTGTAATGTTAAAGGAACCAACCTTGCAAATGAATTGGTTTCCTCTGCACTCCGACAGATTGTAAATAATACATTATGCCACTCTCTTGAGCAACTACCTGCAAGAGAAAGAGATCTTTTTAAAAGTGTACACTTTCTAGGCATTACAGTCCAATGTCATTTGAATTCCAATGGTCAGAGGACCCAAACTGAGCGAAGTCCATATATGATTTGCAACAAACCATACAGCATAAAGTAATATAAAGAAATCATTGCACTTTAATTATGGGAGAGAGTAATGAGTTTTTTTAAATAAGATACTTCCTAGACTGGGCCAGATTCTGACCTCATTCTGAGTTTACATTGGGATAACTCTACTGACTTAAGTGAGGTGACTCCTAATTTAAACTGGTGTAAACAGCCTTTGAATCAGGCCTTGTATTTTACTTACGGAGAGTCTGATCCAGAGCCCATTGAAGTCAAGGGGAATATTTCCATTGGCTTTCATGGGCTTTGGACCTTTTCTTGAGGTCTCAAGCCTGCAGCCCTTTCTCCTGTGAGTAGTTCCAATAAAACCAACAGGAAAACTTGCACAAGTCAGATTTACTCATGTGAGTAATGTTTACAAGATCAGACTTGTAGGTTCCTGTTAGACTGTATGTTCAGATGTCTGCCTTTGCTTATGCTGTAGGTTATATGTTAACATTTATTAGGAATAATATTTCAAAATATAATAAGAATTAATATAATGCAATAACTGGGGGGAACAGTTTTTTTTTTTAAGATGATGCTTCACATTCTCTCTCTGGTAATGACAGACTGATTTCTCTCCCCCCCCCCCTATTTAGTTACTGCTGTTTGCAAGAAAATCAGAAAGCTTCTATTTTTAAACAAGGTTGGTGGACTATAGGAATATTAATGCTGCACAGGTCTGAAAGGCTGTGCTGATTACAGGCTATTAAAACCTGAACGCTTGATATGGTGAAGTAGGTCTAAACTTGCTGTAACTGTTTAAATCAAGTATTCATGGAATGTCAGTCACTCCCTCCATGATATCTTGAGCGATTGGCTCTGGGGAAATGGAGAGAAGAAAAAAAGGGCCAATTTTATCTCAATGAAAATATCCTAACCAGTGTCTGACTACGGAGTAGTCTGACTGGAGGTGCTCGCCGAGGGCCTGATTCTGCAGTCCCTGCTCACACCAGGAATCTGGTTGAAAACCATGGGAATGCTTGTAAGAGCAGGATTTGGCCCATAATCAGACAAGTGACTGGATTTAGGCCAGAGTGGAGCCTTTCTGCTGTCTCCTTAATGCAGTAGGATGTGCTAAAAATCTACATGTTGTTCAACCCAATATGTGAATTCAGGCTCAATGTCAGGAAAATTTACCTTTGAGTGAGATCTGTGCATCTTTGAAATAGATAGATATCTTTTTAGTTAAAGCCAGGGAGAATATACTGTGAGGAGCAATTCTGGTGGAACAATTAATTATCTGAGCAGAGAAGTCTCTTGACCACGCTTCTCTGGTTCTATCATGGCCTAAGATAAGGGGCCAAATTCTGGTGCTTTCATTGACACCGAGGGAATGTCATGGGTGTAACCAAGGGCAGAATCCAGCCCCCTGGCTTCTGTGTTTGTAGAGATTGTTGCTTTCTGAGGACTAGCTTTGTTACTTATTGCTAGCTGGGCTGAGGATGGCAGCTCTGTTGATTAGTGAGTCTGCATGCAGTCCATCCCCTGGTGAATAGATTTTAAGAAATGTTGTCCTAGCTCATTTCTTTTGGTTATTTTGCTCATGTGCCAGCCATGGTTTATTGGAAGAAAGACCTTGGTTGAAGTCCTCTACAGCAAGAGCGCCAGTCCGCTCTAATTGTAGCATGCACGTTGTTTGAATGAAGGAGTTGTTGATGGTTCTCATTCAGGCCAGTGTAACAGTGGACTTCTCCCTTCTAAAATCTAGGGAGCAGATGGGAAAAGCTGCCCGATATGTAAAGAAGAAGAGGCAGGTGCAGCTGTCCAAAATAAATAAATAAATAAAGTGTGTGCACGCGTGCACACGCAAACAAAGCAGATAAAAAGATGGCATTGTCTCAAGCATGAAAATTGCACAATGAAGTGCTGGAAAATTGAAAACACTGGGTGGAATTCCAGCCCCATTGAAGTCAGTAGGCGTCTTGCCATTGACTTCAGTGGGGCCAGGATTTCACACAATGGTTGTGCAAACTGAAGCTGAACTTGTTCAGCTGATCACTGTGGGGTTTAACTGGCCTTGGCAGCGTTGCATAGGCCAGGGGTCGGCAACCTTTCAGAAGTGGTGTGCCGAGTCTTCATTTATTCACTTTAATTTAAGGTTTCGCATGCCAGTATTACATTTTAATGTTTTTAGAAGGTCTTTCTCTTTAAGTCTATATTATATAACTAAACTATTGTTGTATGTAAAGTAAACAAGGTCTTTAAAATGTTTAAGAAGCTTCATTTAAAATTAAATTAAAATGCAGATCTTATCTGTTTAGTGCAGTGGTTCTTAACCTGGGGTGCACGCACCCCCAGGGGGTGCAAGATGCCCTTTCTGGGGGTACAAGACATGCAAGATTTTTTTAGAAGGTAAATTATTGAAAACGCAAATTAAGCAGAGGCACATAAGTACAACTACTTTGTTTCATGAAACCTATATATTAACATTATACATTTTTTAACAATTACTGTAATATACAAAGTTTTAAAGTTTTTAAGTTTTCAAGTTTTTAAGCTAATTGTAGTGTAATTTGTGATAAGGGCTGCAGAGCGCTGGGCCCAGGCCAGGAGCAGAGCCTGGGCTGGCTGCTGGTACCTCAAGCCGGCAGGTGGGCTGAGTAGGGCCGAGGCCCGGACCCCGCTGACAGGGGGCTGGGCAGCTGGAACCCCAGACCAGCAGTGGGTGAGCGGGGCTGATGGCTGCTATCTCAGGCCGGCAGCAGGCTGAGCAGGGCGGATGGCCAGGACTGCAGCTGGCAATGGGCCAGCAGCCGGAACCTCAGACGTTCAGCGGGCTGAACGGGGCCAGCGGACAGAACCCCAGACCGGCAGTGGCTCACCCGTTGCCTGTCTGGGGTTCCGCTGGCTCCTGCCAGCCGGGGTCCTGGCCGCTGGTCCTGTTCAGCCCGCTGCTGGCCGGGGGTTCAGTTCACTTAGGCCGGCAGCAGGTTGAGCGGGGCCGGCAGCCGAGACCCTGGCTGGCATGGGGCTGGTGGCCGGAACTCAAGACTGTCAGCGGGCTGAGCGGGGCCAGCGGACAGAACCCCAGACCGGCGGTGGGCTGAGCGGCTCAACTCATCGCCAGTCTGGAGTTCCGTCCGCCGGCTTCTGCCAGCCGGGGTCCCGGCCGCCAGCCCCGCTCAGCCTGCTGCTGGCCTGGGGTTCCGTTCACCCTGGCAGGCAGCGGGCTGAGCAGGGCTGGCGGCCGGTCCCGGCTTGCAGCAGCGTGCCACTAAAAATCAACTCGCTTACCGCCTTTGGCACGTGTGCCACAGGTTGCCGACCCCTGGCATAGGCCATGTTATCCACCAAGATGGACTGGGGAATATATAGCTAAATGAGTGGGAGACTTCGCTATTTCTCCAGGGCAGGACCATTCTTTCAGGTCTGCATGTCTCCTCTTCATAAGTTTCTTCAGCCTATATATTGTTTATCTTGTACGGTAGAGGGCTGGTCAAAATGTTTTGAACAAACAGTTTTTTTGGTGGAAAAATGACTCTTCCTTCAAAATTGAAAATTTTCACCAAAAATTGTCCACTTTTAAAATCTTTAAAAACTTTTTTCATGTTTTGTTTATCATTTTCCATGTCTTGACTTCCCCCCTGCTTTCCTGTTTCCCTTTTATTTTGTTCCTTTTTCCCTCTTTCCACAGTTATTTTCAAAAGTGATTACAAAAGACAGAAAGAAACAAACAAAAAATAGAAAGAGGAGTAAAAGAAGAGAAGGAAAAATGAAAATCAATAAATGAACAAATTGGGGGGGGAAAAAGAACTTCATGGGAAAAAAATCCAAAAATAACAAAAAATGAGTGCACTTTGAACCCTGTGAAACAAACACACACTGGATTTTTTTGCATAATTTTTTTCAGTCGGAGTGTCTGAGCACTGAGTATCCTCAAACTCCTGTGGATTTCAATGGGATTGGGGAGCTCAGCACCTCCTAAAATTGGATCCATAGTTATTTTTGACCAGTCCCACTCTCTCCTAGAGCCCAAGTTCTCCTATTTAACTGTTTAATAATTACTTATTCCAAGAGACTTCTTAAAAGTTCCGGTGCCATTGAGAAACTGGTAGCATGTATTCTTTGCTTTTTCCTAATGGAAAGTGTGCATGTGGGGTGGGTAACTGCATTTTAATTTTCTTTACCTTGGCATAGGGTAGATGTAGAATATGACCTTGACATGGAACTCAGTTAATACTGCTCCTGGTCAGCCAGCTGCATGTTTGTTATTGCCCCCTGGGAACTAAACGTGCTGCTTCCACAGTGACCTCCCCCACTCACCAGATCCCTGCCAACTCAAGCTGCGAGTGACCCAGTCTGGGATTTGAACTCATGTCTCCAACATGGTGACACACTGCCAGCTGTGTTTCAGTTTTTAAATGTTGTAGACTTTTAGTTTTGCTTTTTAGGGTTTGTCTTATTTGTTAGGACTTTTGAGGTCAAAGATGGGTCCAGCAGATGTATGGGTCTGTGGGCGTAGTAGGGGTGTAAACATTTTTGACCCCTCCTTTTAAAATCATGGCCCTTGAATTCTTATTGCTGAATTACACTCTGAAGAACAGAGGTTTATTTTTTTGCTTGTTGCTGACATTTTGGACATAATTTTGTTAGCGAAGGCCTTTAATTCTCTTTTAATTGACAGACTCACTGCAGATTTGCTCTTTTACATTTTATGACCCACAAACTCCAGTTATTAATGCCATAAGGAGACATTTTACAAACATTGCAAAGCATGACAGTGGCACGTGAAACAACTTGGTTGGTCTCAGCTTGATAATTAATGGGCATTGAACCATGTCTGAAACCCACCATGCTTCTCTGCAACCAATGTCTGTAATATTTTGCTTGGGCAAGGTCTGCAAATGCACAAGCTGCATAACAAAATTACTTTTCACTTGTGGGGTGGGGAACCAACCCGCTCAGAGCTCAAATCATTGTCCAGAGAAGGGTGGTCTCTGGAGCTTTCTGATCGGAAGGCGCTGCCCAGTGGATCCAACAGACTCCAGCTACCATCCTCGTCACTCTCTATTGTTCCCCCTCTGTCCATTAAAATAAAAGAGGAGCTGAGTGGCATTATTTATTTTTTATGATGCCATTTAAAGCTCATTTCCTAGATGCCTGCTGGTGAACAACTGCTTTGACCTAGGTTTGGTTCTCACATCTTCACGTACGGATACAATGTTTTCGCAGATCATTTTTTCCTTCCTGTTATCCCATAAAAAGAGGAGATGGTGCAAGCGACGCACACAGTCTGTACAGATCTCCTGCTAGTTCAGGCAAAAATTCCTCCCTTTGAGCTGCATCCCGAGAACCTCTGCCTTTGCTCCTCCTGATCCACGCCAGAAATGACAGGTTAATACAACACTCCAGTGGCATTCGGCAAATGGCATCAAGGTTCTTGCTCCGTTGTGGGATTTGTCCTCTGAAATCCTTCCACCAGCCCCAATTTCCTTCCTCCTCTGGAGCCTCTGGAGGTTGTGGTGAACCTCCCTCCCCCCAGTGAGGGCTGGACATGACTCCCATCATCGGTACTGCTCTGAGTGTAGGCTAGAGGGGGTCACAATGGTCCTTCAGGGATGAACACCTTGTTCTTGTAGTTCTTCCAGCTCCTTCTAGGCCAGGTGAGGTAAGGATCGAAGATTAGACTCGAACACCGATCCTTTGCATGGTGTTACAATAGGGTACCACTAGACTTTGGCTTGGAATTGACCTATATAAGGCTAGTCATGTTGCCCTTACTCATCTGAGTTGTGTCATTTAACCCTCCCCCACTCACCAGATCCCTGCCAACTAAAGCAGCGAGAGACCCAGTCTGGGATTTGAACTTGCGTGGCACACCGCCAGCTGTGTCTCAGTTTTTAGATGCTGTTGACTTTTAGTTTTGCTCTGTAGGATTTCTCATTCGTTTGGCTTTTGGGGTCAAAGACGGGTCCAACAGATGTGTGGGTCTGTGGGAGTGGTAGGGGCACGTGTATTTTGGTGGGTGCATTCACATGAATATGGGTCTACTTACATGAGGAAGAGCTGCAGGATCAGGCCTTTATCAAATTGGGTAGTAATGAACCAGGGACTTGCTGAAACGGAGTGTAATTAAATAGAAGGAACACACAGACAGACACACACAGTGTAATGCTGGTATTGTATAATGTACTACCCCTTTAAGAGGAAGCCTTAGTCATTTCTTGTATGGGAAGGGGTCAGGGTCTGCTGTGAGACCATAGAGTCTGGAGCTGGCTGTCATGCAGAGCAAGCTTCTGCTGGGTAGCTCCTTTTATCAAGCCTGAAGCCCACATGAACCCCAAAGAATCAGTGAGAGCTGCAAAGTCCCTCCCCGTTAAGAATGTGGTTGGACCTAGCTACCCTGTGCATGAACCTCCTGAGACTGTGAGTAGCACAGGAGTCCCCAGAGCACAGGCAATGGGAAAACCATTGTCTGTTTGTGTTTCTCAGATTTGGGGTATCAGCCAGCAAGTTCCTCCCAGCCACACACCCTCCCTGTTCAGAACCATGTTTGTCTCCTCACTCCTTTATTCCTGGTCCAAACACAGAGGCCCTGTTTAGACTAGGGAACTAGGTTGTGGTTTTCTTGAACATGAGTTTGCACCTAGTATAGACACAGATTAGCACCTGTATTAGCTGGTTGTGGTTGACTCAATCTAGAGTCTAGAGTCTCCCTAGCACTGTTAGAAACAACATCACTGTCCTACACGACTGAACTTCATGCCCAGAGGTAGTAACTAGCAATTGTGTAGCCTCTCTGATCAAAGCACTGCTCAGAGATGGGTATCATTATCCTCTGGTCACTGACAGGGAAACTGAGGCAGAAAGCGGCTAAGTAGGTGGCTCAGGTTGCACGCTGAATTAGTGGCAGAGCTCTGCTTAAAACCTATTTCTCCTATTCAAACCACATAGACAACATGGCTTCTCAGTGATCAATCTCTCTGTTTTTTGAAAGTTTTTTTTTTCTCCTAATGTATCAGGATAAATTGGGAGCAGCCAGTCTTGATCTGGTTTGAAAACACTCAGGCTTTCTAGGCACGTGCAAGTCAGTTGCTGGATCCTTCAGTAAGTGACTGAAACTGGCCAGCTGGGCTGGGTCCAGGAATTCTGAACTGAACTCAGAAAGCTTCTGCGATGGCGTGGGGTGGTGGTAAGCCAAGTTCAGGTCTTGGAGCCAATTGTCTAGCCACGTTCCTCTTGGTGTTTCTGAAAGTCTGTGGAGAGTGACTGCTCAGGAAGTGATTAACATGATAAAAGAGCAGAACCCTCTGATGCTGCCTGTAACTGAGCATCAAAGAATCTGGCCTGGGTATTTGTAGATAAATTAATGCCTCTTAACCGACAGTGGTGAGGGAACACCAACAATTGGTAGCACAACAATACTGTGTGTCACATGGTTTCTGTCCCTCTGTCGGGTGGGAAGAGGGGAGGAAATACGTCAGCTGGATTTTGGAAAAATGAAAGGCACAAACATTTACTGTAAGATGTTGTAAGCAGAGCCAGAAAGGCATTAATAGAATAGAAAGCTCCCACTGCATTGGCGGAGAGTCAGTGTTTGGATACTTCAGGAATAGGCCATCTAAGAAAAAAGATGGCTGGCTGGATAGCGAGAGAGATACGGTAATGGTCTGGCTGACCTGAGGGGTCTTTTCTTTCTCTCATTCTTTGCATTATAAGGCCACAGCTAAGAGGAGGCTTCAAAGCATTTGGCTTCTAACTCCATCGGGAACATCCTGATCAATGCCTGAATGCAGAATGGCAGGTAGAGAGGTGTGGGGTCATCCTACGTACAGGTAAGAGCACAAAACATCAGATGACTCTGAGGCGGAGTTGGAAGTGTGGACGTACATTACCTTGGATAGTCATGCTCAAGAGAGCCAGAATTATGAAAACAACCATATCCTGTAATAAAGGCCTGCGAGGGACCAGCAAGAAAAGGGAGTTTTTCTGCAAGAGGTGGGAATAGGTGTGGGATGCATGTGAGGCTTCTGACTGTCTTAATTTTCATCTCATCTGCTGAGTGGGACTCAGACACCACCACAGCAGGCAGCATATAAAACCTGAAAGAGATGGCTAGGGATGCTTCTCTGAGTAAGGATTTCGTCCATACTACAAGGGCATGGCAGGAGGCAGTGAGAAAGGTTCTCATTAATGTCCCATTTCGAGGTGGTGTTGAGGTCCAGAGTTCCACGGGCACAGTAGAGGGTGACAGCCATGGAGTCCAGAATTGCACCACAGTGTCCTCACAGCTCCAAGCCCTTTATCCCAGATTTTTTCTAACTAGAATAGTACGGTTGGATGGGAGAGCTCTTCGTAATACAGGGCTCTGAGCAGGATGTTGGCAAGATCAAAATCATAGTTTTAAAATAAAGTCCTTCCCTGTGTCACTAATGCCCCCTAAATTAATCAACTTGAAAGAACTTTAAAAATCTAATGTACTTTTCACCCTTGAAGCTATTTGTTTGCTATTTCCCCTTCCCTTGGCTTGGTCAACTCCCCCTTTCTGCTTATAGTCAGTTCCATATTCTGGTTATCATGTAGGAGTTCAATATGCTGATGTGTTTTGGGGTGTCTAGTGCTGAAGAGCTATGCTCAGATTAACACCACCACAAGCCATTTGCATCTGATTTGGCACATTACACGCAGGGCCAGATTTCCAATCGGGCACAGTAGACACTTGCTTACGGGAACTGGCATTCTAGGAGCATCTTAGCTCTCTCAAACCGTGTGCAACATGAAGGTCAGCTGTAGGCAGGGGGCTGCTGTAGATGCTGTGACTAGGGATGCGTAAGGGGTAAATCTGGCCCTGATTACATGCCTGGACCTGTATTGTTGAGGGATTATTCTATGTTAAAAATGAGGGTAGTATGTTGGGCATCCTTGCTGTGCAGTAGGGGGCTGGGTTCTGATCTCAGGTATGCTGGTGAAATCAGTGGACTCACCCCAGATCTACGCCAAATAGCTGAGATCAGGATCTGGCCCCAAGTATTCAGATTGAGATGTCCATTGGCAGAGACAGGGAAACTATAGAGGAATCAAAATTATGGGCTGCTCTAATGTAATAAAAAGCTGCTCCCCTCCCCCACCCCCCAGCCCCAACATAATGTTTTCACAAAGATTGTGTAAGGTAGTGAATATCCGTGAGAGAAACCCATATCCAGATGTTCCAAACTACTCAGTGTGGTAATTAATTATCCACACCCGTTTCCAGACTGAATAGCGTCTCTTTCTATCTGCCAGAGCAGTTTTGCTGGGCTAGGCTTCAACGCAAAGCCCCTTTGCTCTTTAAGTTCCACGGCTATAGAGCTGATGTTCCCAAGAGCCTGGGAGGAGTCGCCCTGCCCTGATGCATTGCTGCCTTTCTTGTATTAGTAATTTTCCATGGTGGCATGTTTCTTCTGCTCTGTTGTACAGGAAATTCTAGTTGTGTGGAGCCCATTATTACAACAGGTCTATTGTCTGGGGCAGGCTTTTGAGAGGAGGGTTCAGGTTTTGCTGGTACCTAAAAATATTTTGGCATTGTAAAGGGACACTTCTCAAGTACTTTAAACTTGAGATGGGCCCATATTTGGGTGCAGTTCTGAACAACCTAGAAGCTTCAGGAGTGTTTGGATCCGGCGCTTTGGTTCAGTTCCCGTAGACAGTTTGAAATAGATCTGTATGTGCAGAATGTTCCCAGCGAAACCCCAAACCTCCTGCGACTCACCTGGTTTTAGTTTTCAGTACAAACTTGGGTTGCTCAGTTTCCTTGGGAGAGTCCCCAAGGCTCATGAGAATTTGGAGCCAAACTGGAGTTGGTTTATGGTCTTGCATTGGAATCCTGTGGCTCTTGCAACTTTGCATGGTCCTACTCGAACCTGACATGCAGGGGAGTCAAACCAGACTGATGGTGAGGACCAGAGTCACATGAGCACGTATGGAATTACATGAGTCATGTGGCTTGAGTAGAAGCCCATCTACTTTAGATATATCATAAAATGGGAGAGAATGTACTCTGGACTGCCAGAGCAAAATTTGCCACTTGGATCCATGCTGCGAATCTCTAGGACGTATCTCACTCTGGTTCTACAGACCATTAGTGTAAAGCACTTGACTTCTGGGTTCCACTTTCAGCTCTGCCACTGCCTTACTGTATTAACTTGAAGGCCCATTAACTGTCTGTGCTTCAGTTTTTCTGTCTGTAAAATGGGGCTAGTATCCACATTGCAGGGTGTTGTGGAGCTAAATTAAAGACAGCAATATGCTTTGAGATCCTCTCTTGAAAGGGTTTATATAAGTTCCCAGGATTCAGGCTGTTGGTTATGAACAGAAAGACTCTCTGGATTTGAAGTTTGCAGCACTCTGTGTCCGAAACTTTACTGTACAAATGCCAAATATCCTCCCTCCTCAAAATGATTCATGCGGTCAGCAGCACCCTATGTTGCTTTCGAGGCATTGCCTACCTGTGCACTGGCAAAAGCAGAAGAGTTTGATGTCTTCAGTGTGGGTCTGGTGCTGTGTGTTCCTCTCGGCAGGAACTGGGTCTTGGTCTCTGTGCTGATTTCCCAGGCTCGCTCAAGACCCTTTCTTGAGGGATTTTCATTTTTTGGCTGGTGTCCAAAACTAAGGAAAGCACCAGATAACCAGGGCAGGTGTAATGATTCTGTGTGAAAGCTACATGCATGACATTGTTCAGCTGGTGTCATGCCAGGACAGCATTAAATGCGGAATTTCCCAGGGCTTTCTCAAACCCTGCATCCAAAATCTGTGATCTTGCTGCACTTTGAAAGCCACAGGCAACTAGGCCCTTCCCAGCTTTGCACGGATGAATTGTGTGGAAAGGGGCTGTTCCCTTTCGCACCCAGTAGCGAAAGCTTCCAAGGACCTGGTCTGTGTTGGAAGTGAATTTGCTACTTAGGGCTTGTCAACACACAGAAGTAGCACTTAAATCGGTTTAGTTAAATTAGTGCAACTCCTATGCGCGTGTGCTCTCATATCAACTTAAAACTGGTTTATGCTGGTTAAGTTTACGCTTTGAAATTTACCAACAAGAGCTAAACTGACATAAGCTGTGTCTAAATGGATATAAGAGCGTCCCCACACAAAGGCGCTCCCATTTAACTAAATCCATATAAAATCACACCTTTAATTAAACCAGGCACCTGTGTGTGTAGAACAGGCCCTACAGGGAATCTGAATAATTCTTCCGGGGCAGGGGGGAGGGATAGCTGTGAACATGCCAGTCCTTTCCAAGGAGATTTTACACAGCAGCTCCAGCTGAGTTTACGTTACACAGTGTAAGTACTGCCAAAACAATTTTCTTCCTGTTGTTACTCCCCAAGTCACAAGCACATTTGATAAGGGCCTTTCACATAAAAGCCTGGTTTCTCAAGGGTACTCTGCTAATCCCCGGGGAGCTCTTTGGAACAACAGTTCTCAAGACTCACTTTCTTGCGTTCTCAAAAGTCTCCTGTTTGCTGCATCCAACTGACACTCACCTTCCATTCCCATCAGACTGTAACACTTACCTCCCCATCCCCTTTGCTGCTTCCTTCCATTATCCATTTCACTGTAGTGCTTACTCCCACTCACTTCCCTTTCTTCCTTTCCCCAGATACCAGCTCTTTCCACACACCTCTCACTATCATTGGTCTGGAAGAATAACATACTTACTTCTTTGCCACTTCTAAATTTCTGTCCTATTCTCTTCCTCACTGCTAGCAGCATCCCTTGTTTCCCCCTCTGCCTGCGTGGGAATTGCTATAGTCCAGCCTTGGATTGGGGTTTTGCAATACTTTGTATGAATGATGCTGCATACCAGTAAGTTGCACTGTATTTAAATGGGAAAAATGGCTTCTAAGTAGGCTTGGTAGAATTCGATTTTTATTTAAAATTCTTTTTAATGATAATATTAATGTTTATTTTTAAGTATTTTTAAAGATTTTTTTTATTTAAATTTTCACAGTCGTGTGGAATGATGGGGTGCTCAACATCAAATGTCAAAGCATACAAAATAAATATCCTTAAGTCAAACTCTAGTCAGTTCTCAAACAGCATTTTTCTTACTTTGCCTCTCTGTAAATTTCAATTATTGTCAATGGCAATATTTTTTCCTTGGTTTGTGTGTATATGGTGAAATCTGACATTCACCAATAAAAATGTAATCCTTCCAAGCCTGCTTCTAAAGGGCAGCAATGAAGTGTCTTGTCTTTGATCTATTTCATAAAAACATCAATTTATTCCAAAGAAATGTGAAATCAGGTGGAAAAAATAAACTAGGTCACATCAGTTTAAGGTTTCTCCAAAGCCAACATGTGATTTTTGGTCAATTTTGGTTATTTTCAAGCATTTTCTCATGAGCTACCTACTGTTTGTAGCTACCTACCTACCTTAGAGACTAACAAATTTATTTGAACATAAGTTTTTGTGGGCTAGAATCCACTTCATCAGATCCATGCATCTGATGAAGTGGGTTCTAGGCCACGAAAGCTTATGTTCAAATAAATTTGTTAGTCTCTAAGGTGCCACGAGGACTCCTTGTTGTTTTTGCTGATATAGACTAACATGGCTACCACTCTGAAATCTGTTACCTACTGTTTGTTTGCCAGGACAAATAATTATGGGGACCCAAGTGCATTCTGCATTGGGATAAATTAAAATGGAAGCCCACAAACCTTTGCTAGGTACCAAATGCCTTGTGGGTTTGATCCAGCTCCCATTAAGTCAGTGTTAGGCTTTCAACTGACTTTAGTGGATTCTGGATCAGGCTGCAAGGGAATTGAAGGTGCTCATCACTTCCCAGGATCAGGTCCCATGTTTTCTGCTTCTTGCCAATATTGTACATTAGCAGATTTTTTCCACTGGCATAAAACAGGATGCAGAATGATGACTTGATCTCAGATTCCATTCTGGATCCCATTCTGAAAATGAATGCCAATGTTTTGTCTTTGGTTGTGGTACCATATGTGTACCCAGTGCTTTACAGGTATAGTAGATCCAAATGCCTACACTCTAAAGGCACAAGTGGATATAATGCAGAACTAATGCAGTGGAGTGCAGTTTTCATAGGTGGAATGCTCAGCAACCTGGGTTAGAATTTTGAAACATCCAATGTACTTGGTTTATATTTGATGGACATTTGATGTGTATCTTCTGTGACCTTTCATCAGCTCTATAGTAATTTGTGTGGATTTCTGTCTTTTAGGAGATGGTGTTGGACAGGAGTCAAGTGATTCATACATGTTTAGATGGAAATATCTACATCTGCTGTCCCCAAAATGCTTAAGGGACAGTATTAGGTTAAAAGCCCTGAGCCTAACTGTCCTGTCCCCCGTATTGGTTTTACACTGATGCAACTCCTGTGATGTCAGTGGAGTTACTCCTGATTTACACTGCTGTACATGGGAGGATAATCAGGCCATGTGCTTTTTAACATTCCTTGCCTATGTTACACCATGGGTTATTAAACTGCAATAAATTAGCACACAGAATAGGGCTGCCCGGAAAACAAGAATTCTGTCCTGTGAAAAATTTGAAGGTTTTGAAATTTGTTTTTGTTCTACATTGAAATGAAAATGACACCTTTCAAAAATGTTAGTGAAAAAACACGAGAAACTGACCCACCCCAGAATTAGTCAGGACGGGCAGGGATGGTGTCCCTAGCCTCTGTTTGCCAGAAGCTGGGAATGAGTGACAGGGAAAGGATCACTTGATGATTACCTGTTCCGTTCATTCCCTCTGGGGCACCTGGCATTGGCCACTGTCGGAAGAAAGGATACTGGGCTAGATGGACCTTTGGGCTGACCCAATAGGGCAGTTCTTATGTATGTTCTTAATAGTTAATAGCCCTCATTCAGAACAGGGACTTAAACTTGGGTCTCTGACATCCAAGATGAGTAACCTAAACAGAGGACTTTTGGCTATGCTGGGGCCTCCGACTCTCCCCCAGACCTGAGAAACCTTCCTAATAAAAGTTTGCTCAAAACCAATGATGTTTCAACAAAAAACACTTTGTTGAAAAATTCCTGACCAGTTCTATTACTGAAATTCATTTTTAGCTTGATGCTGTTTTGTCTATTGCTTGCGTTTCATTCAGTTGGGGCAGGATCCTAGACTAAGCAGTTTCATTTTGTTTTTGTCAGTTTCCCTTTCACTCACTGAGAAGATGCTGTTGTATTTGGATTTCGTGCACTTCAGGAGAAGGTTTTAGAGCCAAACCCAAAATGTTTTAATTGAAATAAAGACAAACCTCGAAAACACTTCAATTCCTCTAGTTTTGTAACATTCCCCGTTAATTAGTTTACAAAACTGAAGTGTGGATCCTAACTGATGAGTGTCCCTTTAAAGTGTGGCTCTGCCCTGGCAAAGTGACCCTGTACACGTCATTGTAAGACTCTGTGTTTGTGTATTAATGACTTCAGATCAAATCTGCTCAGTTTCTGAGTAAAAGGAAGATTTTTGTTAAATTGTCGGCCCTGTGAGCTCAGCTTGGGAGCTGAGACTCAAGCTGTGTTCTTCAGTTCCACTTTGGTTAGCAATTCTGTTAACTATGTTCTAGCTAGAAGAATAGAATCCCACTGACTCTCCCAAGGCTGGATTGCCTCTGCCATGCTAACAGAAGCAAAACACAGGAGAAAGTAAAGTCATTAAAGTCAAGAGATGTGACTGAATATGCAACTTGGAGTAAGAAGATGCCATTGTTACATAGCACAATTCAGAGTAGAACTGTGGTTTGAACCAGAAGCTCTGGTGATATGAATACTTTGGAAGTCAGTGCAGGTAGATGGATCTGGAGCTAGATGTTGCTGGACTATGGAGACTGTTTGGATTACAATCTTTCACTTGTTTAGAGAGCTTTACAGTTGAGTGTTTGGCTACATGGTGATGTTGTTGCTTCGTTGCCTAATTACTCTGTATGGCAGCAGCATTACCAGAATCTCCTGGCCTTTTCGTGGTCTCATTGTCCCAGCTATTTATTCTGTTATGAGTGGGACTTCATCACTAGTGGTCTGACAGCCAGCCAGCAATTTTCAAGGTGAGCACTTCTTTGTCTGCTGGGAGTGGGGTGGCAGATGTGTGGAGCAGAGAAAAGAGGGACGTGAAAGAAATGGAAGGAAGAATAAAATAAACTAATAAAAATCTGACTGTGCAGATAATTGTCAAATAGGAAAAAGGGCTGAATTCCTTAGATACATTGTTCACCATGAATAGTTTTCCCGGGTCTAATGCAGAGAACTGTGCAAAGCAATTTAGTGTCCATAAACAAAATGATTCCGGAAAAGATAGGTAACTTGGCTGCTACTCCAAGGGTTCTTCCTATTGTTTAATGCATTTGACCTTGAATCTTCAGTTCATTGACATGTTTCATGCTGTACATGGATACTGTAAAGCCAATAGATTGTATGGAACATCCAGTGGGCCATCTAGGCCATCCCTCTGTGTTTTTGACACAATGCATAATTAACCTATGTAACCCATAGCCCCATGATATTATCAAGGCCAAGAGCCTAGCATGAGTCTAAAAATAATTAGACATTTATGTAGCTCTGAGTTACATTCGTTAGGAAAATATAGAGGGAAGGAACATAAATCATCATGCTTCAGTGCATAAGCCAACCTCTACCTGAGATCATTAGGAAGAAACCTTTGCCATGGGCAGGTTATTCCATAACTGTTGTTTATTGGGATTCTTGCTCCTCCCTCTGAAGTATCTAGTTTTGACCATGGCAAGAGACAGCATGCTAGACCAGATACACTGTTGGTCTGATCCAGGCTGGCAATTCTTAAGTTCCTAACATTCAGGTAATTAAAATCAGTGGTGTTACGCCAGCAGCGAATTAGGTCTTGGCTGCTTAAATACTCCCTAATAAATGAGTATGTAGTTCTAGCCTTGAACCTCTCCAGTGATGGCCATTCCATAATCCCTCCGGGCAGCAAGTCCCGACTGCTGGAAAAGGCAAAACTTTATTTAACTTGAATTTTGCCTGCTATAGTGAAAGCCCGTTTCAGAAAATAGCAGAGTGCAAACCACCAAAAACCACGTAAAGGAACGGCCTTGTTAAAAGCTGTGATTAGGCTTATCTGCTTCTGGTCTGTACTGCTTCACAGGCGGGGGAACACACAAGTGTGTGCTGCTGCGAGATATTCATTGGATGACATTCCTTTGCCCCAGCCCTCCTGTGTGATCTTGGGCAAGTCTCTTGGTTCCTCATCTTTACAGATGGGGGTTAATCTGTACCTTGCAGGGGTGCTGTGAGGATAAATATGCTGTAGATGTGTGAGGTGCTCAGATGCTGTGGTGATGGGTGCCTTGTATGTATCTAAGATAAGTGAATAATTGTAGGCATCCAAATCCACATTTGAGCAGTTAAATAGGAGGTCTGACTTTCAGAGGCACTAAGCACTTACAGGTCCCACTGACTTCAGTCCTTCTGAAAACTGAGACACTCTTACTTAGGTGCTGTGAAAGGAAGTTACTCTTTGAGAGCAGGGCAGGCTGGGAACACCCTCTGAGATATAAAATAAGAGATTTCCCAGAGGGGAGGTAGACTCTGGTGTGAGACAGGCTCTGCAGAAAGCGGTCTAATGTGGGAATGCAGTTGGAGCCATGGATTATACCTGGTTTTCTTTTTTTGTATTTATTTGTCATTGCTAAAAACCTGAGATTTGGCCAGGTACTCCTCAAGCACTTGTAATCACTAGGTTCTAGGCTTTTGGCATACCAATGAAGCTGCATCACAGCTGCCTGATCTAGGTGCCTGAATTGTGGCCGCCAGGTTTGAAACTGTTGGCTTGCACTAGCTGGAACATTGAGCTCTGGAGGGAGAAATTATTTTTAAAAGATCAAATAAAACATCCATATAAATGAAAAGGAAGTTTTATAATTTCATCTTGCCCTGTGCTTGAGGATGGTTCTTGTAGCCAACATGAGCTGAGCACCACGGTGGCCCCTGTTATGATGGGTAGGGTTTCAACCTTCAGGAGCTGTGGCCCAGAATGTTTATACCTGTCAGGTAAATGCTCCAACCCTTCCAGACTTTGGTTTTACATGACCCGAAGATGGAGAAGCAGCATTTCTGCTTTTATTGAACACACTGTGCAGGATGGAGGATAGGGGAGCAGGGTATGAGGAATGCCTATGGTTCCAGACCATTTTAAGTTCCTATAAAGGCCGTACACTGCTCTTCTATATCCCCAAACCATTATTACTTTTCTTAAAGTCAGAGGGGGAAAGACATGTTCTCTCCTTGATGGATGAACTTAACACCTGCTGACATGAATGGGCGTTATGCATGTACACTGAGGAAAGAATGCAATGGTGTGTGGAGCAAATGGAAACCAGTGCAATGGCTTACTTACTGGTTTCCGTTCAGTGTGTTTTGCAATGGTGAAGGAGGACAAGTGCACTGGGTTTGTGCATTGGCCTTTTCCCTGTGGAGATCTGCCTTCAAAGTCAAAATGGATTTGATGGTCTCGCATTCTCCTTATTTCTGTCTTCAGAAAACAGCCATAAAATGTGGCACAGTTAGCAGTCTGTGCCCAGAATCGGCCCGAGACTGGACAAGCCCAGAGTGCCACAGCTCAGGACCGGCTATTGGCAGGCACTGGGGCTGGCATAGCATGGGCAGCACTGTGTGGGGTCCCCAGCCCAATAGCAGAGGAACTTCAGGCCAGGAACAAGGTGTACTGATAGAACAGGGTGAGGGTGAGGATCAGGTTGACAGCCCTGGCTTACACTGTTCATGGCTTTAGTTCGTCTGATTTTAGTCTCTCACTTTCATCAGCAGTAAATTCACTCACTGTCCAAGCTGAAAGAGAATTGTTGAAGAGATTTAGCACAGTACAGCAAAGCGCAGTCTGAAAAAGTACCTAATACATAGATCAAAATCCTCAGCTCTATGGCAGCTGATACAGGGAGGAGCTAGACTTTGTTCCATAATGATTATAAAGGGAACTTTTTTTTACTATATTCCCATGGCTAGATTTCTCTTCTTTCATTGGGGAATTAATGTAAAATACTCTCCTGAAGGGCACAAGAGACGCCAGGATAGGGGCTAGTCTGTGAAGGGCTGGCCAATGGACATGGTATGGTGGTGTTGGTCTGGAGACACTGCCTTCCTGACTTTCTTCCTGGCCTGCTGTCTTGCTGCATTTCCAACCCTTGGCTCTGAGCAGCTGAGCGCTTTACACTCCAGATTGTCAGTACATGCCTCTAGTCCGTCAGAACAGGGGGACAAAAGAGCATAAAAAGCCCATCTGTACTGATGTTAATTGAACCTGATGTTGTTTCTTTACACTCAGACAGATTCTGTCCCAGTCACCCAGCTGAGTGTGGCTGGCTTGAGCAGAGCTCTGATGTATGAAGAATGCAAACTGACAGGCCCCATTTACAGGGAAGAGTCACAACCGGGAGAACTTACAACAGCCATGCCAAGGGATTCAGAGGATGCCACTGTATCCATTCCTCACTCCTGTTCAGGAGGCTTAAAGGCCCGCCTGTTTAATTTAGTGCTGCTGTCAGGTTGGCAGGATGGACTTGAATCAAGGGAAGAACAGGATTTTTCCTCACCTCTCAGATGATAGTGTGTTTGTGTCTTGTGGGCTGGCACCATTTGAAGAAGACATCGTGAATTTTAGTTGAACTACAAGGGTGTAGGTGACAGCTATATGGCTGTCATTTTGTTGCACTGACCAGTGGTCACCATGGAAAAACAGACATCCACTGTGTTGCCGCAGCCTCCACATACACATCGAAAGGAACTAGCTGTGGTGACTGTCGGTGAAAGCTGATTATTTTTGTTTAAATGATGAATACTACTCATCCACGGAACACCGAAGCATGGAAGCCAGGGGTAGCTTTATTGCCCATTTCTTCCTAATGGCGGTGGAGGAATGGAGTAGAGTAGATTGCACTCTTAAAGGTGCCATCTGTGTAACTACTGTAAGTGCCTCATGACTTAGTCAGGGATTAGGAAAGAGAGTCAGCTAATTTTTTCAATTATTATTCCTCTGCTTTGAAGATCCAAAAGTATAAATGTCAAAACAGATGTTTACAAGCTCTCAGTAATTCCTAGGGGAAAGAAACTTGATTGGGGGCTGAGGGTGGGGAAACACGCCAGAGCTCCAGCAGTGAGGTTTGCTCTCAAGAAACACAATCGGTTATTCATAGGCTGGTTTGTCGGCAACCTGGTGTAACGGACTGAGCATAGTGTGAAACATCAGCATTTCCTGGGTTTCAATCCTATAACTGCCACCAACTCAGGGGATGACCTTGGTCAAGGTGCTACACCTCTCTATGCCTAAATTTCCCATCTGTAAAATGGGGATAATGGTTCTGATCTACTTGACAGGGGAACATTAATGAACTAATGTTTGCATTGCTCTTTAGCAATATATAAGTATTAATGGTAGTTACTCATCAGCGGTACAATGGGAACTAATGATTGATTTTCCAGAGCCATGCTAGGGTGATGCTAGCATTACATTATACTAGGATTATTCTCACTCATGCTTATACAGAAATTAGTATCAGGCAAGAATGGGCCAAATCGCTACCATTCACCACAGTGCTATGAGAAGTGTTTGATTACTATTTCTGATCACAGTGACATACTTGGGAGAAATCTAAACACATGAGCACCATGATTATTAAAGTGATATCTCAGTGCAATTGGAGTCTCATCTCAGGGAAGTTCACTGCACTACCTGATCCAATTCTAGAAGCATCAGAGGAATACAAGGCTGGATTGTCCTCTTACTAACTTTGGCTTTACCCTGGATTACCTCTGTTGTTTCAGTGGAATAAATCCAGGTTTACTTTAGTGTAAGTAGGAGACCAATGAGGTTCGGTCTTTAAATTTGACATGGAGGGTTAGTAAAGCAGCGTGGCACAGAAAACAAAGCTGAGTCAAAGGGGCTAGAAAAGAGGAGCAGTTGTTACATCTCAGTGCAGAAAGTGAGACACTTGACTCATAATATGTAGGAACATCTAGTCTCATCCAGAGATAAGCTCCTTGCACAGAAATCTGAAGTGCTGGTTTCCTGTAAACAGACACATTGAGGTCTGGCACCTGAAAGATGGCCTTTCATTTTGCAGGTGCGATTTTCTTCCTGCCGTGGGTTGCCGCTTCATTTTTTCTCTCCCCGGTTAACTTCAGGCAGAAATGACAGAGCTGACCTGTGTAACTACCTAGTTCCAGTTGCAAATCAGGGGGGCAGCAACATCTTGTCATGAGTCCCACTTAAAAATGCAGGACCAGGTCCTCAGCTGGTGTAAATCAGCAAAGCGCCATTATCTTTCATGGAGTTATGGTGATTTCCATAAGCTGAAGACCTAGCTCTTCACTCTCAGTTCTTAGCACTAGAAAGATTTGTTCAAACAGTAAATAAACATTATTATTATTATTTATTAACAACTCTTCCAATGAAACTGGCAGGAGAGCTCGCAGTGCCATGGAAGAGACCTGCATTTTGGTCTAGTCTAGGACAAAGTTCTGCTACTTAGAAATTGCATCTTTTAGTCTTCCGGATCTTGGGAGCTCTGGGTTGTAGATAGTTAAGCCCAGTTCATGTAGAGAGCTCTTCCGTATCTTTGTTTAAATTACTATAGAGTAAAAGGAAAAGAAACCAACAATGTAGCTGCCTAAAAATAATGGGCCTGATTTTAATTTACAGCAGGGATTGGCAACCTTCAGCACGCGGCCCGTCAGGGAAAGCCGCTGACGGGCCAGGGTGGTTTGTTTACCTTCAGTGTCCGCAGTTTGGCCGATTGCAGCTCCCACTGGCCGCGACGCAGCTCCAGGCCAATGGGGGTTGCGAGAAGTGGCGTGGGCTATGGGATGTGCTGGCCACCGCTTCCCCCATTGGCCTGGAACGGCGAACCGCAGCCAGTGGGAGCTGCGATTGGCTGAACCTGCAGACGCTGCAGGTAAACAAACCGGCCTGGCCCTCCAACAGCTTTTCCTGACGGGCTGCGTGCCAAAGGTTGCTGATCCCTGATTTACACTAAGGCCACTTTGTACCACTCTAGCAGTGGAAAAGGGCCTGGAATTAGTGGCATGTGCTTGAACTCTCCTTTACTCTGCTAGAGCAGTGGGAAGGAGCCACAGAGTAGCCAAGTGTGTCCTGAAAATCCTTCCAGTGTCAGAATTTTGTGACATCATCAGTTCACAGTTCTGTGTTCTGCCATGAGTTTAATACACCAAGCATAAACAATCAGAGTTCCCACCGTATTGTATCTTAAAGGTCTTTCTACTCGGTGTTTTAAGCCACCAATATGCACTGTGCTGCACCAGTGTAAATTGTGTCTGCACTAGGAATTTGCACCAGTGCAACTATACTGGCAGCTAAAGTCCCAGTGTGGACAAGGACTTTGTCCTAGACTTTTAAAGGTGTCTAAAGATCCAGCTAGTCACCTAGTGGGATTTTCGAAAGCACTTAGGCACTGAGTCACTTTTGAAAATCCAGGTAGGCACCTATCTGGATCTTTACGTGCTTAAATACCTTTAAGAATCTAACCTTTATGACTTAATTTCCATGATGGTGTGGCTCAGCCTCCTTGTGGGATGGCAGAGCTATTTTCCTTTGGGCTTTGCATGTCCTAGCAGTAATTCCATGTTGAGAAGAAAATATAAATAAACTAAAAAAACAAAAGAAGCAAGGAAAAAATAATCTTTTCAAATGCTGGAGCAGGAACAATAGGATAGGATATGCACCCTGGGGAAAGCTAAGGGCTGAAATGGATAGGAGCCAGAGTTGTCTTTGTAGTGCACTGTGAGTAGCACCAGCCTCTTGCTATAAATAATACTCTGTTTAGCAATGTTACAGTAAAGGCATGGGTGACCTCTAGGCTCCCCACTGCGGGGTGGAGGGGAGAGTCTTCCTGTGCTGTCTTTGGATATATAAGTACATAGGAATGGCCATACTCGGTCAAACCAATAGTCCATCGATCCCAGTATCCTGTTTTCCAACAATGGCCAAGGCCAGATGTTTCAGAGGGAATGAACAGAATAGGGCAATTATCAAGTGACCCATCACCTGTTGTCCAGTCCCAACATCTGGCAGTCAGAGGCTTAGGGACATCCCTTAAGGATTGCATCCCTGGCCACCTTGGCTAATAGCCACTGATGGGCTTATCTTCCATGAAAGTATCTAATTCTTTTTTGAACTCAGTTATAGTTTTGGCTTCACAACATCCCCTGGCAACGAATTCCACCAGTTGACTGTGAACTGTGTGAAGAAATACTTCCTTTTGTTCCTGTACTTCCTGTTACCTATTTCTTTCCTTGGGTGACACCAGGTTCTTGTGTTATGTAAAGAGATAAATAACATTTCCTTCTTCACATTCTCCACATCATTCATGATTTTACCGACCTCCATCCTATCCCCCTTTAGTCCTCTCTTTTCCAACCTGAACAGTCCCAGTCTTTTTCATCTCTCCTCGGATGGAAGCTCTTTAGTACCCTTCATTGTTTTTGTTGCCCTTCTCTGCACCTTTTCCATTTCTAATGTATCTTTTTTGAGATGGGGTGACCAGAACTGCACACAGTATTCAAGGTGTGGGCGTACCACAGATTTATAGAGTGGCATTATGACATTTACTGTCTTCTTATCTATCTCTTTGCTAATGATTCCAAACTTTTTTGACCACCAATGCACACTGAGTGGATATTTTCAGAGAAATATCAACAATGACTCCAAAATCTCTTTCTTGAGTGGTAAACAGCTAATTTAGACCACACATAAAATAGTTATTTGAACACCAACATCAGCTGAAGGTATAAGCAGCATTAAATGTGCCTCACTACAGTGATTCTTGCTCTCATGCTAAATTACGGTGCATCTGACTTGTTGATTGGAAGATTTGGGGCTAGAAAAATATTTCGCCACAGGATGATTAGGTGCTGAGATAATACAATGACTGATGGACAGATCAGTAGATAAGGGAAAGGTGCACCCAGCAGCTGAGGGGGTAATGAGGCAGACATGCTTTCCTCAACATTTATTGTTTTCTTGACATCATTTTCAATGTAGCTGTAGGGCTAATGCATTCTCACGCCAGCCTCCCTCTCCCCTGCCTGCAACCTTTTCTTTTAATTTTAAAGTCATTTCACGACATTGAGAGGGATCTAGGAGAGTCTTCACCTTCCTCTTAACAGGGTCATCCACTAGGATGAGGTGAGTGTATCTCACGTGGTCAGTTTCCTGGGATTGCCAAGGGAAGTATTAGGCAATGGTCACTTAGTTCCCCTGCTCAGCATCTTCCTCTCTTTCCCTTTTGAAATTCAGACCCCTGCACACCACTTTCCCCTCACCTGTGCAACTTTCTCCATGGCTGCTACCTTCATCTCTTTGGTCTGCAGGGTGAAATGTCTGTTGATGATGTTGCATTGATAAGGGTGATGCAAAGTCATGTCGTAATATGAGCATCATATAGTTAGGATGGAGGGTCATTGCCCCATGATATCTTCACGAGGGATGAAACACCTATCAGATTCAGAGTAAATTTGTACCTGAATCCAGCCTCTCAAGGTTACTTGGATAAGGCCCCCTTAATCTATTTGTACCTCTGCTCATCAGCATGTTATGTAAATGCTTAAGAAATATAGATATTGGATAGTCATTCAGTGTCAGTCTGTGTACTGAAACATTAATTAAAATGTAATTACCGTATATACTCGTTCATTAGCCCGTTCATTTATACGCCGACCCATCAAGATGAATAGGTAAAAATAGTAAAAACTGTATGACCCTTTCATAAACCGATCCTATATTTAGGGGGTTGGCAAACTTTGGCTCCCGGCCCGTCAGGGTAAGCCTCTGGCGGGTTGGGACATTTTGTTTACCTGGAGCGTTCACAGGCACGGAGCCTCTCAGCTCCCAGTGGCCGCGGTTTGACATTCCCAGCCAATGGGAGCTGCGGGAAGTGTCGTCACTTCCTGCAGCTCCCATTGGCTGGGAACAGCGAACCCGCGGCCACTTGGAGCTGAGGAGCTCTGTGACTGCAGACGCTCCAAGTAAACAAAACGTCCTGACCCGCCAGCGGCTTACCCTGATGGGCCGGGAGCCAAAGTTTGTCAACCCCTGCTGTAGTTTAAAAGCTGGCATCACAAGAAACACTCAAAAGTTTAGCTAGAATTATTTTAATGTAATCTAACGAAAAACCTGTTGTTATAATAACTGAACAAATATGTATTCACCTTCAAAATTACAGTCAATATTTAAAATCAGTAAATGGATATTTAAAACAAGTAATTTAGAACAGGGGTCTCAAACTCAAATGACCATGAGGGCCACACGAGGACTAGTACATTGGCTCAAGGGCTGCATCACTGACTCCCGCCGCTGCCCAGCCCCCACCCCCACTCCACCCCTTCCATGAGGCCCTGCCCCTGCTCCACCTCTCCCCACCGCTTCCCGCTCCCCACCTGCCTGCCCTGCCCCCATGCCACTCCGGGAAGTGGCCGGAACCTGGGGGGGGGGAAGAGGGGGCACAGGGGTCTGTGTGTTGCTCTGGCCGCGCCTCCAGGCACCATTCCCCACAGCTCCATTTGGCTGGGAAAGGGAAACCGTGGCCAATGGGAGCTTCGGGGGAGGTACCTGGAGGCGCAGCCAGGCAACACACAGACCCCTGTGCCTCCCCTCCCACAGGTCCCGGCCGCTTCCCGGACTGATGCGGAGGCAGGGTAGGCAGGCGGGGAGCCTGCCCTGCCCCCGGTGTGCGCCGGGCTGGGCCGGAGCCGCTCTAGGTAAACGCTGGGGGCGCTGCGGGGAGCTGGTGGTGGCCCGCGGGCCGCGTATTTCAGACCCCTGACTTAGAGCAATATGAGACTTTAAAAAGTCTTAAAATCCTTCAAAGTCTGAATCAGTCTCTGATTCACCAAACAGTTCATTAAACTTGGCTTCAGTCACAGCTGCATCTGCATTGTCATCGTAGATGTTGGCAGTGTCGTCTTCAGACTCAGATTCCTTCTCATCATCAGCCTATGTTGTGTCATCATCAAATATGGCATCATCTTCTGACCTGTCGAGTGCATTGCTGATACAGCATTTCTTAAATGATTTTTCTATCATTTCTGAGGGAATGGACACCCACGCATCCTTGATCCTCTGGGTGACCAGATTGATTTCGGGCTTCATAAGATTCCTGCCTTCTGTCAACTTCGCCATGCCTGAGCACATCCATTCAGACCACATTTTGCATAACCTGTCTTTAAAGAGTTTGTTTAGGCAGACATCAAGCGGTTGTAGAACCGAAGTTAAGCCTCCAGGTATTACAGCCAAAGTAGTTTTCATATTTTTGGCCACATTTTTCACCTCATCCGTCTTGTGTGCCCTCAACATGTTCCAGACGAGCTTAGCAAGTTTCTTGAAAAGTGCTCCTAGTCTCTTATTCCACACTTTTCCCAGCCATTCAATAGTCCCACTTTCATCCATCCATCCCTTTTTGTGTGCACGTACGATGACACCCGCAGGAAATTTCATGGTTTTAGGCAAGGATTTTCTTTTAAAAATAACAACAGAAGGGAGCTTTGATCCATTTGCCAAACACGAAAAAGCCACCGTAAAATGGATTTTTTCGTGGCCAGTGGTTTTAATTAAAACTCTTTTTTCACCAACACTGGTTACCGTTCTGTTGCTCGGGAGATGGAATGTCATTGATGTTTTGTCCATATTTCCGATTTGTGACAGTTCAAATGCATATTCCTTTCGATATTTTATAATAAACCTTTGGAAAGACTCAATTTTTTCTTCCAGATCTCTCAGCAGCTTTTGCGCTATCTTTGTTTGCTGACGAAGACAGAGACTATGACGGTTCATGAAGCGAGTCCACCAACCCGCTGATGCGACAAACACTGATGGCTTTAGTGACTTGTATTTGACATCTTTCAACATTTGCAGAGCACAAGACGAATTCCAGTTCTAGTGACAATGTACCCATTTTGTCGACATTTAACAACCCAATTATTGAGATCTTTCTCCAGCTCAGGAAATGAAGAGCACCTCGCTGGACATTTTTTCTTTCTTCTTGGCATGTCTTTTCGTGTTGTTTTATTTTTTCGCCATTCTCTTACTTGCTTCTCATTGATACAGAATTCACGAGCAGCAGTGCAATTATTGTTTGCTTCTGCATATTCAACAACTTTAAGTTTGAACGCTGCGTGATAAGCAGATCTTTTTCTTTTGATTTCAGTTGTTCATTTTAAATACTAGTATGAAAATAAATTATTATGATTGTAGTTATAGATTTTGTAGGACTTTATATAGGCATGTCACCTGCTTTATCACTGTCAAATTGTTATTGTTCTTTGTTTATTTCAAAGCAGCCCTGTAGATTGGCATGTCTGTGCGGATAACAGGCTATTTCAATTTTATTAGAGAGTCCATCGATTCTGCACGTTAGACTTTGTGAAATGCATGGGTCAAATGTCATGCAGATCTGTAGCTCTGCTCTTTTAGTATTCCTTTCAAGCCAATCTAGTCCACTAAACAAAGCCTTTGCAACTTTAAAAGGCTGCAGTATTGACATTAATAAATGGGTCGGCAACCTTTGGCTCTTGGCCTGTCAGGGTAAGCTTGGTCGAGACGTTTCGTTACCTGGAGCGTCTGCAGGCATGGAGCCCCTCAGCTCCCTGTGGTCACGGTTCGCCGTTCCCAGCCAATGGGAGCTGCGGGAAGTGGTGCTCCAGGTAAACAAAACAACAATGTATTAGATATTCAATTCAATGATTTCATAGAGTTTAAAATCATCAAATTTTGTTGTAGACCCGTTTATAAGCCGACCCCCGCTTTTTGATGTGTCACTTTTTTACCAAAAATATTCGGCTTATGAACAAGTATATATGGTAACTATGTTTAAGTGACTTTTAAAGAACTTAAATAGCTTACCAATAACTGCATTTAATTACTATCTGAGTTGCGTATCTGTTTTGTGATAGATGCAATCTCTGACATTTGGTAACTGAAACGATGCAGGGAAAATAGTGGAATTGTCATATGTCTAACTGTTATATTGCTTTGCAACAAGATAATGTTGCTTGCATCCTTCAGCTTATTTTTGGGACCCTTTACTATCCTGGAAATCAAGGGCAAAATTATCCTTTGAGATCCTCATAGCAGTATTCAGCTGTGGTCTTCTGGGTATTTATGTGGATGACAAGAATATCCAGAGTTGTAATAAGAACAGGAGTACTTGTGGCACCTTAGAGACTAACACATTTATTTGAGCATAAGCTTTTGTGGGCTATAGCCCATTTCATCAGATGCATAGAATGGAACATATAGTAAGATATATACATACAGAGAACATGAAAAGGTGGAAATCCACTTGTCATAGACAAGATTTTGGACTAGATGGACCTGTGGTCTCTTGTAATCTGGCAATTCCTCTGTTTCATGTACCCATGTGTTCATGTTTGGAGATTCTCATGTTATAGTGGATAGCAGGATACCAAAGCTGAGTACCACCTTGTGGATCTAAGAGGGGTCTTTTGCCCTAAGATCACCAGTAAAACTTGTATAAATCCTATTAAAACACTTCCATCCTGGCATTCAAACTGCCAGGGACTGTTGTGGCTTTTATAACCTGTTCTTGATTTTCTCTTGCCCGACACTGCATGCTGTTAGTTCATGAAACTCTTCCCATTGTGTGTTGTGTTACTGAGGAGCACCCCCAAGGTAACTCCATCACACCGGGCACTGTGCAAGATAAAGCAATCAGTGAATTGACACAAAGTTTTACAATTCATGGAGAGCGTGGAGTTGCTCATCTTTGCAATGAACCTGCCTCACTGCCAGCAGCAGTTGTGTGAGTGCCTCCAGTTTATCCAACAGATGCATCCGAGCGACTCTGTCTCTCCTTTGGCTGCAGGGAAAATGATTCTCCTTCTGTAATTTAATTATGTTTAGCCATCACATAAACTCTGTGTTCCCTGAAATTGGAAGGAAGTAATGCTTAAATTATATACGAGTGAACTGATTTAGTTGAACTGAAGTCTCGGGTCACATTCTTGAAGACTCAGTGATGGCTCTGTCTGTCTGTCTGTCTCCATCCATCCATCCATCCATCCATCCATCCAACACTATGTTGAATTAAGAGATGGACAAACAAGGCTCAAGCATTGTGAAAGCTCTGACTTAAACTAACAAAAACCAAGCACTGCAGGCACAGGGCTACCACTGTATCATCAGCTCACCCCGTTCAGTGGAAGAATTGCTGCACACATGTTTCAGGGCTAGGATGACCTCTTTTGGATTCAAACCAATAAGGGTCCCCGTGAAGCAAATGTTTAAGAATAAAATAGACTGAACTCTGTAAAGACCTGAAATGTACAATATTTGTAAGGTTGACAATTGCTTGGAGTGGTAATTGGATCTTTCTCCCCTCTGTCTTCCCCCCACTACCAATTGCTCAGAGCTCACCCCCCACCCCCGGAACACAAGAATTTAGTGCTAGATTGTGTTTTCAGGCACAACCCTGAGCAAGGGGTTTGTGTAAGATGCTCCGGCACAGGACTAGTTCTACTGTGTTTGGCCCTTGTGATGGAGGTCGGGAGTAATAATTTTGTTGATGGCTAAATACTGGCAGCAAATTATGACACCTGCCATATTGACTTAACTGTACTGGCTGGCATGTTGGTGTGTAGATGGAGCTAAGCGTTGCCACAAGGAAAGCTGCCATGCCAAACCTTGGTCAGGAAGATCCTTTTCCAGGGCTGAAATAGTTTAAGCACCATGTCTGCTCAGTATGTGGCTTCTCTGGTGAGACTGCCTGGAAGAGTTGTTCGCAGTGTTGTTGTAGTCAGGTTGGTGCCATGATATTACAGAGACAAGGTGGGCTTCAGAGCATGCATTCCTAACCAGGTGGGGAGAGGGGAGGCTGGAAAGGAGAGGAAATGGGGAGCAAATGATCATGGAACCCTTGAGAGAAACCTGTCTATTCTAGGAGAACATATTTAGCTCCAGAGAATAGAGACTCTGTGATGCTCTGTACCTCGGGGGAACACCCAGCACCCCCATGTTCATCCTTGTAAAATGGTTGTGTGGTATCCAATGCAAAGTTTGTCATGTTGGGTATCTTTGGAAGGCTCATGATGGAGCATTGTTGTTACAGTAATGTTATAGGTTATAATTTCATGTATATAGTTAATGAGGCTGAAACTGTATCCTCATAGCTTAAAGCAAGCCCAGGCAAAAACTCTCCAAGAACAGAGAGGCAGTTCACACCTCATCAGGGCAGGTATGGGACAAACCCAGTCCAGCCTCATAGGAACAAAGGACGCTAGCCTAGGCAGCAGCAAAAGAATCTGTTAGACTCTGGAAGGAGTCACTCCCTTTCCTTTCATCAGTTTGGAACTGCTCACCTGACTCTGAAGGGGGGGGGGGGCAAATCCAAGAGGGAAGAAAGGACATGATAAAAGGGAGAGACATTTGCCATGCTGTCTCTTTCTCTCCCATCTACATCTACAGACACCACACCAGGATCAAAGGGGAGATTCTGGCTGAAGAGCAACCAGCCAGCCTGTGGTGAGAAGCATCTAAGTTTGTAAGGGCACTGAAAGTGTTAAGATCAGCTTAGAATGCATTTTGCTTTTATTTCATTTGACTAAATCTGACTTGTTATGCTTTGACTTATCACTTAAAATCTATCTTTCATAGTTAATACATCTGTTTGCTTATTCTACCTGAAGCAGTGCATTTGGTTTGAAGTACGTCAGAGACTCCCCTTGGGATAACAAGTGTGGTACATATCAATTTCTTTGTTAAATTGATGAACTCATATAAGCTGGCAGCGTCCAGTGGGCATAACTGGACACTGCAAGACGGAGGTTTCTAGGGTTGTGTCTGGGACTGGAGATATTGGCTGGTGTCATTTGGTTGCACAAGTCAAGGAGCAGCTTACATGCTAGAGGCTGTGCATGAACGGCCCAGGAGTGGGGGTTCTCATAGCAGAGCAGGGTAAGGCAGGCACCCAGAGTCAAGGATTGCAGTGACCTTGCAAATCACCAGTCTAGATAACACCAGAGGGGTACATCACAGACTCCCACTACACAAAAGAGAGGAAGAAAGAAAAGTCCACCAGCTCTTTTGTTCCTATGTACAGTCACTGAAAAAATGGGAGGAAGAAAAATTTGAGGACCGAAGAAGCATTCTGTGTAGCTCGAAAGCTTGTCTCTTTCACCAACAAAAGTTGGTTCAGTAAAAGACATTACCTCATCCACCATGCCTGGAAGAATGTCATCTGTTTCTGAGGGAGATCAACACCTCAAGTCATGTAAGCCACGGGACAGCCTTGAATAATGCTTTTTGCCCATTAATTGGGATGGAGTTTGACCCGTTGACCTTGAGTTGAAGGACTATATTTTCTGATCCCCTGCCCATCCAGTGTACCTCCGTTCCTTTGCTAATGAGACTTTAAACTTCCTATGCAACATGTTTTTCAGAGTACGTAAAATAATGGCTAAAATTCTATGGTTTCTTCCTACAGGCACTTGCTTCTCTCTCTCCCCTCAGGGAGCCAGCTCCGGAAAACTTTAATAGTGCTTGCTGCAAGCCTAGAGATCATTTTACCAGATGTTTCACCTAATTCTTCACTCCCCCCACTTTAAAAAGCCTAAAAATAAAGCAATATCCAGTGTCTCACACACCCTGGCTCAGGTTTGCCAAAAATTATCAGTCTCTTCCTGCAAACAAACCCGAGTCTGCATTATTGTGGAGCTCTGAGAAGAAAAATACACTTGCAGGAACCCACCCTGGGGAGGGCTTTTTTTATACTGTAGCAAATTGAAATCTCTCATAAAGCAGAGTTGGTGCGAGTTGGACTCTGTTCCCACCCCCACCCCAGCTCCTCCTCCACCTCTCTTTGTCTGAATGTGTCGGTCAAAAAACCCAGCCGGGTTTTATGGCGGATCTTTCAGAGAGGCATTGTGAGAGACTGACGAGATGTGCAGGGAGACTGAAACACAAAGAGAAGTCATGAGTCCCTCACTATTTATTTGACCTAAATACATTGAGATAACTGTACCATGAAAGAGAGAATTTCCTGACGCTACAGAGCTAAACATCTGTTTCCTCTCATTTTTTTCGGTGGCGGTACGTAGGAACGGAAGAGCTGGCGGGCTTTTCTTTCCTCCTCTCTTTTGTGTAGTGGGAGTCTCCATGCTCTGGAGCTAAATAAGTTCTCCTAGAACAGACAGGTTTCTCTCAAGGGTTCCATGATCATTTGTTCTCCATTTCTCGCCTTCCTGCCTTCCCCCTCCCCTCCTGGTGACGAACGGATACTCTGAAGCCGAGGCAGGACTTCCTTAGCTTATGCCGTGCCTCCTGGAAAGTTCAGCTGTATGCCCTGCCTCCCATCATCCACTCCCTCTCCCCCGACAAAACAATGAACCAAACGCTCCTTGTTGTTTGTTATTTTATATTCCACAGAGGAAGAGCTGAATGGAAGTCTGTGTCCCCAGGGGCTCTCAGTGCATTCCATATCTGACTACAGACTTCCAAGGGGCAAGATTACACAGTGCAAGATCACAAATTCTTTAGTGTGAATATATACGTATATAATTATCATTATACATACATATATAATTATAATACATAATAGGCAGCTGCTGTCTCATAGGCAGATCCTTTTAAAAGTGACTGAGATGAGTATGCAGGTAAAACAACCACTAGTTTTGCTGATGAGATGATGACCAAAAGAAGGTTTTTACTCCTGGTTGGCACTGAAGAACCAAGACACTTAAAGGAGACTATTGGGGGTAAAAACCTTGTTTTGGCCAGAAAATAAGATGACGTGACTCTAAGACACATAGCATGTTGATCTGTGGAGGAAGAAGATTCCATTTAAAATATATAATCAGGATTAACCATTGACTAAAACTACAGTTTTAACAACAGATCAAAGAAATTACATGTTAAACAACTGGGTCTGAGAAGCAGAACCAAATGGGACTATAAGTGTTTTGGGTTAGGGACTGTAAGTGCTATAGAAGGAGTCATAAAATGTTTCCATTTGTGGATGGAATTGGAGAGAACAGAGGTGCACAAAATAAAAAATGATCATCGGAATTAGTGGGGGTTTGGGCAAAATACTGAGTAGTTCTCGATGGTTCACAAGCAAGCTGGAAGGGCATATTGAGTGGATTCTGCAGGGATCAGTTCTGGGTCCAGTTCTGTTCAATATCTTCATCAGTGATTTACATAATGGCGTAGAGAGTACAGTTATAAAGTTTGCAGACAATACCAAGCTGGCAGGGGTTGCAAGTGTTTTGGAGGATAGAATTAAATTCAAAATGATCTAGACAAATGGTCTGAAGTAAATAGGATGAAACTCAATAAGGACAAATGCAAAGTAATCCACTTAGGAAGGAACAACGAGTTGCATACATATAAAATGGGAAATGACTGCCTAGGAAGGAGCACTGAAGAAAGGGATCTGGGGGTCATAGTTGACCACAAGCTAAAAATAAATCAACAGTGTAACACTGTTGCAAAAAGAGCGAACATCATTCTGGGATGTATTAGCAGGAGTGTTGTAAGTAAGACACAAGAAGTGCTTCTTCTCTTCTACTTCATGCTGATTAGGCCTTAACTGGAGTATTGTGTCCAGTTCTGAGCACCAAATTTCAGGAAAGATGTGGACAAATTGGAGAAAGTCCAGAGAATAGCAACAAAAATGATTAAAGGTCTAGAGAACATGATGTATGAGGGAAAACTGAAAAAATTGGTTTGTTTAGTCTGTAGAAGAGAAGACTGAGAGGGGTCATGATAACAATTTTCAGGTACATAAGAGGTTGTTACAAGGAGTAGGGAGAAGAATTGTCTTGTCTTATCCTCAGAGGTTAAGGAGAACAAGACAAGAAGCAAAGAGCTTAAATTCATGCAGGGGCAATTTAGGTTGGACATTAGGAAAAACTTCCTAATGGTCAGTAGGGTTGTCAGGTGCCCAGTTGAAAAGGGACCCTGGCAGCTCTGGTCAGCATTGCTGACCAGGCCACTAGTAGTCCAGCTGGCAGTGCAGTGAGCTAGGGCAGGCTCCCTGCCTGCCCTGGCTCTGTGCAGCTCCCGGAAGTGGCCAGCATCTCCCCCTCCTAGGCAGAGGGGCAGCCACGGGGGCTCTGTGCACTGCCCCTGCCCCAAGTGCCGGGTCTGGAGCTCCCTTTGGCCAGGAACCATGGCCAATGGGAGATGTGGGGCAGTGCCTGCAGAGCCCCCGGACCCTCTGCCTAGGAGCTGGACATGCTTGCTGCTTCCGGGAACCACCTGAGGTAAGCACCACCCAGCCGGAGCCGAAACCCACTCCCGCACCGCAACCCCCAGCCCTGAGCCCCCTCCCACACCCAAACTCCCTCTTGCACCCCAACACTCTGCCCCAGCCCTGATCCTCCTCCCACACTTTGAACCCCTTGGCCCCAGCCTGGAGCCCCCTCCTGCACCCTAACCCCTCATCCCTGGCCCCACCCCAGAGCCTGCACCCTCAGCTGGAGCTCTCACCCCCTCCTTCACTCCAACCCCCTGCCCAAGCTCGTGAAAGTCAGTGAGGGTGGGGGAGAGTGAGCAACAGAGGGAGGGGGATGGAGTGATCGGCGGCGGGGCCGCGGGGAAGGGGAGGGGCAGGGGCAGGGCAAGGGTGTTCGGTTTTATGCAATTAGAAAGTTGTCAACCCTAATTGTCAGGGTAGTTAAACACTGAAACAAATTGCCCAGGGAGGTGGTGGAATCTCAGTCATTGGAGGTTTTTAAAAGCAGGTTAGACAAATACCTGTGAGGGATGGTCTTGATAATACTTAGTTCTGTCAATAGTGACAATCCAGCGAAAAACATAAGGCTCTGTCTTGCCTGTAAGGCCCAGTTCAGCATTGTGGGCACTGCATAGCTTCCCGACCCCGGAAAAGCTCACAGATCAGTTTTCTGTCCACTCTAGGGGCCACTGGCACAGAACAGGAGCGGGAAAGGGAAGATATATTAAAAACTGCAGCCTTTGGATACTTTCTTAAATTGAGTGATGTCCCATGAAAACAGAATCCTTCCACAGTCGTGGTTAGAAGATGAGAGAAAGTTTTCTATTTCCATTTGTCTTCACAAAATCTGTAGAGTCATTCCCAGTGGAGAAGAAGAAGAAGTGTATTCTTCTTTACCAGCTGAGGCTGGAGACCTCCCGCTATAACAAGGCAGGCCCAACTTTGTTCCCTGTCTCTGGTACAGCAGTTGGTGCAAGCCTCATGGCCCTGCATTTGCTTTGCTTTTCTCAGGTATGATAGTGCTGAGATGGACTATCGCCTGGCCTGGCTACTTACTGAAAGAACCGCTCTAGCGTAATGACCACAAAGCCATCTCCATGGCAATGGACATGTTCTATTCTGTTATTGGTTTACCCTTAAGATGCAGGCTTAGTTCTCAGGCACTACTAAGTAATCTTGCCAGGGAGGTGGTCTCTGAAGGAGATAGTCTCTTCTCCATGCATGCATGGAAGTCCCCCAGCAGGAGGCACAGGTGATTCAGAGGCTGTCTGTGTGTGGGCCATGTCATTCAGCTGGTTTGTGGGATTATGGACAGGGTCAGGATGGGTTATCACAGGATAAAAAACAAAGTATGGTACTTATATAGTGGATTTAAATACAAAAGATCTCAAGAAATATTACAAAATACTCACTCGGAAGCTCCACCCCCCATCACCCACCACTGAAGTGCTGTCACCTCTGAGGTGATGCACAGCAGCTGATTAACAGGAATTTTTAGATACGAATAACATAATTACTGTGCCCATGTTGGAACTTAGCCAGGATACCAAGGTTATCTTCCTATTCTTGCAAATAATCTTATTGTTGTAGGAGCAGCAGTGATCTGTATGCTATGTATAACCTGTATTCTCAGAAGGTCTGTTACACCTTCCCTTCCCCTTTTGTCTCCTGTCCCTCTTTGAATATCTGTGAAGTGGCTTTCCCCCTTCCCCTCCCTCCTGGAATGGTTGTGAGATGAATGGGCTGCTTGAGCAGCTGGAAGATCAGAAGAGCTCCCAGGTAGACAAGGTATTTGGGACTCTAGGCAGCGATCACATGCCCAATGTATGGACACTGTCCAAGGTGGAGTGTGACCAAGCAGACGCAACCAACTCATCTCTAGTCGCAGGCCATGAGAGAAGGCCCTTAAAAGGGGAAAGGGCCATGTGCTCAGGAGTGCACTCACAAGATTGTACCTCCCATAAAGGCCCTTCGTCCAGTTCGCCGCGTTACATTTCATCGTGCCTCGGGAAGACTTACCTTCATCGCATCATCCATTGCTGTGCCTGTCCCGGGAGCATGCATATGTGAGTGTGAGTGTGACCCCACCCTCCTCTTTTGAGTTTAGCTATCAGTATAATAAACATGCTGCTTTCTGCCAAACTCTGGTGGGTCATTAGTCCTCCCTCAGCTTACTAGCTGGCCCAATTTCGGGCAACGTTACGAGATCCTCAATTATTATAAACAGTCAGGACTTAGGTCATGGCTACACTTGCAGATGTAGAGCTCTGTGAGTTAAACCTGCCTTTGTAGAGCGCAGTAGGAAAAGCGCTGCAGTCTGTCCACACCGACAGCTGCAAACGCACTGGCATGGCCACATTTGCGGCACTCGCAGCAGCGCATTATGGGCAGCTATCCCACAGAGCACCTCTTCCCATTCTGGTGCTGTGGCTTGTGGGAAGGGGACGGGGAGTGCGTGGCATTCTGGGTCCTCTCCCAATGCCCCGTGATGCATCGGTTCACATCCCAGCATTCCCTTTGCTTCTATCCACATTTGGCGGCATCTTTCAAAGTTTTTTGTACTGCGCGCTCTGTCTTCCCTTTCGGTCTGCAGGAATGGACCCCAAACGGCTGAGGAGTATGCTGACGAGTCTCGCCAGCATGTCACATTTGGCAGTCAAGTTATTCCTTATGATCCAAAGTGACAGTGAGGGCTCTGACGATATCGACTCGAGTAACGCATATGACACGAGTTTGCTTGTGGCATTCACGGACATGCTCACCACCATGGAAAGCCGCTTTTGGGCTCGGGAAACAAGCACTGAATGGTGGGATCACATTGTCATGCAAGTCTGGGATGACGAGCAGTGGCTACAGAACTTTTGGATGAGAAAAGCCACTTTCATGGGATTGTGTGCGGAGCTTGCCCCCACCCTGTGGTGCAAGGACACAAGATTGAGAGCTGCCCTGACGGTGGAGAAGCGAGTGGCTATTGCACCCTGGAAGCTGGCAATTCCAGACAGCTACTGATCAGTTGCTAACCAGTTTGGAGTGGGGAAGTCAACCTTTGGAATCGTGTTGATGCAAGTTTGCAGGGCCATTAATGCATCCTGCTCAGAAAAACCGTGACTCTGGGTAACATGCATGACATTGTGGCTGGC
Source organism: Eretmochelys imbricata (assembly GCF_965152235.1). NCBI lineage: Eukaryota > Metazoa > Chordata > Testudines > Cheloniidae > Eretmochelys > Eretmochelys imbricata. The sequence goes on from NC_135580.1 coordinate 80,804,390, forward strand.
TTTGCACAAATTGGTTTCCCTAACTGCAGAGGGGCGATAGATGGAATGCATATTCCAATTCTGGTACCAGACCACCTAGCCTCCGAGTACGTTAATCAGAAGGGGTATTTATCGATGGTTCTCCAGGCGCTTGTGGATCACCCTAGGCGTTTCATTGACATTAATGCAGGCTGGTCCGGAAACGTGCGTGATGCATGCATCTTTTGGAACACTGGCCTGTTCAGGAAGCTGCAAGCTGGGACTTTTTCCCAGACTAGAAGATCACCATAGGGGAAGTTGAAATGCCCATTATGATCCTTGGAGACCCCTCTTACCCTTTAATGCCATGGCTCATGAAACCCTACACAGGGAGCCTTGACAGCAGCAAGGAGTGGTCCAACACCAAGCTGAGCTGGTGCAGAATGACTGTGGAGTGTGCTTTTGGCCGTTTGAAGGGCCACTGGAGCTCTCTGTATGGGAAGCTGAACCTGGCCGATGACAGCATCCCCGCGGTTATAATCCACGTGCTGTACCCTCCATAACATTTGTGAAGGGAAGGGTGAAAGATTCACTCAGGCATGGAACTCGGAGGTTCAATACCTGGAGGCTGAATTTGAACAGCCAGAGAACAGGGCTATTAGAGGGGCCAAGCACGGGGCTGCAAGGATTAGGGATGCCTTGAGGGAGCATTTTGAGGCTGAAAGCCACCAGTAATGTCTGGTGCCCTGCACAGGAGTGAAGTGCAGTGCCTCCAATGCTAGTAGGCATCTGTGTTTGCTACGCTGACTTGCAGTGCCTGTTTCTTTCCTGGGTTAAGGTATCTTTTACTTTATGCAATAATAAAGAATGTTTTCAAAGCCAAAAAATCCGTTTATTGAAAAGAAAATTAATTTATTGAAAAGAGACGCAACTGCTTGGGAAACAGAAAGGGTAAGGGGGTGGGGTACGGTACAATCACAGATTTGCATATGTCCTGTCTGGAGTACTGTGCAATGAGTGCTGCACTTCAGGATGGCTATACTGCATGGTGAAGGGGGTTGAGTGCAGCGGGTAAGGGTCGTAGTTTTCAGGGCTGGGTGGTGAAGCTACAGGTGTTGGAGGCAGCTGGTGGCGGTAGGAACCTGGATGTTGGGGAAAGTGGGTTGGAGGTGACGGGGGCACAAGGGAAAGAATTTTGGGACAAGGGCTGCAGTGGGGGGGGCGGGCGCGGTAGTGTTCCACCTGCATTGCTCCAAGCACCTGTATCGAGTCCTCTGGGCGCTCCATAATGCTTAGCAGCTGCTCCGTGCTTTGGTGCCGGTGGTCTGCATTCTGTTGGCGGACCCTCCTTTCACTCTCCTGCCACTCCTGCACTTTTTGATTTTCATTACTTGAATGCTGCATTACTTCATGCAACATGTCTTCCTTGCTTCTACGTGGCCTCTTTCTGATTCTTTGGAGTCTTTCGGCCGGTGATACCATGGACGACTGAGATCTCAAGGTTGCATCTGTAAAGGCAAAATGCAACACTTAACAGAGGCAGCATTGTTCACACCAGACAGAGCAATGATTCTGCCATACTTAAGGGCAAGCACAGTCTACACAATAGCATAATTTGCCTGTCCCAAAGCGAGCGCACATAACCCACAGGAGCCCCAAAATGGTGAGTAAGCACAGGGTCAGTTGTGACTGATTGTTTCACGGCTGTACTGTCCTCTGGGTTTCTGCGCCTTGTGGAGAGCCAACAGTGGTGGGAGGCCCCTATACTGAACACTGTCCCCACATTTTCCACAGGAGTTCGTCCTGGAAGAGATCTCGCTGCTGAGGGTGACCTGGGAAGCAAGGGAGGGTCTTCTACTGCAATGCAGATTCCGCCCTGGCCCATCTGCAGCTTGCCTGTGTGCAGCAATGGTCCCCCCGCCCCTCACGGCACAGTGGCGTGGACAAGTTAGCTTGACTGGGACAAGGTCCACAGTGGCTCTCCCGAGAAACCTGCACAAGCGCATTGCCCAACTTCTGGATGAGACCTATGAAGAGATCACTGAGGCCGATTACTGCAATGTGAGAGAGCACATCAATGCCCTATTCTGCATCTAGGCATGCATGCAGCCCGAACCCTCCTCGCCCCAAGAGCCCACACCGAATAACTTCCTTCCCAAAATAAAAGCCGCTTACCAGGAACCTCCTCTGGTGTTTGTCCTTCCCCAAGCACCGGCTGCTGCGACTGGCTACCTTCCTCCTGGCTTGAGAACAGCTCCTGGCTGCATGCATCTAGGGATTCCAGGGTGTCTTCCTCCACCTCAGCACCCTCGCTCCCACTCTGCTCCTCGTCCTCCTCCTCCTGCCTTGTTGCACTGGGCTCTGAAGTGTCCGTGGTGATCCTCGGAGTGGAGGTGAGGTCGCCCCCAAGTATCACATCTTTGTAGAAACAGCAGTTCGGGGCAGAACCGGAGCGGCAGTTTGCCTTGTGGGCTTTGCGGTAGGCATTCTGCAGCTCCTTCACTTTAATCTTGCACTGCTGTGTGTCCCCGTCATGGCTCCTTTTCATCATGTCCCTTGATATCTGTCCAGAGGTATTGTAATTCCTACGGCTGAAGCGTAGCTAGGACTAGACAGCTTCCTCCCCCCAAACACTGATGAGGTCCAGCAACTCGCCATTGCTTCATACTGGGGCTCACCTGGCGCGTGGAGGCATGGTCACCTGGAAAGATTCACTGAGAGCACTCCATGCCTGGCTGAGCAAAGAGGAAGGGGATTTTCAAAATTCCCAGAGAATTTAAAGGGCGGGTCTGATGGTTGCTCACCTGAGGGCAGGGCAGTAGAGTTCAAAGTGATGACCAGAGTGGCTAGCACAGGCATTGTGGGACACTTCTGGAGGCCGATCAGAGTGCACTATAGGACCAGGGCGTCCACATTGGCACTGCGGCACTCCAGCGGGGACGCAGCAAACGTTATTCCACTTGTCGAGGTGGACTACCAGCGGCGCTGTAGCTGTGGAGTCAGAGTGCTCTACGTGCCTTGCCAGTGTGGACGGGTAATAAGCTAGTGCGCCCGGGGCTCCTTTTTTGTGCTGTAACTCGCAAGTGTAGCCAAAGCCTTAGTGTTTACTTTTCACGCTGAAGTCTGCTCCCTTCTAACAGCATAGGTTCAGTACTGACTTTGAGGCATGAGGGCCGTCTAATGAACAGCTGACATGTGTAGCATGTGGGGTTTTCTGTTGGAATCTCCTATCCAACTACTGACCAGATCTGATCCTGCTTAGCTTGTGAGAACTGATGAGATCACCCAGCCGAAAATGCAGGGCTGGAAAATAACAGTGTGGGTTATCCAGTCTAGCCTTACCATTTGGCAAGCCATCTCCCAGTATTGTTGCCATTAACTTCCTAGTCGAAGTCCTCTTCATAATCAGCTTTGATGGCGCCTTGACCACTTCCCTTTGGATGTTACTCGATGAAATTTATCCCACACACAGATAGCCAGCATGAGGCCTTTGCAGTATGTAAGCCCTATTCTGAGGGCAGAAGTGAAATGTAAATGGCCTCATGCTGGCTCTCTGCACTGGTGAATTTCATCCACTGCAAAGAACTTTAACCTAACATCTACCCCAACCTTTTGCTTCCTTATCTTCTTTCACGCTGTGGAGTAATAGTTTAGGCGGCGTTTAATGTTCCTGTGGCTTTGAAAGTCCTTCAAAAATATTAAACCATGAAAAAGCTCCTGCATTTCCATTCCAGACAGAGGATCTAAAAGTTAAGCATTTTATCCTGTTTTTTTTTTCACCTTCTCAAGCCACAGGGCAGCTTTACAGCATCAAATGCTTAATAAAAATACTTTTGCTCATGGTCTGGGGGCTGTTATGACATAAAATATTGTGCTGAAAATGTTTTCCACCAGCCTTGCAGTCATTCCAAACTGTCAGATGTTCACTGAAAGTTTTTTCCTCTGTCACTGAAATTTCTTGACAGAATCAAATCCAGCCTGGTCCAGAAGATCCTTTAAATCAGAGCTTCTTCATCAGCCAATCTCTTTCCAGGATTCCTCAGTGTGCTGAAGCACTGGATTTTGCTAAGGCTGCGAATGACTCTTGGGAAACGATAGGGAGAGTTTGGCTGGCTGGAGAGGGAGTAGCCCAGAGAAAGTAGTATTCCCTGAAGAGGGGTTTGTGGAGCGCTTCTGAGGTTTGAGGAGAACTGATTAATCACTCTGGCCTGATCAAAGGCCCATTAAGTTTATGTGAGTCTTTTTGTTGACTTCCTTGGACACTGGATTGAGGCCATGGTGCTAACTCTCCCCCTTGTCTCCACTTACTAAGTCACATTAAAAGAAACAAAAATATACATTTGATATGACTTTCTGCTGAAAGCAATTGCAGTTGTTGCCACAGGGATGTTATGTGATTGCGAATGGTGTATGGAGGGGAGGTGCCCATAAGACTTTTTCTCTATTAAGATGTAGGTCACGCTAACAAAAAGCATGAGAATCCTGAGGTAGACCAATCCATTATGACACGTAGAAGTTTGTGTAACTCTTTCAAAGTGATTTTGATAGGGGTTACAGCTCCTAGTTTTGTTTTGTTTTTAAGCAAGAACACTTCAGAGAATATGATGAGTTGTGAGGGGAAAGGGTTTAAATTAATGTATGCTATTGTGAGGGGAATCTTGCTCCAGGGCTTTCTTCACTAGAAAATTACATCAAATTAGAACACTACTTTGATGAGTTGTGCTAACTAATACCCTATTGGCCACAATTTTTGCAGTCAGGGACAAGTGAAGTTTAACATCATGTCAGCAGGTTGTGGGTAAGTCATAGCAATACCAGAGCTTACCTACAAGCAACTGACACAATGTTGGACAGAGCTGTCCCTTGGGTAGGACGAATCAGGGTGACTGCTCCAGGCCCAGTACTTTGGTTGGTGCGATTGGCTGGTGTGGTTGGTCCTCGAAGAGATGAATCCGACACTTCTACCCTGGGCTCTGCAGCCCCCTAGGGATGGCCCTGATGTTGGACATGACTTTTCCCAGTCTACAGGGACTGTAAAGTTGTGGTCAACGTCATGTTAGTTCACAAACAACTCCTCAAGGTTGTGTTCTAACCTGATGTAATTCTCTAGTGAAGATAAGTCCCTAGCAATAGGTAAAGCTGCAAAAGTTTGCAGGTTTTGGCCTCGTTCAGATAGAGCCAAAAGCTTAGAGGCCAAAATCTGTTCTCAGTTACACCAGTGTAAATGTAGAGTAAGTCCACTGACCTTTGGGGCATTATCCTTGATGAAATGGGCACATATTTACAACAGACATTTCATTTCAAGCAAAGCAAGTAGCAACTTGGGAGTCCCATGTATCCTGCAACCTGCAAGTTGAGCCTATTTCAATTGCCTTGTCTGGTGGTACAGCCTAAGTGGTTGGGTGCAATCCCCCATTCCCCCAGCCAGCACCGAGGAGAATTGTCTTCCTGTCTCCCATTCCTGCAGGCTGTGTCCCTACAGCTAGATTTATATAAACTTTTTATGGGTGGGGATCTTTGTGGGACCTGGGGCTGCTCTTCAAGTGACTGTGGTATAGATAGCTGTGGAGCTGTTACAGTTCATCACAGGAGAGACACACTCCGAGCTCTCTTGTGGAGGTATAGCCTTTGTTCTTTCCTGTTTGGTTGTTTTCATTATTCTTTCAGATGGAAAGGCCTTTTGTTTTAGAGCCCAGTTTTCTCATCAGATTTCTTGTTATGTTTTTCACCCACCAAGAACAACCGTATACTTTCTGCTTGAATAGAACAAAAATAAAGTCTCCAGGAGAAAACATGTGTGTCCTTCCTCCACAACATGCTATATCATTTCTTCTTCCTGGTATTAGGGTTGCCAACCCTCCTGGTTTTGCCAGGAGTCTCCCAGAATTGGGCTCTTATGTCCTGGAGGCTACTGAGGCCAAACTGGGAGATTTTAGGTGCAAAAAGTCTGGCGGTGCAGTGGGGCTAAGGCAGGTTCCCTACCTGCCCTGGCCCTGTGCTGCTCCTCGAAGCGGCCAGCATGTCCCTGCAGCTCCTGCGTGGTGTAGGGATCTCCACACACTGCCCCCACCCCGAGCACCGACTCTGCAGCTTCTATTGTCTGGGAACTGTGGCCAATGGGAGCTGTGGGGGCGGTGCCTGCAGGCAGGGGAATGGAGTGAATGGGGCAGGGCTTCAGAGAAGGGGTAGGGGGCAGGCAAGGGTTTGGGGGTTTTTGCGATTAGACAGTTGGCAACCCTACCTGGTATCGGCAACGACTAGTAGGTTTAGTTGTCTGGCTAATAAATGCATGCAAAAATATTTCCAGACTGCTCTGGTTCAAAACTTACTTAAAAACATGCTTTTTACTGTAAGCCAGGAGTATGACTAACACTTTATCTCTCATTCTTGTAGTCTTTCCTCCCCACATGTTTATACTTCAGAACTAGGCTTTTTTATGTTATTACAGCTCTTAAAACGCTAGAAGGAGCATGGCTTATTGCTTCAGGCCTCGAGTGGGGGCTGTATCTTATACTGCAATCGGAGATGCAACTGCAGCACATGTCGACATATTAGCTACCGAAGCTAACAATAGCAATGCAGCAGCAGCAGGGGCCATACAAGCCCATCCAGGTCCCTTGATATGTACTCAAGCAGCTTGCCTGTGCTGCCATGGCTTCCCTGCTAGCGTTGTTTGAGTTAGCTAGATCGAGACTAGCTTCGGTATGTCTACATGTACTGCAGTCACACCCGTGATTACGGTGCAGACATACCCTAAGGTAAGGACACTTTAGTTCTACTCCCTGCTTGAAAACTGACTTGTGTGACCTTTGGCAAATCACTTCACCTCTGTGAGTCTCTTTCTCCTGCCACCCTTTTTCTGTCTGGCCTATTTAAATTGTAGATTCTTTGGGACAGGGATTGTTTGCTATTATGTGCTTGTACAAGTGCTTAGCACAATGGGTTTCTAATCTCAGTTGTGGCCTCTGGGCACTGCTGAAATGACAGAACTATTATTCTGATCTTATTGAAACCAATGGGAGGTTAGCCCATTTGTGGCTCCCCCTTCTTTTCCTCTGCTTGATCTTCATAGAATTCTTGCAAACCTCTGCTCGTTGCTACCACTGCTTGTCAAGCATTTTTAGACCCTTTGGATGAAGAACATATACATCCAACTGGATTGAGCAAAATTAATGTTTTCCAGTTGGATTGAAAACCTGGGAGAGCTGAGGTGCAGGTGTGCGGGTGCCTCCCACAAACCCAGGTGCTTTAATAATAGGATGGAGCTGGCTGCCAAACATACAGGCTCCTCTCTAGGGGGAGATTTAGTTTCATGTACACAAGGAGGAAGGCCAGCAGTTGCCAAGCACGCACAGCATGGGAAACAAGGAGATTTGAGGAGTATAAAAAGTCCTGCACGCTTAATTGGTGAGAGGCTGACAAAAATAAGTTGGGCCTCTCACATCACATATATGATAGCCTCCTGTTGACCTCTTAAACCTTCCCCAGGGTCTGCTGCGATGCCAGCCGGTGGCGGAGGTATCTGTTGAAGCTGTGTTGTTGCTGTTGTGTGGGTGATTGCAAAGGTGGTCACAAATGGAGCTGTTATTTCTTTAAAAGTTTTAAGATGGTTTATATATAGATAAACCTCCTGAGCTTTCATGCAGTGTGTGTGTGTGTGTGAATATAGAGCTGGTCAGAGGTGCTAGAGTGGCAGACTGAAGGCCTCTGTTTATTCTCAAAACAGCTAGAGCATGAGAAGAGCCACTGCTTTCCCTCAGCTCTGAGAATAGTTTGGACCCATTCAGTTTTTGGCTTCTTTACTGAAACTGCCAACAAAAGAGCCTTTTTTGTGTTTGGGTTTTTGGCCCCGGGAACTAAAGGGAGACCACCTTGCTCATTTCCTGTAGGCCACGTAATGACAATTTTCTTTCACTAGCAATTCAGTCAGGATTTGAACTGGTGACTTAGAGGTGCCATATTTCACGCAGCCCCGGAGTTATGCATCCCCGTTACTCATTTGCTCTTACACTAGAATCTCTTTGGCACCATCATTGTCCACAGTAGTGACTGAACTGCAAATTGTTTAGTGGTTTGGGCAAAGTGGCGGTGGGAAGAGACTAACGGGGCAACACCTCAACCCCAAATGTGTCTGTGCAGCACACAGAGTGGGGGGAGGAGGCTGGAGCCTGGCTTGAACTGGCTCCATGGCAACTGCTCCAATTCACATCTGACTTAAAGCCCCTTTTGTACCCTGCTTTGTGAGCTGTGAGCTCAGGATCTGGCTCGGCTGCTTCTTGGTCTCTTTGACAAATCAAAACTGATCCCTATCTCCTTTATAAACATCCCTGTTATGCGTTTGTAGACAATTTGGTTTCTTTTCAGTCTTCTTTTCCCCAGATGTAATCCACCCGGTAAAAAACAATAAATTATAAATTGTAATGAAGAAGAGAAAAGAAAAGTAAAAGCCTTTTGTGACTTTGCCTTTCACCCCAGTGTGCGTGGTGGCCTTTCAGCTTTCAACTTTTAAAATGCTCCCTTCCCAGCCATTCAATTCCATTCGTTTCTATTATTCTTTAAATTACAGCCATGATCACTGTGAATAATTCATGTGTGTGAAGTGATTTGAACAGCCCTGGGGATTAGGAATCTTTGGCTAGTTCCAGAGCTGCTGAAGGGCAAATAGCCCCACTTGGCAATGAGTATTTTTAACAAAAAATTGCAGTTTTTGTATTTATTTTTCCTGTTATCTCCAAACTGGGCCAGCACAAGACACCTGTGTGCCACTTAAGCCCTCAACATAGAGTTTAAATGGGACTTAATTGGTGCTTAGGCCCCATGCAAGGCCTATGCCCGGGGGGGTGAATATCATCCTTTAAGATTTCTCCATCACAAAGCTGGTTGGCGGTGTGGTCCAGAGAATCCTCACCATTAGCAAAGCATGATCTTGCCCTACTTTTCCAGATCTGCACAGGGCAGTATGAATAGGAGTACTTGTGGCACCTTAGAGACTAACAAATTTATTTGAGCATAAGCTTTCGTGGGCCACAGTCCACTTCATCGGATGCATGCGTGGAATACAATATTTTCCACTGCATGCATCTGATGAAGTGGGCTGTAGCCCCAGAAAGCTTATGCTCAAATAAATTTGTTAATTTCTAAGGTGCCACAAGTACTCCTGTTCTTTGTGCGGATACAGACTAACATGGCTGCTACTCTGAAACAAGGCAATATGTTTGCTTTGAGTTTGGGGCATTTTATGTTACACTGGAGGTAACTCATTATTATCTGTAACTGTCTTTCACCTCTGTCCATTTTGGTGATTATCACCAGAGTCAAAGCCATTTACACTTGCCCAGGTGGCTTGGTGCAAACTAAAACAAGATGCTTTTAATTCATATAAAAATAAAGGCAGTGTTAAAGAGGTGCTGACTCAAGGGTCACAAACTAGCTTGGATAAACATCTGAGTTCCCTGGTGTTTTATAACAACCTTGTAGGTTCACCTGTCTCTATGTGAGGTGTCACCCAATTAATTTAGATTTTTGGCAATGGTTGAAATGAAGTCAATTCAGATCGTAAGCCCTGTGGTTCAGGGACTTGTCTCATAGGCCAAACTTGGTTGGTCCTCACGCACTACTGTAATAAACATGATTATTAATAATAATTAATGAAATTACCAACTGCACAGTGGGGGGGGGTTGCATATAGAAATGCAAAATAAGAAGTGATTAGCTGGATAAGGAGGGCGCCCTGATCCTTTGTTACTGAGAGTGCTGCAGTGCAGTCCGCTATTCCTCCATCCTAGAAGCAGGAGGAAGGCCACATGAATTTATTATTATTATTAAGTCTTTATTAAGTCTTCTCAGATCGACCCTTTCTTTGCCCACATCCTGCCACTATCTTTCCCCTGTGCTGTTGAGAATAAGAGTGCTCAGAGGCCTTACTGCTGTTCAGAGCTTAACTTTGCTGATATCCACTTGCAGGCTCTGCTTGCAACTGCACTGAAGTGTAACAGCCTTGTGCCCTGGGCAAGGATCTGCAGGATCAATGTCACAGAGAGGAACCCTGCTCTGTTGTGCATGGCTGTACTAGGCAGAGGGCCCACCTGTGGCAGAGGAGGGTTAGGCTCTGGTTTCAGCTGTGCATATGACTGAGAGTTCAAATACATCCTCACAAAGAAAGCTGAGCCGCTCGCACCTCTCGCTGCACCTTGCTCTTGTGGTTTTATTCCTAACCACAGATACTGTACGTTGTAGCTCACGTCAATAGAACCTGCACACATGATGATACGACACAGTGGTGGCTGCAGATCTTCCGTTTGGAACTCCCTGTCCTGCATTGGGGTCCCCATGCTGCTGACACAGTTACAGGGTTGAGATCTAAAGACTGTCTCTTTAGAATGGGCATGGACGCACCATCAATTATCTGAGCTCCAGGGAAGGGAGCATTGGGGAGCCTCTTGCAATGGCTGCCAGGAGAGGACTGGAACTGCTCAAGGGTAAATACATTGCTATTTCATGACGGATTGGTCTGGTGAAGATGTAAGTTGCATTTATAAGGAGATTTTGCTGAAATATTCCCCCCAAAAAATTCTTATGTGTTTAGCACCATGTTGGGTCTCTGGACAAGAGGAGATTTTATCATAAAATGTTTGCATTTTTGTATCCTTTACTGATGTGTGGAAGTTTATCTGTAGTCACTAATTCCTCAAAACTGAATCAATGTTTAAGCAACTTTAAATTTTACACATGCATGAGGCAGAAACTCAGCTTCATGGAAGTTAATGATGAAACCTCCACTGACATTAGTAGGGCCAGGATTTGGCTCTTGGTGTTTTGAGAAATGTAACCTTAAAATCCCTTTGTGTTTCTAATTGCATTCTTTTCTTCTTTTTCCTTAAGCCCCATGAAGAAAATACTCTGAAGACAATGGAGCTGTGACATTCTCCATCAACTTGCCAACTGGAACTATGGAAATTATAGAAGATTGCCAGCACACTCATGCTGGGCTGGTGCCAAATGGATACATGAACAAGATTTTTCGAGCCAATCCAGAGGATGGGAGCACTGAGACATTAAAGATTTGTGATCTTCAGCACTGCAACTCCAAAGGCATCAACCAAAATGCAAGGGAAGAGGCAACCAGGTATAAAAAGAAAGCCAAGGGCAACCGGATTTGGAATTTTGTTAGCCGAAGGAAAGGTCCCTCCATGAATAACAAAAGACCCCAGTCCATGATCCTGCTAGGAGATACCTCAGAGACCTTAGAAGAAAAACGCAAGATGTCCTTCATGGAGAGGGTGAGGTCCTTAAAAAAGCTAAGAACCTCCAGCATGTCTAAGAATGTGGATTTGAGACCCTCCAAAGCCAAAGTTTCTCACATCCCTGAGGAGGACCAGGAGGACAGTGACCAAAGGACAGCCTACAGGATTAAGAAACTAGCCGACAGTCAGAGGCCTTTCCGTCATTCATATGCAGGGTACATCGATGATTTGGATTCTTCCTTTGAAGACGTAGAATTAAATGTCAACATTCCGGAAATTGATGCCAATGAAAATAAATGGCTCAGGGATATTAGTGTCAGAATACACAGTGACGATAATGATAGTAACTGCCATAAAACGTCAGCTAGAAAGAGCAAGTTTTTGAATTTTGAAAACTCTAAGAGTTCTGAGATTACAGAAAGGGACAATCAAAAGAGGTGTCCCATGCTTCCCGAGGAGAGCAGGAGAGGAAAAAGCTCTGATGTCTGGAGCTATCTGAAGGGAATTTCATTGTCTAGCAAAGATAATTCAAAATTGCTTGATCAAAGTGTTGAAACAAATTTCCAGAACTTAGAAAATATAACTGATAATTCTGCTTCTTATTTTGATTTTGATATGAGATGTGAGGAGAATCTTAGCCAGCCTAAAAAATCAAACAGTGAAATGAAAGCCAGTCACTTTGGTGGTGTTCTTCGGTTCTTTAACAGTGTGGCTGAGGCAGCTAGGAAGTGGCGTGGCTCTTCCCGGACATTTTCGCAGGGAGAGCAAAGACCTCAGTCCAATTTCAGAAGTCAGAGGCAGGAAGTCTCCTCCCACAAACAGTCTTTGGTTATTGAAAATGAAAATGCCAGAGCTTTCTCTTCAATGGGAATGTCATTGCGGTCTCCAGATTCTGGGATCTGGGATAATCATAGTTCTGAGAGTTCAACAGGAAAAGTGCTGCCTCAGCGAAGTGTTGAAGCAGAGTTATCTCAAGAGATCAGCAGCTCTGCTCTGAACAATGGGAATGATAGTTTTAACGAAACATCCCTTCCTGACCTTGGGCCAGGTCCATCCATCTCCCCACTGCCAGAACTTCCAGATGACTGTTATGCTCTGTTAAGCATACAAGGCCTATCTAAGGCTCTATCACAGTTTCCAGACATGCCTGTGACTGAATTAGATGCTCGGGACCGGTGCAGCTCTCCGGCGGCGGATGCTCGGGACCCGGGCAGCTCTCCGGCGGCGGATGCTCGGGACCCGGGCAGCTCTCCGGCGGCGGATGCTTGGAAACTTGGAAATATTGAGTTACATTTGAAAGACAGGGCTAAGACAAAACTGGGTATTCAGGAACTGAGTAGCACTCCAGAGTATACTGAGTACACTAGGAGTACTCCAGTGGATATTCAGGACCTGGACAAGACTCAATCACATTCTCAAGATCTTTCTAAGAGTAAACTGGATACTCAGGAAACAGAGAGTGCTCTGGCTGGTACTCAAGGCCTCTTAGCAGCTACTCTTTTAAAACATGCAACAGATAATGAGCAAGCTTTAGAACTGGAGGATTCTCCTATCAAAGAACATGAAATAAGTTTACCAGTAGAACAAATTTCCATGGAGAGGCCAGACAAAGCAAATCACTTTAAGTATAGTAAAGTGTGCCATCAGATCCAGATGAGCCTCTGTACAATTGTCTCCTTCGGGGAACTCAACAATGGAAAGGTATGACCAATCTTCACTGTAACACTGTCTCAATAAGACACTATACAATTACTATTATACAATACTCCCTCCTGGGTAGAAGGTCTGCAGGCAAAACTGGTTTTGATATAGTTTATCTGGTCTTCCAATTCAATTAGACCTTCACATCATGTATGGATGAAGGCTGTGGATGCATCTTTTAAAGCAGACACAAAGGAGTCAGTAGGCTGATGGTATCTCTGAGCTACTTGCTTTAGAACTATTTGGCCACATCACACTCATCAATGTGCCTAGGAAGGGTAGTTGTGGCAAAAACAGCCCCAGCACAGAGAGAAACTTTACAGTTATTTCCAAAAAGCATCTTTAATTCCCCTCACCCCCTCACTCCCCCCCACACTTTTAACTCATTCAAAGATTTGACTTGATACGTTACATGGATTAAAAACTGGCTAACTGATAGGTCTCAAAATATAATTGTAAATGGCAGAATTATCACTGAGCGGGTGTGTTTCCAGTGGAATCCCACAGGGATTGGTTCTTGGTCCTACACTAGTTAATATTTTATCAATGACCCGGAAGGAAACACTAGGTCACTGATAAAGTTTGCAGATGATGCAAAAATTGGGGGAATGGTAAATAATGAAAAGGACAGGTCACTGATTCAGAGCGATCTGGATCACTTGGAAACCTGGGTACAAGCAAACAACATGTTTTAATAGATCTAAGTGTAAATGCATATATATAGGGACAAAGCATATAGGCCATACTTAGAGGATGGGGAATTCCAGGAAGCAGTGACTCTGTACAAGATTTGGGTGTGATGGTGGATAATTGTCTGAACATGATCTCCTAGTGTAAAGCTGTGGCCAAAACAGCTAATGCGATCCTGGGATGCATAAATAGGGGAATCTCGAATAGGAGTAGAGAGGTTATTTTACCTCTGTATTTGGTACTGGTGTGATTGCTGCTGGAATCCTGTGTCCTGTTCTAGTGCCCACATTTCAAGAAGGATGTTGATAAAATTGAAGAGGGTTCAGAGAAAAGCCATGAGAATGATCAAAGGAGAAAACTTGCCTTCCAGTGATAAGCTAAATTACTTGAGATCTTTGAGTCTAACAAAGAGAAGGTTAAGGGGTTACAGTCTATATGCATCTAAATAGGGAACAAATATTTAATAATGGGTTCTTCAATGTAGCGGGGAAAGATAATGATCCAAAGGCTCAAAGTTGAAGCTAGACAAATTCAGCCTGGAAATAAGGTGTAAATTTTTAACAGTGGGGTAATTAACCATTGGAACAATTTACCAAGGGTGTCGTGGATACTCCATCACTGGCAATTTTTAAACCAAGCTTGGATGTTTTTCTACGAGATCTGCTCTAGGAATTATTTTGGGGAAGTTCTATGGTCTGTGCTATGCAGGAGGGCAGACAAGATGATCACAGCGGTCCCTTCTGGTCTTGAAATCTATGAAAAGTAGAGGTTAAAGTGCTGAAATTCTTCAGGTTATGCAGGATTTTTAAGCATCCAGTGGATAAAGTGTATTCAGCACTTTTGTTTCAAGCCCTAGGCTTGGATTTTCAAATGGACCTAGAGCTGTTGTTAATGATTATTTGCATTACAGTAGCATCTAGAAGCCCCAATCCTGAACCAGGACCCCCCTGTGCTAGGTGCTGCCCAAACACAGGAAAAAGAGATGGTCCTTGCCCCAAAGAACATGCAGTCTAAGTTATGTGCCTGATTCCCATTGTCTACCTCAGATAGCCCCCTTTGAAAGCCCCAACCGTAGTTTACTTTCATTTTGTCACAGGTTGAGCATCAACAAGTCTTCTAAAGATGTTCCAAAGAACAGTCAAATGTGGTATTTAGAGCCAAGTTATAAATCTATTTAAAAAAAAAAGAATTTTCCAGGTGAAATATTGCAGGTTGGTAGCACCAGAAAATGTCTGACTTCTCTGTTGGTCTGATGCCAAACCTGGGTCCCAATCCAAAGGCCTTTGAAGTGAAAAGACTCCCTCTGCGTTTCAATGGGCTTTGGATCAAGGCCTTATTCTGTGCTCATCTCTGTAGCCTCTGAGTACCTATGTACCTCTCCATATATGACAGGTATAGTGTGGACAGCAGAGGTGGTGTGCTCTTACCCCTCCTTGTCACATGCTAATGGGCCTCAAGCCTGTCCTGGAGGGACCAGTTTCTATGTATGAGAGAGATCATCAACACATGGGGCCCATTCAGTCATTGGCTCTTTGCCCAGTCGGTCAAGGCACACCTTCCTTTCAGTGCCACTTGTGCTGGAGACTTGTGGATGCCTGTGCTCCTAGAACTGGACTGAGACGCAGCTACTCATTTCACACACAGGCTGCTGCTAGTGATCCTGAGACAGGATGGAAGGCATTTTTTTAGGTGCCAGAAGGGGAATGCTTGCCAGTTCATGAACAACTTTCCTCCCTTCCCCTGGCTTGCAGAGACCAGACACTGCAGAGGTGATGAGACTAGCCTCTGTTGGAAAAGGGTGTCATTACAACGTCTGAGCCAAAAAAAGATGTTTTGGCAATTGGCAGCAGAATATAAATATTGAGGTAAAAATTCCTGGATGCCTAACTCCAGGCTGAAATGGATATGGCTATTCTGATGTGTATCATTTCTTGCTATATTAATTTGGCCTTGACAATGTGCACAGCGCTGTACAATACACAAAAATAGACAGTTTGTGTCCCAGAGAGCTTGACATCTGATTACAGACACTTACAAGATGGGATGCACTGGGAAAGTCAGCAATGAAGAGAACGGTTTAAACCTGAAGGCCACATCGGGGTATGGAAATTGTATGGCATGCCATGAATGCTCATAGAATTGGGGGTAGGGGTGAGAGCTCCAGTTGAGGTGGCTGGCTCTGGGGTGGGGCCAGAAACGAGGAGTTCAGGGTGAGGGAGGGGACTCTGGGGTGGGGCTGGGGATGAGGGGTTTGGGGTGCAGGAGGGGGGTCCAGGCTGCGACCGAGGGGTTCGGAGCGTTGGATGGGGATCAGGGCTGGAGCAGGATGTTGGAGCTTGGGGGGGTGGGTTTGAGGGCTCTGGCTGGGGGTGCGGGTTCTGGGATGGGACTGGGGTTGAGGGGCTTGGGGTACAAGAAGGGGCTCTGGGCTGGGATCGAGGGGTTTGGGGGGTGAGAGGGAGATCAGGGCTGTGGCAGGGGATTGGGTCACTGGGTTGGGGGCTGAGGGGTGCAGGCTCTGGGCTGCGCTTACTGCAAGCAGCTCCTGGAAGCATATCCCCTCTCTGGCTCCAAGGCGTGGCCAGGTGGCTCTGCGCACTGCCCCGTCTGCAGGCGCCACCCCTGCAGCTCCCACTGGCCAGGAACCATGACCAATGGGAGCTGCAGGGGTGGTGCCTGGCCACGCCTCCGTGTATTACGTAGGAGCCAGAGTGGGGTCGAGCCAGAGGAGGACCATGCTGGCTGCTTCCTGGAGCTGCATTGAATGGGGCAAGCCCACAACCCCACTCGCCGGCTGGAGCTGAGGGCCAGATTAAATGATCTGACGGGCCGGATGTGGCCTGTGGGAAGTAGTTTGTCCATCTATGGTTTAAACAATAATTAATTGTTTAATGATAAATCCCTTCTTGTGGGCCTCATGGAAGAAATGCTCCTTAAGAAGGTCTTGAGTGAAGAGAGGGCAGTGGCTTGTCAGACAGGGTTCAATTCATAGGAGGCAATGTGGAAACATGACGGACTGCGCAAGCAAGCTAACATTAATCTCTCCAACCCAGTAGCTAGCTGAGCGCAATGTATATATCTTTATATGTAATCTCAGGTCTCTTATAGCTAAATCTAAATAATTTCCCAGGTTAGCTGCATGAACAGGATATGTGATGTGTCCTCTGATCATGGCCGGCCTGCTGCAGCTCACAGATATTACCAACAAACTTAATCTAGTATGGCGCTTGAGATAATTGGGCAGGAAACTTCCCCTGGAATTCCTGTGGAGTGTGATGAGGATAATTGTCGTCCAGCCTCGGGAATCCAGGATGCTCAAGTTTCTTTTGGTGAAAGGAACATTTGGGTTAAAGGGAAAATATCTGTCCAGTGGCAGTTTTCACTTGGTTTTCCAAAGCTGGATATGGTGGTAGCTAGAGAATGAGAAGCAGTTACAACTTGCCAGTGTTCTAGCAGAAGAGGAAAGCCCAAAATAGCTGCAAAGGAGGAAAATGCTGGAAAATTAGCCGCAGCAGTGGGCACATGGCCTGAAGGGAGCGAAGAGCCCATCTGGAATTCCTATACAAAATATTCTTATGTATCTGGGGGATTTGCCTGATTGTGCTATCAGGGAGTGGCAGTTGGAAATATTTCATCCCAAACTCGACATGCTTAAACTGGAGTATTACACTAGTAGAGCTCTCTGTGCTCTTGCTGAAACAAGGACAAATCCATCAGCCCCTGGACACCCGTGAGTGGATCCACCCGCCTCTCTAGGCTGCGGTTCCATTGCTCAAAGAAGGGTCTGGATTTCAGGTGAAGTACTTGGCATGAGGGGGAAGGTGATGTTAGGGTGGGTGGTTCAGATGGAGAAAATGAGAATCCAGCCTCAGTGAAGACTAAGCGATAAATCCTGTGAGGCTTAAAATGTGCCAGGGATCCTGCAAACTTCTCAGAAGTTGAAATAGTCATAGTCAATATCTGCAAAACAACCTTCCATAAAATATACAAAGGCCCTGGTCCTCACTGAGGACAAATGAATAAAACAGATGTGGAGTTTCCAGATGTGGCTCTTTGTGAGATCAGACATTCCCAAGAAAGCTAAAAGACTGGAGATAAGCAGTGTGGTCTAGTGCGCAGGGCACTGGACTGGGTTTCAGGAGAAGGGGGTTCTATTGCTAGTTCTACTGCTGACCTGCTGTGTGACCGTGGACAAGTCATCTCTCTCTGCCTCTGTTTCCCTTTTTGGTGTCATAGACTGTAAGCTTTTCAGGGCAGGGACTGTCTGCTGTTATGTGTATGTACAATGCCCAGAACAATGGGATCCTAATGTTGATGAGGGTCTCTAGACACTACCCTCCCTAATATAAATAAGAATAAGAATAATAATTTTCAGAGGCTAAAAACCTACTTCTTTTTCAGACTTTTAGTTAACTTTAAACTTGCCCTGTCCATTTGCTCTCAGACCCTACTGAGAATTCTCCTCTCTTCCTGGGGCACACCAAACCATTCACCCAGAAAGGATCTGAGGAATTTAAAGAATAGTAAGGGTTAAAATCAGGTTGCAAATGGAAAATTAGTGATAACCTTAACAAGCTGAACTTTCATAGCTCCAGAGTAAAATCTGCCGCCTGATTTTAAGCTTCTGGATAAATATTAGAAACAACTGGTAAGGTGAATGTCAGGTTCCTCTGGAGCTCAGACCATTTAAAAACCCAACCTGCCAACTGGCCAAAGCTGCCATCTTCGTTTCTACCATTCCAAGAAATATAGCATCTCCCTACAATCCGCATCATCTCACCCAAAAAGGGCACACAGCTCCCAGGAGTGACCTCACAGCATCTAGCATTGCCGAATTGCTGACCTGACAATATCAGCATTTCGGGAAGAAGTCAGCCTGGAGCCGGTGCATAGCCAGGTTTGATGTCATGATGTGCTCTCCCAACTTCCATCAGTTTGAGGTGGTGGCTGGGTGGGAAGGGAGGATGCTTGGTTGTCGTTGCTGTAGAATGGCTTAGAGCAGACACACACCAAAATGCAAAATCCAGCTCTTGATTTCTAATCACCCCGTTCTTGGGAGGGAGGGATGTTATAGATCCATGGTTTTGGAATGATGTGGGGGACAACTGCAACATTTCAATCTGGGTTCATGTTTTAAACACCACTTCAAGCCCACTTCTGTTGTAGAGATCTTCCCCCCAAAAAAAATCCCAGTTACCTCCAGGTACTGAGTATTTCAGCCCAGCCTTTCCCACACTTAATAGAAAGTAAAAAAGAAAAGGAGTACTGGTGGCACCTTAGAGACTAACCAATTTATTTGAGCATAAGCTTTCGTGAGCTACAGCTACATGCATCTGATGAAGTGAGCTGTAGCTCACGAAAGCTTATGCTCAAATAAATTGGTTAGTCTCTAAGGTGCCACAAGTACTCCTGTTCTTTTTGCGAATACAGACTAACACGGCTGTTACTCTGAAACCTGTCATTAATAGAAAGTGTCGCTCTTAACTGTGAAAGCATGGTTGGCTTTTAGCTGCAATCCTTTTGTGCCCTCTGCTGGCTATTGGTGAAATCAGTAGGTTTCGATTTTCAGGAACTAACTTTTTACTAGCTACCTACTGATCTGAATTTTCAGTCCAAAAGGATTCCTTATGGATTCCTTCAGATTCTTGTAGCTGCATGGAGTAAGCCCGTAAGTAAGTATGTTGTCTCTATTACCTTTTTCTGGGGGCATGTTGCAGCCAGAGCTGTGAAAGTCAGATTCCTGCAGACTGCAGCCCTGCCTGGAAGGTCATCTTCAGGATTTGGGTGCCGTGTCCAGATGACTGTCTGCGCCTGAGCCACAACAGATTATTCGCTCACAGACCCCTGCCACTTTGTCTGTAAGTGCTGCCTAAGCTCCTTTGTGAAGATCTATTCAGATTAGTTTCTGAATGCTGCTTGAGACTATCTGGGTATGGAGGGGTTCTCTTATGAAACAGGCAGCTACTGCCGCAGATTGCTATGAAGTGATCCTTTGTTCTGTGGTTGATACTGCTGAAGGTCATTGGTGGAACAGCCCACTTTTTCATCTTAGTGTTGGTGAATATCATGCATGGAACAAACCTGCTTGCATTGTTACTGCCACTAAAGATCCCCCATAAAGCAGGCCATATTAGTGGGGAGCATAACCAACGATCCCCCATAAAACATTCCACGTTTTGAGGTGTGAGCAATGCTCGCAAACATTATTTGCTAGTAGAGTAACTGATATTTTAATTCATGAGCGGCACATATAATTTCTCACGCAGTAACTGCACACCATGTGGATATACCTGGGAAATTCATAGACTCAGAAGGGCATTCTCTCTGCACATGCCTGTTCTGCCTGGACTGGTGCATTCAGTAGAATAGCAGGTGCATAGTCTGCTGATTAAGCACAGGACTTGGACTCAGGAGTTCTAAATTCAGCCACAGACGTGCAGCTTTGCTTATCTTCATTTTGTAGCAGCTGGTACAATATGCTTCTCACAACTGGGAGAAGCTGCTATGTTTGTCTTCTCTATTTGACAAGAAATTGCTGGAAATTTAATATTGGCCCATTTCCAGCTGGAGTACCACTGATTACACTCTGCATGCACATTAGTATGTAGTTTATACTAATATTTGAAATCAAGAAATGATACTTCACTTCCCCACTCTCTTAAATCTTGCTTGGGCCAAATGACTGCTATGTTCTATTCTGTAGTAGCTACATTTTAGTGGCAGGGCCATTTGTCTGTACGGGGCCAAATCCTGATCTTCAATGTGCATAAGTGACTTTTATTAATTTATTTAATGAAAAGTGAAACTTGGTTAACTCCAAGCTGTTCTGATTTTCAGATACTTTTTAATTTTAATAACCACAAGGTACTAATAAAATCTTAATTAAAAAACTTTCTATTTTCTCTTTAACTGGTGTTTTGTCTGGGAATACTGTTATTTTGCTGTCAGTGAGAGGTTTGGCAGTGTATGTAAAGGCTGGTGGCTTTATTCATATATATTTGACTCAACCAGCTAGTTAGCACATGGCTAATCCATGTAACCACATGTTCCCCTAATTGTGATCTGCTATTCCCTACTCCCTACGTTAGTTTGTTATAACTACTTGTGGCTTTTTAATTAGTTCCCTGTCCCAAACAGCTTACAATCTGTCTTACACTACGTATTTGTACAATGTCCCGCTCACTGGGGCTTTGATTCCAGTTGACGTCTCTGGGCATTACTGTACTATAAATAATAATGAATAATAAAGAACTATAAAATGTCACACATTCCCTGCAACCTCTTCCCATTAACCAGTCTTATTGCCAGTTCATCTACAAGGAAGTCCTCCTGCATTCATAACATACATAAAGCTGGAATGGCTGGTAAACCTACTTTGCCTACCGTTGTCTCCTAATCAAGAGAAGAACGGTGGCCCAGTGGGTAACATGCTAGCCTGGGACTTGGGGAATGTAAGGTCAATTCTTTATTCTGATGTAGACTTCCTGCGTGACCTTGGGCAAGTAACTTATTCTCTGTTTGCCTCAGCTTCCCTTCTGTAAAATGTATTTATTCTCAAAACACAGGAATATTTTGAGGATAAATACATTAAATGCACTCACTCACTGTGGTAATGGGGGCCATGTAAATACCTAAGATACATAGATGCAACTCTCATCTAGCCCAAAAGCTTAGTAAAAATAGGGTAATAACTATTGGAACAATTTACATATGGTCATGATGGATTCTACATCACTGGTGATCTTAAAATCAAGATTGGATGTTTGTCTAAACAATCTGCTCTCGGAATGATTTTGGAAGTTCTGTGGCCTGTGTTGTAGAGGAGGTCAGACTAGGTGATCACAATGGTCCCATGGAACTGGTGAATCTCCCAGTTGTTATGTTACATTGTCCACAGAAATTTCTGCTGATTTCCTAACTCACAGGGTATATCTGAGACTCATCATTTGTCAGAATAAAAATAAAAGCCTGATTTTGAACTGTATAACTCTAAAAAATGAACCCATTTTTCAGAGAGTCACTGCACATTTGGCCATTTCAAGACAATTGTTCTTTAGCTAATGAAAGGTAGTCATTGCTTGAGAGAGGGAAAGTTATAGTGTTCTTTCTATTAGTCTTAAAAGGCAATTGCCTCTTTGTCTGGATTCACTATTACCTTGGTGGAGGCACAGCCAAACAGTACTCAGCCACTTTATAGTTGCTTCAGCTAACAGCAAAGCCTTTTTGTTTGTTTGTTTTCAATAGTGCTTCACAGGCACTGGCTATAATGTAATGGTCATGTTAGCAGTTAGCTATCAACTTTCAAGGAAACCCCCTCTGTAATTTTTACTCCTTTCTGTGTGACCCCTTCAGTCGAAACAGACGTTCTGATACTATTTCTAAGTGTAGCGAAAGAGTACAGAGGCATGTGCAGTCAAGAACTAGAGATGGGTCCTAACTAACCCCTCACATTCAAATTCCCTGCCACTCCTGTTTTTGACTGGCTTAAATCTGGGTCTGAATCTAAACTTTGTGGCCTATCTCTAGCAAGAACATAGGAATTGTGATCCCAGAACTAGAAATGATGGTGACAGGCACCATATAAATACATTTGGGAGACAGAATACAACAGTAACCAGTGTCGTGAATAACACACTCCAGTGACAGATGCTTCAGAAGATGTAATATGAACATAATGCAGCTAATGTTATAATGCTGTCCATTTGTGTGTGTGTGAGAGAGAGAGAGAGAGAGAGGGAAAAAAAATTCCATCCTGATTCCAGCTGGTGATCAACTTATGTCCTGAAGCATGAGGATTGGAAGCCCTTGCAATTTCATGCTTACTAATGTAACTTCACAACTGGCCACTATCCTTATAATAAGCCAAACCAAAACCTATCTCAGAAGACACAACAGAATTTAGAAGAGTTTGTATTCATATCTGAATTTTGCAGCTCTAACAGAAACAATATGAACTGGAACCCAGACCTAAGTAATGGTAAATATCGCTGGTATCTTGACTCACACAAGGGGCTAATGACATGCTTTAGATAGACACAAACTCTTTGATGGGGTTGGCAGGGAAGGGGTTAACACTCTCCTTCAGAAGAAGGTCTGTAATGAGTGAGGGGATTTGCTTAGGTAGCAGGGCTGGACCAGCTGTAGACAATTAATTAATTCCTCCAATCACACTAGAGGAGAGATGTGGACTGCAGTGTGGGGGAGAAGGTTGTCTGTGAAGAGGAGGAGAGCTAGGTGAGTTTTCCTTGCTTGCAATGATTCATACTTTGACTTGGCTGAAGCAAGTCCTATGCTACACTTTACATTTAGCTGAGGCAAGAGCTATTGGATTTGGTTTTTAAATGGGCAGGATCATCTAGATAATTTTCAATGTACTTTTTTACAACCACATGCACCTCAAAAGTAATAAAATTCCACCTAGGTGTACAGAATCCTTTCCTGCCCAGATGGCCTTCTGTGCCCCCTTAGTGAACCTACCTGCGCCACAAGAATACCTACTAGACATAACAAAGTTGCAACCTGCTCTCCGGTTCAAAAACCAAGTGTAGGGTTCTGTTTATTGCACTGGAAAACACCTAATGTGCTCACCTGCAAATGACTAGAAAAGCAGTTGTATTTATAAGGTTTTGGGGACCTGAGAGATCATTCACTTTTAGACAGGTATTGTTATAGTAACAAAATCCACAGTACTCAGAATAGCTCAGCTAGGATATTGCTGGAACTGCTTTGGCTCTCTCAGCCTTAAGCGTCATTCTGTGTTCTTAGTAAAGTTAGCTAAGCTTTTTTTAAAAAAAAGTGACATTTGTAATTAAAACACATTATAGCATAAGAGGCAAGATAGCCAGTACCAGGAGCTGATGTTTTTCTCTTTAACTATAGCACGCGCAAAGACCGTGCAAACTCCTCACACTACTCCCTGACTGTGTGCCTCCTCCAGTGTTGGAGGGATCATGTCCCAGTGCATTGTAGTTCGCTTTCCGTGCCATTCAGTTATTGACCTCTCTGAGTTAATGTGGATTGTGGTAGTGGTGATTACTGTTACATGTCAACATGGGAACTGGACTGAAATAACAAACTACTGGTTTCAGGTAGGCCAGCAAAGTACAGCCAGGAAGGAACAACATTCGACCACTAGTAACCTTAGGTCTCACTTTCAAAAGTGCCCAAGAGAATTAAGACCCTATGTTCCATTGGCTTATGCTCCTAAATGATTTGTGTGCTTTTTTGAAAATTTTATCCCTGGATCTTAGTTCAAGCTCGTGACCTACTAGAAATGTGAGATGATACTATACAGAGACGATCAGCAAGTCTAAATCTCTCTATTGCAAACAATTAAGTGGTCACGGATTTATTTGGCCCATTTAGGGGGCATTACAGTGAGCCTTGGAGAAAGTGCAATACCATGACTCATGCCTAAAAGTGCCATACTTGAGCCTGACCTTTGTCAGATTATAGGCAGTAATATTCCTATCCCACAATCTTTTTCTTTCCAGCCCCTGTCTCACCCTCTTCATCCATCACCACAAGCACCTCCTTTCAAAATCCTGTTGGACAGATGTCGCTCCTTACCCCTTTCCCAAAGCACTCCGATGGGGCTGGACCAACTGGGCTGGAGGAGGCGGCTGTTGCTGAGCACTGGTGGTGAGTCGCCTTTCATTTGACTACTCAGACTTGCCTTTTAATCAAAGCAGCAAGGGAAGCATTGGACTAAGGACTAGGAGAGATGGTCTGGAATTACATCTGTCTTCGTTATAAATCTGGAATTTGCGGGAACAGGTTGCCATAGCCATGAGCTGTAGAGAGTTTATCCCTGACGAATTAGGATCTTCATGTGGATTGCAAATAATGGGTCTTTCCCCTCTTTAATTCCTGTCCCCAGATTTTCATTATCGAAAAGGGAGATGGATGATGCTCTGAAGTGTAAAAACCTTTTGGCAACCTGTGATTGGGTTTTCACCTCATTTGCTGTACATGGTGATTTCTTCCCAGTTCTGTGTCCTGGACAGTTTTGTGTAATTTAGTAGTCTCTTTGTGAATATTGCCATTTGAGAAAATGAGTAATCCGCTAAATTTTCTCAGAGATCCAGGTGGGAGATTTGTTTGGGAATGTGACATCAGAAGGAAAAGTGCTTTGGTTTTTGAGTCTGGATCTTTTTTCTGATCAAGAGGGAAGAGACTATCAGAAACTTGAGTACAATCTATTATGCTGTGAAATAGTTGGCCAAGGAAAGTGGTACAAGTCCTATCTCCAAACTACTCTGGAGAAAACATAAGAATGGCCATAGTGGGTCAGACCAATGGTCCATCTAGCCCAGTATCCTGTCTTCCAACAGTGGCCAGTGCCAGGTGCTTCAGTGGGAATGAACAGAACGAGCCATCATTGAGTGATCCGTCCCCTGTCATCTACTCCCATGAGAGAATGTACTGCAGGGAACAGTCCTGCTAGCAGGGAAATGAGCTGGTGATGTAATAGGTGTCTTCAACGTCCAACCTCTCTGATTAGGAAGAATGACAAATAGACTATGGAGGTTCTTTCCCAATGGGTCAGTATTACTAACACCTGAACATTAGGATTTCTTGGCATGTCCAGGTCAAGAATACCAGCCGTGTAGGTACATCCAAATATGCCACTGATTGCAACCCAGTGTTAATGGATGGTGGCAGCACAGCAGGTATGAGAAGAACCAGTGGTGAAAGGGTGAAGCAGCTGCTTACTGAAATGAACGCTATTCATTTCTAGTGTGTGGGTGGAAGTGGATAAGCCTTTTTAAGAATTCAAGTGTTACAGGATCTGCACGTTGCCTCTTTAGTTATCATCCTTTAGTTATAATCAGTGCTCAAGCTGCACCTTAGTTTGGTTTTGTTTGTTTGAGAGACTAGAAAGAGAAACATGCACTGCTAAAAATAATAGCAGCTTGACTAGGTTGGTGCTGCATTTAGGAAATAGGCTTCAGTGCAATCTCTCTCTCTCCCAGTAATGCTGGAAGAAAACCAGGTTCCCTGTTCGAGCAGCCCTGAATGCAATTCCATAACTAGAGATGGGTCTGAGCCAGAACTCCAGCTCTATACATCTCCAGGTCTGGATCCTGATCTGCAGCAAAACTTCAGCTGGGAGTGGGATTGGGTCCATGGCTATGAATTTCACAGTTAGCTTATCACTGGGAATCAGAACAAAACCCCATGTTTTAACGCCCCTGAAGGTTGCTTATGAAGTACTCTAAGATCCTCCGATGAATGGCACAGCAGAGGCACCACATGGTAGTCTGATAAGAGATGTGTAGGATCAACAGTCAGTAGGTCTTCATTTAATTATGCTATAGAGTAAACCACACCTCCAGGCTTGCCGTTGGAAGGTACCTGTCTGCATGGGGAGCAGTTCATAGCTAAAACTAGTGTAATAAGGTCTAGCTGATTCTGTCTGCCAGGTGCTGTTGGCTTCCAAACTGTATCGCTACCCACTACACATAGAGCCATTGTAAGGTAATGGTGAAATTGATCTGCAGAGTTCAGATCCAGATTCGTATCTCCACTTTCCCAAAGCTCAGGAGTACTTGGATACAGGGTTTCAGCTCATCCTGTCACTGGCCAGTTTCTCAGTCCGGATCTGATATTTTAGATCTGGGATTTTAGTTTGGGCCCATCTCTGAGTCACGCAGCCATCCTAGGTTAGCATTGAGTGCAACTGCTGTCTGGACTTAGGGGTGGATTGGAAAAAGGGAAATCAGTGTTGTACATCTCTCAGGCAAATTTTCCAGAATTCAGCTCTTTCCTTCCTGAAAGGGATGACAGACCCCAGGGAAAGTGAGTGAACACTGTCTGTGCTCTGCTCAAGCCATGTGTGGCCTGCTGACTCAGGAGCGTGCATTAGCAGCAGCTGCAGACCTACATGTGGTGCCTTTCTACAGCTCATCTCTCCCAGTGGATATCACTCCAGGCAAGCATTGTGTGAAGGGTGGACTGGCGGAGTGATTCAAACAAAACCATGGGCAATATGAGAGGGAAATAGACCTCTCTAAACTAGAGCAAAGGCTTCTGCCCAGAACTGTGCCATGCCCATCGGGTAGGGGTTGGGAGGAAGAGCTGGATTCATGGTTGATTAGAACAATATAGCTGAATTTAATAAAAGGTAATCATCTTGAATCATCTAGTCCTCCTAGTTCATCTGTATCTCCTTAATAGCCAGCTGCACCTTCAGGTATAGAATCCTTAGGTGGTGCTCAGTTGTCTGTAGGGTCAAGTTCAGACTTGGTGTAAGTGGGTGCAATTCCATTGAAGTGCAATTGTTTCCATGGTTGGACTGGCTTAGGGTGCTTGAGATGATGAAAACATCCTGGCTTCTCTGGTACTCGGCCTTTTAATGGCCTGTTCTTGTTTTGCGTAGATTAAAGGAGCAGTTACCACTTCAAGGTGTGTCATGTTGCAGACCATCAAGGCTGGGAATCCCAGATTTCCAAAGATGTATAAGAAGTGTTTTAGAACTTATGGTCCTTGAGATACCAGACCTTTAATAACAATGTATTCAGATTATACTCTTCCTGAGCTTGTGGAATAGCATCCTGGCTGGTGATCCAGTGTGTCTGCCCCTACCTGCCTATACCAGATCTGAATTTGGCCCTGAGCTCTCAAGTTATGTCTGAATTTCCATAGCATCCAAATGAGGATACTTTTCTTCCATCTTGAGAGCATGAAATAGGCACCGAAATAAATTCTCTCCTTTTTTTTTTTTTTAAAGAAAAAAGTAGCGCTTGAAGGAGTATTTTCACACTGTCTTGTTTCTTGCATTCAAACAGAACAGCCCTCACCCCACAGCCTGAGCCAGAATAGGGTGTTTATCCTTTAATTCCTTTTTGTGTGGATTTTGTCCTACAGCTGAGAACGACCTGGGTTCAAAGACTCTGGAGGTACGCAGAGATGGCAGGAATGGTGGCAGTAGGTGGAAGCCCCTGAAGCCTGGAGCTGAACAGCTACTAGTCAATAAAGTAAGGCATTGTTTGAAATATTGTTTTACCTGCTCTCGTGCTGGCATTTGTCTGGTACGTCCTTAGCCTTAGAATCTGACAATATGCTTTAATAAAAGCTTCCAGAATCCAGTTTCTGTAGCAGCAGACTTTTTTTGTAATTAGTGCGAATTATTTTATGGCAATATAAAGATTGTAGCATTAACCTTTTTTGCCCAGATTAGTTCCCATCGGATATAAATCAGAGGCTTTACAACCTAATACAGGGCCTGAGCTCTCCCTTCCTTTTGGCTGAATATTCCTTGCAGATGGGGGGGAAACTGTGTAATTTCAAATTGTCTGTAGTTTTATTACCATATGTCCTTTGGATTAATTATTGTCGCTATCTCTGTGACCTATTTATGTGTCTGTTCTTTCCAAAGTGTTTTGCAAATACAGATGAAATCCCTTTTACTTTTGACAGTATAGTCCCCACACTCACTAGTGAAACCCACTGGGGTTGTGGGGACTAGTCTGGATCTTTGTCTTGGAGTTAGAAAGTTGTGGGCAAACTAGAAAGAAAATTGGCAAAGCGCTGTGCCAGCATTCCTCGATCTGCATATCACCGCGTCTCCAGGCTCAGAATTCTCTTGGTAGCTGCCTCACGCTGTACCCTTGCTTTCTGGAAGTCAGGTTCACTACATGAAATTCATTGTGACACTTGTCTTTCCTGAGCCTGGCTCTGGGAGGAAGCCCTTCATTGGGAGCTGAAGGTGGTCAGTACGTGTCATGAGAGGATCTTGGTTTGCCTTCATCATGAGCCAGCTACGTTGCTAATCCTCTTTGTACTGTCCATTGAACGATTCCCAGCTGGTGTGGGGAGGGGAAGCTGCTTTTTACTGATCAGATGGGAGTCTCAGAAATAGCTTTAGACAATATGTAAGCAAATCAATTTAGGACCAGAATCAATCTGGCTCTTGCTTATGTTTGCCATGGTGGGGAGTAGGGTAGCGGGAGCTTTCCTCCATGAACTTTCTGCTGTGTTCAGTCAGGATGCACTTCAATTGCTGTACTGCTGATTGTACTGTGTGTACTCTGATGTCTCACTGATTTCAGCATGATGCTCACGTGGATGACCGCAGCAAAGAAGAGCTTTTGGAGAAAGAGCAAAAAAAAAAGAGAATTAATTTACCACGCACAGGGCTTTCTTTTGCAGTGGGGTGAGCAAAGGATGGGCCAGCACCCACGAACACCAGATTTCCCAGTTGGGACCAAAAAGGGAATTACAGTACTGACCATTTACAAGGGACCCTGTTTTCATGCTATTTCCAGCCCAGATTTTGAGAGAGAGTGAGAGAGATGTTGACCTGTAGTGGCAGGGCCCAAAAAGAGGATAAAGCATCCTTGTACTAGTGTTCACCTATAGAATGCTAGTCTGAGCTCTCCAGTTACGTCTGCTGTCACAACACATGAATTCTGTACACCCGGAAGTTCAGGTAAATAGCTGAATACTTGGGTACTGATCCAAACTGAGCCCGCCCTTGCATGTTGCCTGTTACTATTTCCCGCACAGCTGCTGCCACTGCTGCCTCCCTGCTGTGTCCGTACAATTTTATTATGCCGCTACGTAATTGCCCTTCTTTATCTGATCAGCTGCCTTTATGAAACACGATCGTTAAAGAGGACCCTGCTGCTTTATGTCTGGTTTTCGTGATAGAAATGGTTCACTGGTGATAACTCATGTTGACTACTCCGATTTCCTTGTTTTGGATGGGTTCTGCAGCTTTCACTGAACACATGCAGGGAAGGGTTATAGGCATTTAGGAGTCACTGTTAGCCCACGAAAGCTTATGCCCAAAAAAATTTTTTAGTCTCTAAGGTGCTACAACCACTCCTCATTGTTTTTGCTGTTACAGACTAACACGGCTACCACTCTGAAAACTGTTAGCTTTGTGCCTTGACTGTCACCTTCAATTACTTCTTTATCTAGTGGGCTGAAATATAATCCACAGAGAAGAATCACATTCATTTAACTAAGAGTCAGATCAAGATGGTCAGCCCTTAATTTCTGCTCACTTTCCTCAGGATTACAATCTCTTCCCCGAGGGGTAATTCTGTAAGGAGATCCTCCCACTTTGGTAGACAGCATATCTTGGGCATTAATTGGATGCAGAGTGTACATGGAGCTAAAAGTCTCTGCCAGGTAATGAATATACACAAATCAAGAGCAGAAGCATGAGCTGGTAGTAAAAGCACAGAGGTGGGCATTAGAACACACCTGTGTTCTATCCCTGACTCTGCCATTAACTCACTATGTGACTTTGGGCAAGTCACTTCACCTACCTGTGCCTCAACTTCCCTGTCTTTATGGTTAGGATAATACGGGCTTATTGCTTAGTTTGTGTGTGTTATATGGCTTAATTTGTTAAATCTGTGAAGGCTTTGAGATCCTGAGAAACTCAATTGAGGGGCAAAGAATTATTGTAATTGGAGGGCCAAAAAACCTGAAAACTCCTTTCTTCCCAGAGTTTGTGGCTGTTTGGCCTATTACAGAGGCAGCCCCAAAGCTTGAATCTGGATTAGAACTTTGTGTGGTGCCCAGAGTAGCGAGACTCGTTACAGAGATGTGACGATAAGCTCCCTGTCCCAAGGAATTTATAATCTAAATAATTTAGAAACCTGTTGTTTAGATTCAAGGTTTTGGTGTGAGCCCCACTCTAATTATTATAGCAAGCAGCACTAACCCAACCTGGTGGTGAGAATTTTGTTACACCTTTCACCTAAAGCTTGTGAAATACACACAGCTGTGAGATTCACTAACTGCAAAGCTTTCGAACAAACTTAGGGCTGATTCATGGTCTTGATGCGAAACCCTGCCATTTCAAATTATTTTCTTGTGGAATTTCCAGGTGTGAAAGTTACAGGGTATGACCTTTATGGATATGGCTACACTGTAATTAAAAACCCATGGCTGGTCTGTGCCAGCTGACTCCGTCTCATGGGGCTCTGGCTGTGGGGCTGGTTCTTTGCAGTGTAGACTTCCAGGCTGTCGCACTGACTCTGTGAGGTGGGAGCAGGGTGACCAGACAGCAAATGTGAAAAATCAGGACAGGGGCTGGGGGGTAATAAGGAGCCTATAGAAGAAAAAGACCCCAAAATTGGGACTGTCCCTATAAAATTGGGACATCTGGTCACCCTAGGTGGGAGGGTCCGAGAACCTGGGCTGCAGCTCAACTCCAGAAGTCTACAGTGCAGTGAAAGAGGCTCGGAGCCCTGTAAGCCTCAGTCAGCTGGCACAGGGCAGCTGCGGGTTCTGAATTGCAGTGTAGACATACCCTATGGGACTGAAAAGATCAATGAACCTGTAAGTGAATCCACAAAGTATCCTTGTCGTCGAGTGGTCCAGTGTCATAACAGAGGAGGAATCCCTCACCCTCTTCATGGGGCAGCAAGGGCTGGGAATGCGGAGGAGGGAGCATGCTCAGATACCAGAGATACAGCAAGGGAGAACCCCCCTCTTGGTTGTATTAAGTGACACTCATCCCTTGGCTGACACATAAGTTAGCATGGATGGATTTTGGAGCAAACAGAACCTCTGTCAATGAATTGGTGCCACTTGGGATGGGCCACTTGGTGATGTGCACACGGGTCTCAAAGCTGCCAACTACTAGCAATTTGCCATCTCGATAAAATGAGCCAACTCCAACAGAGCTATTGTCTGTGACTGGAGCCAGCCAAGTGTTGAATAAAGAAGAGCAACAATATTTATGGGGAGCTGCTGTCATAGATAGCGATATATTCTGTTGTATGCTACTCAAGCCCTATCAGAGAACGCCATCAGCTGTATTATATGATATACAACATTACCATATTCAGGAGCTGGCTCTGAATGATGCATGCCTGTGGTCAGCCAAGTTTAATAAATCAAACTTTCTTAACCTATTAAGGACAGGCCTGCACTTAGCAGCCTTGGTATTTGTCACTGTTGTGACAATACACATTCCTAGTGTGACACGTGATTTTGTTGCTATAGTTCTATCTCTAACATGCCGTGGCACAGAAGGTTAGAGAGATTTACCAGGAAGACTTAAACCTCATTTTAAAAAATACCTCTGCTAAACATTACTTTTAATTACTTGCCATTCAATAGCGTTTATAGGCTCTCATCAAAGATCAGGGCCCCATTCTGCTAGGCACTCTGCACACACAAAAGAAGAGAGTCTGTATCTCAAACAATCTGAGGAAACAGCCCTGTTTCCAGTAGGTAACTAGAGAGCCATGCCGAAAGTGGATTAAAATGAAAAACTCAGCACCTTGCCCCTAAACCTTCATCTCAAGTCATGCAAAAAACATTTCTGTGGTCCAGGAAAGCTTGGTTAAGAAGCTTTTCCATCCAGCTGAATGACATAAAGATGAGATTCTGGTGCTGGAAACGTTAATGGACCTTTGAACTTCCTTTTGATGAACAAAGAGACCTGGCTGCCAGGGTCAGAAGCGGAAGTATCAGAATACTGTGTTATGAGAACTGCTAGCCCAAGAGGTGCAGATAACTCAGAGAAACAACTTTGGAGTGCTAATCAAAACACCTTCCGAGGTTTGCTCATCGCTGCAATTAGGCAGCTTGTCACTTAGGCTGAGTTACGGGGAATAGCCAGGGGTGCAAAAGCTGATCAGATTTTATAAATCAGATCCACTGAGTTAAAGGAGGCGAGAGTCGGATTTACAATCACAGATCACAATGGCAGCATTGCAAAGCCTATCCATCTCTCATCTCCTGAGCTCAGAACTGCAGGGCTGTAAATCAAATCCTTGCGAGCCAGAAAATCTTGGCAAGATTTGTAAATCTGAATTAAGATTTGAAGGGTTTTGGATATCTCTTGTCAATCCATTTATTTGCAGCCACAGACCAAATGGATTGTTTCAAAAGTCAGGTGGCTGGAAAGGCTTGTAAATCAAGACCACAGGCCCAGTTCTGGAAGAAACTATGCCTAGTTTCCATGCTGCAAATGGCAATTTTTCTGTGTGAGAGCAAGAGGCCGGGTCAATGTAGCATCGGCATTAGTAGCACCAGTGTTATCTTGGTCCTTGGAGGAATGGGGGCAGTGCCAGAAAAATTAATGCATGTCACCGCAGGCCATCGAGGCCACAGTGCTGCTAGTGAGCAGTGGCTCTGGGAACCCCAAGAGGCTGCTGCGTGTAAAGTGCAGGTTTTTGAAAATAGAGCTGCACTCCTCTGCATTTTAAAAACACTGAGTGTGTTGTCTGGGCAGGGGAATGACCTCTCTTACCTCTGGGTTATAAGCCGGTTAAGTATTAAGTGCCTTGTCCAAAGCCACCTGAAGTCAGTTCACAAGGCTGCCAATTGTCACACACGCATCTGGCAACCTGACTGGACCCTTGTGCTTCTGTAGGGATGCCCTTCTAGTTGCTACTCCCAGCAGCCAAGCAGCCTCCCATCCCGCTGCTCCCTCTGTTGTGTCTGTGCAGGGAAAGAACAGGCAGAGGAGGCATTGACGGCTGGGAGGGACAGATAAGTTGGCTCCTCCGCCCCCAGCTACTCCCTACCTAGCCTCAATAGCTGTCCTTTCTCCAGAGCACCCAATACCCCATCCCCCTCCCCCCATGCACTGTCGAGGCCAGGGGAATGTTTGTAAGGCTGGAATCGCCTCAGAACTCCAGGCTGGGGTAGGGAAGGCTTGTTGGGCTAGATCCACACAGGTATTTAGGTGGCTAAACTCCAGACGTAGGCACCTAAGTTTTAGGCTCCACCACAATCCACAGAACTGCTGCCAAATCTGTAGGTGCCTAAACTCACGCAGTGCCAAACTGTCAGTGTAAAAGTTCCCTCGACACCTAGGTGTTTTGTGTTAGGGCATGTGCACTGCTGCCCGCTTCTAGGTGTCCAGATGCCGAACTCCCGCCTAGCCTCAGAGCAATCCACGAACCAGGAGAGGATAAGGCGGAAGAGGGCCTATCTCATGTGTGGGGCCTGATCCGGTAGGTGTATGGAAAATTGCCTAATGGTTCAGGACCCATTTAAAATCTGACCAGAGGAGTTGTTAGTGGCCATCTTCTAGTTCTTAGTTAGATCACTTGGATGTGGGAGACCCAAAGTCTAGTCCTTCTGCTCCAGCCACTCTTTAATTATTAATCCACGGTGGAACAGCTGTAACAGGAGGGACTGAAAATATCCCCTGGGTTTAGACCCTGTTCAAATCCTTTCTCCCACTCTCGCAGAGTGGGGACTAGAACTTTGGATCTCTCAGATGGGGATGGGGTGAGAAAATGAAGTCCAGGAGGTGTTAAGGATCTTACCCCGGCTCTCACAGTGAAACAGTGGCAGAGCTGGGAATGGAAACCAGGTCCTCAGAGTCCCATGTCTTGTCCACAGGGTCCATTCACCTGCCTGAATTGTATCTGGCAGTCAGGAGAGGGGGGTGTCAAGGGGATTTAACTACACTTTTCTGGATCTTCACTAATTAGTGAGATTTGTATTCTGTGGGCACAGGTTCAGGTCAGTCCTTCCTTTGCTGGAACTGCTTCATCCAGAATCTCTAACGCCAGCTGTGTTTTAGTACCCTGGTCTTGCCCACCTCTCTACTCCTTCCTGTTGGCCTGTGAGGCATCCTAATAAAAAGGATTAAAGCACAATCTTTTGTGCCAGGCAAAGCTGCGGTGTGAGTATTTAAGCTGGAAATCTTGCATCTGCATTAAGGCCAGTTTCTTTCTTGTTCCCTGTACTAATAGCAGGGAGTATGCAGATCTGCTGCAAAAAGGTGTTGAATATTCAGAAAGGCTTGCTTTTCTCTGACAAGCAACCTATTTCTGGAGGCAGGAAGGGGACTGTAATGGCAGTGATGGGGTACATGTGAGCCAGATGCCTTCTGTGAAGCATTCCCAGGCTCCCCAAAGTTAATTCCATACCAGCACATTTATGAGGAACTGGAAATTCAACCAAAGTGCTCTCCAGGAGAATGGAATGAAGGGAGGGTTGATCTGGGTTTTCTCCCAGTGACTCTATGCAGCCATAGCAGGGAGCTCTGCTTGGTATTCCACACCAGCCATCAGGAACAGTATCCCCGATAATGTCACGGCAAACTTGGTGGCTGAACTTTGTGACTTTGTCCTCACTCATAACTATTTCACATTTGGGGACAATGTATACCTTCAAATCAGCGGCACTGCTATGGGTACCCGCATGGCCCCACAGTATGCCAACATTTTTATGGCTGACTTAGAACAACGCTTCCTCAGCTCTCGTCCCCTAATGCCCCTACTCTACTTGCGCTACATTGATGAAATCTTCATGATCCGGACCCATGGAAAAGAAGCCCTTGAGGAATTCCACCATGATTTCAACAATTTCCATCCCACCATCAACCTCAGCCTGGATTAGCCCACATAAGAGATCCACTTCCTGGACACTACAGTGCTA
The DNA here is from genome assembly GCF_965152235.1 of Eretmochelys imbricata. Lineage (NCBI taxonomy): Eukaryota > Metazoa > Chordata > Testudines > Cheloniidae > Eretmochelys > Eretmochelys imbricata. The sequence continues at coordinate 80,839,354 of NC_135580.1, forward strand.
ATAAGCAATGGTCACATAAACACCACTCTATACCGGAAACCTACTGACTGCTATACTTATCTACATGCCTCCAGCTTTCATCCAGACCACACCACATGATCCATTGTCTACAGCCAAGTTCTACGATACAACCGCATTTGCTCCAACCCCTCAGACAGAGCCAAACACCTACAAGATCTCTATCAAGCGTTCTTAAAACTACAATACCCACCTGCTGAAGTGAAAAAACAGATTGACAGAGCCAGAAGAGTACCCAGATGTTACCTACTACAGGACAGGCCCAACAAAGAAAATAATAGAATGCCGCTAGCCGTCACCTTCAGCCCCCAACTAAAACCTCTCCAACGCATTACCAAGGATCTACAACCTATCCTGAAGGATGACCCATCACTCTCGCAGATCTTGGGAGACAGGCCAGTCCTTGCTTATAGACAACCCCCCAATCTGAAGCAAATACTCACCAGCAACCACACACTACACAACAAAAACACTAACCCAGGAACCTATTCTTGCAACAAAGCCCGTTGCCAACTGTGTCCACATATCTATTCAGGAGACACCATCATAGGGCCTAATCACATCAGCCACACTATCAGAGGCTCGTTCATCTGCACATCTGCCAATGTGATATATGCCATCATATGCCAGCATCATAGCCCCTTTGCCATGTACGTTGGCCAAACCAGACAGTGTCTACACAAAAGAATAAATGGACAAAAATCAGACGTCCAGAATTATAACATTCAAAAACCAGTTGGAGAATACTTCAATCTCTCTGGTCACTTGATTACAGACCTAAAAGTCGCAATTCTTCAACAAAAAAAATTCAAAAACAGACTCCAACGAGAGACTGCTGAATTGGAATTAATTTGCAAACTGGACACCATTACATTAGGCTTGAATAAAGACTGGGAGTGGATGTGTCATTACACAAAGTAAAACTATTTCCCATGTTTATTGTCTTCCCTACTGTTCCTCATATGTTCTTGTCAACTGCTGGAAATGGCCCACCTTGATTATCACTACAAAAGGTTTTTTGGTTTTTTCCTCTTCTGCTGGTAATAGCTCACCTTACCTGATCACTCTCGTTACAGTGTGTATGGTAACACCCTTTGTTTCATGTTCTCTGTGTATATAAAATCTCCCCACTGTATTTTCCACTGCATGCATCCGATGAAGTGAGCTGTAGCTCATGAAAGCTTATGCTCAAACAAATTTGTTAGTCGCTAAGGTGCCACAAGTACTCCTTTTCTTTTTGAGGATACAGACTAACACGGCTGCTACTCTGAAACACACCAGCTCTGTTGCTTTCTATTTTTATCTCCTTGTGCAGTGCTGAGTGAGCATTTAATTTTGTGGAGATATTTTCTGTTTACTGTTTGAAATGTGTCCCACACCATATTTCTCTTGCCTTACTAATTTCAGGGGGAATAGATCGTTGACTGCTGCATTTTGACACAGAAGCTGTAGCTAATCACGATGATATTCGATTGCCTTCTGTCCATATGACTAGGCTGACCGAAAAGCATGGAGTCCCATGGATTTGTCTGTGCTAATTAGTTTAAATATCAGTGCACCAATGCACTCAGAGATTTATTTGTATGCATGGAGGAAAGCCAGGAAAATGTATCCTCTCTAATCTCTCTCTTCCCTGGCTCTAAATATTCAATCATTTTGCATCCAGGGAATGTCTGCTTTGTATATTTTTTTCTGTGGTTTACATTATCATTTGCTAAACCTATTATGAAGTACTATTTGCCACAGTTTTAAGATGTTTGTATGGTTTTCCCTGTGCCCTCTTTCTCATTCAACTCCAGGAGCTTCCTAAATATATCCGTGACTATTCTTGCTTTCCAGTTCCGTAAAACCCATTTGTGTGTGCGTACATGTAGTGTGCATAGCGTTGTGTGACATCACTAGATCGCCCTGGAGGTGGGGCAGTCGTCAGTAAACCTAAATTGACAGACCTTGACATAACTAATACTGAACCCCAAGAATGCTTAACTCTTTGGCCGCTGTTGGATGCCCACCATACCTATGCTTGTGCAAAGAGCAGGTCTAAAGTTCCTGTTGAGCAGTGAGACTGTAACGTTCTAGGGATCTGAGGGCTAATGTTTCCAATCCAGGGTGGCATATGAACTGAGCAGAGTGTGAGATACGCTGTATGAACGTACACGGCTTGCAGTGAACTTGCTTATCCCCAGACTAGCTGTGAATGGACCACCTTTACCCTGAATTTACAGACTGGTGACTGAGATGGGTCCAATTCCAACTACACTACCTGCTGATTGCTTCTACCAGCTGGACAACAGGTGAATGTTTATCCTGCTCAGGGCATTTTGACTCTCTTAAAAGTTATTTCTAAAAGAGCGCTGGGTTTCTGCGTAGAGCAGTGATGGATGCCACTGGGGTGGAGCCTGGGCCTTGTCTGCTTGAGGCCTTCCATTAATGGCATGCTGATGGAGCTGTCTCAGGTCATGTCTACACTACAAAATGATGTTGACCTAACTTACATTGGCATACAGCCAGCCACCGCAGTTACTAAATCGCTTGTGTGTGTGTGCAGGCTTGGCTCCTAGTGTTGACGGTGCACATCCTAACCAGGAGCACTTGTATCAATTGTATTGTCAGTGTGGGGCAGTGTAGGAAGGCTCCTGAAGGCCAATAACAATTGACATAAGCAACTCAGGGTTCACATTGACACAGTGTCAACTTAACTACATTGACCATGACTCTACGCCGCTTGGGGAGGTGGTGTTACTAAATCGGCATAGAGAGGCACTGATGTTGGCAGAAGCCAAATTTAAGTGAAGACACTTCTGCAGCTAGGTTGAAGCAAAGCAGCTTTCATTGACCTAACTGTGTAGTGTAGATCAGGCCTCAATGATAATGCAATGGTGGGAGAGTTCCCCAAAACCGCTAGGGGTAGACAACGAGCAGGTGAGTGGCTTGAAATGGAGAGGCAGTTGGTCTTGAACTGTGGATTCCTGGTTGTTCTGGACTGCAGAGAAGAGATATTTGCGCTTCCATGCTTGAATGAAGAAGTTCGTGGCCTCCAGGTGATGGCCTTCATAGTACTTTAGAAGGTTGGGTGCTCCCTGAGAAACTACAGATGGAACTGCCCGCTGCCAGACCATAAGCATGTGGTTTGTGGTGATCTTCCATAATCAGCCCTTATGTCGTTCAAAGCAAAATCCCCTTTCTCTCTGCTTCCCAAAATCTTACCTCTAGTATGAGAGCATTGTCCCCTGCAGCTCCCAGCCCCTGGAATGGCCTTTCTGTGCATCACCCACTTATTAGCACACAATCTCATCCAATTTTAGATGAGAAAGGGTCTTTTCTTTCTCACTTACACCCCTTGGTTTCTCTTTGCTTGTGCTGTAATTCATTATTTAACTCTGTCACTGGGTTGTTTCGCCCTGGGATATGGTTTGTATGAAAGAGGCTGTATTATAAACCCTGCTGGCACTTTGCTTGGCAGCAATGTATGCTCTGTATGCTTTGCACTTTCCCAGCACACTGGAAAACCAAACTCTGCATTAGATGTAGCATGAAAAATCTCTGTGCAAACATTCTGACAAATGCTCTTGTAGTATTAAGCAACAGCTATTTTGGTAGCTCAAGGCCACTGTAACTACACCTGGGTTTAACTAAAGAGAGAATTCAATCTGGGGGGGATAGGCGAAATTAGTACTATTCACAAGTCACAGCCTCAAAGTCCTTTCTCCAATGGCTGTTAAAAGATTCTGAGATCTCTCAAATGTTGCAGAAGCCAGTGGTCATTATGTCTGTAGAATACATCATAGAATCAGGCACTGTGACCAAGAGACATCATAGTGAGCTGTCTAGAATAGGCATGTATGCACACCAGTGTCCTCTGGTGGATGGAATCTGTATTGCTTAATTGTGTGTCATAGGCCTGATACTGCTAACAACTAAGGGAGATCCTCTTTCGGCTTTAGTGGTGGAAGGTTGTTGTGATAATTGGGTCAACAAATTTACCTTAATTATGAGCTCAGTTATAAAAAATTATATAGAAGTTTTATAAGATGTTACAATAACCTACAATAACAGATGTTGATGGAAAGTAGGTCATGTTGCTTTCAATAATGAATGTTATAAACAGGTGCAAGAGAACCAGACAAAATTAGTCTAAACCAAAAGGCCATGTTAATAGTTCTTGAATCATATGTTGAAATCATGCAGAAACATGATTCTGACATGACAAGAAAAATCATAAAAACAGAAGCTGTAGAACCGGAAATGAACCAAAATTGCTTTGTCAGATATTAGGGCTAACTGGTGAATGCATTAATTAAAGGGTGGTGGGCTATGCCAGCCCAGCCATCGTCCCTTTTTGGGTCCTTAAAGAAAGAGGCTTTGGGTGGAGACTATGAAAGAATAGAGGGAAGCTACTGGAGTGAGCTTCACCAGTATGGCTGCCACCTGCACTGTTTCCTGGGAACAAGAGCTCCAGCTCAGCTTAGCTAGCTTCCTCTCTTTTACTTTTGCCATCTTTGGTACTACCTAAAAGACTGTCAAATCAAGGGAGGGTTTCTTCTAAAACTCTCTCCAGCTAAAGGGAAAGGGAACAAGGGATGTTGTTAAAATGAAAGCCTGACTTTCCACTTTACATTTCATATGCGTTAACTGTTTTTCTTTCATTTCGGCATCTTTAATAAAAGGTTAAAATTATTTTTAATGGTGTGATTGGCATGGTACTAAGCAGGCTGAGGTCTCTGTATACCAAACCCTGAACCTTGTTTAATGTTGGACACTGACTGGGCTGTATTAACATATTTGGGCCCCCCATTCCATCTAAATTAGTACAACAGCTCTATCTGTTTTTAGAGCAGAAGGAGGTAGGTCTGTCCCTGCTGTTGTACTGAAGCTCTGAGGGGACACAGTATGCAGCACAGTGATAAGACCAAGGATTTGTTAAGGTGCTTCCTCTTGAGGGGAGGTTTTGTAACCATCCCCTCACACCTCTCCCAAACCTGGTGAAATTCACCTGACTTGAAGGATCTGTTACAGACTAAAAACTCAGGTCAGGTTTGCCAAATGTCAGGAATGTGGTCCAAATCTTAAAGGATCTCTAGCTGGAACCGTGGCACAAAGCCTGTGAAAACCTGTGCTTTCACCAGGTGAGAATCAGCAGTTTTGGCTGTGTTTCACTCTGAAGCTGAAATTGTGACTTGGGTTGAGTGCTCACCCCACACAATGTCCATGCTTTGCACAGTTCTAACTTGAATGCCAGAGATGTATAATGTGGCTTTACAGCAGGCCTATCAACTATGTATTGTCAAGTATTTAAAGGATGTGAACACTGCAGAAGGAGGGTGTATAAAGATCGATGTGATGAAACAGCAACAGAAAACTTGGAATGAATATCAGGAAAACTTTTCTTTATGGTAAAATCAAACAGCCTGAAATAATCTCCTAAATGAAGCAATGACAGTTCCACTTGCCTGATTTATAAATGAATGGACAACAATCCTCCTGTTGTCCCCCAGGGATGGAATAATTCCCCAATTAATTAATTAACACCTTGCAGAGGTGTTAATGGCCTACTTCATTTATAATAGTCCCTTGCAACACATGTTAACTATTATGTTTAACAGTCTGTTCCACCCTGAATTTAGCTGTGACACTGTGAGTACCTTTCCAAGACATGGAGAAGAACTCCGTGGAGCTGGAAAGCTTGTCTGTCTCACCAACAGAAGTTGGTCCAATAGAAGATATTACCTCACCCACCTTGTATCTCTCTTAATTCCCCAATTGGTCTTTTCCCATCAATAATTTCTAGGAGTCTGTATTGTTGTGTTGTCCAAAAATCTTTGGAGTCATCAGGGTTGTTAGAGACTAAATAATGGCCTGTTGCAATCCAGTGCCATCCTTCAGCTTTTGCCAGCAGCAAATATCACCTGGGCATCTTCATCATGATGCAAGAAAATGCTTCCAAGCAGCCTTGTTGACAGGAATTGTGAGGATTTAAGGGAAAGCATAACCGTTTCAAGCTGTCATGCTGCATTAATGTCTGTTGGCTCAAACAGCTCCGGGGAGATGAATTCAGGAGAGCGCTGCAGAAGCAAGCAGGAAGAACCAATTGGTGGGTGGCTGTCATAATTGCCCGAATCCTTTGGCATGGGTCAAGGGAGGGACTTATTGGTGGGGAGGAGGAGTGATCTGATTGGGCCAGTGACATGACTGGGACTCTGGATTTGAGTCTTGGATAAATTCCTGACTGTTCTTCCTCTTCGTTACCCTGCAATACCCAGCCAGCATGGATTGATGATTTCTGTTCATCTTGGGTGAAACTCTGCACATCTTCCCAGCACCAGTACAAGGCCTAGGCACAACTGAGGACCTGTTCTGAAAGGTTTTGATGGGACTTAAGTGGTACATAGGCCTTGAGCTGCTCCTTGCTCAAGAGTGAATTTCACCCCAGTGAGGAAAATGTGGGGATGGACAAGTAGTTTGGTGCTGTGTCTATTCCTGATAAAACACGTTTATGAAAATCTACATGGGAATTCAGCATGGCCCTTGAGCAGCTGGTGACTTGTTGCTTTGCTTGATGTTACCAAACTATGGGCACCCTGCAAATGAAGTTGTCTGCTGCTCTCTCTGATTTGTTAAGCGGTCGAGAAGAGATCAAGCAAAACAATTAGTGAGAGTTGAAATAATTCCCAAGTCAAATGCAACTTTGTGCTTGGGGAGGCATAGAGCCCTGGATGCCAAGCAAAGTACGTTCCCAGAAAACAAAGTAGCCTTGCTACTAAAAGATTCCCCTTTCCCTCCCCCAAAAACCTTCTGGAGCCAACAACAAATAACCTCAATCAATATTCTCTGCATTTTGAATTTTGTTTTGCTCTTTGTTGATTTAAATATAAACTTTCAGGTGATTTTGGCCCTCGAATGGGGAATAAGCAGGCCCCCCCTTGAGATGAGGTTGAAGTATTGTGGCTGGCTTCTGAGGGGGACTTGATATGCTGCAAATGTGCTTGATCTCTGACATATTTGAATGGGAAGGTGGCAAGCTGAAGTCAGTTCTGGCATAATGATGGCAAATGACTGAGCTGAATAGCAAGCAGAGTTGCTTCAGATATGTTCCGAGCGGAGGTTGGACCATTGGTTGCCTCTCTGTAACTGTTCTTTACTTAGGCAGAATAGAGCTAGACAACACCCTCACTTGTCCTAGCAGGTGAAAATAAATAAATAAATTAAATGAAAAATTGAGCTGCTAATGTGGCTCACAATTCACTGATCTATTGATCATCTGTCCTCTGCTACTCCAGCCACGAATGTAGCTAACGCTCATGCCTCAGGGCATAAATGGATGGTCTTAGGGTCAGGAAGGAATTTTTCCCTCCCAACCTCCAGTATTTCACATTTGTGAAGTTGCTTGGGAGAAGGGGTGGTTCACCTTCCCCTGCTGTGTCTGGTGTTGACTGCTGCTGGACTAAATAGACCGATGGTCTGATCCACTTAGATACCTCTTGTGTCCCTGACTCTCTCTCTCTTTTTCTAGCTCCATTCTCTGTCTCTTCTGTACTACCTCGCTTTAATCTTTGTGCTGGAAAAATATTAGGGATTGCTTGGAGGGTCTATAGCTTCAGCTCCCCGGTTTGAGTGTTGAGAGAGCCATCCATGCAAATACGGCCTCTTCTACTTCATGTGACAATTCTTTGTCACAAAGTCCTTCGTGGACACCGATGAATTTCCTATTGCTGTGGATAGCATTTTAAGGCTGATGTGGGTGTTAGAAGGCAGACGGGGTTCAGACTGGACTACACTTCAGCACATAAGTGTTTGCTGTGTGAAGTGATCACGTTGCTAGAGACCTCTTGTTTTTTCTGATGCTCACTTCAGCAAAACCAGAGAGCTAAATAAAAAACCCTCACAACCCCACTGATCATCAGTGATGTGCTGCTGTCTTACATCTTGCCACAGCTTGTTACAAGCCACTTTGCAGAGAGTTTAATATTTTTTTTTCTGCACTAGGCTAGAAGGGGAGTTGAACTTTATCAGGAGTCAGACATTTCCCAGCTATTATTTTGCAACCTATTGGAGTGGCAGATCAGGAGGTGGGAACCCAGTTATGCAAACAAACGCACGTCACTCCTGCACAGAAATAGCTACAGTATATGTGCACTAAGGTGGAAATGAAGGCCTTGGATACGCATGCAGCAAACAGAGGAGGAAGGAGTACGGGGGCTGCAATGTTTTGTTCAAAGCCTCCCAGGAGATATTTAGAGAACACATTCTTTCTGGAAACAAGCAGAGGATTACCGCTTACCAGTTCAGCAGTGTAGGAGTTGTTATTGCCTTTCTTAGGGAAAAAAGGGGACCAGGTTTTTGACGGAGATGATGCATTGTTCTAGGGTGTTAATTGCTTTAAACAATGGTTTTCCACATGGTGTATGTAGAAATAACTTCTTGCTTTATTTATCTGTTTTTTCTGCCCCCCGCCCCCCCCCTTGTCAGTCAATCGCCAGACCAATGCAGGATTGTTCCCTAATGCACTGTCGAGTCTAGTTCTCAGAATCCCAAGTGACAAGGCTCTCGCCCCTTCCCTTAGGAGACTATTCCACAGCTCACAGTCATGAAGTGTTTGTGAAATTCACCTTACATTTTTTTCTTTTAGTTTTAGTCTTTGTTGTTTATATATTATTACATTAATATATCTTTAATAATTTCTTGTAGTACATTGTTCAACCATTGCATGACTTTGTGCACTGCACAGAGTTCCAGGTCAAGATGTGGTGGTTACTGGTAAATAAAAGAAACAAAGCTGGAACTTGAGCTGTAGGGAACTGCTGTTTGTGTCTGTTGTCCTTCCTTTAATAAATGTCTCCTGCTTAAAGGGACCTGCTATTCCCTATGTCATGATACTCTTTAAGGTCCAGCCAATAGAGGGTGACCTAACCCTACAAAGCTGAGCAAGTGTGTGACATCTGATGCAGTAGAGCACGGGTTATCAAACGGGGGGTTGGGTCGCAAGGTTATTACATGGGGGGTTGCGAGCTGTCAGCCTCCAACCCAAATCCCGCTTTGTCTCCAGCATTTATAATGGTGTTAAATATATTTTAAAGTGTTTTTAATTTATAAGGGGGGGTCATACTCAGAGGCTTGCTATGTGAAAGGTGTCACCAGCAGAAAAGTTTGAGAACCACTGCAGTGGAGGGAATATTGCAGAGGTTCAGATAATTTGAGAAGACTGGCTTAAGTAGCCAGACTTTTGAGCCCCTGTTAGAATAGGCCAGCTTTTTTTTGGATATCCTCCCCTATCCTCACTTATGAAATCAGCATCTACAAAAAATCCCCACATCAAAAGTTGACTATTCCCAGACAGCCTCGGACATGTATAACTGTTTGGTGATGAGTGAACCTCCTAGATATTAAGAGGTCATCGAACGCTATAAAACCAAGCCTTTTGCAAATAGGATTTCTAGCCATTGTGATGTCTGGGGCTGTGCCAGTGGGAACACTGCAGTTTTCTCAAATAGCTGACCCCAGCTGAAAATCAGCATGCAAAACTACACAGAGAAAGGGGAGATTAGTCCTGATTTATTGGCCTGTCAATTAAATGAGAGCACCAGGATTCTCGCCGCATGGCTGAGAGATAAATAACATGATGACAGCAAAGATCAGCCATATCACTATGTCTTAAATGCAACTGCTCACTTCTATACATTTGTATTAATTAAAGTATTCATACATCCTGCACACTTCAACATCAATTTAAAAAATTATTTTGAACCATTGCCAGGGGACTACGTTGTTACAACATCTACTTTCCCTCCATCTATTAGCAGGAAGAGGCTAACTGAGGAAATCGCAGGCAGATTTAATTGGGGACAGAAGGAAGTCATGGAGGGGAGGAGAGATGCAGAACACAAAACTAGGTCAGAAGTTTGATGGTAGGTAACTCTTGCTTGACACTGGAAGACTGAGCTGAATGAAGGTTTTCTTTTTTTTAGGGAGCCTTGAATTTGCTGCAGTTACAGCATTAACCAGTAATTGGTTGTGATGCAAAAGGAGTTTCCACAGTAACTTTATATAACATGCCGCATACAGATTGACATGGTCGCAGGTTCTCTGCATGCCACAGGGTGTGTTACCAGCTATTCATCACTGGGAAAGAGCAGGTCAGGAATCCGGAGCTTCAAGTACCATGTATGGGTGGGCATATGTGCACCACTGCTCTCTGTGAGAGGGCATGGGTCAGGTGTGGTGTTCATGCATGTGTGGGAGGAGGTATACCCTGCTTAATGGGTCTCACACCTTAAGTACTGTGCCATTATGGTACTCTTCTGTCCTACAAGTCCCAAGTTCTACTCCCCTTGCTGCAAAGCCTGCGTTTGAGCCAAAAACAACAGTGTCCATTGCTCATGCCTGCAGCCTGATTCTCCAGGAACAGTTCTGAGGTGCTCATCAGAAGCACCACAAAAGTCAATTTGGTAGAGAGAGCCAGGGCCTCAGTGTAAAAAGCTTTCACACTTGCCCGGGAGGAGTTGCCTGTGTGACAACATGAAGCCTTTTATCAAGGAAGAAAAGAGAGCAGGAAGGAGGGTTTACTCTGATTTGAAGCCCATATTAGGTGTAAGCCTGGGGGAATTAGCGTTAACATTTCATTTCAGCTTTTTTCCTTTTCCTTTTTTTGTACAACTTGCATTTTTGTGCTGTCAGACTTTGATGGTTTTATGTAACTGTTTAAAAATTGAACAAGCTTCTTAACTTAGATTTGGCACAATATATATATATTGCCTCTCTCTCTCCCTCTCATGCACATTAAGAATAAAGATGTTGGAGCTTAGGAGACTTTTTCTATCCTCTGATGTCAGCCCACCTGTCGCAGTTCACAAAGCCACTTCCTTGAGGACTCTTTTGGGTACATTCTGTTCCAGCACATGATGCTGTACCTGCAGCAGTCCCTTGGGTGGTCTTCACAAGAGAAATCCAACCAAGAGATTCATCCTGGGGAAAATGCAAGCTAACATGTCAGGGGAAACATAAACCAGAACACACATGCAATGGCAAAGAGAATCCTAGAAAGCTGTAAAGATAAAAAGAAACCTGAGTGGTGGTGGATTGGCAAACTAGAAACAAGGTTGCAGTACAAGATGGCGGCAAAATGTGAATTTGGGTTGGGTGCACAGAGGCAGCCCGTCCTGGGACAGGGAAGCAGACGCACCACAAAGGAGGGCTCAGTGGAGAGCACAACGTGGTACAATCTCAGGCCCCTGTTTGCCAGCAGCATTAGAAAGACTGAAGGAAAGTAACAGAACAACAAAAATTAAGGGGCAGCATGGCCTGTCTTTGGAGGAGGAGAGAAGGAAATATTTATAGTCTGGTTAAACAATTACTAGAATGACAGGACAGGATAAGGGCCTACAAGGAGCAGAAAGGAAAGAGAGGAATTATCTAGGATGGCATGCAGTGGTATAAAACAGGAGTAAAGGGGGATGAAGCTAAGAAGGGGAAAATGTAGGCTTTGCTTCAGAAAAAATGCTACTGGCCAGCTGATCTAGGAATATGGAAGATTCTCCCAAGGGAATGGTGGAAGCCCCATTGCAAGGGACATTTAAACTAGAAAACATCTAGCAGGGAACCAACCTGCACTGCCCCCTGGCGGGGTGGTCGGGTGGCCTAGATGGAATGAAAACAGGCCTCTTTTCTCACTTCTATGAGTGACAGAAGAGGGTAGCTGGGAAAGGAGCTGAGTCCTATGCAGAGCAGCTGGAGTGGACTTGGACTCAAATTCTTGGAACCCAGATATTGCCCCAACTCTCCTCTGCTATGGCAATGACATCAAGCAGAAGCCCCCTCCCAAGAGCCAGAGACTTCCTACCAAACCAGCTGTAGTGATGGGGGGAGGAGGGGAATACCATCAGAGACCACCTACACAGAAGTCAGTAGCTACCACTCTGCGGTGTGCAGGATAAAAAAAGGATGGCAATTTGGCTCAGTTGTGGCAGAGCAAGTTGGCTGGGGCACCTGGACATGAGAGAGCAAAGCAGTGTTGCCAACTCTTGCAATTTTACCTCAAGTCCTGCAATATTTGATGTATTCCTTAAAACCCCAGCTCCTGGAGTAATGTGATAACATAAAGGTGGTGGGTTTTTTTTAAGGAAAGCTAAGCAAGTTTCTAGCCAGGATAATTGGAGAGGAAAGTTTGAAAATAGGTACCCGCTAGAGGCTCCAAAAACAGCAGGCAACTAAAACCCCACAATTCTTTAAAACCTTGTGGATTTCTAAGCCAAACTCGTGATTTCTGAATGCTTGAGTCTGGCAATTCTGGTGACAGGATGGTTTGGGGAAATCAGTAATAAAAAATGAGTTTTGCACTTTAACTCCTTTGCTTATATATTGTCCGTCTGCTACCGTTTGTCTTGTTGATTTGGCTTGAGTGCTCCTTGGAGCAAGGATTGTTGCATACGGTTTATGAAGTGCTGACCACATCAGAGCCTGAATCCTGAGTGGGTCCTCTGAGTGTTACTTGATAATATCATTATCATCTCTAGCTTGGACTATTTCGCTCCCACCTGGGAGACACATGCCACTGGGCTGATTACTCTCCAGCACATGCCACTCTCCCTGGAAGCCATGGGCAATATCAGAGCTTGGAAATAGACCAGCTACAGACAAAAAACGTCTACTGTTTTAGCAGGACATGACCCATCCTATCCTCCTCTCCAGGAATAGAGGAAAGTTCAGTCTGAGGCATGGACTAATTCCACAGACACCACTTTCATCAGCTCCTTTCTACTCATTAACCCTGAGCATCCTACTTCCTGTGATGCTGGGATGCCAGAGATCAAATCTATGGTTCATTCTGTATAATAATACTAGCACTCTCTGCTGTATTTTATGTAACATGACAGGACACTTCAATTTTCCTGTCTGTCTTTCTCAAGCCAGGAAATCACTAAAACTAGACGAAACTGTCCCACACCCTCTGCTGGACAAAACAATGCCAGAGATGCTTCACCAACATTAACAAATTAAACCTCACAACAACCCGCTAAGCATTATGATCCCCCTTTTACAGATGGGGACACTGAGGCAGAAAGAAGTGAGAAGTCTCACCCAAGTTCACCCAGGGAATCAGGAGGGCCAAACTCCTGCTGGAAGAGAGAGAGAGAGAGAACTTGAATTGGAACCTCACTATGGGAAGGAGGACTGGGGACTTTCTAAGGGAGGGGGGAGAGAGAGAGACTCTGGGTTGGAGTCTGGAGAGTTGGAGTCTGGAGAGCTAGACTGTGTAAGTAAATAAATGGGACCTCAGGAGGGGAATGCTTTAAATTATCTTTGGACTGGTGGTGTGCAGGTCTCCAAGGATCCTGAAAAGGGGAAACCGAGGCAGGGAGCTGCAAAGTAGCCTCCACCTCAAAAGAGGTGATGGCAGGTGGAGGGGTTTTTAGTACACATTTTCAATAGAACCCCCTTGAAATTTTAATTTTTTTCATTCTTTTTCTCTCCCAGGGCAATGTGAGGTGCTGGGATTTCACAGAACCCTTCCAACATCCCCAAATCCATCATCCCCAACATCCCCAGCTCAAGAGACAATAGCCACCCTGCTTTCCTTACAAACATTGTACATAGTCATGATAACTCAATACCCCTCCTTGTGTCTTCTGCAGACACAGCTGGTAAGGATTAAGGAAGGAGAACCTTTGCAGGAACAAGTAATAATTTGAAGACTTGCTGATTTCCCCATGACAAATCTTGATAACTATCCTACTTAGCAACAATTCTACTTCTCTATCTCTGCCTCTCCTCTGTCACTTTTACAATTTGGTCAGGATATTTGTCGTGAAAATATCTTAATTTTTGCCATGTGGATCTAGTGCTTTTGAAAGTTCGTCTCTTGTAGATTGAAGTTCTGTATCCACAGAACATGTGCAGTGTGGCCAGTGGTGGTGCAGGCTTCCCCACAGTGCCCCATTGCCTTGATTCAAACCTGACTTGGACATGGGGGAGGGATAGCTCAGTGGTTTGAGCATTGGCCTGCTAAACCCAGGGTTGTGAGTTCAATCCTTGAGAGTGCCATTTAGGAATCTGGAGCAAAAATTGGGGATTGGTCCTGCTTTGAGGTCCTTTCCAACCCTGATATTCTATGATTCTATGTTTACTGTTAGAAGTGGCTCCTGCAAGATGCATTCAACCCTTGGTCTCTTAAAGTCTGACAAGAAAACTGCCATGTGTAGACACCTGTCCATCGGGAACTGGCCTGAGACTCATTTCATGTAGTCTTGCAAGCAGGGTCTTTGATGCTTAGGAGGCCATCTTATCCGACTGATTACTCACCTCTTGAGTTCAAGCCTTGTTTTGTGGCATCATAGTCTACCCCAGAGCAACTCATTGTGCTGTGATAAACAGGGTTATTCTGGTCTTAGCTGGTGACCTGAGCCGGGGGGGGGCCCTATGTAGCAATGATCCTTTTTCATGCAAATTTTCCTAGCAATAAATGAAAAACAAAACAAAAGAAACCCAGGGAAAGGAGAAATACCAAACAAAGTATTGTAGTGAACTGGGGTGAGTTCATTATTGCCTTCTACTGGATGGAATCAGAACTGTCCAGACGAGTTTCAGAGTTGGTGTTTGAACACCTCCAAAACAGTTCCACGAATAAGAAGTTCAATTCATGTTGACTTTACTCCCTCTCCTCTTGATGTTACTCCCCTTGACTACCTGCTGCCTGCAAACTCGGTCACTCAGAGTTAGCAAAAACAGCAGATTTGTAACTAATGGAGAAATAAAGAGAGAGTGGACTTTCAGCTCAGAGACTCAGATGTCTGTACATGAAGCTTGATTCTAGGAGTGCTTCTCATTAGCTGGGCTCCAATCCAGTAAGGCACTTAGCACATGCATAACTTTGGGCATGTGTCTTCAGTGGGACTATGTACATGCTTGTTTTTTAAATATCTTTTACTTGGGTGGCCATGTGGCTCTATCCCTGTTGCTGCTCCAGGAGTGTTGCCATAGTACCAGTCTCTGGAAAACTCGGAGAAAGAATCTCAATTTTGAATTTGCCTTGCTGAATTAGGATTCCAGGCAGGGAACAAGTAACAATACTTGGGAAATTGGGCAGACAGGCTGAAATCAATGGGGCTAGGCACCCAAATACTTTTGAGAACCTGGGTTTTTGATTCCTATCAACACCAGAATCAGGAGGGTTGAAGTGACTCTGGTGGTTGTCACCACAGATGCTTTCGGGCTATCTTAGCCATGGGTTCAGCACATGAATCAAGATCCAATAACCTTGAAACCCCCTGAGTCTTAGTTCTGTAATGTGACTGCAGCGGGTGGAATTGATTGATGCCCACTCTCCCCCACACTTTTTTTTAAAGGTCTCGGTCTAGTCAAAATTTTCTCCTGCTTGTTCTTAGGTGAGATGCTGCAGTCCAGTTTCTGACAGTGATGCGTTGCATCTTAATAAGCCTGGGAGAATGACTGTCTTTAAGAATGGGATTAACTCCTATTGGGGCATTGTGGAAAGGAATTAAAAAACAAACTTTGCCATAGTGAGCTGGACACACAACTCTCCAGGGCCATTGATCAGCCCTGGCAGTGACTAGAATTCAGGAGAGCCTCATAACACCAGTGTGCTCTCACAGAAGAGGAGCTGAATATAGATTGCAGAGGAATGTGGCGGGGAGAGATGATCTGTAGAGACAGCCCTAATGTAATGACAGTAGTGCTGTGCTTTGGGCAGGGATCTTCCTTACTGACGG
The DNA here is from genome assembly GCF_965152235.1 of Eretmochelys imbricata. Lineage (NCBI taxonomy): Eukaryota > Metazoa > Chordata > Testudines > Cheloniidae > Eretmochelys > Eretmochelys imbricata. Next base: position 80,855,091 of record NC_135580.1, read on the forward strand.
ATTCCCACCTGCCAAATGGAACAAGAAACAAAAGTTATTGCACACTTCAGCTAATGCAGTCAAAGGTTTTAACGTCATCCTGCCTCTAATGATTTCAGTTTTACTTTCAGCACCTAAATGTTTGTGGCATAATGCCATGATTGCTAGTGGATTTACACCAGAAAGTCATTTGGCCCCTGGATTCTTATTGTGAGTGGGTCTGCTGAGTTTATAGGATGTTTGTGAATTTCAAGTGTCTCATCTATAACCCAGAGGGAAAACCCTTTCTCAAGAGCAAAAGGGGAGTTCATTCTCTGTCCTGTGCGGTCCTTAAGACTACCTGGGTGGGTTCCAGGATAGAACCATGGAGTACAGGTCCAGATTTGGCTTCATATCTTAATCCTATCCAAGCTCAGGGGTGTTTGGACCCATGACAGGCCTGAGCTGTGTAGTTCAGATCTGAACATTTCCAAAGATTGGGGGGTGCAGCACAAGTTGGATCGAGTATTCTTCTTTGGCCCCATCTTCGAACCACCAAATGTCAAGATATTGATGGTTTGGATGATATGGAATGTTTGCCTAGCAAGAACTGGACAGAGCCCCATCTGTTCATTTCAGGAAGCCACTGAACAGTTGTCAGATGGGGGTAATTTTTCATCACTCCTGAACTGAGTTGAATTTGAGCCAGTGACCTAGAAGTGAAGAGCAAATGAATCCCATTACAATAAAACACAAATGTCTCTCTCAGGAGAGCGTATCTGGGACAATCCATCTAACCTGAAAGGGATTTCATTTTTGGAAGCTTTTTCCTTTTTGTTATGGTAAGACTGGGTTTCCTTAACTGTTGTTTAGTGTTTTGTGTATCCTGAGTAACTGAAGCTCTCGGAATACATTTTAAAAGAGCCTTACTAGAATATTTATGCTATTGAATAGTAATTGGAGTTGAGAGCAAGTCCTTGATCTTGTCTAGGCAGAACAGGTATAACAGGTTTCCAGCATCTAGATGGTGGCTATAAATAGGCTAATATTCAAATATTGGTGTGAAATATTGTCTACAGATGAGGAAATCCGGAAGCACATACTCTGGCAACCAGCTCATCGTTTAATGAAAAGTGTTCCATTCCTGGGATTTCTACGTGCTAGTTACCTGAAGAAATGTGGGTCAAAATAACCACGAGAAAAAATCATAGTAACGTCCTCTGATTTGAAAGGCAGAATGGTTAGCAGGACAAAGGGTTTGGTGATGTAAATGCTGCATTATACAAACAACAAATATATTGTCCTTACGGCATCTTTCAGTTGTGGATTTTCAAGTCCTTTGTAAGCACTAAGTCTCACAACGCTCCAGCAATGTATGCAAGTATCAGTATCCCCATTTTACTGAAAGTGAACTGAGGCACAGAGACATTAAATTCACAACTTGCGAACATGGGTGCACAAATATACCCACGTTGATTTATAGGCCCCAAAATAAGGAGCCCAATATTTCAAAGGTGTTGAGCGCTTGCAGCTCACTGAAGTTATGTCAGGGACCTTGGCATCTCTGAAACCTAGATCTGCCTCCATCACTGCTCGATCGTGGCATTTTTCCATGCTGTCTGGCTGCGCTAATAAGTACACTAGGCCAATGACTAAGGGCCCAGTTCTGCAACTGTTGTTCATGTAAAGTCTTACTTATGCAAGTACTCCCATTGATTTCAGCAGGTTTCTCCATTTGAGTAAGAATTGTAGAATCAATAGATGTGTACGATATGAGCAACAAACCCATCGTTCGGATGTGAGGTTCTATGTGAATGGGCAGGCTGGGCTTCTAGGGTCCGAGGCCAATTACTCTGGGCCTTGAATGAAAGGAGAAGAATCACTGATTGAAGCCAGCAGCCAGTTTTCTCTCATATGCCACCAGCAGTGCGTTGCACAATGTTTACTCAGGGCCGGAAAAGAGAAATGGTTTCAAATGCATTTTCTGTTCTGAGTTTGCTACTGCAAACATGGGGCAGCAGACATTATAATCTACAGGTACAGAATGAGATTATTCAACCCTTCTCTTATCATAACCCTTTACACAAATTACCTCAAATCAGTGACTGAAGTAGGTAGGCGACATCATCCCATGTGACAGATTAGGAAATTGAAACACAGAGAAGCCATATGAGTAGCCTAGAGTCACAGAGGAAGGTAATGGCAGCACTGTGAATAGAAGGTGGGTCTCCTGACTCCCAGTATCTGGGTCACATGGTTCTTTCCTGTACATGAACTGCAGATTTTCAGAACATCCTAGGACCAAATCCTGTTACAGGAACTAAAATTTATTTAACTTTGGGCCTCTACTTTCTGACTATCAAGCCCAAAGTCATTATCTACTTTAAAATTGCACCATTGCTATCACCAGTTCAACTCCACCCCCTGTTCAGGGTAGGTTTATATGAGAGGATACTTAAAATGCTGTTGACTGGTACCTGTCTACACTAGCCTAGCATTCCTGTCGTTGGGATCACTGGTGGAGTGGAATGCGGGCCAACAACAATGGGAAACTTTAGCAAAACTTCCTATTGTGGAGAGGGGTGATGTCAGGAGTGGGTGCATTTCCAAGCAGAGGCAAGCCTTTGTTCTGCCGCTAGGATTCCCAGAGACAACTTTTAATAGTCAGGAAGAAAATATTCAAATTCAGTTTTGCAAAAATCTGCCCCTTTAAAAAACTGACATTTCTGGAGTGGCACTATCTTAACATCGCTACACTACCTGTCAGTTGTGGGGTGTCCTTTGCATATTTTGCGAGTGCCTGAATCTTCAGACTCTCAGTAGTTTGCAGAACATCTGTATTTGTTATAACTTTTGGAATGCCCGACTCTCTGCACTACCTCTAGGTCTTAGTGTCATCTCTAGACTTTTGGTTACTATGTAGTCATGGTATCAACCAGAACAATTGTTTTAGAAATGAACAGACAGCGAAAGCTCTTAAGCCATCTCTTCATTGGCTGTCGGAGGGGCCATCTCATGGTGGTGGCACTGTGAAAGTGGATCTTGAAGATATGTTGTGATCTTGTGGGATTTATTGGTGTTGGCCCTCACGCTGTGTCCAAATTCCAGTGGAAATTTTATTACCTAAAATTCCCTCCCTTGGCCCATAATTATTGGTAGAGGAAATGTATTAATCCCTTGCTGACCGAAACCATTATATACACTGTTTAAACAGCTGCTGTGTTCCATCGCAGAGGTAGCTGGGCTTCAGCACTGAGTACAGCGATTCCCACCTCTTTTAAATAGCTTTGGGATTCTTTGGGATGACAGGCATTATATAAATACAAGTAATTATCATTATCATTAGAACAGCCTCAAAATATTTCTGCTCACATAGCCTCAGGTAAAGAACTAATAAAGAAAATGAACTGCAAGGGAGCTTGCTCCTGCGTAATTAAACCCATCCGTGTTTGCACGACAGATGAAACAGGAATATTTGACCTGTGCTGTCTGGCATCTCAGCACAATCGCTTTCCAGTTGGGACTCAAACACTTTTGGGTGATATAATCTCTTCCTACTCCTTGTGCTGCAATTCTTTAAGACTCTCGCACCTTGTTGCGCTTAGCAAAGATTGGGTGAAGTGGAGGGTTGTGCCCTATAGGTCAAATCTATCCTTGGTAAAACCTCATTGAAATCACATTTGCTCCATTGACAAAGAAAAAGGTTTCCCTTTCTCTTTGTCAAATGGCTTATTTTTCAAATTCACCCAAGGATCTGAATGTGAAGTTAGGTTCTTTGTGGCTCATGAGTCATCACCAGAGTTGTATTATAGCACTACTAAAGGTGTCCATCTGTATAGAGACTTACAAGACCCTAGTTCCTCCGTGGAGTACACCTAGGCGCTAGCTCTGCAAGGACAACTTAGTAAACAATCTGTTGGTGATCATGTCAGAATAGACTCATTCTTCCATAGCAGAGCTGGCTCAGCAAGTCTAGCTGGAGTCTTGTGAAATAGAAGATCAGAATGATTTGCTGTGGGTTTTTTCATTATTAGTATTATTAATTTATTTTTAGTAAAATGTATTTTCTTCAAAATACTGTAAATAACAATTTCCAATGGAATATTCAAATCAATATTTTAATGACACAAATATAGGCCAAAATTTTCAAAAGTGGACACTGATACTGAGTGCATCAGTTCTGGGGTGTCCAACTTGAGACAGCTGTGGTTGGGCACACTGCTGTCTCAAGTTGGACACCCCAGAACTGATTGCTGGCCACTTCTGAAAATTTTGACTATCCTTTTAAAAGGACAGTACTCAAGTATTCTACAGAAATAGCCTGAAACACTACAATAACATTATTCGGTCCATTAGTCTTGAACACTGTAGTATATTTAATATGATAAAACCCCAGTTGAGACCCCAATCCTTGAATTCACTTAGGCATGTGAGGAACGTGAAGCATGTGAATGAAATGTGAACTGCTCATGTAGATAAGAGGATTGGGGCCTGAATGACTGTCTTTTGTACATAGCCTTGTGCTGTTCCACTTTGTTACATAGATATTACACTGTAGGTTGATGAATGATTCATGTCCAGATAGTGTGCAACACTCCTTAACTTCTGTTGCCTGGTACAAAGGTTTTAGCACCATTGTTTCTGTTCAGTTCCTATACGCATGTGGGGAGCGGGTGTCTTTGTGTTTCATTTTTGCCCTCTTGCATTTCAGTGAAACATTTCATGAGCTTTCAAGAGTCATGTTCATTCAACTTCTGGGCAAAGGTTTGGGTCAATGTTTGTTTTATGTAAATGGGTTTGTCCCTCTCCCTAGAGAGTAACTCTAAAAAAAATATGGCAATCAGTGCTCCGTAGTTTAAAGTTGTTGCCTGCTATGTTCAGTGGTAAGAACAATAACTAATACTTTGCATGCATATATTTAATATTGGTAATGTCTTTTTAATGTGGAAAAATCAGTTTAGAATTAATTTCGGAAGTGTCTAGTTGTCCATTGGGTGCCTGACAGTCCAAACCCTTTGAAACTTCAGAGCCGGCCGTGTGGCAGAAACACCAAAGTAATTCTCCGGACAAGATCAGCACATCACTCACTCCTCCCAAATGCAATGCATTAATCTGAAGCCTAACCAGAGGCCTGATCCTGTGACATACTGAGAATCTCTTGCAAGGGGCTGAGTGCTCTCAAGTCCCACTGCATCATTGGGAACTGAGGATGCTCAGCACCCTGCAGGAGCTACTCAGGACTTTGCAGGATTGAACCCTAACTGAGCACCTTGTGTTCTGACTTCCAGTTTGTGGAGGTCTTGGTGGCAGCAGCACTGTTGTGTTCCTCCTCTTTCTCCCCCACATCCCTGCGCCCTGCCACTGACTGTTGCATTTACACTTTTCATCTTCTGTTGTGATGGGTTCGAGGACTCAACTTCTACTGATGCAAGGAGAGGCTGCTCACTTTAATTCCCATTTACAGGGCTGAGAATGTGCCTCTCATTAATTATGTCATGAGCTCCAAATGTCAGTGAACCCTATGACCTTCCATTCCCCCCACCTCCAGTTGCTTAAAAGAAAAATGAAAAGCAACTTTGCCATCCAAGAGGGGTTTGCCCAGCCCTAGTGACTATGTTCAGATGCCACCAGTTGCAAGAAGCATGTGCAAACGACATCTCCTGCTTTTGCCTTTAGTGCAGCTCAGTTTATACATCTCGTCTTGTGAGCTCACATGTGTCTGTCACTTCAGGAGGATGGAGATTTGCATTATTAGTATTTGAGGTACCAGCAAAATAATAGAAAGAGTGGGTACTCATTCAAATCTCAGCTTTTACCTAATGAGGTGCTGGCATACACAAAGAGGTATCCATAGAGACATCTAGGATAAAGCAGCATTCTGAAATCATTTTTTTCCAATACATGCTACAGTGCTTTTAAGGTTCCTTCCTCACTCTGAACGCTAGGGTACAGATGTGGAGACCTGCATGAAAACCTCCTAAGCTTACTTTTACCAGCTTAGGTTAAAACTTCCCCAAGGTACAAACTATTTTACCCTTTGCCCTTGGACTTTTGCTGCCACCACCAAACATCTAACACCGGTTACTGGGAAAAAGTTCGTTTGGAAACGTCTTTCTCCCCCAAATCCTCCCAAATCTTACCCCCCTTTTTTTGGGGAAGGTTTGATAAAATCCTCACCAATTTGCATAGGTGACCACAGACCCAAACCCTTGGATCTTAAGAACAATGAAAAAAGCATTCAGTTTCTTAAAAGAAGAATTTTAATAGAAGAAAAAGTAAAAAGAATCACCTCTGTAAAATCAGGATGGTAAATACCTTACAGGGTAATTAAATTCAAAACATAGAGAATCCCTCTCTGCAAAACCTTAAGTTACAAAAAGACACAAAAAACAGGACTATCCATTCCATTCAGCACAGCTTATTTTCTCAGCCATTTAAAGAAAACAGAATCTAATGCATATCTAGCTAGATTACTTACTAAGTTCTAAGACTCTATTCCTGTTCTGTCCCCGGCTAAGCATCACTCAGACAGACACAGACCCTTTGTTTTTCCCCCCTCCAGCTTTGAAAGTATCTTGTCTCCTCATTGGTCATTGTGGTCAGGTGCCAGCAAGGTTATCCTAGCTTCTTAACCCTTTACAGGTGAAAGGGTTTTTCCTCTGGCCAGGAGGGATTTTAAAGGTGTTTACCCTTCCCTTTATATTTATGACAAGTGCCTACAGATTTTCTTAAGCATAATTTCTAACTGTTCATTGGCCCAACCCTAAACAGAAGGAATTGTGCCCAGAGGCAAAGAGAACCATCCTTAGAACAAGAGGTTGCAGGTTCTTGTAAATAAACAGGGACAAAACTGAACTGGAATCCCGAGCACAGGCTTTGAGCCAGGCACTCCTCCCGGCCTGAGCTCCACTGCCTGCAGTGAGAGCTGGGGGTGCCCAGCAGGTTTAAAAATCAGGCCACTTTTATTCAGATGCCTAACTGTGAACTGAGGTGTCTAAGTTTTAGCCACCTAAGCCTGGCAATTTTGGACTCAGTCCTGGTCATCCAGAGGAATCTGAACTTTTTCTCCATTAAACACGATAAACACTTCACTCACCACCAAAAAGCAGCTGTCTTTCGGGTAGAACATAGCAGCTGTTTGCCTGTGCACAGCAGCAGTACATTGTGGTTTAGGATAGATAATGAAGATGAACAAATCTATTTGAAACTCCAGCGGGATTTTAGGTAGGCAGAATACAATCTCCTAGGCAGGAACCTGGACAGATCTCCATGGCTAACTGTCTTAAACATGAAATAAAAGTTCTGGGATTTTTAAGACAGGTGGTCAGGACTTCAGCTTTGGATCTCATGCAGAAGGCATTACCGTGCACCATGGTGGTGCTTGGTTAAGTACTGACCTAGAGGAGCACTGGCCAAGCTCAGCCCTGCTTACCAGATGAGATCTAAGTAAGAACCCAGTCTATCGTGTCATAGTTTCTCAGCAAGCCTTCCTTCAAAGGTTTAGTATGCAGATCTGTCATGTGAGCCTTAGGTAGCCCTGGCATGTCATTCCAATGTAGCAAAGCCATGGGAAATACCTTCTGCTTTTTGTTCTAGGGAAAGGAAAGTATTTTGCTTACAGTTGCTCTTGGTAGTTAGTCTCTAGGTATTTATGGGATCGCTCCAGTATGGGAAAGTAGTAAATGAAGATGGTGTTGATTCCAAAGAGGGTCTGCACAACTTGAAGAAGTGGAGAGAGTTTAATGCTCATGAAAAAGGTGGTTCTGTAGTGAGTCAGGCCTGGAGACTGCACAAGAGAGGTAGAGGAAGATGGGCAGCGGCAATGCAAACCTTCATCTACTCTGTTACTCAGCCAACATGCCTCATACCTGAACTGGCGTCACCACGTGCATCCCCACGCACCTTTAAGAGCGTTTATCTTAACCATATGTGACCCCCTAGAAACACTGGAAATGCCACTCGCTGCATTCTGGCAGCCTTTTGCACTTGAATGACCCCTTCAAAGGCCTGCTCCAAGCACTGAGAGAGACTTACCTCAGATCATCCAGGGAAATGAGGACTTCCTTAATTCCATGAAAGGACGGGGCAGAGCTGCCAGTCACACAGCCCTAGACATGCTGCTGCTTTCCTCCTATGGTCTTGAGTTCACACCTTTCTCTAAAGATCCCATGGCTGAAGGCTGTCTCTACGTCTCTGCTAAATAGAATTGGCCAGTGTTCTGTTTCACAGGCCCTCTGTTCATATAAATATGACTCTTGATCTTTGACTGACTCTGTGCAGACCTCAGGTTATCTGTTGTTACAACACTGTGCTCGAAGAAGAAAAAGTTGGTTCTAACTCTCCTATTTCTTCCTGCCTCTTCTTTTCTTGCCTCATTCACTGAAATTTGTAGTTTCACAAAATCCAACATATCCAGCCTTGTTATCTGTAGCTTGCAGCCATGCTGGTTTTATTTTAGAGGTGATAAAATAGGTTCCTTCTTTACGAGAGCTGAGGAAATAATGGGGGAGGGGGGGAATCTTTCTCACGGACTTATGAGAATTCAGAAAGAAATTATGATTCAGGCACGTTTGCTACTCTTCCCTGGTCTCTTCCGCTGACTGTCTGAGCTTTATTAGACCAAAATTACTCACAAAAAGCAAATGTCAAGTTCCAACTAATGTATGAATATTCATCTACAGTGAGTCCTGAACTGCACACTCAATAGCAATATTTGATACAATTCATTACATAAGTCATCTGATTAGGGAACAAAATCATGAGACTTATTCTGGTCCAGGTTTTATGGCATAGAATAGGGAGATTGAAGACCAGGGTTCTAGTCTAGTCTTTGCTGCTGGCCCATTTTGTAAGCTTGAGCAATTCCCATTGCATCTCTGCACCTCACTTTCCCCATATTGTGGGAGATAATGAAGTCTTTGGCAAAACACTATGAGATATGTAGATGGGTAGTTCTGTATAAGTGCTAAGTAGATGTTCATTATGGAACTAAACAGCACCGTTTGAATCTTTGTCACAAACTGCTGTGAGCTATTCACCTGGGGGAAAAAAACCATCACAAATAATTTCTAATAGCTCATACATTCAAGAATGCCTGGATCTTTTGCAAATGGGAAAATGATGAAATTTACTGTTATTCTTTATGAATTATACACTTAGATATTCTGAGCACCCCTAATTCCTGAAATCAAGAATGGGGCCAGCACCTCTTGAAATATCAGGGGTTGTTCTCTCTTATCAGGGTATTCTTTTTTTAACGAATGTAGGGATTATTGGACCATTCTGGAGGGTCATGGTAGTTTTCCCAACTCTCTCTTAGGGGTGATCCCACCAGTGCAGGGTTGGAATGCATTGATTAGGGGCATTGTAATGGCAGCGTGCTCTGCTGATGCTGTCTGGGGATTCGAAGGAATTCGGTCTACAGGGCTGTCGGTCAAATACCTTTCACCAATGCTATATACTCTTCATGCAAAAATTAAATTGGTAGCTGCATCTCACTGCTGATTTAACATGAGTGTAGATCTTCACATCAAAGCAGGAAATCCAGGACCACTTCTGTGGATGGTGGCTAGAGTGATTAAAGCTGCTGCAAGGGCCCTACTTAAGCGCTCTCAGTTTGGCTAAATCCTGACGGTGCACTTAGTAGCTGCAGTTTAATATTTTTAGTAATTACATGGAAAGGGGGAAGGAAACAAAAAGGGAGTTGGCTGCTGGGGGGAAGAAATGATTCACACTTCTCAGGGCATTTGAAAGGAGCTGGCTTGTCTCTCCTGACAGCCTCATTTTTAGCACATTCCGGAGATCATTTGCTGTTATCTGTGATATCTGAATATTCAAGTCACTGTGGATAATGCAGAACTAGGTGGAAAAAAACCCATCAGCCTTCTCTCTGACATCAGTCTCCAGCTGACACTTTGTTTGGATTTCAGGAAGGGTTGTGGGGGGAGGGAAGGAGGAGGGTAGGTGAAGCCTGATTTCATGCTGAGCTGGAATTATGAAAGCTCAGAGGAACTGCAGCCTCACAGATCTTTAAATACACCATTACTGAAATCTCAGCGGAGAACACCTCCTCATCCCTCCCCCACCACCTCCGCTACGCTCCCTTCCCTCCCTCTAGATGCTGTGGCTGCAAGTTCTTTGATGTGCAGATATGACGCATGTTTCATTCCCTAATCAGATCCCTAATGGTTACAGAACAGGGAGCTTACACAATGCTGCAGAGGAATAGAGCGATGGGGGAGAGAAACAACTGAAGCAAGCAGGGGAATTCAGCGTTGTTATTTATGTGAGAGAAAGCAGCAAAATGCCATTGGGGGAACCCTCTGGACTGGCCCTTCAACTTCTGTAGCCCTTTGATTCTCTGGTCTTGCACAGATTTCCCATGGGGTCAATAGGAAAGAAGGGGAGGGGAGGCTAGTACTGGCATCTCACGTTTCTTGTGGTCCTAACAACCTTAAGTGTTGCGAAAGCCTGAGTCAGGCCCCTGAAATCATGATATCATGTTAAAAATCTTTATTTTTTTTAAAATATGTTTTGGTTTCCTTTTTATTGGCCATTTGATTTGAGCTTTTATGGGGTATGGGGAAGGTCACATTGTCAAGCTTGTTTCCTCATCACCATGAGGGCGAGGAACTTTTTTTTTTTTTTTTTTAAATAAAACTTTGATTTTGAACAGAATTCCATGCCTCCAGGAGCTGGGACTCTCAGAATATTGTGTGAAAGGAAAGTCCAAAGGTAGCAAAGGGCTTGTGTCACAAAATTCAGATTTGGATTTTGAAGTGAAATGTTGCTAAGGATCCTGGGGCTTTGGTTTAAGCCCATCTCTGTCCACAGCACTGGGTCAGACAGAACTAAGTGTATGTCTACGCAGCAACTGGGATTATGTTTCCCTACATGGGGAGACACACATATTCTAGCATTTTAAAAATAGCAGCGTGGCTGTGGCTGCATGGAGGATGGCTCGGGCTAGCTGTCTGAGTACAGTACTGCCTGACCCCCTGGGTGCATACTCAGGAGGCTAGCATGAGCCGCTGCCCATGCAGCTGTGGCCAGGCTGCTATTTTTAGTGTGTTCAATTGAGCAGAGCTAGCAAATATCTGTCTAGCTGCACTGGGAAGCACGCTCCCAGATGCTCTGTAGCTAGACCCTAACTGCAAGATCTACCTGTTAAATAAATAAATAAGATTATGCGGGTTTAACTCCCGTTGAGTTCACTGGCCTTACACTTGTGGTGACTTTTGGCCCTGTGACTCAAGACAAGAGAAGTTAATTCTGATTCCACCCTACAAGATATATCTGGTTGGAAACGAAGCTACCTGGGCAATGGAGATAGGGGGTTTAGTTCCTCTAAGCAGTTCCTAATGGAAAGAGAACCTTGGAGAGCTGTTCGGAGAAGGGGACATAGAGATTGCAGCTGCCCTGAGCTGGAGAGGAGGAGTGGAGTTTTAATCCAAGGATTTATACCACCCTCCTCACTGTGGTATCTGAAAACCTGAGATCTGCAGCATTGATTTGATTTTTTGTGTCATGCTTGCTGTGGTATTTGTTATTTATAACCTTGGATGGTGTCCCTTTTCTATTATAACAATGTCCCTTTGCTTCTGATTTGAAAGTGGCACTGAATACATTTAAAGTGACTTGGAAACTGTGTGTACACGCATGCACACACCTGATAGGGAATAGGGAGATGCTGTGGCTAATTTCCCACCAACGTGGAGGAGGACACGGTACCTTTGTGAAAAGCTGGAAATTTCCTTTGCTTTCAAAACAGGCCTTTAGCCCCAAAAGAGCAGCAGCTAAGAGCAAGGAGAGCCAAACTAATGCACACAGGGAGGGCCAGTGGTTTCCCGAGGAATTGAAATTAAGCGGGGGTGTTCGAATTTATGGTCAGGGCGGTGTCAAGGCCGATGAGGGGTGAGACTGTGAGGGTGAAGGTGGGCTGTGTGGCACCACAGTAAAAACTGAAAAATGTTTCATGACCATTTTATTAGATTTAACTCATGTTTTAAAATCACCACACAAATTAAAGTTGGCTACTCAAGCCTTCTATGAAGCACTAAGTCTACATCCTTCTTGGTTTCTTGTTATAATTTTGCACAACTTTGTTAATGAACTTCTTGAATGCAATGCGTTCATCTTTGGTGGCTTCTTGTGTGTCCGGTACTTCCATCCTTCAATTGATATGCTCATTAGTTCATTCACATGATCAGGCAGAAGGCTACTTCTTTCAGAACACAAAATTCTATTACATGATGAAAAAGAACGCTCAACTGTCGCTGTTGTGACTGGGAGTAGCAAGAGATGAATTCCTACTTCTTTCATCCCAGGAAAGAGAGCACAAAGATTGGGTCGAGCCACTAGTGGTGATAAAAAAGCAGTTGAAGTCAAATCTTCATTTATTCATCGTATGATATTCCACTCCGTGTTCAAATTCTCTATTCTGTCCTGATCACATGGCAGCCCCATTGCTGGTAGTGCCTCACTCCACTCAACTGTTGGTGTTTTATAGGACAGGGATCTGTAAAAGCTACATAGAGGTTGAGTAGAATCTAGAAGTCGCTGTTGTAGATTTTTTAAGAATCAAGTCTGTGTACTTTTTCAGTTGTCTTAACAAACACTTCTTGTTCTCTTCACTTAAGGATTCAATATAAATGCCTTCATTAGTCAACTTCTGGACTGAAGTCTTTGCTTCTTCCAGTACTTTTTCAATGGATAGCTCTCTGATTGATCCAAATGTAGCTTCTATTGCTGGACAAAGATCAACTACTGTTGTAGTAGATGCTTAGATGGCATTGTTTAATGACCCAAGTGGTTTCAACAGTAGACTTACAAGAGAGAGAATGGCAATAGTCTTCTCTGAACGTAGTAGTAAAAGTAATCCACCAGCCTCACTACTTAGATCCATCCCATCTTGGTAGATACTTTCCAAAGCCAGTAACAACGGCTGGAGTAATTTTAAGACAACAGCCAAGGATCACTCATGAGAAAGCCAGAGGGTTTTCCCAGGTTGGACTAATATGAACTTCAGTCCCAGTGTATCTTCTGTATTTTCCAAGATATTCAGTGTTTTTGGACTCTTGCTGAAAAAAAGAATATAATGAAGATATTAAATTTATAGCTTTTTAAATGTCTTTTGAAGACTCTGCAGCTACTGGCCTACCACTGACATCAAGATAACGTACACAATGACTTGATGCCCATTTGCATTGGTGCATTCATCAGCCATGTATGCAATTTTTTTGAATGTGGTGAAAGAGTTCTTCACTTTTTCAACTGTGAGTCTTTCACTGTTGCACCGCATGCTTCTAGCCAGGCAGTTGAGTTTCTTGCAGAAAGATAGTGAGCATTTGCTGGTCTTGTTCGGAACCAGTGTTCAACTACAGGATGAACAAGTGACAATGCACTTAACATTGGCCTTCAGTTTGTAGTGTGTGGTATCTCTTGCTTAAATAGAAAGTATGATGCCACAGCCATGTTTGTTTGCATGAACTGTGTTGTGTCTCAAGCATTCTTAACAGCCTCATTAAGTACTTCTAAAATGGGCTTGGAAAGTGGGCTTATAAGGCTTTCTGCATGTTGATGCTCTCTAGAGGCCTGATGTTTTGCTGCCTTTTCATGTAGTTTGTCAGCATTGTCTTTGCTGATCATTCTGACAAACCAAGCTCCTCCACTTTTACCAGTTATAGCATTGGGGAGCTTTCCTTCTTCGTAAGCTTTTTTGCAAGAGATGCACCAGTAGCCATCTTTTGTAACTTCAATAAATGGGAACACTCTGACCGACAAACCTCGGGAACTGCCTTTAGGTTTTGGAGACAGACACTGTTTCTTCAGTAGGTAGCTGTATTTGTGCTTCGGATGTAGATACACCACTTGAACCTTCAGATGACATGTTGATATATTCTTGGTTCTTGATGTGTTCTTCACCTTGGTTAGTTTTTGAGGCCTTTGAGTGAAAAAATTGTTGTATTGTTTTTTGTCTTTTCATTTTCACTTTGACCTGCAAAATATAAAAGAGATATGAATAAATTAAATGCTTTGTTAGGATAATGTAAATTTAACATAAGGATAATGCAAAATACACCATGTCATAAATATGAAGGGAAGGGTAAACACCTTTAAATCCCTCCTGGCCAGAGGAAAAACCCTTTCACCTGCAAAGGGTTAAGAAGCTAAGATAACCTCGCTGGCACCTGACCAAAATGACCAATGAGGAGACAAGATACTTTCAAAGCTGGAGCGGGGGAGAAACAAAGGTTCTCTCGGTCTGTGTGTTGTTTTTGCCAGGACCAGAGCAGGAATGCAGGTCAGAACTCCTGTAAAGGGCTAATAAGCAATCTAGTTAGATATGCGTTAGATTCTGTTTTGTTTAAATGGCTGATAAAATGAGTTGTGCTGAATGGAATGTATATTCCTGTTCTTGTGTCTTTTTGTAACTTTTGCCTAGAGGGAAATCAAGCCTTCCCCAGGAAAGGGGGTGTAGGGCTTGGGAGGATATTTTGGGGAAAGATGTTTCCAAGCGGGCTCTTTCCCTGTCATATATTTGTTAGACGTTTGGTGGTGGCAGCAATAAAGTCCAGGAGCAAAAGGTAAAATAGTTTGTACCTTGGGGAAGTTTTAACCTAAGCTGGTAAAAATAAGCTTAGGGGGTTTCTCATGCGGGTCCCCACATCTGTACCCTAGAGTTCAGAGTGGAGAAGAAACCTTGACACACTACAACACATAACAGGTCTAGATTTCTAAAAAAATATAAATTAAAAAAAAATTAATTTAAATTGACTTTTGAAAAGTAAGCCATCATGAGATAAAAGGGAAGTCCTCTCATGGGTCAGTAACTGGTTAAAAGATGGGAAACAAAGGGTAGGAATAAATTATCAGTTTTCAGAATAGAGAGAGATAAATAGTGGTATTCCTGAGGGGTCGGTACTGGGACCATTAGTGTTCAACATATTCTTAAATTATCTGGAAAAATGGGTAAACAGTGAGGTGGCAAAATTTGCAGATGATACAAAACTATTCAAGATAGTTAAGTCCAAAGCAGACTGCAAAGAGTTACAAAGGGATCTCACAAAACTGGGTGACTGGGCAACAAAATGGCAGATGAAATTCAATGTTGATAAATGCAAAGTAATGCACATTGCAAAACAATCTCAACTATACATACAAAATGATGGGGTCTAAATTAGCTGTTAACACTCAAGAAAGAGATCTTGGAGTCATTGTGGATGGTTCTCTGAAAATATCCACTCAATGTGCAGCAACAGTCAACAAAGCAAACAGAATGTTGGGAATCATTAAGAAAGGGATAGATAATAAGACAGAAAATATCATATTGCCTCTATATAAATTCATGGTACGTACACACCTTGAATACTGTGTGCAGATCTGGTCACCCGATCCCCAAAAAGATATATTGGAATTGGAAAAGGTACAGAGATGGGCAACTAAAATGATTAGGGGTATGAAACAGGAGGAAAGATTAAAATGACTGGGAATTTTCATCTTAGAAAAGAGACGACTAAGGGGGGTATGATAGAGGTCTATAAAATCTTGACTGGTGTGAAGAAAGTGAATAAGGAAATGTTAGTTAATCCTTCACATAACACGAGAACTAGCTGTCACCCAATGAAATTAATAGGCAGCAGGTTTTAAAAAAAACAAAAGGAAATACTTCACACAACATAAAGTCAACCCATGGAACTCTTTGCCAGAGGATGCTGTGAAGACCAAAACTATAACAGGATTAAAAAAAAAGAACTAGATAAATTCCTGGAGAATAGGTCCATCAATGGTTATTAGCCAGGACGAGGAGGGATGCAACACCATGCTCTGAGTGTCCCTAGCCTGTTTGCCAGAAACTGGGAATGGGCAACAAGGGATGGATCACTTGATGATTACCTGTTCTGTTCATTCCCTCTGAAGCACCTGGCCTTGACCACTGTTGGAAGACAGGATACTGGGCTACATGGACCATTGGTCTGACCCAGTATGACCATTCTTATGTAAAAATTAATTATAATAAAAAAATGTTTAGTACAGAAATTCCCCAACATAATGACCTCTCAAGATAGCAACGATGTGAAATAACAACCTTGGCAAATAAAAACCTTGGCATTTTAAAAATCTTGGCCTGCTTGGAAACATATATATATAAGTTTCCATTCCCAGTCACAAATCTAGCATTCTGGAGCAAAGTCACTAAAATATAGTCCAACAAACAAATGTTTATTTAATGTGCCCCTCGCTTTTCCCCCCACTGCACCCCACTCACCAGTGTTGTTGTTGGTCAGTGGAGACTCAGAGTTCAGAGGTGCTTTCACATGAGTTCACCTCCCAGGTGGGGGGCAAGAAGGCACCTTGCTTGTTGCTCTAGCTGCTCACTGTTCGCTCTGTCCACTGTTGTTTGTTGTGCCACCATTCACTCCACCGCTCTGTTGCCAATGGCCCTGCGCAGTCACCGTCTGCTGCCTCCTGCCACTGTGACCTCTGTGAGTTGGTCTCTTGAGGTTCCACCAGCTCTCAGTGAGGAATTGATTCTGTCACAAGGATTCATCTTAAGCAATGATTGAACAGTCTTGATGCCCAGCCCAGTTCTGCCTGCTAGAGTCAGAAATGAGGGAAGGAAAAGGACCAGAATCTGACCAGCGCTCCTGAAAACTCCTTAGGGTGACGGCGTTTTCCTAGAGGGGAAGTGGCCTAGAGCGGCAGAAGCTGCTAGTGAATGCAGGTTAGGCCATGTGGAGTCCTGCTTTGGGAGTCCCCACAACCTTCCAACCCTTTCTCTAATGTTGGCAGCCCCTGACCCCACCACCCCTGCTCCCCTCCTGAGCATCAGTGTGGGTCCTGTTCCCAGTTCTGGCATTGACTTTCTGTGTGATCACAGCCAAGGTCTTCTGTGTCTAGTTGCTGCATCTCAGAAACGGGGAATCGGAAAAGCACGTACTCAGCTCTGCAAAGTGCTTTGGGATCCCCCAGTGACGGGTGCTATAGAAACGTTAAGTACATTTGACCTTGTCATTTATTATCTGGATTCTCCAGCAATGGATGCTCTTTCAGTACTTTAGCCAGAACACACGAGCTGCCCTGCCATCTACTCATTCTCAGTACAGTGTCTGCCAGCTCTCCCTTCCTTACCGCTCTGGCGTGTTTGTGCAGACCTTAGTGCTGTTAGCATTAGCTGCTGTGTATTTAGTCATATCTGCTTTTGCCTAGAGATGTCAAAGTGTTGACCCAGGTGGGTTATCCAGGCTTATATCAAGTGAGAACAAAGGGCAAAGGCAGTCGGGGATAATAACAACCTGGCAAGAGGCATAAAGCCTCTTTACTATGGTTGCTTTAGCCAGTGTCTAGTCTGTCACCCTTGTTCTCTTTATCGCTACACAGGTATTCCTGGAACAGCTAATATTAGCTCCCTTCTCTCTGCCTGTTTCTTAGAAGCTGGGGAAACAAAAATCCACTCAAGTGCCCTTGTTCTCAGGTGAGCTAATGACTGAGCTCTGTATAGTCCATTCTCAGAACCCAGATGAAACAGCAGCGTCATCTGCCCTTGTTACAGGCCAGCATTGAAATGTCTGGATGTGGAGGTGATGGCGTCAAAGAGACTAAAAGGTATTCTGCACTGAGAATAGGTTCTCTGTGAAATTAGCTCTAGCAGCAGACTGCAAGGCTTCCATTTGGGGTACATTTACCCTGACCTTCAGTGGAGTGATGAATGATGTATGTGGGTGTAGGAGAAGGAAGGGGCATCTAGGTCTTGCCATTGTACTGAATGTGGCCTGAAACTGTTTCAGTTGAGGTTGAAGTCCAGAGTCACAATTTAGGCAGGATTTTAATCCAGGATTTAGTGGGGTACTGTGTCCTGACACACTGTATCTGCGTATAGACACGATGCTTTCGGCCAGGTTGCAGTCAAGAAAATGACCATGAAAAGGCATTGTGCAGGTTCATGTTTGTTCTCTCTGAGTGACCTCCATAGGCAATTTGCTCCGTTTACCAGGAAGGAATGTTGCTTCTGACTGCACAGACTCCATCTGGCATCTAACAATCAGTGTACTCTTTCTGCCTCTGACGACATCACCAGTGAAGAAAATCCTGCAGCTGGATCTTAGCTGACAATTTTGTTGATGATGGGTGAAACAGGATAGACTCCGGCTTAGTCTCCCATAGCGGTGCTGGCTCTGCAGGGTAAACGCTTGATTTTTCTCAGTAAAGTGCTCTGTCTAGCAGCTCCACACAGATCTGCAAAGTGAAGGAGAGGGCACAACAAGCCTCCTTGTGGATGACGGGGACTGTGCATAGATAGCATGGAGATGTGTGCCAGGTTCCCGCAAGGAACAAGGATGCAAGATGGCCAAGACAGCCCCCTCGCAGTTGAGCTGGCCTCACACGTTGCCCCTGTGGATTTAAAACAAACAAAAAATTACAGTAGGGACTGCTAAGGCTTCTGCTTCCCCAAAGCCTCTGGAATCCGAATGGGCCTGATCTTAGGTACAGTTCTAAAAAGCAAGAGCCAGCCCATTGATATCAAAGGAGTTGCAATGGTGTCTTGTCAGAATCCAGCCCAACCCCTCTGGACAATACCCAGCTATTGTTCTGAGAGAAGAGAGAGATACTGGGTGCTCAGTAAGAAGATGCCATTTTTACATAGTAATTTTTCTGCCTGTAACCATACTTCAGTGTTTGAGTAATTCTTTCTTCTCTGTGGAGTGGTGTCAGATCTGAAGTATTCTTGAAGTTCACGTCAGTTATGTGAAGAGCAGACCCTTTGCCAGCTCTCCTTGTTGCATCCTTGCCGGATTCAGAAGGAAAGATTTTTGCCTTTCCCAGGTGTCAGAATGCTGAAAGAGAGGTAAGAGATATGGCTCACCACGAATAAAAGATGAACTAGGGTTGGGAAAAAAGATTTTTTAATTATGGTCATTTCTGAGTTGCCAGGTGGCGGTGGCCATCTTGCAGAAAAGAAGAGAAAAGCATGCTTGGAACACTGTGAGCACAGGAGCCTGATTTAAGAGATGAAAGAAGTTTTAATGCTGCTTTAAAACTGTGTGAATAATTAAAAAACAACAACTCTAATGTTTAAAAATTAAACATTTTGATTAAATATTAAACTCTAATTAATTTCTTCCAATTGGTGAGCTGGCATCAGTTCTGCATATGCCACAGATCTCTCTCTACATATAGCTGTAATGTATTAATATTATTACAAATTTAATAATAAATAATATAGACTCCAATCCAATAAAGCACCAAAGCACACACATAACTTGAAGCCTTGGAATAATTCCACTGAAGTCAATAGGAAGACTTGAGCCTTTCTGGATCGGGCCTACATGCCATAGAAATCTAAATGTCCAATTGCACTGCAGAAATTTTAGTGCCATAGGAACTTGTAGCACCTTACACATACAAAATAAGACAAGGCTCCTGTCCTGAGGAGCTTACAGCCTAACACAACATGAAATATTTCATCAGTACGTGATGGAAGTTAGGTAGGTGAGTAACAAAACAAGAAGAGAGGGAGACGTGCTTTGGAAAGCATTTTATTTTTATTTTTCATGTTTTCTATGCAACTTCTGGGTACTATCAATTGGGTCAACTGCTTTTATTTAATGAGTTAAATTGTACTCTGATCAGGATGTGAGTGGCAAAGAGGAACACTTCCGCTTCCTTCCCCCTTTCTCTGTATTTGTGTGTGTATGTTTGCTGGGCTCCCAAATAACCATGTCTCATTTTTTAGCAAGAAGGCCGCTATAAGTAAGAGGCTAAGAAACACAAATAGGTTAATAAACTCTTTGGGCCTGATTTGAAAAGGGCCTCACTCTAGTCAGACTGTGATTATTTGCAGTGCAGTCAGACATTTAGATGTCTAAATGTAACTGCTTATGCAAAACATGGAGACCTTTCCTAAAAATCAGAGCCTTTACTTTAGGAAACATCACCACTTGTTCCTGGTGAGAGAAACATAGGAACTAGCAGACTGGATCAGACCTGAGGTACAACTAATTCAGTATCCTGTCTCTGACAATGGCCAGCACCAGAAGTTTCCGAGGAAGGTGTATGTGAGATAAACGGCCTCTTCCATTAGGTGTCATCCTAATCCCTAATAGTCAAGAGAATATTTTAAACCCTGAAGCATGAGATTTAACCTCTCTCCTTTTCCTTCCTTCCTGCTGGCTGGAGATCAGCATAGTAGGAGTTATCTTTAGCCAGCTTGGTTGAGGTTTATGACCTATTCTAATTGGAAGCTACTCTTTTATGGATAGAGCTATCATGTAGTTGCACTTGCCTCCCTTATTCCCCCCTCACTTCCTGGAGGAGGGGGCCCTGCACAGTAGGTCGTTTTAGTTCTGATATTAGCTTTTTAGAGGATGCACTTTGCAGAACAGTGAGGGAAACTCCTTGCTCGGCTGTTCCTTTCCAGAGCAGTTCTTATTTTAGATCAGGCACGGACGAACTTCTTTCATTAATGTTTCATATTTTAGAATTATCATTTGAACTGGAGAAATTTTTGCACTTAGGGTGTTCGCCCTACATGCGCAGAAAGGTTGTTTCATCATCTCTAAGGCACATTTCTTTCTTTCTCGCTGTATCAGTTCGTGAGTTTTAAAATATTCTGATGTGTGGTTCCAAATGGGATTTCCAAAGCAGGATGGACACACACGTGTGTGTGCGTGCCTGGGAATAAGAGAGAGAGCCTTGCCGAAGGAAAAGAGTTTAGGTTTTGTGTTTTTTTTTTTTTTTTTTTTAAACAGGAGATGCTTTGTTAAAGGGAACATCACCTCCTGCTGCTGTAACAGTCATTCAAGGAGATAGATAAGAGCAGAGATAGCTATTACAGCAAAGGACAGGGAATCCTGATTCTTGGGTTCCAGAGTCATTGTCCAGAGTTGGGAGGTGATATGGCTGGGACACCCACTGGTGCTGGAAGTGCCTCTGTTGAATGAAGCCATTCTTGCCTCTCTTCTCAGTGCTAAGCCGCTTACCTTAGCAGCACTCTCATTTCTGCAGGGCTGCCTTGGGGAACAAGAGACAGACTAGGAATTGAACCCAGGTCTCCCATGTGATGGTACCCTATGTATGAAATGCAAAGATCAGCTTCCACCCAAGATGAGTGTAGCAGAGCCCTAAAGCTCACCCAGGTGGAGAATGTATGTTGTCTCATCTGGTAGAATTGTCACCCTACGGTCCATGAGAGTCCCCCTTCCACATTTCCTGTCTGAAAGAGTAGATGGATTTTAGTCCAATTTCTTCTCAGCAGGTACCTGTATTCCAAACCCACCCACCCCAGTGAGCACTGACTGGCACTTTGGCGGCATAGCCTTTCCTGACTCCTATGCCGTGCAGACCCCATCGAAACAGGTGGTGTTGCGGAGTGCAATGGGCCTGATCCAAGTTCCACTGAAATCTGTAGAAAGACTGCCATTGACTTCAATACAAGTTGGACTGGGCCCTCAAATGGGGCAAGTTGTCCCCGTTTCCAAAGTTTCATGTTTGGGCAAGGAATGAATTGCATCTTTTCCTCCTGGGAGAGGTGGTCCCTCCAGGTCACATTTTGGGACAGTATGGTGCAGCTTGCACTGCCACTGCCTATGCTATACCTTTTCTGCAAATAAAGGGAGAACTTCTGCCTTCAGGGCTGTTAATCTAGAACCTTTCCTTGGCACTATATTCACTTAATTTTTAAAAGCAGAAACAATTAGTAGACTCCCTGGAAGAAGGGCTTTCAGGGGGAAGCATTTTAATGAACTGAAAGACTTTGTATGCAACCTAATCAATGGACTGTATTGTACAAACCCACCAGGAGTGGCTTTTCAGCAAGCTACATGTACACTGATTTTCAGGGGTCAATAGTTTCCCTAACCTAGAGAAAATACTAAGCACCTCCAGGGAATAAATAGAGCAAGTGGACAAAAAAACGTAATTTCCTTAGGGATAAATTACTGTTTCTACCAACACACTAGGAAACAGCTGTAGTCATAATTAGAGCTTTAGTTACTTATGATTCTTATGGAGACAGGTGTAGCACATGAGGTTCCTTAGGCAGGTCATGCCCACAATCCCTCTGACTCACTAAATACCTGTTATCACTGATGACGATTCCTATTCTGCGAAATCCACAGCAATTGTAGGATCTCCTAAAGATCTGGCCAGACTAGAAACCAAAACTGTTCAGGGGCCTCCTGACATTGCACAGCTGTCATTGTGAGTGCAGCCCTTTGGGACAATGCTTCCACCTGCACCAGTTCAAGGCACAGTGGAGCAGTGCCATTGTGGATGCCAGGGGCATTGCAATCACATCAGCAGTCCTTCCTCCCAGCTCCATTCTGGAATTCTCTTCAGTGACCATCTTGGCACATTGTCAGCCCCTGTTTCCACTCCCTGTGGTGCCAAGCAGATCCCAGAGCAGCCAAGGCACTGCTGAGTTTGTCTCAGCTCTGCACAGCACCCTGCAGAAATGTGTTCACTCAAAGGCTCATGCTGGAAGGGTGTGTTCCATTGGCTTGAAATCTCTTGGATTGTCCTCTTTTGTTTTATACGTTTGCCATCCAATCAGGCAGCAGGAACACCACCATGTGATCTAGGTGACCAATCCCACATTGTTTTACAGGGCTGCTCCAAACTTTGAAAGCGCGTAATGGCACCCAAGAGTTGGTATCGCCAATCCCGTAGAGCTGGCTGTACCAGTTCTGCACCAACTGGAGATTCCCACATGATGGATGAATCCTAAACTGCCAGGTTAGGGCAGCTTCACAGACAGATGCACAGGGGCCAGGATCTGTCACAATATTCAGAGGTGATGTGTAAGGAGGAATAAGTCCCACATTTAGTAAATGGGTTGGATGGGATCTAACTAAATCTAAACTGGTGTGGCTTTCTTGCTGAGGATCTGGAAGAGGGGAGTGACAGGAAAAACAACCCATAGGTTGGTGTAAGTTAAGGTAGCCGCAACCACTTCATTATTACTTATTTCACACTCCTTGGGGTCAGACTGTGAGTGGCCCTGGGGTGCTGTGGGGTGTGTTTGTGTGTGTGTGTGTGTGCGCGCGTGCAAAGGAGTCTGTCAGAAATGGGGTCCCTGACGTCAGGGGAATGCAGGGACTGTGCACACACTCACGCACAGATAGAACCCCTTTTGCCTGATTTCTAGGAGAAAGGAAGAGGGCAAACTAGTAGCATATGTAACAAATAAAAGGACTTCACTTTCTTTTATTTTTCCCCATTCTCCTCATAATGAAGGGTAGGAGAAAGTATCCCCACCTTGAATAATTTAGGCCACTGAAATGTACTGGTCAGGCTGTTTTGTACAAGCTCCTCCCCACCAAACACCGACACACAGCTCCGCTTTTCCTTCGGACAGAGTGCGGGCTCATTCTGAGTCCTGTGAAGACTGCCACGAGACTCCACAACAGCCCAGCCCATGGCTGTCGGCAGCATCCAGCTCACCCAACAGTGCATCTTCTTGGAATCATTACAGTGGAAAACTCAAAGCTGGGCTCCGTGCCTGCTGTAGCCTAGCTGGCATTTTGGGGGGGGTGTGCGGGAGGGGTTTACTTGGCTACAAGCTGGGCAGCTGCCACCTGTGTGTGTCCAGAGTTCCACTCTCTAATGGAAGGATGGAGAGAGGCAGCTGTACTGGTATCTTGCCTTCCCTTCCCAAATGCACCGTTTGTTGAGTGCCTGCACTTTCCTACTACATCAGAAGCTTATATAATCCCTGCTCATTCATGGAGCTGCTTCATGACAAAGAAACTGCAGGGCTCGCAAAGTTTGCTTTGTTTCATTGTTTCTCTGTCTCACGCACACATCTCTACTGCCATGTTGTTATGGAAGAATTTTGAAATAAGGCTGTTTGCCGCAAATAACAATGCTCTGGCAGCTAATGGCTGGATCACTAGGCAATGTTAGCTTCGGTCATCTGCTGCAATGAGTCCGGGCAGTGACTATGGTATGCTTAAACTGGAGGGATCCTGGATCTTGGCAGAGAAGCGGGGATCAAGAAGATGGCTCTTCTGTTCAAGGATGATCTAGAAATACCAGGGTTGATTCTGATCTCCTTTGCACTGATGTAACTCCAGTGAGCTCATTGGAGATACTCCTGATGTGGGAGAGAAGTGGGATCAGAATCAAGCCCAATATGTATGTTAATTGTATGCTCTTATGGATTATGGGGAGTTATCCACAGATTTTGAAGGGCTGAGCCCCTCCTGTCTACACTTCTGTGAGGGACATCAGCTAAATGAGCATGCTAAGAAGAAGAGATCCTTATTATTGGGATAAATACAGGTTTTCTCGCTCAGTTTTTCTCAGTCTATACTCAGGCAAAACTTCTCTTGAAATCTGTGAGGATTTTGATTGGGTAAGAATTTCAGGATTTACCACCTATCATCATTACTGATACAGCACTGTCAGTGTACAATGTGCTTGACAGACACTGAGCCTGATGAGTAGGGCTGGTTGAAAATTTTCCATCAGATGTGTTTTTGATGAAAAACTGGGTTTTGACAAAATTTTTTTTGCAGCGTGTCTGCTTTCCAGCGAAAATATTGACTTTTTGTCAAACTTGAAAACTGAAAAATGTTTGGTTTTCAGCCTGAAACAAAACAAAAAAATTTTGTCTAAAAATAATTTTTTTTTTAAATGAAAAGTTGAAGTGATCCATGGAAGTTTGAATGAAAATGATTTTCTGACCAGCTCTGCTGCCAGGTCTCTGCGTTGTGGAGCCTACAATCTAAATGAGGCCTAAAACAGCAGCAGACAGCAAATGGGAAGAGTAAGGCATGGAGGAGAGAGAGGTTCATTTAGTTTCTAGGCAATGGCCTTATCTTCCTTGAGTGCTCCTTTAACGCCTCTGTTGTCCAGTGGGCCCTACTAATTGTTTTGCAGGCTTCCTGCTTCTGATGTACTTAAAACTTTTTTGCTGTTAATGCCAAACAATCCTGAAATCACTTCCAACCACAGGAGAGCACAACCTCTTAGCAGGACTTGCTCAAAGCAGATCCCAAGACACTGGCTCTTCTGAGCATCTTCAGTCCATTTCTGTGACAAATAACAATATATGGTGTATTATCAGTGTCCTTCACTCCTGGTTTAATGTATTGGGAGTGTTGCTATGGGCAATCAGACAGTGGCTGTGTTCCGTCTTAGCACTGGCTTCATTTCAGTGATAGATGAAATGATAGCGGGGACTCGACTCAGTAACCCAGCAGGTCCCCTCCAGTTAGAGTGACCAGGTGTCCCGATTTTATAGGGACAGTCCCGATTTTGCGGTCTTTTTCTTATATAAGCTCCTATTACCCCCGACCCCCTGTCCCGATTTTTCACATTTGCTGTCTGGTCACCCTACCTCCAGTCCTATGGTCTATGTTCTTATGAACCTTGTGTATAATTTGTCTGTTTAAGGGCTGACCTACATGAGGAAGTGAGTGTGCAGTAAGCTAGTGTGTGATTTTTAAAGTGCACTAACTCCCCTTGTGGACAGTAGGCTATGTCTACACTTGAAGCTAGGGGTGTGATTCTCATCTCGAGTGACATACTTCCACTAACTCTGATTGAGCTGGCGTGTTAAAAATCATAGTGTAACCCTGGGAGCATGGGCAGTGGCGAGTGGCAGCATGAGCTAGCTACCGTGCGTACCTCCCGTGGGGTCCAGGCAGGTTTGTACTTGGTGTGGCTAGTCCATGCTGCCACTGGCCATGCTACTGCAGCTAGAGCACTGATTGTAGCACACTAGCTTGATGAGAGACAGCGTGAGTATATCTACGTGGGCTGGGCATCACACCCCCCCAGCTCCAAGTGTAGCCGTAGCCTTATTCACACTGAGTGCCCTCGGCTAGTTTAGCTTAATGCACTTTGCAAGTGCGTTAGTTTAATGCACAGTAAGAGTGTAGAGGAGAGGAATTTTTTATTTTTCAGGAACTCAGTGTTGCTTAATGGAATTGACCCGGCAAAGCAAGAAAAATATTTAAAGGACCAGATCTGTACCTGGTTAGATAGACCCCTAAAGAGATGCAGTAATGTACTGTGTGATTGTGTAATGTTCTGGTAGCATTTCAATATCTACATTATTTTTCCCTTCTTTTCTGATAGCCCCTGTCCTCGAAAGCATCATTTGGAAATTGTCAGCAGTGAAGAGAATGGTGATTGTTTATAGGTGTTCACTGGTGGTGAATTAAACAACAAGCAATTTCTATTATCCTCCAATGAATGCAAGTAAATATGAAAGTGACATACATTTATCTTGATTGTAGGAGGATGTAAATTTATATAAAAATTAGGTCATGGCTTTTGAGCTTCTGATAAATTGCTAGTGTAAGTCTCGGTGACACAAAGTTTTGTGACTCCTGACTAGGCAGAGTTAGTCCCAAAGAAGACAAGAATATCATGTAAAAACTCTACCTACTTTTAAAATGTATAGCATTTACTTTTAAATCCACGAGGTTAAAATCTGTGTTTACATCAGTGGTAAATTCATTCAACTCCGTGAGGTTGAACGGGTATGTGATGGGGTTCGACTCATCACTGCAGCATCTCCAGGTGGCCGTCCTGGGAATTAGCTCTGGTTGGTTAGAGAATTAGCTCTTTCAGCAGCACGCCTTCCCTAGTGGTGTCTCGCCCTCACCGTCGGACCCCCGTCACTTCCGGACCACAGAGTCTGCTTCTGGACACTGTCCTCCGGCTGTGCCTGCTCTGCTGGCTCTCCCCCCGTTCCGGGGAACCGGCAGCTTCTGGTTCTACCACTCGCCTCAGTGGCTCACCATAATCCTCAGTCTAGCCCCTTCCTCCAAGGGCAAACTGCAGCCTGGCTTAGCCACTCTCATCACTGGCAAGTGGGAGGAAAGGTGGGGGCAGGCCCGCCCACTACTCTGGGCCCTGACCCAGGGACCCTGTAGCAGCAGCCACTTACTGCCCTCCTCCAAGTCTCCTCTACTGCCTGCTTCCCTGAGCCACTTCCCAGTACCCCAGCACCTTCTCTGCCCTCTTGTGTCAAGGCCCCAGTCTGGGAGTCATCAGCGTAGAGCTCCCCCAGCCTGTGTTGAACCTTCCCAGCCCTATTCTGCTCTGTCTTAGGTGCTTCTCTAAGAGCCTGCTCTTCTCCCTTTGCCCTCCAGGGAGAGACTCTGCTCCTCTCTGCCCTGCAGCCTTCTTATAGGGCCCAGCCTGGCCCTGATAGGCTGCTTTCAAGCCTCCACTTGCTTGGCTCCCAAAAAGCCCGTCCATGATTGGCTGGGAGTCTGCACAGCCTCTCTGGCTTGCTTTAACCCCTTCCACACTGGAGTGGGCAGTTGCCCCACTACAGGGTATAAATGAAAGCAAAATTTGGCCCAGAAGTTCAAAAGATTAGTTACCATACAGTGTATACTCTAGTTGGAAAAACAAGAGCTCACTTATATTTTTTAAATTATGTAATATTTAATATGTAAATTGGCTGCTACTACATGGGAATGAACATGCATATGCATGGCTCACTGTTATTCCTAACCTCCTGTGTAATGTTGCTCTGCATTGTTAGTCATCTGCTGTACTCCATCCCAGAGGGGTTTGGCATTTCAGTGGTGGAAGAAATGTGATATAGTTTGCGTATGACTTTGTAAAGGCTTTGGAATGAAAAGGCCTATATAAATGCAAGATGCTATTTATTGCTTAATCACTCAGAAATGCAGAGGCAGCACTTCCCATTCCCCTTATCTACAGAATAGCAGCGGATCAATGTATTCTTAATAGAGCAGTTTGCATGCAACTTAATCAAAGTCTCTTTATGATGCAGCTGACACAGAAGCATCACTATCCATTGAAGGTATGAGTATTAAGTATTTATGCACCAAAAATTGTGAGCCAGTCATGCTTATCCAGACACAGACTCGAAAAATGGCAGAACTCCTAGTTATTAATAGGATACAGCAGCCAACATATGGCTGCGCCTCAGAAGCAGAGTAAAACATACGCTGTGCATTTCTTTTATAGAATATATATTTCACACCTTTTATTTTCCATGAGAATATTTTTGTGATGGCTTTGCACAGTCAGTGTGCTTTCCTCAAAAGGTTATTTTTAGATTTTCACAACATGGTTTAATTAAGAAGAATTGTGTTTTATAAACAATCTTTTATGTTTCAAATCCAGTCCTCCTTGAATAACCAGCAGGATCCAGGTAGCAAGCTGCAAGAGGAATTTTCTGCTCCGCAGACTCACTGGGTGTTTTTTCTGGCTAACTGTAACCTTCCTTACATGGCGTGTGGTTGGACCAGGTTGCATATTTCGGGGGCGAGAGGGTTGTTTTTCAGGTTGGCATAAGTCTCAATCTTACAGTGAGATTGTTCATGTAGGGGCCTGCCCACACAGCGTTTAATGTAGGATTGGGCCTTTAATGTGTTTCTTTCTTTCTCATCTTTTGGACTTTAAGGAACTGGAGTATGTTGTACTCTTGAGGTAGCCATTTACATCAATATGCTTCCTTGACACACTTGTACAAGATGTTAGATTTTCTGGATAAATCTGTGAACCGATCTTGCACCTTGCCTGGTCTAAGCATGTAACCTTGCACGCTTGCTCGGCTTTCATCTGTGACTTTATGTGCTCCTTTATTTGATAAAAATCTGGGATGAAACATCAAAATCTACAATTCCTTGCATTTAGCAAGTGAACCGTTTCAATAGCTGTATCAATCAATCAGCGAACATTTGAGAGCTGGCTCACATTCTTTATCCTAAACACACTTTTTAAAATCAGCAATTTACAAAGATTATGATATTATGGGTGTTTGGATGTTATTCCAATCTGAAGAGGTCCATTTATAAGAATCTGTGCAGATTATTTTATAATACAGAGCCCTCTCTAGCTATGGTTCAAGATGTTAAAACCCATACACATAATATTTCTGTGTAACTGTTTTAAAAACAAACTTACTGACCATGTGTGTACAATGACAAACTTGCTTTTCTGGAGAAAAGAGTTAATCTAAAGTGATGGGCAAAATCGTCTCTTCGTACTGATACCAACTGTTCTGTAGATGTAGAGACAGGCATGGATTGTGGTAAAATATTGGTAAATTTAGTACCCAGGAAAGCACTGGCTAGTACTGTGGACATCCTAATCCGTACTATGTCCTTGATTGCCATACATCCATAAAGTTGCACTGTATTTAAATAGGGTTGCCTGGGTGTAATTAAAAGCATAATTAGAATTATACTGTGCAAGGATCACAAGCTGCAGATGTACGAAGTGCCTATAGTTATGCTGGAGGGGGCTGGATAGTAGTGACTCTGGGTTACCAGAACTGGGCTTGGGCAGTGAATGAACTAGGGAGCAGAAGCAAGGATATTAAAGGAGAAACCTTTTAACCAATACACACGTCTTATGAATTAGCAATGATGGAGAAGGAAAAGCACATGGCAGTTTAATGAGATTTGGATTAACTAAGGCTTTTAAAATTTGCCTCTCTCCAGTGGTTCATCGAGGCACCTGCCTTGATGTATTAATTCTTGCTAGTTACTAATTTTAAAAAAAATCATTTACGTGATTTTAAGTATTTGAGGAGAGTAGGAAAGGTTGGTCCTGCAAATCCAATAGAGTAATGGTCACATTAATCTTAGAATGAATGGGAAAGAGTTGTCTCATCTAGTGGTAAGAGCACAAGTCTGTGATCTAGGAACTCCCAAGGAGAGTAGTATAAACCTTTCCCAGGCCAGTTCAGAACTGGGTTGTCAACTTTTTTAACATGGATTTCCAAATCTGGAAGTTAGAGAAGTTTCTACTTCTAGCAAGCCTTGTTCTCCCAAGTTTAAATTTTGTTTAGAATCCATACACAGGTTTTGGGGTTGGCACAAAAGCCTGGAGAAAAACGCAAGAAAGTATTTGTGAGCATTTGAGTCAAAAATACCACCTCAATTTGATGGTACCGCTGACCTTCTCATTCCTTTTCCTCAAATTCTGTTTATGTGCGTGTTGTATTGTGTTAGGATTATTCACCCAAAAGTTTCTAAGGTTTGGTCTTCAAAGCATTTTGTACTGAGTTAACTATGTCACAGAGGGATGCGCTTTTCTACAAAAACAGTTAAAATGGTACAACTTCCCTAGTGTGGACTCAGTTACACCAGTATACTGGTGCCTTATGCCAGTATAACTTCTTCCCATATACTGGTGTAACTGAATCCACATTAGGGGAGTTGTACCATTTTAACTATATTGGTATGTTGTGTATAAACAAGCCCTAACGTTCCCAAACAGAGGCAAAGCTTTGGACCAAAAAAGTCAAATCTGGGTGCCTATGATTAGGCTTTCAAGGCCTGGTCTATACTGAAAAATTATAATAGCATTGCTATGTCAATTAGAGATGTGAAAAAACCACAGCCCTAATTGATGTAGCTATGCAGACATAACCAAGTTGTGTCTACAGCGGGGGTTGATGGAAGAGGGCTTCTGTTGACGCAGCTAACTTTGTTTGGGGAAGTTGTGTTCCTACACCAAGAGAAAAAAACCCTTCTGTCAGTGGAGGCTGAGTCTACACTATGTCGGTATAGCTATGCTGGCATGATCTCCCTAATGTAGACACACCCTTCAAAGGTGCTGGGCAGATACAGCTCCCATTGGCGTTGAAAATGTTGGCCTTTGCTTTTTACCTTCTACAGTGCACTCCCATACTACTACTGTCACTGGGGGCCATCAGGACTATGGCATCATAAAATCAGACCCAAGTTCTGCCCAGAGTTATACCTGTGCAACCTCAGTGACTCCAGTGAGGCTGGGTGTAAGTGGAGGGCAGAACTGTGCCCTTCGTGTCTGAAGTCATCACAAAATGGAATGCAGCCCTCAAGTAGCTACGAGTCCCTAATTCTCTGATTTTACTGTTAAATACCACAAAATAAAGGGATTAGGAACACTAAGATCAGTTCTGGTAATGTAGTGGCTGTTCATTTTGGAGCATTTTAAATCATAGCATTTCAATTCACTTGCTTGGTGTACCTTTGAACAGGTTTCTTGATAACCTTGTGCCATCTCATGGTGCATCTTTACTGCATCATGTCTAACTACATCCATGCTAATGTTGTAATGAATGAGCAGATTTGGCAGATTATTGTGTGTTTGGTGATTCAGTGAGAATAAGCCTAGATCTGTTCCCAAAAGTTGTTGTTGGCAAATTAACAAGTGTTCGCATCATAAGTAGAGAATACCATTGGGAAGAAGGGGGAAAAAACCTTGTTCCAGACATCATATATTGGTAAGACATTTTGGCACTGTAATACATGATGGACTAGTGAAAGCAGGCTGGATTTCAGATGTTGGCTGGTTGCATAATAATCTCTATTGCAATCTGCAGAGTGCAGTCAGAGAATGACTTTCAGAAAGGGTATAATGCCTCATCTTTGTTTCGATCTTAGTACCTGCTGGAGAATCTGTGCTTACAGGGACTACAACAGCGATCTTAGGATACAAAAGTACTGGGAGAATCCCTATTCCCTTCCAGGAATTGCAGTAACATTTCTGTTCACTTTTATTCCAAGCCTCCAGCCACTAGAGAGATAGAATGTTACATATTTATGGCTTTGTGTACTAATAGCGATACTTAATCCACTAATTGTTCTTCTACAACATGGTTTTCCAGGCATTAGTATAATTTTTTTAACCCCTTCTTTACGTGTTTGGCCAGAATTTTATAGCCAGTATTTTACGCCCATGATATCTGACCTCTACAGAATTCTGTCTGGTTACAATCAGGAATCATAGGTTCTCTGAAGGATGTTGGGTGCTCATCACCCATGCCCCAAGTCTCATATTTGCATCCATGTTCTGAAATACATTAAGTGGGAAACCTTTTGCTCTTATCCAGTATCTGCCTGTCGTCTCACATTATTACACACAGCGCTGCCCTAATATTACCTAATGTAGTGTGCCATGACATGCAGAAATGGAAGGCATGGAAACAGAAGAACGATGCCCATTCTTGCATTCTTGTTTCCATCATGCTTGGGACTTCTGAAATCTATAGTATAATTCCTGTAGCAACAAAAACAAAACTCCCCAAAAAATCTAAGAGGGATCTCATTACAGATGGAATTAAAGCAATGAGTTCGTGATTATTCTAAAAAGATGAGACTCTAGTTATTTCAGGGGACACAGCAATGAGTACAGGACGCAAATGTAGAATTTGGTGGGAAGAGTACGGGAGGAGGGTTTTAAAAACGTCACAATGGAAAGTGGTTTTTAAATACTCCTTAAAATGAAACCCGTTCAATTGAATATAAACCTTTTCCTGTGGACAGAGCTCAATAGAATGTGGCCTTGGTCACTAATTATAACCTTGGAATTTGATGAGGGGTTATGGAATTGAAGAGTTCTAGGAAAATGGCATGTCATAATAGAGGACTCCATTATTCTGGAAAGGACTGTGTTTGTGGTAATGTGCAGCTGCAGGAAGGAGAGGGACTGTGACAGCTGATACATCTCTACCAGGAATACAGCCTGCCCTCCCCATCACATATCTCTGCCTTCCTCTCACCTATTGTGGGGTGACTAGTGGCGTTAGCCTTGCCTCTAGGAGCAGTATTTGCTCTGTTAAAATGACAGTGCATAGAGCCAGAGTCAGACACGGCCAGAGTAGCATGGGGATTAGAAGGAGAGAGTCTGTCTTTTTATTGTCCTCATGAGTGATTGCCGAATTTGACACAGGGAATTGGGGAAGGGGATTCCTCTCATTTGCTCATGGCGCAGGCAGTTCTTTCTCTTGAGGAAAAAGGTTTCACAGCTGGGGCTGCTCCCAGCTGTTCCTCTCACTACTCTTTTGCTTGTCAAGCTGCTCACTGGCTATTGCAGCTGATGTCAAACCTGAGCGTGAATGGAGAGGGATTAGAAACCATTACAGTGTGACCAGTCCAGGTGTACTAAGAAATATAAGGTATAAAAATAACTATATAAAACCATTGGCCCATCAATTCCAGCATCCTGCATCTACTGCTTCAGAGGAAGACAAAGCACTTGATGATGTATTTGGCCTGTTGTGCTGAGCTGTATATTGCGGGTGATCTTTCTTTCTTTCCCAAGTCCTATGGGTATCAGACTACACCTTGCAGTATATCATCTGTTTACCCCATCGTAGTGCATGGTGACCAGTATTAATGGTTATAACATGATCCTTCCTTTTCCATAACTTGCCATGTGCGCTTTCTGTGCTCTCTCTCTCTCACATGCTCTACACTCTCCAAGTGTTTGGAGTGCCACATTTTGGTGTCTGAATCCTTGTGGTTTGCCATTTAAGCTCGATCCCTTGGTGCCATTTCTTTGTATACTGTCTACTAGAGCAAAGTTTCTGGGAGCAAACACACTGTGTGCCAAGCCATGTTTCTAGAGGTTGATGGGAGAAATTACTGTAGAGTGATTCTTTCCCTCTCTCCTCCCTATTTCCCCTGTAAAGTTCAAACCTGCTGGTACTTTCCTGCCTGCCGAGTGTGTCTAGTTGCATCATGTTCTTTGAATTTATACTTGCTTAGGACATGGCTGGGTGAATTAACCTGTGACCGTGTTCTTGGAGACAGAACGTTACTCTGGGCTCCAAGGGCCAGATTCTGATCTCAAGTGCACACTGGTGTAAGTGCAGAGCAACTCTAATGATTACAATGGAGTTACTTTGGATTTGTACCTATCACCCGTGTAACTGAGATTGGAATCTGGACCCCAGCCTCTCTAAATGTTCTTTACTGTATGAAAAGAAACACTAAAAACAGGCAGCTGAAGCCTTTACTGTCTTATGTTGCAGAGCTCCTTCCCCAGAGAGTAAAATGGTGGTATCAGTGCTAGATCTGAGCCTCAATCACGCATCCTTCAAAACCAATGGAGAGAGACCTCTTAAGTGAGACTGCTAGATGCCTGCATGACTTGCCCTACTGTACCTTCTTAAAGACTACAGTGCTCGTTAAGTCTGAGGCCCATGGGTGTGTGTAGTGAGGTAGAGCTGAGGAGGGGGTAAGGAGTGGTCCTGAAGGTATTATGTCTTTGGCTGTTGGAGTGTCTGTCCCGGGGGGGTGACTACTACTGTCCCCAAAAGGATGCAGTGTCTCTCCATGTTGACGCTGGTCCACCACGTCCTACAGAAGAATAGCCCCATACCTTTTCCCCTTGCCCATCAGTACCCCCTTTGAAATCTCTAGTGCCACTGTCAGCACTAGACAGTCCATATTCTGGTGGCTGATATTCAGCTGCCACTCTGCGTGGGAGTGTAAGGAAAAGGGGAGGCCTCTTCCCCCTCGTTTTCAGCCTGCCCTACCTCCGACCTCTTGCTGCCCCCCGCACCTGGGCAGGGCCAGTCACGCTCTGGCTGCCCTAAGATTCACCTACAAATTTCTTTTCAGATTGACTGGCTGAACCCCGGGAATGATGCTGTGAACTGTGGTACCATAGGGCCCATGCACTCTGATCCATAGAGTCTGCATAGAATCTCTCTCCCTGATGCCTCTAACGGAATGGCCTCTCCATGGAAATGGGAGAAGCAGAATATCAGACTAGATGACCAGAATGGTCCTTTCTAGCCTTTAAAACTATGGAGTGGGGTGCCCAATGTCCATGCTTACGTGTAGGTCTCCGTGTGTGTGTGTGTACATACCTTCGGGCTGCACTTCTTTAAAGCTCTTTCAAGGCCGCAGACTCTCGCTATTAATAAATAAACCAAATGAAATTTAAATAAATGCATTGTAATGTTTGTGCAAACCCTTCTTTGTTAACTTTATTTTTTTAAATAAAGCGGACTGCAAAGAGTTACAAAAGGGATCTCACTAAACTGGGTGACTGGACTACAAAATGGCCGATGAAATTCAGTGTTGCTAAGTGCAAAGTAATGCACATTCAAAAAATAATCCCAACTGTACATACAAAATGTTGGGGTCTAAATTAGCTGTTACCACTCAAGAAAGAGATCTTGGAGTCATCATGGATAGTTCTTTGAAAATATCCACTCAATTTGTAGTAAAAAAAAAAAAAAAAAAAAGTGAACAGAATATTAGGAATTATTAGAAGATGGACAGATAATGAGACAGAAAATATCATTATGCTACTCTATAAATCAATGGTACCCCACACCTTTAATACTGCATACAGTTCTGGTCACCCCATCTCAAAAAAGTTACGTGGGAATTGGAAAAGATTCAGAAAAGGGAAACAAAACTGATCAGGGGTACGGACCAGCTTCCATATGAGGGAGACTAAAAAGATTGAGACTGTTCAATTTCGAAAAGAGATGAGAAAGGGAGGATATAAAATCATGCATGGTGTGGAGAAAGTGAATAAGGAAGTGTTATTTATCCGATCACATAGCACAAGAATTGTAGGGGTCTCCCAATGAAATGAAGGCAGCAAGTTTAAAACAAACATAAGGATTTCACTCAATTCACAGTTAACCTGTGGAACTCATTGCCAAGGAATGTTGTGAACGCCAAAAGTATAACTGGTTCCAAAAAAAAGAATTTGATAAGTTCATGGATGATAGATCCATCAATGGCTATTAGCTGAGGGACACAACGCCATACTGTTAGTGTCCTTAAACCTCAAATTGCCAGAAGCTGGGACTGGACGACAGGGGATGGATCACTCCATAATTGCCCTGTTCTGTTAATTTCCTCTGAAGCATCTGGCACTGGCCACTGTCAGAGACAGGATATTGGGTTAGATGACCATTGGTCTAACCAATATGGCCATTCTTGTGGTCTTAATGTTTTTTTTCTCTAAAATATCCACAAAAATCTCACTGGCTAACCAGAAACTTGGGCGTTGCTGGTAACAAATGGGCATACAGAGACGACTTTCCATACTGAGGGGCCTTTCAAAAAAGGTTGTTGGTTCTAAAATGGGGCATTTTTCCTTCACTCCACAAGTTTAATTTGACTGCATGTTATTAACTTTCATCTCTGAAGCAGGGGCCTTAGTAACAGATTGCATTCCTTGGCAACAGGCTTCCATGGTTTAATTAGAGCAGATGTGGGAGTTTTAAAAATGCCACTGTTGGAATAGTTGAAGGATATTAGCAAATCAAATGGGCTGAGGCATGAGTCCTCTTGTCAGTCAGACGGGGGTGGCAAGTCAAAAGAAGTAGTAAACAAGATGCAAGCTGTGACGAATTGGCAGAGGAGGCTTGGCAAAGCAGTTCTGGAAACTTTGCTGCCTTCCTGGGATTCCTGGGGTGTCACTCATCCCTGCTATTCTGTGCCTTGTTTGATTTATGTGGGGAGGGGTAGTAGAACTTAGGGTATGGGGAGAGGGGGAAATTGTCTTCCTACGAATGGGATGATTTATGTAACAAATTACTTATTTGCAAGTTTCCAAAATATTTCTCATTTTTGGCTATGTTTTCACAAAACTAAGAGTTCTGTCCCCCTTGTCATTTTGCCATTAAAAGCTTTTCCTATCTTCCATCCCAACGACCTCACAATGACCTGGAGGAACCGTTGCTAGGCATACGGCCTACTTAGTCCTTGCTCTTTCAGCCACCATAGGGGCTAGTTGTGTGATGGTTGGGTTTTATCACATGGTCACATAGCCGCTAGGAACTGGACTGAAGTTTCTAGCTTGCCAAACAGCCATCGGATTGTAACCAGTTCAGGTGTCTAATAGAGAATGAGCCCAAACCCAAAGCCTGGATCAAGCTTTGAGGTGGAGAGAGTGCTGGGGTCAGAAGCCAAATCCAGATCAGAATCTCATGTCCGTCCCCTCTGTTGAGCCTAGGCTGAACCAAATTCCCAGATCTAACTACCCTCAAAGTGTGTGTGTAGCTCTCTTATTAATAATAAAGGAGTATACATAATAAACTTGGAAATAATGACAATGCCTGCCAGCCAGTGTGTGTGTGTGTGCACTTGAAACTGATCCAAATCCAGGCGGCAGTGATTAGTGGTTAGAGCAGAGCACTGTGAACCAGGAGGACTTCTGTTCCCAAGTCTGCCTCCGGCTAGCTGTGTGACACTGGGCAAGTGAGTGGCACATTCTGTGTCTGTTTCTCCATCTACTTCATTGTGCCAAAAACTGTGTTAGGTGCTTCCTAGAACACAGAGTGACTGGATTCCTGCCCCAAAGATCTAAGAAATCTCCCTCCCTCCCAGGCATACTGTGAAATGAGATGGTTGTATAAATGATGCATTTTTTCCAATGAGATAATCCAGGACCAAATTTGACAAAGTTAGTTCAGGAGGACACTTGTGGCTGTAACTTCTACTGGCAAAGCTTGATAATGATACATAGGACAACTCCTATTAGAAAACCAATTAGCAACTGTAATACAAATAATAAATAATAATACAAATTATCAGTAGAGCCCAAAGGACTGCGGCATTGCTATGGTAATCTGGAGAGGACTGGACCATTACCAAAGAAAACTGAAGAATGTTTTTTAGGGAAGTTGCCTGCTGCTTGGTTCTACAGCGCCGCTGTTTTGTTTATAAAACCAACCTGTAAAATTATGGGCAAGGTTAAATAAAAATCTCCTCCCTATCCTTAATTAACCTATTGATTTTGGTTCCTTTCTGCAGTTCAGCAGTGACAATGGTTCTGAGAAAATGGTTCTAGTCCCTAACGTGATGAAGAACACCTGCTCTCTACAGCAATGAAATAACTATGGTGTGAAAGGGCTCTCCAAAGGTTGTTGTCATGCTCCCCTTTGAATGAGACAGTTCAGGTTTGGTATATCAAAAGGGAGGCATGTTCAGAACCATCAGATTGGCTGCCTGGAATGGATTTTGTAACTTGGGGGGAAGGGGGAGACAAATGGGTGAATTCTACAATAAGGGGAAGCAGTGGCAGGGGGAGGAGAAAAACTTCTTTGGAACGGTCTCCATACTCACTGATTTGTTTGTGACGTTGCTCGCAGGGTGGGACTGTGGGAGTGAAGAAGGAGACCCTTGAAGGCCTATGAGCTGCAAATCTCAAGGGGAATAGTATATTGTGAGAGCGTAATTAGGAAACGACCATGCAAACCATAGAAAAACATCAGAGATGGGAAAAACCCCATACTCCTGACCTGACCACTCCTCTTGAACTCTGAGAGAGTTCCAATCCAGAGCTGCATCAACTGGTTGTGTCTTGAACCTGTCTTAAACCAGGAATGCAGACCTGAATACTGCCTTGGGGATACAGATCTGCACTGAGCAGCTCAGGAAAATATCTCAGAAATATACAGAGAAAACACAAGGCACTGACAGTTCAGAGCTAGGGAATAAAAATGTCAGACAGAGTGGATTGAGGAGGGCATGGTATTAGAAGCTTCAGCCAGACTCTTTGGTGGCTCCAAACATGCTCTTAAAGGAACACTGCTGCAAGCATAAGGACACAGATTTGTTTGTTCTGTTTTAAGTGGCGAGGGCTGATAGTAAATGTCACCTTAGTGATAGCCATGTGTTCTGTTTTGCAATCAGTCTTTCCAGCTGCAAGTAATTAACATCCCCCCTCTCCCAAAATGCCATGCCAGTTTGAACAGGAACATGAGATTAATCTAATAATTATAGCATTTGCACCAGTCACAACTGCTACAGCTAAGGCTATAAAAAAGTTTCCAGTCTAATGTCTTCCCTGTCTTTGCATGCTCATAACTGCCTGAAATGTTAGCATTCATTGTGAATGAAGGTTCACATGGGGATGGGCAAAACACTCCAAACAGAAATTCGTTGTAGCAGGAAAGATTTCACCGTGTTCATAGCATTATCCTGGAGAAGCATGCAGATGCCACCCCCCTGGCAAGCCTGCCATTTATTGAGCATGCCCAGAAAGGCATTTGATATGGCAGCTGCCAGGCGCCTGGTGTGGAAAGCCTGGAGGTGCAGAACAGCTGATTTCCTTGTGAACTATTTCTTAGCCCCTGGGGTTGTGTGATGAAGAAACAACCAAGTGGCAGTTTTCCTGGGAACAATGGTATCCACCCTGAGTGAATAGAGGAGGTCTCTGAATGTCAATATCTCTCCAAACAATTTGCTCATTAATATCGCTATCGATTGCATTATTTGAAACTAAATTGTGGGAAGGGAGCTGGACCAGTGCGGCGGTGCTAACAGTGACCTGAAGCCCAGTTCCTATACATTTGAAATTGGCTGGCTATGTAGATTTTATTGAGAATGGGCCTTCTATATGGCTTTCCTCCAGAGTACTCTGCATGGCTTGTAGTGATTGGATTGGAATACTGGACACACACTGCCTCCCGGTAACTTTTTCCATGGTGTTTTCATAAGCTTGTGGATGCCTGGTTTCAACATGCTTTTTCAAACCTACTGCAGAGTAACCAGGCATAGCATCCACACTAGAAACATAGGTACATGCAGCTTTTTCAGGATTTTTCAAAGAGAGAAATTCCTTGATACCCTCCTGTGACATTAAGAGCAACCCAAAAGCAGAGGGCAACGGATACCCTGATATCTGGTAATGAACTGCAGCTGGCTTACCCAACTCAAGTGTATCCCAATTCTTTAATGTCGTGAAATGTATCTGATAAGTGTCATGCATGGTGTCAATGAAAAGCTCATGACTCACTCGTTATTACTATCATCACATAATGTAGGTGAAAGCCATAGATGCAAAGTTAAGGATGTAAACTGAAATAATACATTCTAAAAATGTGTTTGCCAGCCCACCAGTAGTTCTTTCACCCCAGACAAAGGAATGTGGTTTTTCCACCTGGGAGGTACTGCCAAAGTACTTTAAAAGATGATGAGAATGTATTTACATATACTGTAAACAGACCCATCCAGCTACAGTGGGGTGGAGACAAACCTCACGCTATCACGGTTGGGGGGAGGAGAGTGACAAGTACATGTTTAATGTTCATGCAATTACACCAGAGGCAGAAACGATATAATTTGCATTTTAGGAGACAAATCCAGCAGGAGAGAGAAGTTTGGTCTGGGTTTTACTTTTCAGAAAATATATTGCAAAGCTTTACTGGTGTATAAAGACACGGGGCTAAACCTCAAGTGATAAGCAGTTGAATCCACTGACTGCATGCAATACTACTATACTATAAAAGTGTATAGAGTGAGGTCTTTCTGAAAGGTAATGGCAGACTGGGGATTAATATCATTGTGAAATGTATGCGTTAATGCTACAGGAGGAAATATGAATACATAATGATATTATGCTTTAAAGTCTGTGACCAAACAGGCTCCCTCCCAGACAGGGGAGAAGGTAGATATTTACCTGTCTCCGATGTAAATGAAACATGGTGGAATCAAAACAATGGAAGCCCCATTTACTTGCAGGAGGATGAAAGCCCACAGGAAGGGAAAAACAGCATGGGGTCACCCTGCCTCTTGAAAGAAAGTGACTCAACTTTGGAAGATATAAAAAAAGGCAGAAACCATCTTTAGCATTCTTCTCTAAGTAGGCACAAGGGAACAGAGCTCTAGCAAGCTGAGAAAGACGGGTTCTTCCACCAAGGGGGGTTTGAAATCTCTGGAAACCAAATATAGGTGAAAAACTTGCTTAGGCAAAGATCTTTCATATAGGAAGACAAGAGAAACCAGCCTGTTGTACTTCTGTGGAAGGTCCTGACTGAGGGACAGTCAGCCATGGCTGGGAAGAAGGAAGATTGGTGAGAGAGACAATCTTGAACAAAGCCTGTACCTTGCTAGATTAAGTTTTAGACTTTTAGCTGAGTTTCCACGTTTTTTCCCCTTGTAACATTTTCTAATTTTATCTGTTATACTTGAATTCACTTAAAATCCTATCTTCTTTTGTTAATTAACATGTTTTATTATTAATATAAACTAACTTAGTGATGTGTTTAAAGGAAAGGGTGTATTTACCTCAGTTAAGTTAATAAGATGTGATATGATTTTGTGTCCTTCAAGGAACAAACCAACCTTATTATCTTTCTGAACTGTCCAGGAGAGGGCTGGATGTTAAAGTGCACAGCTTTGGGAAAATTCGGGACTAGGAGTGTGTTGGGGTCACCTCCAATCAGTAACCACAGCTGGTAGAGACCAGGGAGCATGACTGGTATATTACTGGCAGGTTGCTGGGGTCAAAGTTGCTGGGTCAGAGTCACAATTATACAGAGACAGGGTGTGACCTGCATACTTCTTGCTGACTGTGAACATCTGAGGCAGGGAATTACAGTAGCAAAGCATTTGAGGCACCCAGGGTTACAGGGAAGGCAGTGACTCATCCCCTCACTGGTCTGGATTGCACCCCTGAACTGCGTAACACCTCCTCTGTCTCCTTTTCCTACTTTTCCTTCCTGCAGAAATTCAAAACTCTCTTTCACACAAGCTGAGACTGGTTTTGAACACTATCTTACAGGTAGGTAACAGGAAAGGTGCATTTCCTTGGCAACTGGTTGTATAGTTAGGCATCTTTCTGAGATTTCATCCGTTTTTGGGAGTAACTCTCCATGTGATTCTGGATGGTGTCCAAGAGTCTGGATTCATGTACAGGATGAATCTGATTTGGCATATCCCTAGTTCCCATTGGCTGTTATGAAAAGCAAGTATTAACTTTGATAGCCTTTGATTTACTCCTTCCTAAACCAGCTCAGAGTAAACAAGGTGTAGATAATAGAGCAGTCGGATAGTAACCTTGTTGGCAGGCCTAATCAACAAATGACACGGGGAAAGAGAAAAATCAGGACAATTTCTGCCTGTATCTAACAATCCCCAATGACAAATGCCCTCCTATTCCCCCAGATGCATTTTACTAATTTGGGGTCAGTTGGCTGGGAACTGAGGGCCTAATTCTGCTCTCATTTACATCATGGTGTGAAAATCTGGAGTAACTTCAGTGAAGTCAGTAGTTACCAGAGTAAGTAAAGGCAAGATTTGACCCTGAGAGCTCAGAGATGATTTAAGATTCAACTGAGCAAGTCTCTTTCATTCATCTCACCTTTCCCCCTCTTCCCTGTACATCTCTTTCCTCCTTCCTTCCTCTATTTATTTTTATTTCCCAATATAATAATCATAGGCAATAGCCATGTAGGAAGAGATGCATGAAATACCATAGATACCCTATGGTGTGCAGTGCAGTAATGCATTCCAGAAGAGGGGACATGCTGGGTAGCATGTTCGGTTGGAGGGCTGGCACTGGCATAGCTAAAGCAACCTCTATATTGCTTTAGTATTTGATTTGCAGTCAGATGTTGTTAAGAAAGTACTGTGGCATGCCAATTCTATGATTTAAGATGTGCATGTTCTCTTGAGCCAAGTGTTCAATTTGACAGACCATCCCTTCGCTTGAGTGACATAATCACTGCTTCTAAAGCTCAGATAGTGGCAGTAGTTATTGTCTCTGTAATCATAAAGCTTCCTGGGTACACTAGTAGACAGTCTCATATATTAATCCATATCTTCCCCTTGCCTCCCTCCCACACAAGTCTGGCATCAAGCAGCTTTTCTTGACTGTATTATATAAAGGCTCAAGAAGGACTGAAAGGGCAAAACACTTCAGGCAACCTTACTGAATTGTTTCTGCATTATCTGCTCTGTCCATGACCTTCATTGTCTCTCATATTTGGGGCGTCCATCCAGGCTTTTGAATGGCAGTTTTACAGGATGCCAATTTCTATAAGTAACAAGTACTAGTGAGAATAAGGATGGGTATCAAGTCACCAATACAGGAGTGTCTATGGAAATGAGAGGATGGAACATTAGTGTGGGATTAACTATGGTCGTGGATGTATTAAGCCGGTGAGCATGCCCAGATGTTTCCTGGGACTTGAACACCCAGGAGGAATGGGATGCTTCTGCAGTTACAAATATGCCATGCTTTCTTTCCAACTAACCTGACTCCCAAATGCTTATTAGACAATACAGTATGTTAATTTTCATAAACAGAACAAGAATTATATGTCAGGCCCTTGTTGTTGGTACATGCCAGCGGTCACTGTCTCTGTCTCTGTGTCCTTTCTAAAATGCCTGATCCTGGAGTCCTTTTGTGCAAGGGACACAGAGTCAGTCCATAACTGAAGAGTCACACAGCAAGAGATGACAATGGACCGTGGGGAGTTGCAGAGGGAAGGGCCAAGGTTAAAAATAAAGAATATGTGAGTTGCTTTATGTTGTGTACACATCTTGTTACCTTGAAATTATTTCTGTATATGATATGTATATATATATGTGTGTGTATGTGTATAGGGGCGAGCTCATGAGTTAAGATGGAGTATTACTAAAGCTTGTAGTCTCCACATTCCATACTTCCAAAAATTAGTATAGGCAACTATTGCCCTATAGATCTCTAGGGGGCTGTATTTGGCTCAATGGCTGCAGTCTGCTCATCCCTTACTAGTAAAATGTGTGATGAGGCCTTATCTCCTAGAAAAGAGATTTATTCAGTGTAGTGTTGCTAATGATTTTATTGTGAGTCATATGTTTTGTGGTTTTTTTCTTAAAGCTCTTGATCCTGGAGACCCGAGATTATGAAATAATCTCAGATTTCATTATAGAAATATAGTTTCTAGCCCTCCATGGTTGCCGAGAAAAGTTCAAAAATGTGACCTGAGTGCTCCTTAAAGGCTCCAAAACCAGAAAGCAAAGAAGAAAATGGAAATGTATAATTTTTAAGTCAATGTCAAAATTTTCTGGAGCCTGACTCATAATATTTGAACACTTGGGGTTGACAACACAACAGATCACTTATTAAAGGTGAAATAACTCCCTGTGACTTGGCCCCCT
This sequence comes from Eretmochelys imbricata, assembly GCF_965152235.1. Classification (NCBI taxonomy): domain Eukaryota; kingdom Metazoa; phylum Chordata; order Testudines; family Cheloniidae; genus Eretmochelys; species Eretmochelys imbricata. The sequence goes on from NC_135580.1 coordinate 80,898,662, forward strand.
GATTGATATGGATTAGAGGGTTTGTAGGAGAAACAAGAATAAGCAGGAGGTTTCTGCCTGACAGTTCATCCTTTCCAGGAAAGTTTTTGGAGGCTGGATTTTTCAGATGGGAAACCCTCTTTAACTGAGAGCAACACAGCTGGGTTTCCTGTCACCAGATATGAGAAACGTGGGTAGGATTCCAGAGTTGTGCACAGCTATAAATAGTGCACTTATGATGCTCTCTCTCTCTCTTTTGTCAGTCACATCCAGAAATAATGATGTCTGTCAGAGTATATATTAAAGATAAGAGGATGAAAGGTGGCTTGATTCAACTAAAGCATGCTAGGTGCAACCCAATTAATACCAAGTTAGTGCGTTGCATCCTTCTGCTTCTTCACTCTGCTTTGCTCTGGCTTCATTAAAAAAAAAAAATGTAGGACCAGATTCGCTGCTACATCCCAACTATGCCGAGACCTAGGGAACAGTGATAAATAACCACCTGGTGCTGCTTGTTGTTTCCTGAGTCAAGCCTGCCCAAACCATGAGGATCAGACTGAGGGGAGTTCTGTTCTGACAGGTCCTCTTCCCTGTCATGTCCTCAACACTTCTTTCCCTGTGTTGGGATATCTGGCTTTGGGTCTGGCTCTCCTCTAGTAACTTTTTGGTTACCACTGACCTAAGCAGGAATCATGGAATTGGGGAACAACGGGAAAAGATTTTGATTGTAATTGAAAAAGATGTTTGTTGAAAAACATTTTAGTTATCCCTGACAACAGGAATGGAAATGGAGACCAAGAACTTGAGAATCAAATGCATTTCTTTCATGCATAAGCCTTATGGAAAAACCTGGAGAATTCAAATGAGATGATAAATTTTGTTTGGTTTTTTTGGACCATCCTTCATAAATCAATAGAGAACTGTATCCCTCCCCTAGAATTGTGCACCAAGAGCAAAAAGCAGGGGCCAGCTTTAACTGATACCGTGCTGTCCCCTCCCCTCCCAGTATGCGGCCTCCCATCAGTTTTATCTGTCCCCCTCTGCCTCTGAAGTTTTAATTTTGTCAGCTGGCATGAAAGGGAGTAGAGGGTCCTGAAAGGGGCTGTAGCAGGACTCATGACATCTCATGTTGTTTCTCTGGGCGTTAAGGAAAAAAGAGACCTCCCATTATTATGCCTGATGACAGAAATAATGAAACCCCTATTGTATTTAAATACGTGTCTGTTCCAGAGATGGATTATCCCTCATAGGAGGCAGATTGGCCGAGAGGAATGAGGAGCCGGGTAGGGAGTCAGAATTTCTACTTCTGGCCGTGCTGCCGACTCCCTCTGTGGCCTGGGGTGAGTCACTTCTCTCTCTCTGTGCCTCCTCTGACAAATAGGGAGAATGGCATTGACATGCCTGCCACAAAGGGACTTGCTGTGAGGATTCCTTAGCTGTTGCCACAGAAGTGCGCCATATTTTATTATTTTCTTCCCCGCCCAGTGCCACACTGGCTGACCCAATATATGTCAATGATAGAAAGTAGTTTGCGCCTCTAAGGGTGCATGATCTCACTGGTGAAGAACTCACCTGGGGTGTCTTTCCCTTTCACCCGTGCAGGGGTCTGTCGTTTCATTCTCCGGATTAGAGAGCCTGGAAACAGAAAGAGGAGGAGGGAGAGAGATTTAAATAGTCAGAAAGAAGCAGTACCAAAGTGGTTGCGGGAGGTGAGGGGCATCAGCACAGGGGCTTACTCTTGAAAGCCTGACTGGATGGGCAGCTTGGTTCCAGTGTAATGGGGGCTTAGTAGTAATAAGAAGCAAGATCTAACTTACCTCCTTCACAGCTGTCAGCCGAAACCTAAATGAGTAACTCTGAGCACAAACGGATTTGCTGACTCTGCAGATTTGGGAATCCCATAGCGAAGGGGGATGAGGGAGAACCGAGGAGGCAGCGAAGAAGAGGTGAGGGGCAAATTATCATAAGTTCCACTGTTTTTATTCCCCGTCATTTCCTCCCCCGCACGTTTCCCGCCCCCATCCCTCCCAATTCCCCCTTGAATGCACACAGTTTTCAAAGCACATGTGGAAAAGAGAAGCAAGAAAAATCCCCCTCTGCCTGTGCTTCAAATAAATAAATAAAATAAAATCCCAGGTAGTGAGGAGGCTGCTATTAACATGCTCTTGACAGGCACGAGACTGCTGGGCTGAGGGAAGTCTGACTGAAGGGTTAGGCTGGGGGAGGGGGGCTTCTCTTTTCCTTTCAGCTCTCTGCAAGTGGTGGGTTGCCCCCCCCCCCAATAATAAGGATAGCATCAGAAGCAACATGCAGTGGCTAAGGGATGGCTCAGGAATGGTGAGTTCAGGTAGCTATGTCTTTCTTTTTTCCTCCTATTGCAGTATTTGGAAGGGGAAATAAGCCTCAGTCCTTTCTCCAGACTCCTTCTTTAACTCTCTGTCCTTGAAAATCATTGATCATGCTGTAGCCATTTTAGGGACCCTGCATTACAAAACTGCTGAGCCAAAGAAAAGATTAAAAGAAAGAAAATGACGTGGCAGAGATTTGGCAGGCTGGGGGAGGCTTTCTGGAGGGGTGCGTGTGTGTGAGGAATATCATTTTCCAGGGGTTAGCGTGTGGTGTGTCGGGTGAAACCGCTGGGTGAAAAGAATCACGGAGGGAGATAAGAGAACTGGAAATGGGGGTGTTGGTTGTCAACAACATTGTTGCAAGTGGAACCGATCCGCTCTGTCTCTTCCATGGCAGATGAGTTGGGGTGTGTGTGTTTTATTTGTTACTAAGCTGTCGCGTTCCTGCTGTCACTTGGATCTGGACTGTAAAACACCCATCTTAAAAGCGGAGGCTTCAGGAAAGCACTTTAAATGATGACAGCCAATTTACAGCTGTTCTTGCTGCTCATGACTGGAGTGCAGCTTTGTGTTGATTTTTGTTGTTGTTGCGGTTGGGGAAGCCAGGGAAATTCCCCCATCTCAGGCAGGGCTATCTGTTCAATAACTTCTGGACTGAGAGACACAGTTCCCCCTTCCTTCCCTGGATCTCTCTCTCCTATAGAACTGCCTGTGCTTTGTAATATTATTTGCCTGAGCCCTTTCTTGATACACTAGGCTTTTTCATTTCAGTACAATTTCCCACGGTTGCTAACACCGCTGCATCTCCACTGAGGGTAGCAAATAGGGGAACCGTAGTGTAGAGGGGATCTGAGCAGGTTTAGCCAACATAGTGCTTAGAGCACAGGGGGTCTCCTGGGAGCTCAGTCTACGTTTTAGCTACCACTGGTGGAGCTGAACTGATCTTAGCAGTGGTGGGGAACATTTCAGAAGAAGGCCTAGTATAGAAACAGCTGTAGGTTACCCACTGATCCCAGTCCATAGCTTTGAGACCTTTCGTGCAGTTCCTCCTCCATCTTCCATCCCCTCTGAGAAATTTTATACAAATTTGAGCTCTAGAGGTTTACACTGCTTAAAGACTCTGAGCCCATCATCTAAGCCGAGTGTAGGGGTGTGGGCAGCTGCCCTTATGTCAGACACCATGGTATTTAGTATTTAATGTTTGTCTAGCACCCAGTACCGATTCAGGATTTTGTTTTTTCTTTTAAAAATATCCAGGCTTTTAATTTCTTTCCCTCTCCCACCCCCCCACCCCCAATCCCATCCACCCAAGTGTAATTATCCAATAATGACATTCTCCCTGCTCCAACTGGTGTCTAAGCAACCGAAGTCACCCCACATGAATTTGCCTATTTACATTTTCAGAGATTATCAAGTTGAAAGAGAGCAGTGGAGAAAGGCCCAATGGCTTTTTTCTCTTTTATTTTACCTCCTAGGCAACTACTGTGCTGTGATGGATATGTGTGTGTGCGGGGGCTGGGGGAACTTTTCTAATTGCTACAGTCAAGATGAGGTGCTTTCACTCCCTCTTATCAGTTGATCTTTCTATTTGTCATCAGGAAGTGACACTTTATTTTTCACTGATCACTCAAAGCCTCTTTCCCTACAACCCCTGTTTTAAAATCCAAATATGGAAACTGCTAAAGAGCCTATAATATTTTTGTAAACACGGTCTGGGAGATTCTTTTGAAAGTGAAAGTTTAGGCAGATGACCGATTCTGAAACAGACTTGATCCAGGAATGACCGAATACCTCTAATTCCTGCTGGGCGGGGGACAGGAAATGAATCCCAGTGCCATGATTTCTGTAGCTTTTTCAAAGGGTTAACAATCACAAGAGTATTGAAATTATTCTATCTATCATTTGCAAAATGGAGCAGGCAATTGATAAAAACAAATAAGGTTAGCACAGGAGATATTTATGAGCCGTAATGCCGCAGCATGGTGTGAAGGGGTTTACATGGTTTAAGTGATTTAAGAGGTGCCAGTCTTCTCTCAATATTGAATCAAAGCTCCAGCATTTTGGTAGGGGGCGCTATGATGCTGCAGGTGCTGTCTCTTGGCTGAGCTGTGAAGCTGAGTTCCTGATCACGTGGGCATTAACAACTCTGCACACTACTCCCAAGACAAGGAGTATTAACCCAGATGTCCGGGCCAAATTCCAATCCAAATAGTTATATTTCATCCTACTATTCCTCCTGTGGTTCCCATTGGGTAAGTTACTTTTTACTTTCTCTCTTTAAACTGTTGGGTCATGTTGCTGTGCTCTGTTGAACAGTTGACATATTCCACCCCAGATGTAGCTGCCCTTCAGTGGAGGCTGAAGTGATCGGAATATATGTAGTCTAGAAAACATCATCAGAAAACCAGTGCAGAAATGTAAAATGGTCTTATAACTATTACTTCTGGAGTGAGGTTCACTATTGCACTCACAGATGCTAGGCTGCCATAGCCTATGGTATGATAGAAAACCTTAACCTCTCATCCCAATGAAATTAGACCTGTTCTCATGAGCATCCATCAAGCCATTCGCAACAGTTCTCACTTGTATAGATTTCATTGTTTTATGAATACTGATGAAAAGAAATCAAGAAAAATATGTATCCGTTACAGCCATTGGGCCAGATTCTGCTCAGTTGCATTGTGTAAAACTGAAATAACGTCATTTATTTATAACATGATACATAAACGCTGCTTTTTACTATTCTCATCACTAGATCAAGACAAGGAGTTACATGCATTCTTTTTCAATGCTAGTCACATATCAGAGACACAGATCCATATATTTTACAGTTGGTCACAATTTTTATTCTGGTGGTAGGCTGTTTTTTATTTCTAAACCTGCCACTTAAACCTTGCTATTATTCTGTCATATTAAGTTGCTGGGTTTCTGCCTGTGCTGCTTTCTATTTTTTAAACAATTAATCATTTGCCAATTACGCTCGCTTCCTGTGAGGGTATTTTACACGGTTCCTTGGTAGTGAGTAGGTTGCTAAACTCTGCGAGTATCTGTTTCTAACCCTGCAAGCTGAAACTAACTGACATTGCTAGTGATAAGAATAAATATACACAGTCGATCAGCAATGCAGGTAAGATGATTGTCCGGGTAGGAGCTTCCTCACTCAGAATAGTGATCCATCATGAAAATCAAATGAGCCATTTTAAAGTCATCCACATGATATGATATTTTCTGAAATGCCCCCAAGGTGGATTAAAGAAGTATGGGTTTTTTTCAAGCATTATCTGTATTTATTAAAGAAAATAGAAGCTTGCATCTGTAATATATCTTTGTTTCCTCTTTGAGTCTCATTCTGGGTTCAATCCTGTGCCCATGGAAGGCAATGCCAAGGTTGCCATTGGCTTTACCAGGTTCAGAGTCAGGCCCCTTTAAAGCCGATTATCACAGCAAACCTTATTTTGTGTATTTTTTTTTTTTGAAAATCAGTTGTTGATTTTTCACATCATCATTTTTTAAAAAAATCCAAATTCTTGCAAATCAAAGTGGATAAAAATGTGACCTGAAATTAAACAAAAATTAATGACACGAATACAAATGCAAAAGCTAGTGGAGAGGCCATGAGAAGTGCAAATCACCAGCTGAACTTCCGCATAATCTTATCTAACCTGTTTTCCCCCATTTATCAGTATGTAAATCAAATGGTCCTCCAGGTAGCACAGCTGACTCACATGCCAGCATTTGAATGGGTTCAATGTCAGAGAAAACTGGCTGAGAATCTGGACAATTTTCTTTTTTTTTAAAAGCTAAAGATCAACTCAGAAGATAAAAACCTCCCAATGCCCATGTGTAGGAGGACAATAGGATTCGTTTGAGGAGGCACCGAGCCCCTCAGCTCGCACTGAGATTAAAGGGAGCTGAGCGCACTCAGCGGCTTGCAGACTCTGGCCCATTGTGATAATATGCACAAAGAGAATTGCGCTGTCCTGCACAGTGGATTGGGGCACTCCGAGAAGGAGAACGCTGCACCCTAACCCAGAGTTTTCATCACTGCTGTATGCTGCACCCTAACCGAGAAGGGCCCTTTCTCCAGGAAGAGAATGGTTATTTCAAGACTATTCCCATTCATCTTGGACTCTGTTGTCACAGAAGACTGACACTTGGGTCAAATGTGCACTGGTTTTCTGTGCTGTTGATTAGAAATTCCTGAAGGATTAAGCTTGTTTCACAGTGGAATTTTCCCCACACATTATTTATTTACTGAGCATATGTTGGACCATGATGATTTTCCCTCCATACCCATATCCTATACCCTTAAGACAGTTTGGATGTTTCAACGTTAGTCTGCCACTGGTTTTATTCTTATATGAGTGCACAGTAAACACATGGGATAATAAATAGTTGATAATGTAATAAATAATAATCAATACCTGGCATGGGATGAAGGTTGGTCCTGTGACTAAATCATAGGACAGAATCAGGAGACCTGGGTTTTATTCCCATCTGTGTCATAAAGTTGCCATGTGAACTTGGGCAAATCACAATCACTTCACCTCTCTGTCAATTCTCACATCTGTAAAATAGACATAATAATAACTTCCTTACCTCACCAGGGTGATGTGTTGATTCTGTTATTAATATTTGAAAGACACTTTGAGATCCTTGGATGGAAGGTGCCAGAGAAATACAAAGTATTATTTGTATAATATCAAGCAATATGCACCCATTGTGAAACCAAAAGCACCAAGTGGTTGGTCTGTCTGCCTGTCCGTCCATCTGATGTCCATCACTGTAGTATTTGAGCATAGCAGTTGTCTTATTTTGCACTGACATTATATTTACTAAGAATTGATTTGTTTGAATGTAGGGATGCTTAAAAGAAGACTTCTTGAGAAATCTCTGAAATGCTTCACGTTCACATTCTCATCTATTTATGACATTAGCTTCTTCAGCTCCAAATTGTTGCTTTGGTGATCTTCCAGCCTGGCTGTTAGTTTGAACATGACTAATTCTTCCAGTGACTAAGCTGTTAGATAACAAAAAATCATCAAATTGTCTCAGCCTCCAGTAGTTTGCATTGTTATGAAAAGACATCTTGTCTAAAACAAAACAACACAAAAAACAAAACACCTGGCTATTATGTAATGTAGATAACCAATGGAAGGTGCATAGTATTAGAGAATGACCTAAATTGCAAATTTTGGTTCCAGATTATGAAATCCCTAAAATGTGAACATGTTCAGATCCTGGTATCTGACTTGGCCTATTATAGAGAGAGGGGCCAGATGCAAACTCCAGATCCTGGTTCAGGCCCCAGTTCAGCAAAGCACCTAAGTATGTGCTTAAATCCCATTGACCTCAATTAAACATAACACATGCTTAAGTTTAAGCACACGCTCAAGTGCTTTGCTGAAATGAGGCCTCAGATTTTGAACTCCCTCTTCCTCTCCCACAAAATTCAGGACTCAAGCTTCAGACATGTAATGTATATTATATCTAAACTAAATATTACGCTAGGAGAATAGTAAGGTTGCACAGTTAAGAACTCAGAACTCTGGAAATGCCAAAGCTGAGGTTGCATGCATAGTTTAGCTCCACCCCATTTGTGTGTATGCATTACCATACACCTTTCATTATGTAGTCGCATACTGTTTTTCAAAGAATCCAACATAATATCAGAGATTTTTTTTTCTGCAACCATAGACATATGTTGCATCTTCTGCATCTGTATACTGGTCCACATCTGCTAGATAGACATAGTGACTTTCAGGCACTTTCTGATAACTCTTGTCATCTCCATGCCTGCCAAAATTTCCCAGTTTACTGTTGTCTCTTTCGTGTCATAAAAATGTCACCTTTGGACTTTGAAGTCCTGTGTGACTGATGAGGGAGGTAATCTTCTGGGATGAGGAGGGTAATCTTTGTTGTAGGTGGACTATTGTACTGCATTATATGGAGGACCAAATCCTGTACAGATTTTACATGGTGCATCCCCATCCCTGTCAGTGGGAGTGTGCGTGGTGGTGTCAGCCAGTGTGGAACATGGAATGAATCTCCTCTGATTTTAAAAAATAAATTGATGTAAACTTCAAAAAATGCAGATAACATTCTCACAGATAAAAATATGACAATAAATCCATACATCCAGTGCCATCCAGTTGGAATTGCTATTTTTTCCTGGCATACTGGTGTCATCTCTTTCATTGAATGGGTGCCAGATCACTGGCAGTTCACTGGGCTCTTCTTTCATCTGTGAGTAGATACTCGTGTTCTGAGAGGTGCTTCTAATACCCTGGGTTAATTTATATGAGATACAGAAGGTCAGTGTATATCCTAACAAGATGATGTTCATCCAGTACCCACTGTTCATCTTGATGAGGGAAAATCAGGGCCAAATATAACCGACAGCCTCTGTAAGGGGCAGGAGAAAAACAAGCAGCTGGGGAAAAGGAAAAACCAACAACTGATTTTTAACCAGTCCTTATTCTTTGCATGTGGTCTAATGGCTAGAACAAGGAACTGGGAGTTAGGACCATTGGTTATATTCCCACCTCTGCCACTGACCTGCTTTGTGACCCTGAGCTAGTTGTGGAATTCTCCCTGTGCTCCACTTTCCTCATGGATAAAAAGGACGTGTTAATATTTCTTTTAACAAGGCAGCTTGCTTCTTTAAGGGCCAGGGGGCATGTGGCCAGCCTGCCCCGTTCTGAGACAGAGCCCTTTTTAGAACAGGTGTTTGGGCCGAGGAGAGGGGATTATTAGACCCTGCTGGGAAGGGGTCAGATGATTCCTAGAAAGGGCTAAAGAGCTCGGCGGAAGGGAGGAGCTGGGGGAAGAAAGTTGGCTTCTAAAGCAGGTGGGAGAGATGCAAGGGGAAGGGCTCCTGCAAATAGCTTTGGGTTGGTGTTCCTTTGTGAGTTCTACATATAAAGAATTAAACTGTGCCCTGAAGGAAGGGCCTGGACAGACTTTTGGCATGGTGTTAGTCCTTCCTGGGCTGGGGAGACAGAGGCTAGCAGCTTAGTCTTCCCTATCCTGAAAGGCTAATAGGAGACTTAATGACTGTTAGTCAAACTTTGTTGAGAACTCCCTGGATGAAAGTTGCTAGAAGAGTGCACTACATTATTGTTACTGGTATTTCAAATTCTCAGGTCTTTGATGAGGGAGCAGTGTGAATTTCTTACACTACATCAGGGGAGGTGCCTTGAGGAGATCTGATCTTAACCCATGGCCTGAAAAGGGAGACTCTCTGTATTGCAAAGGGTCTAATTAAACCATCTCTTTCTACAAGGATTGCCAACAACCCACAGCTGAGTGGAAAACTTTCTCTTCTCCTGCCCTTTCCTCTGAAAGGCTTATGGTGTTGTTTGTTAGTATGTACATAATGGATCATACTGTTTTCATTCTGCCCAACATGTCAGCACTGCACTATTAATTGCTGGACCTCATCAGGCTTAGACAGCTGAAAACATTCTATTAGATATGCTCTTTAGCAGCACAGGAGAGGTGATGCATTGACTTTTAAAGAATCTTACTATGTTGTGGCAAAACTGAAACACATCCTTGATTCTCACATGGAACTGCTTTGTATCCTTTCTGCTTTTGAGCATCTGGCTCCTTCTTCCTCAAGTACACCATCAGGCACACTGCCCATGGGTTCTATAAGATTGATCCCAGAAGGTGAAATCAGTCTCCACTTGCAGCCATCAGATTTCATGTGGAGATCTTTGCAAGGTTGTGAGAGGAAACTGAATGTTCACCTTCAACCTATGGGGCAGGGATAGCTGCTACCATCCTCTACAAACCATGGGGTAAATCTAATCAATGAACCAGCACTTCCACCCAAGGCTTATCTATCCCCAAAGCCTTAAATGTGTCAACCCATTGGGGATGGCACAGAGATCCTCTTTCAGGACAGGCAGGGGTGCAAGGACTCCTGTAGTCACTCCACCTTTTCCCTTCAGCACCGTGTGGCTTAATGCTGTGGACAGCCTTGCATCCATCCTCTATTCCCTCCAAAAATTTCCCCCATGGAGAATGCTGAGGGGGACTATTTCCAAGCATTTTTTTGAAAAGCGGAGTGAGTGTAGGCATGAGGTTGTGCACTGAGCCTTCAAGGAGTACAGAACACACCAGGGTAGTATGGGAAGGGAGTGGGCCAATGTGACATTAACCCAGCTTGGTGCCCTCAGGTTTCTGGGCTGTTGTGGGGGCTAAAATGCCCTCAGTGTAAGTTAAGCAGCCAGGGAGCTAAGTTGCAGCAGCTCTGCCTTAGCTGCTTACAGGCAACTCTGCAACCCTCAACACACACCCTTAATGTGCCCCCTCCTGCTCATGGCCCCACCCTTGTGCACCCTGAGGTGGCCTGCATAAGGCAGTTGGTAGCATAACAATGCAGCGCCTGCACCAAATATATTCTCCTTCAGCTGGCTGGGGCTTTTACAGCCTCTCTTCATCAGCCTAGAGGGGTTATACTTGTAACATATAGGAGAATCCATCCAAGTGCATGTCCCTATAAAGTGTTTGAGAAAAACAGAGAGGAGGGCAGAACGTGAGCTGAGCACCAAAACAGGCCTTGTGACCATGTCTGTTACCACTTCAAACCACAGCTTCAGGGAGAAAAAGGAGGGAAGCAATTAGCTCCTCAAAGCAGAGACTAGACAAAGCTGGGAGCTTTTCTCATATTTACTCCTTTCATGAGAGGAGTAAAAATGTCAGTGTTTGCCTGGTGGAAACATGTCACATAAGGAATGAGAGGGGGCTCTTTTCCAACCCAAAATGACTTCTGCAATGTCCTGCAAGTGAGTTGTACAGGATGCAGCTCCCATGCAGTTCAGGACAGGGGGCAGCTGACTTATTTTAACCAGTTGGGATAAACCAAGAACCCACTGGAATCTTTGCCCAAAATGCCAGCTGAAGCCAATGGCTGAACCCCAAGCAGGGATTTCCCCGCACCGAGTTCCCCTATCAGCCCACCCAGTGGTCAAACCAACTAAGATGAAGAACATACCAAGAATATGTCATCTGAAGGTTCAAGTGGTGTATCTACATCCGAGCAGCCCAAAGCACATATACAGCTACCTACTGAAGAAACAGTGTCTCCACAACAAAAGGCAGTTCCTGATGTTTGTCGGTCAAACTTTTCCCATTTATTGAAGTTACAAAAGATGGCTACTTGTGCACCTCTTGCAAAAAAGCTTATGAATAAGGAAAGCTTCCTATTGCTACAATTAGTAAAAGTGGAGGAGTTTGGTTTGCCAGACCAATCAGTAAAGCCAATGCTGACAAACTATATGAAAAGGCTGCAAAACACCAAGTCTCTGGACTGCATCAACATGTAGAAAGCCTTACAAGCCAACCACCATGAAAGCCAATTTTAGAAGTTCTTTATGAGATGGTTAATGCTGGAGACACAACACAGTTTATGTGAATAAATATGGCTGTCACATCATACTTTCTATTTTAGCAAGAGATACCACACACTACAAACTAGAGGCCAACGTTAAGTGCATTGACACTTGTTAACCCTAGGGTTGGACACTGGTTCTGAACAAGACCAGCAAATGCTCACTATCTTTCTGCAAGAAACTCAATTGACTGGTTAGAAGCATGCAGTACAACTGTGAAAGACTCAGCAGTTGAAAAAGTGAAGAACTCTCTCATCAAATTCAAAAAAATTTACATATATGGCTGAAGAATGTATTGATGCAAGTATCAAGTATTGTCATTGCATATGTTATCTTGATGTTAGTGGTAGGCCAGTAGGTGCATTTCTAGATGTTCAGGTTATAGAAGATACATCGACTGCATCTGTGACAATCTGCATTTTAGAAGAGTTAAATACTTGTAAATTGGACCACAAACAGATGGCTGTTTGTGATTTGATGAAGCTGCAAACTTCTCTGGAAGACATGGTAAAGTAGAAGCTTTGCTCAGAGAAAAGTGTAACCCTAATCTCTCCTACACACACTGCAGAGGCCATCTTAACTTCAGTACCCCAAAAAATAATGGAGCAAATAATTAATCTATTTTCAAACATCTAAAAGATAATAAGGAGATAAGTAAGAGTCAGCCTGGATTTGTCAAGAACAAATCATGTCAAACCAACCTAACAGCTTTCTTTGACAGACTTTGTGGATGGGGGGAAGTGGTAGATGTGGGATATCTTGACTTTAGTAAGGCTTTTGATACCATTTCACATGACCTTCTCATAAACAAATTAGGAAAATACAACTTAGATAGAGCTACTATAAGGTAGGTGCAATACTGGTTGGAAAACCATTCCCAGAGAGTAGTTATCAATGGTTTGCAGTCATGCTAGAAGGGTATTTCGAGTAGGGTCCCGCAGGAATTGGTCTTGGGTAAAGTTCTGTTCAATATCTTCATCAGTGATTTAGATTTAGAACCATTTGGCTTTTGGTCACAGATTTAGTACTGACCAAACAATAAGTAACTGGACTGGAAGCTCTTACTATTTGATTTCTGCCCAAAATTCATAAACCAGGCCCCGATCCGTTTGGAACAGTGTTTCTTACAGCTGTCATTTTAACATAGCTTGTTGTGTCTGAAAGCACATTATTATTACTAGTAACTTGCGATGAAGATTTAAAAAGTAAATCAAATTGAGAAGTGTCACTATCCTTATTCTTAGTTTGTTAAAAACATGTCTCCTGTAAGAGGCTGCTCTCAGCATGAGGCTGGATGTGAAATTTAGTGACTTCTTACTGTTGTGCACAACAGAGACACAAGGTGGGTGAGGTAATATCTTTTACTTGACCAACTCCTGGTGGTGGGAGAGACAAGCTTTTGAGTTTAAGATACTCAGAGTGTCACAGCTAAATACAATGTGGAATAGCATAAGTAGTTAGCCCATGTTCTGGGTTGTACACAATGGCTGTTTCCTTAGCTGTTTTATGCCAAAATAATATGATGTGGGTTGGGAAATCCTTGTGAAAAACATGTAACTGTACTAAAAACACAGTCATACTCTACCTACCTGTCTCAGGGTCTTATATGGCCCCCACATCCTGGTATCTGAGCACCTCACAATCTTAATGAGACACTATTATCCCTGTTTTACAGATGGGGGAACTGAGGCACAAAAAGACTTGCTTAGCTTCATGTAGGAAGTCTGTGGCAGAACAGGGAATGAGCCCAGGTCTCCAAAGTGCCAGGCCCTAGCCACTGGACCATCTTTTCTTTCTCTATTAGTGAATTCAGAGACAGCAGAGATTTCAATGAGAATTGAACTGTTGAAAGCATAAGTCCCTACTGCTTGAGCTAAAGGAGTGTCTCCTTTAGTTGTGAGTAAGTCCATTATAGTCACTGGGGTTATCCCCTAGTGGGAGACATGATCACATGCCTTAAGCCAGTTTATTACAAATGCAGATATGTGGCATGAGTCTGTGGGAACAGGTGCTGCTTCTTTAACGACATAAATCTCAAAATTAACAAGATTACAGTTGGTATTTTTTCAGTGGCCTCTCCAATTTTCTCTGTATTTGAGTCCAGTACATTAAAAAAAAGTGAAATTTCTCAGTGGAAGCTACTTGGACCATTCCTTATTTGTATGGTCTGTGTTATGCCTTCAGAACTGGCTCCTGATTTCTGATACTAAAGATGTCATCCTTGGACTCTCATTGTAAATTGTGGTTGTGAAAGCTCCTGTAATGTGAGTGTATGTGTATGCTGTCCCTGGGTGTATACGCTAAGGTTATGGGGTGGATGGCCACAAGGAGTTCAGATTTAGATTTTTGGTGTTCAGCACAAAGAATGATACACTTGAATCTCTTCTCTTGTCCATGCTCCTGCACATTTGTACCCTTTCTAGTGTCCTACCAAATATTCTGCTGAGACACATAGTGGCAATTACCAGATGCCATGTTTGTGAGGTTAGCACACAACAGAAGGCCCTACTGATTCTGTTTGTAGGAAGTAGAGAAGAGTGTGAGCCACAAGGTTAGGTTCCAGATCCAAACTCCCCCAGAGTCCAAGGGCGACTGGGTCTGGGATTTTGGTTTGATCCATTTTAGAGACGGAGACCAGCTGTAAGTTAGGGTTCCTCTCAGTGGTGCAAGTACAGTGATATGGTCCGGTACGCCGTACCTGTAAGATATTTATAGCCGGTACTCCGTACCACAAAGATACAGAAGGAGCAGAACATGGGGCTTCCCAGCAGCCCCACGCCAGCAACTCCACACCAGAGGACAGGGCTGAGGACAAGGCTGGGAGTGGTTAGGCTTGCTGAGTGGCAAGGCTGGGCTCTCCCAGGAATCACAGTGGTGAAAGAAGCAGAACGTGCAGCTCCTCCAGCATGGCTGTATCACCCCAGCCTTGACCCCAGCCCTGTCCTTTGGTGAGGCTGCTGTACAGACCCCAGACAGGAGACGCAGCTGCGTGGAGGGGCTGGGGGCGGGGCTGGTACAGCCGCCCTGGAAGAGCTGCCGGTGTGAGGTTACCCAGGGGCCCCATGTTCTGCTTCTTTCGCCGCTGTGGTTCCAGAGAGCCTTGCGGTTCAGAAGTCTCCAGCGCAGCGGGAGGAGGACTGAGCCCCCACCCTGGTAACGTGGGATGGATCATGGGGAGGGGATAGGGAGAGCGCAGGTGCCCCCAGCTGTGGGTGCGGCAGGGAGGAGTCACGTGGGGAGGTCATGTGCTCCCCTTTAGCTGGTGTGTCCCCCCCACCTTTGTGCCCCTCCGATGAGTGCAGCGTACTGGTAAGAGATGAATTCTACTTGCACCACTGGTTCCTCTGAGTTTTAGGTTAATCAGATCCATTGCAGTTGTAGGAGGAGTCTGTGGCAAAGTTCAGACCCAGACTGGAACTTCCTCAAAGTTCAGAGGTGTTCGGATCTGGGGGTTTGAAACAGGTTTATCTGAGCTGGAAAAAAAACAGCCAATGGAGAATATGAATGAGCTTGGAAAATCATGACATTACCAACAAATACTCCACACCCTTTCAGTGTATTTGTCCTTCTGGATAGTTTGAATCAGTAGAATATATGCATCAGGCTGAAGAACCCTAGAAACACTCCTTAAAACTAGAAAGTGCAAGTTCAGAGAGAAATACTCCAGCAGATCTGTCAGGCTGGTGAAATCTGGTCAGTGTGTATTAATGAGGCAGTTGTGTTGTTTTGGGCAAGTTTATAAAGCAGCTTCTTGTAAATATGCAGGTGGAAATCATCCTTCACTGTCTCCTCCTGAATGAGAAATGTTCTGTTTGAACTGAACCAGGGACCTCAGCCATTGGTGATGGAGTTTTGCTTTTATTTATTTTATTGTTTTTTTTTAAGGGAAGCAGAAGAATCCATCTTACATCACACATAACACAAACCTACACTTACTCCTGACGCACATCAACACAACACAGCATAGCCTACACTTACTCTAGATCTAGTCAGAAAATGGTAAATATTTTGTAGTCTCAGTCTAGCTCCCAGTAAACAGAAACAGAACGTCACAGAAACCATTAGCATCCTCAGCAGAAGCCATAGTGTGAATGAGCCATGGAGCTTGGACTCCCCTCCCACCCCCAAAATATTCCTTCCTTGCCAGGATGGGCTGAGGGTGTGGGGCGAGCTTGCACAGTTACTGTCTGGGCTGTACCTATTCTATGAGCTAAAGATCCAGCACAGTGGTGGACAATCTGTGGCCCGTGGGCTGCACACAGGCCGTCAGGGTAATCCACTGGCGGGCCACGAGACAGTTAGTTTATATTGACCTTCCACAGGCACGGCCACCTGCAGCTCCCAGTGGCCGCGGTTCGCCATTCCCAGCCAATGGGAGCTGCGGGAAGCTGCGTGGGCCGCAGGGACATGCTGGCTGCTGCTTCCTGCAGCTCCTGTTGCCTGGGAATGGTGAACCACGGCCACTGGGAGCTGCGGGCGGCCATGCCTGCGAACAGTCAATATCTCGCGGCCCGCCAGTGGATTAACCCTCGCGGGCCACAGGTTGCCCACCACTGATCCAGCACCTTTCACCAGCGCTGAATGTGACAGACTGGCAAAGTGGGTGGCAAGTCTGGTGCCAGGCCTGCTAGAAGGTAACCGCCTCTGCTGCCAGAGAAAGGACTTTCTCTTTTAGGGTCAGTGGTTGAGGCCTGTTCTTTGGTGTGGAGGTTCAAACCCTACTGGCAACTTAGGAAGGAGTCTGTTACATAAACTCACCCAATAGACAGAGGGGAAAATAAAATAAGCCCAAAAGCAAACATCTATTTCTTTAACAGAGCTTTAAATGACAGCTCAGACCTAGTGCCTGATGCTAATCTCACACTGGTGTAACTCCATCAGCTTCAGTGGTGTGAGGTCAGGATTGGATCCCAATCACTTTGAACGCCATCAGGAGTACTTCTATCGCTATTCTATTCACTGTTCTATCATGAAGGTGTCCTGACAAAAACACTGCCTCCTGCTGATGTGACTATCATGTAACCTACACTAACCTACTATGCGGCTTTGTCCCCTTCTAAGGATTGGATCACGCAGAAGTTTGTCTGAGTCTGCTACTGCCTCCCTTCTAAGGAGGCTGGTCTTTTAGCTTAAGTAGCCAAAGCTTATGCTTTTTACATCTAGAGGTCTTGAGTTCAGACCCTGGATATCTCCTCTGGGTCGGGGGTGGTGTTGTTGTATCCCACGGCAACAGAAGTAACATGCCAACTCAGATCTTTAATGACTAGGATCATGTGATGAGATAAGATGGCTCAAGGAGGCTTGGGCACCATCCACTTAAATTAAAGAGCCTAGCATCTTTCTGAAATCTTGACAGTTTTTAATTTCAATGAAAATGACACTCAGTTCTTGCATGTCATCCTGGTCTCCATGCATAAACTTCCTGAGTAAATTCTCAGGAGAGATTTCCTGGAATGCATCGAAGATCAGCCCTGATTTTCACATTTCAGCATGTAAGGTATCTGCATTGGCAGTGTTTCTACATTCGTCTTACCCTTACTGCCATCAATCATTTGCTTTTCAGAATTCACTGAGTGTAGAGAGGGGACAGGAACTGGGAAACAGAGTATTGTATATTTATCTTTAAGGACCTAAATGACTTGTGGGGGTCGGGGGTGGGGGGAAAAAGAGGGTTGTTTTGTATTTTTGTTTTCTTGGTGTAGGAATAAACTTTCTGGATGGTTGTAGCATAAATAAAGTTACTACAATCCCTTTTCCCTTTACGCCTGTGTCCACGGGATTAAGGTATAATTTAGCTCTCTGGGTGGAGAAATCTATTCACAATGCAGCACGTGCAGTACCAAAGACAAAAAGATTGTGCAGTGAGGTATTTATAATTTGATAGCATACATGGTGCTGTGCAGAACTGAGAAGAGATAGTCCCTTACTCCTCAAAATGTACTGTCTCTTTTTCAGACCCACACTGAGGTTCCAAATGTTTGGATGTGGGTTGCTCCTTATGACAAGGGGCATAATAAGCACTCAGCTTCTCTGCCTGTGGCACATAATAGTCTAGTCTCCTGTGGGCTGTAATGCTTTGGTCTCATTTCAGTTGTTGGGTTTGGTGTGCAGGTGGCTGGATGGTGCTGGTGGCCTGTGAGATACAGGAAGTCAGATGAAATGAATCGGTGGTTCCTTCTGGCATTAAACTCTGTGACTGTGTGATGCTCTTGCCCTCTTTATCCCCTCCCTAAACTGAACAGCCTCCTGGAAATAACAGCATCATTCATCCAAAGATTAAATCCACAATACACACAGTGCCTTGATCAAGGTTACACAAGAAGCCTGTGGACTAGAAGGCAGGTCTCCTGAGGCACCATCCTGTGCTCTAACCACTAGACCACACTCTCTGTTCCATGAAGTGATGTATTTTCGGAACTGCTTTAAAAGCAGAAGAAACTGCCCTGCTCCTCACTGCCATACTAAATGGAAGACTCATTTCTGGTTCCAGCTTTTCCTTGGCATTTGACTGACAGCCAACTTCCCTTCACTGCCTGGTCACTGGAGCTGATTAGTATGCGAAAGGGCCCGCCTCACATTGAGAGATGCAGCAGCAGCAGCAGCTTGCCGAGCTGTCACACTCTCACAGGCTTCTTATCTGCACTGGCTTGATGAATTAAAAAGCAAGCCAGCCAGCAAGAAAGAGAAGGAGAGAGAGAGGGGGGAAGAGAAAGAGAGAGAACCTTGCAGCCAGCATTTGCCTTTTGGTTTTTTTTTTAAAGGAAGGATTTTGCGTCTGAAGTGATCACTGCTTGTGATGAGGCTTCACTTAGCAGGCTCCAGAATGAGCTAGAGGCGGCAGATAGGGGGATAAACAAACAAACAAACAAAAAATCAGACCAAACCCAAATACCAACCAGCAAACCAAACCAGGAACAGTTTTCTCCTTTATTCTAGCATGGTGGATGTATGGACAGTCTTACAGAGCAGAGGTTGACATCTCCAAATCTACCAGCCCCACATCTTGAACACTACAGTGTTCTGCATTGCACCATGACCTTGGATGTTCAAACGGTGGTCGTTTTTGCAGTGATCGTAGTGCTGTTGCTTGTGAATGTCATACTCATGTTCTTCCTGGGCACTCGTTAAATGGATTTTTTCTCCTGAGGTGTTGGGGGCTACTGCCACTAGCAATTCAACAAGAGAGCAAGAGCGAGAGAGAGAGAGAGAGAGAGAGAGAGAAAGGACAGAGAGAGAGAGAGAGAGAGAGAGAAAGAGAGAGAGATTTCTTACTGAGGGGGGAAAACGCACTGAGCTTCAACATGGCCTCGCTGTGATATGTATGACGTTGGTATATTATCTCTCCGTAAATCTTTTGTCATGTCTTGTCTTTTAAGTATGCCTGTAAGTGTAGCTGCTTATTGCCTGGATTTTAAATGTGATAAATAATAATAATCCATTCATATATCTCTTGGTTACAGATAGCTAGAGACAGCTGTACATACCTAGATAGAAACAGAGAAAAAAAAATTGTTAAAAGAATAATCACTACGTGTGTTGTTTTGATTCCTTTAAAAAATACGGACTCCTGTTAAGAACAGAATAGGGATTTTTTGGTCAACATTTCTTGCAAGCAATTAATGTCGAGTGTCTCTGAGAGCAACTATGTAGGTACCAGGTGAGAGACGGTGTGTATTTAATTGAATCTAGAGCACTGGCCGTTTTTAAAAGGTGGAAAGAAATCCTAGCTGAGAAATGAATGTTATTAAATCTTTGCTAAAATAGCATTCAGCCGCAAAAAGGGGAAGAAATTTGGTTGATTGATTCATTTCTGTTGCCTTGACAGTGTGACTGGAATACTCAATGTTCAGTCCAGAAGCCTCCAAATTCTATGTTCCCACCAGTTTAGCAGAGCTCTTTTCTTTAGACATATAGCAGAGAATGAAACATAACCAGCTGGGTTTTTTTTCTGTTTATGTGTGTTTCATATCTTTGCAGAATGGGAAGAGATCAGAGATGAAAAGTAATGCATGCTTTGTTTTCCTGTGTTAAAGCAACAGATGCAAGGGTTTTGCTCTTGTTTTGATTTTTTTCCTAAAAATATTAGTTAGGCTTCCTTTTTTTAATGTACAAATGAAAAATCTTTGCCCATCTCAGGGATAACAGGATTCCAATATGGGCAGTTTTTGGCGACTTCATTTACATTGATTTTCTTGAAAATGAAGTGCTAAGTTACACATTATAGGCTCAATGAGAAGTTGTCCACTAGTTCAAGGTCCTTCTGTTAGGAAATGTCCAGAGCAAATGAAATTGTTTGCAAGCTGGGTAACAGGGTGGTTTTGGAGGTGGGTTTCAATGCACAAAGTTTAGTAGCAATACAAAATGTGCTGGGAAGAGTAATAGCTTTTCTCCATGCAAATATCATACACAGAAGCAGTGTTTCTGTGTGAAATCTTGTCCACTCTTTATTTATTATTTCTGCTACAAGAAAAGATCCAGGCTTGCTGAAATAAACAAATAAAAATTAAAATAATCACAGCATGTTTTGGAAATGTTTGCGTCTCACGATAATATTAACTGTGAGTGTATTTCTGTGATAATATAGGCAGTTCGAACTAGCTCCATCTGTCTACATTATTTTTCCTATGTACTCCATTAGCTGGAATAATACCTATCCACAGAGCCATAGATGGAGATATAGATATAGACATATATACACATATATATCCAGATGAGCATGTCAGTTACAAGTTAAGCAAAAAGTTTTATGTATAGTTAAGTGGATAGTTATAGTAGTTAAGTGTCAAAATTTGAAATTAAATGCTGCAAATCTGACACTTTCAAACCTGGCTTTAATGGCAAATACAGGGAAGAAAAAAAAATCACTAGGGTCAAATGTTGTAGCATTCAGTCACGTAAACCAGCAAGAAATGTTTAATCAATATAGCCAGTTTTAATACATATTTTATCTATTGATCTATAATAACTCCATAAATTGTGACACAATCCCATAGCAACAACTCCAGTGCCTGCTGGCTGTCTTTCCTTTTACTCACTTGTAGCTATCCATGGAACAGGTGATTGCTTCTGAGTGGGTCTTCTTTTATAAAAATCATCATGATGATGGTTTGGATTGCTTAACAAGTAGAATTTGCTTTGTTTTCTATCTTAGCAATCTGATGTCAATATACGCATGGGTTGGAGAACCTCTTGGAACCAGATTGAATGAACATAGGTGACCATGAAATGGGAATTCTTTGCCTGGGATTTCTCCCCTTAGAAAACTAACAATCAAACAACCCCCCAAAATGATTTGATTTAATAATTTTGAATGGCATAGTTATTTAGAGGAGTAGGGGAGGAAACATAAAAACCAAAAAATCAGGGAAAAAAGCAGAGAGAAAACTGGTCTTAACTGTCTGAATTTTTTTTAAGGTTAGATTTTTGCATGAAGGTTTACCTTTAAATAAGATTTGTACAAGGAATGCTTGGTAACTAATGTGTATTTACATCTAGCACACTCCCATTCCTAATGCAGAGATTCTGGCGGACATTTTGCATTCTGGAAACGTGTGTGTGTATGACAGCGTATGTTAGAGTGTGTGTGAGCATGCTAGCATGTGAAGGGTCTGTGTCTGAGTGTGTTAGCTTGTATGCTACAATTTTGATTCCATTAGTGGGGCGGTTTTGTATTTTGTGTTGCTAGGGGATTAAAATGGGGGTACAGTGTGTGGAATGAGGGGTGCCAAATGCTACATTCAACTCTAATAATTGTAGAGTGATCACTGGGTATTGTTTTTTTTAATTTCATTTTCTTTAAAAATAAATAAATCTGGAACCTGGACATTGGAAAATAATTTCAATTTAAATCTTGTATTTTATTTTCCTGAAGGCTAATGGAATCAAAGAAAGCAGATTTATATGTAACAGTGTGAAAATGAAAGCTTGGGAGTAGAAAAGTTTGTGTGTCATTTAGACAGTGTTGTTCTTATTGTATGGGTAGGGGTTTCTCATAGACTTTTGGATGGGAAGGGAGGAAAAGGGCATTAGAAATGAGTCTGTTTTTTCCCCAGCCTGTTCATTAAAGGCCAGTCTTCCAAATGGCCCTCAACCCAGCCTCTACAATCATGTCTTGGTGATGTTGCAACTGCAATTCTGCATTTAAAAAATATAGCATTCAGCCGTCTAACTGCTTGATTCTCAGGAGCAATTAGCTAGTTGTCTTTATTAAAGAGGAAGAAATATCACAATATTCCACATTCATGGTCCAAGCCATGACTGCTTATAATAATGAAGTGGTGTTAGTTGGGGTGACAACATGGCTAGATGTCCATATTTTATTACCTTCACTCTCAAATAATTGCACTTGCAATTTCAGGACCTGATCATACAAACACATATGCATATGAGTAGCTTACATACTTGAACTCAATGGGTCTATTCAAGTTACTTGCATGTATAAGTGTTTGCAGAGTTAGGGTCTCAGAGGCGGTTGTGGAAGTTTGGCCCTTTAAGTCCCTCTGTCCCTCGATCTGAATAGGGTGTGCTTCACTTTTGTGGGAACACTCAAGCCAGAAATAGGGTGAGAGGGGAAAGTTACCTTTTAATTAAAAATAAAAGAGAGAGAGAGAGAGAGAACATCCCTTCTGTAATATGCTGGCCATGAAAATTACCCCCTATTAATCCCATAAAAGCTTTCCATTGACTGCTACATGTGTATGTTCGAGCTGGGGTGACTGGAGACCTAACTCACTCTTTGTCAGCTTCAGCAGGATTCAATGTTATTTCAAGAAAATGCCTCTGACTGTATCATAGCAACCCTTGTATCACACAGTACATAAAAAGTCCATTCCTCCTGAGCTTTAATCCACCTTCTTAAAGATCCAGGCACCTTTCTAGATAAGGGGAAACACGGGTGCATATTTTTCCTTCCCGATGCTTCAGAAAAAGCGAATATGTCACCATTATCAGTACTAAACCTATTATTCTTTCCATTCTTCAGTGTGGTTTTAATTCTGATTCTTTAAGGCTAACAAAAGGGATTAAAAAAAAAAGCTTTTGCCACCCCTCTTGATATCCCCCCCGTCCGTTTTAAATCTCACATGACAAGTAAAAGGGGACGGGACAGCTCAGAAGTCTCTGACGTGATTGTTCTTTTCTGTCCTGCCATTTGGATTTTACCCTGGGATGGCAGCAGTGCAGCATTTGTTTATGCTTTATAGTGAATGAAGAGCTGAGTAGATTCCAGTCCTTTTGTGGGAACGCAGAGGTGCTTTCTCATCCCATAGATGAATGTTGTTAAGAGCTGCATGTTCACCTGACTCCTGCCCCCATCTGTTTGCATAATGTGGTTATATTTCTTTTTGGATCAGGTATTCAGTACACAGCCCAACTGCTGTGTATAATGTCTGAAGGAAAATTGCCAAAAATCCATGTAAGTTTTTTTTTAATTTGTTAAATTAACAGAACCCATCTCTTCTTTACTGTTCATTTCATTGTATTGTTGTTCTTTTATTTTTATTTAGTGAATGCTGGTTGTGATTGGAGATATAGTTCTTAATTCTCTGTATACCGTGCTTGCCTGCTTGCATGTATGTATCTATGTACCTATGACCGTTCTGTATTTGTATATGCTATATATTGTTAGTAATGCATCTGGGTAGAGGAGGAGGGGTTGTCTTTTTTTTTTTTGTATTCACAATGTATATCTTTCTGAACTGGCTACAGTAATTGTATTCATTGTACATCTCATCTAATGGGATGTTCTCCAGGCTACTTTATAAGTTGTGTCATTTGCTCTCTTTCATATGAGATGTTCCCAACTGTCCAAAGTTAGGAAGATTGAGGGGAACTATCAAATTATTATCAATAATAATAACCGTGCTGCTGCAGAGAGGATGTGTTTGTCTTGGGGGTCACAGCTGGTGACTGGAGGACAGGTCTCCAGGTAGCCATTCCCAACTCTGCCACTGACTTTCTGAGTGGCCTTGGCCAAGTCACTTCACCTCTTTGAGCCTTGGTCTCCAGGGCTGTAAAACTGGGATGATGCTACATCAGTGGAGTATTGTGAGGAACGATCAATTAATGTTTTCTCATATACTAATATGTCATTTGAATGTAATGTTTTATTATTCTATTCAAACGGCTGAGCTGTGTGGGGCATTAGTTGGCTAAAGGGCGTCTGCCCATACCATAAGCGGTTGGATTTAGTATTTTGTTTTAAGGGAATCCTGTTCTGGCCTGTGAGCTGTAGTGATTTATGCTGCCAACTAAAAATAGATGCTCCTGGAGGAAGAGCTGCTGAAGAAACCATGAAGGATCTTTTTTTCATGTGACTACGAGCTTTTCCCTGAGAGAAAAAAGATTTTATTTTTAATTCTAGAGAACCCTCAGACTGCTGGGCTCTCTGTAACTCTTTCTGTGATCGTTGTCTTCAAAGCATCATGCAGCCTGCTTTTCCACTCAGAAAAGCGCTTTTAGAATATTACCTTCTGCATTGTCAGAACAATCCACTGGGAAGACGAAACTTGTGGCAGAAAGCCCTCCAGAGAATTCCCATTGATGAGTGTGTCTTTAGGGTCAGGAGGCTTTGTCAATAGAGGATAACCAAAATTAAAGAGAAGCCCGAGGAACTGTGTTTCAAAGGCAGTTAAAGAAAGAGACATGGATTTGTGATAGCAATACTTATCATGGTTTATCCATACTGTATCCTAAAGTGCTGTATAAGGTCCTTTAGCTATCTTTATCCCCATTATAAAGATGGGGAAACCAAGACAGAGAGGTCACATGGTGAGTTAATGGCAGAGTTAGGAAAAGAATCAAGGCCTCCTGATTCCCAGTCAAGTGCCTTATCCAATGTTCCGCACTTCCTCCTGAGTGTCAGAGGTGCACTTTAGGTAATCATGCAAAAGTGTGGATGCCTCTTTGAAGCTTATATTAATTTTATCTGAATGTTGTTATCTGGAAACCTCATGAGAACAGGCTTGATTTTGAGATTTCCAAGATGGCCCTATTTTCAGTTTGGTAAGGAGTATCTTTCTCACAGCTATTTTGGGATTTCCACTTCTCCTTCAGATAGAATCCAGGAACCATGAATGCATGAAAAAATTAAGTATATGCCCATGCCAGTTTCGGAAAATGGATAATGGTGGCTAAGAGGCTTGTCAGTCCTTAGCCTGAACAGAGACATATGAGTAGATATTACTCGATTGCTGCCTGTGATTGTCTATGTCTGTTCTGAGTGGAAGCCTAACTAAAATATGGGAATGTGTTTCCAGCCCATTTCCTCTACTTTCTGGTCTGATTGGATATAGGGGTAACTGCTTTTTCCCTGCTGCCCTGCATCAGTAGGTGACACTCTTCTTTCTGAGTCAGTACTGAAGCAATGCCCCAGCTACCTCAGGGGATGGTGTGCTGCTTGTGTTTTTTATTTTTCTGGCGTCCCATATGTAAACTTAGGCTCCTGATAATTTCGAGTCATTAGCTGGCTCATTGCACTTTCATGAGAATAAGTATGTGCTGAGCAAATGTTAGTTTGTATTTTGCCTGCATCAGTTTCCCCTTCAAATTTCAGTGTGCTCTGTTAATCTTTACGTCTTGTGCTAAGCTGTCATGTATTGTTGCTGTGCACTGTTGAGCAGCTGCCACAATCTTCCCCAGAGAGAGCTGCATTTTTGCAGTGGGTGAGATGATTCGTTGTACAGAGTTTGTTAGTCTCTTCTAGTGAAACGCACTGCATAAAAGAAAAAGAAAATATTTTAGTTTATTTTCTGCTTGGAAGTACAGCCAGTATCCGTTACTCTCGTTTTCATATACATGTGGCAGCCCCACAAGCTGGCTTTTATAAAGAGATGTCTTACACATAATGATGAGGATAATTGTCATTGACCTTACAGCGTGACAGTTATTCAGGGGGATATCAAAGTATCTTTTAAACGCCCAGTAGCAAATCTTGAGAATCATATTATTTAAGTCAAAGTCTGTTGATTTATATTTTCTTCCCAATTTCCACCTTTTTTCAAATACTTGAGGCATTTGCCTGAATGAAGGTCTCTATTACTAAACGGTGAACTTTCTCCAGGGGCAAATTTCTGAATCCACAGTCCTGTTTGTGACATTGTAACCGGTTGCTGTAAAAGTGAGTGCAATGTCACAAACAGAAGACTTTAGGAGTGGAATCAGCAGAAGAAATACATTATTTTTTTAAAGGAACATCCTGGGAGATGTCTCTAGTAATTATTTAAAAAAAAAAAAAAAAAAAAAAAAAAAAGGGTACAAAACAGCCTCCTGCCCAGAATAAATAAAATACAAATTTGAAATGACAGCAACATAGGGCTTAGTCTTTTATCTTGCTAAGCTGTGGAGTTATTTTGCTGGTAATAGCTGGAGAAAAAGTTTTTTGACATCTTAAATGAACTCACTGGGACAGCAGAATGAAGATTTGCTTGTATCCTCAGGAGGGGATTTTTCAAAGAATTCCTATTGACCAGATTTCGTATGTTAATGTTGACGGCACTGTTCCCTTTTGTATTAGTTAATTCTCTTTGTCTGGCAAGATTTATGCAATGGGTTGTGTACTGTAATTTCTATTCTGACACTAAATTTATATTTAGGTAATGCTTGCTATCTAAAATTCCTTCTCTGTGATTCGATAAGTTACTGATTAGTTTATGTGCTGTTCTCCTTCCTTACCTGGCTGAGGTGCAGTCATTTTCATTGTAAGCTTGCAGAAGTGTGATTAAGCTTTGGTGGTTGTTTTTAATATGCATTCCTGGGCCCAAGAGTAATGCAGGTGCTTTGATTTTCTAAGCTTCCATCAAAATTCTGTTTAAAAAGCACACACTGTTAGAATGCTTTCTGGATCTGAATGGAATGTGTTTGAAAGCTTCGGGGAAGCATCAGTTTGTTTTTAATGGCAACAGGAATGTTTACACGAATCTGATCTAGAACTGTGAATTGAAATGCACATTTATTACCACAGGTGTGTGTGTGTGTGAGAGAGAGAGAGAGAGAGAGAGAAATACCTGTGTTAACCATATACTAGATTGACTATATGTGTGCATTTATCTGATTTTATATATATATATAGAGAGAGAGAGGAGAGAGATACCTATATATATAAAAAGATACACACAGACATTTTATATATATATAAAAGAGATACACACACTTGCCTCTGCACATGAGGATGAGCCTGCACAAGTAGCTTTCCCTCATTTTGTCCCTCAGTAGGACCAGCCAAAGTGGGAAGCAGAGACTGTTGCCACTGAGAGGGGATATGGAAGGTGGTGTGGTGTGAGGATGGAGCCTGGGTGAGTGGACTTGGCCTGTGAAGGGAGGAGTGTGCACACCCAGCATCCTTCCGAAGGCAGGCAGGCACTGTCACTCCAGCCAGGGTTCCTCTAGATCCCCAGGAGGAATCCTGGCTGCATCAACCAAAACTCCTCCCCGGCCACAGACGGCCGCGCTGTTCCTCACCAGCCTTCCAACCCAGACAGTGGCTGAAAGCCACAATCTGGCCTGATTATACACCAGTGCCAAGAGGAGATGGAAGATGAAGGAAGTTATAAGGAATGAAGGTGTTGGAATGAGTTATGGGCCACATCAGTCTTCCACATGTAGTGGGCATCACACCTGTGCTGGAGAAAAAGGCCTTGCCTCTTGTCACCTGGCCTTGTTTTCAGTGACGGCAGCTTCCGGACCATGTCAGGCTCAATTCACTGGGGGCATCAAGTCTCAGGTTTTGAACAGCATCAACTGTAATTAACAGGGAGAGGCTGCTATAATTTGGGAGGGTTTAGGCAACAGCTGGATGGGATGTTCAGCCCCTCTGGTTAAGGCTAGATGAATCTCTAGTCGCATAGCGTCCAGGGCCAGATTGCACCAATCTGCTTGAGAGCTGGGATTCTGTAGAGACATTTGAAAGTCTTTCCTTTTGGATTAAAAAATTTTAAAAAAGAGAAAAAGAGCAGCCCTGGGAGGAGCTAGTTTGTTCTCTTTATTTACGGCTAAATGTGTGACAGAAACGATTAGAAATGACTGTTAAGAGGAGACAGTCCTCTTCTGTGCAAATCATGAGAGCCTTTCACAATTGTTAATAGAAGCTGATTGACACTGCAGCCCCCCACCTTGCCTTACGGCACCTTTAAGGATCCTCCCACCAAAAGATCTCCACAGTACTCCAGGAAGTGGTGTTGATGATCCAGCACATGGTGCTCTCCTCTCTGAGTCAGTACTGAGCCATTAGTCCAGCAGGGATGTACAGGGCACTGTGCTGGGTCAGCTGTCATTTTTCTGATGAGACATTAAACTCAGGATTGGACTGCGGCTAGTCATCAAAGCCACTTTAATGGCAGGTATTGCAAGGAGTTGTTAGGGGTGTTTGCTCCAGTGTTCTTGTTATCTTCTCTTTCCCTCCTCCCCCAGTTTCAGTAGGGCATGGTTTTGTTGTTCACCTCCTGTTTTGTAGTGTTGCTGTGTATTGTTAAACAGTTGCTGTGTTTCACCCCAGAGGTGGCTGTCTTTCAGTGATGGTTTAAGTAATCTCTAGGGTCTGTTTTGTGTAAGAGTTTGTTAGGTTGCCTCTCTCACACGCACACACACTCTCACATATGTGTGTGCATGCATATATCTATATCTATAAGTATGTGTGTGTGTTCCCTGATATGGTTTGATAAATATGAGGCAATGGCAAGGCAAGTGCATGTTACATAATCTCTGGGAGTGAAGAAAACGTTGTAATTCATTAGGAGGCAGGCCTTCTGCAGGCAGCATTTGTTAGCATCATTTAACCATTGATGTGTGTAGTTCTGCCAACTGGCCATGTTTTCGTCATATACAGTTGTGTCTGATTTGAAAATCTGGTTACACCAGCCTTTGGTTTTGTTATATTTTTAAAGTAAATAATAATAATTAATAATAGCAAAATCTCAGGATGAGGATGATGGGTCTTCCTTTGCTTTATGTGTCGCCTGCAAGGAATCTTCCTTCCCCCTTCCCTGGCTCTGTTCTCTTTAAAATCGCTGTGCCTCAAGAAATCAGACACAAATGTGGCTTGAAATAAATATTGCACCCCTCCCCCTATCTCTCACATGCTCTCACCCACCCATCCGCCTACACACAAATGGGAGAATGAAATCAACATCTACTTTTAGCCAGAGCCTTATGGCTCTGCAAGCTGATTTTAGACTCTTTTCTCCAGCATTGTGGCTGTAGTTGATGTATATATGAATGGTAAAATAGGAGAGGATTTGAATACAGTATTAATTGGCTCTGCAGCCTTAAGAGTGTCCATCTGGACCCAGAGGGAGTAATGCCAACATATGCAGCAAACAGAAGAGTATTCAAAGAGGATGGGGAAGTTTTTTTTGTTCAGTAAGCATTGAGAGCTGGGGGAAGCATCATCAGTTAGATGGAACTAGGGGAGTGGGAACAAACAGCAAATAAGAGGAATCTGTATTGAGTCAAACAGGAGTAAGTAAGAGGATCTGAATTCTTCTTTTCTACAAAAGGGCTTGTATCCAGCTGCTTATATGTTACAGCATCTCTGCACTCTCTTCTCTCAGTATATCCAAAGGGAAGAGGAGGAGCAGCAGGGCATTGGGCCTGAAATTGCAAATGTGTCTTAACCTCTTAGTCTTTCCATGCCTCAGTTTCTCTATTTGTAAAAGAGAAGTTGTAATATTTACCTTCCTCACAGAGGGCTATGCAGCTTAATTCAAATATGTCTATAAGATGCTTTATGGGCTTTGAAAGGGAGGAGGCCCTAAAGAAGTAAAAACATGGGATCGCTTATTTATTTTTAATTTACCCAGTAAAAATAAAAGATCTCAAACTGTTTTCATCTCCCAAGGCAAAGCAGATATATCTGCTGGGACTAAGCTGGCAGTTGCCTTTTGAGTGAAGTGAATAACTCTATATTGCTTTTAAAAACCAAAGCTCTCCACAGGGAGGTTGGAAATTGCCACACTGGCTCAGGCGAGGGGTCCCTCTGGTTCAGTATCCTGTCTCTGACAGTGGCCAGTACCAGACATGTCAGAGAAAGATGCAACTAACTCCATAGCTGATAACCTGCCTATAGGGGATGTTCCTTTCTGGCCCCTGCTAGCTAGCTGGTGGGTGATGCCTTGAAGCATGAGGGTTTATAGTCTTTGTATTTCAAAAAACAATCTTCTCTAATGTAACTGTGGATGTTCTTCTTATCAGTGTCACCAGTTATCAGTGAATAATAGGCTACAGTCCTTTAGTATTGTATTTAGAAATATGAATACATAAATAAAACTATAGGTTCCCATCCAGTGCTCTAGGTGCCTTGCCCATTATAGTAAAAGGCATAAAGCACTGGAGTGGGACTCCAGGGACATGGGCTCTGTCACTGGCCTGGTGGGTGACCTTGAGCAAGTCACGTCCCCTTTCCATGCCTTAATTTCCCCATCTATAAAATCAGGATAATGGTACTGACTTTCCTTTGTAAAGTGCTCGGAGATCCACCTCAGACCACACTCTCTTCAACAGCCTGGGAGAAAATGGGTAAAACACAGGCTTTGCAGTGTGCCACGAAGGTTAGCAAATTGTGAGGGGTGCGGGGTGTGTGTGTGTGTGTGTGAGCTTTGAAATCAAGGCCTCATCCTCCCCGCCCCACAGAACCAACAGCTCCCTCCCATTTATACTGTGTGAGCTCCAGATTGAGCACCTTTGCTGATCTTGTTTGTGTCAGTCTGTCCCGGGGAGAGAGGCAGATTTCCAGGTAATGAGAACCAAAACCCTTTAGTGCTTCATAATTATGAGCAACACCTGGAATGCCACTTGGAGGTTTAATAAAAGGTGTAGGCCAAATTCATCCCTACTGTAACTCAGCTGATTTCAGTGGATCTACAAAGGGGATACATTTGGTCCCAAAGGTTTTGGATATGCACTGCCCATGTGCCAATATTAGACTATACATGGTATTATTCTCATACACGAAAAGTATTTTAAATGGCATTAATCTAGAGCCTCTCTGTTTCTGTCTATGTAAAGCCTTCAGTCTGCATTCAGGCAGTTCAGGATCTTTTGTTTTAATATTGTGAATTAATAAAATTACTCTTTTATTGTTAATTGATCAAAATTAGCACTTTGTACTTCTGTAATGCCTTTGGATGTACTTCCCAAACATTCATGAATTAAGCTGCATTATGTATGAATATCTATATCGAGACTTGGTAGAATTCCATTTTTATTTTTTTATAATTTTGATAGATAACATTGATGTTTATTTTCAAGCTTTTAAAATGTTTTTTATTTGATTTAAATTTTCACAGTTGCACAAAATTATGGGGTTTAGCCTTTGAAATTTTGTATATGGATTTAAATTTTCAGAGTTGTGGGAAATTATGGGGCGAGGGGAGGGGGGAGCAGGTATGTTAGACAATAATTATTTAATGACCGTAGATATTGAGATTCAAAAAGTTAAAGCTTTATAACCATTAAAACACAAATTATCAACATCCCATGTAAAAATATACAAAGTAAATATCCTTAAATCAAACTCTAATAAGCTCTCAAGCAGCATTTTTCTTACTTTGCCTATCTAAATTTCAGTTCTCATCAATGGAAATATTTTTTTTTTGTCAGTTGTGTCTGTATGTTGAAATTGACATTTACCAACAAAAATCTAACCTGTCCAAGCCTATCTGTAATGAAAAGAATAACCTTGATTTTTTCCTGATTTCTTGTGGCATCTGAAATGGGTACAAGTGCAAAGCTAAAGCCCTTTCCTCCAAATACATTAGTAAAACACACGCTAAGCTTAGGCTCTTGATGCTCAATTGAGCAGCTCAAAAGTGACCCACACCAGTATAGCCCTGCTGTGGACCACTGGTAAACACTTCTGCTGTTTCTTTAACCTGACACAAGCTTGTCTGTAATTAGCTGTACCCGGGACCAGGCAATGTAATCTAACTAATTTTGCTCAGAGCCATAAACTCTCACACCATCTCCTGCCTCCTAAAAGTTTATCTTCCTATTGTGGGAAGCAGGGGGAGAGAATGTTGTCACAAGTTCCTTTTGGATAAAATTCCTCTTCGGCTCGAAAATGCTCAGCCCAGCCTGTTGTAGGTCTCTTCAGGGTGAAGGAATCACAAGAACCTGCCAAAAATAAGTCAGACGTGTGCATGCAAAATAGTATCAACACAGCTGTTAGGTGTAAGGGGGGGGGTTGTGGGTTTTTTGTTTGTGGAAGACTGCATCATTGTAATTGCCTAATCAAAAGCAGTATCTTTAATACCATCCATTTATTCAATGCCTGACTATATCCTAGTGTAAGGACTACGGAGCACTGTACTTGTAGATATTTTTGGGCCTGGCCTTAAGCTCTAGCTAGTGCCATAATCTGACTTCCTCCTTCACATACTTTGTTTTAGATCTCAAATGAGCAATCATGTAAACTTAGGAGTTAGAGGTGGAAAAGTCCTATCTGATCAGCTGCTGCTCTGCTCTTTGGTGCTGGAGACCTCATCCCCTCCCAGGTGCCTGGTGCGTGATGTTTAGTTTTCAAATAGGCCACTAGTGGTTCAAACGCCACAGACTGGAGCTTCCTGGACCAACGTTTTAGAACTTTTGTAGTTGATGATCCAGTCCGTCCCCCTGCCAAAGCAAAATTGTTCTCTAGAGCTCATTAGCTGGTGATTTGTATGTGTGGGATGTTTGCCACTTCCCTTGGATGGATAAATATCCCACTGTCACTTTTCTTTAAATTCCCTTTTTTCCTCCCATGTCCACTGCAGTCAGTTTCACCCATTTGCTTTTTTTTTTTTTTTCTGGCTCTTGCCGATATTCCATGGCTTCTCTGGATAATAACAATACTTGACACTTTTCACTGCAATAGCTTAAAATATTTTTCCAAAAAAGAATTAATTAAAGGCCTGTGAGGTAGGTAAATACCGTAGTGCTGTCCCTATTGGACAGATGGGGAAACAGGCACACAGAAGAAGTTAAGTGCCTTGTAGAGTGCTCCATAAGGCTTAACTCTGCTACATGCTGAGCACTTCCTCCTGGAAACACCCTGAGCTCAATAGGGGATCAGGGTATTTGCAGAAACCAGAACCTCAGGAACAGAACCCAGACCACCGGACTACCCGACTCATGTGATGGTATATTATTATTTATTATTTATTATTTCTATTATCGTAGCACTTAGGAGTCCCAGTCATGGAGCAAGGCCCCATTGTGCTAAGTACTGTTAACCACTAGAGCTCAAAGCCAGGTCAGTCAGAATAAGCATATGGAATTTGGGATGCTTATAAGAACCCATGCATCTGTTACACTGAACTGGGGACGTGCGAGAACTGGCTTTCCAGTGAGATGTCTGATATTGCTACCAATGTCTTGGCCAGAAATCCTACATGACCAACCATTTTTCACACTGTTTTGATATGCCCACCCACGTGGATCAAGGGGGAAGAAGTGAAGGAACTTTTCCTCTTGGAGGGACAGTTCCTTCCCTTACTAGCTCCCAGGATGAGGCACTTGTGTGATGTCCCATACACAGAGCTCATGGTAAAGCAACAAGATTGCCCTCAGTGACTTGCTTCTCACTGGGAGCCAGATTCTGCTCTCCATACTCACATGGTACCTTGCTCTTCAAATGGCCCCAATGAACTGTCTCAGAGTAATATGCTCTTCTGTGAGAGTAAGGAGAACAGGACTGGGCCTCATAGAGGTTTCAACCTGAAAGTGTCCTTTAAACCGTTTCAGAAAAGGCAAGGCTGTTTTTATATTGTTCAAGAGTAACCTCCCATATTTGATCTGCTTGTGTGACCTCCCATATTTGATCTGTTTGGCTTTTATTGGCAGGAATCAGGAAATTGGATAGAAAAGTTTTCTTTGCCAGAGGCATGTGACAAGGGCATCATTGGAGTACAGGGTGGCTCGCTGAATAGATGTCTTTGTGGATAAATGCATAAGTTGCTCCATGAGTCTTCTCAGCAGCCATTCTCAGTGCTTGCAATGGGAATCTTTGCCATTGGCAAACTATAAATAGGGAGATGTAATAAGGGAGAATAAGCTGCCCACAGCAGAATCCTTGTGTTAATAAAACATAAAGATGAATGGATGCAGAACAGCTTGGCTTGAAGAAGGGAAAAAAAGAAAAGAAAGCTATAAACCATGGACTGGTTGATATTATTTAAAAGCATAAAATGATCAAGCAAGTCAAGAAACTTAAACAATAAAAAAATCTGCAGTGAAGACCAGTAACCTTTTTATGGCACAGCATAAGTCATTTTAATTGCAAGCCATCTAGAAATCTATCTGAGGTAAGAAATCAATTCAAGGTTGTAGAGTAGAGTGTGAGGGCCAGTGAATAAGAGTCAGGATTCCACATGTTTATGACTGTCTGGCTCGTTGTTTGCCGTTTCATTCTAAGTGTTATTTTCATTCCTTCTTCCTTCCATCCATCCAGAGAAGATACCCTCCGAGGTAGGCTGGGGGCTGAGTGAGAGGTGAAGTGATCTGGTACCTTCCTCAATGGGTTGGGTCTTTTACCTTCTCTGAAGAAAAGGCTTAGGGTTTTGATGCTGGTGAGCTCCATGGTGAAAACTGCCAAGGTGATCAGTGCTGCTGCACTGCAGAGCTATGTGAGAGGGGTGGAGTTTGTGCAAGGACCCCTGGTTATGTCCCATCCTGGGTGTGATGCTATTCGTTGAGATTTCTGTGGAATGATCCTGATTTTGCGGGGGACTATCTCACATTTTGCAAGCTAAGATGCTCTGGTCAAGATGGAGCATGGCATACTGGGATCTCTGGCCCCCATGGACAGCACATCTGTATCAACTCTGTAACAATGAGCCAGGGTGTAAAACTTACTATGGCCACCTATCTGTTTGTCTGTCTAGCTCACACTCATCATTGTAATATCTGAGCACCTAACTAAATTCCAAATACTTAATCCAGCATAAAGAACCCATTGAAGTCAACCAGAGTTGAGGGCTCTCTGAATCTTGTGGGTTAGGGATAGCAGTTAATGTTCGAATTAGGTAACATGTTTAATGATGATGGTGAGACCCATTCAGAATGAAAGGCCAGCACAGGGCACCTGACATTTCCCCATGTTCTGTAGTGTTTGCGAAGGATGCGTTGCTTTGTTTCCTTTTCTGTCATTGTCATTTAAAGCTGCCACACCTGATTTGCATTTGATCCAATCCTTGCAGGATAGCATGATCCAATTCTTGCAGAATCCTTGCTGGCAAGCATTGTGCACAGAATGGAACATTGGAGCATATAGGGCAATGCTCAGGGCTGCCACCAGGCTACCTGCAGTGGTGAGAAAGTGGCCTTAGCCCACTGAGAGGCAGGCTGTGCTTAGCTGAGCTTCACCCCACAGCTCAACGTGAGTTTTTTAAAAAGCAAAATGTTTTTACAGCCTATTGTTTTCCTAAATAAAAAGCTGCCAAGGGACACTTTGTGATTGGGTTAACAGATTCTAGGAGGTGGATCCCATGGACTTTAACTGGTTTCATGGAGCTAAGAACCCCACACCCTGCCTTCAAAGCATCCCATAATATTATCTCTCTCTGTCTCCTGTTAAAAGTCTGTCATTAAATGTAATCTGGGCTTAAATGACAGAGCAGCAGCACACAGGTGTGGGGTGTTGTCTTCAACTCAAAAGGATACCTCGATGGAGCTTCTGGAACAACACACATCTGTTCTGAAGTCAGGTTTCACCAGCAGCGGCAGGGTGATGGGAGAGTTTCTTGATAACCAGAACTGCAGACATTTAGAAAGATTTCACAGCAGAGTGGCTCAGAGCCTGAGCAAGTGGATCAATGCCTTTAGTGTTCCCTTTCCTCTGATCCCATTCTTGGGCATCTCATCCTGCTTCCAACATTCTCCTCCCTCTGTTCTTTCCTCCCAGATATCGTCCCTGAACGGAGAAATTCTTTATTTGCCCAGGATTAATCCAGCTGTCGCCATTCTGGTTCCATTTGGGATCAGATGGTATTATCCATTGTTCCCTTCAGTGGGAGCTAAGCTGACCTCCTCAATCAGGCTAGAAGGGAAGTTCCCGCAGAGGATAGCATGGTATAATATGCCAGGGGAACTTTTTCACATTGGTGAGGGATGCAGCTTACATTCCTTGCTGTTGGATACTGGATACTGAATTAAAAGCATTCACTTCTGGATACTACTGTACCAGCAACATAGAGTGAAACTGGAAGGAAAGAGCTACAAAAGCAATCAGGAGTCTGGAGGGCTTGACTTGCTTGGAAAGGTTGAAAGTGCTTAAATAGATGGACTGAAGGGGGGATGTTTGGGAGGGGGGGTTGGGAGGACATAATCATCAACGGGTGTAAAGCTTAAGGAGGGAGAGGAATTATTTAGGGTACTACACACGGTATTACTAGGGGTTAATGGAATGATATTAAAAAAGGGGAAACTGAGGCTGAATATCTGGAAAAAATATAGATAATGTAATCTATTGGGCTGTTGAATATCCTCCCGAAGCAACTGGTTCAAGTCCCATCACTTGGCACATTTGAAACTAGATTGGACAATATACTAGAGAATGTGCTCTGGGAAAAATCCTCTATTGGCTCATTGATGGAATGATGATCCTACCAGGTCTTCTCCACCTCTAATCTCTCTGATCCTGTGGACCATCAGTCCATGACGGTATAGTAACGTCTGTGTTACCAGGGTTTCTAGTGATTCCTTTGTGTGCATAACTTTGTACGGTGCTTAAGGGAAACACCAGTAGGAGTCTTGGTGGATCAAGCTTGTTCTGTTGAGAACAGGACACAGGAGCAGCAGCTAGTTCCCAGGACAGATAGATTCACAAGTAGGCGGTCTCTGCAAACTGGGCACCTGGTAATGTTGGGAGCAGAGGGAAAGGGATATTTTTATTGTTATTATCTGGGACTAATCCAATCCTTAAAAAGAGTGTGGGCTGCTTCAGTTTGAATTTGCTGGAAAGCAGGGCCTTTGGGACCGACTGGATAGCATGCAATGTGGCCCCATGGATCACTATGAATACTGTGTTACTTACACACCTGAGCCTTTTGAACCAAAGCAAGGTATCTGTAGGCACACTCCGAAGCACCTACAAATTCTTGGCCTGGCATAGTTTAATGAGATTTTTGAGTCAGAATCGGATAGTGGTTTAGGAAAGTGCTGGCTCAGCCCCAAGTACTGCTGATTGTTCTCTCCCATTTTACCCTGGTGCAATGGCTTTGGGCAGTCACATTTTAAAATTTGGATGAACATGCGAGCTGAAAACACCCTGGAGGGACCCTGTGCAGTTTTGCATACCAGTTCATCTCTGCTGACTTTTAGCACAATGGGTTTTTAAAAAAGGGGCGTGAGATGGACAGACCTGGCAGAGACAGTTTTCCCTTCTCTCCCGTTCTTCTTTAGCTCCCTGAATGCAGCCTGTGCCCAGGATCTTTTGTAGCTGGGGAAAAATAATAATTTACAACAAGTTCTTTATTGAATGTCTTTGTCTTCCAGGAGAGCAGGCCCCTCTTTGTTTTTCCTTGTGTCCAAAATAATAAGCCTCTTGTGTATTTAGAGCTGCTTCTGAAGAAACTTAACAAGTCTTACAAAAGTCATCATGGGCCTTTCTCCTTGAGAGGCCCTTTCCCCAACACATGCTCATGGTGAGTGTTGGTAGTTCTGTATGTGGAGAAATAGAGCCTTCTCCTAGACCCTATCCCAACTCACAGCGTTTGATCATAGTTGTGCAGGACTTAGATGTGGCTGCCTCAGGGTGTAGTCTTGGATTTTTCCAGCTAAGCTCATTCTGGTCTGGGGCAAAGTGTTTGCCTTTCAGATGAGACACAGGAAAGAGATTCTGGTCACTCATGATCACTAAAGATTCTGTAGCACTGTTTTGCCAGAGTAAGATTCTTAGCCCCAGTGTCCTGGCAAAACTATAGATAACTATGTTCTGTCCACCTTAAAACTTCCTTGGTAGGTTAAAGGCTGGATGTAAAAAGGAGCCTAAGGGAATTAGATGCCCAACTTCCAATGGAATTTGGGTGCCTAATTGAATTAAATTCCTTTTAAATTCCAGTCAAAATTAGCAATTTCCTCACTTCCTATCCTTTACTGTCTCACAGCATCATTGTGGACACTTATGCAGCTCCTGTGTTCTGTCCCAGAGGCGGTTGGATGTGTGTGGAGGAGCAAGTGATTTCTGTATTTATAGTTTTGCAAAATGATTTGGTATTAGAGGGGCTATGTACTTGTACAATTGTATTATTAATTACTCTTGATGAATTATTAATGGGAACATTTGTCCCCACCTGCATATACCTTACACCACTTACTGCTTTTCTTGTTTTGTTTGTATTTTGTCATCTTTGACCAATTTCTTTCTTTGTTCTTCAGATAAAATAGGGTGTGTTAGGGCTTTTCAAGGTATTTTAATTCCATCTAGAACTCATCAGATTGTTGGAGTTAGAGATAGAAGAGACCTATTAAATCACCCAGTTCATCTCCCTGCTAGTGCAGGATTGTTGGCTGTGTTCCATCTCTTTAGTATTTTGTCTAGTCTAGTTTTAAGTGTCCCAGCCGGGGCTTCCACCAATTAAAATTTTGTTTAAAAATACAGGGTTTGATCCTTCTCTTCCTTCTCTCTTGAACAGAAGGATCTGCTCTAGCTGCCTACTAGTTTGTGTAGGGAGGTTAAATTGTTGATTTTAACTGATCAAGCCCTGAATGACTTGGGACCTTCCTACTTGAGGTGATATGGCCACAGTTGCCGTCATCAGAGGTGAGTGAACTGGAATTCCCTCAAGATAGAAGAAATGGAGCTGCCAGCAAGTCGTTCTCCCTCAGGGCCCCTTGGCCTCTGGCTTCCCACCTTGGTCCCATAGAGTTCAACTCTGATGAGCTTCAGGGTACAAAAACCACCTGTTTGCTAGGGCTTTTCAGGAGGCTTGAAGGTACGGGCTCGAGGAGGGGGTATATTTTGCTGCTTTAAATGACTGGCTGGTTAAGTTAATTCTGGTCTGCTGCTGGCTGATTAGGCCTGTGTGGATTGTGATTCTAACTGTCAGGCACCCACAGCTGTGGTAGGTGTCCTTTTTGGTATGTAAATCTAAATAAATAGAAATGAATAGTTGGGACATTTGAACAGGCTGTGAACAGGGTGAGATCAGAGGTTTTTGGCGACTGCTCCTTGCTTTTCAAAAGATCCCCTGAGTCAGATCTGCCTTAAGTAAAGTTATTGCATGTGCATTTTGAGAACCTATCCCCAGCCTTTTTGCTCTATTAGTGTGGTCAGAAGACCCTTGGATTTATGGATGACCCTAGAAAGCACAGGTTACATTTTGTTAGCCTGCGAGTTAGAGAGACAGAAATACAGGGTCCTGTCTGTGTCCAGTAGCCTCACTACATTATATTTTAAATATCCCCTTTCTATATTGATTACCTCTGTGTCCTGTCCTTTCTCTGTTACAAAAAACCTTATATTTGTATCATATTCTAATTTCTGCCCCATCACATGTTGTTCGGGAAGTGTTCCTGCTTCACACTGGCTTTTAAGTTACAAAGCAGCCTTCCTTGCCATTTTCTTTGCCTGCAGTAGTATCAGCCATTTTTCTAACAGTGAGCTGAAACCCTAGGATTCCTGCTAATCCTAAAGGATCCAGTGGGGGAGAATATTGAAAAAGAAATGTAGGGATCTGGAAATGAATCCAGGATCTTAGAAACCATGGGCTGGATTGTCTGCCAATTAATGCTTAGCTGTTGGAATGCTGTGTTTCAACTGTTGCACCTTGCCTATTTGTTAGACAATGCCAGTAGCAAGATAACAGTCATGGCAGGTGGCTTTTTCTGTCCTAGCATATTGTAATGAGAGAATAATGTAACACTACTCATCCTACTCTAAGGAGAATTCACTTCACATAGCTATAAAAATGTAGTTGAGTCCCAGTAAGAAAGAAAACGTTTGGGCTTCCTGAAGTTGAGAATCACCAAATCCCAGCCCATTTCCCACCACATTGAGAAGGTGCTTTCTGAGCATACTTACAACCCAGCTAGCCTCGAGTATGTAGAGTTTGTAAAACGTGATCTAACTGAGTGCAAAGAAACTAGAAGTGCTCTCATTCTGAATCTCTGTGTACACACAGACACTGTATATGTAGGTACACATCAATTTGCACATACACATGAAGCTGCACAAAGACTGGTACACAAGCATACACACACAAGCTCACATACTGTGTGCACATGCACACTTGCAGTTGCACAGAGACTGGTAGATGTGCGTGTGCACACCAAATCTCAGACGCATACAGATTTTGACAAGCAGATATGAATGCATGGACGTTAGCTTGGACAGACACACATACAGTGTCGCACGCCCACACAGATACCGCACACAGATTTACACATGATGCCCACTCAGATTTGCACACACATTGAGGAGTTCCATAAAAACTCCCCGGCACTTGTCCCAAAAGGCTGCCAATGGTATTAAAGTCAACTCGTATTCTTTAAAGTGAATCACTGAGCTCATCAATATCTATATCCGCCTCAAACAAGGAACATGAAACTGCTTTGGATTTGACACCCTCTATAGTCTGGTGGTAAATAGGTTATTACCAATAAAATAGTGGTAATAAACTGTGATGTATGACTTTAGAGAGTGGGAAATAATGGGTCATTGTGTTTGTTGTGATCCTATTTCTGTAGCAACAGTTATTGTCATTGGTGTCCACGGAATGATTCCGATAACTCCCAGTTGTTACTATATTGAATCAGAGAGCAAGCTCTTCTCATCGGGGCGTTTTGTTTGAAAAGTGACAGATGTTCAGGTGCTTTGGCAGCTCTTGTGGTTACTTTTATTAACTGATGGCTTCTTAAAAGAGAAGTCTGGACCCATGTGACCACCATTGCTGCTAGCATAATCATCCCCAAATAGTGCTAACCAGCTCTTGGGAGGCCTTTTACCGCGAGGAACTCAGTTCCTTCAGTTTTCCGGGAGGCACTTCACACGTGAAACAGAGGCTCAGTGGACCAGTTCTACCTTTAAAGTCTAGATTTAACATTTTGTGTTTAAAAAAAAAATCTGTTCTGACAGTTTGTCACACTGGCTCAGCCTGCCATGTCATGGCCAGTGAAGTGTTATGCTAAAAGAAGAGCTAAAATATTTTGATGAAGGATCAAGTCAACTCACAAAGCAGTATCTGAATGTCTACTATATTGACCTTGCTTGGTTCCTTCCGCTACAGAGCTGCTAGTCTAGCTCTGGTGTCTCAAGGAGAGATTTTTGAGGTGCCAGAGGAATTGGAGGCAGCCTTTGGGGGGATTTCAGGGCAAGTTTTCAAATAGATCAGCTAGATGTTCATGCTTTGCAGGGGAGAGACATTTTGCCAGTTTTGCTTAACTCAAGGTCTTTACTGCATTTTGATTTTGCAATCTATGAGGAGGAGGGAAGTGTGGTCATCAGGTGTTTTTTATGGGAGGAGGAAGTGGAGGGGGAGATGAAACCCGGAGATGATTCACTACAAAGGACTCGACTGAGTCACTGGTGTTTGGGCTAAAGAAAAGCCCAGAAACCTGGCTTTAGAAGTTGCCCCTTTTTTGTTTCCTTTCACTTGATAAGTACTTAATTCTTTTACCTTGACTCTGCTGACATATCAGGTGCAAGAGCTACATAAGATAATGTGCTTCTGTATTATATCCTGCGCTAATGTGGCTCAGGCTAAAATCAGCGACTGCATGATGGGCCAAAGGAGGGCAGGCAGGCCAATAGACAGAGAGGGAAGGTTACGAGGGCGAGATGCTAAGGCTTTGGCAGGGTATGCGTGTGCAAGTCTGAGGAGCCGTTTTGTACAAGTAGGGCCTCTTGAAATGCAAGCAATCCAAAGGAGAAGGATCACTGAGATGAGGTCAGCTATGGAGGGAGGTCTGGTCTTGTGAGAGGCTGAGCTTGTGCAGTGTTAAGGACCCAAAGGTTCAGCTCCTTGGCTCTCAAGATCTCAGCATGCCCACGGAGCAGGGTGATGCATGTCGGTGTGCTGCACTGCACAGTTCCTATTAAAGGGCATCAATAGGGTCTCCCTGCTGTCTGTAAAGCATAGTGTCTGGGCTGGCTGGATTCAAGTGCTTAATCAAAAACTGAATGATATAGTTAGATATGCACACAGAGCCATATTCAGTCTGCAGATGATACCAGGATGATGAATACAATATAAGAACCTATATAGGGTAGAATAGAAAAGAGAAGAGCTTTGGGGAGTGAGGATTTGTAGCCCCTATACTAGAAAGGTACCTGCACTGGCGGGGGGAATTCTCAGGGGCAGAGCAGAGCAGTCCTACTACTGGCGAAATCCAGTCCTAGCTGGTGGTAGCTGAAAATTATCACCATTTTCTTGGTGGCCAGAGGTGGGGATCTCAGCCCCCTTCTTGATGGATGGTTATCCACATCACGGTTACCATAATTCACATCTTGGAAATTGCAGTATCAAGGCAAAACATTTAATGGCCATGGAGACTAAATTAATGCTAAACCCTAGCAGAGTACCCTTTGGGTCTAATGGTAGACTGGCGTGGAAGAAGCTTGCAATGCTGCTGCCCATGCTATCCATGTTCTGTAGATGTTAGAGGACTTTAGTCTGTAGGGCTGTCAAGCCAGCATGACACAAACAATAGGGGGAAAAAATCAAGAATATGCTGCAGTTATCTAAACCAGTGGCTCTCACCTTCCCAGACTACTGTACCCGTTTCAGGAGTCGGAGTTGTCTTGCATACCCCAAGTTTCACCTCACTTAAAAACTACTTGCTTACAACATCAGACATAAAAATACAAAAGTGTCAACTGCAC
Source organism: Eretmochelys imbricata (assembly GCF_965152235.1). Classification (NCBI taxonomy): domain Eukaryota; kingdom Metazoa; phylum Chordata; order Testudines; family Cheloniidae; genus Eretmochelys; species Eretmochelys imbricata. The sequence goes on from NC_135580.1 coordinate 80,941,177, forward strand.
ACTATTACTGAAAAATTGCTGACTTTCTCATTTTTACCATATAATTACAAAATAAATCAATTGGAATATAAATACTGTACTTACATTTCAGTGTATAGTATATAGAGAAGTATAAACAACTCATAGGCTATATGAAATTTTAGTTTGTACTGACTTCGCTAGTGCTTTTTACGTAGCCTGTTGTAAAACTGGGTAAATATCTAGACGAGCTGATGTACCCCCGGGAAGACCTCTGCTTACCCCTGGTTGAGAACCACTGATCTAAACCACTCAGCTCAAATCAGCACTAGCCTTCTAGGAAGTAGATTTATACTGGCCAGGCAAAGTGTCTAATGAAAATTAAAAGAAAGGGGAAAGTGGGCAGGATGCTCACACATCATGCTTCATTTCCTCATCACACTCATGTGAGACTATCCAAGGTCTAATAGGCCTTGTGGCAGTTCACTTTAGCTTCTCAGAAGAAGCTGCTGTATCTAAGGAGTGGAAATATCATAGAACGTTGGGAAATTAGAAAAGAATGATGGCATGGGGTAATCATTCTTTACTCCTAATAGAATGAACGCTGAACTCCTGCACACAGAAAGCATTTAACCTGACAGCTGGAAAAAAATAGTTAGCACTAGAAGTCTGATGAAAGGTAATGGCGGAAGCTTTATTAGATCACAGCAAGCTGAACTTTAAACCTCACACACAGGAAAGCCCTGAATGTGTCAGTCTAACTTAAAAAAAATTTTTAAAAAATGAAACAAATCCAGTAGATTGTAATAGAAAAAAAGAAAATATTTCTGTCAGTGGGTTTTTTTGGGCAAGCCTATAGAATTTAATCGAAAATTGTATCCTTTTTTCTAGAATTCTATAAGACGGTTAAAAAAAGCTGTAAAGATGTTAGCCTTCTCCATTTAATTTTATAGGGTATAGAATAATTTCAGTAGACACTTATATAGAATCTTAATGGTTGAATCCCCATGAAGTTCTATAGGTTTCTTGGAAAGTCAGAAATATCATGAGCTTTGACGTTTCGCCGGGCTCTGACACTTCTGGGCTTCAGATCTTGCTAGATCCTGTAAGTTCATGCTGACGTAGCTAAGCTTTTTTTCCCCTCAAAAAAGATTCAGTTTGAGTCTGCGGCAAAGGGTTCTTATTTTGTCTGAATTGGTTTGCTCATCACTATGAAAGCAATGTGAAATGTGTGAACTCCTTTATTAAAAATAGCATCCATAGTTGTTTGATTTTGTAAAGCTCCACAATACTCCAGTTTATTCTCAAGATCCACAGTTATTCAAGGGCTTCAGAGGGTGCAGAAAATCTCTGGGTAACTGGAGGTGCCTGCTAGCCATTTCTGACGATTATAAACAGTCAGCTGGTGTCTGCAAGGCCAGCAAGCTCCATAGGACAAGAATGCATTCGCACTGGATCTCAAGTGAAGACCCAGTGATAAAGCACGTTAGCTGAAGTGCTGATGTCCAGTTGCAGAGAAGCCATCTGTTTATGTATCTGAATATCACTTATCTGAAACCTGAAGAGGAAATTATCATATTTAAGATAAGAGCTTCAGATAATCAAGGTTCTGCTGTATTATTTTCCCCTTCTCTGTGCAAGTTCCAAGTTTTCTTTTTTCTAAATGAATTCTCTGAATTTGCTATACCAAGCAGAGGTCACAAGTTCCATGGCAACTATAGAGTGGTGATGAATGCATTGATTCTGGTAGGTTTTCATACATTGTGAATAGTGTTGCGAAACTCTGTGTTTTGTAGTGTAAGTGCAGCACAGGCACATCTCAATACCACTTTGGAAAAGTGGCCAGAATAAATATTCATGCTGGTCTTTAATAAATAGGATTTCACCAGATGGAATAAGAATGTGGCTGCCCTTTCCTGCCGAAAGTTCCAGTGGGCGTTTTGAGAGGTTGGAGAACATGCATTCTTTAGAGAACCCACTTGTGATTTGATTCTCTGCAAAACCACCTAACTCTGAGACCTGATCCCTTGCAGGTACTTAAATAGTGCTGAGCAGCCCTCAAGATCGATCTATTAATGAGTAGTCAATGTTAGTGCCTTTTTAGGCTCAAGGAGGGACAAGAGAAATCCATGTTTTACTCTCCAAGTGAGAGAGTGTTCCAGTTCAGGACTAGAATACGGTTATCATGTCCCAGCAACTGCTAAGATGCTGTGTAAGATAATCGCTACATGTGACTCAGTCATTCGAAGTGTCCTCCCTGGTAAAGGCATTGTTATAATTACTTATGGGGCCTGTACTGTAGGGTTTAGCCAGTGATGTGTTGGGGATTAGCCAGTGATGTGTTGGGGATGGCTAAAATGGCATACTAGGTGTCTTCCATTTCTAATGACGGTGATTCTATAATAAATGTGTCTAATGTGGTTAGAAAATAAGCATTAAAAGAAACGACTTGGTGTGAAACCTAATGAGGAACAGGGCTGCCTTTACATGGGAATGGTAAGGGGGATTATTGGAGCTGCCGCATCACCCAGTGACTCTCCATCCAAATGGGTTAAATCATCCTAGCTTGTGAATCGGTTTCTTTTGTGCGTCCTGGGGATCAGCAAAACAAACCCTAGAATGTCAGCTTGTGACATGGAGCCGGATTGATAGTCTATTGAATGGAGATTTTCCTTGTCGTTTTCTTCTCCTTCTTTTCATAAGAAAATGACGAAGAAGAAAAGAGAAGAATCTGCTGAGCTGGGTGTTTGTGCAGTTAAAGTGAGTGGGCGTCAGAAAGAGTTCAGCTAGCTTTTGGAAAGCTAACAAACCAGGCTATTAGTATGTGTGGACTGGGAATGGTGATGGAATGAGAAGGACAGCCTATGCTCTGGCCTGTCTTAATCAAAACACTTTCTATTCCTGTCTCCCTTGTGCATGAGGCTGGCAAGTTGTTTTCTAAAGCCAATGATATACTGACAGCTTTGACAGGTATCCGATATGCCTCGCACCCATCCATCTGACCATCCACCCCAAGTCTTCCCAGTCTTGTCCTTCCCCCATTTTTGTTTAAATGTGGTATGTTCCTGGTTTATTAATATGCTAATCCTCCTGGTAGGCTGCACTATTCCCTGCTCTCCCCACTGCTTGTGGCTAATATCTGCATTTGCAGCTAAAGATGAACTGTTTGCTTTCTCTGTATCATGAACACAATGAAAGGAGGCAAACCAAGAGGCTTGTCTTGATGGGAGTGGGGAACTGGGTGATGTGTGTTCACATGTTCTTGTGGCCCTTGTTATCCTTTGCTTAAACCTCTGAGCATGGGATAATGATTGAACCATTTTTTTTGTTGCACATAAAACAAAACAAAAACAAAGCTCTTCCTAACAGTCAGGTTTGGAAATTAATCAAAGCAACAAAAGCTATAGTTCTTAGTGCAAACTGTAGCCACTAATTTTCTAGAAATACCATTGAGAGGGGAAGACATAGACACAGGACTAAAAAAAAAAGGCAGAAAACTCCCTGCAGGTTTTAATCAAAGAATTACCTTGTTGTGTCACTCTGAACTATCCCTGGTTTTGTATGTAAGGTGCCCATTGTGCCCTGCGCACTCTGGTATTGTTCAAGACAAGGCGGCAAACAGAGCTACCTTTTCAACAATAGCCATTGAGCTCTGCAGCAACAAAACAAGAAGCATCATAGCTTTGGGGGCTGGTATTGCTCTGATTTCATTGCTCCTGTGCCTGGTTAGAATTAACAAAATCCATCTTGTGGAGAGCTGATAGATCTGCTAAGATGTTTGTAATCAGTGGGGATGAGCAGTGGTGTTTAAAAACAATCAGAAGAAATTTCTATGCAAGGCACAGGTGGAAGGAAGATTGCCAGTTTAATATAATATACTTTTTAAAAGCCTGTGTTATTAACACTTAGTGCACTCTAAAGGAAGGATTTTTAAAAATCTAATATTTTCACCATCAATGGTATTTGTTTACCTTTGTATTTCACTCAGCTTGGACAGTGAAACTAGGTTTGGTCAATTTCACTTTCTGGTTTTAGTCAGTTTCATTTTCTAGGTTTCTTGCATTAGTGCAGTTCTGTTGGGTTTGGGTATGTAATATGGAAGGAAAAAGTTTAAATTAAGAAAAAGAAAAGGTTACATTGCATCAATTAAAATTTTTTAAAGCATTTCTAGTTTTAAAGAGAGGGAGTCAGTCTAATGATTACAGGAAAGGGCTAGGGCTTATATCTTCAAAAGTATTGAAACCCCAAGAGAACATGCTTCAACAGAGAAATAACCTGCCTCTGACCGCATACCCCTAGTTGTCACCTACCACCCCACACTGGAACCCATATAGGTTACCATCAAACCACTACAACCCATAGTTGATGGGGACCCCATCCTGAAAGAAATCTTTCCTGAACCCCTTCTTCTGACCTTCAAACAACTTCTGCAATCTCATCATCAGAAGCAAGCTCCCCACAGACCAGGACACACCAACTCAAAGTGGCACCAGACCCTGCCAGAAACAGATGCAAGATCTGCACATATCTCCACAGTACAATGATCAATACCTCCCCCCTCACACATATACATCTTTTCAAGATCCATGGGTCCTACGCATGCCTATCACAACATGTGATGTACCTCATCCAGTGCACTAAATACCCCAATAGCAATTATGTGGGTGAAACCAGACAACCACTATGCTCTCAGATGAACTCACACAGGAAAATGATAAAAGACAAACACCATATCATCTGTGGGTGAACGCTTTTCACAAAGAGATCACTCTATATCTGACCTACCTGTCCTCATCCTCAAAGGAAACCTGCACGACACTTTCAATAGATGAGCCTGGGAGCTTAAATTCATAACTTTGCTAGACACGAGAAATCATGGACTGAATAGAGACACTGGATTTATGGCTTATTACAACAATCTATAACTCCCTAACAACCTCCCACCCCAGCTGTCTTCCCCTCTTTTTCCTTTTCCCCATGTGACTGGAGAGGTGTTAATGGGCCACTTCACCATGAATGGTCCCCTGAAATATGTGTTAACGACTTATGCTAAACAATCTGTTCCACCTTGTATTTAGCTGTGGCACTCTGAGAGCATGGCTACGCTGGAAACTTCAAAGCGCTCCCGCGGCAGCGCTTGGAAGTGTGAGTGTGGTCGCTGGGAGACAGTTCTCCCAGCGCTCCTGGTAATCCACCTCCACGAGGGGATTAGCTCCGAGCACTGGGGGCGCAGCTTCCAGCCCTTGGAGCCTGTCTATACTAGCACTTTAAAGCTCTCTGACTTGCTGCGCTCGGGGGGGGGGGGTGATTTTTCACACCCCCGAGCCAGCAAGTTAGAGCGCAGTAAAATGTAAGTGTAGACAAGCCTTATGTAAGTTTCCCAAACCTGAGGAAGAGCTCTGTGTAAGCTCGAAAGCTTGCTCTCTCAACAAAAGAAGTTGGTCCAACAAAAGATATTACCTCACCCATCTTCTCACTCTAATATCCTGGAACCAACATGGCTACAACAATACTGCATATGTCAGACTTATAGTTGACTTTTTCTTGTGGGTCCTGAGCTTAGCACAACGACCTCTGCATTGTCCTGTTCTAGACTGGATCACTCTAATGCACTTTTTGTGGAGCTCTGCTTAAAGTCCTCTAGAAAGTGACGTGTAGCGCAGAATGCAGCCACCCCCATCTGTTAGGCGGTACCAGCCGAACAGAAAATAATTGCACCAGTCTTCCTGCCACCAGAATTGTTTCTAATCCCTTTCTGGGTACATTTTAAAGTGTGGATTTTGATCTATAAAACTGTGGCTGGCTGGAGTTCCAGTTATCTGGGAGTCACCTCTCTCCTCTCACCCTGTGAACCTCTCTTGCATCTGTTGTGCACAAGATAGCAACCCTTGGATTTAAATGTCAAGAGGCTGGTGGCCAAGGTTTCTCAGGGGAGAATACACTCCTCTGGAATTCACTTCTCCCACTGGACTGACTGAGTGTGAATTGATTGGTCATTAAGGCTCAGTGAAATGTGTTTGCATATTTTGTATACGGACCTGAGACATGACAGAGAACATTGCCCAAATCTAAATAACAAATAAATAAATACCCACACTATGAAGAGGACTGAGTGGCAGAGAATTTTCCTGGCACCTAACAGGAAAGCTGGGTTTTGTTCTGGCATTGTATTACTGTCTGGTTTGTTCCAAGTTTCTGGAAGATGTGCTTATGTATTTTTTGTCTACAAGAGCTGATTGGTGTTGGTGGCAGTGTGGGAAACTGGCTAGTTAATGCACCACCCAAGGATCTCTTTTCATATCAGTCATGGGAGGAAAAATCCCTCCCATTGAAGTAACAGTACATAGATTTTTCCCACTTAAGTGCTTTTTAGAAATGCACCAAGCCAACTCAGTATGAAAATAGAAGAGATAATAGAAGTGCTAGGTATCTGGAATGATCAGATGGTTTTGTAGTGAGTCAGGCAAAGAAAGAGGACCCTTTTATTGCAGATGCAGATCTGGACTTCCAAATCTAAAGGCCCAAAGACTAGAGCAGTGTCTGAGACAGATTATTAAATCGGATTAAGTGTAGGGTTACCAGGCATCCGGTTTTCGACCGGAACGCCTCCAGTCAGCACTGCCGACCAGGCCGATAAAAGTCTGGTCAGCGGTGCAGCGGGGCTAAGACAGGTTCCCTGCCTATCTTGGCTCTGCACTGCTCCTGGGAGCAGCTGGCATGTCTGGCCCCTAGACGCAGGGGCAGCCAGGGAAGCTCCGCATGCTGTCCCTGCCCCGAGCTGGCTGGGAGCTGCGGCCAATGGGAGCTGTGGGGATGGCACCAACGGGTGCGGGCAGTGTGCACCATGCAGAGAGGCCTGGCTGGCCTCCACCTAGGGGCCAGACATGCTGGCCTCTTCCAGGAGCAGTGCAGAGCCAGCGTCGGCAGGGAGCCTGCCTTAGCCCCGCTGCGCCACTGATCAGGAGCCACCTGAGGTAAGCGCCACCCAGCTGGAGCCCGCACCCTGAACCCTCTGCCCCAAGTCAGAACCTCCTCCCGCACCCTAACTCCCTCCCAAACCCCGCCCCCTCTCCTCTACCCCAACCCCCTACCTCAGCTCTGAGCGCCCTCAGAGAGCCCGTATCCCCTCCTGCACCCCAACCCCCTGCCCCAGCCCAGTGAAAGTGAGTGAGGGTGAGGGAGAGCAAGTGAAGAAGGGGGGGGCTGGAGTGAGTGGGGGGTGGGTTAGGGTGGGACCTTGGGAAGGGGCACGGCAGGGGTGGGGGCAAGGGTGTTCGGTTTTGTGCAATTAGAAAATTGGCAACCCTAATTAACTGTCAAAATGCACTTTTAATCTCTTGCAGTCGCTGATTAAAATATCAGAACGCATATGGCTCCTATTGGTTATAATATTACACATGGTGTTTCTTTGCTTTAGCCCTTGTCTCTCCTTTTCCATCCCCTTCTTTTGAGTCAGATCCTGCTCTCAGATATACCAAGGTAAATCTGGAGAAACTCCACTTTGTAGCTGAGAGCAAGATCTGGCCCAAAGGAAGTTAGTGGAGTAGCTTCAGATTTAAATTTGTGTCCCGGAGAGCAGATCTCATCCTATGGATAATTTCATCCTCTAGCTCCATCTCATTTAGCTCTTAAGGGGAGGAACCATATTTTATATTTTTTGTCTCGGTAAACCATCCTTCAAAGTCATAGTACCATATATAATGCAACGGATCTATGATAAATTCCGTAAACACTGCATCCTAAGAGGGAATTGTGATATGTTACATGGTCCTCCAATGCTCAGATGGAACAGATTGCATGAGTGTGTGTGTTTGTGTGTATGAGTATGCGCATATGTATTTGCATGGGTTTGTCTATGGGTTTGATGGGCATGGCTGTGGGCATGGGCAGGTGGGAAGCATGTGCATGTCTATTACAGATTATTAGTTGTTAACGGTAATATGTTACAGTGTTGAATACGATGCCATTGGTGTTACTTTGTTGTGATTAGCAATGGAAGAATCCGGTTTGGATTAGATAGGCATTGAAATGGTTGGGCAATTACCCAAGAATGAACAGACTCTCCCTAAACTTCTGAGGGCTCCCTCCATTCTCTGTATGCCTCTGAAATACAACCTCATAGCAAGAGTTTCTAGGGAAGATAGGCCACCCCTACCCTGGAACCAGAGGGGCTGATTCTGATCTCTTTTTCACTAGTATAAACCAGAAGGCAGGTTTCAGAGTAACAGCCATGTTAGTCTGTATTCGCAAAAAGAAAAGGAGTACTTGTGGCACCTTAGAGACTAACCAATTTATTTGAGCATGAGCTTTTGTGAGCTACAGCTCACTTCATCAGATGCATGAAGATGGTGAAAGCTCATGCTCAAATAAATTGGTTAGTCTCTAAGGTGCCACAAGTACTCCTTTTCTTTTTATAAACCAGAAGTAATTCCACGGGAGTGATGCTGGTTTCAAAGTGGTGCAAGTGGTAGAAGAATCAGATTTAGTCTTTGATGGTTTTTCTGTTATCAAGCAACCATACCAGGGATTTTGGAAAATTAAACAATTAAACCCCTTTGTGATAGGGAAGCCTCAGACAATCTTTTTCTTTCTTTCTTTCTTTCTTTCTTTCTTTCTTTCTTTCTTTCTTTCTTTCTTTCTTTCTTTCTTTCTTTCTTTCTTTCTTTCTTTCAAATTTGTAAAGAGTTGAATTTGTAAAAACCCAGGCTGCCACCACTTTATGAACCAGGTTTTAGCCCAGAGTTATTTATTTAATTATTCTTATTACTTATTTATATAACATTGCAGAATTACACGATACCCTGAAGACCTGACAACCTAGCTCATACAAAAACTAATCCAAGGCAGCAGGTGTGGTACAGGACTCTTACATCTGAGGTACCCACCTTTGAGTCTCAGGGTTTCCCATGGAAAGTGAAAGTTTTCCACAGCTCCTGTGGCATCTGTGCAGAAAAGCCAGAAGGTAAAAAATGACCTGATTTAATATTAGAGGGAATTGAGACTGAAAGGCACCAGACAGGTGATCAAAGTGGAGTCCTTGTGATTCCATGTACCTGTTTAGCTGGTGATTCTAAATACATATATAATTATAATATGATAGAATAAAATAAATAATATCATATTAATTATTAAATGAAGTGTTAGGAAGCCAGATAGGTGAAGGTCGGTTGGAATATCTGATCTTGATCTTCTGAAGAGCTTAAATGAATTACAAATAAATTGCTGCCCCCGCAAGGAAGTTGATGACTAACCCAGCCCTCTCTGCCTTGGCATTGCTTTCTGATTTGCAGGGAAACTTTGTGTTTTTTAAACCAAGACAGTTTACAAGGAATATTTTAGCTCAGTTGGGTCACAAGTGATTTGTTTAAGTTTGTAACAGAAAAGTATTAGAGTCTTGCCCTGGAAACTGAAATGTTCTGTGTATCCTGAAGACAGACATACTGCTAGCTCTCAGGCAAGAAGTTCACGCATCCTCTATCCTACCTTGCAAAGTGCCTCAACCCTGTTCTGTAGGGCTAACTTCTGCCAGTGAAAGGATAGCTCATTGCATAGTCCATGCCCATTTGTTCATTGACATCTTGGCTAATGGGTGCCAATAAGGGAGGTGATTAGTGCCAATTGTGGTGTTGGACATCTGTCTGCATGCAACCGGACTGAGACCAGTGTCCCCTAGGAGTAGCATGTAAGCATCCAAATCATTGTCCCTTGTGACTAGAGATGGTCTTCTTCAAACCCAAGTCTCTCATTTCAGTCCTTGCTCTTTGCAATCCACAAGGGCCTTGGAGTCCAGAACTCCCATGTCCAGCCCTGAGTCAGTTTTTCTGTTGCTTGCTATATTTATGACCTTTCCAGTGGCCTTGAATTATTTAACAGCAAAGAGGAATTACTTGGAAAGTATCAGCCTGTGAAGGAAAGTTTCTCAAGCTTTTAGCCCAAGCCACTAGCATTCCCCCACCAGAGTCTGAAGGCGATTTGGTGGAATGTTTCCGTACAATGGGAGGGATTGGGAAAGTTGTGGAAAAGACATTTAAAGACAAATATAATTGGATATTTATTCAAGAGGAGAAGAATTTTGCTGGTAATATTGCTGGAACAATATCAAGGGATTTGGATGTTTGCAATGGATTCTTATACCGCTTTAGTTCTTGACAGTTTTTGGTGGGCTCAGTCTGCTCAATAAGGGAGACTTGATGGCTTCACTGTGTCACCACACTCATACTGTGACATGAACTTGGAAGCCATCAGGAGGGCTACGGAGGTTTTAGAAAGCAGAGGTATTGCAGGCCAGAACAGAGATGCATGGACATACAGAATCATAATGAGTGTTGCAGTTGGAGTTTGGGCAGTACCAGGAGGGCTATTGGTTGGTGGGTGACCTGGACTGGAATAGCAGGGAGTGCTCCAAGTTGGGACTGCTGTGCATTGGCACAGCTATAGCAGCGCAGGAAAGCTTGCCAACACAATGGGCCTGATACTGCTTCCATCAAAGTCAATAGGCGATTTGCCATTATCTTCAGCAGGAGCAGTATTGGGCACTGTGCCTGTCTCAAACCCAATACTGCATGAGCACCTCGGGAGAGAACGGAAAACGGGAGAGATGAGAACAAATGAGTTGGCAGGGCTCTATGTTGAAGCTTTCAGCTGCCGTGGCTTTAATGAAAATGCAACTGTGTTCAGCACTATCCATTCAACTGGCTGCAGCTGAACCTTTGCACCCTGCCTTTGTTCTGTAGCATTTTAGAGTTATTTATAGCAACAACAAAAGGGAAGTCTGTCATTAGGAGCCAGAGCTGGGGAATAGCGATGGACCGAGGCATTGATTGGGGATGCCCTGTTGATGAGTGACTGATCCTCACCCTTTCAGTCCTAGGAGCTGGTTGAAAGCAGAGACGTAAAGGACAGCTCCGTCTTTATTTCCAGACTGCGTTGGTTCTGTTCTTGAAAAGTCTCATCAGTTGGGTGTTGAATCTGTGTAGATTTGGGTCCGGTTTTATCCAGCCCACTAAAATCTAAGGCGGTTGGATAAAACGTTCTGGGGTTGATCCTTTCCTGCTTCCTCTGAGAGCAGGGTTAGAGTCCATATCTTACTAGAAACAATCATTGTCCAAGGATAAGCAAATAACTAACTAGCCTGTCCTAGTTTAGTAGGAATATATAGCAGCAGACTTCAGCATGCAATACACAGAGAAAGCAGTTCCTGTCGCAACTTTGTACATCACCAACTTGATACTGATGCCACACCCTGGCCTAAAGGCAGAGGCCACTAAGCTAATAGATGCACATGCTTTCTAAATATACACATCAATAAGGTGCATTCATTAGACTTCTTATTTGCCATTACTGCATAGAGGAGACAGATAGTTATTCTATGATATATTTTTACTTGTCTGACCTCAAGCTTGCTATGTAGTTGTGTTAATTACTGGAGATGGCAGTATACTTTTTGATAACTCACCTGAATTTTTGCCCCAAATCTCAGCTGAACTTTTTATTTCAGTTTGGTTCCTACTAGTGTCCAGGAATGAAAGCTGCTGCAGCACAATAAGAATGGCTGCCACCAGGAATCTCTCTAAAATAGCCTGCCCTAAGAGATATCCAGCCAGTTCTGCAAACTCAAAAGGTCAGATAGTTTAGAGAAGGTTCTGAGATCCCTCTGACCCTCCCAGTCCTCTTCTGAACTGAACTTGCAAACCTTTTGTAAGTAGGATCACTACACTTGTCTCCTAAAGAATCTTCAGCTTCTTGCTCAAACAGGTTCAAAGGTCCTGATTCAAACAGGACCTCAGGAATTGACACTGGATTTTCCACCTGTTGCATTGTTCTAGTTCATGTTTTACGAATATAACAAATTCTGTCAGGTTAACTAGAGTTGTTCAGTATCCCTGGCAAAACCATAACTAACCATTAACTGTCCTTAATTATTGAAAGAAAAGGAGTACTTGTGGTACCTTAGAGACTAACAAATTGGTCTCTAAGGTGCCACAAGTACTCCTTTTCTTTTTGCGAATACAGACTAACACGGCTGCTACTCTGAAACCTTAGTTTTAGAGTAATTTGACAAGATGGTGTTGTAAGCAGAGCTCTGAATTGATACAGTGGAGGTATGTGACACCAGTGGGATCACATTAATTACTCATATTTAGAACTAGTAAAAATAAATAATGGAAACATTTAAATTTCTAAGTTATTTCCACTTTGCAGCACTCAAAATGGACTCATTTTGAGGTGTTTTGAAAATGCGGGCATTTTTTAAATTAAATGTCTTCTTTTATCCAAACCATTATGCAATGGTTATGAAAAGCTTTTTTGTTTTGATAAATGAAAAATTTCAATAGCCATTTCAGTGTTTTCAATAAAAAATGTTACAAAAGTCTTAATGAAAACCAAAAGATTTAAAAAATTCAGCAGCTTTTTTGTTTTGTGAAATTTTTTGTTTTAAAAAAAGAGGCCATTTTTCAACAAGAAAGAAAGAAAAAAACCCCAAACCCAAACAAAAACAGTTTGTTCAAATTTTTTTGACCAGCTCTACTTCGTTTTGCTTCCCCTCAGGAAATGGAGTCAGTATTGATAAGAGATGGGTCCAAAATGGAATCTTGGATTTGGACCACCCCCTTCAAACTTTGGGGAAAATTCAAAACTGGATCAAAACTTCACAGGTTGGCCCATCCCCACTGAGAATGCAGCCATGGAAATATGTTAATAAAAGTAAATCAGGAGGGAGAAAAATTGAAAGTTTCCTATCTATGTTGTGCATGAGTCACAAAACGAAGATTCTGATCAGCTGTGGTAATTAAAGCTTGTGTGCAAGTCAAGGTGTTAAGTTGCCATGTGCTGACCAAATTCTTACTCAGGTAACTACATTCCACGTCCCTTCATCCCCCCTCCTTCAGTTTTAACTGGAAATAGCTGTGATTCACATACTTTTTCACAGCATGGACCACAACCTACTAGAGAATCTGGTAGACACCTCACCTGCTATTTGTGATCATGTGACCGCCTCCCATTATCCTTCAGATAATATTCTGGTAGGAACCGCAGAAACTGTTTATGTGCAAAGTAGCATTAAGGAAACAATGAGTATATTTTAGCTGTCTTTTAATGAGATTTAGCTGCTGGAAACAAGGAGAGGCAGCACCATGTGACCAGCCAGCTCTCTGTAGACTACCAGCAAGTGCTCTGTGGACCAGCAGTGATCCCAGGATGATAGTTTGAGAATTGTTAGTATCTAGGATTCTTCTTCATTTCCTGCCTCAAAATGTTGGTGTTGTGGTGTGATGAGCTATTAAAGGGTTGCCGGGTTCCATCTTAGAAGTGGCGATACTTTAGAGAGGAAGGGCTAAAAGGATCCCTGCATATCTGGGTTCAATCCTGCAGTCCTTGTGTGAGCAACACCCTAAGTGAAGTGAGTGGGAATTCTGCCTGTGTAAGGACTGCAGGACTGTCTCTGCAGAGTGCTTTGGAATGAAGGAGTTCTAGAACTGCCAGGCATTCTGACTGGTGTGATTGCTCCTTGCTGATACTGCTGTCCTTTTCAAGCAAGGCAAACATTATGCTTGTTTCATCACACGGAAGTCCCAAGGCCATTGGCTGATACAATAGTAGTTTTGTTTTTTTTAACAGATTAATCCTAGGGGAACATTCATCATGGTCAGGGCTGCATATTTGGGTGTTCTGTCAGTTTTCTCCCACTGCTCCTGCATTTTTATCTGCTCACTCAGCAGCAGCTGGGGTTATCATGAAGTATATCACTGGAGGGCAATGGAGTTATCACTCAGGAGCTAGGGTTATCGGTGAGGAAATAGGGGGTTATCACTCAGCCACTAGGGTTATCAGTGTGTGCAGTTCTGGGGGAGCCCTGCTGAACACCAACGGCTGGCCTTCCTAGGGCTGACTCTAAACCAAACACATGCTGCATTTTGAAAAAGAAAGTATAGGACCCACTCAGTGCCTGCTTCACTCTTTCATAGATAGAATGCTTCTGAGAACTGCCGTTGGTACAGTTCCCCACTACTCCCATTCAGCCTCCAGGGCTGTTACTTTAAAAGCCATAACATTGTATGAAAGCAGCTGCAAAAATATTGTAGATACTGACCAAAGTGTTTGCTGAACAGCTAACCAGATGGACATCTGCAGTCCAGGGTAATAGCTCCAAAATATTACGCTTTAGAAGAAAGAAAAGAAAAAAGCTGCAAACCAAGAAGCTGAAGACATAGCCGATTGAAATTAATTTGGTTTTTGAACCCCTCACTGTGTTAAGAAAAAGTCTTGAAGATATTTGAAAAGGGCGGGTGAAATCTGCAGTCATTTTAAATTAATTTCGCAAGTTCAAAAGGGCCAGAGCAACTGAAATGCTTCTGCAAACGTGCAAGGAATAGCACTGAAATAAATGGAAAGCAGCAGAAGGACAGGAGGGGATTTGGGAAATGGAAGGATGGGGTGGATTAGGAAAATGGCAAATGCAGCAAAATAAAGAATTTGCGCGTCATACTGCAGAGCTTCTCAACAACACAGACCACTGTAAGAGAAAGAGCACTGCATACAATGGTGACCTGTGTTACATTTGTGTGGGTCAGCCCACAGCGCAGAGATCAGCACTGGGGTTCAGATAGGATTCCAAAATCCAGTCTGAGTTTAGGTCCCTATTCAGGAAAGCAGCCCTATTTCTGGGACCATGTAAGCACATGTTTTTCTGAATAGAGATGGGCTTAAGCACGTGCATGAGTGCTTTCTTGAATCGGCGCCACAATTTTTGTTTGCCTGGAATTCAGGCTGGAGTACTTGTAAGAACCGGTTTTCTTGTGAGATTTCTAATGCATCGTGCTGTCTGCACATGCCTTAAGACTGCAAGAATTTTCTTTTCTCCGTAACAAATCTCTGCTCCCCTAGGAATTTCACAGTTGTTGCTGTGCTGTACAGCAAGGCCACTCAGAAATTCACAGTGCCGAGGAGGAAGGATGTTCTTCCTCCAAAAGCACAGGGTGGGCTTGGCCCTGGGAGACAGAGGAGAATCTCCAGTAGCAGTCACTAGTGCAAGGCATATGACAGAGGTTCTCAAACTGGAGGGCGGGCCCCTTTGGAGAGGTGCTGAATGTATTCTGGGGCGGCGTGAGAAGATGTAGGGAAAAAACTTTACTGTGCACATTTTGTCCACAGCAATGAATAACTAGCAAAGTTGATTCCTCCTGGCATAGCAGTCCTCCGATGGAGCAGTGCATTTGACTCGAGATGGTGCTGTGCATTTTGATGGATTTCTGCTAAGCTTGAATAGCATTATACAGAGTCGTTGCTATCTGTACGTTAATCCGTCCGCTACGAGGAGGTGTGCACATTGAATTGTAAGCATCGACCGCAGTTGCAATTTTGCTTTTGCTCTTATTACAATGAATTGTTGGCTCTCTTTGAATCAATGCCTTACTGTTTTTAATATTTAATGAGGGGCGCACATTGATTTTGTTTTATTGGTATATGGATTTGTGTGGCAGGAGGAGGGAGCACAAGTTACTACAGACACAAAGAAGCACAGAGGGGCGGGGGAACATGATCAAATAAGTTTGAGAACCACTGGCCAATGACGTACATTTGAGCTGTTCCGATTCCTTCCAGTAGAGGGCATTGATATGTGGTGCACGTGCACCCACACAGACACACAGACGCAAATGCATTACTGTGTTTTGGTTAATTCTACTGCTTATCTCAGCTGAAACCAGGAAGTGGAGATGAATGGAAATTGGCAGGGAGAAGAAACAGGTCCTGTATATAACAGGCGTGATGCATCAGGTAAGACTATTTCTATTCCAGGGTGTGCTCAGTATCACGCTCAAACAAACGAACCCCAACAACAAAGGATACATGTTTTAATTTATAAAATGGACACTCCTGCAAGAACTGAATAACTCACTCCCCAGTTGCTCTATGAGGCCCTAGTGGAAGAGAGCCTGGAGGTTATTTCTGCAAGTTCTAGTCCTGAGAAAATAATGGCTTGAGTTGAAATCTGTTGTTTTGCAGACTCCTTTATTTAAATACATTGCAGACTTTGGGAATATATTGAATATAAATATTTAAACTAGGGCTACTTGAGGGCCTGACTCTCTACCCATTGAAAACATTGGAAAACTCCACTTGCCTTATATGGCAGCTGAATGAAGATGGAAGAGTTATTTGAGGAGCTAAATTTCCATGGCCTTTAATGGAAGCCTGATTATTTTTTGTCTATTAGAGTGAGAATGCCAGTATGTGGTTCAGGAACTCTAAGTGCTAAGTAAGAAGGGTGGAAAAAGCTAGACCCCACATACAGACACAGTAGCAGAAAGACAAAACTGTTTCAGCGTGTTGACCTGGAAGGAGAGGGAGTCTAGGAAGTTATTGTGGAGAATTGCCCTGAGCTTTCAGCACTGTGTGTACAGGGAAAGCAAACCGGAGGCTGGTGTTGTCAGGGGCGAGATGGAAAGTCTGAGAAGATGATATCTATACTACAGGAGTAGCAACGTAGAGCTCACCTATGTAGAGTACCTGAATACCACGGTATTGAGATTGGAGAATTGTGATTCTGATTGCTCTGTACACATGGTACTGTGACTGGAAAATATATGAGTGCTCCAAAACCAGGGATTTTTAGAGAGTATTTGGATGATGAAGCAACTCTCTGACATGGGGCTTACAATAATGATACTGTATTCGTGACAATTGCTGTTGCACATTTATTAGTGCATTGTCCAGTCTAGTTTTAAATGCCCCAAGTAATCTCAGGGCTTTCACCACTTCCCTGGGGAGACTATTGTCAGCCTATCCATAAATTAGATTGTAAGATCTTTGGAGAAGGACCTATATCCCATGTTTGTACAGGGCCTAGCACAATAGAACCCTGGCCTAGCACAATAGAGCCCTGGGCTGATTATGACCTCTGGGCTGATTATGACATCAGGCATTGCTGTAATACAAACCAATGTTCCTACGGCTAATCTTCATTTTCCCTCTAAGCTTGGTTGGATTTTTTTTTAAACCAGTACGACCTTCTTTCTTGATTGTGGCTTTTTGGGTATCTAATAAAATGTTCTTAAACAATCCCCAATTATTGTCTAAACTTGTTGTTTTAAATTATTTCTCCCAACTGATTTGACTCAAAATTGTTTTCAACTTTCTGAAATTGGCCCTTTTAAAGCACCAAGTATATATATTACTGGTTTGGAATTCATTCCGTTTGCACATAACAAATGTGATCAAGTCATGATTACTTGTGTTTAGTTCTGTGATCAGTTCCTCTTCATCTGTCAAGACAAGGTCTAATAAGGAATTCCCCCATGTCGGATGCAACACTTTTCGAGTTAGAGAATTGTCATCTACAGTATTTAGAAATTTTGAGGATGTTTTAGTACTGGCAGCATGAGGCCTCCAGGATATGTCACTCAGATTGAAGTCCCCTATGAAAACTCAGTTTTTTACCCTACATGAAATAGACAGGGGCTTAAGGAGCCAGTCATCCTGTGGTCTGTAGCAGACACCAACTAGTCCTCCATCTTGTGTGTTATCTGTTAGGACATTGATCCATAAGCATTCAAGATCATATTCTTCCAAGTTGTCAGTGACTTGGAAGAAAACAATGCCATTTTTGACATAGAATACCAGTCCCTCTCCTCTTTTGCCTAACCAATCCTTCCTAAATAGGTTATACTTGTTAATTTTAGCATTCCAATCATGCAAATCACCCATGAGGTTTCAGTAATACCAACACATCAAATTTATGCTCCGAAATGAGCAATTTCAGTTCCTCTTGTTTTTTACCCAGTCTCCTAGCATTGGTGTACAGGCAATTAACATTTTTCTTCTCTTCATGTCCTTTCATTTCTTGATTAATTTTGTTCTTAATATCTTGATTTTGTGCTAAATGAGTTTTGGTTTGGTCCCTCGTTTCACCCTCCCCTTTTATGGTTAGTTTAATGCCCTCCTGACTACTCTAGCCAGCCCATCCCCAAAAGGATTGGTTCCCCTTCTGCTGAGATGGAAGCCATCTAAACTGTACAGCTCCATTTCCCCTTAAAAGGGGGACCAGTGTTCCACAAAACCAAACTCCTCTGTCTTACAGCACTTTCCTAACCAGTGGTCCACTTCCTTAATCTTCTGCCTTGCCTCACTCACAGATCAAAAAGGATGCCCCGAAAAATTGATTGAACATTCTTCCAAGTTCTCTGAAGTCGTCTGCACCCTGTGAGATGCAATGTCATTAGTGCCGATATGCACCATCACTAGTGGATCTTTGCCTGTCAACTTCAGGCGCCGTCTTAGGGTGACATCTTGTGCCTCCTAGCTATGCCCACTGGTACCACCTGAAATAATTCCTCCTCCCTGTTACTGTTTATAGACTATCATCACCTCCCCCATAATTGTGATTTAACCAAACTTCAGTGCTTTTACTCGTTCCTCAGAAATAAATCCGTCCAGCTCCCCTGATTATTGATTGTTGCTCTTCTCTAAACTCCTTCTATGTTGTCAATATCTTTCTGAAATGAGTGGCTCAGGACTGAATGCAGGGTTGGTCTCACCCAAATCATGTAGGGCAGTGGCTCTCAACCTTCCCAGATTACTGTACTCCTTTCAGGAGTCTGAGTTGTCTTGTGTACCCCCAAATTTCACCTCACTTAAAAACTACTTGCCTACAACATCAGACCTAAAAATACAAAAGTATCACAGCACACTGTGACTGAAAATCTACTCACTTTCTCATTGTTACCATATAGTTATAAAATAAATGAATTAGAATATAAATATTGTACTTGCATTTCAGTGTATAGAGCGGTGTAAAAAAGTCATTGTCTGAATGAAATTTTAGTTTGTACTGACTTCACTAGTGCTTTTTAGGTAGCCTGTTGTAAAACTAGGCAAATACCTAGATGAGTTGATGGACCCCCTGGAAGACCTCTGTGTACCCCCAAAGGTGAGTGCTTGTTCCCCTGGTTGAGAACCACTGATGTGGGGAGGAACTATTACCTCCCTCTGCCAGTGCCTCAGTGTGTGCCTCTGCAGGTGCAACCCTAAAATCTCACCGATTTTCCCTTTCCCGCCTTTTTTCCCCCTGCCAAATTGCATTTCAAACTCATGTCTAATTTTCTGCCCCATGAGCCTCCTTCACCATCATTGCTCCCCAAGTGTCTCTCTCCCATTGAATATGCATGTTGGATTATTTACCTTGGGATGTATTCATTTGCATTTAAATTCGATCTCATTTTTTAAACCGTGTTTTGCTTGAAGTTTGTAATGCCTCTAGGTCCTTGGTGCGGTATTTCTCTGTCCTCAGCAGTGTTTGCGGTACTCCCTGTTCCTATCATCCGCAAATGTTCTTGACCGCGCTGCTTCCAGGCCAGTACTAATGAAGATGTTAACCAAGACAGCACTATCACCAGCCCCTCCACTGCTTTGCTAGACAACTTCTCACTTCTGATAGGTTGTTGTGTATATTTGCCCTGTGCTCTGGAGCCTGAAACCTGTTCTCAGTCCATGTGACAGGGACCTGAACCTGCATTCAAGGTCATCTCATAGTGCTGTTGCCTTAGAGGTGGGAGTTATCCTTTGTTGCGTTGTATTGCTGCCAAAATGACAGTCTCCTGAAAGGCGGTAGCACTGTTGAGGCAACCTTGTTAGTACTACATTTGAGGGGAAGAAACTGGACTGCAGATCTCAAGTGAGCGAGCATTCTCTTGAGATTTCTGACTACCGGAGAGATGGGCATCAACCAACTGCCCATATTTGAACACTCCAATACTTTGGCTTCAAACTTTGTAGCTGGCCCCTCTCATTAATCATTGTTTGCAGAGTGATCACAGCAGTTCTAGAAGACAAAGGCCCCAAGCAAAGAGCTAACAAGATGGGTCTTCTGTCTCCATAATGAGCCCAATGAAGCCTCAGAACCACGCATCGCTGAACTTTGCTCAGAGCTGGATCTGAACTTCCCATGTAAGCTTCTGTCTGGCCAGCCCTATACCCTCCAGAATTCAGGGACATTCAGATTCACAGTGCTGGTGTGATCCATTATGGAGATAATTTGGGGGAGGGCTTTCTTCCCTGTATTTAACTCTTCCGCAGTTATAGTGACACTCACCCTGCGTTGGACAGTAACTGACGGTTATCATATTTGATTGCCTATGCCTATCCGTATTTGAATAAGGATAAACCTGTTGAAAGGATAGTTTTTTCTGTCCTTGTTACACTGAGAGCTTCCTCAGATTAGACATAGGACATAATGAATTAATGAATGCTGTGGTTTTCTCATGATCTATGTGATACCAAATATGTCTTTTAACTATTCGGATGAAAACAGAGAACATATACATCAGAATTAATTAAAAATCTCCGCTAGGCGTAATTAGGAACAATAGTGCCAAAGTGAAAGTGACCAACAAGATTAAAAGAGAAGTATGAGAAAGACAGAGCTTCCTATCCTGAAGTCATAGGTTTGACAGAATTTCTGTTACTCCGTCAGTGCAATCCTAACAGAAGGCAATTGCCCCACCCATAAAGTCACTTGAAAATCTTTTCGGGAGAATTAGATCAAAGATGTTATAACTTAATGAAAACCTGATGCCATGTAAGATGAACAGGGGCCTATGAAAAGAAAGGGAGACTACTTTTATATCTCATGCATTTCTCTTTGCAGAAATGGGCCATAAAACAAAAATAAATGAACCCACTGGAGATCATTTTCCATTTTCATAGTGGTTGTTTAAATGCAGACTGACTCACTGGACTATAACAGCTCCTTAGGAGCCACTTATTTCTATTTGGGAGTACATATTTAGGCCTCTAGTAAAATTCCTTATGATATGTCTTTGAAGGGTACTTACTGGGTATACTTAGCAGCCATTTTCCCAAAGTGAATATCTCAGATGTTTGCAGCAATTGATATTAATTTCTTCAAATTACAAAATGATATTAGCCTGGATAGTGGGGATGTGGTTTGCCAAGTCTGTTTTTCAACCTCAGTTGCGAGTTGTACCAGTGAAAAGATGCATTAGCTAGAATAAAACCATCGTGAGGAAAGTGAGGTAAGTAGGGCACGTTCAGCTGGGGTCATTGCACTCTGTGCAGTTCCACTGGGGGTTGCAGTCAGAAGTCCATTCCATGACTGTGTGGTCTAAGTCAGGACCTAGGGAGAGCCTGTGAGGTGACAGTAGTTGGTATAGGTTAATCAGTGCTAAAGAGAAAGGCAGAACCACAGGGGCTGTCTGTGTCCAGCAGCTTCAGTAAAACCTCAGTATCTCTTGCTAAGGTTTCAGTTCACTTCAGTGTCTTTGACCAAAGATTTACTATAAAGTAGCATAAGCTAAGGCTATGTCTGCCCTGCACTTTCGCTGGTAAAACTTTTGTCAGTCAAGGGTGTGAAAAACACATACCCCTGACCAACTAAAGTTTTACCGACAGAAAGCACCGGTGTGGACAGCGCTATGTCAGCGGGAGGTGCTCTCCCACCGACACAGCTACCGCCCCTTATTGGGGGTGGGTTTATTTTGTTGGCGGGAGAGCTCTCTCCTGCCAGCAAAGAGCAACTACATTGCGTACCTTACAGCGGCTCTGATGTAGCGGCACAGCTGTGCCGCTGAAAGAAGTGCAGTGTAGACATAGCCTAAGCTTGCATTTCTCACTAAAGAAACTTTGTTGAGTCAACTTGATAGAGCTGGGAGCTCACATGTTACCTCTGTTATCCATATATAAATGTATGTAGGAACCATGTTATGATGGAGTCCCTGTGGATACAGGCCCCTTGTCATCACTTGTTTCCCATGTGCAACCATGGCAGTCTATCAGTGTTATCATTTTGCCATTCTTACCTGATCTTTGATATGATGTGGGGGTGTACTACTCACCGTACAATTTATATTCAGAGTCTGAAATCCACTAAAGCAGATTCCATCTATTTGGCTAAAAGAATTTCTGTGAAAAACTTATGATCTCTTCATGACTGGAATGTTCTACAATGTCACTATATAGCACATTTTCTACAAATTCCCAACTCAAGAAGTAGTGACCTTGATCCCTTAATGGGTGCTGAATTAGACATGCATTTGTCTGAAAATATGAATTCTATACTAGTTATCAAGATTTATTGATAGGTTACCAACATTTTAATACTAACATGTAATATAATTAAAGATAGGCTGAACAGACCCTGGATCAGCATTCTCCTGGGAGAGTCTAGATCCACTCCCAACTGCAATGAGTTGAATCAAAACCCCAGACAACTTCAGACTCTTGGGAAGTTTGGATCCAATCCAGGTTTGACTTTTACAGTGCAAGCCCCTCTTTGTATATAACTGCTTGTAGGAGCAAACACCAACGGTTCTGAATAATTTTTTATACAGTCCTTACTCTGCAAAGCCCTCGCTGAAGTGCACGGCGACTGCATCAGACCCCTGGGTTATAAATTCGTAGAGTGAAGAACCATAGTTTATTTGTTTCAAATTATAATAAATCACATTTATTAGTAATATTATAAAATATTTATTTAGTAATGCTAATTATTAAGTCCTGCAAATGTTCTCATTGACTTTAAGGTCGCGTGAGTAAGGATTGGGACCCATAATGCAAATCAGGCTGCCCATGCTCCAAAGATAATCAGGGAGGATAGAAATCCAGCAAGAGAGAGTGAGAAACCATATCTCTCAGGGTTAGCTTTTCTTTGAAAGGTTTGCACTGTGAGACTGTTTAGCTGTTATTAAGACATGAATCCAGGAATGTGTGTATTCCTCAGGCTCCCCTGAGTAACATCCCTAACCCTTAAAGCAGAGCAGGGAGCTAGCTCCATTCTTCATGCTGCCTTGGGTGCTAACTCTGATGGGGGAATCTCAGAACCCTGGATCTCAGCAGGTGAGGAAAGGAGAAACTGACTTGTTTTAAAGTTGATTTATTTGTAATGATTATCCCAGGAAAATCAAGGGGCTCAGAAAGTCCCCAGCCAAGTAGGATCTACACGCAGAGGACCAGGTGGGAAGCAGCTGCGCAGGGGACTCCACACTACCTTCAGACAAAGGAGTTGGTCTCCATTCTAGTTTGACATAGGCCAGCAGGGATCGGACAGGCCAAGGAAAGGACGGAGACGTGGCCGGTGGCTCAACCCCTCTACATGTGGGTCTGTGGGAATTGCAGCCCCTATTCCAGCGAAGGGGTGGTAGGCAGCCGTAGAAGGACTGTGGAGCTGCCGCTGATATTGGGGTCGGTCCCATCCCTCTTCTAGGTCTGTGGGGTTCCTCTGCACGTGGTCCTTTTACTGGGGCTGCCTTTCCCCTCCCAGTGAGCTGAGATTTTAGTTATCTGTGCTTTTTAAAAGTAACAGTGTGAGTCACCTTTAAAGTTTTCTTTTGACTTCATTGTCATAACACATCATTTTGGATTAATTGAAGAGGACATGTTCTGACTCCAGCTCGTGTCCTGGGGTGCTTGTCGCAGCAATGATGCACTAGGTGATTATTCACTCCCCTTAACCTGACAGATGCATTTCTTCTTTTGGCTGGTTAATAACCTTGACCAGGTGTGTGTGGAGGGGGATGGGAGAGTCGGGGGGTGGGCTTGTAGGACATGGGGGATGGGCAAATGTCTTTAGATGGGCTGCATGACCTCCATTTTGCTCAAGCAAAAAACTTACTGTTCAATGGACAAAAGGAGTATCACTCCTAGAGGTGGGTGAACAGTACAAAACACGATTCATTTGTGACTCTTCATCTAGATTAGGTAGTCATGCAAATAGTCCTGCAAATAGAATCAGAAAAAGTACAGCGAAGTGCCACAAAAATGATTAGGGGAATGGACCAGCTTCCATAAAAGGAGAGATTAAAAAGTCTGGGGCTTTTCAGCTTAGAAAAGCCATGACTAAGCGGGGATATGATAGAGGCCTATAAAATTACGAATAGTGTAGAGAAAGTGAATGGAAATGTTTTTTATCCCTTCACATAACACAAGACCCAGGGTCACCCCATGAAATTAATAGGTAGCAGGTTTAAAACAAATATAAGGACGTACTTCTTCACACAACATATGGTCAACCTGTGGAACTCATTGCCAGGGGATGTTGTGACGGTAGAAGTATAACAGGGTGAAAAAAATAGATAAATTCTTATAGGATAGATAGATAGATCCATCAATGGCTCATAGCCACGGTGGTCTGGAACTAAACCCCATGCTCTGGGTGTCCCTAAACCTCTGACTGCCAGAAGTTGGGACTGGCCGACAGGAGATGGACCATTCCATAATTGCCCTGTTCTGTTCATTCCCTCTGAAGCATCTTGCACTGGCTATTGTCAGAAGACAGGATACAAAGTTAGGTGGACCATTGGTCTAACCCAGTATGGCCATTGTTATGTTCTTATGTAAATATCTGTTCACATGAGTATTCAATCCAGCCATCTTGAAAAGTCTTTGTGGGTTGGGTAGTCATCCTGTCAGAGGGTAAAAACAAAGCCAGGTGACTGAAGTGACTAGCTATATTATATGAATAACAAATTGTGATAGTTAATATCCTAAACAATAGTTGTGGTGAGTAGCTTGTGAGCAACCAATAGACTGTTAGACTCAAATATTTGTTGAATCATTATGAATGACAAACAATCCTGTAAATATCAATATGTTCTTGGATAATTCACACCAAAAAAAAAGTGGCTAAAATTGTCAGATGAATTATTCACTGCAAATCATTTACTCAGCTCTCGTTGTTACTTAATGAATCACAAATTAAACCTGATAACCAGGGAAAACTTAATTTTGCCATGAAAACAAATGATGCTCGCAAACTCCCTTTCATTATACTTGGACCCATTTCAACCTGAATGCACTAGTTATTCCAGAGATGATTTTGTTGTGAGAATGGTGAAACTGAGTTTCAAGCTGTAGCTATTCAGGTGTGAAATATTAAAATGTGTGGGGAAGTGCCTTTTATCTTAACTCCATTATATTTCCCTTCAGTATTTTTATCCATTTATTCATTGCTTTTTAGAGTACTGCTCTGGACACCTGTTCTCTTAGCTACAGAGGCAAATGGCCCGGTCTTACGTATGTCATGCAGGCTAACACCCGATAAAGTGAGTGGAAGTTTGCCTGAGTAACCTTCCCAGAGCCAGTTATCATCTGTGCATAAATTAGGCTATAAAACTCCTAGTCTTCATGAGGTTCTTTTTGATGCACAGAGAGCCTGTGAATGGTCTTTTGGTTGGAATTTGTGCTTTTCAGTTGGAGGTATGGAGCCTAGAGACAATGGTGATGGGCAAACTATAAACATCTAGATAGCCATTAATTTGAATGATTGCTATTAAATAGTTAGCATTTGCCAATAGATACTACACAATGATATCTGAGATGTAACAATTTTCCTCTTTTCCTTGAACAGGTCTGTCTATCTATCTTCTTCAGCACCATCAATGTAGTATGAGTGGTAATTTGTTGTACTGGATAGCAAAAGTTATCTTTTAACAGCTTCTTTTGTAGATAGAATAGATGAAGGGGAGAGGAAAGAGACATATGCATATATTGTGCCATTTGACATGGAGAGAGAAGTATGCATAATTTACACAATGATGAGGATAAAGACATTACTCTTGATATCTTGGTGCTGAAAACATAGCCCATTTCTTCTGATGTCTTTTGATAGCAACTCTGTGTTTACCATGTGTTGAACTAAAATAAAAAAATAAATAAATAGAATTTAAATTTCTTAGCCCAATCCTCTAAAATTTCATCTGTTAGTAGACACCTTCTCTCCTTAAACAACCCAAGAAATGTATATGAAAGTAACTGTTTATTGTAGGCATTGCTGAATTGCTTGCTTGTTGTGACCACATGGTTAAAAAATAAAATGTGAATTATTTACAGTCCTGGCAACCTTTAGCCATATTCCATCCTATTGTAATTAGAGATTATCCTCACATTGCAAAGTTTGGAACTGAGCCCAATCTAAACATCCCCAAATTTGGGGAAGAGGCGTTTTGGTTAGGATGTGGTATCTGTAGTTTCAATATCAATTTTGCTACCAAAAATAATATTGCTATTTTAAAATGTAACGTATGGTTGAAATAGCCACCAGCAGAGTGTATTATTAAAAGCAGTTCATGTTTGGTGAGGAGTAGACCTGGGTGAATAGTGGAAAATAATGTGCAAACCTGGTAGTTAAATCTGAATGGCACTTCAGTCTGACCATTCTACTCCTTTTCTGTTTTTCAGACATTTTTGCAGTTGTGTTTTGTTCACAAGAACATTTAGGCAGAAGCTTTTATTTGTGTAGATATGGCTATTTGTACACACATGACAACATTAGTGTTGCCAGAAAAGCCTTGCCTTAGGTTATCCAATCAGAAAACAGAAGTCATTGCTTGTGACTGAGTTGACCAATCAAACAGTCCCAAATATTTAATTGCATGCACAACCTGGAAAATGAACTGTGAACACTGGTCTAACAGCCCATCAGCCCAAATGTATTTGGTTAAGTGGTTCACTGAACTGTTACGAATAATGGACACATTTGTACATGTGATTTATACATGTACAGAGAAAAGAGCCAAATCCCAAGAATCAGCCATTCACAATGCAAAGCTTGACTCTAGTGAGCAGAGCTTCTTTACCTTCTGAACATTACGAATGTAAGAAGATTGGACAGAGGGTGCATAAAGAGTCAAGCTCAGTGAAATTCCATCTAAAATTACGTTTGCTGTAGGACTCTCCAGCTGCAATGCTATGGGCCTCCTTATTCCAGACACAATTAGATATTTCTCTTTATAGGTGCTTTTCTTTATTAGCGTCAATAAAAAAAAATCATGCACAAGCTCTGGCAATAATTTATTTTGCTGCTGTTAATATACAAGGTCCTTTCCCAGAATTTAGGTCAAGAAAGAATCTTTAGAACTAGTGGAACTGGTCACTATAATAGGTCAGCTTGGCTTCAACAGAATACAACAGAACAGTTGTAACCCACTGGTCAGGGTTTGTGATATGTCTCCATCTATATCCGATCCCCAGAGGATCTGAGTCTGTTACAGCCCCACTGAGTTAGCTTGGCTTTTTAGCTGTAGACACTCAGGGATTTAATTCTGGAGGTCTCTGGTTCAGTCTTGGTGTTGGCCAAGATGGTGACCATCACACAGTCACTACGGGTTTTGTCACCACTCTTCCTAGGGATGAGTGGCTGTTACCCAAGCTCAGCACCCTATTGAAAACCTGTGCAGAAATGTATAACACTTAATCTGTGTACATGTACGGCTGTGATTTTCCTGCCACAAAGTAAGTAGTTTTGTTTGTTGTATAAACAATCATTAATATTTGGGTGTTTGAGTGAATTTAGTGTTGGCAAAAGGGGCAGGATGGACACCCTGGAAGCTAAAGTCTGCTTTTTATCCATAAGATTGGTAAAGGATGGGCACTGGCGATGTAAGCCTTCCTTGCACTCTCCCACTGCAAACGTGCTGAACTGCTAACCTGGGAGGGGACACCTCTAGGCTGTGAGGTTCTGCCTCATGGCCTATTCAATCATTGGCCTCTCTACTGAGACAGCAAACATGGGGGCCAATTAGAGCCAAGTGTGATGGTGGGTTTTTTGTGTGAGATGAGCATGTTTCCTCTAGGAAACAGACTGAGACGAAGCAATCCCTTTTCCATAGGTCACTGAACAGCCATCAGACTGTTACTTTCAGTCATTAGTAACCCAGTCTGGATCGGAAAGATCAGCTTCGAAGTGAAAGGCTACATATGCCATCAGTGATACAGCCATTCCGTGCAACAGACTTATGTGCATTGATTGCAATCTGTGAGAGAGTTAAATGCCTTTAACTATTGTCATTCATGACCTTACTGGCAAGACAACATTGTAGGTGCCGAGTTGCCCATTCATTCAGTAGGGAAAACTGTGAAAATGCAGAAAGAATCAGGTGGAATGCAGAATGTCGGGTCAGAATCTGAACTAGCATCACTTGGCATGTCTCCACTGAAATCAATGGAGCTCTACTGATTTATGCCAGCTAAGCATCTGGCCTGTTAAATTAAGTTCTTGAACTGTAAAAGTGAAACCGGGCTTTGCTTCGTTTGCTGTCCTTGTGTTGAGGTGAAACTTGGCTTGACAATTGTGAACATTGTTGAGCCGAGGTGCCCAGGGAGCAGCTGCAAGGAACGTGATAAGGTTCCGTGGGAGCTTTGTAGAGTTTTAGCTTTCTTTGGAGAGTGAATTTCATTCCATTTATAGGGACTGTCCTTGCATCTTTGAAGTCAATGGGAGCTTTGGTGGGTTCTTCAACTGGAACAGGATCCAGCTCATTCGTAGCTGTAAGGCCTAGTATGCATATGATCAGCGGGTATTGGGGATTTCCAGCACCAAAAATCTAGCCCCTCTTTACTCAGGTCATTACAGTCAGGTTAGTTTATAACTTTTGCATTTTAAAGGAGCTTTAAAGTGGGCATGAATTACCTTGCACTGTCAGAGTGCTGGCCATAGTAGGACTGCCTCATAGTATGGAAGGTGCTTTTGGATCCCTCTGGATGATGTAGTGTAGCTAGCAGTCTATTCCATGACTGCTTAATCCAGGCCAGGACATAGGAGGTGCTCTAGGTGATGATGCTAGGCAGCACAGACTGTGTGTAGTCAGTTTGGAAGCTAGAGAGTCAGAGAGAATCACAGAGTCTGTTCCAGCAGCCTCAGCGGAGAATCTCCTTTATATAATTGCCTCTAAGTCCTGCCTCCTGGGAGCTGAAACAAATGAATGGGGCTACATAAACACAACATCTAGTCGTTATAAAGATTTGTATTTTGTCTGCTATGTGAGTGATGGGTTGTTTTATTCATTGTGTGCTCCGGGTGGTGACTCTCTGAGGCATGTTGCCCATGTGTTTTCTCTACAGTGTGTTACAGGCTTAGCTTATGTTGTGCTAAGTCTTCCATAGGTTTTGGGGCCCAGGTGCCATAACATGGAGTGATGGGCCAGGATCCAAACACCCCTGAATATTAGTTGGAAGGATTGGAATTTGGTGGCTTAATCCTGAATCTAGCCGCTTTTCTACTGGGCATTTGTCCTGCTCTTTTGCTGCTGGGGAGGCAGTGATGAAATTTTCACTGGGTGTTTCTGAGCCTGGAAAGGGACAGCATGACAGGCTCTGCTTTCCATTGGGCTGGCTAGGGTCTATTATAGACCCTGCAAAGTCATCAAAAACCAGGGTTGGCTTGTGGAGGAATATATCCTTAGCTAAGCCTATCAGTCCCTCCAGGGTTACATCTAATTAAACTATAGGCAGCCACCTCCTAAGTAGGCTCAGGGGCTGCAAAGCAATCATGAAATGGCACTGTCATCCTCGTGCTGGATCTGCAAATGAGCTACCACCTGACTTCTAGAGGTAAACTGCAGAGTGACTTATCCTAAGAAATCAAGAGATCAGAGCAGTGGATAAGGCGTCTCAGTGTAATTCATTCATCTGAACTTTTATCTGTCCAGAGCTGCGATTTGTGCTAATTACAGTCACTGCTCATGAACTCCCAGCCCTATCGCTGCACTAAAAATATCAATATTTTTAAACATTTTTTATTTTATCCTCAGTGTGAAACCAACATGCAGGAATTGTGTAGTATTAAGTCCAGACCTATACTGTTCTTTAATATACCTTTAATATAATCTGTGCCTCTTTGCTTCATTATAAACCTCTGTTTGAAAAACACGGTAGCAATTAATGTCATCTGGGACGCTCTTGCCGTCAGTTCCTGGGACTGAACTATTCAGGAATGGTGGCTGGGCTTTTCCAGCTGAGGCTCTGCCTTTGGAATTTACTCCCCTTCGTGATCTTCAAGACCCTGCCAAGGGCAGCTTTGATAGCACAGGGAGTTTATTTTCTTCTGGTTTCATTGGTTTACTTCCTTTTATTTTATTTATAAAATTGTATTCCAGATAATTGAATTGCTGCAGTTTATTTGATGACAGCAACTGTTGATTTATGTGACTGCTGTACTGGCTAGTGTGTGTGTCTCCCAGTGTCGCCCAGTACAGGATGGAATCAAAACTGCTTAGCTGTGTGTCATACGTGTGTCAGCTACTGACGACTCATGAAGATTCTTGTTTAGCTCCAGTAATAGAGGTCTAGGGGGTTTGGATCAGGAAGAAATGTATTCTCTACTTGCTGTTGCCTTACCGTTGTGAGTGGCTGTGTTGAATAATCCAACCCATTGTGAGTAGTTTACATCATTTGCCTTTTTAATTTTTATATGAAGATCGCAGTTCACAGTAATAGGTGAAATAAATAACCAGTAAATCAAGTACTAATCCCTCCATCCTCGGAGCAATTACAATGGACTCTTCCCCTCCTACAGAAACTGCTCCGTTGCTCAGATCAGTTTCTTTTTATAATTATGAGACCCGTTCAGCCAGCCAGATCCCTAGGGGAGACTCCTATTCCTTTCCATTTTCAGGGAAGGATGGGTCTTGGGGTGAAACGTTACATGAATGAAGGTTTGCCATTCCTGATCAAACCATTTATCCATCTAGTCCAGTATCGTGTGGTCGTGAATACCTGATGCCTCTGATATTATCTGTAACAGCATTTCATTACCGTAGTGGGCAAGGGAGCTTGCAAAGACTGGAGTGACATTTTATTAACATTTAAACATTTAATTTTTATCATTTTAATAATACTGGACCAATTTCCATGCTGACTTACCCCCTCCACCGATTATTCCCCCCATGCAGCCTCAGAGAAGTTAATAAGATTAAACTGGGCAT
Source organism: Eretmochelys imbricata (assembly GCF_965152235.1). Lineage (NCBI taxonomy): Eukaryota > Metazoa > Chordata > Testudines > Cheloniidae > Eretmochelys > Eretmochelys imbricata. The sequence goes on from NC_135580.1 coordinate 80,971,848, forward strand.
AAATCTAGGCACCCTTTGGCCATATATTTACAGGAATGTTTCTCAATAAGGCTCTGATTCATCCAAGCACTTCAGCATACTTAATTTTAAGCATGTGGGTAATCCCAGTCTCTGTTCGGAAACCTGGGAATAGTGCTTTACTGAATCAGAATTGCTGTTGGGTGTCTGGGCTGACCCCTTTTGGAGAAAGATGGTGCCATTCGTTGAACAGTTCCAGCTTTGAGCCCCAGAATTTCACAAGGTAATTCACCCATGTGAAAAGGTTATTTTTTGTAGCTACTTGTAATTACTCTATGTGCAAGTAGCTATGTCACCAAGGAGAGGAATCTTAATGTACCCAGTGCATAAAAGGGACGGAAAAGCAATTATGGCAACATGTTGAAGTAGAGTATTTGTCAATACTCCAGAGCCAGTTAAAACCCAGATTGGCAATGTTGTATGGGGGTAACTCAGTCTCAATGCCAGCTCTTTTTACTTTATTACTGCTTTGATTTTTAATGCATTTTCTCCTCTCCAAGTGTGTATATATCTCTGTGTTGCTGCCCTTAGTATTAATGAGAGCTACATGGACTCATCAAGATGAGAGTAAGCAGTACTGGACCCCTGAGTCTACTAATGTAAAAAGTGTGAAAGTAGTTAATTTCTCTGGTGTCAGGCTATATCTTCAAGAAAACCAAGTCAACAAAGAAGAAAGTTACTCGCTCTAAATTAACCCTCAAGTCTATACTGACTCCCTGCTATATAAAGCCTCCAGCCAAATGCACTAGCAACTGAGCGACATGAGGATATCAGAGGCCCCGTTTTCCCAATCAGGCCCTTTCAGCTGAAATCTATCCATTAGTCAAATTCATCAAAGGGCTTGAATGCAAAAAGGATTTTTTTCTGCCTCATGCTTAACCTTTATGTGATTGCACCTCTTTGGAGAATAAGCAAATCAAGTGGAAATACCCTCCCATTGGAGTCATGAATGATTTAGCTTTATTCAGTTTCTATCATTTCTGCTGAGAGGTCTAAAAATAAATAAATAAAGGGATGATGGGGAAATTATACAAGAGCTGAATTACATAGTGATTGGTTTGGGCAACATTTTCTTATATGCTCCTAATATATCCTCATCATTAAGACCAGAAAAATGTCAGACTGAAACACATTGGCTGTGGTTTCAGTGGTATGCAGAGCTCAGGTGAGCCTCCCGTCGAGTCAGTCTTGTGATTGTGCTGTATAGATGGTTTTGGTGATGGAGATGTATGACTATACCGCCACAGAGTTATAAATGCTCTCCATGGGAAGCCTTTGAGATGACGGCATTGTTATTGCAACAAACGGTCTCATGATTAACAATCCCATCAATCTGTGTTGTAAATGTTACTAGACATGAGGGAACAATGCAATTAAAATGCCGGAGGGCTATTCAACAAGAGAGTGGGGGATATCTTTCTCATAGAAGCATATGAATCAAACTATGGTATCCTCATTTAGGTGGGAATTTCTAACAGGATCGCTTTTGCTTCTGAGTGTGTTGGATTTACTTTGAGTAATGATTTCTCCATCATGAATGCCAGCAGCCTGTATGGTTTTTTTTTTTTTTTTTAAAGAATTTCTGACTTTCAGATACTGCCCTTATAGAATGTAATAACTCTGTAGAATGTAATAGCAAAGTATAGCCATTCCAGAGCACCTTTGCACCATCCTATAGAATGTTTGGCCTTGTCTACACAAAAAAGATTTTTTTGGTATAATCCAAGGTGTGAATAAGGCTATACCAGTGTACCCCTCTGAGTGGGCACTCTCATTCTGGACTTTTTTTTTTGTTGTTGTTGTTGTTGTTTAGCTTATGTCGCTGGGGATTTAACCTAAAACAAAAAAAGCCACTCTTATACCAGAGTAAGTGTACACCTGGAGCTTATACGGCTATAACTATGTCTTTATAACTGCACTGGTACACAGGTAAAAGGCCTAATGGACAATTATATCCCTTCTATAGAATTGTTCAATTTACCTCGAGACAGGAGACCATTCTCTCAGAAATTCTGTAGGTGTTTAGAATAAATTCTAGGGAGCCTTATTTGTTTGATCCCTGTTTTATAGGGCTTTTCCATAAGGGTGAGGGTACACAACTGCCTCTTCGTGCTATACTTTCTCTTGAATAAGGGTGTCATGGCTTTAAGATGGCAGCACTCTTTGGTGATTTTTTTTTTTTTGTAATTTCTCAGAGTATTTAGTTTAATTCTTTTCTGTAAGTTAAGTTAGTGCTGGTGACAGGTTCTGGATTGAAAGCTCTGGGGACTGAAGCCCTAACAACTGGGCGTGCTTCCCCATCAGTGCATCCCCACCCTGCACTGGAGAGACCAACCTGAAAGGATTTCTCCTACACTGCTTTGGAATGGTCAATCTTTGGCTTCTCTTTTGAGACTGCCAACAAGAAGACCAATTAGTGCCAATCCAATTGTGGCAGCAAATGCTCAACAGTGCTTTGCAGCAGTGGCTGATATTACCAACTAAAATGTGTGCTTCACGTGTGGCTGCTCCACTGGGGATTTGGAAATAGCTTTATATGAAGTTGTTCAGTTGGAACTAAGCAGGGAAGGGCAGTTGCTGGGAAGGAACAGACATGAGCCCCAACTGTAAATCACAGAATAAAGGAAAACTCAGTGTGAGGTTCACACATTTCCCATGTCCTTCTGCCGTTGCTACATCTACAAAGCAGAGTTGGAGCAAGGTCCCTTTGTAGAGGTGCTGCCAGCTCTTGGCCAGAAGTTTTAAACTCTAGTCTGTTTGGAAAAGCTTGGAAACCTAGTGCCCCAGAGAATACTGTAGTTGGGTACATTCAAAAAACCTAGGTGCCTGATCCTGCCTCCATTTTGACCAACAGATGCTGGGTACATGTACAATAGCTAGATATAGATTCAAATAGCAATAGGTATAGATCCAACCTGTTATGATTAGGATGGACTAGATGTATGGAATCTGTATCGCCATAGGAAGTCCTAGGGGCTTGTTTCTTCCATAAACCTCCCCTTCCTATGACCATATAGGATTGTTCCTTATAGTATGTTCTTTAGTCCAGTTTTAAATTGGTCAAGTGATGGGGCTGGGAGAAGATTCCATCATATAATACATCTTGCTCTTAGGATGGTGTGACTAATATTCCTTCTTTGCTTACCTGTATTTCTGTGTTTATCTTTGTGGAGGCAGTTATTTTATCCAAGAGCAGCAATACCAAGCCCTGGACAGAGGGAACAGGCAGAGCCCAGAGCCACCTACCACATTTGAGTTCCTTTTATTTTTCTTGGAGGCTTTTCCCTTGAAAAAGGGACAATCTCTCCCCTTTGGTGGTGGTCTTCAGAGAGCTCTAATAAAAAGCAAGAAAGTGGGTTTGCTTGCCGAGTGGGCATTATAGCGCTAGTCATTATAATTCTAGCTGGGTGAGTTCAGTCATGGTTTTACAATTCTGTACCACAACAAGCCTACAAACAGCCTTGCCATGCCATCTCCACAAACTCTTAGCTGGCACACGCTGATATTGTTGGAAGATCAGTCTAACTGTTAGCACCTTGAATATCGTTTTTAATTCTGCTTTTTTTTTGGTTTATTGTTTTTTGACAGCTTCCTTAACCTAATGAAATGCCTATTTTTGAAGACTCTGTTGTGTCCTGAAGATTAGATCAGAATGGATCAGGGAGGAAACTGCACAAGAACAGTGAGAGTCAGTGTGATCCAGTTGAAAGGGCAGTCAAGAAACGTGGGTTCTACTCCTGGCTCAGCCACCAATCTGCTGTATTATGATCTTGGCCCTCCACCCCTCTCTTCCTCTGCTTCCCCTTGAACCCTTGATCTGTCTTGGCTATTTAGACTGAAAGTTCCCTGGGTGAGGAACTGTCTCACACTGTGTGTTGGGACAGCACCTAGCACTGTGGGGATGTGATCTTGATTGAAGACTTCTAGGTTGTACTGCAATACAAATAATAATAGCTGAGGCACAGTGGGCCTAATGCTGCATGGCACTGAGCTCCTGTTAAGTCAGTGGGAGTTGTGGGCAACCACAATGAAAAAACATTGTTTGGACTGGTTAACATTACACTCATTCACCTATGCAACCTGTCATTTCTATCAGCAGGCACCCAGAGACTGCAGGGGATTTAACCACCTAGCAGAGGGCCCCATCTACTTTTGTATTAATTGTGTGTGATCCCTGCATCAAAGACCCTCAGTTTAAAGTCACTGGACTCCCATTGACCTCTGTGAGAGTTAGATGGTGCCCTAAAGCAATAGGAGCTGGACCATCAGGTGGCTCTTTGCACTTACACTTCCTCACCTACTCATTCGCTCCCTAACTCTCTCACTCCTTCTCCCATTTACCAGTTTGGTCACTTGTTCGCAGGTTTACTCACAACTTCTCTCAATCTAGGGGAACGGGATAAAAAGTAATGCTAGGCAAAGGAGGCTGAAAATCAGGAAAAGCAGCCACACGATGGGATCAATAAGCCTGGGGCATAAGATCCCCCAGCGAAGGGGGGAAAGCCCCATTACTTGCTTGGGACAGATTGGACAAAATGCTAGAAAATGTCCCATAGGAAACAGTCCTGAATTGATTACTGGGAGATGGTCCAGATGGGATCTGAGAGGGTTTTTCTGTTTCTTAGTTTATGTAAAAGTAAAGCACCGCCTTGCTTGACAGCAAGTCCTCAGTACATGAGGCTCAAGTGTTGACCCGTAAGGCGAGGCAGTTTCGTTTGGAGTTGGGAGTCAGGGTTCTTGGCTTCTGTTCGCAGCTCTGCCACTGACTTTGTGTGTCCTTGGGGAAATTGTTTACTTCTTTATGCTGACTCAGTTCCCCACCAGTGAAATGGGTATAACAGTTTTCACTTATCACAGAGGGGTATTGCCATTCTGAATTACTATGCATTTAGACAGTGCTTTGGGATCCTGCAATGCAAGGTACTATACAAGCTGCGGAGTGTTGTTATAATGATAATGTGGAGACACCAAGTACTATTAGTATGTTTTCCAGAAACAGGTCAGTTGTGGGTTTTAGTAGGGGAGCTTTCCTTTCCTTTCCTTTCCTTTCCTTTCCTTTCCTTTCCTTTCCTTTCCTTTCCTTTATGAAAATGTCACATAGGAACTGACAGACTGGATCAGACCAGTGGTTTATCTAATCCAGAATTCTGTTTCTGGCAGTAGCCAATACCAGTTGCTTGATAGGAAGCTGGAATGAGCCCTGAAATGGACAATCTTTCTGTTCTAGTCAGATTCTTGTTCCATGCCCATTACCATGATATCTGAGTACCTCTGTGGTATCTGAGCACCTATAACCTGGCCACAGGGGAATTTGTTTCCTAACCCCAGGCAGCTAGTGGTTGGTTTATGCCCTGAAGCACAGTGAAAATTAAACAGTAAAAATTAAACCCAAAGCTTCTAATAAGAAATGGATAATAGTAAGAAATGAATTCTGCTCTAAGGCCTTTGCCTTCTGCTGTTATTGCGCAGAGAGCTCACTCAGGGGAAGAAGTCATTTACACTAAGTGGCTTCTGTGCTTTTGGGCTCTTCAGTTCAACACAAGTAGCTGACAGGTAGAACTGGTTTTAACGGGACCTAAGATTTTGGTCTACAGTGCATGCAGAATTCATTGTGCCTCAGAAACAAAAGCAAATTATCATCTGCTGTGTTTTTCTAGCTAGAAAAGTACCTACCTCCATAGTTTGTCTCTGTTGCACACTGATATTGTTGTGTAGCGATGAGTGAACTTTAAGAAGCTGGAGAAAAAATTGGGCCTGTGCCATAACATACGAGTCCAGACTCCACTTCCCCAGCACCTGTTTGGGTCCAAGGTTTTATTCAAGCTCCATCTCCTGTTGGAAAGATAGGTTTCAAAGTTCAGCTGCCATTGCAAACTCATCTAACCCTTCTTGGGCTGAAAATCTGGTGAGATCAAACTTTCTCATGAGATTTCTGGTACTTCCTACCATTGGCTTGGTTTGATGTGCCACACGAGAACAGCCTTGCTTATGTGGTTTCAAGTATATTGAAGCCAGGATGTGAGATGCATGTGGGATTAGGAAGAGAGAAAGCTTATTTAAGTTTTTTAACTACTGAACAGTTTTGATGGATTTAGTTTGCATTTTTGGCCAAGGTGCTATCTCTTTGTCTATATTTATCCAGCTATTTACAGCCATCATTATAATATCTGGGTTGGTGCTTTTATACTGACTAGTAGGCCATCTCTACTGTCATGAGTGATGGCTGAATTGAAAACCTAAGGTGTCCATGTAGAGATGGGGATGAGCCAGAAAGCTAGTATCTGGGTTTGAAATGCCTCATGGGTTAGCCATGTCCAAATCAGGTTTTGATTCAGCTCACCATAGAGATAGGAGCTTTCTGGTGTGTTTGTCTCTTGATCTGAATTTCCCTAGATTTTATAGTATTTGGTTCTAACCTGTCTCTAGTTCATTGTCTGTTGCTGCTGCTGCAGATGTCAAGCCCCATCTCTATAACCCTGCCTTGGACTAGTCAGGCTACCTTACAGGTGCAGCCCAATGTCTCACAAGATGAACCAGAGAGAGAATTAGACTTTTGCTTCTAGGTTGTGGCATTTTTTTCAATGGGTGCAACATATGTGATGGCTGGAGCTTGAATCCTGCTATCCTGTCTCCATCCTTTTTGTTTTAGAACGCACCTTATTTGTGTTCTAGAAGGCACAGTCGCCCTCACTGGATTTCTGTCAAATGGAATCCCCATTCCTTTGCTCATGTCTCAGACTGAGGGCAGGAAGGAAGCCCTGGTAAAGCAACCTGGGCCTTTTTTTCCCATCCTGTGGCACTGAAGAGTGAAAGTGAAGGAATTTAGGCTTTCTTTACTCCTCTTATATCAACAAGTGCCTTTCTGAGTCATTTGGGCTCCGACATCAAGTGAAAAATTCTTTCACATGCTCACAGTGACAAAGGAAGGGAAATGTGCGGCAAACAGCTCTCCTTACCTGGCCAACAGAGTCTCTGTCACCTACCATTGCTGACCATGGTGCAGTTCTTAGGATTTGAATTGTGTGTGTCAGGCTCAGGTTACTCTATTCTGCCAGCACAGTAACAAATCTAAAATAAAACCACTCTGAAGTTTGGTCTAAGGAATATTTGTGAGTGTGGATCCAGTGCCCAGGAATAGCATATGTAGAGGGGTAGAGGGGGGTGGGGTGGTGGTGGTGAAGGGGATTAAGCCCTTTGTGCAATAGCCCTGTTCTTGGATCATCTTGAAAACTAGTATTCAATATGGTAATTAGCCATACTACTAACTGGTAGGTTTTACTTCTCTTAAGGTATTAATATACAATAAAACTATGAATTAAAATACACAACACTGCCTATGTAGTGTGTCCTGAAAAGAGACTATCCACACTTAATTAGACATGAAAAATTTAATGGAAACAACAAACGTACATAAAGATGGGATGTGGCTAAAACATGGAGTTGGTAGTTAGGAGATCTAGATTCCATTCCGAGCGCTAGCCCTAACTTGTTGTGTGACATTGGTCACGTCACTTAAATTTCTCTGTACCTTGGTTTCCCCATATACAAAGAAAGCTAATTCTCCTTTTTGATTTATCATAGGGCTTATTGGAGACTTAACTGATTTGTGTTTGTGAGGGCCTTAGGGATCTTCTGTTGTGTTAGAAAAATGCCAGAGGTTGTTATAAGGAAGTCCTGTAGTAGAAACCATCCCCTCTCCAGAGCTGGGCAAATTGTTTATTTGCAATACATTGCGTAATTTATCCAATACATTATTTGCAAATAGGTTGGTTGAATTATCAACCCAGCATTTCAGTTGTGCAAATAATGTTTTAAAACATTCATTGAGTAATTAAGGAAAATATAAAGAAATTCATCAAATAAATGATCTGACAATTATTAGACTGGCTGTACCCATCTCAGAAGTTTCTCAAAAGCATGTCCTGTAATAAGGGTGCTGTAAAGAGTCTAGACCCATGCGTCGTTCATCATTTTTCCAGACTAATTCTTGCCTAACTACCATAATACTAATTCAGAGCCCAGTGTTCATACTGTGCAGTATGAAGTGCCTTCAACTCCCATTAAGTTCAGTTGGACCTGGACCTTGCAGAAGGAGCTCTGCATCAAATGCCCAGGCTATGGTATCTGTATGGAAGTTAAATAAACATCAAGGTGCCTTCTACATGGGTAGATTAGGTTCAGTGCTAGTCCAATAAGGGCTTCTTGTTAAATAGGTCCCCTTATCAAACTTGGCCCTAGTGCATTCTCTGTCTCTGCGGTGTGTGATTGTAAAGAGTTGGTTTTTGATGAATTTACAGAGAGTTCTAGAAAGCGCTGTAAAACAGAAATTTGTGGAAAGAATATTTTTGCTTCACTTGTCTCTCGACTTGAGGACAACTAAATTGTCACTTTTGTTTGCAAGTACTTAATGTGTTTCGGGCTACTGGTCCACCAAATTTGGATGTCCTTTGGAAAATGTTGAAACTTGACAATATCACCGGGAAAACTTGCAAATATAAGCAACCTACTGGCTTTATGAAAAAGGCAGAGGTGCAGTCAAGGGGCCTGGGCACAGGTCATGGAGCCAGGGACTCTTGAGTTCAGATCCTGTCTCTGAAACTGACTCCTTCTGTGGCCTTGGGGATGTCATGTGACCCCCGCTCCCTCAGTTTACTCATTTGTAAAATGGGTGTAACTAATCTTACCTTACCTACTGCAGATGGGGAGAATATCAGTGCTTGTAGTGTGCTTTGACGATGAAAAGCATTAAGTATCAAGCTTGACCTAGATTTTGTTTTCTATGCACAACTGATTCTGCTACCTGAAGAGCTGAAAGCCCACAAATATTCTTCACAAACCTATAAAGTTTGACTTCTTAGAGGAAGGTCAGCTCAAGGAATGGGGTAAAACAAGTCCTGCAAATCTACTCATGGGGATCTGGGTCGTCTTATACACTCAGAACCCGTGCAATAGTGGTGAAAGGTTTACTGCAAGTTCCTTCTGTGCAGCCACATTTTTGATCAGACATTTCTTTACTGGCTGAATGTCTAGAAGAGGAATCATAATCCTCTAACAGTTTGCAAGGCCTATGCTTTCATGTAGCCTCCATGATGCATTGTTTTCTTTTGTGTGTCTTGCATTGTTAACATAAATTGAGTGGACGTCTGTGGCTGTTAAGTTCTTGCCATATGGAAAGTCCCTAATGGCTGCAGAGTTGGGTCTCTCGCTTCCTGAGATGAAATACTGATTTGGAACTGAGCCCATATCAACCACATCTAATACATCTCAAGATACAGCATTAAAGAGCAAGGTTTGAGGAGGTGATCCGAGAAGAAGCTGTGTAACTGGCACATGTAAAGCTGTCCCTTCCTGGCGAGGTCACCAGGCTATGTATACCCATCCAGTCTTATCGCTCAGTGCACAGTTCGTTCACTGAACAAAGCATAAGCACAATTTATTCTCCTGTTAAAAACTGTGAGCATCATTGTGAAAAGCAGTGGGTAATCCCAATTACGGTTGGATTGTTCTCATCCAGACATGCAAGGAGGAGGGTTGACATGACTCATTCCATGTTAATCAGGGACTTGTGGAGAATTAGATGGCTCATAAAACTGTTAATGGAAAACAGAACCTTTCACCTCTAGGTCACTGATATGAATATAGCCTAACTCAAAAGAGATTGAGTGTTCCATGTTCACTGCAGCCTGGGAGAGATGAATTCGGGGGCCTCCATCTAGTTTCTAGTGGACAGGTGTTTGCATCATGAAACCCATCACCACAATCAGCACTAAACTGGCACTCCCAGCAAACAGACCAAGGGTTGAATGGGCTATTGAGACTGTTCTTCCCTCCAGCTCTGGTTTGAGACAAATCAGTAGGGTAGTGCAGGGAAAGTTTGCTCTGCCAAATGCCCATGCTGCACTTGCTCTGTAGATAGAAGATTTCCAACATGATCATCCATTAATTGGAATTGTCTGCAAAATCTCAGCCACATCAAGATGGGAATATACCACTTTGCCAAGCAAAATATAAAAGACTGTCCTGTTTCTAAAATTCCTTGCCAAGATGCCATAACTAGGAACACCCAGATATATACTGTGCTAACTAAAGCATACATGAAAGCCTAGTTCCTTGAACAGCATGTGTGTGCATAGGTGTGGCTTAGAGGTAGGATGAGGTCTTTGCTTGTTACTCATGTAAGGCCTGATCCTGAGAAATTCTGAGCCCCAGCAAACTCCGCTCCCTTCAGCACTTCTCAGTGTCAGGCCCTTCGCAACTCAGAAATGGGATATTCTATCTATTTAACTAAAAAATAATGTATTTTTAAAGCAAATGGGGGTGGCAATGACAATGATAGTAAATGCGGGGATTGTTTATTCTAGCTGAGTGTTTTGTTTTTTCATTGTATATGTGAATGTGTTTGGGTCTCTGGACAGAGCGTTTGCTGACTGTCTCTTGTTTTGTTTTTAAAGCTGATCAGTGGTGGTTCTATTGTAAGTGCTGAGGCAGTATGGGATCACGTCACCATGGCCAACCGGGAGTTGGCGTTTAAAGCAGGAGACGTTATCAAGGTCCTGGATGCTTCCAACAAGGACTGGTGGTGGGGTCAGATCGACGATGAAGAAGGATGGTTTCCCGCCAGCTTCGTAAGGGTGAGTGGCTCTCCCTTCCTTATCTCACTGCACTGGGTTGTTGCTGTCACATATGAAATGCGGGGCCAATTTTGAATTTAAAACTCCCACTGGCTTCAATGGGAGATTTGGTTGTGCAGTAAATGTGGGATCGAGCTCCAGTATTTGTATCACTGATGTTCCATGTGTTTATCCCAACAGTGCAGCCTTTCTCCATAACCTCCCCATAGCAGACACAAGCAGTCATCTTTGCAAGGGACATGGGCCATTTCCCATTATTTTTGGTTTTATACTGAAGCAGATTTTTGCTGTATCCACCCAGCTCTAGGGGTGCCCCACCAGCACCCACCCTAACAAAGAAAAGCCTTTCATATGTCAGAATGACACCAGAGCATTATTATTATTTTTGTCTTCAAAGAACAAAGGCACAATAGGACACCTTCCTAGCTATTGTCAGCTCTTGCCATTTTAATAGGGATCTCTCTGTTCTTCATCAGAGAATCAAGAGCCAGATGTTAACCATGTCCTTTTTCTTCTTCTCATGCTTTCTTTCTTTACTCTTGCGGTGGAGGGATAGGCAGGATCATAGATTGTATTCCTTTGAAGCCTAGAGGATGTGGTGCAAAAATGAAGATTTCTTTTCTCTTGTAAAATCATCTAAAGATGATGCTTTCCTTTTAACGTTTCAGTCAATTTGACAAGCTCAGTGCTGGTGGGAGGGAAGGCTGTTTTATATTCAATATATGATGAAGCCCAGGCAGTATCCAGCAGTGATGCTGTTTTGTTTTATTTCTCTGCTTAAGTCACCATTTTCCACCTCCCCCCGGCTCCTTTTCTGGAGGTTCCTGCATTATCAAGACTCCTCCTCACATTTCTCCCATGTTTACAACATTCTTTAGCCTTTGAGGCGCCATTATTTGCCAGTGACCCTACTGGCCAAGGAAGCCTGGATAAAACCCATGAACCAGTGCTCCTTAATGGTATATAGAAAACCAGCCCTGCTCTCCTCTTACCTCCCACACATACCCTTCTCACTGTGGGACTTCAGCATGTTGCTCTTGATCCTTTCTTAGCTCTGGCCAGACCTGAGACTAAGAGACGAGGGACAGGAAATCCAACATGGGTCACCTGTATGGTAATGCAAAGTATGATGATTAGACCACCCAGCTAATTAACCCTCCTTCCTTCATTTTGTTTAATGGGATGCTGTGGGCTCCATCTTGCCCCCACTGAGGTCAAAAGGAGTTTTGAAAATTGGTTTATAGGGGAGAAAGATTGAGCCTTGTCAGATAATGACCACATTTGTGAAAAATATTCCCCATCTGTGTTGATGAGAGAACCTGGGGTAACAAGGGCCAAATTTTTAAAATCCAAATTGTTTTTTTTTTTTTAATAATTCCACTCGGTAAAGAGTAAAATAGCCTGGTCAGTTTCACTTGCCTGTTCTCATTCACTAAACCAGTGCTGTTGTGCGTGGGTTGGCAGTTAATCAGGTCTGGTTGTAACAGGTTTCGTAAACAGCCCTACCACCCATGACCAGACTTTATTTTAACACAAATAAACAAAACCACTTAATGTAGGGCCTATGCTACTTGATCATTTGGGTCAGTAGCCTCCCAACAATTCCCCTAGCCCAAAGCCATTCAAAGGGTATGAAGTTGATTTTAGAAGACAATAAAGACAAAGGAGATCAGTTAAATGAAACCAAAACCGTGATACACTGAGGCTTTATCAGATGCATTAACAGTAGTTCAGGGATCATTCTTGTGCCGAGGGAAGCATTGGCCTTTACGTGTGAGTTCCTTGCCTGTGTTGTTTAATGTCACAGCCTCTTGGCCTGCTCTTGCCTGCCCTGAAATCAGTTCACCCATTAACTTCACTGGGAGCAGGATCAAATCCTCCATCTGTGAGATACGTACTCAGCTGGGTTTGAGCTCAGAGTCACTCCCTGGGACTGAATGATGGACTCCTGACAAGGCGTAAGAGAAGGCAGAATCCATACTGCTGCCACAACTATGCCAATTAATACTTTACAATGGATACTAGACATTTCAAAAAATTGCAAATGGAGGCCTGCTATGGCGTACCCCAAGTTCTGCATGGGCAGCTGAAAGGGAAATTCAAGCACTTAGATCTATAAAGCAGCGATGCTTCTTCCACACGATACCACAGACCTGCAAGCTACCACAAACTGAGCCACCCTGTCCTTGTTTATCAACTGCAAGAATAACTGCCATTGGAGCTCCCATGTTCTCCTCTTCTCCATTGTCTGAGGTTGCCGCTAATCTTTCTTGCCTCTTGATTTCTGTTCTTCAAATTCCCTTTTTCTCCTTTTCCTGACCAAGAAAACCCTCAGGTGTGATTCTCACCAGGTGGCTGCTATGGCTTCGGCGGTCTTCAGAGGCAGTGGCTCTAGCCCCTCATTAGCTTGCAGGCCAAGCACTGCACTGTAAAAATTTGTGAGGATTTGAGGGTTAATCTGCACACTCCTTCAGGAATTCATCAGGAAACTGATCAGGGGAGATTTTAGCTGTTCTTTCCCTGCCGTCCTCTTTCTATGTGGTGTACTTTATATTAAACAAATTGCTTTATTGCAACAAGAGGACTGTGTGTGTTTTCTCTCTTTCTTTTGAGTCCCGGAGCTAGTCTACACTAGAAGCGCTATGGCGGCATAGCTGCACCGCTGTAGCTGCATCACTGTAGCGCATCTGGTGAAGACGCTCTATGCTGACAGGAGAGAGCTCCCCCGTTGGCATAAAAAAACACCTCTGTGAGAGGCGGTAGCTATGTCGGCAGGAAAAGCTCTCCTGTCAACATAGCGCTGTCCACACCGGCACTTAGATCGGTGTAACTTATGTTGCTCGGGGGGTGGCTTATTCACACCTAAGCCACATAAGTTTTGCCTACATAAGTGGTAGTGTGTACAAGCCCCTACTCTATGTATATGACTGCACCAAACTCCATGGGCTGGCTAGAGTTGTTCTGCTTTGATTTACTTGACAAATATTTGCACTGCCTTTTATGTCCACGTTTTTATTAAATAATGATAGGAGGAAACAAAGCAATATAGAGTCCTGCAGATGATCAAAAGCAGTGAGACAAATACGATCCCAGATCATATTACTGCAGACAAGATGGATCAGAGAACTCAAAACACAGACTGGGAACTATCCCATGAAAATGTTGTTTTAGAATGAAGGAATTTCACAGATAGATACGGTGAGGCAATTAGTGACGTGTGAACTTCATGTTTGGGAATTGCTTTATAAATAAGCACCCTTAAGTTTAGATCCTTATCAGAACCATGTGAATCTCTGCTAGCTGCAAAACTGAGCTGGAAAAATCTTATTTCTGGGGAGAATTCAGATACTTCCTGCCTCCAGTCGGACCAGCTTTTTGCATGGCATTTGGCATCCACAAAGTCTGACTGTAGGAAAAATTCACATTTGCAAGTGCACCTCCTGCAGTATGTTTATGTAGATTAATGTGAAAGGTTTATGCACACAAATACCTGGGACTTCTAAACTGCATCTGCAGGATTAGCATATATACCTGTTTGTATGTACAAAGCCTGCCTTTATCTTAGGTTCTCTGATTGTGACTTGTGGTTAACCTGGAAGGAGGGAGGGAAATAGGAAGGAAGGACAGGGAGAGGCTGTGAAGTGTGGGAGAGCACAATGATTTTCAAGGGTAGAAACTAGATGTTGGGAACAGGGAGTTGTCGGGATACGAGAGGAAGCAAAGGAGAGGAGGGTATGTGGTATGGTGAATGATTTTCTATCAGAAATCATCCTGTTCTGCCACTCACTCATGGAGAAATGAGGCTACTGAAAGCTCTTTAATCTTAGAGAAGCAGATGCGGGCTCCACGGTTCTTCAGATTGAAGGCTAGATAGAGAGCTTGGTTTGGGTCCAATTGAAATATCTACCTGGTAGTTAACTGCATACTGTCAAGTGAACATTCCAGGAAACAGTACAGAACTGATCTGTCAGGTGCAAATGTCAGCCCTGTATTTAGCTGCACACTGTCAAGTGAACATCACATGAGCTGACTGGGATCTGACAGGGTGGGAGTTAAGTTTGGAAAAGTGGCCAGAATTTTACTAAAGGAGTCCATGGGTTTATAGCTGTGACACTGTCTGACATTGGTGGCTCTTCACTCTTTTAGATAGAGGTGTTGCTTCTGCTATAACATTGCTAGAATTATATATGTGCTATTTGGCTTTTTACTGCATTCACATCATGTTCTCTGAATGGCTCCCCAAATGATGGTCCAGAATCCCATTTGTGAACTCAAAAGGTTTCTAATATAGACTAATGTTTACTCTGCAAAGGCCCAGGAACTGCAGAGCTGATGATCACCGCACAGTTGGGTTGCTCCAAACAGAGGTGGGTCGAAACCAAACCCGCAAACTCCACATCCAAATGTGGCTCTCTGTAACGTGCCACACCGAGCCCAGACAGGACTCAAGCACTCCGAAAACAGATAAACTAAGCATGGCCAGTTTCGGCCTTAGACATTTCCCATGGAAGTAAATTCTAAAGAGGAGAAAACCCTAATGCTTATCACCATGAAACGCAGCCTAAAGACGAACAGCTCATGCACTGCAGTTGAATGCACTTGTCTTGGTGGCGCAGGGAGGGAGAATTTGTTTATTTGTAAATGTGTCCTTAATTCTATGGGTTGCCGGGATGAGTCACTGGGATGTATTTCCCAGCACCTGAACAGCAGTGATTCTTGCTCATATTTACGAGGTTAAACTAATTGGCAAATCTGGGGTCAAGAAGGATTTACCACCCCCTTCCTACATGTTAAGGACTGGAGGTGGAAGGTAAGGCTTCCCTTGAAGCATTGAAGTAGAGTTGTGTGCAGATTTTATCTGGTCATTTCACTGTGGTTTTGGTGTGTGTGGGAAGGTGCATTGATAGCCTTTGTTCCTTCGTGTCATTCTCAACGTTTCCCTGACTGCTGATGTACTTGCTGACACGCTATCTTTGGCTCACATTACTTCCTTTCTGGTGGTGAGGTAGTGCTAGATAAACCTTTGCAAGCTTTTAAAGTACTGTTTTTAGAGAGGTATTAAACCAATGTCTTGTTCAAGTGCTTAACAGCTCATATGCTCTATTTGGTAGGGGTGTTTAACTTTCATTAATGGGTGTTGTGATTCTCTTCTCTATTGCACACACATCATTCCAAGGGCCATGTCTAGCTGGCTTTCTCATCTTGCATTATTTTTAGGGCTGAGCCCTGTTGTGTGTGGGCATCTTGACAAGATAGCCAACCAACCTCCAGGCTTTTATTATTTAATTAGCATTAATTTAGCACTGGCCACTCTGATGCCTAGGTGAGGTTTTAGAGGGCAGAGAAAGGGGAATGGCATTAAAGCAGTACTCACCTGCTGGAAGTGTAACATTAAGAGTGCTTAAACAAATGGCAAAGAGTCCTGTGGCACCTTATAGACTAACAGACGTATTGGAGCATAAGCTTTCGTGGGTGAATATCCACTTTGTCGGATGCAACGTGTATTTCATGTATTCACCCATGAAAGCTTATGCTCCAATATGTCTGTTAGTCTATAAGGTGCCACAGGACTCTGCTGCTTTTACAGATCCAGACTAACACAGCTACCCCTCTGATACTTAAATAAAATGGCCTGTACTGCTGAGCCAGTACATTGTAAGGGAGATTTCAGTTCTCTCTCCCATGGCAAATCCAGTATATCAGTAGCCGTAGGGATATAGTCACATACAGACAGAATATGGTGGACTTTTAAACGCCGGTCTCCCTTTTAGCAGCCGCATAGAATCATCATAGAATCATAGAATATCAGGGTTGGAAGGGACCTCAGGAGGTCATCTAGTCCAACCCCCTGCTCAAAGCAGGACCAATTCCCAACTAAATCATCCCAGCCAGGGCTTTGTCAAGCCTGACCTTAAAAATATCTAAGGAAGGAGATTCCACCACCTCCCTAGGTAACGCATTCCAGTGTTTCACCACTCTCCTAGAGAAAAAGTTTTTCCTAATATCCAACCTAAACCTCTCCCACTGCGACTTGAGACCATTACTCCTTGTTCTGTCATCAGCTACCACTGAGAGCAGTCTAGATCCATCCTCTTTGGAACCCCCTTTCAGGTAGTTGAAAGCAGCTATCAAATCCCCCCCTCATTCTTCTCTTCCGCAGACTAAACAATCCCAGTTCCCTCAGCCTCTCCTCATAAGTCATGTGTTCCAGTCCCCTAATCATTTTTGTTGTCCTCCGCTGGACGTTTTCCAATTTTTCCACATCCTTCTTGTAGTGTGGGGCCCAAAACTGGACACAGTACTCCAGATGAGGCCTCACCAATGTCGCGTAGAGGGGAACGATCACGTCCCTCGATCTGCTGGCAATGCCCCTACGTATACATCCCAAAATGCCATTGGCCTTCTTGGCAACAAGGGCACACTGTTGACTCATATCCAGCTTCTCGTCCACTGTAACCCCTAGGTCCTTTTCTGCAGAACTGCTGCCGAGCCATTCGGTCCCTAGTCTGTAGCGGTGCATGGGATTCTTCCGTCCTCAGTGCAGGACTCTGCACTTGTCCTTGTTGAACCTCATCAGATTTCTTTTGGCCCAAGCCTCTAATTTGTCTAGGTCCCTCTGTATCCTATCCCTACCCTCCAGGGTATCTACCTCTCCTCCCAGTTTAGTGTCATCTGCAAACTTGATGAGGGTGCAATCCACACCATCCTCCAGATAACTTACGAAGATATTGAACAAAACCGGCCCGAGGACCGACCCTTGGGGCACTGCACTTGATACCGGCTGCCAACTAGACATGGAGCCATTGATCACTACCTGTTGAGCCCGACAATCTAGCCAACTGTCTGTCCACCTTATAGTCCATTCATCCAGCCCATACTTCTTTAACTTGCTGGCAAGAATACTGTGGGAGACCGTGTCAAAAGCTTTGCTAAAGTCAAGGAACTACACGTCCACCGCTTTCCCCTCATCCACAGAGCTGGTTATCTCGTCATAGAAGGCAATTAGATTAGTCAGGCATGACTTGCCCTTGGTGAATCCATGCTGACTGTTCCTGATCACTTTCCTCTCCTCTAAATGCTTCAGAATTGATTCCTTGAGGACCTGCTCCATGATTTTTCCAGGGACTGAGGTGAGGCTGACTGGCCTGTAGTTCCCAGGATCCTCCTTCTTCCCTTTTTTAAAGATGGGCACTACATTAGCCTTTTTCCAGTCATCCGGGACTTCCCCGGATCGCCATGAGTTTTCAAAGATAATGGCCAATGGCTCTGCAATCACATCCGCCAGCTCCTTTAGCACTCTCGGATGCAGCGCATCTGGCCCCATGGACTTGTGCTCATGCAGCTTTTCTAAATAGTCCCGAACCACTTCTTTCTCCACAGAGGGCTGGTCACCTCCTCCCCATGCTGTGCTGCCCAGTGCAGTAGTCTGAGAGCTGACCTTGTTCGTGAAGACAGAGGCAAAAAGAGGCATTGAGTACATTAGCTTTTTCCACATCCTCTGTCACTAGGTTGCCTCCCTCATTCTGTAAGGGGCCCACACTTTCCTTGACTTTCTTCTTGTTGCTAACATACCTGAAGAAACCCTTCTTGTTACTCTTAACATCTCTTGCTAGCTGCAACTCCAGGTGTGATTTGGACTTCCTGATTTCACTCCTGCATCCCCGAGCAATATTTTTATACTCTTCCCTGGTCATTTGTCCAGTCTTTCACTTCTTGTAAGCGTCTTTTTTGTGTTCAAGATCAGCAAGGATTTCTCTGTTAAGCCAAGCTGGTCGTCTGCCATATTTACTATTCTTTCTACACATAAGGATGGTTTGTCCCTGTAACCTCAATAAGGATTCTTTAAAATACAGACAGCTCTCCTGGACTCTTTTCCCCCTCATGTTATTCTCCCAGGGGATCCTGCCCATCAGTTCCCTGAGGGAGTCGAAGTCTGCTTTTCTGAAGTCCAGAGTCCGTATTCTGCTGCTCTCCTTTCTTCCCGGTGTCGGGATCCTGAACTCGACCATCTCATGGTCACTGCCTCCCAGGTTCCCATCCACTTTTGCTTCCCTTACTAATTCTTCCCGGTTTGTGAGCAGCAGGTCAAGAAGAGCTCTGGCCCTAGTTGGTTCCTCCAGCACTTGCACCAGGAAATTGTCACCTACCCTTTCCAAAAACTTCTTGGATTGTCTGTGCACTGCTGTATTGCTCTCCCAGCAGATATCAGGTTGATTGAAGTCTCCCATGAGAACCAGGGCCTGTAATCTAGTAACTTCCGTGAGTTGCCGGAAGAAAGCCTCGTCCACCTCATCACCCTGGTCCGGTGGTCTACAGCAGATTCCCACCACGACATCATCCTTGTTGCTCACACTTGTAAACTTAATCCAGAAACACTCAGGTTTTTCTGCAGTTTCATACCGGAGCTCTGAGCAGTCATACTGCTCCCTTACATACAGTGCAACTCCCCCACCTTTTCTGCCCTGCCTGTCCTTCCTGAACAGTTTATATCCATCCATGACAGTACTCCAGTCATGTGAGTTATCCCACCAAGTCTCTGTTATTCCAATCACATCATAATTCCTTGACTGTGCCAGGACTTCCAGTTCTCCCTGCTTGTTTCCCAGGCTTCTTGCATTTGTGTATAGGCACTTGAGATAACTCGCTGATCGTCTCTCTTTCTCAGTATGAGGCAGGACCCGTGCCCGCTCGCGTGCTCCTGCTCGTGCTTCCTCCCAGTATCCCACTTCCCCACTTACCTCAGAGCTTTGGTCTCCTTCCTCCGGTGAACCTAGTTTAAAGCCCTCCTCACTAGGTTAGCCAGCCTGCTTGCAAAGATGCTCTTCCCTGTCTTATCATAGTGCAGATACAAATAATTGCAGATGCAATTAATGCCACTTAATCATCTCAGTACCTGATTTGTAGGCTCAGTTGGATACTTGAAGGTTCACATATAGGTAACGGTGCCCTCGCTTATTTTCACCAGTAATTTTGCAAGCACAAGAAATGGAGATTGGATTGAGACTGGTCTTAGAATCAGACCCAAGATGCATAAGTCAGTGCAGTCCATCCCAGCACTTCTGCTGTGCACCTACATTGGTTGGGAGGAGAGATCCAGTTTCTGCTTCATAAAGTGGGAAATGTGTTGCCCCGTCTCACTGGCTCCTGCGTGTCTGCAGCCATCTGTATGCAGTTAACTGAGGGCTTGTCTTCATGTACAGCGCTACAGTGGCGCAGCTGCACTGGTGCGGCTTAGCAGGGGCTTAGCCTCGCTAATAATGTCACAAATATGCATTTGCGTGTCTCATGTACTTCAGGGAGTCCTAGCACCTGTTGCCACTGGGGACTCCTGCTGGGCCTGGAAATGTTGCAAGCCCTGGTGGCTGCAGTACAGCAGGCTGCCACGAGGGTGATCCTCAGCAGACAGGGCCAGATCCAAAGCCCACTGAAGTCAACGAAGGACTTGGCATTGATTTCAGTGGGCTTTGTCTCAGAGGGAGAAATGCAAGCTGCTTTGGGGGGCTCTTTTTGTTTATCCCCTCAGATGCAAAGTATAGTGTTGTCTGCACATGCTCCCTGCTGTCTGCTCCCGCTTTTCAAGCCCCAGAAAGAAATAGGGGGTGTATGTGAGCGCAGGGAGATGAGCCTGGGATGGGTTTTCTGAAGCTGATGGACTGCAGGAGGGAAGGGAAGAGAAGGTTTCTTAGCCCGTGTGTGATGAGTGGGTAAAAGTTCTGAGCTAAGGGAGGTGGTTCTGAGCAGTGGAAAGGTCACATGGGAAAGGGGTGGGTTCTCAGCCTGGGGGATAGGACAGCGTGGAGGTGGGGGGGTGTTGAAGAGAGCTGAGGGGGGTTGGGAGGCTCTGAGCTGGGAGTGAGACTAGAGTATTGGAGCAAGGGGGACTGGAGTCACTTGGGGGTTGAGAGTGGTGCAGACGGCAAAGTATGAGCTAGCTTGGACCGCGGGGACTGCGGGGGGGGAAGGAGAGTGAGGACTAGGAGAGAAGAGTGAAGGGGTTCCAGTTTTCTTTCTTTCTGCTTTCTTGCTTTCTTGCACCCTGCCCTTTACTATCAAGTGTCCCAGTTTTTCCCCCTGAAAGGGGAAGCGGGGAAAAGATGCTTCTCTTTCTTCCCCCTCCCACCAAAGCAAAGCACTACGCTGTGACACCCCGGCCCAGTGTCTCCAGTTCTCATTTTGGAGATAGGATGCACGAGCAGGAAGGGGGGTGAGGGTGCAGATACCTACCTGCACCCCCACCAGCTGCCCTGCCACAGTGTTCTCACCTCCCCGTTCATACTCAGGGGAAAGGGAAACTACAAGATCGAAAGGACTTTAACTTCTACCCTACCCTACCCTACCCTACCCATTGATGGCTTCTTCCCAAACCGCATCTTGCTGCCCCAGTGATTTATACTGGATAGGATGATGAGAGTAGATTGTTGTTCTGTCTTGAGTAAGGTAGAGCTAGGTGCCCTCTTATATAGAGTGCAGAGTATGTGGAGAGACTGTCTTAGTTATTTGTCTCACCGACGCCTTGCCAGTGGAGCCCCTTGACTTGGGACTTTTGGCACTACTGGAGTACAAATAAGTCATAAAAATAACAATAATTTTAGTACAGAGATGTAGCAATATCTTGTGTGTGGCTGCAAATACACAGATGGAAAGGTCATGACATTGGCTAACCACAAGCTTTTAGCATGAGGAATAGAATTCATACCTGCAGCTCAATATACGCTGGCATAGCTAGGTGATGGTTCTCAAAGCCGGTCCGCCGCTTGTTCAGGGAAAGCCCTTGGTGGGCCAGACCAGTTTGTTTACCTGCTGCATCCGCAGGTTCGGCCAATTGCGGCTCCCACTGGCCACGGTTCGCCGCTCCAGGCCAATGGGGGCTGCGGGAAGTGGTGCGGGCCAAGGGACATGCTGGCCGCCCTTCCCGCAGCCCCCACTGGCCTGGGTTGGCGAACCGCGGCCAGTGGGAGCCATGATTGGCTGAGCCTGCGGACGCGGCAGGTAAACAAACCGGTGCTTTCCCTGAACAAGCGGCGGAACGGCTTTGAGAACCGCTGAGTTAGAGGATTGTAAGGTATAGCTCTTAGTCAGCAGTTTATTCATGTAGGGTCACTGGAGTATCAGACAATGGCTTGTGATTTCTGTCTTGCCATTGAGTACTGAGCTAAGACACTAGTTGGTTAAACACAGTTTTTAGTCAAGGTTGGGCCCCTCACACTGGTAGTTATTGTAGGGTCACTGGTGAGTGCTGGTTCAATGAAGTGACAACAGCTCTTTGAAAGGACCTGCTTGCATCATTAATCCATCATATTACTTAATTGTGAATTAGAATCCAAGATGACATATTATCTGTTATTTCTGCCATTGCAAATCTCTAATGGAAGGTAATTAATAATCCAGATAGCTGATCATACATTTGTTTTATCATGCACTCTAACTGTTCTGAGGCGATCGGTTCTTAGCATGCATTCAGGTAAAATGCCCTTTCTATAGAGCATATGCTTTAGGTGAAATATATAATAATTACAGGTCAGCAAATGTTGGAACTATGCCATTTGGTTATTTTATGCATAATTCTGGAGTAGTTTCAAGTGAATAAGTCACATTTAAATAGGTTTTATATGACTCACATGTAATATTAACCAGCACAACGAAACGATCAGCTTTGCTTGACTCAAATTTACGATCTTTAGCTGAAATTTGTATTTAGCGTCAGTTTTTGTGAATTTCTTGCTTTTTAAAATTTGTAAAGGACAGGGCTTCTGCAAGTTATATAATTATGCAAGTACTGATCATGACTCCGTAATAGGGGTTGCATTTTGAACTAGGCTTAACATAAGGCATACATAGCTATATTTCTCTATGTGTAGGTGGCCTTTCATTGTGAAATTTCTCTAATGTTAGATTTTATGCATCTTGAATTTTCTCTGTAGTTTTCCTTTGGATTCTTTTCGTAAATTTTTAATAGGAAGTGTTTGAAATTGGTCTGTAGCTGAAATTTACTGGGGCAACGTGTACCTTTAAAATAATGGTGTGGTGCTCATTGACTTATTACTTTAGGGCAAGTGCTTTGCTCATTGTTTTCCTAGTGGGGGGTTGTTTATGAAAGCACTCCATGCTGGTTTATTATTATAGGGTTGCTGATGAGTACCCAGGCTGCTGCTGCTATTTTTTCATAGGACAAAATAGTGCTGGGTATAGCAGTCCAGGCTGATGATCCAGGCTTATTCCTGATCCTGGTCATTGGCCCAAATTCCCTATGATGACAGAGGATGGGAGCCTGGAGAGATGACCTAAGAGCGCACTGAGTGGGAGTGATGGCAGGCAGTCCAGAAAATTGTGTCCAGATCTCCTTGTCTGAGTGAAAGGCACCCAAGCCCAGGGCCTGGTGGCTGCAGTGAACTGGGGCTAGGGAAGAATGGAAATCTCAGATGAAGCTGGAAAAAGGAGGGCACTAAAGTGTTTGCAGTTTCTTTTAAAATCCGCATTAAAAATTTCCATAGCCTTTGTAACCAAATGATTTGGGTCCAGTGCTGCTATAGCTGGAGTCAATGGGCTGTAACCCCAGGTGGTGCCGGCAGCAACAAGGGCCAGGTTCAAGATGTAGGAGTTCCTCTTAACAATACAAAATGGAACCAACTTGAGCCCACACCCACTCTCCAGCGCTGAGTCTGTTTATAGTCAAAGAAAACTTGTATTCAAAGGGAACGGGAACTCAGCATTAATTTGGGAAAACACTGCAACAGTGACGCAAAAGCATGCAAACCATAAGTAAACCCAGTGTCCTTTGGCTCAGTGTCCCATCTTGTGGTGTGCAAGTCCCTTTAACATGGCGCTCCTTGTCCCTCCGCTGCATCCCGCTCCCAGTTGGCTGTGCATGGTCAGCAAAGACCCAGAGTTCAGAGGTGCATCCATGTGGCTTCACCTCTCACCCCTGAAAGGCGCTGGGGGGGGCTTCAAGCAATGCCTCCAGTGCTGCTGCTGCGCGCAGCTGGTCACCGCCTCTGCAGCTGGCTTGCTGCTGTCTCTGCGGCCATCTCCGCCAGAGCCGCTGGACTCCGCTGCTGCTGGCCGCCGGCTGCCGCTGTTCTCTCTGCCCCCTCCGTCGCTGTTACGCTCTCGCTGCTGCGGCTTGCCGCTCCCTGTCTGCCACCTCTCTGTTGCCGCCTTCCGAGGTTCCACCACTCAGCCCAGTTCTTCGTGGCCTCACTGGGGAGTGGGGAATCTCTCTGCTAGGGGGCAGCCTCCGAGTTGTCTCACTGCAACGCGGACTCCGCACCAGGACTGAGGCTTAGCCCCGAGACCTGCCCCTCCATGATTTCAGCTCTAGTAATCACTGAACAGAAACAAGGGCTCTCAGAGTTTGAGCAGCTCCATCTTTAAGTTTAAACGCTGGAGGAGAGTGTCAAATGGTGTCTGGGACTCTTTAAACAGAGTCCACATCACCTGCTAGGAACACCTGTCCCCACCCACTTTGGTTTTTCACTGGCATTTGGCGTCCATACGCCTTGCTTAACAAGTGAGGTTCCCTTGAGGGTGAGCCCTTTAATCAGGGCATGCTAAGCACAGTTCTGCTGCCCTTTACTCATACCCACAGGATAACATTTCACGACCCCCTGCATTCAATAATAAAGTGAGTTTTAACTCAAAAGAGCTAACGTGGTTCACTTTGGCAAAGCGACTGTGTGTAACCGTCCCCAGCCCGAACGCGGCACAGCTACTTCTCAGCAGTAACCTCCAGGCAAGAAGGTACAGAAGGAAATGAGGGTTCATACAAAAGCAATTGAATTCCCAAAGCTATAGTCTACATTCAGTTTATGTATAAGCTTCTCTATGTCCCCCTTCACCATAGCACCTGAACACCTCAAAAACATTCGTAAGACACCCGCCTAGTAGGAAGGATTGTTTGACAGCTGGAGAACCAGAAGCTCAGAGAGATTGTGATTAACCCAAGGACACATAGGAAATATGTGGCAGAGCTTTGAATCCAACTCAGATCTCCCGAGTTCCAAGCCAGACCATAGAATGATCCTTTCTCTCAAAGAACGACTCTTATCAGAATTGCTAACCACTCTGTAGAGGCATCAAGGTTAGACAGCAAGGGAAGGCTGGTTTTATGCAGTGCCAAGTGAACATAGGAGTTCTGGAAAGTTTGGATCAATGCAGATAAAAACTTAAAAAGTAGAATGCTTCCCCAAAAGGTCTAAACCTTTAGGGTTAGCAAAACGAGGCTGAAGTTCTTGTGAGAAAAGACTGATAGAGTTTCCTGATACTTCTGAATTTTGGTTCCAATCAAACCTAGAACAAAACAAAACCAAACCCAGTAAAATGTTAATCGAATGTTCCCAAAGTGCAAAAATGTCCAGAGATTAAGATCAGAAACAAAAATGTTGAAATACCATGAGAGATGGCCTCTCCTTTTGAATCAGAGGCACAAAATGTAGAGTATGTGCTGTAGAGGCTATGTGCTGGTAACTGTGAGTTATGTTTGTTTTCTGTGTCTTGCACCTTTAAATGGAAGGAAATTCGTTGCCTGCTGTGTTCTTAAGCAGTTCAGGCTGGATCATACTAAAGTGAAGGACATATTCTGCTTTCTCTCGTCTGGAGACTGTACCTTCATTCTTTCTTTCTTTGTTGTTTTTCCTCAATCCAAAATAGAACTCAGCTAGACTAAAAATTACACGTTTAACCTTTTTTGTATAGGAAACCAAATAGAAAATAGCAGACAGCTGATGCAAAAACCTGTCATCACAGGGGTCCTCATATTGTGAACTCCAAGCATTCAAACACCGTGACTTAGGCCTCCAAAATCACAAGATTGACTTAAACATCATGAGAGTTTTAAAAATAATAAATGTTGGATTCCTATTTGCCTTTTGGATTCTGAGCCTTCGGGGTTCATGCTTTCACACTCTTGTCTACAAGCACAAGGACCAAAAACTTACCTCTTTTGTTTCTGAATGACAGCTGAGATTCTCACATGATGACCTGCCTCCAGGAGCTGGTACTTTAAGAAAGGTTTCAGAGTAACAGCCGTGTTAGTCTGTATTCGCAAAAAGAAAAGGAGTACTTGTGGCACCTTAGAGACTAACCAATTTATTTGAGCATGAGCTTTCGTGAGCTACAGCTCACTTCATCGGATGCATACTGTGGAAACTGCAGAAGACATTATATACACAGAGACCATGAAACAATACCTCCTCCCACCCCACTCTCCTGCTGGTAATAGCTTATCTAAAGTGATCACTCTCCAGGAAGGTGAGTTTGTGTGTGTGGTTTTTGGAGGGGGGGGGGGTGAGAAAACCTGGATTTGTGCTGGAAATGGCCCACCTTGATTATCATACACATTGTAAAGAGAGTGGTCACTTTGGATGGGCTATTACCAGCAGGAGAGTGAGTTTGTGTGTGTGGGGGGGGGGGGTGGGGGGCGGAGGGTGAGAAAACCTGGATTTGTGCTGGAAATGGCCCAACTTGATTATCATACACATTGTAAGGAGAGTGATCACTTTAGCTATTACCAGCAGGAGAGTGGGGTGGGAGGAGGTATTGTTTCATGGTCTCTGTGTATATAATGTCTTATGCAGTTTCCACGGTATGCATCCGATGAAGTGAGCTGTAGCTCACGAAAGCTCATGCTCAGATAAATTGGTTAGTCTCTAAGGTGCCACAAGTCCTCCTTTTCTTTTTACTTTAAGAAAAACATCCAATATTGCAAGACTTGCAATAGCACCATGAGATTGACAACAGTGCGGTCCCAATCTGGTATGGAGACTTTGCCAGTCTGAATTTGTTGACCTGCAAGAAGCACTTTAATGATGGGAAGAGGATAATATGAGGAGAGACTTAGAACTTTAGCTGGCATGAGCTGAGGGTTTAATATGAACATTTGCTCTGTTTGATTTTGAAGGTGTATTTGGGTTTGAATAATGATGATCCCATCACTAGGATTTCTCTCCCAACAGAGCACCAGTGCAATTCTTTGTTCTAGAATTTTAGCCCTGTTTCTATTCCAAGCATGAACCCATGGTCTTTAAAGCATACTCTCCCTCCCCCCCCGCCCCGGCCCCAGCTGCCCCCCAGGAAAATCAGTGTGATCAATGTAGCTAAAACAGCCCCCAGAGAACACTTTGAAAGCCTACCCCCACCATGTCAAGTTACTCAGAAGCAGGACACGGTGGTTTATTTTTCAGTGTAACACATTTCTCTGCTTGTGTATGTGCAACATTGCTCCCTCCAGTCTCTATAAAGAGCTCTTACACAGGGGGATGCACTGTTCACATTGCTGGAGGAATAGCCCCACTGGGAAGAACCATGCTATGCGACTGGCTATCAGTTGTCCCTGCAGACTCTGTTCAGGGGCAGTTTTCTTATCTCATTTTCAGGTGCTGGGAAGGAGGCTCTGTATAGCTGAGTTTTGCATCTTCTGCTTGAGCTCCAATCCAGTGCGTCAGGCACCCAGGCAGAGGGAACAAAGGGCGTCATCAACCCAATGTTCCAGTTCTGGCCATTTGGCAGAAATCCTGCAAAATGCCCTTGGCCAAGGAAATTTCTCTCTGCCAGGAACCCTACACAGCCTGAAAAGTGGGTGGTGCTGGGTGGGAAACAGAGCATGGCCAAGTTTACCAGGAGATGGAATGATTCAAGTCCATCTTTTCAGCAGCTTCCACTGTGGCAGAGATCTCCTATGGAAATAAAAGCTGTCCCACCCAGCAGAAAACCCAGAGGGGGCAAACAGAGCTACCGCTGCTTGCCCTGCCTCAGAGTGAATCCCCCCCTACGGTATGAGGAGGGAGCGGAGGTTAGACATAGGGGATCAGGGGTGTCTAGCCCCTCTCTACACTAGCATTTGGCTCCTTTTCGCTAATTACTGCCCAGTTATGTCTTGGACTTACACTGCTTCTTAACATGGGGCTTGCTGATGGCTTCTGCCAGGTAAATGCCACATTTGCCCTTTGCAATAATCATTGTGTTTGGCCCTGGCATTGCTGCTGCCGGACTCATTATTGTGATGGAAGGGGGCAAGGATTCTGCATCCATACTCCCCTGGTCCACCTTGTATGCACTAGAACATAAAAAACAGGAACTGACAGGCGTATTCACTGTGTTTCTTTTCTGCTCCATCACACAAGACATTACACTGACTCTTGGCTCTATTGACATGGGGACAGGGACAAAGCATTAGTAGTCAGTGTATGGTTTCCTTATATAACAAAAGAACAAAGGTGTTGTTTTGAGGGAAAGAGGGACTGCTTCTGTTTTCACTTCACTTTCTAGTCTGCCAAGATCCCCAGGTGCCTCAGACATCCTGAAGTGCAGTAATAACTACGGCATCACAAGGCAATGCTAGGGAAATCTGCAGTATTGGTAGGATGTGGTTGGTAGGATGATTAGAATAGTCAAGACACCTGGATTCTATTCCTGGATTGGCCAGGATCACTAGGCATGTGGTCTTTGCTTCGGTTTCCTCATATGTAAAGTGGTTATAATAACACTGAGCTAGATTGTGTCTTTAGGCACAGTCCTGAGCAAGAGGTGGTGTGCAGGGTGCGTCCTCTGCACCGAGGAACAGTGTCCTGACCCAGTGCTGTCAGGGACTAGGGGGGTGCATTGTAATTTACTCAATGTCTGGGTAGCCCATACAGGGGTAAAAGAGGTGTTCTTACTCCTCTGTATGTCTCTATGCAGGCAGGCACAGACAATATAACAGCCAGTCGAGCTTGCATCATCATAATAATTCCTAGCTGTTATAATACCTAGCTTTTGATCTCAAAGCACTTTACACAGGAGGTGAGTGTCATTATCCCCTTTTTACTATGGGGAAACAGAAGCACAGAGATGAAGTGACTTGCCCAAGGTCACCCATTAGGCCTTTTCCTGTGAGTCATGGTCCAGTGCCTTATCTATTAGACCATACTGCCTCTCTCATAGCGAGACAGTTAATTTTATTCATGTTTGTAAAGTGCTTTATGATTCGCGGATACAGCTCACTGTGGGCTCAATCCTGCTCTCACTGAAATCAGTGGGAGTGTTTCCATTGATTTCAGTGGGCACAGGATCAAGTTGTGTATAACTGGAAACTATTACTAGCATTTGTTAAAAAGGTGGGCCTGTCAATATTGCTTTAATATCACAATTTATGTACGTGTGTAAAAAACCCTTATAATGCACAGAATTCTTTAATTGTTTTAAAATAGTAGCTAAAACTTGGATTATGTATGTATTTATTTATTTTATTGTAAACATTCCTTTCCAGCAATCTGAAGTACCCAACATTTGTCTGTCTCTCCAGGCATTTGGGCCACTATCATCAGTTTGGTATCCTAGTGCCTAAGAATTAGAAATACAAAGTAACTTAAACCAAAAATGAAAATGACCAGTCAGTTGTCACAGCTCAGATTAAGTGGAAAAAGTAACTGTACTGCATAAATGGGGAAAAGTGAGGCTTTCTATTGCATATGTCAGTTCTCTTATCTGCCATGTGGATCTCTGTGTTGTGGTTCACTTTGCCCCAGCATGATTCTCTTGTGTTCCTGTGATCTCTTATCCCTGAGGAAGATCTCTGCTGCCTACTCTGTGGTTGAGACGTCTGGCAAGTATAGCAGGAAGGATAATTTTTCCCTTATTGTTGAGAAGAACATTTTTATTCTTTTGTGTTTACTATATCATTAGAAGTGCTCACAGAGAGGTGGGTATTCTCCAAAATCTCCAGTTTCTTGACCTTTAAAGCTCACTGTGGGAAGACAAAACACTGGAGCTGTGATAAAAGAGATGTTGCTGAGCACAATGTAATCATCAGTTAGAAAAACAGAAAAAAATCCAGAATAAAAAGGTTGTGCCATTTTTTTTCCTTTGGCAATTTAAAGGGACAGTCAATTTAAAAATCATATGTTGGAAACAAAATTCCTTATCCATAAATATTTAGCTTATTAAATCTGAAAGAATAATAAAAAAATAAATTTTATCTTCACTCTTTATGCTTTTTTTAACTTTGTGCCTTTCTCTCAGCTTGGACAATGAGTATTCATAAAGTCAGTTTCATATTTGTTTATAGGTAGATTTACTTACAGGTTCTCAGGAATGCAATTTTTTTTTGAGGCACTGGAAAGGAAAATGTGTTTATTTGAAAACAACTTTCTGTTAGAATGTTTTTATCATGAGAACGTTTCTGTTGAGTTTGGGATTTACAGAATGTTTGTACATTCACTAAATGCTGGGTATTATTTGAGTTGATAAGTAAAGTGGGACAATTTTTTTTTCTATTTCTTCTTTTGTCAAAAAATGCACTTTGGAGGGCCTTTGGTAAATAGTTTGGGTTTGGAAATTTATATATTTTTTTGAAAGAGTCAAAATGTTTCACTTTGACCATTTTAAAACATTTTATGTCACCTTTTCAAAATTTAAAATTTGGCCAATTTAAAAAGAAAAACAGAAAAAGATGAAAAACACCAGAAACAGCCAAATTTGGGGGGGAGGGAGGGAAGAAAAGTGTTTTGAGTCAATTCAAAATGTTTTGGTCGATTCTTTTAGTTCGTCAATTTGATGAAAAAATGTTTTTCAATTCAAATAGATCCAGGTTTGGTTTGGTTTATTTTATTTTATTGGTTGTCCTATTGTATGAAATATATGGACCAAAGGTGTGAACATAACCCAGTCAGTGTCCAACACTAATTAGTGTGACACAAGGTCCAGGCTTTGGTATATAGAGACCTCAGCCTGCTTAGTGCCGTGGAAAACACGCTATTAAATATCCTTTTATCCTGTTAAAGATACAGACAAGGGAAAACAGTTAAAGCATTTGAGATGTTAAAGTATTAAGTAAGGCTTTAATTTTAACAACATCCCCTGTTCCCTTTACTTGAGAGAGTTTTAGAAGGAATGAAAAACCTTGTTGGACAGTCTCTTAGATGGTATCAAAGATGGTAATAACTGGCCTATTGGGGGAAAGAGAAGAAGCTAGCTGAGATGGATTGGAGCTGTTGATTTTGCTGCTGTTGTTAAAGTCCAATCCTGTTTCATCTCAGGTGGTGTTTGGGGTCAGATGGAGTGGGTAGGTGTGCAGTGTCATCGCATTTCTCTCTCTTTAGATTGGTCTGGTTAGGACGTCCCTGAGGATTAGGGAAATGAAGGATCGGGGTCTCAGGAAATGGGAGTTAAGGGATGGCCACCATGACGGTGAACCTTGCTGTAGTAGCCTCCATCTTTCTTTCTTTTCATCTGGTTTTCTATATTCTCCCTCCAAATCTCTTTCTTTAAGGACCCACAATGGGCTGGAATAGCCCACTGCATCATTATTTTGTCCACCAATTATGCCTAATATCTAACACACCAATTTTGGTTCGTTAATTTCCGATTCCACACCTTTTGTTTTTCTTTTTCTTTTTCTTTAACCTAGCATGATTTCAACATGGTCCTTGAATTATATCAACATGGCCTTTTTTATTTGGCATAATTTAGTTTCTCTATCTGGTTCTTTTGCACCTGTTCATAACATTCATTATGGAAATCAACTTGACTTAGTTTTTATTGACATTTGTTCTACGTTATTGTAACATTTTATGAACTTTTATAGACTTTTTACAATTAATTGCACAACTAAGGTAAATTTGTAGGTCTCTAAACCAAAAAAATTCATTATTCACTCAGCTCTAGTTAATAGTGCCTTTTACGCAGTTTCTAGTTTACGGCAAATGTAACAAATGGAGGGTTTTTATTAACAACTAGATTCGTATACTTGCAAATGCTCTGAGGTTTTCCTCAGACATAAGAATTAGCTAGCAGCCAGATATACTTTTTATTTTGGGAGATCACTGCATACTATGTTGACTTGGCGATGAAAGGGAAGTTTACTGTTTTGAGAACATAGCAACCCTTATTTGTTGTTTTTTTGCAAGCAATACAACTTTAGAATGTTCACTGGCCAATCCAAACCCTTTGAGAATGTTCACCAGCCAATCCAAACTCACCCTCATTCCACAAACACTTTTCAGAAATTCTGTTCATCCCAGGAATTGGGTATGGACCATCGTGCAATTCCCACAACAGAATCTCTTGATGTTAAGGTAGGGCACTCTGGCTGAGGAAGGCTTCTTATGAGAAACATAAAGATCAGCGGAAACTGCAATTGGAATGAAAATCAGTATTCATTCAGACCTCATATACTATAATGTTTACGTAAACCTCAATGTCCCATCAAGGTTTAGACTTAATTGAAGTTCAGATACATTCCGATTTCTGAACCAGACATACTTTGCCCTTTTCAAATCAGTCTTCTGTGGTGAAAGCAAACAGCTTATTCCTCCTTCAAAAGATTTATTCCTTTCACAGCAGATCCCAAATGGTGTTATATGAGACACAGGAGATTTAATGGTATATGCCTGACACAGGTATCTGTTTAAAGTGGGTTGATTCTATGTATGGGTTTGTTTTGGTTCAATGACCTTTACAGTGTTAATTAGACCCCATCTTCTTCATTTAATTAAATTATTATTATTTTATGTTTGGGATCAAAATTGACTTGACATAAAGTTATCTATTTATTAAGGGAATTCAGCCCTGTACTGCAGCCACTTTGAGCCAGCTATGCTGGTGCAAAAAAATGGCTTCAAAGGGGCTTTAAGATCCTGCAGGGAATACCCTTGTGCAGGAGGCCTTCCTGTGAGATGCAGGGCTGGCCACAGTGACTCAAGCTGGAGCCACTGACATAGTGGATGTTCCAGAGGCAGGAGGAAGTGTGGCTGGGGAGCATTCCTAGCTATTTACCCTACAACCACATAAAGCCCATATTGGCTATGGCAAGCTCAGTGCAATGTAGGGCAGCGCTAATCCTTGCCCTAACCAGCTGAACTGTTCCCCTTCCGCTGGCAGCCTCAGGATAGGGAAGGCATATGCTGTTCCCTTCGGTCCCTATGCTGGGCTCTGCACTGGTGCAGGGATGAATTTAGATCTATCCATTGTAACTGGAACCTTTGCAGTTAATAATCAGCACCTTGAATATCATTTGCATCTGGAGTGGCATCCCATTCAGAGCATGGGGCACAGGTAGAAAATGCTCCCCTCTAGCTTTCTGTTCTCAGAAGGAGAGTAACAGCTTTCTGCACTACCTGCAGATTTAAAGTGACCTTCTAGATCAGATCCATGCAGTGTGCACTGCAAGAGTCTAGCCTAGAGGGAAGGCAGGCATGGATGACGAGGGTGCGGCCCACATCCAAGAGGACAAGCTGTGTTGAAAGCTAAAAGTTGCTACCCTATTTTTCTTCTCCAATATTCCTCTCTATAATTTCCCATTGTTACCATGCCTATTTTTATTAATTGGGCTCCTGATACTTTTACTAATAAATGTATTGCCATTCCCTCTTCTTCCTCACAGCTATGGGTGAACCAAGAAGACGGAGTAGAGGAAGGAACCAGCGAAGTTCAGAATGGCCATTTGGATCCAAGCGCCGACTGCCTCTGTCTCAGCAGAACCCTTCAGAACCGAGACCAGATGAGAGCCAATGTAATCAATGAAATCATGAGCACAGAGCGCCACTATATCAAACACCTCAAGGACATTTGTGAGGTACGTGGGGGCTGTGGGGAGTCTTCAGTTGCTAGAACAAAGAAGAATAGTGTGTGACCAGGATCCAGATATCTAGACTGTAAGCGGGTGGTGGGGAAAGAGAGAGAGAGAATCTCCAGGCTTCATCAAGAGACTTGAGTCTTGTTTTTAAGTGCAAGGAAAGGTCATTAAGGGACAGGATTGGCCAAGCCACCGTGTGAAGCATCACATCAGCCTTTAGAGCAATACGCTCCTTCCAGTCGTCAACAAAAAGAAAATGAGGGCCAGCCACACTGTTCTATTCTTTCACCCAGGTTTGGGGCCTGACCACAAAATGCTTATTCCTAACCATCACCAATGATTCAAAGACCTGGAAAAATCACGGGAAATTCCTACATTAAACGATTGTTTTAGGTTATTGTACAGTTCATTGTAGTTGTCATTTTTTATGATTGAATTTATTTTATTTGGTACCCATAAAAGAAGAGATTTTACGAACTGTGGCTGGGAACTGCCGTAGACAAGGGCTTTGAAATTCGCCCACCCTCCCACAAACATCTTTGCCAGTCTGCCACATTCCTGTGCCTTCAGCACGACCCTGCTGTTTCAGTCACGGGCTCCCCACACATTTCTGCCAATGCAACACAATCCCCGACTGCTATCCCAGTCCTAGGCTCCCCACAAAGCTCTGCCACTGCTCCCTAATCCTGACTCAAAGCCCCCACTGCTACTCCAGTGCTGCATGCTCACACCGCTCTGTATAAGCACACTCTAGGCCAGCCTCACCCTCTTGTGCCTTTTGTGAATTTACTTTCATCCTGACTTGGATCATCGCTTTCTGTTCTTGTCCTTAGCCTCTCTCCCCACTCCCACGCCAGGCGGATAGGTATCTGTACCAAGTCATCATGTGTTTGTAGTTGTGTACAAAACTAGAGTGAGGGCTCCAAAGTCTTTTCACCTGCTGACCTAAGCCTGGTTGAACCTGGCTTTCCACAATCAAAAATTCAGTCCTGCACTAATCCACTATTCCATCTAGCCTTATCTACTGGAAGGGGATGCCTCATGTCCAAATAACCAGGCTTACAATACTTAGGATGCCTGAAACCAAAGGCTGGATACTGAGAAGGTTCTGCTCCTTCTGAGGTAGATTGAGTTCCAAGCACTTTAATGTGTAGAAATCATTCAGCTGAAACCTTCAAAACCAAGATCCTGTTGCTCTCCATAGACATTAAAGATCCTGTGACAGTTTTTTTGTAAAAGTAGGTGGATTGTCACTTTCATTGATCATACCTACCTCTCCTCCCACAGCTATCCAGCTTGCAATGCAATGCCTTTCTCTCTCCAGGGATGGCTGTGTGTGTGTGTGTGATATCTATGAGTAAGGACTGAAATGTGAACAGATTTAGCTGAAAATTGAGTTCAAATTAATTAAAAATGGGACTATTAAGAAAATATTCTGACTTTTTTTCATACCCATCCTACTAACAAACGGCCAGATTTTTATCCTTCAGACATTCCGTAGAATTAAAACTCAGTGCCAGCTACCTTTGAATGTACATGTGAAGAAATTAGGGGGTGTAATTAAAGAAAGATTAGTATCAGTTGCTTTTGCCTATCTTTCCTATTATGTTCACAACTTTCCTTTATTCAAAATGGCTGCCATTTCCTCTAATTTACAATGGGATTGAAACTCCCCAAGGGGATTGGAGTGACATGTGCCCTCACTACATTTTCTCACTGTGCGAATTAAATAAATGTAGTTGTTTAATTATATTATATACAATCTAAAGGATCCCCCAGGTTGCTTGTTATCAAGGTTTGAAGCCTGGACCTTGAGATCCTCTGCTTAACCTTCATTAAGCTACAGTAACTGTTATCTTCAGTGTGGAGAACTACACACAAGTTATTAATCTCCTTCACTATATAGCACAACACCTTAATTACAGCCTCAACAACATTAGCAAATATTCAGATTGACACATGTACACAGGTTAAGTGTGCAGTGTGTCGTGTTGTAACACATGAGGTTATAATTACAATTTTGTGTTATACTGTAAGAGAGGTTAATGTGTTGTGTGTACCATGCTTCCTTATAAGTCGGAGGCAGAAGTAAGTTCCTTGTGATGAGATGGAATCTGTTATTGTCAGAAGGAACATGCTGTGGTGAACATTAGAATGTGGTTAAGAGGTTGTCCCTCGGCATTTCCTTCTATTTAGAATTTGTGTTGAGGGGGTTTAAGGGATGGAGGTTTATATATAGGGCCAGATCCTCAGGTGATGTAAATTGGTGTAGCTACATTGACTTCAGGGGAGCTCTGTTGAGGATCTAGCCCATAGTTTCTAAAGTATATTGGGATCTGTCAGAATAAATGGTACTATAGAAGTATATTGTTACCATGAACTCTATGAAAATTAGAAATCAGATTCCTACCATAACACAGCTAGAAAGGAAATGGTTTTTCTGTGCTGCAAAAGTTGTTGAGATTTCAAAAAATGTCCTTGTCCCGCAATCAGGATGAAAAAGCAAAATCTCAAAAAATTTTACAAACTGAAAATCTGGATTGTTTTTTTTAATAAAAAGTTGGAATCTAAACATTTCATCTCAGTAATTTTGAAACATTTCCTTTAGCTTTCAATCATTTTTATTTATTTTTAATTTTTACTATAATCAGCTTATATTTCAAAATGAAAAGTCATTTCAGACTGGAAAACCAGAATTTCTTATTTTGAATATGTTGAAATGAAAAGTTTTGACAACTTCAAAACCTTTTTTCAAAATGTTTTCTGGTCAAATTTGTCAGAACTGACCCTTTCCTGGGAAAAGTTTGGATTTTTAATCGGCATTTTCAGAGAAAAAAAGTTTTGGTGAAAAATTCCTGACCACCTCTACTCACTAAGCCAGATGTATCCATTTTTCTAATGTTTTCAGACAAATATTGATTGCCTTTGAGTGAAAGGAATAGCCCCTTTCTTTTTACAGCTCATTCACTCTCTCTTCACCCATCCTCCTTCTTTCAGAGCTTCATCCTCCCCTTAGTCTTAAAGACCTATAATCAAAGTCCTTTGCTTTGAATTCATGCCACTGATAGTTTAAAATTTAATAGTCCTGTGCCCAACCTCTGCAGAATCAATACTGAAAAGTCTCTAATGACTTTATCTCATTTGCGTAAACTGGTCCTGTTTCTGCTGATGAGGCAAAGCAGAAGGGAGATTTTTCATGCTTTTTCAATTGTGGAAGAATCTTGGGATTTCAATTTGGGGGCAAGTCAGTTTGATTCAATTATATTGTTCCAATGAAAGGTGTTTGACCTAAACAAGCAGCGAAGTATTGCAGCAGCTTTACTGTGTATTGTTTCTTTGCCTCCTCTGGCATTTTTCTGTTCAATAAAAGAAAATCTGAATTTACCACTTGCCAGCTATGTCACTGGGCTTTTCAGGGCCAGATTTTCAGCTGATGTATATAGGGATAGCTCCACTGACTTCAGTGGAGCTACATGGATTTACACAAGCTGAGGATCTGGCCCATTGTGTCAGGAGATGTGTATCTCCATGACTCTCGTCTTGCTGTGAATTATACCAAATAGAATTGTAGGATAAATCTTACCAGAAGGTGGAGTACCAATAAAGGGTTCAGATGCCTTTGTAAACTAGAGAAGACTGAAATGAGCATTCTCATTTCCAAATGTGATAGGTCATGCGTTGCAGGAGAGAAGCTCACCTTGCTCAAAGTAAGTGTGCAAATCAGAGCAATCGGTTTGCTCCGAGAAGGCTGGGAGACAGCTTAATCTCTCCAGGCTCTATCCAAATAAGTTGACTTGACTGCATGCTTTTGTGCTTAAGTGGAGTGTGGCTAGACTTAGAGATAGCTAGGACAGCTTGATCTCCTGTCAGTGCTGCAGGGTGAACACAGAGGTGTTATCCTATGCTGCAGAGTGAATAGTCTTCTGATAACAAGCTGATGAGAGACAGAAGTGCTGCTGACATAGGCAAACTTTACAAATCCCCCTACTCTGATTTCTAGGATGTCAGGGAAAGCATTGCATTATTCTACATTGAGTCATATGGAAGAAGGAATCTGACAGGCTAATGAAAGTCGGGACTGAGTTTAGTATAGAGTATAGCAGCATGCGTCAGGTCTCACTGCTAAGATGTAATCACATAACATCATCTAAAATCAAGGAAACATCTCAAGAAATGCAGTGGTACTAGATTGCTTCAGGTCTTGGGTGATTCAGGGCACTCGCCCTGCAGCTTCCAGTCTCAGAACACACCCAATGCCAATATGTTTTGGAGCTTCACAGGACTATTATTTATTAGATCCAAAAAAACAACATTAAAAGAACATTAAGATGGCAAAGTCCAGTGCTCAAGAGTTAGGAAATGCCAGTGTTAAAGCTGCCCATTGCCTCTTTAAACTGAGATTTTTCAAAGACTTATAACTTGGCCAAATTTGGGTGTGTTTTCAGTGGAGCAGCAAAAGGCATATCCTTGCCATAAAGGTCACCCCTTTGCTACGTTGCAAGCCTTGCTCCACAGTACAGAGGCACTAGAGCAGACTGTATGCGGAACTAGAGGAGTGGTTCTCCATGTATGTATCATTGTGTCCCACAATGTGTTATGTGGGCTGCAGGTTGAGAACTACAGTGCCCTCCCTCCACTAAAACGCCTCACAGACCCCTATGATCAGTGCCCCCGTCCCAGAGACCGCTTTACAGAGCGGGGCAGGAGCAAAGCCCAGTGCACGGGGCCAGGCAGCCGGGACCCTGAACCTCGCTCCGTGTGTGCTGGGACCGGATTTTTTTTAGCACACAGCTGGGCTGCAGCTGTGTGCTAATTGGGCTGCGGTTTGAGAACCACTGCACTAGAGCTTCGCAAAAGAACAACTGCAAGAATTTTTTAACTATGGGCAAAACAATGTATTTCCACCCTAGCCTCATTCTCAGAAATGGCCGAACCATTTTTCAGAACTTCATAAACAAATGTAGCTTAAGTTAGTCATCTTGCATAGAGAATTTCAGCCCAAACAGAGTTTGGGAAAGTAATAAGCAACAACAAAAAATAGGGTCTTATAGTGGGGAAGTGTCAGACAACCTTAACATATGCTGCACTCTAGCCCCATCTAGAATAGAAGACCTTAGATGGACAAGGCATTTTGCAGACATATAAAAAGATATAGTCCCTACCCCAAAGAGTTCACAGTCTAAAGTTTTGATCCTGAGGTGTGCGGTACACCGGCACCTCCCTTTGAGCTAAAAGGCAGAGATACAAAGAGGAGTCACACTGTGGAGAACCTTGAGCATGAACATGAGGAGTTTATACTT
The DNA here is from genome assembly GCF_965152235.1 of Eretmochelys imbricata. Classification (NCBI taxonomy): domain Eukaryota; kingdom Metazoa; phylum Chordata; order Testudines; family Cheloniidae; genus Eretmochelys; species Eretmochelys imbricata. Next base: position 81,010,343 of record NC_135580.1, read on the forward strand.
AATGCAGAATGACTCTGGGAAGCCAGCAAAGGCATTCAAACAGTGGAGTAACATGAACAAAGTAGTGGGCAAGGAAGGTGATTTTAGCTGTGGGATGTTGCAGGGATTGCAGATGGGAGAGTGAGAGGTAGGGAGGCCAGAGCTGAGGGTACTGAGATGGGTCCCGGCTGGGTGGTTGAAGAAGGCAGTGCCTTGGGGAAGAAACCTTAGAGCTACAGCCCTATATCAGGGCTGAAAAAAAAACTGGACTGTATACCCTGGAAGGGGGGACAGCCTGTGCGGCTCGACCGGAGGGCTGAGCTGCCAAAGACCAGCCGAGAGAACTAGCAGCCTGGGGGTGCTCGCGAGAGGCAGGTGCCACCCTGATGTAATAACAAAAAAGAAAAGCAAGTTCACACCTAACCGAGAGAAAGCCCCCCTCCCCCCTCGAAACGAAGTGTTTGCAGGCACTATCAGAGAAAAGGGGGCATGCATGAGAGGCGTGTGCTGACCTTGTTACACTTGTACATGTCATTTTGTTCTGTATTGGAGCCGGCTCACACTGTATTTTACATGTCATTTTGCTATCGTAATGCTGGTTTTCTATGCTCTCTTTTGTGGAATTTGGCTACCTCTTGCTGGGTTTGGTGTGTATTATACTGTACCCCCTTGCACTGACAGTGTACATGTCACAGGAATGACTATGCTGATGGGGGGGGGAACAGGAGTCCAGATATGCAGTTCTTATGCACTTTGTATACAGTGCTCACTACAGTCGGGTATTTGAGTAAATACTATGCAGTCATGACTGCCCAAGTTTCTTTTCACATCTCATAGCCTGAGCTTCGTTCCTGTGGTTACCATTGATGCATGTGCATACCAGAATGGCTCTCAGAAGAGCCCAATAGCTCATCAGAAGCTCTGGACCCTATGTTGGTGGCCTACAGGATGAAATATTTTGAGAACCAAGCAGTGGGGATGGTCCATGAGGGGAATGAACTGTCTCACTGCTAGGAAGAGGGGAACCCACAAGCGATCGCTTGTCTAGTATATTCTCAGTTTCATTTCCTTCTTCTGTTTTCTCTCTCCTTCTCTGTGGAAGAAAAGGAAGATGGGTCACATCCCATGCCTCTTTATATACCAACTCCAGGGGTTAGAAAACTTAGCACTTAACCTCCTGCAAATATTCTCCAACTTTGCTATTCCACAGGGACAACATCAAAAAATACTTTAAAAGGAGACAGTTTGTCAGCTATTTTTAGGTCTTCATTGAGCAAAGCGTTCTCCAACATCTGCTCATCAGTCAGCTATCCCCAGCCTGAGCAAACCTGATGGAATGAGTGGCAGAAAGGTGACATTGTTTTATGCAACAAAAGTAAATTTACTGGAAAAACTCTGCAGCCTTCTAGCTCGTGCTTGCTGTGTATTATATATAATCAGTGGTCTCTTTCAATTGGTTGCTCACGTTGGAAGCTAACCATCCAAATGTAGAAACCAAATACAAGAGAAGGCTCGGGAACTTTGTTTGAATGCTGCATTTATTTATTTATTTACATTCCCCAGGCTTTGATTGACATCTCTATGGAGATTTGCTGCTTTACTTTGAGTAGCGCGTGGCTTAGGCAAGTGGTGACATAGCACGTGGAGTGTGGAAAATATTCAAGGCAGTGGTCACAGTGAATAGCCAACTAGCAATGGCTGAAACCCATTTGCGTGATTCACCCACTGAATGGTTTTATAAAAGAGGAATAATAATCCTTTCCTACTTCACAGGTGGTTTGCAAGAATCAGTTCATATTGCAGAGTGCTTTGAGATCCTCACGTGGGAGTGAAAATATTATAGCAAAAATTACCATGATTTCTACCTGGCTTGTGTCATTTATTTGCTGTAAAGCTGCCATAGCTTAAAAATTGTTCGGCTGTGAATCAGGCTGCTCCACTTCTTCAGGTCATTTCATCCTTAGAATGAGAGGGGAAACCCAAGGAGATGAGTAATTGAGTTCCAAAGCAGGTCCCTGGAAGAGCTGAGACTCAGATTCATCAATTGTGTAATGTATTTCATGATCAAACCCTAGGCTAAGGGAGGAAGAGAGGATTGTCTCCAAAGGCAGCTATGGTCTGGTCTGATATGATGTTAGCTAAACTGGACATTTAGGAAGTTGGCCGTTAGCCAGGATGTCTCAAGTCGTATTTATAATTCCATCATCTTTTTAAAGTCGTCATTCCAGGAAACCACTTGGTGAACCTGACGTGCAGTTTATTATCCCTTTCTAATATTTATCATTGTTCAACATCAACTGTGTGTCACCAGCTAGTGGTTCATCTGCATGACTCAGTTCCCAAATTCAGCTGTTCAGCTGAACCTTCCAGCACCTTTCTTTACTTTGCGGGATGAGGAAACAAGTATAAGGTTTCAACTTACAGGGCCTCAGTTAATATTGTTGTTTAAAATTAGGAAGCCTCAAGTGAGAGTGTGGCCCCACTGTGCCCAGCAATGTCTACAATTTAAATAGACAACACAAGCAAACAGTGTGAGGGAAAACAGATGCCGAGAGGTGAAGGGATTTGCCCAAGGCCACGCAGCAGGGCAGTAGCAGAGATAGCAATAGAACCCAGGTCTCCTTCCTCCCCAGGCAGTGCCCGCTGTGCTAGATTGTGCTCCTTCAACCGGTAAAGCTTCGATCTGAATACTCAGATAAATTGGTGGACTGGGAAGAAAAAAATTATCTGCAAGTAGGAAGGCAAATAAAGGGTTGTGTGTTCTAACCCTTTCCCATACTTACCTATCTTGTCTAGGACAGGGACTGTCTATTAATCTATGTTTGTACAGTGCCTAGCACAATGGGGCCTGTTCTCAGTTGGTCTCTAGGCACTACTGTAATACAAACAACAATTAATAGTAATAATAAGAGGACGAGGGACAGGAAAAAAGGATGATCTGGTAGCTGCGGCACTAAACTGGGATTTAGGAGAACTGGGTTCAGTTTGCAGCTGTTCCACAGACTCACTTTGTGGCCTTGAGGAAGTCACTTAAACTCTCTCCACTCAGTGTCCCATCTGGGGGCAATACTTCTTCCTCTTTCTCCCATTCTTCATCTGTCTAGTTTATTTACAGTATAATTTCTCCAGGCCAGGGACTGCCTTTTACTCTGTTTGTACAATACCTAGCACAACGGGACCCCAGTCTCAGTTAGGAGTCTAGGCATTCCTAGAATACACATAATAAATAATACATTAAATAATAAAACATTATTTAATAATAAAACAATAGCCAAGAAAATGGGAGAAACGTCCCTGGCACAACCTCACTGACTTTAATGCACTAACGTAACTGAGGAGAATCTGGGAGAATAAAAAGGAGAGGGAAAGAGAAAAGAAAATGATGCTATTTTCTTCCTCCAAGATGACATTTAACTATGGCTTTTATCTTCCATCACTGCTGTTCCCTCGTTAGGCAGCCAATAAACTGAAACCACCATCAAACCTTTATTTTTTTGTTTTGTTTTAACATTCAGAGTTCCCACACACTGACATTTTCAGAACCGCAAAACCTCCTGCCTTTGTTTCTCATACACAGGCAAATAAATAATGGTGGGATAAACCACACAGCATTCCAAGTCAGGGATGTCCCATGAGATTTGTAGAGGCCTTTGGCTAGCAGTAGGTCTCAGATACCTTGTGCTCAGTGCAGTAGCAATGGGAAGGATAGTTGCATCATGTGCTCATTCACTCTCTGTTATGAGACCAAGACCATAGAATCAGACATTAATGGAATATTCTGCAGCTTGAATGGCTGCTTCCGAGTGCCGATTACTGTGGCTGTGGAGGGGAATGAGGGTGGCCAGCCTATTGAAAGACAGACCGAGGCAGCTGTCACAGTAGGATGGTGCGCCCTTGATCAAAGTGTGAGAATGTGGCACCTTTTCTGGGGACAATGGTTGCAGCAAGAACCAAAACTAATGGATTTGTTTGCATGGCGGTAATTTTTAAAGGGACAGACAGGGACAGAAATGAGTAACCAAATCCCTTTACGGTATGAAGGACCAAACGTGAGGCTTGCTTCTCTCTGCAGCATTGGTAGACCTAGGAAGGCGCCGAGCACTGGTGGCTAAGCTCCTTTCAGGAGTACTCCCTTTCCACAGAAGGTGCAGGCAGAGTGCTCAGGGAAGGCGGGGTAGATCTCTGTATTGCCCTCCCTATACCTGCTTTTGAGTGGATCAGCATGTACTCCACAGCAGCTTTTGACCAAGGCTAGCAAGCCTATCAGGATGGCAGGGCCCTGCCCATGTTCCAAAGAAGCAGCCTTGCCATAACCCCTAGGGGCCACAGAGCTTCAAGGAGCCATAGTCTGTCTTGTGCTTGGCTCTTCCATGGGTGCAGGGGACAGTAACTTTTTTTGTCCATTGCTGTTTCCAAGGCCCATCTGGCATTGTGAGTGTTTGGGTTATTTTACAAATTCCTCCTCTTTCTCCTTGCAGGGTTACTTAAAGCAGTGCCGGAAGAGGAGAGACATGTTCAGCGATGAACAGTTAAAGGTCATATTCGGCAACATCGAAGATATCTACAGGTTTCAGATGGGTTTTGTCCGGGACTTGGAGAAACAATATAACAATGAGGACCCCCACCTCAGTGAAATTGGACCTTGTTTCCTGGAACATGTAAGTTTTTGGAGGGAGTGAGAAGGCAGAAGCCATTTTACATGACTGGATCATCACTGTTCTGGATGGCAGGTTCCTCAGATTACAGATCAGAGGCTACCTTGACTATTGGTTTCTTGTTGCTAGATTTGGAAATGGGCAAACTTCACAAGTGATGCATAAGGTTATAGGACATAGGAAACACAGGAGCAACAAGAGGGATAACAGTCAGTGAATCTGCTCAACGTCTTACATGTCTCGACCCAATTGCAAGGGGTACGAGGTATGAACAGGAAGATCTGGGAGTATTAGTACTAAGTAGCTAAATTATTATTTACTAGGCATCATTGAGATGTGGATAAATCTCATGACTGGAATATTGGTATAGAGGGGATAACTTGTTCAGGAAGGACAGGCAGGGAAAAAAGGGAGGAGGCGTATATATTCTTGATGTGTAATACACTTGTTCTGAGGTCTAGAAGGAGGTGACAGGCAGACCAGTTGAAAGTCTCAGGGTGAAGATAAAAGGGGAAAAAAGCAGGGACAGCATCCTGGAAGGGGACGTAAGGAAGAAGAAGTAGATGAGCCATTTCTGAAGCAAATAACAGAAAAGCCAAACCACAAAAACTGGTAGTAATGGGGGGCTTTAACTACCCAGACATCTGTTTGAAAAGTAATATGGCAAAACACAATTTTTTCAGTAAGTTCTTGTAGTGTATTGGGGACAATTTTTTGTTTCAGAAAGTGGAAATAAGCAAAGGCACAGCCATTTCAGACTTCAGGGAGGAATTGGTAGTGAATCTGAAGGTTGAAGGAAGTTTGGGTGAGAGTGATCATGAAATGATAGATTTAATGAGTCCAAGGAAAGGAAGGAGTGAAAGCAGCAGAATAAGGAAAATGAACTTCAAAAAAGCAGATTTTAACAAACTCCTATGGGAAGAAAATCTAAGGGACAAAGGTGTTGAGGAGAAATGGCAAAAATACGGTATTAATGGCACAATAGCAAACTATCCCAATGCATAGGAAAGACAGAAAGAACTGTAAGAGGCCAATATGGCTCCATCATGAGCTCTTTAATGACCTGAAAATAAAAAAGGAATCCTTCAAAAACTGGAAACATGGGAAAATTGCTAAGGATGAATACAAAAGAATAGTACAAGTGTGTAGGATCTGTTTCTGACTGTCACATCACTTATTTCCCCATCTATAAAATGGCTACTTACCTGACAAATGTGTTGCAAAGCTTGATTAGTTAATTTTGGTAAAGTGATTTGAGATCCACAGTTCCAAACGTATTACATAACTGCAAAGTATCATCAGTATCCCTCATATCAAAATGTTATCTAATCTAAATCAACCAATAGTGTTCCACAGAAGTGAAATAGGGCTCTATAGAAATTATTTCTATAACCTATAGAATTTAATAAACAGTGAGATTTTTTCCTTTGTCTTTTAAAATCACCCTATGGTATAAGGGATAGAAACCTTTATTCAATATTACAGGATAGTTTAAAAATGTTGCAAAAAGTTTATCATCATCTATCTAATTCTAAAGGCCTTTTCCAGAAGAGGAGATTATTATTATTATTTATTTATTAATAATAATGTGGCTACCCTCCAAGATAAATTTTATGTCTGACACCTTTTAAATGATTATTTTTTTAATCAAGAGTTTTGGCAGGGACAGAAACCTTCATGCTCCAGGGCATAAGCTGACCTCTGACTAATATAGGTTAGGAAGACTCTCCCTGTGGGCATGTTATCCTGGAATGGCCTTCTGCAGGGTTTCTTGCACCCTTCTGTGAAGCCACGGGTACTGGCCACAGTTGGAAATGGACTATACATCTGATCCTGTCTGGCATTTCCTACATACCTATGTTCGTCAGGTACAGGGGAGACCAAGATTTAACTGTATGGAAGCAATTTACAAATACGTGGCTCACCATATGGAAAGTTTTTTCAAAAAATGGTTCTAAAAATAAATGTCCATCTGTTCTCAGACCTGTATTAAAGTCAAGAACCCGAGTTGTTTGATTGGTGGGTTTAAAACAAAACTCTCAACCCAAGAAACCTGGCATTTCTAATTGCATGCCAACTGAGCGGAACGGTTTGTTGCAATGTAAGCTGTCAATGGATTGATTCACAAGAAAGGAAAACACATGTTTGGAGTCTTGGCTGTAGAAACACAGCACATGTGCAAGGAATGCAACCCCATCTGACTTTATAATCCTCCTCCCCCCTTTGTGACTGTGTTTCTCTGCCGGATGGAAGGCTGCTGGCCCACCAGGCCTCATGCTGCCTAATAGTGACAGCAAGGTAGCAGATAGCTTACTCATGCTAAAACACAGTAGCTGACAATATAGCGCTGGAGGCTTTAGCCCACCCCATCTCGCCTGTTACATAAGCTGTATATTGCGGGAGCTGATAAATTGGCCAGTGTTGTAAATATGTCAAGAAAATTGCAGTTCTGCTTTTTTAGGCTTTCCTTTAGGGAGAACGAAGTGCTATATCGGAGCTTATGTAAGATCCAGGATGTGAATCCTTTTATGTGTAACATCATTACTTAGAGTTGTACCTGGGCTGAGCTACGTTTCACCTCAGCAACACTTCAGTTTCATTAGAGAATCTCATTGTAGACATTAATGAAATTTCAGTGGGACACCATTAAAACCACTCACAGCTTCTCCTAATTGCCACTGGCCTTTGCAGCCAAGAGCACCTTTCTTTTTTGATGGACAGTATTGTAATAAAAACATCCCTCTTTATATCTCTAACAGTGGTGCTGAGATACTACAGTGATGAGCATGTTAGAAATCTGCAGAGGGGCAAACAGACTGGAAAACTCATAGTATGAAGTCATGGGAGAGTTTCACTACGGGCTATATCCTCATGGTGGGGGACTAATCCCCTCCTGCAGACAGATGGGAGAGCTTGTTGGTGGAGAACTGTGAGGCTCTTCTTGAAGGGTTTCCCCCAGGTTATTCTGATGGAGGGAAGCAAGGTGTTTGACTCCCCAGAACTCCCACATTCCTTGAGCCCCTGGAAGCACAGGGTCATCTGTCTGGAGTCTCTGTGACTTCACAAAGGTTCTGGAGCCATGTTTCCTGATTCCCAGGTTCTTGTTCTATCCAGGAAGCCTGTTGTGTTTAAGGAAGTAAAATTGGAGCAAAACAGGTAGTACAAAAGGCAGAGTGTGCAAACTGATCACATGCAAGGGTCGGAATGACATTTTCCCATCATGTACAGCATGAAGGGAATGCGATTTTTGGTCCCACCCGATTATGTAATAAGCATTGCACTACTGGCCAAGTGTGTTTAAGGAGTAAGTGTCTCCTTCCTCTGCATCATTAGGTAGCAACCACAGCTTGCATGCAGCATAGCAAAAGCTGGTCTTGTGGCTGAGATGTAGGGCTGTGACTCACAAACCCGGATTCAGTTCCTGTCTCTGTGTGATATTGGGTGTTCGCTTAATCTCTCTGTGCCTTAGATTCCAGTGTGCTTATACGTATCCTTTTCTTCTACCTCTTGTCTGTATAGCCTGTAAGCTCCTAAGGGCAGGACTGCTTCCCTTACTATGTGTTTATACCATGTCCAGCACAATGGGACCAGGACAGTGTCTAGGCTGGCCTCTAGGCAAGGTAATACAAATAAATGCTAATACTAACAGACTTGATGGACTGGTGCAAAGGAGGAAGAGGTGGTCTTGTGATCCAGGTGTGGTACCAGGGGCGCTGGACCAGTTTTTATAGTGGGGGCGCTGAAAGCCATTGAACCAAACTGCAAACCCTGTATATAATGGAAACCACTTCAAGCCAGGGGGTGCAGAAGCACCTCTAGTTCCAGCACCTATGTCTGGTACTGTCTTGGTGTGTAACTGTGGGCCAGTCCCTCCACTCCTTCGTGCCTGAGTTTCCCCATTGGTAAAGCTGGGATATTCAAACCTGTCCCACGTGGTTTGTGGGATAGGTTTGAATATCGCAGAGATTTGTGAAACGCTTTGGGGAGCGTCTGCTGGAAGGCACTCTGCGCCTGCCATTATTACTGTGCCGTGTGTGCTGCCAAAGACCAGAGCTGTGACTCAGCGTCACCTTGACCATTTTAAAGGAAGAAAACCCCATCTCTTGATTTGAAACAGAAAGCTCCCACATGGCTCTCTTCAGGGATCATCTTACTACACTATTGTAGCTCATATATACCTGCAACAATGTGTCAGTGTAAAGGATTCCCTGCAGAGACACAGTGCTAATTGAGTGCCACACAGAGAACGGGACAAGGCCTGCGTGGTAGTAATCCAGCATCAGACCTTGCTGCTGCTGGGGTGTTTTTCTTTTATTTGTTGTAATTTATTCTTGTTAGTGTGACAAGCACTTTATTGTTCCCAGCACTTGTCTGATGCACTCATCTCTCTTCCCTGTTTCTTTCTTTGTTCATTCCCCCCACTCTCACCTCTCGCAGCAAGACGGGTTCTGGATCTATTCGGAGTACTGTAACAATCACTTGGACGCATGTATGGAGCTGTCCAAGCTGATGAAAGATGGCAGGTACCAGCATTTCTTTGAAGCATGTCGCTTGTTGCAGCAGATGATTGACATTGCCATAGACGGTTTCCTTCTGACACCAGTGCAGAAGATCTGCAAATACCCCTTGCAACTGGCAGAGCTATTGAAGTATACTGCACAGGATCACAGGTAATGAGATGCCTTTTTTTTAACTGTACTTGTGTTTTTGATGGCTTTCACTAAACTGAGGACTTTTGATAGCCTATTTCTTTGCATGGCATCTACACACACTAAATAGCAAAGCGTTTTCTCTCTTACTTCTTCTTGCATCCAGCTGTTTCGCTTCATGAAAACTTGCTAAAATTAGGGCAGGGCAGAGGTTCAGCAAACTAGATAGAAAGCCTGCCTGGAGCACTTATTCCCAGTGGAACCAAATTGAACCCCATTGTAGTCAGAGACCTGAAGTACTGATAGGTAGCTGTACTTTTGGATGCTACCTGCTACTCTAGATGAATTATTGATTCATGTACTCGGTTAAGATACATTAGCCAAAAAAGTTTGTTTCCTTCTCCTAACCGTGAACTCATCACAGCTGGGAATGGGAACACCTCTCGTGTTTGGATAGAAATGGGCCAGACCAGTAACTTGGATCTGAACTCCCTGAAGTTGGGGGGAAATCAGATCCTGATCTGATTGTCGCAGGTTGTGTCCGTCACTGGTTTTGGAATCTGGGTTTGGATGTGAGAAGCACGCAAAAGTTTGTATGTTTCTCTGAACTAGAGCTGGCCAGGAATTTTCCATCAGAATGATTTTCTGATGAAAAATGCCATTTTCTCAAAATTGAATTTTTCTCTGGGAAAATTGAAATAATGGCTGCCCGCCTGGACGACACTTGTCAGTTTCACTTTCTGCTTGTGCTATGGCTGAGCACCCGGACTCTCTGCTTCCCTGGCTCCCAGCCTCCCCACCTTTGCCCCAGCTCCAGATGCCAGGGAGGCAGAGAGCCCAGGGCATTCAGACACAAACAACAGCCAGATATTTCAGAAACTTCTAAAACGGTTTGATTTGTGATTTGGTTTTGGAAATGGACAAAGGGGTGACAAGAGCAGAGGTTTATGTTTATTTGATCTGCCCTGGGTTCACCAATGTCGAATAGATATGAGCTTGAACCAAACCCAGATACAAACATCTTTGTAAAGGTGGACGTTTGAAACCAAATCCCAGACCTGAATCCAAGTTTTCTCCCTTCCTTTATCATGGGGCCAAATCAAAACCCTGAATCTGAACCCGCTGAGCTCTGAGACATTTGAAACCCAGCCCAGGGTCCAAATCTTGTGTCTTATTCTCCTTTCCAGTCCCAAACCATTGTAATGTCACAATGGCATTTGCTGTTTTGTGATGTAAATACAGGCTTCAACGTAAGGAGAGGCAGCCTCAGGGAAAAAAGGAATCTGTGATTCCTCTTACATAATTAGTACTAATACCAAAGGGGAGATGTACAGTGTGATTACACTGAGGGTAAATTACATTTTTGGGTTCAACATAATTTAAAGCATTCCTTTTTCAATGAGGACTCTTAAAATTACTATGTGATTATATAATCATGGATGTTGTGACGTTCTGAGGGAATCAATGCATTCCTGTGGTTAAGCTACAATTGTCGAAGACCAAGGCCTTGTCTACAATGGGAATTTACAGCACTGCAACTTTCTGGCTCAGGGGTGTGAAAAAACATGGCAGTAGTTATGTCAGTGAGAGAGCGTCTCCTGCCGACAAAGCGCAGTCCACACCTGCCCTTCTGTCGGTGAAACTTATGTTGGTCAGGAGTATGTGTTTTCACACCCTGACGGACAAAAATTTTACTGACAAAAATGCTAGTGTAGACACAGCCTTAATTTCTAAAATATTTAATATCTCTAAAATTTCTAAAATACCTAATACCTAAAATTCTTTGTGCCCACAGGTCATGGGAAAGCGGGATACTGGGAGGAAGCACAGGCAGGAATGTCTGTGAGGGGAGGGCTCCTGCCTCCTCCTGAGAATGAGGAGCGATCAGCAGGTTATCTCAAGTGCTTATATACAAATACACAAAGCCTTGGAAACAAGCAGGGAGACCTGGAGGTCCTGGTGAAGTCAAGGAATTATGATGTGATTGGAATAACAGAGACTTGGTGGGATAACTCACATGACTGGAGTACTGTCATGGATGGTTATAAACTGTTCAGGAAGGACAGGCAGGGCAGAAAAGGTGGGGGAGTTGCACTGTATGTAAGGGAGCAGTATGACTGCTCAGAGCTCCAGTAGGAAACTGCAGAAAAACCTGAGTGTCTCTGGATTAAGTTTAGAAGTGTGAGCGACAAGAGTGATGTAGTGGTGGGAGTCTGCTATAGACCACCGGACCAGGGAGATGAGGTGGATGAGGCTTTCTTCCGGCAGCTCGCAGAAGCTACTAGATCGCACGCCCTGGTTCTCATGGGTGACTTTAATTTTCCTGATATCTGCTGGGAGAGCAATACAGCGGTGCATAGACAATCCAGAAAATTTTTGGAAAGCGTAGGGGACAATTTCCTGGTGCAAGTGCTAGAGGAGCCAACTAGGGGGGGAGCTTTTCTTGACCTGCTGCTCACAAACCAGGAAGAATTAGTGGGGGAAGCAAAAGTGGATGGGAATCTGGGAGGCAGTAACCATGAGTTTGTTGAGTTCAGGATCCTGACACAGGGAAGAAAGGTAAGCAGCAGGATACGGACCCTGGACTTCAGGAAAGCAGACTTCGACTCCCTCAGGGAACAGATGGGTAGGATCCCCTGGGGGACTAACATGAAGGGGAAAGGAGTCCAGGAGAGCTGGCTGTATTTCAAGGAATCCCTGTTGAGGTTACAGGGACAAACCATCCCGATGTGTCGGAAGAATAATAAATATGGCAGGCGACCAGCTTGGCTTAACGGTGAAATCCTAGCGGATCTTAAAACATAAAAAAGAAGTTTACAAGAAGTGGAAGGTTGGACATATGACCAGAGAAGAGTATAAAAATATTGCTCGGGCATGTAGGAATGAAATCAGAAGGGCCAAATCACACCTGGTGCTGCAGCTAGCGAGAGATGTCAAGAGTAACAAGAAGGGTTTCTTCAGATATGTCGGCAACAAGAAGAAAGCCAAGGAAAGTGTGGGCCCCTTACAGAATGAGGGAGGCAACCTAGTGACAGAGGATGTGGAAAAAGCTAATGTACTCAATGCTTTTTTTGCCTCTGTCTTCACGAACAAGGTCAGCTCTCAGACTGCTGCGCTGGGCATCACAACATGAGGAATAGATGGCCAGCCTTTCTCTATGGAGAAAGAGGTGGTTAGGGACTATTTAGAAAAGCTGGAGGTGCACAAGTCCATGGGGCTGGACGAGTTGCATCTGAGAGTGCGAAAGGAATTGGCGGCTGTGATTGCAGAGCCATTGGCCATTATCTTTGAAAACTCTTGGTGAACGGGGGAAGTCCCGGATGACTGGAAAAAGGCTAATGTAGTGCCAATCTTTAAAAAAGGGAAGAAGGAGGATCCTGGGAACTACAGGCCAGTCAGCCTCACCTCAGTCCCTGGAAAAATCATGGAGCAGGTCCTCAAAGAATCAATCCTGAAGCACTTACATGAGAGGAAAGTGATCAGGAACAGTCAGCATGGATTCACCAAGGGAAGGTCATGCCTGACTAATCTAATCGCCTTCTATGATGAGATTACTGGTTCTGTGGATGAAGGGAAAGCAGTGGATGTATTGTTTCTTGACTTTAGCAAAGCTTTTGACACGGTCTCCCACAGTATTCTTGCCATCAAGTTAAAGAAGTATGGGCTGGATGAATGGACTATAAGGTGGATAGAAAGTTGGCTAGATTGTCGGGCTCAATGGGTAGTGATCAATGGCTCCATATCTTAGTTGGCAACCGGTATCAAGTGGAGTGCCCGAAGGGTTGGTCCTGGGGCCGGTTTTGTTCAATATCTTCATAAATGATCTGGAGGATGGTGTGAATTGCACTCTCAGCAAATTTGCGGATGATACTAAACTGGGAGGAGTGGTAGATACGCTGGAGGGCAGGGATAGGATACAGAGGGACCTAGACAAATTGGAGGATTGGGCCAAAAGAAATCTGATGAGGTTCAATAAGGATAAGTGCAGGGCCCTGCCCTTAGGATGGAAGAACCCAATGCACAGCTACAGACCAGGGACCGAATGGCTCGGCAGCAGTTCTGCGGAAAAGGACCTAGGGGTGACAGTGGACGAGAAGCTGGATATGAGTCAGCAGTGTGCCCTTGTTGCCAAGAAGGCCAATGGCATTTTGGGATGTATAAGTAGGGGCATAGCGAGCAGATCGAGGGACGTGATCGTCTCCCTCTATTCGACATTGGTGAGGCCTCATCTGGAGTACTGTGTCCAGTTTTGAGCCCTACACTACAAGAAGGATGTGGATAAATTGGAGAGAGTCCAGCGAAGGGCAACAAAAATGATTAGGGGTCTGGAACAGATGAGTTATGAGGAGAGGCTGAGGGAACTGGGATTGTTTAGTCTGCAGAAGAGAAGAATGAGGGGGGATTTGATAGCTGCTTTCAACTACCTGAGAGGTGGTTCCAGAGAGGATGGTTCTAGACTATTCTCAGTGGTAGAAGAGGACAGGACAAGGAGTAATGGTCTCAAGTTGCAGTGGGGGAGGTTTAGGTTGGATATTAGGAAAAACTTTTTTGCTAGGAGGGTGGTGAAACACTGGAATGCGTTACCTAGGGAGGTGGTAGAATCTCCTTCCTTAGAAGTTTTTAAGGTCAGGCTTGACAAAGCCCTGGCTGGGATGATTTAATTGGGGATTGGTCCTGCTTTGAGCAGGGGGTTGGACTAGATGACCTCCTGAGGTCCCTTCCAACCCTGATATTCTATGATTCTATGATTCTATGTTGTTAGATATCTTAAAGCTATTATCTATACCCCAATGTGTTTAATCCCAATTTGATTGTGGGAGCAAAACTGAAGGAACAAAATTATCTGGTGGATTGCTGCTCATCATGGGCCAGATTGTGAGTCTCTTCTTCTGAGTAGGACTTTAATACGCAAGAAGTAATGGGACTAAGAAAGGTATTACTCGGAGTGAGCAAGAGGTTAATAGTCTGGTCCCATGTAAGGAAGGATTTTTGTATCATTTGTCAGTGGATACTATTAGATTTTTTTCCTCTCTGGTTAGCTGAAATCATTCTCTTATTGTATCGCTGTAGATCTACTATATATAGGTCCAGGACAATGGGCCTGCATCCAAATTCCTGATCATTCCAGCCCAAGTTATCACATGACATTTTGGCAAGAGCCCACACTTGCATTCTCACTGAGCATTGAAAGGAAGTCATTGCATCCCAAATATAACTGATGAGCAATTTATCAGCCTTAATTTTATTTTGAATGCTATCCTAATATTAATCCACCAGCCAAATGCTTTCTTCTGCCATTTCTCTTCTAGGTTCTTTGTCAGCTCAACCGCAGACATGGGCTCAGAGCCCAGAAAGTTCAGTCAGTGATTCTTGCTTCATTAATGTACGAAAGGAAAAATGTACCTGCTGTTTCCTCTTCAAATGGAACATTAGAATTAGTGAATTAGCGTTACCAGTATAAAGCCCAGCTTCATTGGCACTAGCCCACTCCACGTGGAGGCAGGCTTGGGGGTGTTTTAAAATCTTGGCTCTGTTCAATTGTTCATTGTCTATGGGCCAGTTCATCTGAATTTTTCACAAAGGCACATCTGTTCATCGTCCCAAGATTGAAACCAGTTTCATATTCATTAAATATCTGAAGGTCATAAGTGCAACATTGCCTCGTGAGCAACTGGCATTGTAGGGCCACTGTCCAGGGATTTCATCAGATTCCTTGATTCGGAGTTTCAGTGCAAATAAGATTTGGGGTAAGAAGTTGGTGTGGAATCAAAGGCAATCAGAGTTTTCCCTGGATGCTTGGCATTAGGAGTAGTTTTCATAGTTTTTATAGAAGTGTAACTTCTTTCCATTGCTATGCAGGTATTAACTAGGGCCTGACCCTTCAGGTGTGTCTATTGTGGGTTCATCGGGTATGCTGTCCATTCCATTTAAGAAGTTAATTTCTACGCTATGGGATATCATGCTGTTGTGAGACAAGTCCCAAATGTCCCCTCCTGCAGATCAGAGCCAGAGTTAAGTGTATATTGGGTTAAGGGGGAGCTGTTCTAATCTTTGAACTGAAATTAACCACCCTTACACTCACTCAGGCCACTTGCATGCGTACAACTACCTGAAGTGTAGACTTGATCCTATTTGCATAAGCCACACCCCTGAATTGTGCTGCCATTTTATCAGGGTATCCCTAGTACACACACACACACACACATGCCCTTAAGGGCATTGGCTCAACAGACTTTTCACTGTCCACCACACACACATTCCCCACCCTGAAGGTGTCTTCTCCAGCCATCATCCTTAATTTATAGTCCAAGAGCCAATTCCTGTAGTCCTTTACTCACTATTTACTCAGTGATTGGAAAGTTTTGGAACAGTAGGAGTTCTTTTTCATTCAGTGAGGGTTTTGCCTAAGGACCAAGTAGAAACTGTGTAAGGATATCAAGACCTGAAATAATGTTAAAATAATAAATATATTTTATTATGAAAACTATAAAAATATGCTGTTTATTTTATTTTAATATTTCCCCAATTATATCCCATTTGTGACACTTACTGAGTTTCTGGATCTAAAATCATGGTACAGGAAGGAAGCTCTGAAATACACAGAGAAGTGGATTGGCTGTTTTCAGTATCCAGTATTGAAGTATTCATAGCTCTAAACTTACATGTCCCCAAATGTTGGAAAATAGTCCTCAACAAAGATTTCAAGTGCAGGATATTACAAAAATAGCAGAGAAGTTGACTCAAAATGATATGCTATTTCTTTGACATAATGAGCAGTCGGATAATACCAGATGCGTGTGGGAATCTGAAGTCAACTTGGGTCTATAATGAGCAACTCCGTTCCTGAGAGGTATTTTCTGTATATTCTGAGGAATCAGTCTATAAAGATCTCCTAGAATACAAATGGTTAATCTCCTGTTCTAAATGTCACTGACAGAATCCTGAGCAGTAACCAGTAGAGGCATTTCCTCAGCAGCTACGAGAGATCTCCATTTTTCTCATTAGTTAGAAGTCAATATCAACCCTTAAGTTAATCATAAATTATGGCAACATTATATCAGCTGTCCTAGTCTGTCTTCCCAATAGAAATGAACATTAAGGTCTCCTGGAATGGAAAATGAGGCACAAGGTGGAAATCAATAGCATTGATTTCAGCATCACTTTTTGAAAGGACTGATCATCTTCCTTGCTGCCCCAACAGGAGGCTGTTTTCGGTCTGTTATTACACTCATGCACGTATCCAGGAAGCAAAAAGAATTGCGTTGATTTGCTCACATAGCACATGAGATATTCACAGTGAGAGTGAATTCCATGAGACAAATGCTATGTGACACCCACCCAACCCCCTAGGTTTGAAAGCCCAAGTTCTAGCCTGAGCTGCAACCTGAACTCTGGCCTGAGTCTCTCCAAGATGCAGTGTAGAAATACTGGCCTTGCTGGCCAGAAAGGGTATTTCTATCACAGCTGAACTGAGTGGGCTCCAGCCTTATGTCTTAAGGGTTGTAAGATCATGTTGTGACATGTGTATTCTTTGCTGGCCAGGGCAGTTGCCTCTGTATTCAAACCTAATATAGTGTGTTATAGACTGATGTTTTATAGTGATACATGTTTCTTCTGGGGACCCAGGGAACACCTCATTCGTTCCATTATTCAAAGACAAGCATAGGCAGATACTGGGGCCAGAGAAGCCCTGAAGCCAACCCTTGCAAAAACAAGCTCTGGAAGGAGATTGTTACAATCCAGAAATACTTTGCCCTGACTTTGCTTCTGCCGGAAACACTGGTATGATAAGGGAGGCATGAGCAAGTCTGATCTGGGACTATAAAATGTGTGTGTCTTTATCTACAAATGTAGGTGGTAGATAGACGTACATGCACACATAGAGAGGGAATTGCTCACGTACATAATATGACTATGACACTGGCCGGTTCTGTCCCAGATAACTTGAGAATCACACATCCAGAAGTTCGTTCTGGGCATCATTTACATTTATTATAAATCATTGTAATAAGGAAACTAATTTTATAAAGGAACAGTAACATTCAAATATTTTCCAACTTTCCTTTTAATGGAACAACCCAAGGCTCCCCAGTATGAGGTCTCCCATCATCTGCCTGCAGAGTAACGGGGTTAGGAATGTTCAGACAGCCCCGGAACGTGGCTGACCATCCTAACACATTTTTAAAGAGCAAGATCCACAGCTGCTGTAGTTCAGTGTAGCTCCATGTAAGTCAATGAAGTTACACGGATGTACAGCAGCTGAGGAGTTGGCCCATTAATTTTATTAGAGTTTCACAGTCTCAGTTTGAAACAAGTTAATGTTTTTTGGAGGGGGAGAGGCGGGAGGGGTTGACAAGCCAAAAAGCAACCAGCAGAGGAGGAGACGTATGAAGAATAACAACAAGGGGCAAATTGCTGTTAGTCCCCTGTTCTAACAGATGCGGCAATATGCTGTTAATAAATGCTGTTAATAATGATGAACCCTTGTACATTTCCATTGTGTGTCAGGTGTAACTCCATGGGCTCCCTTTTGTGTTTTCTAGTGACTACAGGTACGTGGCTGCTGCACTCGCAGTCATGAGGAATGTGACTCAGCAGATCAATGAGCGGAAACGGAGACTGGAGAACATTGACAAGATAGCTCAGTGGCAGGCCTCAGTCCTGGATTGGGAGGTACAGTATGCATTGGGCAGTGACGGGCTCCAGTAGATTCCAGCACAAGAGGCAGAGGTGAATTGATTCATATCAGGCTTGGGCTGCAACTAACACAGAGATGCCATGTTTAGGTGCTAGTGGCTAGTAAATGAGCCTCAAGCCTTTTGTACAGGACAGGTATGTTTGGGAGTAAATTGCAGGACACTGGGTTAACCTGGGTTAAACAGAGGGGCAGAAGGATGCATTTCGTCTTTATGAGACTGTCTGCACAGCTGCTGGGAGGTGTTACTCCCAGCCCAGATAGATATACATGCACAAGCTCTGCTCAAGCTATTACCCTAAAAATAGCAGTGTGGCAGTAGTGATTCAGGGTAGCCGCCCCAATGCAATCCTGTCCACCCCTTGCGTATGTAGTCAAGCAGCCAGCCCAAGCCACCACCCATGCTGCTGTGGCCATACTTCTATTTTTAAGTGTTATCTTGAGCAGAGTTAGTGCATATACATCCACCTGAGCTGGAAACTACACCTCCAGCTGCTCTGTAGACATACCTTATGAGAGAAGAGAGCCTGTTCACGCATATTTGAGGGAGGGGCCTAAATTGATTTAGTGAAGGAACCTTCATGGTTGCTCCAAAGGAAATCTAGGGCCTGGTTCTGATCTCATTTTTACTGGTGTAAATCTGGAGTTAGTCCACTCACATCAATGGAGTTACGCTGGTGTAAGTGCATCACCAGATCTTGCAGGTTACTGTGGTTTGCTACATGCTCATCTGGGAGTTTTTGAATATCCTTTGTTTTTTCCCATTGTTTTATCATCAGAATCTCTGCTTGTAGTTTGTAGATGGGATTGTTGATCTAGGCCAAAGCTGACCACTTTTGTAAATCCTACCCCATATGGAATCATTAAGACACAATTTTAGCAAGAGGACTCTCACATTGATACAATCAGACCTGGATTCTCTTCTCTCTTACACCAGTTTAGATTAGGAGAAATGCCTTTGAAATCAATGGAATTATGCTAGGATAAACTGGTGGAAGGGAGAGAACTCCATCCTTTAATAGTTTTTCCAGACAAAACCTAGGAGGATCAGGGGGAGAGAGGGAGAAATTTAGGGCCAACTCCTACACTCAGTTTCACTAGTGCCTCCCCATTGACTTTGCTGGGGTTGCGCTGGTGCAGATGAGGGCAGGATTAGGCCATAACTTGGTAGGTAAAGAGTATAAGTGGAAGTGATACTATTATGGTTGGTTCTTAAGTTTTGACTAGCAGTTAAAGCAGAGCATGCAGATGATTTGCTTCATGGCTTTATTGATTGATTCATTGTTATTTATTTTTTAAAAAATCTCTGATATTGACATGCAGGCTTGTTATTGCATTTGAAGACTGTTATCAGGGGAGAGAGTACAAGGTCACCAGATGCGTCTTCAGCCGTAAATCCATTATATGTGATGAGTTAGTGACTCATGTATAAGAAATGCCAAGAGCGTAATTGTAAATAAACCTGGATTAAGAACATATCAGTTTCAAGACACTTAATGTTCATGTGTGAATGGAAAGCCAAGGTGACCTGCACCTAGGAATGATGGAATAACAGTTTCCATTCCACCACCATCACCGTGGCTGATAAATTCATTCTTACTTAGCCACAACCATCATCTCCTCAGCCCCTGCCCCAACAATTGATCCGAGTACTCTAATGGCAGATATGCCTGCCAGTCAAAGGAGATGGTGCTTTCTGAGAGGTAATTGCAGTCTTGTAGATAGGGCATTGGACAGTAAATCAGGAGACCTGAGTTCTATTGCTGGCTCTACCATTGACCTGCTGTTTGTGGAAGATCCAGGTTTGAATCCCTACTCTGCCTGGATTAAATCAGGGATTTATACTCTGGTCTCCCACCTTTCAGGGGAGCACCCTAATCACTGGGCTATACAGTCATTCTCATGCACTCTTTCCCAATGATTATTTAAGTATTTCATATAAAGTGGAACAGCAACAACAGGAGAGAATGAGACCCACCTTAGAGTACCCAATAGTGTAGTGGTTAGGGCACTTGCGGGGAGGGTAGAAGGGAGGCACTGCCACCATCTCCTCCTCCATTTTCCATGAGAAAGGGCTGACCTGGCTTAGGTGCCTAACTCCAAGAGAGGTTTCAAAACTGAGAGTCATGGGTGGAGATCGGCACCTCACTCCAGTGTAGAGTTAAGCACCCAACTCCCCTTGAGCGGCAGGGATTAGGCCCCAAACCTCTCCTTGACATTTCCTACTGGCTAGCTTAGACAGCCCCCGACTCAGTGTGCTAGCTTCTGTGAGTCCCTTTTCTAGGGGCCTAATTCTTTCCGTGCACTGGTGGGAAGCCTGTCGCCTAACTTGGGGCTGTGAATGCTATGAGGCAGAAAGGCATTTAAAATATAAGCATTACAGTGCTGATCGTTGCAATGCCTCAAGTCCCCGATGTGAGTCTAGATCTTAGTTACGTCAGTATTCATATACTCCTAGGACTCACAAAGGGAGGGTATATTGGGAATATAGGCATGCTGCTGATCCTAAAATAAGAAACATTCAGGGCCCAATTCACAGCTGATTTAAGTATATGCAGTTCAGTGGAAGTCAATGGAGTTGTGTCTGCGTATGTCAGCAGTGAATTTAGCCCTCAGGATTCTCCAGCTGATCCAGTGTTGAAGGTTAACTTTAGAGTCAACATTTGAAAAATGTAAATGCCCCTTGGTTGAACGGGGCCTGATTTTTCATCAGATGGTTCACCCAAGCCCTACTTAGCCTTTCTCTTCAGCTTTAGCTCAGTGCTCCTAAAACACTGCCTGGCGTGTGCTGTATGTGCAATGATAATGATTGAAATTGGGAAGGAATTCTGAGAAGATGGCTCTGCTTTGCTGATAACAGCTGATAGCCATGCTCTAGCATCCAGCACATGATGTCCTAGAAATTGGTGTCAATGGGAGCTTTACCTGACTAAGGACTGTGGGGCCAGATTCTGATCTCGCCTACTGTAGTGTAAATCAGGAGCAATTCCAATCACTTTAATGAGGTTTAACTCCAGATATATGCTAGTATAGCTGACACGAATATAGCCTTGATTGCGGACCTCTGGCTCTGACTATAACAGAATAGCACCTGATTTCTGAATTCCAAAAATATAAATAAACCTAAAAAATGCTGTCCCTGCCTACACTGAATTCTCTCGTGCTTTGTCCAGTTAAATTATTAATGACTAAGAGTATTGGACTTCCACCACTTCCCTTGGGAGACTGATTCACAGTCCGATAGCTCCGCGGTTCTCAACCAGGGGTCCGCGAGCCCTTTCAGGGGGTCTGCCAGGCCCCCTGCTGAAACCCGGTGCCCCGAGCCCCGGTGCTGAAGCCGGGAGCGGCGTGGGGCTGAAGGCCCCCACCTCACCCCTGAAGCCAAGAGTGGCGCGGGACTGATACCGGTGTGGCAGAGCAGTTTGTGCCACTACACTGGCAGCCCCCTCAACCCTCCGAAGCCAGGAGTGGCACAGGGTTGAAACCGGCAAACCTCCCCTCAGCCCCAAGCCATGAGCAGCAGGGGGCTGAAGCTGGGAGCCCCAGCACACACCCCTCTCCTGCTGAAGTGGGAACTGCACTGGGAGTGGCTCATACACAGCCCCTAGCTACTCCCCCAGCCCATACACTGCCCCTAGCGACCCCCTGCCTGCACCCTGAGCTACCCCCATTCCCACACACAGCTCTTAGCTACCCCCTGCCCGCATGCAGCCCCTCGCTATCCCCTCCCTGCACCCTGAGCTACCCCCCTGCCCACACACAGTCCCTAGCCACTCCTTCCCTGCACCCTGAGCTACACCCCTCACTCCACACAGCCTCTAGCTACCCCCGCCCTGCACCATGAGCGTTTTTTAAAACTTTTTGAACTGAGCTCCCCCCTTTGAGTTACATTTTTTGGTTGTGTCCCCCCCACAGCCCAGGCAGGCTGGGTAGCTCCTGAGTGAGGCAGGGGGGTGGCTCTGGATCCTGCTGTGCGGAAATGGCTCGAGCCCCACCAGCCCTTTCCACCCCAAAATAGAAGTAAAACTATGCCTATTCCCAAGGGCCAGCCCCGGCCAGGAGCCCCGAGGTCCATTTCCCCTCCCCCCACTGGGCCCTGGAGTTTTTAGAGCATTTGAGGGGGGCCTCAGCAAGAAAAAGGTTGAGAACCCTTGCGATAGCTCTCAGAGTTATGAAATGTTTCCTGATGTTCGACTTACATTTCCCTTTGCTCAGTGTCGTCCCTTTCCTTGTCGTTAAATACCCTCAGACCCAGCTGGTGACATTCCGAAGTGGGTAGGCAAAACTGACATGAAAAAGTTTTTTGGAGCCAGTTCACAGCAACCATCTGGCTCTGACTCGCAACAGGCCAGGCAAGTCCCATCCTGAGCAGCTGTCAGCTCCTTGGCCACCTCTTGTACTCGCGCCCTTTTGTAATGTACTCCTGGAGTTCTGTGGCCAGTGGGTAATGTAGTGAAGAGATCATTCCCACAAGGTTAGGACTAGTCCCATCATTTACAGAGACTCAATTAAGGTAGTTTGGGGGAAGGCTAGACCATTGGTTCAGATACTAGCCTGGGACACAGGAGGCATGTGTTCCCTTTCTTGCTCTGCCACAGACTTCCTGTGTGATCTTGGGCATGTCAGTTAGTCTCCATATGCCGCATGAAAAGCATACATTACAATGAGGCTGGGCAGAACTTAATTTTTATTTTTTTTTATAATTTTGACTGATAACGATGTTTATTTTTAAACATTTTTTTTTCAGTTTTTACTGATTTAAATGTTCACAGGGGCGGGAAATTATGAGGAGGATCAGACAACAGGGACGATCAGACAACGATTATTTAATGACAGTACACACTGAGATTCAAAAAGTTAAAGCTTTCTAATGGCTAAAACACAAACTGTCAGCATCACATGCCAAAATATACAAAGTCAATATCCTCATATCAAACACTAGTTCTCAAGCAGCATTTTTCTTACTTTGCCTATCTGTACATTTAGATTATTATTCATGGAAATACATTGTCATTGGTTCATGTGTGTACGGTGACATTGACATTTACCAGCACTTACTGTTTAAAAAAAAAATCTAATCCTTCCAAGCCTAATTACGACCGTGAGGGGCTCACATCCTACAGTAATGGGAAACATATAGGTGCTAATATAGACTTGCACTGTTATATTCTGATATAAATGTATACTCTCAGAGTTTCTTTTAAATTTATCTCTGTAACCAGATTGAAACAAGATTTAATAGTGGTCCCAGTTTCACTGGTAACCACAAGAACACAGAGTTTTGGGCTTTCTCTGCTGCTTCTGCAGCAGCAGTTCAATAAAACTCTGTCCTCCCTTGTAACGTGGGCGCTTGTGAAAGGCAGTGTGTCAGAACTCCACCTGGCCATTAGAATCCTCCACTGGTACAGGCTCCAGGAAAGACCTTAAGCCAGTGGCAGAATGCTTGGCACAAGAGGAAATCTAGCTCATCGGTCTAAAAGAAGCTTGAATTGTCATTGCCCATTCCATAAACAAAGGACTTCAGCCTCTATAGACACGGCTGCTACTCTGAGCCCAGTAGAATCCTAGACATTTGCACCGTGTATTTACTGGGTGTCAGTGTAGCAGTTTCCAAGAGGCTTAGATTCACAGGAAGGAAAAAAAGAATAAGAAAAATATAACTGACAATTGCATCCTTTTACATGTTCTTCAGTTCTTGTTCCAGATGGATCCTGTAATGGAAGATTCATTGCCCTTAACTATGTAATATACAATAGTTGGCTTCAGCTTGATGCTGCATTATGGAACCCAAAGACTGGCATACAGAAATGATGCGTGCAACGAACGCACTGTTTTCAAACCTAGAACAGTTTGAGGAGAAAACCTCCTGGGAAAAATCAAATCTGGGACTGAAACAGGTTTTTTTTCCCCCTCAGCGACAGAAGGCATCAAAAGTGAGCCTGATGAAAAGGATGACATTTCGCTTGCTTTTCTTTTGCTGATCTTTCCACCGCCTAGAGCGCAAATCAGATTATCAGTCCCTAATTAGAGCACAGCAGTGTCAGTCAGAAAAGGCCCTGCTCACTGAAAGGCGATTCTCTGCCTGGCAGTAATAGCATGGACTTGTATCAGGAGGTGGGCTGGGGACGGGGAGGGGATGAATGATTTTCAGAAGCTAAGCATCTTTCCCCAGCCTTTGGTAATGTTTACTCAGAGGTCCTCTTGGTCATGTGGGGGACAATGTCCTTCTGTCCACGCTAAAGGGTTCTTCCCTGGAATGCTGGTGTTCTCAACTCTTGTTTCTTCTTTGGTCATTATTTGAAGCCCTTCCACCCTCCCTCCCCTCGGCTTTCCTCCACTTCCTAGTTATGGAAAGCCATGCTCACCTATGGCATAGCTGGGAAGCTGATGATTGACAACTTTCATCAGTCACCCAGGCATAGACCCTCCCCTGCAGCCCTTGGAACTGGCCCTCCGGACCTTGTGTGTCACTTCTGTGATGCTTGCAGCCTACAGGGAGCGTGAAGCACAGTCTCAGCCTTCAACTGGTTGACCTTCTGGTCTATCCTACTGCATGCTAAGTGCTCAGGCCCTGCTCTTGACGGCTTGAAGGAGAAATGAGAATTTGGCTTCCTTTTTTCTACACTTAACTTGGAGCGGGACATATACCTCTCCATAGGCTGTGTATGGGACGTAGAGTGTGCGCACACACACACACACACACACCCATAGCTATAGGCTGTGTAGTTGTGGATCAGATCCAGGCTCTGTATTAGTCTTTGTGTAGCCATTACATTGCGGTTAATGTATAAAAGTCTCTGGTTGGTTTGGGGGAAGAGAAGGGATGCATTATCACAGTTGCTCGGCCACACATATTAGAAACTGAGTTTCACCCCTAACAAGGGCCAAATTTTCAGAAAATTCAGTCAAAATTTGAATGCACGGTTGCCATGATAAAATACCTCTACTTGCCACCGGAATCGCCTATAATTACCACCATAAAACACACCAATGGAAGTTGCATACACAGCTGCCGAGATAAATTATGTGCATGCAGTGTTGTGCGCACAGGTCTACCAATGTGTCCCTGAGTGATTTCAGACCTCCTCCCCTTTGAGTCAGTCGATTTGTTGGGCCAGATCCTCAGGTGCTGTGAACTGGGCTAGCTGCACTGAAGTCAGTGGAGTTATGCCAGTTCACAGCTGCTGAGGTTCTACCCTCATTGTCTTCAGCAGTTTTTCTCAGTCTATGAGGCTGGCTACGTAGGAGAGGTAGGCTCATGGCTGCTTACGGAAAAGGAGAAGAAAGTGAATATTCTTTTTGGGCTTTTCTTTGGACTAAAGGAAACCATGTACCAGCGTTGACTGTTCAGTGCTGAATACTAAATGGTCACAAGAGAGTTCCTCCCTGGTGGACGTGAGCTGGCTGCCTCCGTCCACATGACTAGACTACACAGTCCCTTAGCCTCAGCATCCCACCTTAATTCTGTTGGGAGAGACCCACGTACCTTTAGGGTATGTCTACAAAGCAACTGGGAGCAGGCTTCCCAACGTGGGTAGACAGACACATGCTAGCTCGAGTAGAGCTAGCGTGTTAAAAATAGCAGTGTGGCAAGACACCTGAGTACAAACCCACCCATTTCCCTGGGCATGCACTCAGGTGGCTAGTCCGAGCCGCTGCCTGTGACACCATAGCCACACGTATATTTTTAGCACAGTAGGTCAAGCACGCTCCCAGCTGTTGTGTAGACATACCCTTGCTGTGCTTACAGGAGGAATGCTAGGAGGGCCGTGCTGGGAAAGCACGCCTCACTTTGTGCTGCTGCTTGTGCGATGAACACCGGTCAGTTGTGTATTAATTAAGCTAAAGCTAGCTGCAATGCATCTTCCCTAACAAACACAACCTTGGAATGCATCTATTTATAGCCCATATACTGTTTAAATTGTTTTCCCAGCATCCACAATGTAATAAAAACCCTATAATTTTAGATCTCATTTTTACATCCCTTGCAGGGACTACACACTTTGGATTCAGTTAATCAAGCAGTTTATCAGTGTTTGCAGAGTCCTCTCTGAGTCCTCAGGCTTTGGATGCTACCACTGGAGTCAACCAGTCTCACAAAGCCTGCTTTCTATTTTTAGCAAGCAACCTCTTCCTTGCAATGAAAAATTATTATCGAAAGCGTTGTATGAATCCACCCTCGTTGCATAACTGGATGTATCCTAAGCAAGGGCAGTGATTTCTGGAGCCCCCAGGCTTTTGAGAGGTTCCTTGTTCAAGGTTCCTTCTGCTATTTGTAGAGCCTCAGCAACATGTGTACAACCCATGGCCTCTATAAGCAGAAGGCTCTGACCAGCAGGCAAAGCAGCCTAATTCCTAACTCTTATTTTGAACTCATTTGGGGTGCCAGAAGACATACAAGCAGCTCTACTCCCTGGTCTGTGCAAGTGTGCAGGGCTCAGCTAGCTCTGATGAGATGCACAGAGACCATGGTGATGAGCGCAAGATAGACAGAAAAATACCTCACTAAAGCTGCACCGGAGTTTGAGTTGCCGTTGCTGCAGCAGTGGGAACTGAACACTCCGTGACAATGCATTAGTTATGACTCAGTGAATTTTCCCTTGTCACTGGACCCAAACTTTCATTTAGAATAAATGGGCGATCTTAACTACGGATTGGCCTGAACTGGGCCTCAAGGCTAACCTCCCCCCACAAAGAAACTGTGGGGGAGGATTCAGTTTTCGTTCTACCTGCACATGCAAATCCAGAAGGGGGCCCATTTGGATGTGACTGACATGGCACGAGAACAGCTATTCCCACAAGATTTCCACCATATCAGGCTGAAGCCTTACTAGCTGTTCATCATCATCTATCCCTAAACTGAGCCCTGGTCCAGCCTCAGATCCAGCACCTAATCTGGATCCAGATCCAAACAACTGTCTACTCGCATTTTAACTCTTGTTTCTCAGTCCTGCCCCTGCCTTGTAGCCAGAGGCCTTCTGAGTCAGCCTGTGAAGCTTGAGAAAGGTGTGCATCTAGAGCTCACAGAATAGGACAGATACACAGTGCAGGTGGTGGAGAATTCACCTGTTTCAATAAATAGATTTTAATTAACTCAAACACCTCTCCCCCTAAAAAACCCCAAACCTCAGCCCAATTAGCAGAGGGTGAATGGATTTGTTCTCTCTGAGAGTGGGAGAGGAGCTGTGTTTTCAAGACCATCTGCTCATGAGTCCTTTAAGAAAAAATGTTGGAGAGGAAAACAAGCTTTAACCTGAGGGGGAGAAAAGAAGGGGGAAGGCATTCTGGCAGCCTGCAACGGGGGGCTTTGACAGCATGTGGGGATGGATGCTGCCACCCTGAACAAGGGTGGTCCTGACAGCTTGGGCTGGGGGCTCTAATCCCCTGCAAAGGGGGAGTGGTTAACAATCTGTAAGGAAAGGCTTTGACAGCCCCAGGAGGCAGGGAACGGACAGTCTGTTTTGGTTTACCCTGATGCCCAGCCCTGCATGGGGGGCTTGAGGTGAGGAGATCTCCTGAGAGCCTGAAGGGAGAGAAGTCTGACAGGGAAATTGCTCCAGTGGCCAGTGCGTGGAGGGGCTCTTATATGCTGCCCAATGGGAAGGAG
Organism: Eretmochelys imbricata; assembly: GCF_965152235.1. Lineage (NCBI taxonomy): Eukaryota > Metazoa > Chordata > Testudines > Cheloniidae > Eretmochelys > Eretmochelys imbricata. Next base: position 81,037,928 of record NC_135580.1, read on the forward strand.
GGAATAGCCTTGATGGCCTGAACGGGACAGCTCTGATAAGTTAAAGAGTGGGTGGTTCCCCTCACAGCCCTGCCTGAAGGTAGCCCTTCAGAAACTGCATTACTGGCTTCTTCTGACAGCCTCCATAGCTGAGAATCTGACCACCTGTGGGAGAGGGGGACTCAGTCAGCATGGAAGGGAGACTGTGTTGTGAAAGGGGGCTCTGGCAGTTTGTGATGGGAAGCAGGGACACTGGAAGGCTGTGAGGGGAGCCTGTGGGTGATGCAGGGAGCTCTGGAAGCTTGTGAAGGCCAGTGAGGATACTCACAGCCTGTGAGAGGCATTGGTGGAGGTGGGGGCTCTGGCATCCTGGGAAGGGAGCCTATGGTATAAGAGGGGACGCTGTGGGGGAAGTAGGGTTTGTCAACCTGAGTGGGGGATTGTTCTGACCGTGCTGCTGTCTCTTCTTTCACTTTCAATCTGAATCAATCAATAGAAACAAAATCTCTGCATTTTTCTCTTTCTTTCCCCCAAATCAGTTTTTTTAAATTTTCACCTCTAGTTTTCTGGTTAAAAAATAAACAGTGGTGCTTTGATGTTATCTAGTGGTAAGAGAATCCCCCTGAATCAATGCTTCTCTCCACTCCACCCCACATGCCTGCATACATCTGGCTTGGCAAAGGGGCTCACTCTGCCTTGTTCTCTGTGCCCCCTAGGGAGATGACATCTTGGATCGGAGCTCCGAGTTGATCTACACCGGGGAGATGTCCTGGATTTATCAGCCTTATGGACGGAACCAGCAGCGCGTTTTCTTCCTCTTTGATCACCAGATGGTTCTCTGCAAAAAGGTAATGAAACCCACATGAAATCAGGGCTCTTCAGTGCACAGTGAGGATGAGGCATTCAGTGCGGAGCATCTTTCGAATGAAGCCATCCCATATATATTCCAGGGCTGGAAGACAGCAACTCACACAAAGAGGGAAATGATGGATACTGTAGCAGGGAGGCGGGAATAGAGCTGAAATTTAGACCGGGTAGAGTTTATTTTTCCAGGCTAGTTACAATGAGGGGAGACTGCAAGAAACAGGGTTTCCGGCTGTCTCAAGATTTCTTGGGTTGTCCCAGTTTTATTAGGTGGAGCCTGCATGAATTTTCACCAGTCATAAAACCAGACATCAGAGCCATGAAACATAATGATGTTATGACATTGCATCAGAGCTTGAAGATATTTTGGCAGGACGTGATGATGTTGGGTGCGGAGGTCAGAGGGAAGGATCTGGCCAAGAAAAAGCCCAAAAGGTGGGACTGGAGATGAAGCCGAGTGGGAATGGTTGTCCCAGGGAGGGACCAATGGAAGCAGGAAGTAATGTGGGGGGAGGAAAGTAAGTGAGGATGAGTGTACCACTGAAGGGGAAACAGTAGAAAGCAGGACTGGTGAGCATTACAGTGAGGAATGGATAGAGGGGCACAGGAAAGTTACAGTGAGGCAAATAGGTGGAGGGGACAGAGGGCAAGGTCAAATTGAGGGGAATGGACGGGAGGTGTCAGTGGGGAGGGTCACGGTGAGGAATGGATGGAGTCACAGGGGAAAGTTACAGTAAGGAGAATAGATGGAAGTGCTGGAGAAGGTCACAGTGAGGGAAATGGACAGAGGGAACAGGGGAAGGTCTTGGTGAGGGGAATGGCTGCTGTTCTCCCTGTGGAGCAAACATTTCTGTTATGAAGCATTTTCCATATGAGACCTATACATATGTGCATGAGATGTTTGTCGATTTCCAAGAGACCTATACATATGTGCATGAGATGTTTGTTGATTTCCAAGAGAAGCGTAAAAGCTCTGGCTGTATGCTTCAGTTGGTCCCCTAGAATCTGTGGCAGGCACTGTACACCCATGTGGTCAAAACTGAAAATTGCTATAAAATGAGCAAAGAAATCGACACCACTGGATGGCTCGACACCCTGAGTGGAGAAGCAAAATGTTCGTTTTTCACACAAAGGATCGTGAGGAATGGAAAACAATGACTCAAACCCTGCTGAGCAATATCCTCAGCTTGAGGCCTGTCCCTCCATTTTAGATCCGGATTTCCCTCATCCCACCCAGATCTGGCCAGCCTGCACTTCTGTTCTTGTGCATTCTAGGCACCAGAAACACTAAGTCCTGGAACAGAGGTTATAACACGCTGAGAGGTTTTTATGCTAGCAGCAAATCCCACCTCCATTTGTCAGCTGAGTGCCTTGCTCATTTTCTCATGTGTCCCTTATTTTGGCTCTTTGCCCCATGTCCACTTTTGGGCACTGGTTGCAGTGTATGATCTGGAATCAGATGACCCCAGCATTTCTGTATGAACTGTGAAATCTGGCACTTGAGCAGACAGGTCAGTGTCTCGATTACAATGGTCATTCCAGCCTCTAGAGGTAACACCAAGTAAAGATCTGGGCTGTGCAAGGTCGGCATTGCCTATCATCTCTCATACAGTGGTGTGTAGTCTAAGCCTAAGCTTCATGAAACCACCAGCACAAGCTACTTGGTGGCTTATCAGGCACACATCTAACTGGTCAAGCATGCCAATCGTGTAACTTTTTAGTATCAGCGCTGACATATGTACCAGTGGCTGGCAACCACTGCAGTAAACAATACTGTCATAATGCAAGCCCCCTGCCTATCAGCCTGTGATGTTGTTTTAGTCTCATTAACATAATCTTGAGTCATTATTCTGACAAAAGACTAAGGAAAGCATCAGTATCTGAAGTGACACAGCTCATAAATCCTGGATATTTCTGTCTTCTGAGAGATCTGGATTCATCAACATTTGTGCTGTCGATACAAATGCAGGGGGAGACCCTTGGATCAACTGCAAGCGTGAATGAGAATAACCCACACAGCCCTGCCTACTCAGTCCGTGTTCTTGTCAGGTCTTGTATGTGAAGTGAGGGTTGAGCATGGTCAGTATATGGATTGGAGCCCTCCAAGGAATACCCAGGTACTGAGGAAATGGTGTGGATGGCTCCTGAGTCACTGGAACCACTGCTCCAGCATTGCGCTAGGGGAGCTGTGGCCTGGATAATTCAGGAGTGTGGTGCTTTTGAGTTACGGCTGACTGAATTTCTGCTTTCTGAAGATTTTTTTTTCTTTCTGCCTCATTGCTTTTCCTTTTACGCTCTTCCTGGCACTGTGAAACGAACTCTTGCGGTCAGAGAACAGTCAAGCTGAGATCGAGCGTATAAGTAGTTTGATTTGAACTTTAATCCTTAGCTCCTAAACTTCCACCGTGACTCTGAATTTCTAATTTCTTAAAGCAAAATTCAGTTTTGTTTGCATCGGGCTTGCTCATGCAAGGTAATGAGCACCTCCTGAAAGAAGCCAAATGTCCTCAAGTCCCATTAGAATCAGACACAGGCCTTCAATGAGGTCACTGGGAGCTGAGGGCGCTCAGTGGCAAGAAGGATCGAGTCTCTTAAGTTCACACAGTAGCACCTTCTCCCCTTATTCACTCATTCTGGCACTTCCTTTCACTCATATATATCAGTTCCTCCACTCAGTAGGGTTTGCAGGATACCGCATTCCATGCATGTCTTCACAGGAGAATCGAACAAGACCCCTAATCATTTTGAGGTCTATCCTGGCCCATCAGGTGGGTCTTAGCCCATTTCCTGGAGGAAAAGAATTCATATCGGAAAATGCACAAGCACTAGTGGTACTAGTTGGCACTCTTGTAAGGCACAGAGGTTAAGAGTTGAAGGTAGTGTCCCTGGTGACTAAACTAACCGCTCATCTCGTGAAGCCATCCCTCTAGCTCAGGATGGCCACACCAGCTTACGGGCCCTTTCTGCGTCTGCAGTACCTGCCTCTGTCTGTGCATTATCAATTGTGCTTATGATGTTAATCTTGTACCTTTGCCAGCATGAAAATCCAGTTTTTATTTTTGATTAAACTGTATGTTTTTAAGCACGTCCTTCCATCTTTATGGCAGTGTCCTTGAGTATTATTTTAAAAAGATTGTCTGAATAAGGGATTGACACTAGCATTATCCCACAGTTTGGGTTCACAAATGCTGTAGACTTAAACTGGAGTGTTATACAGCATGTGTTGTCATGACACTGGGGCCAGGCTCTCCTGCTGGGGATTACAAGAGGCAGCCAATTAGCCGATTAGGATTCAGAGAGGTTCAGACAAGTGCAGTATTGCCTATCCCATGCACTGAAAAATCGTGAGTCGAGCCTCAAAAAATCATCATGGCTTAAAAATCAGGAGATTTAAAAATATAATAAGATTGGTGGGGGGTTTCTTTGCCTTCTGGTTTTGGAACCTTTAGGGTGCGCTCAGGTCAAGTTTGCAGGCTTTTCTCCCCAACGGTAGCGGGTGAAACTCACTTCTTTTTTTTTAAATGGAAGCTGAGGGTCTCTCGTGGTCATGTGACTTCAGGCACCAGGGCATTAAGGGAAACACTAATTATCACAAGACTTGGGATCACAGTGGGAGAGTTGGCAACATTGTCTTGCTCTCTCCTCAGCTGCAATGCAGTTTTTCCCAGGTGGCTTCTCCACAGCACTGCCTTGTGCTGTGCTGCTTCTTCCTGGAGTGTGTGTCTCGTCTTTGGTCCCTCTTATCAATCCGTTTGGGTCAGTGCATTTTGTACCTCCAGCAAAAAAGGATTCTACCCTTTCCCCAGCCTCCGCCAACCTGCACCGTAGCTTCACTTTACCTTGCCCACTGCTCTCTCAAGATAGTGCCAGTGAAAATGACAAGTATTCACGCTGCCATGCAGGAATTCTGCCCCTGAACTACCCGCAGGTAGACTGAGTTGGATGGAGGATGTGACTCTCAGTGACTGACTTCCATGTTACTGCATTAAGCAAACCAGTCTCTGTGCTAAACTACTTTCTCAGTTTAGCACCAAAGTCTTTTTTGTCTCTCCCATGTTCTCCCAGCTCCTTTTAATTCTTCTTGGGAAGCAACTGGGACACAATCACGTTTTCTTCTGCTTCCTTCTTTATCTGTCACATCTCTGTAAAAGTCTCCTACAGCCCAGCTCATTCCCTTCTATCCTCACCCCGCTTTCCTCTCAGTTCATGTCAGCTCCTGGAAAACACTGGCACCCACAGCTGTACACACATTATGCGTGGTGTGCACCATTGACAAGGTTGTCAATTGGGGGCAGGGCTGCCCTGGGGTAGGGGGTTCAAAAGGTTCATGCAGGGTCACAGCGCCACTCACTGACATTTTAGTTTCTTAATTGCATGTTGTGTCGTGAACTGTAAGATTCAAAAGTGTTTGCTTAGATGCCATGCTAAATGAAAGTGAGAGTGGTTCAGTTGTAAATAACACGAAAAATTTTGGAGGGTGCCTGCTGAGCGTACCTCAGTTCCTTTTCCAGCTCACACAATTTCTAAGGGGTCAGCAACCCCTTACACCTGAGGTACTATTTTCTGCATACATCATACAGGCTTTTACATTTTTCACTACTGTAGTGGGAAAGCGAGACATGGGCTAGTGGCCTGAGCAGGGGACTGGGATTCAGGATATCTCCAATCCTAATCCCAGCACTGACAGATTCCTTTGTTTTAACCTCAGCATTGATTTCTTCGGTCTATAAAATGTCACAGGCATAGTGTCAGGATTAATCAGTAGAGCACTTTGAAAAGTATGATGTATTATCGGCTGTAGGGTCTTACGGGGTAGCTTAGCCTTTGTAATGCCATGGAATTCATGTGCTGGAGAAGATTCCATCTAATCTACTTTTATCCAGATTCTTCATAGCTGACTTACATGTAGAGGGTTATTCGTTTTATGAGATCTCTTCTATCAAGGTGTCTTGCCCCAGAATTACTGTATTTCAAAATGCTGCTTCTGCCGGGCAGTTTACTGCAGGCTACATCTACATTTGGGGTGAGGGGTGTGGCTCCGCTTTGCGAAGATATACTCATGCTGGCTCTCATCGAGCTGTGGTCGCACAGGTGAGCAGTGGTACAGGCTCCATTGAGTTCCGGAGGGTTTGTACTAGGTGCAACTAGCCCATGCCGCCTCTCGCGGCTGCTCATGCTCCTGCATGAGTTGGGTTCAGTTCTTTGCAGCACAAGGAAGCTTTGGTCTATTCGGTTAACTTCAGGCTGTTCCAACAGACCTTTAGTTGGATGGGAATGGAGAGGCCATCTTCTCATGGTTGTTTCTCCAAAGTGCTAGCCACAGAATCGTGGAGGCAGAAGAAAGAGATAATATGTGAGCAAAAGGGTTCCTGTCTCCTCTTGTTCTCTGAACTGGAACGTGATTGCAGAGTGTGTGGTTAACCACGACATGGGTTTTGCAGAAGAAACTGTGGGTTGGTTTCTGTAATGTGAAAATCCTAGAAGGAGGGGAAGAAGGGAATCAACTGTGTGGGAGGCAAGCACTGACCCCTGCTCCATTGATCATCTGTCTATAACCAGGAAAGAATAATACATATTCCAGCAGAGTAACCTTAATTACCAAGAGACGAAGTCAATCCTAACTGATGTTAGAGTTAAAAGATTGCCTTAAAGGCATAGAGGCTCTTTTTCTCCCTTTCCTGAAGTTGAGAGAGTTTGACACAGAGATACTTTAAGTTTACAAATCACATCACTTAACATCTGGCATTCTGACACAGAGGATTAATTATGATCTTAGCTTGTTATGTCTTGGGGTACTCAAGGGGCATATGATGTAACAGACGGTGGATCTGCAATGTTTCTCCTCTGGCTCACAGCCCTGGTTTCCCCAAAGGGTGCAAAAGCACACTGGCATCAGATTAGAAGTGACAGTAGAACAGACAAAGGGTTAAAAATGTTTAGGTATTGAATTAGGCATTCCTTTTGTCAACGGTGGAGCTGCTATAGATGGGGCTTCCTGTTCAGCACCTCCTGACAGAGCAGAAAAGATCAGTGGCTGCATGAAACGCATTTGGATTTCACTTGCACTTTTAATGTATCTGTTGTAATCAAGAGGCAAGGTAAATTCCAGGTTGTCTTTTCCCTGAGCTCCGGGAGCAAAGAATGTTGCGTGAGAGGCAGAATGAGAGCAGCTTAATAGCAGTAGCAGGCCATTCTGCCAGCAAGAGCTGTACTATCTGAAGTATTATTGTTTTACTTACTGTCTGTAACGCCTCTGAAGGACAAGGTTCCATGCAGTGAGATTAAAGAGACAATCCCATGCCCTTAGATTTTATATTTGAGACGGTCCAATTCCTCTATAGCCCTTTTCAAAAACACACGGGTGACACCTTGCTCCAAGCTGCATCCCAACCAAAACAAAATCCTCGCTCTCACTTCAATCCAATGGGGTCTTGCCGTTTTCTCCTAGAATCTGACTTGCAAAGACAGTGAAAGGCTGAGAAAACTACAAGTCCATTTTTGTTATTGTAGGTGGTTTTCCAGTCACATGGAGCATGGTTATAGTTTTCCATCCCCTTCTCCCCATCACTAGGGCACTTGATGAAACCCCCTGTGCTGCCGGCCACTCCTGATTCCAGCCTACAGAGTGGGCATGAGGGTCAGCCCGTATTTCACCACTTTCAAATGGCAGTACCACAGAGACTTGGCGATTGTATATTGCACTTGCAGTCAAGGCATTTTAGGTTGTGGCCCTGTCAGATGCCATAGGTTAAACCATGGTCAAGCCTAATCTGCCCTTGTAGAAGACACCACCAATGAAAACCCAGGAGACTGAGGAAGGTGATTCCGCACAGAGTACTCCTCCCAGTGCCCTGGCTTGATGTCTAACATCAGGCTTTTGAGAGGTATCAGTTCAACTGATATTATTTATTACTTACCTAGCATGCAACAGGGGGAAGGGCTCTTTTGTCAACGCACTGTCTTACCTTGGTCTAGAACCCTGCATAAAGGTGCTGAAGTTCTGCTAATTCACTGTGGTAGGTGCTGCTCATTAGTGGGTTTAGCCCTCTAGAGCGGTAGCTAGGACAGATGATGTCCTGGGGAGTAAGATCACTAGGGCCAGCCAAGCTCAAGGAGGAAGCTTATGCTGAGGTTTATATTGTGTCAGTTATCAGTAAAGCCAAAATCCAGAAAGGGGCTAAGTTTGGGTGCTGCCTCAGGCCCTGTGTGCTCTGTTGTGGCCGGGGATGGGTCTTAGTCTGTTCATATAAAATAGAGGTGTACAAAATGCCTACTGCCAAATTCATCCATGGTGTGATTACCTCGGGCCTCTGCTCTGAGGAGCAGAAAGTTGAGCCCGCATGCTGCAGTGTTCTCTCACCATTACCATTTGAAAACCCTGAGAACAAATTGAAGGAGTCAGAAAAACAAGTTGACGTAGCCGAAAAAGGGTTTCCTATCTCTTCCTGTTGCTAATTTGTTAGAAACAAAATCATCCTTGCCTCACTGCTTTGGATACAATGTGACTGGGCTTTAGGTGGAATGAGACATCAAAATGCCACTGATGTTCCACAAAATATACTGAGCAAAAGAACATTTCCACATAAATGCTTTCAGCTTCTCTCTCTCCTCCCCTCTCGCCCCATGCTTCATGAAACTGGCAAGAGTGAATCAAGTGTCTCTTTCAAAACTCACTAGACAGGCACGACTGAATAATTTGGCAGGAATCTGGCGACCTCCCAACACAGCTGTCCTTGTGAGAGAAGGGATTACATAAACTTGTGTCTCATGGATTTGGGTTCCTCTCTCTTCACATATCAGCCACTGAGGATACACGTAACAAACACTTCCCCTCTTCATAGAGATTCTCTGGCAGTAGCTGAGTGCTTTAAGCTGTGTCCAGGGAGTTCATGCTACATTTTATTGCTTCTAATATGATCCAGCTCTCCCTGATGCATTCTAAGGCCCTGAGTTCCAATACACTCGTTGTGGTTCTGTCTAAACTGAGATAGCCCAAAGACAGTGTACCAGCAAAGTGCACAGTCACTGACGTCGTTGTGTCCTCTTATTTCTTTGACTTGATATGTGAGCGAAGCTGGTACCTGACCTAGAGCTAAGAGGAGAAATGGGATGTTTCACCCAAAAAAGGTTTGGGAGTCATAAGAGCTACAACAAAATCAGTGCCTGAAGAACCATCTCAGGAATGATAATTACACTGATCTGAGTCCATGACTTGCCAGCTTGGGCCACATTAACCCTTGGTGTAACTCCATTGACTTCAGTAAAGTTACAGAAGGGGATGAATTTGGCCCCTCCAGTGTTGGACCAGGGCCAGGTTAAATCCTGCTGGACTAATTTCTAAGTCTGATGTTACACTGTCCAGATTCTGTGCTAGAAACAAATGTTAGCGGCTCGTGAGCTATCCGGTATTAAAACGCTCTGTATGGGCCTGCAATGCCCCTAACTTGATAGAAAACAAAACTGTTTCAAAATAGATATTTATACAGCAGCTTTCATTCAAAATGAGCCCAAAGCAGTTTACCAGCACACAGCACCACTGAAATGCAGCCAGCTCTGGAGCAGATAGTAGCATAAGCACACAATACACTGCACAGTGGAGGAATGGGAAATTTTGGTCTGTCTCTCCATCTAAGTTCTTATATGATACCCATCACCATGATACCTGAGCATATTCCAACAGGAGAAATTATACTCTATATACATTGTATGTATAATTAATCATGTCCCTTCCCTCCAATCAGCAGGAACTAGATTTATTTTTTGACATCTTTAGGCCAAACATTTTCAAAAGGGTTCATTAATTTTTAGGTAACCAGTCTGATAGAACAAAAGTTCACTGTTCTGACATATCAGCTCCCAAATCTCCAGTGTAAGGCAGAGTTAACCGTGGGTGCTCACCACCTCTGAAAAGCATGCCCAAGGCATCTCAAGTTAAATGAGCAAGATGCTTTTGAAAATGTTGTCCTTATATCCCTGCAAAGCAAACCAGATCTCATTCTTTTAGAGGGTCACACTCAGGTAGTTTAGGTCTCAAACTTCGGTAATGGGGATTTTTTTTTTTAACTTACAAAACTGAATAATACTGAAAAAAAATAAAATACCGTAAGACCTATTATAAAACAGTGTAGTGTGCCACACCCCCATTTCTTACAGCAGACTGTGAGAGTGGGGAGAAGGAAGGGCAGAAAAAGGGGCAGCAAGATGGGAAAATGAGGACAGAGTTGAGGAATAAGTTGAAAAAAATGATTTCCCCCATCCACCTGGTTTGACCACTGTCCAAAACAACTAGAAATCACCAGAGATGGGCCTGAACCACAATGGTGGTTTGGTTCCAAAACCCAGATCTGCTTTTCCCCAAAGTTTGCATTTATATCTGTGGTTTGTTATAGGCCTATGGTATAATCATGTGCTAATTTGAGAATGCTGCCTGACATCTGAAGATGACTGAGCTTTCAGTTATGTAACGTTTTCCCTTTCAAGTGTCTCCTTAAAACGCAGCTCTCCCATGATGCCTACCAAACACTCGACAGTGGCCAGGCAAATGATGTGCTATGATTGCTGCTTTTTACACTAATCATACTCATCTCACTTGTGCCTCATGTTTCGTTCCGTCTGCTTGTTGTATCCACCTGTGTCTTATATTTAGATGATTAGCTCTTCAGGGTAAGCATTGTCTTTTCATTATATGTTTGCACAGTGCCTCACACAATGGGGCCTGCATCGCTGATTAGCTTGTAGGTCCTACAAATAATTAATACTAATAATAAAGAGTTCCGAGCAGAAAGTTCACCATTCATAATTGCAGCAAAAGAACAGCGTGACATTTTGCAGATGGTTTGTGCTGAGCAGGGAATGTGGGGAGCAGGTGAAAGATTCCCCAGATCCCTTGAACATTTCTTGAAAGAAAAATTAAAACGGCTGAGCTAGCGTTTGCATCTCTCTTTCAATTCTCCCTTTCTCCCAAACTTGCTAAGCAGTTCTTCAGATGCCCTTGGAGTGCAGATCAAAGCATCACATTGTATCATGTGGAAGATGAGTGATTGGAGCTCTTGGGTGACTTCTTTGAACAGGAAACGGGGAAAATAACCACCAATGAAAAAACAATATCCGCAGATAAGAGTCAGTTCAAAGATTCTGAGTGGGTATTGAAAAATGTTTGCATTCCACATCACCTAGCACACGTGCATACCAGAACTCCCAGCACCCATTCAGGATAGTGCACGCTCACACACCAACACTAACTCCCACACACAGCTTTTCTTACTGACATTTCAGAGTGGAAATAAACAACCACCACTTCTGGAATGCTTTACTCACAGTACCCGCTGTATCACAGTTTTACTTCCAGCACCACTGAGCCCATATTTTCTTACTCGTTTGCTGAAGGGGTGGCAGAGGAAATAAATTGTCCTTAAAAGTGTTTTCTTCCAGCCAGACTTTTAAAGTTCAATGTTAATCATAGAATCATAGAATGTCAGGGTTGGAAGGGATCTCAGGAGGTCATCTAGTCCAACCCCCTGCTCAAAGCAGGACCGATCCCCAATTCAATCATCCCAGCCAGGGCTTTGTGAAGCCTAACCTTAAACACTTCTAAGGAAGGAGATTCCATCTTAAACAGATTACTGCAACAGAATTTCAGTTAAACAGTCAAATGTCTGATTCTGGCAGCAGATTTCTAGTTAGGTAGCATGCCCTTCCCCATCCCATTTGTGCCATCTCCCTGGTACATGCCATCATAAGAACATGTGGAAGAATTTGGGAAACTAGGCCAATGTAGTCTGTGGTAGCATGACATCTACCATCACTGCTTTCCTTTTGCAGCCTAGGAAACTGCCTGTGTGTGACCATTTGATCTTCACATTCTAAAACCATTAAGATCATATGCTGAAATATGGTTATAATATTTTGCAGTTCTAAAAATTTCAAAGTGCCTTTTACAGATTAATTAGTTGCAACTCACAACATCCCTGTGAGGTAGGCAAATATCCCCCTTTTAAAGATGGGGAAACTGAGGCACGGAGGCATTGTGATTCACCCAAAGTCATACAGCAAGTTATTGTCAGATCAGGATTTGAACTTAAGCATCCTGACTCCAATCTTTGTGCTTTAAGCACTGCACAATCCTTCCTCTCCTATTAACCTTTTACACATTAGAATACATGAGAGTTTGGGAACCAAAAGATGTATCATCAGCAGAATGACCAATATCCTACATGTGCAACAACATATATCTAATATATATTATGCAAATAGTATCTTTTATATCGTGAGCTTATAGGAGAGATATACTGACTCATATTAATTAATGTGAATGTGACCCTTTCCATCTGTGCATTAGGATGCTTCCCTGATTCTCAGGTTCAGTCTGCACTGGTCCCCGTTGCAAAGAGAGTAAGAGCAGCTAAGAGGCTGCTCTGACTTATGACAGTGGAGGATAGATGAAGCAGAGCTCTACCATACTGCCCCCTCCCACAATCCTGACAAGCCCTCTCCAGCACTCAATATGACTCTTATATTGGTGGGGTGGCAGCTGACACAGCAGCCATATGCTCGCAAGTTCTCTTGCTCCATGGGATGTCCTGCTGGCCATTTGTACAGAGATTTCAACTGAGAACCTGGCCCTCTATGTGAATGAAACACATAATGCTCTTTCCACCTGAGCTCATAGCCTTCTGCAGGACAAAACAGGTACAAGTCTATCAACTGAACAGCAGATGCTGGAGGGCTGTAGGATTAAATATTTAGGACCTAATTTGAAAGGTGCCTGCTTCTGCCATTCTGATATGCTTCCCCTTAGAACTGCAATAGTCCTACCTGTTCTTATCAAATAAACACCCTCCCTCTCCTCCTTCATATGCCTCCTTTATACCCCCCCCCCTTCAAGCTGTCCCTTTTCCACATCATCCAAACACCTGTTTCCTTTTGTCTTCTGTGTGGTTATCTGATTTAGATTGTGAGCTTGTATCTAGGAAGGAGGGTCTTTTGGTTAGACACAGGGTAGGGACTCAGGAGGATCTTGATTCAATTCCAGCACTGCCATGGACTCCCAGTCTGAATTTGAGCAAGTCACATAATTTCTCCCTGCCTCAATTTAGTATCTGTAAAATGGAAGTATTAATAGTCCCTTTCTCTCGGACTTCGTGCCTCTTGTCTGTTTACATTAGAAGCTCCTCAGAACAGGGATTGTGCCTTACTGAGTATGTACGATTTGTCGCACGTTTAGGATCCCAAGTTTCGCTGAGGCCTTTTGGATCTACTATAATCCAAATATTAGAAGGGTCTTCTGGTCACTTCATAGATGGCTGCATTGCAGTAATGAGAGAAGCAATTCCTGCATACAGTTCATTAAAGGAGCTGGGAACTTTTGGAATAAAATATACACTCCATAGACATATATTAGGTTTCAGATATTTAATTATATATATATATTCACATACCAAATATGTGTGTGTGTGTGTAACTAGATATGGATACCGTAGTTAGATTTTGCTGATGGGGAGGTTGTTATTTATGGTAGGTTGATTATAGGGTCCCATTATATTTTGAGAGCAGTGGTTGACTTTCTGGGAGTATGGGCAGGTTTTGTTATAGATAGTTATCCTTTAGTTTATATGTTTTTATTGTATGTGCAAGCTCATAGAGCCCTGGTCAGGTGATTTAAAATTCAGTTGAAGAATCAATAATATCCATCTATTGAGATACATGAATTTGGGACTGGGATTATGATGGCAAAGAATGGCTAACCAGTTAGAAAATATAATCTAGTACCAGTTCCCATGACTTCCTGCAGGGACTGAAGTTTCTGGGAAATCAATGGTCTTGCCAAGACTATTCCAGCCCTAAACACTTTTTGTTTTCTGTGGATTTGTACAGACCTCCTATTGCGCTTAACCCTGTGAAAATTCAAGAACCCCTGAAAAGAAGTTGGATTCGAATATACAGCTAAAAAGTGGAGAATGTTGCTTCTTCCTGTTTCCTGTAGTAGCAAAAAAGGAATTTGTTGAATGCCTGGAGCAGTTGGCCTGGGTTCTAAGATGTACTATGGTTGAACTCTGTAGCCATTATGTACCACTTTGAATTATTTAGTTTTTTGTCAATTTCAATATGTTTCTGTTGTATTCTTGGGATTGCCTAGCATCCTTCAGATGGCTGAAAATTCCTGTTAAGCTTAAGGCTAAAGACTCTAGGGAGCCTGGTGTAAAAAGAAAAGGTGAATTGGCTTCCTTAAAACAAAGTTTTTGTAATGTGCAGTTCTTTTCTCTAAAGTCAGCTTTGTAAAAGTGGCAGGGGCTTCATGCTGCTCATTTTACAGTGATTTCCACATCAGTTTAATGTACAAGAACAGAAAAAAGGTGTTTCTTCTAACTTCCCTCTATGCAAATTCAGTCTGGGATCTGATGTTCAAGCTGGGTTCTTTCTTGCTAGTGCATCTTCACCAGGAATAAATATGTTCTGGGCTGCATGTTGCCCCCCAGTGACACAAGTGCAATTTCATTGCTTTCATATCCTTCCCTCAGTGACAGAAAGCAATCTGTCATATTGTTCATCTTCATATTGTTCCCTCAGTGGCACCTGTGAAACTATGGATATGTCCACACTGCAATTAAAAACCTGGGCTGGCTCATGACAGCTAATTTGGGCTTACGGAGCTCAGGCTTGCGGGACTGAGGCTTGCGGGGCTGTTTAATTGTGGTGTACACGTTGGGGCTTGCGCTGGAGCCTGGGCTCTAGGACCCTGCGAGCTGGGAGGGGCAATCTGTGCAACACAGTTAAACCAACCTAACACCTGGTATAGACGGTGTTAAGTCAATGGGAGAATTCTCCCATCGATGTAGCTACTGCGTCTCGGGGAGGCGGTGTACGTATGCCAATGAGAGAAGCCCTCCTGTCAGCGTAGGTAACATCTTCACTGAAGTGCTACAGCGGCACAGCTGCGCTCCTACAACATTTTAAGGGTAGACCTGCCCTAAGTGTTTTGACCAGGGTAATTTTCTTAAATGACAGGGTTGTTTCTAACTATTCTATTGGGAAATTATATCACAATTTAGTACATCCTATTGTTAGAAAGTTTTCCATTATGTATTCAGTCTGAAATTTCCTTTCTTTTCTTTCCATACTTTGCTAGAATAAGATAGTTGCAAAGCATATTGTTTAATGGATTGTTTCATTGGGAGTTTTAGGGGAAATATTAAGACTAAGAGCTTCTAGACATTCTCCTCTCTCACCATCATTAATACCATTAAGCAGATTCATAAAACAGCTCTTTTGAGATCTTATGCCAAGTTCATTTGTTTTCTTTATTTCAAGAAGTTTTATAAGAGATATCCTAAGGACATTCACCATTTAATTTTGTTCAATTACACAAATATTGTGCTGTGATTTTATTTGTATGGTTAGATTATTCCTCCGATATGTTGTTTATCTTTATTGCATTTTAAAAATAGTTGAAAAATAAAATAGGAAAGAAAATGGCTTGCTGTTTAAATGATCAAGATAAATTAACTTTGTACAACCGTGTATTGGTTTATGAGCCCTGTGGAAGAACCTAGCCTTAATTGTGCCTTGTTAAAATTGGCTATTTAAATATTAAAGCCTTATAACTGGTTCTCCATATAGAATCATGTTCCTATTTGATTAATCTCCTATTTTCTGATGACCTGGCTTTTTTATGCTCTTGTCATATAAATAGTTTATACAGCGGGCCTGATTCTCCGCTCAGTATGTGAGTGTGAATCAGGGAAAGCTGCGCTGCAGACAATGCAAATGTTACTGTTGTAAAACTGATGTAAGCAAAAGGAGAATCAGGCTCCTTGGTATTTATTTTATATCCTCTTTTTGGAGGGAAGGAGGGAGAGAAAAATGTCTGAGCGCTGTTTTTCACATACAACTCCTCAAACCTGCATTTTCACATCTATGTCTGATAAACCAACATGGCATCTCTCAGCATACTTATTTAGTGGCACCTTCCCCCAGCTTTTTCAGGCATCTGCAGTGAGCACAGTTTATGCTTCAGTTCAAGGAATCAGGACAGCTGATGCAGAGCACGGTGGCAAAAACAGCAGCAGCAATGGGGCCCTGGGTGTGCTAGACATGTCAAGAGGCTCAATGGATTGTGTGCATTTTTAGCTGAGCCATTAAGCAGGAATAACAAATAATGATTTTTCCTCTTCCTCTCCAAAGTGGTAAAGGTGGGAGAAAGGGCCATTAAAACAAAGGGAGAGAGGAAAACCAAGGGGTGATCATACATAATACTGAAAGGTATAAATATCATGGAGGGAGAACAATGTTAAAGTATTCCAAGGTATAATGGGATGGAACTGAGCTTAGGGTAATTACAGGCTGAATGTTCCCAGTAATGAAGTCTGTAAGAGTGGGAAAAAGTGGTGGGAACCCCCCTTTTTTGTGATATTTAGAACTAGCTTGGACAAAGCACAAGTCTACTAGCTAATGTGCAAAATGACCTATTAGGTCTACTCTTTTCTATCTCCAGTTTTTATGTTTCTGTGAACCACTTTAGGACCATAGGAAGCAGACCAGATTAGTGGTCCCTCTTCTCAAGTTTCCTGTCATCTGCACAACAGTGCCAAGTACCAGATGCTTCAGAAGAAGGTGTAAAATCCATGTAATTGTCAATCATGGAATAAATTACTTGCTGGGGGAAGTTTCTTCCTGATCACAAGCAGCTGATAGTGGCTATTTTATGCCCCAAAGCCTGAGGGTTATATCAAGTGTACATTTTTATCGTAGCTAGCCTTTATCTATTCTATTAATTTAGCCAAAAATTTAAGTATTTACAGCAAATAAAGTTCTAAGAATTAGATCATATTTTGCAAATTAACCCTTTCATTTCTGTGCTGAAAGAAAACTACAGTGTTTCAAATGGTTAAGACTACACTTGGAAAGATTAGATTTTTATTGGTCAGTAAAGGTTAATTTCACCATACACACACAAATCAATGAAAAAATATTTCCATCAATGATCATCAAAATTTACAGATAGAGTAAGAAAAATGCTGCTTGAGAACTTATTAGAGTTTGATTTAAGGATAGTAACTTTACATATATATATTTTACATATGATGTTGGCAATTGGTGTTTTAATGCTTATAAAGCTTTAATTTTTTGAATCTCAGCATCTAATGTCATTACATAATTACTGTCTGCCTCCCCACATTGTCTGAGATCCTCATAATTTCCAGTAACCTCAGTGATTTAAACTGAAAAAATCTTCAGAAATGTGTAAACATAAACATCAATATAATCTCTCAAATTTATGAAAAATAAATATTGAATTCTGCCAAGCCTCATTAAGATTCAATATATACTTCCTGGCATAGGCTTCAGTCCACCTAGAATTAAATGCATCTCTTCTTTTTCATGTAGGACCTGATACGAAGAGATATACTGTATTACAAAGGTCGCATTGACATGGATAAATATGAAGTGGTGGATATAGAAGACGGGAGAGATGATGACTTCAACGTCAGCATGAAGAATGCCTTCAAACTTCATAACAAGGAAACCGAGGAAATTCACTTATTCTTTGCCAAGAAGCTGGAGGAGAAACTGCGATGGCTCAGAGCTTTCAGAGAAGAAAGAAAGATGGTTCAAGAAGATGAAAAGATAGGTAAGGGATCGAAAATCAGTGGGAGGGTGGTTGCTAGGTTTTGCCCCCTGTGGGGGAGAAGGCCAAATTACTGTGCTTTAGAATTATAGTTTAACTTCATTATAACATCCCTGGCTTATCTCACAGTTGCTGTGAAGATTTGCTCATTTAGGAGCAAATGCTGCCCTTGGCTTCAAGCTTCAGCAGAAGAAAACTCCACAAAGGTGATGCAGGAGAGAGAAATCTACAGTCCCCCAGCCACTGAGAGGCAGCAAAGCCTCACGGCTGCAGTAGTTTCTGCCCTACCTATGCACTACCACTGTAGGGAGAAAGGCAGACAGACTCACTGCTCTACCAGCCTTGCCCTTCTCTCTGTATTACCACAAAAGGTTATTGTAACCAAGATTGGCATCTGGCTTATTGTCTTTTGCTCATTCATAAAGTACTGTGTTCATTTATGGCACTGTATAAATAATGCTAAAAATAATAATGTTTATAAGGTTGCTTTTTAGGCAGCCTCCTCCCAACTGATGTTACAGTGAGGCTTTACTTTAAAAGAAGATTTGTTTTTTATTAAAATGTCTCTCTGTATGGGTAGCCCCACCAGGCAATGCTTTGCCATCTATGGGTTATTAGTTTCATAAATGGTGCATGAAGAAATACTCAGAAAAAGAGGGTTGGAAAACGATTTTCTGAATTCTTTGCCATATTCCCTTTTTCCAGGCTTTGAAATTTCTGAAAATCAAAAGCGGCAAGCGGCAATGACAGTAAGGAAAGTCAGTAAGCAAAAAGGTAATTGGCAGCATGTCTCTCGTTAGGTGAAGCCAGGGTGGGGTGGGGCTTTATGCTGGACTGCAATCCACGTTCCCTTTGATTTTTCACCAGTCTCTTTTTTTATCTCGTTTGTGTGTTTCATATAATTTGTTGATGTATCCATGGGCCAAATTCATTTCTGGTGTAACTCTGTTGAAGCCAGTGGAATTACAGCAGAGGTGATTTTGATCTCCTCTGTCCAGTCTAGTATCCAAAAGCAATCCTGTGGGCAGGAATTTATCTCAAACCATAGACAGTATGTAGATTCATCTCACCTCGGACTGAAACTAAAGCCGGTGAGAAGATACAAAGAGGCTTTGCTAATTCCCAGAGTCTCCCATTGGAAAAGAAAGGGAGATGGCTAAAACCCAGGATGTGTTGAGGTCCCACCACTCTACTTCTTTTTGAAATGAGAGGCTCATGGAACTTGCATATAACCTTTTAAGGATAGCACAGTTGCATCAGCACTAGCAAACATAGCATCCTAGTAAAGACACTATATATCAAATAGTCCTAGAAGATCATATTCATCCCCCTGCCTGGGAAGAGTACAGTCAACCAATAAGAGTCATGTCATATATTAGACTGAGAAGTCACTGGCCAGAGTTAATGATCAGTTCTGATAATTCTTGCAGCTGCAGGTTTTGTAATGATCAATGTTGGGGAGAGTTAGAGAGGAGTCATAGTAACAATGTTTGAAGTCATGGAGTCTTCAGAAAAAATATGAGAAGTCATGAACATGCCATCTAGTTACCAAAATATCATGGCACGTTCAGGTCTCCAAATGGTTAAATGTTTTGGGAACAACTCAGGACTTCTTGGGTACCTGCAGTCACCAGCTGCCGCCTCCCTGTTCTATAGCTTTTACAGCCCTATGCTTGACTTTTCAAACAAACAATGTCTTAAACCTTTAACGAGTTCCTAGCTCTCTTCCTCACCTGGTTGTTCCATACTGTCCTGATGGTTCATTAGTGCTTTGTTAGGCCCAGTGTGAATCCATTGGTCTCCTGTGTCCCTGCACTGTTGTTGTTGATCTACCGCCATCTACTAGCCTCTAGTGTTATCCTCTGAGTTGTTCTCTAAAAACTCTCATGGCCAGATTTTCAAAACTGGAAATGTGCAAAAAATGCATTTGGGTGCCAAATGTACGTACCGCATCACTGCAACTGTGCACAGGAACTGCACATTCAATAGACCAGTTTTTCATGTAACTGGCCACTTGTATGGGCACAATTCTGAAAATTTTCCCCTTCACTATCCTCTTGCGCACTGACTCCCGGAGCATGCAAACAATTCACTGAAATCACGCTCGCTGGAAAATCGCAGGATCTGTGACTCAAATGACAGCCCCGGCAAATCAAGTTCTCATTAGTGCTAATGAAACTGACTCAGCTCAAGTGTGCCTGAGAGTGCATATGAATATTTCCAATTGAACTGCTGTAGTTCCATCCTGACAAACTCAGCGTACTTAACTATATTTAGTTTTTACACAGCAATTGCTCTCTTATTCTCTCTCTTTCTTTCTCTGTGGGGAAAAAACAAAAGGGGAGGGGAATTTTAATAGCCCAGGCTCCTTAGGCTATACAATTAATTAGCTTCCCTCTTCCTAGAACATCAGTCAGCACCTCCCTTATCCAGAATGACCCTGTGCTCTAATATTGGGAATTCTTTTTATGATATGACGTCCTTGAGTCTGACAGAAACTCATTCTGACTCACACATCAAGTGGAACGATGTCAGATTGTTTTACCTAAGACATTTATTCTGAAATAATAACAAAACCCTTTACATAGCATCATTATATTAGCAACTCTGCCTCTTCCATAATGTCTTGTGCTTCAGTGAGAATAGCCCAGCCCCAAGTTAATTAAATTAAGTACTGATAAAGTAAATTTTGTAAAGCCAGAGCCTTGCTAAATACCATCAAAACCAGTTGATTTTATTACCCCATAGAGTGTGGTTTGGCTTATCGAATAATAGGTGTGTAGAACTGGAAGGAACTTCAAAAGGTCATCTAGTCCAGTGCCCTGCACTCAAGGCAAGACTATGTAATAACTAAACCATTCCTGACAGGTGTTTAACTTTTTCTTTAAAACATCCAATGATGGAGATTCTACAACTTCCCTAGGCAATTTGGTCCAGTGCTTAACTACCCTGACAGTTAGGAAGTTTTTCCTAATGTCCAGCGTGAACTGCCCTTGTTTCAATTTAAGCCCGTAGCTTCTTGTCTTATCCACAGAGGTTAAAGAGAACAACTTTTCTTCCTTGTAACAACCTTTTATGTACTTGAAAACTGTTCATGTCCCTGTCCCCGCCCCAGTCTTCTCTTCTCCAGACTAAACAAGTCCAGTTTTTTCAATCTTCTATCATAGGTCATGTTTTCTAGACCTTTGATCATTTTTGTTGCTCTGCTCTGGACTTTCTCCAATTTGTCTACATCTTCCCTGAAATGTGGTTCTCAGAACTGGACACAATACCCAGTTGAGGCGTTATCAGCTCAGAGTAAAGTAGAAGAATTACTTCTCATGTCTTGCTTCCATCCCAGAATGATGTTTACTTTTTTTGCAACAGTGTTGTTATACTTTTGATTCATAATTAGCTTGTGATTCCACTATAACCCTGAGATCCCTTTCTGCAGTACTTCTTCCTAGACAGTCATTTCCCATTTTGTATGTGTGCAATTTATTGTTCCTAAGTGGAGAACTTGGCATTTGTCCTTAATGAATTTCATCCTATTTACTTCAGACCATTTTCTCCAGTTTGTCCAGATCATTTTGAATTTTAATACTGTCCTCCAGAGCACTTGCAACCCTTCCCAGCTTGGTATTGTCCGCAAACTTTATAAGTGTACTCTCTATGCCATTAGCCCTGATGAAGATATTGAACAGAACTGGACCCAGGACTGATCCCTTTGGGACTCCACTTGATATGTCCTTTCATCTTGACTCTGAACCACCGATAACTACTCTCTGGAAACGGTTTTCCAACCAGCTAGTTGTATTTCCCTAGTTTCTTTATGAGAAGGTCATGCGAGACAGTACGAAAAGCATTACTAAAGTCAAGATATACCACATCTACCACTTCCCCCCTCCCCACCACAAGGCTTGTTACCCTGTCAAAGAAAGCTATTAGGTTAATTTGACATGATTTGTTCTTGACAAATCCATACTGACTCTTATTTATCACCTTATCTTCCAGGTGTTTGCAAATCGCTTTTGCATAATACCCCAGAGGTTGGCCCTTGTGTGAGTAGTCCTATTGAGCAGCTGGCTTAAGTGGGAATACTTAGCAAGCATTACTCAGCATGAGGAAGGGTAGCAGAACTGGGCTCCAAGTTATTTGCAGTTTCAGGGTGCTTTTGTTGACTTATCTTGTAATAATTTCATACGTATTTGAAATGTATCCCCAACAAGGCTTTACCAAAGGCATTGATAAATACTTGGAGACTGTGTATTGCTAGTACCTAGTTGTAGTTACCTGTGCTAAGAGAAGGGTAACCAGTTCTCATGCTTCACGATGACTGCAGCCAGGGATCAGGTAGGCCTGCTGCCTTTTCTATGTACACACTGCGGAACTAGACATATGCATTGCAGAAAGGTTTGGGTTGCCTCTGATACATCAGTTGGGCCTCAGAGCACTTAAGCATGTGCTTAACTTTAAGAATATAAATAGTCCAATTGACATCAATGCTACGTATATGTTCAAAGTAAGCACATGCGTCAACACTTTGCCTGATCAGGCTTAGTAGCCACTGCAGGCCTTGATGGCCCAACCAGCTGATCTGATATGTTAAGATGTCTGTGCCCAGGTTTTAGGTCACTGGATGTGTTTTGTAGCCTTATTTTTACCATCTGCTATGTTATATCAGTTGACCTCTTCTGTGGGAAACAGCAATAATTTCCCTATGACACAATGCATAAGGAAAGGATTGAAGCAGTTAAGGAGATGAAATGGGAAGGGCAATCAAGTGTGTTGGAGACGAACTAGAAAGTTTTCAGTAGTTTTAACAGCAGCGTATTTCATGAACTGTCATACAGTGTTTCCCTGAAGTATTACTCTGGAGTCAGCCCGCATATTTATTAAGAGGAAACATTTAAAGGACCACTAGCTGCAATACACTGGAGAGAGAAAGTGTGGAAGATGAGACTGACAAGGAAGAAACATCCAAACTCTGTCAGATAAACTTGATGAAACTTTAATCAGATGATTAAGAGACAACATAAACCTTTGCATTTGGGGTTTGTTTTGTTTTTTTTAAACCAGTGTCCTAAATGAATCATCCCATTTGGAACCAGCTTGCTGTTAACACATACATGCACACACAGACATACACACGTATGCACCTACGGGCATATATACACACGCACAACCAAGATTCCTTCAGAATTGGTTTGATGTTGAGCAAGCGAGTAAACTTCAGATTTCGGCAACATACTGGGATTTGCACTACTTATTGGATTGGGGGGAAATGTAATAATATCAGAGCATGTGCCTTAAGACAGCATTAAACCAATTCTCCACCTTCTTTAAGTCCATTAGACATAAAGTGGATAAGTAGCATTGGCTTGTGCTCCTTCCCAGCAGACACAGTTGTGGGATATTTTTTACAGACAGTGATTCAGATCCTTCTTCCAGTAAGAGCCATCCAGCTCCATGCAACTTCAGTGGGTGTAACTGAGAGTAGAATTTAGTCTAGTATATCCTAGAATAATTAAAATGGGAGATAGAAATTCTGGTTTGGCTTGATTTTTAAAAAGAGCCTGTCACAGTTACTAGGCTATCTGCACCGCTGTCCCTTCTTGGGGATTTTGAGTGCAGCCCCAGCAGTTGTCAAGTCATGGACCCCCACCTCTCCTGGGGTGGAACTCTGCAGTTCGCCACTCTCAGACTAGCACCTGGATTTACAGTCCCCTAGGTGCCAGCCATGACTAACTCAGCAGGTCCAGTGGGGGCCAGATCCTGCAGAGGTTTCTCTTTGGGAGCCTTTGACAGCATACCTTTGCAGTGAAACTGTGTCTCCAAAACAAGGCATGATTTATTTTGCCCAAAAAGTACACAGTGCAGAGAGGTGGATTTAAAATAACAAAGACTTGCATAGATATTGCCTGGCCTAAACTTAACCTTGCCATCCATAACTCGGGAGGGTCTGGCTTATTTCCCATCTCTGATTTGGGAGAAACAGCCTATGCTGTTTGAAGCCTGGTCCCTCTCTCTGAGTGTCTCAGACTTCTCCCTGAAACATCCTGGCCAGTTTCTCTAACCACTTCCCCTCCCTTTCTGCCAGGTTTAGGTTTCCTTAACAATCAAGCCTATTAGGTCATGTCATGCATCCCTTATTGCCAATGCAGGATTGCTCAGCACACTGTATTTCCCATTGATTTGTCCATTCCAGTTTTAAGTGACTCTAACAACAGGGACTTCAAAGCTCCCTTAGTGTATCTAACCATCGGGATTGTTTGCCAGTACCCCGGTAACGATTCCTCTCCATCTTCAGTGTTTACAGCCTTCAAAAACTGGTAGACACTTATCAAATCCCCCGTTTAGTCTTCTTCTATCCCCATGTATGGTAGCAGGTAACATATTCACTTCTAATTCACACAGTGCTTTTTGGCATACATTCCTAGATGCTTTCAAAATCCCCAGCCAAGATTTTCAGATGGGACTAGTGATTCTGGGGTGCCTCAATTTTTGGCTGTTCAACTTGGGGCTCATTAAAGAGGTCTGATTTTCAAAGGCACAGCACTTTCTACAAATTAGATCCCGTTAAGGTGTCTCAAGTTGGCCATTCAAAAGTTAAGGCTCCCCAAATCATTAGTCAAGAATATTAGCTTTTCCTGGACATAAGAACATAGGATTCATTATGCTATATAAGACCACTAGTCTGTCTAGTCAGGTAACTTGACTCTATCAGTGGTCTTAACCTAACGATTCATAAAAAGGAATGATATCCCCTTGTTTTTGTTATTTATCTAATAGTGCAAGCCTATGTGGGATGGGATCTCCCTTCTGAACCCCACGAGCGATCAATAAATGCTATGAAGAATGAAATTTGCTTTTTTCTCTTAATTTTGGACTAACTTATTCTTTATTATTGCTGTTTTCATGAGTAGCATAACAGTGGGCTAAGGAGCTGCATCTTCCAATGTGCATGCTTCAGTTCTCTTAGCAGACCATGGTGAGGCCTCCAAAAGCCGCCCTTGACATGCTGAGATGTTTCCAGTATTCCCTGTTTCCCTCCATACCCTAGTTGCTGAATTCTCCCACTACCACTAAGTGGCCTCATCCCTCCCCTAGCAGTCTGTAAAAATCCACCGAGAGCTAAATTCACAGCTGGTATAAATTGGCATAGCTCCACCAGCTAAGGCTTTGGCTCCAGAATGCATTCTCTCCCTAGCTGCCAAGTCTTTCTGCTACCCTCATTCGCATTAAGTGACTTGACCTGATGCCCAGCTAACCTCAACTCACAAATATACTGACCCAAATTCCTCCCAAGGGTCATACCATCCTAATTTCTTCTGACATCTCAAACCTCTGCAGCTCAGTTGTCAAACATTCCCAGTTTCCAAGTGTCTTCTACCTGGAAATCATATGACATCTTAAGGGTTAACCGGCCCATTCGTTAAACTCTTTTTAAAAAGGGAGGGGAGGCACACTTGTATTTTCAGATATAATCAAGGTAATTTCCCTTTGTTCACCAAGCTTTCCACACTGCAGATGAAAGAATGTCATTACTGGATGAAAACCATGTTATCAATACTACTTCCCTGCAAATACGTAAAATACATGGTGCAAATCCCATTGCTCAAAAATTATATGGGCCGTAAACCAATGTTCCCTCTAATTTTTGACAGGCCGTGTGCACAAAAAATTTCTTCTGTGCAAATTTTTGAAGCAGAGTTCAAATTTGTGTGCCATGAGTCAAATGCGCCCAAGCGAGTAAAATGCTTATACATTTAAAACGTATTAATTAGCAATTTGTGATAATAATAGTTTTACACCATATTATTTTATAAATGTCATTTTTAAATACTTAGACAAAGGAAATTTAACCTCCTTTCCCCTTCCCCCCATTGCCAGCTAATAGAATCTGGCTGTGTTGATAGATGGCGGGCAAACAATGTCAAAAGTCGCCAGTAAATGATATTTCGGCCTGGCTCCGATGTAGTATTTCATTTTTTGAGCGCGCGGTGTTTAGGATCTGTGTGCACACGTGCACAGCTTAGAGGGAACAGTGCCATAAACTGAACCTTCCAAAGCCCATGAGTGCCCATTATACAGTTACCCTGTGGAACTAGCCACAGCATTTTCAGTCTGAAAGTATTGATGATGATTATGATTTTCATAATACAGATGAAATCGGTTCTTCACTGAAGGAATTACTAAATCCAGATAGAATCTGATCTGCGATATAGTTAGGATTTCCAAAGCTAAGCAAGGTCAGACTGGATGAATATTTGGATAGGAGACCTCCAAGGAATACCTAAGTGCAAAAGGAAATGACACTGGTGACTAAGTAGGGGGCACTCTTGCTTCTGAGTCCGTTCTGAACAGATACTCCAGCAGAGTGCTGAGAATGCCATCTGTTGGGTGAGATGTGAAACTGACCTCTTGCCTTCATTAAAGACCCCAAAGGACTGTTTGAAGAGTAGAGGTGTTACCCACAATGTCATGCCCAGACTTCCAGTTGAGTGATTCTGACCACCTAAATTCTCCTTGTATTTTCAGTTAAATATTTTTTTCTTCCTATCTAGTTCTAAATTGTCATGTAGATTTGCTGTGTGCTGTTAATAAGTGTCACCCCAGAAGTGGCTGTATTTCAGTGAGTGAACTCTGTAGTTCAATAAAATGGACAGTGCAAGGAGTATTTCCTCATCAAATGATTAATACTTTGGCACTATTTCCTGTTGAAGGGGCATGCTGAGTAGTACACCACAGAAATATGTCAGAAATAAGGCAACTGGACTTGTGATGAGGTTGAGTGCGCCTCCTAAGAGGTGTGAATTCCCTCACTGCCGTTGAAACTCAGGAGAATTGAGGGTTTGCACCACAGTACACTCTCCATTCACCAGCAGTATGGCACCAACTTCAGCCCACTCTGAACTAGAAAACATTTATATTTTATCACCTATCTCTTAAATCCAGCTAATAGATAGGCAAGGTGGTTAGATGCCTGGAGAGGAAAGGAACATGAAATAGCTACCAATCAAGGCATGAAAGAAATCCTTAAAGGGTCAGGATCGAATATGCATAGAAAGACATCTTATATTTGGCTTTACTCTTTTAATTCTTTCAGTGCCAGGGAATTCCTTCTGAGATCACAAGTACAAAAGGCATTTTGGAAAGAAGTTAGGAGCAAAGTAGAGATGGCTTGAAATCCTTTCAGGGTTTTGGTTTTGAGGGGGGGTTTTTAAGATGAGAAACCTAAGTGATTCAAACTGACATTGCCTAGCACTAAAATACTGCTCAATTTCAATTGACAATACATCATCTCTCTTTGCTGCATTTGCCCTGACAAATGATAAACTGCAAAGCTACTTTTTTCCCCTCAACCCCCCGGCCCTACTGAACAATCGTATTATGCAGCTGCAACCCTTGGAGTCTACCTTGGTGCAGAGTTCTGCATGAACCAGCAGAAGGAGCTCCAAGTCTGGTCAAGACTTGTGTAACTGCCTCCCTGTGCCTAGGGAAAAGCAGCGTGACTTCTGTGCCTGGAAATCTTTCCTTATCTATTTTGAATTCTGTTCACAGAGGTAGCCTGAGATTGCAGCATTCTTCACTGGGAAGGAGCTTTACTCATTTTTTCTGGTTAAATTGCAATAGAGTTATGGCTTTGCATATAAAAAAAATCCTTAAAGAGACAATTTAGCACAGCTACTTGAAGCTCTGATGAGGGAGGAAACCAGCTCAGTTCAGATACAAATATATTAACCCTTCATTCATTCTGAGAACTAATCTTGTTCTGAGGTTTTGAAGATGTTCTGGTAAGTGGGATTTTTCTCCCACATCCAGTGTTTCACCGAGACCAGAAATACACAGATACCCGAAGAAAGGCCATTCTTGTGGCGTTTTTATCTGCTGTTGGAGGTGACATGTTGAAAACCTCACGAGAAAAGCTACTCTTGTGGGATTGCCGAATTTACTCTGCAGAGCACAAATACTCATATTTGCATGCACACAAATGCAAGGGCAAAATAACACATGCCTCCATGTCTGTAGCTGTAGTAATTGCATGAACAGGTTAGACGTACAATTTTGACAGTTTAGTTCCTCTTTGCTTTCACCTGGTGCCCAGGGTAGCTGGAGCAAATTTGCCCCCTCCTTCTATGCAAATTAGATCAGCCTCAGGACTTTTCTAATTTAGGTAAACTGCCATGGTCATGGATCACTGTAACATAGCATGATTTGGCCACATTCCCTGTCACACTTTATCTTCTGCCACTACGTGGAGTGAGCCACCAGGGATTATTATAGAGCTGGCTATGCCGGTTCTATACCAGGTGGGGATTTCCCCATGCCACAGGTATCTTCAGATGCTGAACTAGAGTCTAGATGCCTGAGCAATCTAATTGGAGGATGGAGGTATCCTGCTGTCTCTATGATATCCTAGAGCCAAACCATTTAAGATTGACCCTGGCCCCTGTCTGTAATGATGGGACATCAAGCACTCAGTGGAACTGGCATTCTACTGTGCAAGGATCTTACTCAAGATTCACATATGTGAGGTAGGAAAAATAAGGTTGTAAACGCATGAGATTAGCAAATCTTATCAAGCATCCAAGAGCCTACCAAAGAGGTGAAGGAACCAAACAGATTGTTGTTTTCAGCTTGACTTGGAACACATAACTGTGATGCAGTTGGTTAGGGTTACTAAGTCATGAATCATGCAGCAACTTTTGCCCATGTTAAAAATGAAAAAGGATGACTGTACTTCCTGGACTGGATAGAGAGCAACGTGGGTGGTAGTATTTGTTATCAGATAAAACAAATAGTCGTTTAATTTCTTTGAAGAAATCAGTCCTATTTCCATATTCCTCGTCTCGAAGCACAATTTGAAGAAATCCAGGAAATGTTTCAATTCAGTCTGAAGTCTTATTGGTTTTTAACCAGCCTTGATTGGTATTTACTATAACAAAGGGGAGGAAATTACTTCTTTTCCCTCTCCAGACTATTAAAGTCTTAGCTTGTTATAATAGAAGGACCTATATAATGATGCACCAACATTAAAAGGTTGGCAGCTTAGTTTCACATTATAATGCATTGCATTTTTTGAGAGTTTAATTCTTTGCCTGTAATTGGTTTGAACATGTATCGCACCTCCCATCCCCGGATCACAAAACACTGGCATGTGAAAGTCTGTGTTTGTGTGCTGGTAGAGACACATGCAGAGAATCTAATTTCTTTTATGCCGATCACCATGGTATCTAGGTGCTAATTGTAATATTTTGCCTTCTCTAGCACCTCCCACCTGCGGATCTCAAAGTGTTTTACAAACATTAATTAATTTAGCTTCATAACCCTCATATGAGGAAGGTGGGTATTGTCCCCATTTTTCAGATGGGAAAACTGATCACAATAGGCTGGCCCACCGTCTCCTGCAGTATAACCCCGGGGAGCAGGAGATCTCCATAATGTTCCCCCCCACATCGTTTTGTCGGGGGGCTGCCCTACCCACAGAATGAGTAGCAGGTTCTGCAGGCAACAGAGGGGATCCACAGAAGACCAGAACTTTCTGCATTTGCTTCAAAGCTCTGATGTTTCCTCTGCTCTCCCCTGCTTCCTGGCAGTGTAGCTTCCACTTTATCACACTGCCCAAGGAGCTTGCTTAAGAAGGGAATTACACTTCATGAATGGTCTCAGCAAGAAGGAAGTATAACCAGTGGGCATATTACCTTTCCCCAGTAATCTCCACAAGCATAGTAATGGTTGCCCCACCATCATCAGTTCAGGGCTACCCATCCTCTACCTCCCCCACAATCACTCATGTGGATTCCAGCTCCATAGAGCATCCTCTGCAGAGTTCTGTGTCTTAAAGACAGTGGACCCCTCACCCCTTCTGCATCAGAGGAGGCACTCTCTGGCCCAGAGAGATTGTAATTTGCTCAGGGTCACATAGAAATTATGTGACAGAGCCATTAATAGACACCAGGACTTCATACTCACTGTCTTATACCTCAGCCACAAGGCCATCCTTTCTTTGGAATACCTCACCTGGAAGATAAGGCTGGAAAGTTAGCAGGCAGTGACTCTGGTGAGATTTCCCAGTACTTTCTAGTTTAGAAGCAGAAACCAGGCTGGTGAATTTAAAACAAACCGCTAGGGAAAAATCCTACAGGACTTAGTAGAGGAAGCAATGACTTCTGTCTTTTGAAACGAACAAATGGAATTCTATAGAAGAGGTACAGTTCTCTACAATGTAACAATTCTATAGACAAGACTTCACCTTTTCAATAATAGAGGGATTTCTAGATAACCGTATCTAATGGTTCTATAGGGCTCTCATGGCTTAAATTATATAGGACTTTTCCATAAGAGAAAAGCAAAACTCCACCAGAACAAAAGTAATTGATCTTTCTCAAATCTCCAACTAGCTTGCCAGTTTAGGTTGCATTTGGAGTGAGAATTTAAGTTAGTTGCTAATTTCATCCCTAGAATTGCCTTCTGCTGCTCATGTCCCCATTGTGTGGGGCCTTGGTTTTTAAAGCTATAGCAAGTAATATCATGAGTACGGTTTTTGACCCAACTGAACTCTGACTGACCTCTTTCTTTTTCCCTTCCCCACCATCAATGCAGGTGTCAGCTACTCCAGGTCGGTTCCTCCAGCCTATCCACCACCCCAGGATCCATTAAATCAGGGACAATACATGGTGACAGATGGCATATCCCAGTCCCAGGTCTTCGAGTTCACCGAACCCAAACGCAGCCAGTCACCATTCTGGCAAAATTTCAGCAGGTTAACGCCATTCAAAAAATAATACCTAGAGTGAGATGGAGAATTTTAAAATAAAAATTTTAAAAAATTAAAAATAAAAATAAATAAATAAAATTATATTTATAGATGGACCTTTTTTCGGAGAAGCACTGTTGCAATTAAAAAGAATTATACACACACACACATACATATATATATATATAAATATATATATATATATATAGAAGGACCAAAAACTTTTTTTTGTTGTTTTTGGGAAGCAAACTACTACTAGATACTAGGAAGCACCAATGACTTCTACTCATGTGTCCGATTTTGTTTTATTTAATTGGTCAGACAACATCATTTTTTCTCTTCATTTTTTTTTTTTTTGTCCAACTTGTCATTGTCTCTCCAGGACGATTTCTTGCTCGTTGTGAGTTTGTCACTGAAGTTTCTTGCAGGCCACATTGGTGTATATTTTATTTTATTTATGCCTTTTATTTTTCTATTTTAGAGGTGGGGAAGATCTCTGCTCCCTTCCCTCTTTGCTCCCCCCACCCCTTGACTGTCCCCAAACTTCTTGTTTCAATGAACAGCATTTTCCCCCCAGCATTCTCTGTTCTGAGTCGTTCCAGTCTGGGTGTGCTCTGTTATGCACTGTGATATGCTGCTCAGTACTTCTATTGCTTTAACTGTTTTTATATGTGTTCTTGGGCCAGGGAGGGGGGTATAAACAAACAAAAGGGGGGAACAGATCTTTATTATGTGAGAGGTGACTTCTGTTCAATTGATTTGTTGCATTTTTAACTGTGTTTCATTTCAATGCTGTGTGTTTCAATCACACATGCCATTCCCAGTAAGATTGAAAGAGAACAATGGAGGCTTTTTTGTTTCTTATTTTATTTTATTTTCTCCAGAGATTTTTTTTTTTAGCTGAGAAATTACCCCGTGAGATGTCCAATACTAGCTTTTTCCTACATAAAGATGACAGATGTTTTAAAATTGCTTGATGGCCTCATGTCCTGCATTCTAGGTAGAGAAAAATTAGTTATTGAACACAAACAAAATGGCCAGTGTTCCTTCTGCAGGAACTAACTCAGAGGACCCATCCTCTCTGCCACACACACACACACGCGTAGCACCACTGTTATGAACCATTGATTACAGTTTACAGGAGCAACGATCCTAGATGTAACAGCCATTGCTGTACTTGCTTTCTGGTCTGTTATGTTTTATTTAAGTATCCCTAGGTTTGCCTTGAGCCCCAAATTACCAACCGGACATTAGCTGACAATGATGACCTATTAGGTTAAGGATTATTGCTTAAGTAATCGAAAACATTTACTCAACATTTAATGCCTCCAACCTGTGGAAGAGTTTGAAAACTGCCTTTCAGAAAAGATTGCATTGAAATCAGTATGGCCTGAGACGTCTTGCCATGTGACCAGGACTACATATCCAAATGTAGATCAGCAATCAGACTAGTCTAAACTGTAGCAATGGTTCAGCAAACTTGCACCATTGTCAATAGGCTGCACAGTAATTAGTTAACCTCTCTGTGTCTCTTTCTCTCTCTTTTTCTCACTCTATGTATTCAGAGCTGCATTTTCAATGACACCTCCTACAATTTCACCCTCACCTCAAACACACTAGTTTGCATGTACGGAAGCCTGCAGTTCAGCTCACAAAACAGATCATTGCACACACGATGCCTTTTTGCTTGGGCAAATGTGGATGTTTTGCTTATATAAAAAGGTGTACGTGAAAATTTCGCAGGTGCTGTTTTGTAGTCTCCTTTGAAAATGTGGGGTGAAATGATCCAAACCCTAATTTGTATTGACTCTTTTGTTTTTAATCTTATCGGCCATCCAAGCAAATCAGGCTAGCTACTGATGTAGAGAAATACACCGGGGGGTAGGGGAGCACAGATTTAATTTTTCACCTGAAAAACAAGAATCTGTGAAGGCCACCAGTGAATGATTTCAGTATTTCCAGACAGTTTATTCTCTTGTAGGGCTAGAGCAAGCACTAAGATAAAGACACCATGCCATGTTATAAGGGAGTGACCATATTTCCCATTTAAAGCACAAAGATTATCTCGGCACTTTCTTTGCTACTTGAGAAAATACAAATAAGCAGCAAAGAAAGTCTAGTATTTTAAAGAGAGGAAGGCTCCCCCCCCACCCCCCTATATGTAAATGATATATAAAAAAAAGTCCAATCAGGAGGTAACACAATTTTTATATCAGAAACATTTTTAAAATACTCTTTTGTATCTCTGCTTTTTTTATGGCTAACAGCTCAGATTTTAATACAGAATATGTGGCAATTATTATTTTTGTTTGTTTAATAGGATGGGTGTTTAGAGAAGTGAACGAGACGATTCCTCAAAAGTTGTAACGTAAAGGATGAAACAAAACGTCTTACACTTTCTGAATGGCTGGAGAGAGACACAGAGAGAGAGACAGATTAGAGCCTCCTTGTCAATATGATGAAAATTACACCTATACCTTTGCCTTTTTAATTGCTTAAGGGAGAAAAGTAACAAGCACGTTAGTTAAGCCTGTTCATTTACTGTTTTGTGCCTCTGAGAGTGAGAATAAAACATCCATTATTTTTATGAGAAGATGCTTCCTTAATATTCAGCACTAGAAAAAAGAAACAACACGGCCACACCATTATTTGCATCATAAATCGAGATTCCCTTGATCTGACAAGGCCACTTGTTGGACTCACAGCTTCTTGCTTACGTGGAAAACCAAAACCAAATAGCTTTGCTAACTTCAAACTACCTGCACCAAAACCAGGCAGCAGGTAAAGCAGATGCAGGCCTCTGTTCCAGAGCAAAGCGGATTTGGCCCTCAGTTGTGGCATTCAAGAAAGCTCTTCCCATCCCTAAGTTGCCAAGGTACTGCAAGAAATGAAGCATTAATAGAAAGGCAAACCAGCAATGGGTCCCACTTTTACTTACTTATTAATTATGAAATAGAGAGCTGGGTTGGGTGGTCTTGTATACTTGAAAGCTCCAGAAACACATTAGATCTGATCAAACTGGGGGTAATTTTTGACTTCGCATGTTATATAGATTTTCATTTCAATGCCAGACAAGAGGAACCCACATACTGTTCCATGGGCAATAGAACCAGAGATTGTAACAGACTTAGATGTAGAATTTCTCCAGCTGAAACTATATATATATATAATATAAAAACCTCCTCTTCCGTAGGTAAATGATGCTCATTACCCCTTGACCTAGCAGAGGATGTAAGTTCAAGATTTTTGCCTCCCCACCCTCTCCAAAAGATAAAACAAGAACCAACCTAGGTGCATCTAACAGTTGTAAATAGAAAATAATACATAGAAAAATATATTTGAAATCTGTTTCAGTTCTTGGATGGGCACTAGCCATCCATTGCAACGTTATTGATAGTACACTGTGGTGCTTTGGGTTTCTGGTTTTGTTCTCTTTATGCTCTGTCATCTTTTCATTGCAGCTACATTTCAGGGAACATGTATATTTAGTAGCTTTTGTAAGTTCTGCATGGCATCACCACGCTTATTTTTCCTTGAGAAGATCAAAAGAGTCTGGAGGAGTTTAAAGGCACTATGATGATGCGGACTTGTAGCAGAGAATAAAAAAGAACAATCAAGGGTTTTAAAATACATGTTTGAAGCCAAATACTGATATTTTAGTGCTTTTGGGGTTTTAACAGTATGGGCAAAAAAAAAATGGATTTTGGTAACCCAGCTGATCCACACTTGCCAGTTTTATTATTTTGTTTATATTGGACTGTTTGACCCTGTCAAACAAGTGTCTAAGTTGTGTGTATAAAACAAAACAAAAAAAAGTGTTGAAAAAAAGTGTTGTAAAGACACTGAGCCTTATGAAAATATTTATGGAGTTAAATAAAAAGAAATGAAAAGGCATCTGAAGGCATTTTTAAATCATTTTCCTACGCAGAGTGGTCTTACTCTTTTCCCCAAGGATGTGCAAGAATTGTCTGGATGGGGGGGGCCAGTTTGTCAACAAAGCAGCCAGAAGCGATTCATATGGAACCAGAAAAGGGGTTGGAGTGTCTCCCGAGAAATAACCCACACTCCTTGCCCATGCCCGCTGCTGAACTGAGCGGAAACAATTGATTAAGGATGAAAGGTTCAATTCTCATTGGCTTTCAAGTCCAATTCTGCATTAAATAGAGTTCAGGGGGAGTCTTCCCCAGAAACATTGTTTTAAATGATGGATTTGATTACTAAATTCTGGTCAGCTTTACAACGGAAGAGAAAGGCCACCCAACAGACCTCAAGTTGCTAATACACTGATGTTAACATAAGAAAAATTCCTGAGCATATTGATAGTATAGCAGAGGCCGTATTTTTCTGAGCAGGAAGCCAGTGCCTCTGGCCTGAGTGAGTGCCAAACATTAGTTTGCAGTTAAGACAACTCCAGTTATTTAACACTGGTGTTCAGATCAGTTAGTAACCCAAGCAATTCCCATGCTGATACCACTGTATCTAGAATGTATAGAGATGACACTGTAAGTGCCCAGAAGTGGCTGCATCCAAACAGATACCAATCTCAACAATAACTCTCTCTAAAACAATGAGGAGTCCTTGTGGCACCTTAGAGACTAACAAATTTATTTGGGCATAAGCCCAAGGACTTCTCATTTTGTTTTTGCTGATGAAGACTAACACGGCTACCACTTAAATCTCTCTCCCTCTGGCTCCCCTTCCCTTTCACACTCTGTATTCCCGATGCTTTCCTGGGTGACTGGTAGTCAGCATGCTAGCATGGTGCGGGACTGGAGGATCAGCCCACTCATGCTGGCAAACCAATCAGCAAGGGGAATAAAAAAATAAAAGGAAAAATCATCAGTGCTACATCAATTACAGAGAGAATGCTGCAGCATTGCAAGCAGAGTGCTTATTCCAGAGTCTGTCTGGGCTAAGAAGTGAGGTCAATGGAATAAAACCTCACGGATTTGCCATTTCCTTCTCTTCCATCACTACACCGAAAAAGCGTCATCGTATTGTATAAATTTTGCTTGCAGTGGAGAAGATATGGATGATTCTTCTATTACAATGACGTTATTTCTGTTATACCAAATGATTGATGTGGATTGGACCTATGGGGTTTTTTGTTTTGCCTTGAGGACGTTGGTGAAATAGCTGTTTACTACTTGTTTGGTTTTTATAAATGTACATGATTTTTAACCTAAATGTCCCTTTAATTTTCTACTTTCCGGTTGGCTTAGTGGACAGAGCCAATCGAAGACTGGTTCAACCATTAAAACATTCAGGTTTTATGTAGGTACAAGTTTTATTCATTTGTGTTTTCTTGGTCTTTCTTCAAACATCAGGCATTCAGACAAGTAACCATGGGCTTCTGGCATTCAGCATTCACAGATAGCCATGGATTTCATTTGGTATAGCAGGAGAGAGGCCAGATTTTAACACCTTGGGCTGCTCCACTGGGCCATATTTTGTTCTCATATACTACTCAGAGTAACTTTCTGATTTCTGTGGTGATATTCCCAATTTACACCGGTGGACCAGGCCCTGATTCAGCAATTCATTGAAGCGCATGCTTAACTTTAAATGCTGAAGTGCTTTGCTGAATCAGAGCCTAAATAGTGAAATCATGGACATTAGGGAAATGACCTGAAAATGACTTTGTCTCTATTAATTATGTCTGGTTTGGTTGTTCATATTACATCTGCTAACTGCAGCATTACCCCAGCTGCATGTCTGTGAACTGCAATGTCAGGCAATATACATACCGAATACATCATATACCCATCACCTTGCATGTCAGGTGCCAGGCACTGGCTAATCCTAAGAGTTGTAGGCTTGGGCAGCATAGTCTCTAAAATCTGGAGGCTAAGGTGTGTGCAAGGTAGTACCTGAAATGACACAAGTACTGCAGAACCAGCACACTCTACATCAGAGTGATTCATGTTTTTGCAATGCATACATGTTTGTGATATAGAGAGTACAAGTGCTTTTAGCAAGCATTCTTTGCATCTAACTAATGAAGCTGGACTGTAGGTCCAGGCACAACAGAGTGACAAGAAGACCCTATTCTTCTGTACCGAGCCAGCACCGGCCTTTGCATCTACAGTACTGGCTCAGCATCCTCCAACGCAAAACACTGTGTGCACATAGAATAGCCCTGCTCAGACTAATCCCCAATTTTTGTCCCGATCCCTAAATGGCTCCCTCAAGGATTGAGCTCATAACCCTGGGTTTAGTAGGCCAATGCTCAAACCTGTACCAGGATTATTCCGGACTGAAGTTGCATTGTGTGTTGGGGGTTTTTTTCCTTAAATTTGTTGTTCAGTATTTGCCTCATTTTTCCCCCTCTCAGGATCAAATTAATCTCTTGCACAATTCCTCCTCATTCTGCAGCTGAAATAGCAGCTTTGCATGCAATGACCATAAAGCTGCTGAGCTCTTGAAAATAGGCAATTAGCCATTGCTAATGCTGGATAGGACAGTCCCTACTCTGTTCTAAAATGTTCTCTCACCCCAAGAGCATCTCTACGAAAGTGGCTCCATCTCCAGTTTGTTCCCTTCCACCAAACCTTTGGCTTCTCCTTTTCTCACCAAAGCTAGCAATTTAAATCCAGTCACATCATGTGCTTCCTTTGATTGCTTTGGGCATTTAATGCTTTCTCCTTCTAATATTGCTTACAACAACAGCAGTGACAAAAATCTGTAGGACAAGAACACTCTGTTTGTTTTAATTTTTCATAAAGGAGAACATATAAAACATTAAAAGAAAAGGAGGACTTGTGGCACCTTAGAGACTAACCAATTTATTTGAGCATCAGCTTTCGTGAGCTACATCCGATGACGTGAGCTGTAGCTCACGAAAGCTTATGCTCAAATAAATTGGTTAGTCTCTAAGGTGCCACAAGTACTCCTTTTCTTTTTGCAAATACAGACTAACACAGCTGTTACTCTAAAACATATAAAACATTAATCTCTTGCTGGAGCAATAGATTCATAAGTGCCCCGAGAGGAGCTCCAAACATGGACATCTGGTTCTGACACAGACCTCCCCCACTGCCACTCTGTCTCTTCGCCTGCCCTCCAGCCAGAGAGGAGAATTGTTAACAGGGTTTGGGGAAAGGAGGAAAAAGGGATACTTGTAGATGCTGCTAATTCTTATTGTATGGTCCCCATTTCTGAGCACCTCACAATCTTATCCCTGGGAGGTAGAGAGAATCTGTCTGCTTTCTCCATCTTTCAGATGGGGAGCTGAGGTTCAGAAGGCCAGATTTTCAAAGGTGTTTTGGCTCCTATAGATGCAGATAGGTGCCTAATGAGATTTTCAAAAATGCCTAGGTGTCTAACTCCTATGGATTTCAGTGGAAATTAGGCAGCTAGGCTCATTTGAAAATCTCTCTTGGGTGCTTATCTGCACCTTTAGGTACCGAAATAACTTTGAATATCTGCCCCTGAGAGACTAAATGATTTGACTAAGGTCACACAGGAAGTCTGTGGCAGAGCATAGAATTGCAACTTGAACCTTGGTCTCCTGAGTTCCAAGATAGCATCTTAACGACTGGGTTTTCCTTCCTCTCATATTGGTGGGGTGATCACTCCTTGATGGAAGTTTGTTGGTATATTTTAAATCTTTTTGGGGTCAGTTTGCTTTTATAAATGCTGAAAAGCATAACAGGGCTGAGATCCTTACTGGTTTGGGAAATGGAAACTTGAGCGATCCAATCTTTGCAACAAAAAGTGAGTGTGTAATATATAAGCAAACCTGATCTGCAACGCTGAAGTTCATGGGAACTTTGTCATAGACTTCAATGGGTGTGGGATCGGGCCCATTGCAAAGTTCGTTTGAAGCAATCATGCACAAGGGATTAGCAGAAAGTCATCGTATGATAGTACAGTTGGGCTGCATGAATAGTGTGTTACACCAGGAGAAGGTTCTTCAATCAGTGGGACTATTCACACATTTAGGTTGCTGATGTGAATAAGGGAAGCAGAATCAAGCTCATGATTGAGGTTGGGCCAGATTCTGCTCTCAGTTACGAACTCAGAGTAGCTCTATTGAATTAAGTGAAGTCACTCCAGATTTACAACAGGTATAACTGAAAACGGAATTTGACCCATGAGATTTCTCTCATGATTGGAGCAAAATTGACCTAGTAAATGCTTGGAGATAGTTTAGAGTATCACTTAACTCTGGATCTTTCCTGTTGAAGACAGAGTGCTAAGTGCCGGTTTCACTCATATTGGTACTGCTAGGATGGGTTGCTGCTGTATTATGTTTGCTGCAAAAAAAAAAAAAAAGATTCTCAATCTTGATGAGAGCAGTCGCTTTTAAGGAACTAGCCATTTGCTGAATAGAAAAGGGGCTTCTTTCGTTGCCTTGAAAGGCCCTTTGTCAGAAGGTTATTGCCTAACCCAAAATGTGAGAAATGTCCTTTTTCAATGAATGACAGTGTTTTAAGGAGAGATTCATTGAGCTATAACATTCCAGTCAGTCTAATATGCAGTACAGTGCTTGCTGACCTAGACATTTGATGGCTTTTCTCTCCCATCATATGCCGATCCTGAGTAGATAAGGACAGCCGTTCTTACTGATAGGTAGCAGGTATTTTAGTACCCCTGGAAATTGCTTTCCAAGTACTAGTTTTGTTAGCCATTTATTTTCTGTTTGAAAGCAGGGTAAATGTAAAATATGGGCATGTAATTTCAAAAGCCTCAATTTGCTATATTTTAATTGCAAACTGAAAACCACTTTTCTGCCAACAGCAAGAATGGCCTTAGGACATGAGGCACATTCTGAGCAATAGATTGGGGACAAACACACACAACAAAAAGCCTCTAGTGAAAGGAAGTGCAATTTCACAAGGGCTCTCTGTCATCACGTTTGGTGTGTAAACAATAAGCCAAATTCTCTGCTGTTTAAAATGGGCCCAGCTCTACTGATCTCCAGGGAGATCTGCTCATTTACACCAGCAGAGATTTTGGCCATGTGAGCATGATTCTGAACTCATTTATACTACACTGTTGTAAATAACTAGAAACTACTTTAGGTCAATGCTGTTTCAAACCAATATAGATGTGAGATCAGAATTAGGGCCAGATCCCCGGGTCTGGCTGAGCGGCACTCAGCATAGGACCTGAGAGGGCAGGGGCAAAGCTGGCTCCAAGGAAACTTTCCTCTCTTCCAATACTTGACTGGGCAAAGAACGCTTAGGTGCCAACAAGGGGGAGAAATTTGATTTGGTAACATTTAACTGTTTGTATTTTAGAAGACCTGAATATGTCTCAACTATTGCAAATATGATGGGAAATAATCTGGTTCTGACACTGTGAGTGGTTTGTGACATAACTAAAATGGGAAGGTATCAAAATCTGTACATCTAAATTCTGGTCCCATGGCAAAGCTCCCGCTGGCTGCAGTGGGATTAGGATTTGGCTCATTGGAAGAAGTGAAGTTTCACCCCCTATGCTGCCTTAGGTAAAAATCTGAACAAAACAAGCTGCACAGAGAGACAGACAAGTGGGGAGGGCATCATAAACAGAGGAAAAGCTGAGGAAAGAAACAAGCAGGGAACTCAAAAGGAGACTGGCTAAGCCAGAAGAATAACAGATGCATAAGGAAAGTCTAAAGAGGTTGAAGGGAATAGTGAACCACCCTTTCAGTAGGCAAACTCCTGCTGTCAGACACTGTGGGCCTGATTCTGATCTCACATTGCTGAAAAATGAGCAGAAATTCTAGTGCTGGAAACTGAATTGTATCAGTGTAAAACTAGTGTAAAGTGAGCTTGGAACTGACTCTGAAGCACTGCTCCCTATTACAGCATCCGCACAAATCTCACATTGACGTGAATGGAAGTTCTACATGTGGGACGCATGTGGAAAATGCTAGAGAGATCTGCAGCTAATGCAGGGAATTGGGCATCCCGGCTCCTTGCCTCTATTGCCAGCCCTGCAGGCAAATCACCGAATGCTTCATTTTCAGAGGTGTTGACTTCACTAGGTGTTGTGAGAGCTCTGCTCATCCGCAAACCGGCCATGAATTCTTTTGTGCCTCAGTTAATATCTATTATAAAGGGGCAGGGGGCAGATTATAACAATACCTACCTCATGGGAGAGTTTTACTATCCAATCAGATTTAACCCTGGATATACCAATATTCAGGGCACACTGAAATACTCTGGATTTGCTGATTGGAGGGCCCACTTGTTTCCCCTGGCCTCTGCAGAGAGATAAGGGAAATGTAAGAACTGGCTGAAGTACTGGGATGTCTTTATTTGTATTTTGAGCTGCTGTTTGTGAGAAGGCGTGAGCTGACTGAAATTGGTATTGCTTTTGTAATTTTAAATAATTGACAGGGCACTTGGAAACTGTGTAATGGGCACTTTACATTGTTCTGCATCAGAAGAAAACAGATATACACAAGGATTTTGCCAAATCAAGACCAACAGAAATATCTTCCTGGGTTATTTTTATGCCAATGGAAACAGATGTTTTTAAGCAAACAACCATTTCCCCGCAGTGTTTTCACCCAAACATTGCAGCACTGAGACCCTTAAAGTGAAACTGAATGTAAATAAACCCCAAACTAAAACTGAGCTCTCTATTTATCCCCTGTATGTCAAATTGT
Source organism: Eretmochelys imbricata (assembly GCF_965152235.1). NCBI lineage: Eukaryota > Metazoa > Chordata > Testudines > Cheloniidae > Eretmochelys > Eretmochelys imbricata. The sequence goes on from NC_135580.1 coordinate 81,078,737, forward strand.
GATTTATTAATCTTTGATTTAGTAATCATCAGGGTGGATTTGTAAGAACCTCTGATCTCTATTTGTGATTCTAGTGCATGGTGTAACCTAAGAACAGAATTTGCTTGTCACATCTACAAGACTGTTCTCAATTCCTTTTGCAACTTTTGCCGAAGTTCTTGGAGACAAGATCCACTGTGCAGCTCTGAGAGACACAATTATTCTTCAGGGAGATTTAGGCCGCAATCCAGCCAAGATTTAAGCATGCACTTAACTTTATGCATGTTGTGTAGGTCCACTGATGGCAACAGGAACTAACAGTGTAAAGTTAAGCATGTGTGTAAGTCTTTACACAATCAGGTCCTTGCATCCCCATGGTGCACACGACCCCCCAAGAGTGAGTGGTATGTATCAGACCTTTGCTATTCACACTCATTCCTTTGGCTTTTCTGGTGTCCCCATTTTTCTCTTTTTGCTAATATTTTTATGCTTAAAACTTCAATCATGTCCCCTTTTTTATCATATGTTTTCTTCAGCCTCTTTTCTCTTATAAAATGGTTGTTTTCAATGCTGTAGATGCCTGTACAGCCTCGTGCACAATGGCATGTGTACGCAGCCCGCGTGATGCTGTTGCACAAATAATGCCATGGCACAACTAAAACTCCCTTTTGGCTAGTGATTTTAGATGGGGACATTTTTGAGATCAGCTAATAGTATTGTAAAGACATTTTAATTTCCAATACCAAACCTTCTCAACGGTCGTGCGAGGTTGGTGAAAGCATAGTCATTTAGTATTTGTATTGGGGCAGTGCTTACAACACCCCGTCATGGACCACCACCCCATTGTGCTTGGCGCTGTCCAAACACATCATTCATTTCAAGGTGAACACGGAGTCAAAACGGACTCCCTTCTGTCTGCTGAGAAACCTGTGCTCACATGGCAGCCGATCTTAATGGCCAGCACATTCTCAGATCCCAGGGAAGTTTCCTCATATTCATTACACTACGCTATTCAGCCAGCTGTTAAAATGTCCAGAGACAGATCAGTCCCCCTGGTGACCATTAATAACAGGCTTCATTACATTTGTTCATTGTGACAGTGATAGGGACTGACTGATAGCAGAGGCGTAGAGGCTCCCTCCACACCACTCGTAGCAGTAAATAGAGTCAATACACTGTACTGGTGCTTTCTCTTTCACTTTGATCTCTGGTCCCTCGCTGCTCTGCTTGTGGGGCAAGAGTTCGCTGCTGACGGAAGGAGTTGCACAGTGAACACCATTTGCGGTGCACAAGAAGTTTCACTGGTCCTGCAAAAACCCAAGAGCTACACTGCATATTTTTGAGCCTCTACTGGTGCCTCGTTTATTATTATTAATGTTTTTCCTCTCCCACGTCTTTCTCAGGAATGGCACTGGAGAGTTGTTCTCGCTATGCAAAGTCCCCCCAAAGGTGGGCTGGGTGGGGGGTCTGAGTTGAGGGCACTAATCCAAAGCCCACTGAAAGTGATGAGCGTCTTTTGACAGACTTCAGTGACTTTGGATCAGGCCCTAAATCTCTTATCTTTTTTATTATAACCTCTGGTCTCTATTTTTGAATCCCCTGCATGGTGTATCTCAAAGGTAATATTCTCCTCTCAGAGGAGCATGGTGGATCTCTAGCTAGTTACTCACCTGGCCCTCATCACTGCAGTGGCCGAGCCCACCTAGATGCAAGCCTCTGCTCTGGGATGCTACCCTGGCTACATCCCTACAATCAGGGATCCAGTCCAGTTTCCCCTCACAGGTAAGTGGAGAGCTCAGTCTGTGCACAAAAAAGCATCATTCAGCTGAGTGTAGTAGGAAGCGGCTAGCAAGAACTGAGCAGGTCAGGACTGAGAGTTATGCACAGAACTGCATGCAGGGTAAGAGCTTGGGACATGCCTTCACAGCCGCTGTGTGTACCATGCCTGCCTCTTTCCAGTGCTATCAGGATAGTTTTCTGGGCACTAAGGGTAAAATCCTGACCCCACTGAACTCAGTGAGAGTTTAGCTATTGATTTCAATGGGCCAGGATTTCACCCTAATGTCATTAGCAAACGGGAGATAAGATCCCACCAAAATGGTAGTTGCAAGAGACCCATTTATTTCAATAAAAGAATGAGGAGTACTTGTGGCACCTTAGAGACTAACAAATTTATTTGGGCACAAGCTTATGCCCAAATAAATTTGTTTGTCTCTAAGGTGCCACAAGTACTCCTTGTTCCTTTTGCTGATACAGTCTAACACGGCTACCACTCTGAAATTTATTTCAATGTGACTTCATCACTTATTAAAACCACATTTGATTCTCCAGGTAATATTGTTATTTAGGCAGCAACAAAGCTACCTTGGAGCAAGGGCATTTCAAAAGTTGCTTTCCTAGGCTACAGAAATCATTTTATTAAAGGAAAATTAAAGCTAAATCCAGTGAGATGAGAACAATGGGATGTGAAATGGCAACAAGATGAAACCACGACAAATTGGGACGAAAACAGGCTTCGTTTCCAAGTGCATTACATAACAGCTAAGAGTTCAGCGTGCTTGCAAACCAGAGAGAAAGGAGGGTTTGGGAAATTTCCCTGTTGTGCTTGAGCAGGAACCAACAGAAACACCTGGCCAGCTGCAAAGTGCATTTTAATTAAAATAAAAATAAGGGCTAGATTGTGCTGTCCTTACTAACGCATGTAGTCCCACTGCCTTGGATGACTACACTAGTGAGTACGTACACAAGTCTTCCCGTTGATTTGAACCCTTCCTCACTCTGGTGAGCACTTACTTACAGTAGTGGCCGTGACTTCAGTGTAGCGACTCAGGTTAGTGGGTGTTCATCCACCTGAGTAAGAGTTGCACAATCTAGCCATAAATTGTCCGTTTAATGAGATGTTTTCTATTGTCTGAAAGACCTTAGGTCCTATTTGAAAATTAAACTAATGTGAGATCTAGGAACTGGCAGAACAATTACCTGAATCCCTCAAATTACATGCCATTTGCTGATCTCAAAACAGAAAGTGGTGGCTAAGCAATTAAAATAATTGGTGTTAAAAAGAAAAAAAATCACCTCTCAGGTGGATCAACCCTTATGCCAAATTTTAGCCCAGCGCATTTTTAAATGTGTGAGCTATTTTAGACCTGGAACAACGGGATTTAATATGAGGTGATGGGGCTGCAATCACAGGGTCAGTATGGTACATTCCTCCTAACTTCTTTAGCCTATCTCCTTATTTATTGATTTACTTGTTCCCACTCCCAGGGCTACAAGATCCCATTAGACCGGTTATCTGAAGATTGACGGTGAAATGGTATTGATCCATGTTTAGTGACGCTCAGTGGGTCCCCTTTCCAACGTAATCAATTTATAAATAAAAAGATGTCTTTTTCCTGAATGCCATCTGGACTGGAGAGTCCAGTTGTGGGACTTGACTTATGACTCGTCCTCACCAATAATAAATGTTCTGAAAGCAAAATTATGCCCTCACTGAGATCTGTGCAGCTCCCCCATGCCGTGCATTCGTTAGCACGGGTGTAACTGATTAGAACATAGTAACAGCTCTGTTGATACTGCAGGAGTCAGAATCAGGCCTCCCGACAGCAATTCCGGGCCCCAGGGCCAAGGCCGTCTCTAGGCAGGTGCGGGGTCCAGGGCAGTCGTGCGCGCCTAGGAGCCCTGCCGCCTGGGGCTCCCAGCGACCGCCGCTTGTAATGCAGTGTTATCAGCAATGTCACGGGGGAGACACCAGACTAGATGGAGCACTGCTCTTTTCCCGTTCTGCTGTTCCGCTGTAACATCACTGCACAGACATTTGGGCTCTCTGAAGAGTCTCAGAGCTTGGGGGTTCAGCTAGCCCAAACAGCCCCACAGTGGGCCCCAGTCAGCAGACAGTGGGCAGCCAGCTTTAATTGCTGTGTAGACACAATTAGTTCCATCTAAGCTGTGCAGCCCCAGCCCAGCCCTGGACGGACCTGCCGCAGCTGGGGGGAGAGGCACCTCAACCCAGCCCCGCCATGGCGGAGTTGCCTATTCCCCCCTCCAACCCAGGTGCTGGTGTGGGGAGAGAGAGAGCTGTGGGGAGTCCTCTCTTCCCGCTGTAGCCCTGGGGCAGCCTGGACCCCAAACCCTTCATCTCCAGCCCCACCTACATCCCCAGCCAGAGCCCTTCCCGCCCCTGCACCGCCCCTACCATCTGCCCCAGCCCTGAGCCCCCTCCTGCACCCTGAACCCCTCATCCCTGGCCCCACCCCAGAGCCCGCACCCCCAGCCAGAGCCCTCACTACCCCTCACCTGCAAGCCTCTGCCCCAGGCCATAGTCCCCTCCCACACTCCGAACCCCTCATCCCCGGCCCCACTCCAGAACCTGCACCCCCAGCCAGAGCCCTCACTACCCCTCACCTGCAAGCCTCTGCCCCAGGCCATAGTCCCCTCCCACACTCCGAACCCCTCATCCCTGGCCCCATCCCAGAGCCCGCACCCCCAGCCAGAGCCCTCACTACCCCTCACCTGCAAGCCTCTGCCCCAGGCCATAGTCCCCTCCCACACTCCGAACCCCTCATCCCCGGCCCCACCCCAGAGCCTGAACCCCCAGCCAGAGCCCTCATCACCCTGCACCCGCAACCCTCTGCCCCAGCCCTGAGCCCCTCATCCTTGGCCCCACCCCAGAGCCCACACCCCCAGCCAGAGCCCTCACTACCCCTCACCTGCAACCTTTTGCCCCAGGCCATAGTCCTCTCCCACACTCCGAATCCCTCATCCCCGGCCCCACCCCAGAACCTGCATCCTCAGCCAGAGCCCTCATCACCCTGCACCCCAACCCTCTGCCCCAGCCCTGAGTACCCCTCCCACACTCCGAATCCCTCGGCCCCACCCCGCCACATGAATTTTGTTGTGTGCACCAACATGAAGGTGAAGTGTCACACATCACCTCCATATTGGTGCACATAACAAAATTCTTTCTGCACATGCGTGGGAAAAATTAGAGGGGACACACACACTCCCTCCCAGCAAGTGGGACACAGCAGCTGCTAGTATAGGTGGCTGTGCTGGCCAGTCCCCCCATGCAGGTGGTGTGTGTAGGTTAGTGTGGTTTTGGACGTGTTTCTGCCAGTGCATCCAGTGGGGCTGGTCCGGCCTCCACCACTGGGGTGCCCACTGCAACCCACCCAGTCAGCGGAGGGCCTCAGGAGCCACACCAGCAGCCAGACATCGCTGTGAGCAAAGCCTGGCACTTCACACTGGTGGGTGCCCGGAGGAGTCTGCAAAAAGTAAGTGGGTCACATGGTCCGATGGTGCCAACACCGCGAGCAGCACAAAAGGGGCCTGGCATCAGGGAATGCATAGCTTCACGAGGCCTGAGGTTCCTGAAACGGATGAGCTAGTCCCTGGCTATGGTAATCTCCCTCACACCCATATACAGACCCTTTCTGTTTCGAATAAAGGACAACCTGGAAATTATAGGAGAAAGTTTATTTTTAAGGGCACCTCCCCAATGTTTTATTTATGACACACACTCATATACAAATAACATATTGTATTACAGTGCACAATCCTTTGCCTGATTATTGGTGTACACAAGACAATATTTATTGATTTGATGTGTAAGTGGAACACTGGGCACCGAACGAAGGACAGATGGTCACACTGTGTGTGACATTCTAACATATTTCCTCTCAACCTGCTTTGGGACAAATCTAGGACACCGTACAGGTGAAAAAACTTGAAACAACACTAGAAAATCTAGTAGTTAGCTGGATGGTAAAATAGGGATGGGGTCAGTTTCTGCAGTCAGTGGCTGAAGCATTACTGGATCCCTACCAGGACAGTTGGGTGAAGGCAAGAAGATGATCCTGAAATGGTCTCTTTAGTCTCGCTCATTGCACATGAGTGGGACTCTTTTGGGGGGCAATGAATTTTACAATGGTGTTTAAAATCTCTCCCTGGTGAGGTGAAGGGTATTTGAATGAGGGAGATGGAATGTAGGGGTCAAATTGTTGCAGCTCCTAGCCTTCTCCTGGTGCCTGCTTGGGCCTTGCAGTGAGAGTGAGCGAGGGTGGGGAGAGTAAGCGATGGAGGGAGGGGGGATGGAGTTCGTGGGGGTGGGGCCTCAGGGAAGGGGGTGGGGAAAGGGTGTTGGGTTTTCTGCAATTAGAAAGTTGGAAACCCTATGTGTAATGCAGCATAGCTCAGATTTCCAATGGAAAGTTATTCCATAAGAGGTGATGAATATTATTGGGTGTCCAGTGAACTGAGCAATAAGCATTAATAATGATATCGCTTTCTCAAAGGCATTTGATAGGATGCGTCCAAGACATTTGCCAGCTGGGCTGCTGCATATCTCCAGTGGCACGTAAGGCAGATTTGAACAAGCCACAGAATCTGTCTGTGCTCTACACACCGGCATATCCATGTCACTCAATGCACATCGAGACAAAACAAATGAGAGCAATTACTCCTTCAGCCTTTTGCCTCAGAAGAGTCCAAGAAATCGCCTGTCCTTCAGGTTTCTGCAAGACTGATGAGCCAGAACTTGCTGCTCTTGGGCTCAATTTGTGTGCTATGCCTGCAGGTGAAAAATGCAAACCAGAGAGTTAATTAACGGTACCCTCACGGGTCAGGATAAGAATTTCAGCTCCTGGAGGCTTTTAAAAGGATGAAATCCACCTCTCACTCAAAAAACACGAGCAAACAGAAACCCACAGGCAGGCCACAGTTTCTCTGGGATTCTGAACCACAAGTATTGAGCCATCGGTCCTAATCCAGTAGCCCCCTAGTGCAGCCTGACCTCAAAGGGTTCCTGGACAAGGGCCTAGCATAGAGCTCCTCTCTTCAGTGAACAGGAATAGTGGGTAATCCCATGCAAGGCAGCTCCACCTGCCTCCCCCTACCCTAAACCCAACCTGCAAAGGGGCAATGCAGGGCTTAAATGGGTGAAAAGCAGCGTGGGGGGAGTTTCTCATAAAGATGTCGAGCGAGGGCTTGCCCCTTTTGCAAACAAACTGTAATCTTAGAGGGGATTGGCCTGAACGCCTTTCCTTACAGCTGCTGGTATTAATTACATGTATCCAATTATCTGAATGTGCGCTGCTGCAGAGGCTGTCAAGCCTGTGTGACTGGCCCCGAGTGAACTCATAGGCTGGGACGATGAAACCGCTGAACTACGCTCATCGCTACCAAGCACCGCAAACGGGAACACAATGGAGTTGAAACGTCCACCATGAAAATCCTTTTACAGCTCATCCGTGGACTTGGCTGTCAATTTGCTTCCCTTGGCTGTGACTAGGCAGGGCTGTAGGGGAGAGCTTTAAAAGCTGCCCAGGTTCCGCAACCTTCCTATTGCTAGAGGAGGTGAATACGTTGTAGCTGGAGCAGCCACATTCCACTCCAGTGTGCCCTCCAGCAGAGGGCTACGGGGATGGCAATGTGCTATTCCATCTGGAGCGAGCGGGTGTTGGCGGGCTTTGCCCTTTCGCGGCTGGGCCCCCAGAAGGAATACAGGCACTAGCAGCATTTAGCGAGAGTATCTTTCACTCAAGTGATTTGAGGCTGAAGGACCAGGCTTCTAGTCTTAGTTTCCCACTGTGTGTGTCTGGTGTATATAGTCAGTGGAGCTGCAATGTACACCACATGGAGGTGTTTCACAGGCCACTGTGCAGGTGCAGAATTCATGTCACCCTCCAATTTCTTTGCTTCCCTGCAGAAAAATGACTTTCTGACGGGGAAGCAAAGGGAAGCCACAAGAGCAGTCATGCAACCCTCCCTAGCGGTATGTTTTGGGTGCCCAGGGCAGCTGGCAGAGAGGTAAATCACTATGGGGCAGGGGGCGGGACTGGGGAAGACATGGCTGGAGGCTCCTACCCTGAGCAGGGCTCAGCTGCTAGTCCCAGCTGTGCTGTGGAGATCTTTCTCTTCCCCTGAACGGCATCCAAAGCCATGCCAGACCCACCCCCAGATGTCTCTCCCAGCTGGAGGAAGCTCTGCAAACCTCCTTCTCCTCCCTGCATCTGTTGTTGCTCAGCTTCAGAGGGAGGGATCCCTGGACAGGGAGCTGCTCCCTCATCCACCAAACCCCATGCATCCAGACCCTCCCACTGAGCCTCACCCCCCTTGCACCAAGAACCCACCCTCATGAGCCGCACTTCCCCTGCACCTACACCACCCCAGCAAGCCCCCTTGCATCCAGATCCACCCCCACACCTGGATCCCCCACTGAGCCACTGCACCCAGATTGCTTCACACAGAACCCTCTCAACCCACACCTGGATCCCCCACACGGAGCCCCTTCACTGAGCCCCTTGGATTCTGCCTTGCTGAGCTTGCCTGCCTACACCTGGTGCACTTCGCACAGTGGGGCAGGGCCCTGGGGTGTTTCTGGGGCAGGCCCAGCCCTTGTGCTGTGTCAGGGTTGGGTGCAGCCTCACTGCTGAGTCTGTGTCCCAGGGGGAGTGGGGGGGCTGAACAGTGATCTCCACCTCTGTGCAGCCAGTAGCCTCTGCTCCCCAATGCCATACCGGAGCCTTCACATTTATTTGACAAATATAAATTTGCAGAATTTTAAAATAGTGTGAACAGAATTTTTATTTTTTTGGTGCAGCAGACCCTCAGGAGTAACAGTGTGGTAAGTCTAAATGGCAGAACTCAAAGGTAGACTTGTAATCCTTTCAAGAAGGTGAGCGTCTCTGTATATCCCATTAACAATCTCCTGAGCCAGGTACACTTACATGCCACAAATCAGAGTGTGCTGGTTAGCAACCACAATGATGAAAAGGACAATTTAGACTCATTTCATTTTCTTTTAAAAAATTCCTTGTAAATTGTTTGGCGGCTAGGAAAGGAGAAAGGCTCATTTATAGCTACTTAGTAATAGCTTATGATTCAGAAGGAACCATCATTGAGGATTCAAAAAAAAAATCCATATGGGAGGCACAGCAAGTCAAAGTATTAGTAACTAGAAATAAAGGACAATCCTTGAATTATATTGCAATCCATAAGCAACCAACACATATCCAGCCTCCAGGGCACCCAACAGCAACTCTCTGAAAATGGGTACAAACTGGCCAGAAGAAAAAGAATTGATTTTGTAGTTTTGCCAACTTTCGTGAGCCTTGTGACATTTGTTGTTTTCTTAAAGCTCCTGCTTCTGGAGGCATTTGATAATATGAGAATCTTGGATTTTTTAAGAATGTTTTTTTTTTAATTTGTTGGAGATAAACGCTTGAAAACATGAACCCTAATGGGTCTGTAAATGGGAAGCAACTTTAAAAAAAAACCCTCACTAATTAATGTTTTATTTTTAATCTCATGCTTTTTAAAGTTAAGAGCATGCATTTTAAAAACTTTGTATTTCACCGTTTCTCAGTGGAGAGGCAAATGGAAATGGAAGAGACCCACAGTGCTGGGAAATGTTTGGTAAACAAAGTTATCAGTCATTGTCAGAGGCAGGAGGGATGGCTCATTGAGCTTTACCTGTGTGACAATTCTTAGAACAGCTCTGCTGGTGGTATGTCTGACTCCCATGAAACGCCAGGCAATCTTGGCCGGCCCTGATCAAACATCCCTTATCAAATGGGCACAACGGGGCAGCCAAACTTTGCCTCTCTAAAGCATGTATAATGCCCCGTATTGCCAGTAGCATTTCATTCCAGACAAGGTGATGATTTTTCAGCTGACCGGACATACAAACAATCAAATATCAGCAGTAAAGCTACCATGTGCTCTGTGACATTCCCTAGGACTTTTCCAGGAGGATGCAACAGCTGGGTTGTTGTGGCGCCCCCTTGTGGAACGTAAATCAGCACCAGCCACAGGAAGAGGTGCAGGATGTGCCTGCCCACCACTGCGGGCGGATGACGCCATTCAGGGTGCAAGTAGACATTTTACACAGGGAAATGCAGGGTGTATCGCCCTGCCGCGCTAGGCATTGGTTTGACCCAGCGGGCGCAAGTTCCCCACCAAGGGAGGAGCAAAGGGGCGGGCATAGCCACTAACAGAAAGCTCAAGAGTTGTCACCAGAGGCAGTCCAGCTACAGCACTTCATTCCAGCCCCTAGCATTTTGTTTACGTCACCTCTGAATTTGGCCCCAGATCTGCCGCTTGGCCCCAGGCTAGTTTAGCTGCAGCTCTGCTATGGTGCTGATGGGCTCCAGTACTGCGAATCCCCTCTACTAGCACCACTGTCCCACACCCTCCTCAATGGAAAGTTACCGTGGACAAGAAACTGGCCCATGGCTAAAGGGCCCAAGGACTCCAAGATTTACTATACCAGTCACGAGGACGGATAACGCTACGTGAGACGGGAGGGCGGCAAGATTGGAAATGGATTAGCTCGAGCACGGGCCAATGACATCAGGATGCTAAATAGAGCCTTTCAAACTGGGTGTCCTGCCTAAAGCATTATTTTCCCCTTTCTACAAAGGTGAATATATTTCTTTAACCAACACCAGCCTTGAGCTGCCATACTGGGAGGCTGAGGGCAATGACTGTGGGGCTCGGATCTAAGGTGAGGCTGCCCCAGTAATTTTAGCCCGGTCTAGTTTTTTTTAAATGACACCCCAAGGGAACGCACCGAGAATTCTGCCCCGCGTGTATTTGCCCCACCCCCCACCCAATTTGAATGACATGCTGTTAAAAGGTTAGGGACTGGACATTGGGGGAAGGCCGCTTAAAAGCAAGCTCTGTTTCTGGAGGCTTTCGTTTTTTGCATGCTTAATCCAACACACCCAGGGTTCCCAAGCTGGGCTCCCAAAATTAGTGGCTGCTTAAAAAAAAAACAGCTGACACAAACAGGACACAGCAGAGTTAGGAGCAGAGCAAGCGTCCCACTCTATCCACCCATCAATATGCTTCCCCCCAACCTCTCAGGGCCACAGCAGAGCTCAGGGCTTGACCGCTCTGCTGAGGCTACCAGGCAGTGTGCCAATTGTCACGATTGTCACCTGGCTTTTAGGGACGGGCCTGAAACTCTCTCAGCTCATTGATGGTCCCTTCTGCTTGACACATTAGCCAGGTGCACAACTGTCCTATCAGGAAACAGTGCAAAGCCATACATTATCCTGTAGCCCAACTATCCATGGAGGATGCAGCGCAGACGAGGGCTACCCTATGAACGGCGACATCGGAGAATGAGATGGCCGTGGAAGCAATGTGGTTGTCTCTCTGAGTCTGACATGCAATGCCTTCAAAATGACTCACACACGCATACACACAAAGCCAGCCTTACAGACTAACACTGCCTTCATAGACACCTAGGAGCACATTGGTTGCCAGCCCCTTTATAATTGTGTGTCCAGGCAGATAATTCTCCCACGGAGGAAGTCGGCAAGCCAGCTTTCCAAAGTGATGAGTGTACTATGAACAGGAGCGGGGAATTTTCCAGGGTTTGCATTTATCTCATGTAACCTTTCCACGCTTGGGGATGCTTCCCCCAGCCCTACCCATTTGGATCATGGAGGCAGATGAAGAAGACATGGTGTACTCTTTCAGGAAGCACAGTTAAGCAATAGTACAATGAGTGTTGGCCTGGTTTGCAAAGCAATAAGCTGATTCTGAGTCTGGATAAACAAGGGTAAAAGTCAAGCACAAGTTCTTTATTTTAGCCAGGAAGTTAAACTAACCATTAGAACAATTAGCTAGGGCCAGGTAAGCAAATGCTTAGGGGAATTTGTGTCTCTCCATCTGGGTAATGCCCAGAGACTCAGGACTGGCCTCTTTTGCCACAGGTAACAAACAGTGACTAAAAAGAAAATGTCACCAACACATTCTGAAATGACTGGAAATGAATGGGAAGGTTTGAGCGCAGAAGGGGGCACCAGTCAGTCAGTCCTCAGGGAAAGGCCCCTCTGGCTCGCAGCAGGGCCATTTTGCAGTGATCAGCAGACAGCTACATTTTAAGTTATGCAAAAGAAAAGTTCGAACGGCCTGGTGAGATTTCACAGTCAGCTGGCGGCTGGGTGGAAACTCTGCCAAGCTAATAGCCAGAGGTTTTGCAATGTGGTGAAAGTAAAGGTGGGCCAGTAAATGTGCCAGTGAGCTTGCTATCACCGAGCAGATGTTAGTAATCTTTTAGCTTACAAGCCTCTTTACAGATCAGCTCCCATTGTGAAAGGTGCTGAAAACAGAGATGGGCACGGTCCCTGGTGGCCTGAAGTGGGTACACTTGAAGAAGTCGAGTGACATATGATGCATGGGAGAATGGAGTGTTGCTTGGTGATATTCATCCCAGGGGTTTAGAGCTCATGGGGGTGCATATGTTATAAAAATCTAGAGGGAGAGAAAGGAGATTAGCTGAGATAGAACATTGTCTCGTCACCAGGGCACATGGGAAAGGAATCTCACAGCTTCCCATTAGCCACTCTGGGAAATATTTCAACACTTTGATCAGGTGTCTCAGCTACTAGATTATTAGTTTATTAAGGGGGGGGGAAGAAAAAATAGATAATTAAATTCAATTAATTAACTAAGGATAAGCTCTAAATGAAATTGTGTCAATTATTCCTATCTCCTTGGTAGGATAAATACAGAGCTAATGGGTGCGTTGGCAGAACTGGATCAAGGCTTCACTGGAACCTCTGATCAATAGCAAAATCCTGCCCTGTGCTGCACTGATCTGCTAGGGTGTGTGTCATGATATAGGGTATGCTATGCAGCTGTCCCTTTCTGCAAACTTTCTGGGCGCAAGCCCTTCTCAGTGATTGGGCCTCCTCTGTGCTCAATGGGGGTCCCATGACTCCAAGACGGGGTCCCTGGATCAGCACCTCTGTTTCTCATGGAGGCTCCTTCAGCAGGGCCAGATGAGCTGGGTTCCCACATTGCAGAGTTTTACCCTCCTTGGAGCCAGGCAGACAGCAGACTTGTGCAGGGACACAGGGCAGCCTTGGCAAAACAAGACATTATTTGCCAGTCAGCAGGAATTCAGTACTCAGACACTGGATTAAAATGGTGAAGAAAAGCCTCCCCTCACCTGTCCGTGTCCCCTAGCTTGGTAAGGCGGGTCCCTGCTTGCCCTGGCCTGGAAGAAAGACAGGCTGCTTGCCTGCCCCATGTCTCTTTGGCCCTGCCAACAGGCCCAAGTGGAATGCCCTCTCTCACTTGTACCAAGCCTCTTGACTCAATCTCTGAACTCCGGTGGCCTGTGTTTCAAGTTCCAGTCACATTGTTTTCATGTGTGCTGGCCCACCCACTCTAGGTTCAAGTAGGGGAGCAGTGTAGTCAGGTAATCATCTATTCCAAAAAGTCTCTTTGGCCGGCAGTCATTAAAACATAATGGTCCCATTGTTGGGCTCCAAGGTAGCTCTATTCATGTGTTAACAATTCTGAGTTCATTCAGGCCAACTCAGACTCATCTACGTGACCTACACTTCTTAGGGTATGTCTACACTACAATCTTAACTTAACCTATGTTAGGTCAACTTACAGTTACCACAGTAATTACTGCGGTGGCTGATGTCCACGCTGCCCTCCTTCTGTTGGTGGTGCGCATCCCCACCAGGAGCGCATCCACCAACTGAAGAGGGGTAGTCTTGGGGCCTAAGAGCCTGGGCTCTCAGCTCTGTGCAGCTCCCCACAGGTCCCCACTGGGAACCCAGCTGCCTCTCCCCCCCCCGCAACCTCCTTGGGCTTTTCATCTTCCTGCTTCCAGCCAGGAGCAGGGGGAAAAGCAGCCTGGGGCTTCTTCCGGCTTCTCCCAGTGGGGAGTGGGGAGCCAGCACCCTGGGGGGCAGCAGGGCTCCCAATGGGGAGCCCAGGCAGCAGCTCAAGCCAGGAGCCGGGTTTGGCAGCAGGACTTGGAGAGGAGACTGGGCAGCAACCCAGCTGGGGAGCCAGCTATCCTGTCGATTTCACAGAGCGGAGCTACACCAACATAAGCCCTACGTGACTCGTGGAGATGGAGTTATTATGTCAGTGTAGTAGAGCATTTACATGAGCGGGAGCAAGGCTGTAGTGTAGACACTGACATAGGTTTACATAAGCTGCTTTGCGTTGACCTAACTCTGTCGTGTAGACCAAGACCATTCAATATTTATGTGAGGGTCTCTGGAAAGACATTAACCCCTTGAGACCAAGTAGGTAGCAATACAACAGGGAATGGGGAAACGAAGGCATACATAATTTTCATAAAAATAATATTGACCTTTCCCGGGCACTCCACAATGGAGAGATGGATTAAAGAGTCTCTTTACACACCCATGGGCACATGCTCACCTGGGGTGAAGGAGGGCAGAATCACTATGCTTTCTTAGAAGCTACCACACCAAAAGGAACCATCTCCTGAAGAACCCGAGGTTGGAGCAGTCTGGCAACTAGGAGGTGTGGCTAAGCACCAATTTGGCTAGCATCACGAACAATGGGTTTGGTAGCACCTGCTGGCTGCAGAGAGCAGGCTGCCCCAGATTTTGCCAGGATACTCATTTAAAGTAATTGTATTATGCTCTGAAAATAGAAAAGCCTGACAGTGGAAGGGGCTACTGGAAGAGACCTGTTTCATGTACATTACTCATTTAGAAGGTCGGCCAAAGCTCACTCAATTCAATAGACAAATTCCCATTCATTTCACTAGGCTTTGAATTAGGTACCTAGTGCACAGGATTTTGCAGAATTCAGAGCCTGTTTAGCCAATGAAGAGTCAACGGCAGAAGAGCCTTTGCACAGACAAACTAGAGGCCAGTTGTTGCTTTGCTGATACATGTGTACTCTTGCTAACTTAGTGTGCTACTGATCTCCTTAGCAGCACCAAGGAACCCTAGGGTCAGCTGCGCTGGTTCCTGGCCATGTTCCTGCACAGAATGTACTGTGGTTCGAACTATTGTGCGGTCCCCTCACCCCCAGACACACACAAACTGATTTCCTCTGTTCCAGTAAAAAACACCTTTTGCATGTAACTAAAACACAGGTAGGGCTTCACAAATTGTTTTCTAGCAAAGCTGCATAGCAGCCATCAGCCCAAGTGTTTTAGGGCCTGATCCAAAGCCCTCTCTACTAGGGGAATTCTTCAGGCAGCTTTAATTCCCCTTTGCACCATCTGGTGGTATGGGGGTGAGGGGTGGGGGCTGAGCGAAGCTGTGGCCCCACATGCTTATGGTCCTTTATACACAGAGGACCTGGTTCACCCTGTGTTCCTCGAGTTTTATGCTATTGGCACTCTGCGGGAATCAACAGTTTGTAACAAACGCGGGTGGGCTTGTGAGACTCTTCCCTGGTGTGCCGCTGTCACAGGTGATCCTGATTCCCTGTGAAATCCCACATGTATTGGAAAGGCTCGCTAGTGACTAATAAAGCTACAGCACATCGTGGCTGCAGTCCAGTATGCGTGTTTCATCTTTTATTAGCCTGTGTTCCCTTGTGGCTCGTTAGGGGCAGAACTGGCTGACTGTCTGTGGCCCTAACTAGTAGCCTGAGACCCTGGGAGCCAGCCAGGGCCTTTTGTAACGTTGCCCTCCTGGGTAGCAGTGGCTCCTTTCTGAGATTCAGAGCATGCAGTTTGCAACAGCATTGAAACTAGCTCAGGAAGGCATTTATTCCCTGCTGCTTTCACCTGTTTTTAATTATTATTAATTGTAATGATTAAACCTGCAAAGGGCCCAACCGAGGGTTCTGAGATGGATGGTACAGAAATGAAATTTGTTATAGGTTTCTGAAGTTCCAAAATTCCCTCCTGAGCAATGGGAGGGGCTACCACGGTGCTTGATGCTATACAAAGTGCAACAAAAGTTGGTCCCGGCTCCGAAGATTAAAAGACAAAAACATCAGATCATTTTTCACAAAGTGCTCACGCCGTATCTGACCTCTCCGTCCTTGTCCTCAACAGAAACCTGCACAACACCATCAAAAGACGAGCTTGGGAGCTTCAACTCATATCTCTGCTAGACACTAAAAATCACGGACTCAGCAAAGACCCTGGATTTATGGCTCATTACACCAATCCCCCCTTTATCCTACAACTGTAGGCATGCTAACTGCCCACTTCTCTTTGAATGATTTCTTACAATATGTTTTAACACCTAAACAATCTCCTCCACCTTGAATTTAGCTGTGACATGAGTACCTTTCCCAGAACCAAAGAAGAGCTCCATGTAAGCTCAAAAGCTTGTCTCTTTCACTAAGAGAAGTTGGTCCAATAAAGGCTATTACCTCACCCACCTTAGCTCATTGTAACCAACATAGCTGGAGAAGAAGAGCATGCTGGGAAGCTCAGAGGAAGCAACGTTCGATTTGGTTCACTTTCTGTGGGTCTGGCAGAAGAAGGGTGGGCCAGATCTTGCACTCATGTAAACTGGACTAGCTCTACTGATGTCCGTGGCACTATGCTGACTTACGCCAGCTAAGGTGCTGATCCTGAGTGTTTAGGAGGATCTCATCAAATCAGTTTGAGGCTGGTGTCCATTATAAACTGCAATAATCAGGTTTTTTTATTGCCATGGAAAATTTCAAAGAAAATGAAAACAAAGAATTCTCATAGAAAATTTTAGTGGAACTTTGTTTCATCCACCCCTCTCCCCGCCACCACCACCCAAAAAAACTGAAACAACAAACAACACAATGTTATTTTTCTCAACCAAACTTTTTCAGCTTTTGGGTTTGGGGGTTTTGGATGAAAAATTGAACATTTTTGAGAAAAACAGACACTTTTTGAATAAATGGATTTTTTTGAGAAAAACCACAATTTTCCATCAAAAAAAGATTTTGAAGGAAAATGTTAGACCAGCCCTCATGATAAGCCATTCATTGCAGGCATATATAATGCACCCATCATCATGATATGTGGGCATCTTGTAGTTAAAGCTCAAAACTGAGAGTCAATCTAGGATGGAATTCCAGCTCTGCAACACACTTCCTGTGCGACCTTTGGCAGGTGACTTAATATTTCTGTGCATTGGTTTTCTAATTAGTAAAATAAGGACAATAACACATAACTAATAGTTGCTTCCTCAATGGGGCATTGTAAAGCTAAAGTCATGAAGCAATTTAAAATCCTCCCCCTCCAGATAAAAGGCCTTATAGGCAGAAGTTCTAAATATTTTGACTGTCCCAACAGTAATTTGTCCGTTTCTAGACAAGCATAAGAACTAGCTGTTCAGTGCTCACCACACACCCAGGCCTGTTGGGAGCTGATAACTGCTATGACCACAGAGAAACAAATGTATTCTTACTGTGCCCTGTGTCTCTCTGGAGACATGCTCCAGTTTTCTAGAAAGCAGCAGGCACTAATGCAGTCACTAAATCAGCCAAACACGAGGCTTTTTATAAGACTTGTGTCACCCATCACATGAAAAGAGAAGAGTGAGACGTTAGCTAGATAGCCTGAGCTCCTTTATTGATCATATTTCCAAGATAGCCCTTGCTGCTTGTGCAAAGGGAATAAGCTCACAAATACGATGACTTTTTGAAACCGCAGCAGCCATGCACTAGCTGTCTCTGCAGGGCAGAGAATTCTGTTCACTGAAAATATCTAAGCTTGACGGTAGCAGAATTCCTCTTGTTGCTTCAGTGAAATACAGAGTTTGACTCAAAAGCTGAACCATCAGATCAGTTTTGCAGAGTTCCTATGTTACCATGGAGACAGGAAACACAGGGAGACTGACCAAGGGCTGAGTTATAAGTGGGAACAATAACCTGACAAGGCAAAGCCCAGAAAGCAGTGGATAATACTAACCCAATCTGGGTAATTGGTACCATTATCTTTCAGCATAATGTGCCAGAAGTCTCTTTAAACTGCACTCACACCTGGATGTCACTGCGCTCAACCTGAATAGTGGTGGAGAGGGAGCCAAGAATAGGGCTGGTCTGTGCTGTCTTTATTCATTTTGATACTAAAATTTTCCACTCTCACTTACAGCATTATTGCAATCAGTGACCTCATGGGCTAGCTGGCAGCTATCCCAAAGGCACAAATCAATCATAAGTGAAATGATGCGCTCATGCATTCCACGCAGTTATGATTAGAGCTACAGTCTGTAATGGGTTCTTGCTGATCTTGCAAAAGGAAAAAAATGTGTTTAAAAGTCTTCCAGGATATACCAATACTGTTAGGAAAATGTCATTCTAGCCCCATCGGTCCCCTGCAACAGCAAGGCGAGAAAGTGATCCAGTTTCATAGCTAAACGGTACTAAGAATGACAGAGAATTCGGTCACACTGAGTGTGGAAACCTGCTCAAAACTAGAAGGTCTAAGACTTCAAAACAAAGTTTTCTACATGTCCCGTGTAAGACTGAAAAAAGTCACCTGCACATACTGCTCTGGGGGGATAACGCTGTCCCTATATTTGTTCTTCATTATCCTGGAGCTGTTGACACTCTATAAAGACATTGTCACTCTGGATTCATTGGGCTCAATGGATAGTGATCAACAGCTTGATGTCTCATTGGCAGCTGATATCAAGCGGAGTGCCCCAGAGATTGGTCCTGGGGCCGTTTTTGTTCAACATCTTCATTCATGATCTGGATGATGGGATGGATTGCACTCTCAGCAAGTTTGTGGATGACACTACACTGTGGGGAGAGGTAGATATGCTGGAGGGTAGGGATAGGGTCCAGAGTGACCTAGACAAATTGGAGGATTGGGCCAAAAGAACTCAGATGAGGTTCAACAAGGACAAGTGCGGAGTCCTGCACTTAGGATGGAAGAATCCCAGGCACTGCTACAGGCTTGGGACCAACTGGCTAAGCAGCAGTTCTGCAGAAAAGAACCTGGGGATTACGGTGGACAAGAAGCTGGATATGAGTCAGCAGTGTGCCCTTGTTGCCAAGAAGGCTAAAGGCATATTGGGCGGCATTAGTAGGAGCATTGCCAGCAGATTGAGGGAAGTGATTATTCCCCTCTCTTGGGCACTGGTGAGGCCACATCTGGAGTATTGCGGCCAGTTTTGGGCCCTCCACTATAGAAAGGATGTGGACAAATTGGAGACACTCCAGAGGAGGGCAATGAAAATGATTAGGGGGCTGGGGCACGTGACTTATGAGGAGAGGCTGAGGGAACTGGGATTGTTTAGTCTGCAGAAGAAGCGAGTGGGGGGGATTTGATAGCAGCCTTCAACTACCTGAAGGGGGGTTTCAAAGACAATGGAGCTAGGCTGTTCTCAGTGATGGCAGATGACAGAACAAGGAGCAATGGTCTCAAGTTGCAGTAGGGGAGGTCTAGGTTGGATATTAGGAAACACTATTTCACTAGGAAGGTGGTGAAGCACTGGAATGGGTTACTCATGGAGGTGGTGGATGTTACCTCAGTTTCACTAGAAACCAACCCAGGGTTACACTTATACTGGTTTTATTAAATGCCGCTATTGGATCAAACAGAAAAGGGATGGAGTTTATTCATGCACGCACACATTCATGCATCCACACACTCACGTAGGTGGAGAGTTACCAGAGACAGCAGAGGAAGGCAAGAAGCCGAAGCATAGTAGATCTGGTGTGTCCGCCTGTGGTCACGGATCCAGCAGGTCAAGACGTAGGGGACTTGTGTGCATGCCTTCTTCCTTTTGCTGGAACTGGATGGCTCCTGTCATGTACACTGAGTTTTTTCTTCTGTGTCCATCACTGAGAAGCATTCCCAGGCCTTGTTTCTTACATGCATACCAGGTTCTTCTTTTCTTTACAGCACCCCATGATTGCCTTCTCAGGGCAGATTACATCAGACACACCTGGCTCCTGTCACCGGGCTCTTTTCTCCTTGCAGTTCCTCTCCACCCAGTCCCATACACACTCCCTTGTTCACAATCCCTTATCTCCCACACACACTCCCTTGTTCACACTGTCCCTGATCCCATGATGGAATGTAACAAAGCTCCAGGAGTTTTAATGTGGTAAGTGGTAACTGAAAAGGTTACAAAGCTTGCAAAAGTTACAAAATTTAAAAGGCTATGCTAACAATGACTAATAGTTACAAAGTTTGCAAAAGGTTACAGAACTTAATGATCATATTAGCAATGACTGAAAAGTTACGAATCTTACAATCGCATTCTACAGGATTGAGCTGAGGCTTTACACAACAGTGGAATCTCCATCCTTAGAGGTTTTTAAGGCCCAGCTTGACAAAGCGCTGGCTGGGATGATTTAGTTGGGGTTGGTGCTGCTTTGACCAGGGGGTTGGACTAGATGACCTCCTGTGGTCTCTTCCAACCCTAATCTTTTATGATTCTATGATTCCATGTCAGAACAGCTCCTGGTGTGGGTGTTTGTCTGTGGGTATGGCCTGCTGATCCCTGTTATCATGGGGCAGACCGAAGATTTACAGTATCTAGAGAGATGGCGTAAACCAGAAACCTGGATTCCAGCTCCCACTTGGAGCAGGATAATGTTTCTATAACAAGCCAAATCAACCCTCTGCCTTGATAGCAACCCCCCAACTTTGAGAGACGTTTGGATCTGAACTTTGGCAGAGATGAGCCTAAGCCTTAGCCTCAAAGATCATCCCAATTTCTGGCCAAGCCCCTGAGCCCCTGATCTCAGATATTAGGGTGATGAGGACCCGATGAGCATGTAGTCAGATATATAGATCTTCTCATACTCTCAGGCCCTTGCAACCAGACACACAAATGTGTTCTCTGCAGCTCTGCCTTTACAAGTATTTTTAAAGCAGCCTATAGACAAGGCCTTATGTCCTATGCAGCACATGAAGGGACCCTTGGATTCTATAATAGGAACCCCAGAATCATGCAGCACTACTCCACTTCAGTGTCCCTCCTTCCCCGGTCCTGTCCAATCAATACAATATCCCTTGTTATTTTACTTATTGTGACAGTAAACAAAAATTGGGTTTGTTTAGTCTAAAGAAGAGAAGACTGCAGGGAGACATGATAACAGTCTTCATGTATATAAAAGGTTGCTATAAAGAGGAGGGTGATAAATTGTTCTCCTTAACCATGAGAGGTCCTCCTCAGGTTAAGGAGAACAATTTATCACCCTCCTCTTTAGAACAACCTTAACTTCCTCAGGTTAAGAAGAACAATCATGCTGGAAGGGCACAACGAGTGGGGTCCCGCAGGAATTGGTTCTGGGTCTGGTTCTGTTCAATATCTTCATCAGTGATTTAGATAATGGCATAGAGAGTACACATATAAAGTTTGCAGATGATACCAAGCTGGGAGGAGTTGCAAGTGCTTTGGAAGATAGGATTGAAATTCAAAATGATCTAGACAAACTGGAGAAATGGTCTGAAGTAAATAGGATGAAATTCAATAAGGACAAATGCAAAGTACCCCATTTAGGAAGGAACAATCAGTTGCACACATACAAAATGGGAAATGACTGCCTAGGAAGGAGTACTGCAGAAAGGGATTTAGGGGTCATAGTGGATCACAAGCTAAATATGAGTCAACAGTGTAACACTGTTGCAAAAAAAGCAAACATCATTCTGGGATGTATGAGCAGGAGTGTTGTAAGCAAGACACAAGAAGTAATTCTTCCGCTCTACTCCGCTCTGATTATTGTGTCCAGTTCTGGGCTCTGCATTTCAGAAAAGATGTGGACAAATTGAAGGAAGTCCAGAGAAGAGCAACAAAAAATGATTAAAGGTCTAGAAAACATGACCTATGAGGGAAGATTGAAAAATTTGGGTTTGTTTAGTCTGGAGAACAGAAGACTGAGAGGGGACATGATAACAGTTTTCAGATATATAAAAGGTGGCTACAAGGAGGAGGGAGAAAAATTGTTCTTCTTAACCTCTGGATATGACAAGAAGCAATGGGCTTAAATCACAGCAAGGGAGGTCTAGGTTGGACATTAGGAAAAACTTCCTAACTGTCAGGGTGGTTAAGCACTGGAATATATAGACTAAGGAGGTGGTGGAATCTACATCATTGGGGATTTTTAAGGGCAGGTAGGACAAACACCTGTCAGGGATGGTCTAGATAATACTTAGTCCTGACTTGAGTGCAGGGGACTGGAATTGATGACTTCTCGAGGTCCCTTCCAGTTCTATGATTCTATGATTCTCAAGATGTAATGGGCTTAAATTACAACAAGGGAGGTTTAGGTTGGACATTAGAAAAACTTCCTAACATCAGGGTGGTTAAGCACTGGAACAAATTGCCTACGGAGGTTGTGGAATCTCAGTCACTGGAGGTTTGCAAGAGCAGGTCAGACAAACACCTGTCAGGGATGGTCTACTTAGTCCTACCATGAGTGCAGGGGACTGGACTAGAATTCTACCACTGTCCCTTCCAGTCCTCTATGTCTATGCTTTCTATGAATTCACGCACTATGGGGCAGAAACTTTTTTTTATTATACAGTGTGTCTGAACATGACCTAGCACGATGGAGCCCCACCCTGGCTAGTGCCTCTAGGCGCTACTGTGTTGATAAATAATAACAGATTCTGGAGCACCATGATGTGGAAATGCAAGTGGCCAGGTGATCACACTGGGAATGGAGCCCTGACTATCTTAAAAGGCTGGGCAGTGTGTAGCCATCCCAACCTGCGGCTTTAAACTTCTTACTTGAAATTAACTGCACAAAAATAAGTTTGCTGTTGTTTTACTGAAAGCTTGGGCAATGGTGACCTTGTGCTTTTTTTGAGCGCTTACACCACATGCCTGTCAACATCTGCAAAAAAACTCTTCCTGACACCAGCATCCTGCTTCCTTTGTGCTTCCCAAACCCTGACTATTCTAGCCCTTGACACCCTTCCTTTAGGCCCTGTTCTGAAAGCTGCCCAGTGCCTCGGGGGTGTGCTGAGCACCCTCACCGGGGAGGCGAGGATATTCAGCCCGCTGCAGGATCAGGCCATCTAGCTGCACCTGGAAGCTAGAGAGTTTCCCCTTCTGTATTTTCCATGTCTCCCAAGCATGGGCATTGTCTCAGTGCTATCCCAATGCAACAACCCAGAGTAGGGTCTAGCATGCTGCCTGCCTCTGCTGATCAGTATTTATCTCTGCTTTCTCCGTTATTAAGAATTAAAATTAAAATTCTCTCCAGCCACATGTGAGATCATGCGCTGCACATTACACTTCACACACGTAGATTTGGGCATTGCAATGCCTTCTGTAGTCCTGAAATGCATGGCTTTTTTTTTTTTCAAAATGAAATTTTTATAAGGAAGCGTCATTCATATTTGAAAAGGTGCTAGTGCATTTTTTAAATGTAACTATCCCATATTAATATTGCAAAAGCAATCCCCATTCCTACTGTAGGCCCAACAGAATGAGTTTCGGATGGATTGCTGGCTTCTTGGCTGCCACAGGACGGTGTAGCTGCCGTCGTAGCTCTTTCACAAGACCTCTGGCTCAAATCAGTGAAGAGGTGGGATGCACCATTCTGGAGCTATTTCAAGCAATCACTGCTTGCCTCGGATTTGAATAATATTTATTAGAGGTGGGGAACATGTAGCACTCAGATACCCTGGCAATGGGCCCAGTTCAAGAATCAAGATAGCTACAGCCAGTCCATGATGCACCTTCCTTTTATTCCCAAGCTCCCTTTAGTCAGCAAATACAGGGCTTTCCCTACGGTGTATTGTAAACTCTTTTATCTTACTCAGTTTTCTAGAGGTGAAGCTTCCACTTCTCCAGGAATAGCCCACATGCTGGTTTGTGTCAGTGTATGGAAGTTTGTCCTGAAATTTGTTCTAAACTTTCATTTAAAGGCATACAGGGGTCAAGTCAAATTCGGTTGAAATATAGAGCTTAAAACATAGCCCTAAAACAGTGAGGTATGCCCACGGAAACAGGGTGAAGACAAACACTTCCCTGCAGTGTTTACAACCCCACGTATTGCAGGATCAGCTAGGGCAGGAAAACATGAGAGTGAAATAGACTCGGCTGTTACATTTTGGTCCAGCTTCTAGGCCATTTTCATAGACCATGTTGAGTGAAAAGCAAAAAGCAAATTAGCAGCACGAAAAAAAGAAAAAAAAAAAAAAAAGCAACCTAATAGCACAGACAGCGTAAAACCAACCAGAATGTTCACAATAGTTCTCTTTTAATTGTTGCATGTGTAAAATGTTTGATTTTTAACCTACCTATGACATAGCACTGCTCCCAGCTATCCTACTGAATGTTTCAACATACAGCGCTGCCTAGGATGTACTAGCCTGGTAAAACAAAGCCTGTACATAAGATACCTGGCTCCTTCCTGGGGGTGCCCTGGAGAGGTATCTGCCATGAGAGCTAACATCAGGCTGGAGTGTCAAAATGGAAAATAAATATACTTCAGCCTCAGCTGGCTCCCCACTGCTCTCTAAGCCCCTGGACATACAAAGCTTCCCACACAGAACCATACTGAGCTTCTCTCAACAGCAGAGACACAGGGGGTTCCAAAATTCTTCACGAAATATAAGAATATGCCCAATTAAAGACCTACTGAGGCCCAAACCTTTTCCTATTTCAGAATAGTCTGTGTACCCAATCCTTCCCTTTCTAGCTCCTTCTTCCTTTTTACTAAAGGCATCTGCATGACACCTGGATCATTGTTTCCTCACCGTTTGTCTGTTCATCCCATACCTCTACAAAGCCTCCACACACTCTTAAGGGCAAGTCTATTCTAGAACCTTTTGCTGTTTAGTAATGTCAGGATGTGGTATTTGTAACCACATTTTTACACCATCAAATGCACTCATATAGACACACATAGACCAGCATGAAAATCCTTTCGTCAATAGAGTTTATTTCTTTCAGGGAATTTGCATGAGCTATGCCAGCAAAAACACTCTTTTGCTGTTATAAGCTGTGTCTACACTAAGATATAGCTCTACCAGCAAGACTTTCCTAGTGGAGGGACATGATTTTCTGGACAGACAGGGTTTACTTTTGTGTCTTACCATACATTCAGTTCAGCACATGCAAAGAAGAGCACTCAGGAGCTGGGTTTGCCAGGAGAAAAAATGCAGCTAACTGCACGAGTACCCAACTCACATAGAGCTTCCTCAGTGTGCTGGAAACAAACACGTCACACTGGGGATGCTTGGGGAGGGAGCACTCAAAACAGGTATTAACACTACCCCGGGGCTCTGGCAGTGGGGCTCAGGATGGGCTTTAAGGGGCTTGGGGCTCCCCGCAGTGACTGGAGCCCCTGGCCCTTTAAATCACCACTGGAGCCCTGCCACCGCTACCCCAGGGGCTCTGGCAGCGGTGCTCGGGGGGCACTTTAAAGGGCCCAGGGCTCCGGCCGCTGTGGGGAGCCCGGGGCCCTTTAAAGCGCCAGCCTGGGGAAGCCGGTCCAGTCCGGCATGGTGTCCTGGCTCTTGCCGGTATGCCGCACCAGACCGTACCGGCTTACTTTCACCTCTGAATACATCCAACCAAAATTGGCAACCTTACTCTGAAGGAAAAAAAATTAGAACAACAGAACAGAGCAGAAGTAGAAGTAACTCTCCAAACACATGCTGTCAAGGTTCCTTCCCTACTCTGAACTCTAGAATACAGATGTGGGGACCCACATGAAAGACCCCCTAAGCTTATTCTTGCCAGCTTAGATTAAAAACTTCCCCAAGGTACAAACTTTGCCTTGTCCTTGAACAGTATGCTGCCACCACCAAGCGTTTTAAACAAAGAACAGGGAAAGAGACCACTTGGAGACATCTTCCCCCAAAATATCCCCCCAAGCCCTACACACCCCCTTTCCTGGGGAGGCTTGAGAATAATATCCTAACCAATTTGTTACAAAATCATCAAAGACCCAAACCTCTGGATCTTGGAACAATGGAAAAATCAGTAAGGTTCTTAAAAGAAGGATTTTTATTTAAAAAAAAAAAAGGTAAAAAATCATCTCTGTAGAATCAGGATGGAAAATACTTTACAGGGTATTCAGATTCAAAACACAGAGGATCCCCCTCTGGGCAAAACCTTAAAGTTACAGAAAACAGGAATAAACCTCCCTCTTAACACAGGGAAAATTCACATAAAACAAAAGATAAACTGATCCGCCTTGCCTGGCTTACCTATACTGGTTGCAATATTGGAACTTGGATTAGGATGGGTTGGAGAAGACGGATTTCTGTCTGGCCTCTCTCAGTCCCAAGAGAGAACAACCACCAATGAGCACAACAAAAGCCTCCCCCCACCCCAAGATTTGAAAGTATCTTGTCTCCTCATTGGTACTTTGGGTCAGGTGCCAGCCAGGTTAGCTGAGCTTCTTAACCCTTTACAGGTAACAGGATGTTGCCTCTGGCCAGGAGGGATTTTACAGCACTGTATACAGAAAGGTGGTTACCCTTCCCTTTATATTTATGACACATGCCATAAGAAAGATGTTAAGCCCAGTTTCCCTTTCATCCCCTCAGAGACACGATCCAGAGGGCGGGTAACTATTTAATACAGATCCTGACCAATGAGTTCTTTCCGAGTGTTCCCCTATCCTTGATCCTATTGTTCTCTGTTCCCATCTATGTTAAATTAGCTACTGTTTGTTTATCTTATTGCACTGTATATGCTTGGCAACAAGGGCTCTTTTTGTATCTTAGCTCCTCCCATTATGGCACTCTTGTGCTCCGGAGCGCTTGAGTGTTCAGCAGCAAACTGTGTATTACATACACTGCCTAGTAAACAGGGCTGCTTTTCTTTCCTTTTCTAAGGTTGATTGATATATTGCTGCCCTCTGCTGGCTGCTATCAGAACTGCTCAACTGTGTATCCTAGGCCCCGGATTTTTAATAGCTAAAAGAGGCTTTCCTTTAACTGGGTGGTAGAGGCCTGTGATTTTGTAGCAGGAAAACATTGAGTTCTATCCCTGCTGTTGCCATGGAGTTTTGCACTGAGCTAACCACATCAGGACTAGCTACACTGAGGTCAGTGGAGTTACCTTGGATTCACATTGGAATCTGGTGCATTAATGTCCTTAGGTGGTTTCAGTACATAAGATAGCAATTTCCTCAGGAATACCTACATAGCCTGAGAGACGACTATACATGTTAATAGAGCTTTTTCACACTGTAAGGTTACCTAAGTCAATTTATTCACAGTCAGTTATCTATCCATTGGACCTTCAGATATTTTTTCTCATATTGGCTTCAGTTTCTCCTGAAATTGCAATATGACTCTGCTAGGCACAATTAACTGTTAATATGGATGATTCAGGGTCATGCTAAGTTAGTTTTCTGGTGCGTCGTTTTATTTTCTCCCTTTTCCCTCGCTCAACATACTTCCCGGTAATGGAGTTGTATTGAAAGCTGTATTAAAAGACAGCCTGGCTCCTTCTGAAGGGGCTGAGGATGGCCATTCAGTTTGTAATGAACAAAGATGCTTTCACCAATACCAGCTAACCTCTTTTCACAGCAGGGGTCATTATGGTTACAGTGTATGGTGATGGTTGTTTCAGATCATGATTATTACTCACAGCTCCCCATCCTCTGAAACATCTCATCTGACTCATTTAGCCAACCCCTTAGTTAGTGTTGCCTTAATTAAAAGGCACAGCAGAATAGGCTGCTCTCTATCTCTTGGCCTTTGCTATGAAGGCTGTGTCAGAGCACCTTTGTATGATGTGAATACCTTTGAATATTCTTGTCAGTCACATCGGTTGTTCTTACCCCAAAACTGGAAAACATAGCGGGCCCAAGCTCTGTGGTTTGGAACCAAGTCTGAACTTGTCCAAAATCCCGAAGGCATTTGGCTCCACGTTTGCCCCCACTATTGAGGCTGACCCCCAGCTGCGAAGCTGATAGCTGGCTGCTAACTTTCCCAGATTTCAGGACTCCGGTCAGAGTTCAGTTCTGGGTACCAAACCTCTTGGTTCCACTCCTTGTGGTTCAGGCTCATCGCCACTTACAGCAGATTACACCCAAAGAGCAGCCCTGACTGGGAAGTCACCACAGCAACAACCACTCCCTTGTGCCTACCCTTTACTTTCAGAGTCCTTCGTGCATTTTAACCTGATGTCACATCAGCTTTACAGTGGAACAAAACTGGGAGGAATACTCAAGAGTGGGCCCTACTGCCACTTCCAATGTCCCGCCATGATATCTGGACACAATCTGTCCCATTGATTCCCCCCATCCCCAGGAGAGCCGGTGGTGCACTCTGAAGGCTGCGCCCTTCACACATTTCAACTGGGAAGTCAGTGAATTCCCTTGAACTGACAACTGGCTTGAATCTAATGCAAATCACAGCAGCCACTTAATTAAGGCAAAGAATAATGTTTAGGCTGAATTGATACAGAGGCCCCTGCATACAGCCATTGAACAGCGGGGCCCTTTTTAACAAGCTTTCGCATAAATAGATGACTTGGCAAATGAAAGGAAATGCCATACAGGAGAAAATACAAAAAAGCAATGCATTCTGTGCCAGTGAGGGTAATAAAAATTTGAGCTGTTACTGGTAAGCAGATGAAATAGCCAGTCTCTTCAGTGAATCCATCTCCATTTGGATTTTGATTGGATACTGTAGGAAGACAGCTGCTGGATTACAAGGCTGTGATAACTGTGTGTTTATTCTGTTTGATTTTTACTCTTCCATAGACTAGCTATTTGCTTTGGTCTGAGAGAGAGAGAACAATTAATTATAAGTCAGAAAGCTGGCTGGGGTCTATTCCTGGCTCTGCCACTGATGTGCTCTGTGACCCTAGGCTAATCACTTAACCTCTTTGCATCTCTGTTTTATAATACACCGTTTCCTCACCAGGCTGTCATAAAGCTTAAGCAATTAATGTCTGTAAGTGTTTTGAAATCTTCAGATGGAAGGCACTAAGTTAGTGGAAAATATTATTCTAATATAACCAAGAACCAGCTAGAATTTCAAAGAAACTTAAGGTGTGAATCCTCACAAGGGTAGAGCTGCTTCAGAATTTTTTTTTAAAATAAATTTTTTTAAAGGAAAATGGCTTTTTGACAGAATGAAAATTTTTGCAAAAATTTCCATTTTCATTTTTAAAAATTGCAGCTTTTTCACTGGAAAACTGAAAATAAAAAGTTCCGGGTTTTTTATTTGGGGAAGAGGGTATTAAAAATGTTTTTGGTGTGTGTGGGGGGAGGGTGGGGAATTCCTGACCAGTTTGACATCAGGGAAATGGCTCCAATTTCCTGTTGAAATCAATAGTGTAAATCTGGAATAAAGCCATTAAATCAATGACAAAAAGAAAAGGAGTACTTGTGGCACCTTAGAGACTAACAAATTTATCTGAGCATAAGCTTTCATGAGCTACAGCTCACTTCATCAGGTGCATTCAGTGGAAAATACAGTGGGGAGATTTTATATACACAGAGAACATGAAACAATGGGTGTTACCATTCACACTGTAACGAGAGTGATCAGGTAAGGTGAACTATTACCAGCAGGAGAGAGGGGGTGAGGGGGAGAACCTTTTGTAGCGATAATCAAGGTTGGTCATTTCCAGCAGTTGACAAGAAGTGTGAAGAACAGTGGGGGGTGGGGTGGGCGTGGGGAGGTGGGGAAATAAACATGGGGAAATAGTTTTACTTTGTGTAATGACACATCCACTCCCAGTCTTTATTCAAGCCTAAGTTAATTGTATCCAGTTTGCAAATTAATTCCAATTCAGCAGCCTCTCGTTGGAGTCTGTTTTTGAAGTTTTTTTGTTGAAGAATTGCCACTTTTAGGTCTGTAATCGAGTGACCAAAGAGATTGAAGTGTTCTCCGACTGGTTTTTGAATGTTATAATTCTTGACATCTGATTTGTGTCCATTTATTCTTTTGTGTAGACACTGTCCAGTTTGGCCAATGTACATGGCAGAGGGGCATTGCTGGCACATGATGGCATATATCACATTGGTAGATGTGCAGGTGAACGAGCCTCTGATAGTGTGGCTGATGTGATTAGGCCCTATGATGGTGTCCCATGAATAGATATGTGGACACAGTTGGCAATGGACTTTGTTGCAAGGATAGGTTCCTGAGTTAGTGTTTTTGTTGTGTGGTGTGTGGTTGCTGGTCAATAGCGTTAGCATAAAACCAGTATGAGAAGAGAATCATGTCTACTGTCTTGCTCCAAAGAGATGAATGTTAAGAGCCATAAGTAACGAATGCCCTGGTCAACATAAAATATACTACTATTGTCATGCCTTGAAAAGGAAATGCTTAGTGGAACCTTTGCAGGAAGACTTTTGGGGTTAAAAGCGCTGGTGCCTTCTGAGAGTCATGGGGAAATACTGTCTTAGGTTCTCATATCATCTCTATTACCTTAGTATCTGAGCACCTTATACTGTTTAATGATTTATCCTCACAGCACCCCCATGTTTAGAGAAGTACAGTTTTCTCCATTTTACAGATGGGGAAGTGAGGCACAGGGAGACTGATTTGCCAAATGTCACACAGGAAGTCTGTGACAGAACAGAGCATTGAACCTGTCTCCCAAGCTAGCACCACTGGGCCATTCTTCCCATTGTGTACCCATTATACGTGGCAAGGAAGAGGCAATAAAGAAATTCTGACCATAATAATTCTATCTGAGAATGATGCTCATTGCGCAAAGCTTAATGCCACAGCAGAGGGTTCCTGTGTCTACATTCTCCAGTCAGCCGAGGCACAGAAATAGAGTAACAGAGCTGGTTGACCCCACGGGACTGCTGAGGCTATGACTAATATATAATATTATATTTGAATACTGTCTAGATTACTGCTCATCAGAGGCTCATGCTGTAGAATAAACTAATTGTCTAAGCACAATTTATAATAGCACTTGGCATTTACACAGCACTTTGCATGTTCAAAGCTCTGCGCAGACATTACCAAATTAGTGCTCGCTGCCCCCCTGCGATTGGTGGGCAAATATTGGTATTATTCTCCTTTCACAGATAGGCAAACTGAGACAGTAAAGGAAAGGTTGGGCTTTTCAGGGCCAACTAGGGGATTGAACTGTATAATTCACATTAATTTAAATAGGAGGTGTGTGGGAAGGCCCTAGTTGTCTCTGAAAAATCTCAGCTGCTATAACATGCCCAAGCCTACACACCAGCTCAATGACAGAGTCAGAATTAATACTCAGGACCACCCAACACCAAATCAAGGGCTCATTTCTCCAGATCATGCTGCCTCTTGCAGCACAGTGGCAGAATCTGAACATGAGCCATCAGGTTACTCTGGTGAATGTTCTTGCCGCTCGGCCCTCGTGTTGGGTGTAAATGGATCAGTGGTTTGTCTTGCAGCTGTCTCCTTCCTGGGGGATGTGGAGAATTGGATGTAAAATTGAAAAATATTTTGCTTTTCACGGAATGAATAAGAATGACTTTTTAAAAACCAGAATGACTCTTCCCCATATTCCTTATTTGTTGACCTTTGACTTAGGGACCCAGGATTTAGATATTCAGGCCCAAGTTCTCAAAGATAACTCCCACTGAAATCAATGGGAGCTAGACACCTAAATATCTTTGCGGATTTGGACCTCAGTGTCCAAGCTGGGTAACTAGCAGAATGGATTGAAGGTAGCCGCTGTGGTGAAGTATATCAACTGCATACAGCACATGACACCTCTGTGCATAGCTCTATGATGTGAATGGATTTCCTAATTCTAGCTAGAACACTCAATATTATCAGAAAACCTCCCAAGCAGTAACATCTCAATCAGCAAAGGCACATCATTCATTTCTTAATAGCTTGTAGCAGAAAATAGATTTCAATGGGGCGGCACAAAAGCATCTCCTTGCCTTGATGTCTCTCGTCGTTCATGCACATATTGGGAATGCTACGCTCTCAGCAATCGGAGGAAAATAACATGGGAGAAAAGAATAAAACAAAACTCTGTAGCATAATTTTGTTTTGGAAAATAGCCTCTCTCTCACTGTAAATCTTTTTCCACAAATAGTTCGTCCATTAGAAAGTATAGGTTTAGTTTTCCTGGAAATGAGGATGCCATGTGTTAAGTTTACAAAGGATTTTTTAGTTTGTTTTTCCCGCATATATTTTGAAATGTAAATAACTAAACAAAACAAAATCCTCTGTAAGTTCTTTTTTTCCTTCAGCTTCTGGGAATCTATTTGCCCTTGAGTGCAGACTAAAATGGCCTTGGTCTAAAAATGATATTCCTGGAACTCACATCAGCTCTGTGCTCATTTAGTTTGAGTTACACTGTGATAGTTCCATGGAATTAAAGGAAATACCTTGACTTGTCTTTAAGAAATGACATCCACAAAATGTCTTCGCCTTTGATTGAGCTGCAGTAGAAGACTAGCCCTTTTTCTAGCACTTCTCCCAGAGAGAATGGTTTTTTTATAATCTTGAGCAAATAGTACTACTGTACTGCCTACAGAAATTCTTCATAGCAGCAGTAGCAGGCACGATTCAATGCTAAATAGAGCAGGAGCTTGCTAATTCACACTAATGTCTGAGACAGTCATTGTACAGCACTGAACTTTGCTGAGTTACTTACAGACCAATTTGCAAACACTGTGAATTAAAGAAAGGGGGCTGCATCACACAGTTCTTTTGGCAATGGTAGTTTTGTTTTATTATTGATGATAAATCATAATGTATTCATAAATGCATTGCACTATGTTTTTAAAAAAATCACAACTATGCACTGAACTAGCCACTTACGTGATAGCCCCACAACTCTATTTGCACATGCAAATTTAGACACACAAAAATGGAAGGGAGAGTGGGACTGTGCCTTTTAAAACTTAAATCATAAATGTCTATATTGCCTAAAATGTCTTAAGTACACTCCCATCTTACACAGAACCCAGTCCAGGTTTTGTGCAATATTAGACTCTACAATATATTATGACGTTAGTAGCCACCTTAAGTTCAGTTTTCTATTACCATAAGTATATCGGGCTTGTACACACCTGTCCTAGCCATGTTAAATACAAAGGAGAGATTGTATAAAGCATTTGTTGGGAAATTGTAGCTCCAAATCCCGATTTGAACTTTGCAGCTTGGGCCCAAATCTAGTTATATGTAAGAGGTAACTATTAGGGCTGATCAAAAATTTTCTGTCAAAACTGTTTTTTTGATGGATAATTGAGTTTTCAACAAAAAATTTGTTCATTAAAATTGTCTGCTTTCTATGACAAGTTTCAATTTTTCCATCAAAAACCAAACACCTAAAAACTGAAAAGTTTTGATCTGGAAATGCCATTTTACTGCCCTGTGGTAATTATAGTTTGGCTGCCTCATGCCTCCATTTTCCTCTAGAATCCAAGTTTCCCAGGCCAGCTACATCTCCCTGGATACCTCACAGACAGGTACTCCCATGATGCACGGCAGCAGCTCAGCAAAAAGGGAGACAGTGGTGCATCATGGCTGATGTAGTTTGGGCAGGGCCCCTGGCCCATACTGAAAAATAAGGGAATGAGGCACCGATTTAAAGCTCCTAGGATGCCACAGCACATTTCAGAATCAAAATTTTCAGTTTACAGCCAACAGTTTTTGATTTTTGGCCACAAATTTTCAGTTTTAGATTTTTTTACTGAAAAGTCAAACTTTTCCAGGTGAAATTTTTTTTGACCCATTTATAATGGAAACATGAGTCTGACAGTTACACAGATTCAATCAGGAAATAGAGACAGTACCATGAGACTTAGGTGTCCAATCAAGATTTACTCACACAGCACAAAATTCGAATATGGAATAGTGGTAAGGAATCACTAAAAATTAGTCATAGAAATTATCTGATGAATAATTGCAAAAAACTAGTAATTCTGAGGAAACTGTAAGTGGCTCACAAACAATCCATAAACAGACAAAGGAGGCTAACTTTGCTGAATGAATTATTTACTCAATTCTGACTGCCTTGAATCAAAGCAAAACTGAGTCCAAGTTTTAAGAAAATGTTAATTGTATCCTGTTCCCTAGGCTCACTTTAGGCTTTGCTTTGAAATTAGATGTCAGAATGTCCCTGAACATATTCTCTGAGAAATGAAGCACTGTAGAGGCCTCTTTAATGACTAATCTTGTTGCCTTTAAATGCAGTTCCCTCCATTGAAGGAATCACTTAATGGAATACAGTTGGGTGGTGCATCATTTAATTGGAATATCTGAGGGTAGTGCATCCAAAAATGTGTCTATTTCGCCATGTGTCTATATTCTTTTATCACATTGATTTTCTATTCCACTTTGTCTTCCTGAGGCACTGAAAATGCATGCTTTTAACGCCCCCGTCAGGAATCAGTTTTGAAGAGTTTCCCTGCATGTGCTTTTTTTTATCAGGTTGTAGTGTCTGAAACATTTCCCTCCAAAAAATGTCACTGTATAGACCGGGAGTCCAATGTATGTTTATTGGCAGCTCCCAAAGCTACATTCAACCTTCAGGATAAATTTTTCTAAAATGTCAGAGTGCATTTTTTTATAATTTTGCTGCCTATCTGTGCACCTGGGGCTGGTCGTAACCAAAAACTAATCAGGTATCCGCTTGGGGCGGTCCTGTGCCTCAAAGAAGCTTGGCAACTCATAGGCCTCCATCTAATTTTCCAGCAAAGCTACTCATCTCATAGCTCAGTAGCCTGGAGCCCAACTCCTGTTTCAGGTATGGTTGCCAACCCTCCAGGATTGTCCTGTGGTCTCCAGGAATGTCCTGACATAGCAATTTTAAAAATATATATATATATATTACTCTTCTAATCAACTTTGCATGTCTACGGCACCTTTTATCCCCTAGATGTCCAAGTGCTTTGCAAACATCCAATAACCCTCACAATATCATAGATAAAGTATATACTGGTACCATGGAAATGCAACCCCAGCACTAGGATGGAAGCAACAGAATATTAGCAGTGCCCAGTGACATCAAATAACTAATTAGAATATCAAGTGGAGGAATATCAAGTGGAAACTGCAGGTGAAATTTACATAGGCACAATGACTCCAATCCAGCAAAGCATTTAAGTCCCGGAGCAGGCTGATATTTCTTTCCCCACTTTTAGCATGATCAGAAACATAGCAAACATCCTCCAAAAGGTCTCCTGAGCTAACATACTCCTAGACTTTCTGCCATTCAGCACCACACCATAGGTATCAATAGCTCCAACTGTTACAGGCTTGAAATTGGGTGTGTGCAGAGAAATGGTATTCATTAAGGGCTTAAAGCTGTGAGAACACCGTGAGATGTTATGCACACCCTAATATGCCTTTTTGGCAAGTTAATCAGTGAGTACTGTAAGAAATAAAGCTATGGAACATTTATTTCGTTGCTAATTAGGACAGAAAAGACAAATGTGCTTTATGAATTTCTTCATTAAGCTACTTCTCCATTCAACCATGTGTCATCCCATCAGGGAAAGTGACTTAATTTTCCAGGCACACTGTCACATACGCAGTGTAATGTTTCTGTAGGATGATAGTATCTGCTTAGTAAACAAGTATCACACCCCAGGATGTTCATGTTATTATATCCACTCCCCATATTATCAAAGAATGATAATGCAATAACACCAGGGAGTGCTTCATTACTTTAAGGTAATCCAGGGATGTGATCTTGCTGGCTCTCAAAAGCTAAGCAGCATCCGTTGGCTTATTACTTGTATGGTAGACTACATTTAAATCCCATAATGTGCTGCTATTTCAGTATGTCCATAAAAAAGAGTTCTGCAGTAATGCTGCCCCACAAAGTATGTGTAGTACAATCATGATACTTCAGGGTCATGGTTAAATACTGCAGTACTTTTTAACAAGGCTAGATGGCACTCTTCTCTCTGAGTTGGTCAGTATTCAACTCATTCAATCCAGGGCTGCGATGCTTCTTTTAGATGTGGCATAAAACCCAGGTCATGACCACATGTGGTTAATTGAACCCAAAGCATTTTTTGCAAGAGAGAGGGTGCTAGCCATGGCATTCTTGCCAATTCCTAATTGGAAAATTGCACTGGTAAAAAAATACACTGGGAAACACAAACACCACTTGACAAAAATGGATGTTGCTTTGGTTCGTGATCTCATAACCATGCCGTGTAGTCTGTGACATCTTTCTGCCTTAATATAGTTCGGATTGCTGCTGCACTTTTTGTTTTCTCTTTGCATAGAGTGAGCAAATCCCTGACGTCAGTAGAATTAGCCGGTGCTCAGCATCCCTCACTATTTGACCTGCTGCTAATAAAGTACTTCATCAACCTGTTGCTTGTGCCCTTTGTGGTATTGCCCATGCTTTCTGCTCAGAGTGCTAAGCTTTTCTTATTCTAAACTTGTTTGACTTTATCTAGGCATTTTCCAGTAAAATCCCTTCATAAAATACCTGTCCGACATATCTGGGAACAGTTGTTCCTGTGCAATGCCTAAAATAACCCAGGGCCCACTAAGCAAACTTGATTTTACGAATTCAGAAGGCTTTTAAAATACAAAATAAAAATCACTTGCTGTTTAGTCTTACCGAATTTAATCTATTTCAATCTGAAAATTTACCAGGGAAGAGATGCTTAGCAACCCATCTCCAAAGACACAGCCTCCCACTACAATGTCTCTTCTCCCTCTCCACGCCTCAAGATAAATCTGTGGATGATAAGTGTCAGGGAACAGGCCAGCACTCCCACTCCAGCCACACCAAAAGAGCAACTATTTCCAGCCCAATTTGCATCTGAAGCACCCCTATTCCTACTCATAATCAAATTGTGCTTTGGTTTATATTCAGAGTCAGCTAGTTCACGAGAACTCCTGGATGGGCAAAGGTGCTTAGGGCTTCTCAGTAGGTTACAACACAGCCACAGTTTGGTACAGAAAAATTATTTGATCTTTTCTGCATGGTACAATGAAACATTGGACTCATGGACTCCCTGGGTGTCAACTGCATATGTGCCATGGCTGCATGGGCAGGCATCATCTATTCCATACACCAGGGCTGCATAGGCTTTGTGGGCAGTGGCTGTTCCATACACCATGATCCTTCCAGGAACACCCCCTAAACCAAGGGACTGCACAGTGG
Organism: Eretmochelys imbricata; assembly: GCF_965152235.1. Classification (NCBI taxonomy): domain Eukaryota; kingdom Metazoa; phylum Chordata; order Testudines; family Cheloniidae; genus Eretmochelys; species Eretmochelys imbricata. Next base: position 81,115,447 of record NC_135580.1, read on the forward strand.
CACTGTTAGGGCAGTTTTCCATTTGCCATTGTGCAAAGAAGCGCAAAGAAGAAAGAGCTAGGGAACAGATTCTGGCCCCAACGTCCTGGCCAAATTTCAATTTGGGAAATTCAATTTGGGAAAACTCTCTTTTCAGTTGGAGGCTGTAGTTCGTGTATTGCGTCACTTCCTGTCCTTAAACTGTTGTGTAGTGCTATTGTGGATTATTAAACAGCTGCTGTGCTCCATCCCAGATGTTGTTGCATCTCAGTAGCGGATGAAGTGGAGTGACTGCTGGGTATATATATTTAGTAATTAAGCAATATTTAGCTCTTATAGGGCATTTTTCATCCCTAGCTCTTAAAGTGCTTCATGGAGGTGGAGTATTATTTTTACAGAGGAGGAAATTGAGGCACAGATCGCTTCAGAGACTGGCCTAAGGTCTCACAACAAGTCAGTGGCAGAGCCAGGAACAGAATTCAGGTCTTTTGATTATCAAACCCACTGTTCTACCCACACTGGCGCATGCTGCCTCTCTTTTGAAGACCTTGACACTATGCCAGACACTATCACATCAATTAATTTATTACAATGACATAATCAGTAGGGTATGGGTACACAGAGGCTGGGCAGTGAAGGACTGGCAAGAAGCAATCAAAGATTTGCACCCTCTATGGCATGGAAAGTCTGTGAAATGCCAATATGTGAGTACAATAATGCAATCAGTTCTGATAACAGCTGGAAATGCTAACATCCCAGTTCTGCATTCTGCACTGCAGTGAATTAATAGGGTGAATTTCAGCCATAGTATGCAAAGTGCTTCGCAGTCATTTGGAGTGAAAGGTACTATACATAAATTTCCCAGTGTGATTAACTGGGTTATTATCTCACTCTAGTTTATTAATGATCTTACTGAAAATTTGCCTTGTGTGTTTTAGTCAAAAAGATGAATATGAAACAATAGTTTTAAACTGCATGAAACCCCCTGGGCCTGAGTCTCCTCTGCATGCCACTCCACCAAGTTGACAAAGCTCCTGCAGGATCTCCAGAGACCTGAGAAATCCCCAGGTGCCATAGAGCAGTTCCTATCCCACTTCCACTCTCTGCAACCAGGGTAGGAGGCACAGACAAGGGAAGAGGGTCCCTGGGTATAGTAATGGCTTTTTGGGGCCGCAGGAAATGCGCGAAAGTTAGAGCAACACTTAGGATGGGAAACCAGAGCAGCAGAGGATGGCCCAAGGATTGGAGAAATACAAAGGTATCTTTATTATGAATTATAAATGTTATTACTTAACCTTTATACTGCAGTAGCACCTAAAGATCACACGCAGGTTGGCACCCATTGTGCTAGGTGCTGTACACACCTACAATAAACAATAATCCCTGCCCTGGGTCATCTTTACGCTGTCGCCTACCCTGCCTCTTCAGCTGTGCCAGGGGCATATCATCTTTAGCTAAAGATCTGGCTCATTGTCTCCAGCAAATAAAAACAGCTTTCGCCAAGAGTGAATAATCTGTAACGTATGTCATGTGACTCCATCTGTAGAGTCACGGATCCGATTCCCCCTCTCCCTCTCTCTCGTGTTCCCTTCAGTTCAGCCAGTCTTTCTCCTGGCCCTGAAAAGGAAATAACTGCTCAATGCTACTTATCAGCATGTGTATGCAAATGACTTCTCAAGAACAAGTTAGCCAGTTTCCAAACAATGCGGTGTGGCCTGGGACCACATTGTGTCACACCTCATGTTCAGGTCTGCTCTGTGGGAGGTTTTCAAACACTGAAACAAAACCAATGGCATCTGAATGCTGTTGAACAGCTTTGAGCAGGCTGTAGTGATCTAGATAAGCTGCCCCTCCCCTCAGCCTCCCCTCTTTCTGTATTCTTCATAAATTCTGTTTATAGCATGGAAGGTGGACATAGTTCTATGATCCCCTACTACAGCGCACCTTTGTGAACAGTGCTAGAAAAGTGCTTTGCACAGTAGGGTAGATGAAACAAGTAAATTAGCAGTCATAACTGTTGCAATGAATGTTCTAGTCTGCACCTGTGTTTAGATCATTAAGTCTGGAGACAGAGCTGTGCTGAGAAGGGATACTGTGAGCTTCCAGCCATTAAATGGGAGAGCGGTTTAGTCCCAGCTTTGAGCTTTTGTATTTTTAAAAAGGAAGTTTAATCTGAACAGAAATATTTTCATTCACTTTTGTGGTTGGTTTAGTTTTAGCAGTCAGGGCAAATGATATCTTTCAGATTTAAACATCCTGCTGCACTCCTGAGAACCCAAAGGCAGGACCACTCTGTTGGTGCATGAGAAATGAGAAGTGAAACTGACAGCAAACAGAGAGTGGAACAGACCAGTCTAGGTTCACTATCCACATTAGAGTTTAAGAATCCACCATACAATGGGTCTGAGCACAGGTCTGGAAGTCAGCAATTCCTGTTTTAATCTCAGGTTTCAGAGTAACAGCCATGTTAGTTTGTATTCGCAAAAAGAAAAGGAGTACTTGTGGCACCTTAGAGACTAACCAATTTATTTGAGCATAAGCTTTCGTGAGCTACAGCTCACTTCATCTGATGCATACTGTGGAAACTGCAGAAGACATTATATACACAGAGACCATGAAACAATACCTCCTCCCACCCCACTCTCCTGCTGGTAATAGCTTATCTAAAGTGATCACTCTCCTTACAATGTGTATGATAATCAAGTTGGGCCATTTCCAGCACAAATCCAGGTTTTCTCACCTGAATCTCAGCTCTGATGGTGACTGCTTCTGTGGCTATGAGCAAATCACTCAGTCATTGCTGCCTTTGTTTCTCCTTCTGTAAAACGGGGATCATACTACCTAGCTTTCCACCTTACCTTATTCTTTCCATGTAGGCATTAACGCCATGCTCATCACTGTACTACCCTGATGTTACTTCACGGCATGTGGTGGAGATTAGTTTGTTAATGTTCGCAAAGTGCTTCGAATATGAAAAGTGCCAGATAAGTGGGAAATATTAGCATTATTTTAATATTCTAAGGCTTGGTCTATACTATAAAGTTTTTCTGGCATAGATGTCAGACAGGAGCGTGAAAAAAATCACGTACCCTGGCCAACAGAGGTATGTTGGCAAGTCCCCAAGTGCAGTCACAACTATGCTGAGAGAAGAATGCTTTTGTTGACATAGCTAATATCATTCACGGAAGTGGTGTAGCTATACTGGCAGAATTCGTTTTGTTGGCATATGCTGCATCTCCAGTAGGGTCCTTTGGCAGTACAGCTATACCAGCAAAAGCTCGATAGTCTGGGCCCTAAGACACTTTTACCAATGCAGATACAGATTTTTTTTAAGGTATGATTTTTATTTTCTTTTTCTGGCCAGCACAAAATAGAAGCTCAGGATTCTTGCCTACCTTTTATCTGCCTAGAAATTATGAATTTTCATCACAAGCTTAGTTACATTACTTATGACTAATACAAGCAATAATAATTTGTATTGAAGCACAGCCTGGGTGTCCCAGTCAAGGATCAGAGCCCCTTTGTGCGAGGCACTGTGCACATAGACTGCAAGTTCTTTTTATTACCTAGGTATAAGACAAGAGGCAACAAGAGTACACAACAAAGAGGATGGAGGGAGCACATGGTAACGGTGAGATTGCTTTGATTAATTTGGTAAGTGTAGAAATTACAGAAACGCAGGACACCATGGCTGGGGTGAACGCAAGATTGTCACTCGTTCCTGTTTAGCCAGATGTTTACCTCCTTGTTATGCCCCCTGAACAGTGGTGCTAAACATTCACAATGAACACCACAATAAACAGCGGTCACAGTACACCAGCTGTCCAACTATTATCGGTAGCATCTCTTCCCAAAATGCTAGCTCAAAGCTGGCACCCACACTGCCTGTTAGGAGGCCATGGTCATCACCCTCCTATTTTATCATCCATGCCTCCTACCTCCTGGGAAAGGCACCAACCTCACAGGTTGGCCAAGAAAAAAGGGCAATGCCAAAAAGACTGGCACAGGCTGACAGCCTAGCTGGCACAGAACATGGGCATAGCCTGAATGTCAACAGCATTACTCCTGTTGAGGAGAAAGGACTTAGGTCTGGTCACTTAATATTTCAATCAAACTAGCTATGTCCCTCAGGGGGTTAAAAAATTCACAGTCCTGAGCGCTGGAGCTAATTTGGCCTGAGCCCCGGTGCAGACATAGCCAGGCACTGGAAGAGTTTTTCTGTTGACCTAGCTGCCGCAGCTCAGAGAGCAACAGAAAAACCCCTTCCATCGCCGTAGGAACCATCTATACTATGAGGCAGCAGCCCAGCTGTAATGCCATAGCTGTGCCACTGTAGCGTCAGTAGACGTAGCCTTACACTGGGAACAGTCTGTCATTCCATCACCTGTCTGCTCTTAGGTAGCCCCAGGCAAGGGCCTCTTGGTTGTGTTTTGCTTGTATTTGCTATTGTTCAGCTCAGTTGATGTCTGTGGTTCACTGACGCCTTGAGAACTAAACAATAATGGAGTCTATTTTTAGCTTCGGTGCTCAGAGGCTTATGTGCTTGTTAAGTTGCTTCTGTGGCTGGTACTGCTGGCATCCTCCCCAGATTTTTCCCTTCCTAGTCAATGCTCTCTGAACTCTCAGATTCTCCCTCTGCACCTCTCTTCACAGCTTCACCTTTTGAATCTGACAGAGATTTTGTTTGGTTGGTTATGAAAATGGGGCAAAGGCACGAAATCCATGCAAAGCTCTCTTCATGTTCAACTAAGGTGTGGCCCCAAATGCTTCACTCAGTTGCTGAGGCACTACTAAATTTATAAAAGAAAAATGAAAGAGAGTGAAAATCCCCATCCCTCAGAATTGGTGTGGACCTGCTACTTCTCCTTGGGATCCACATCTTCTCCCTATAGACATCTGTCCCCATCAGCATCCTGAGCTGGCATAGCTCATCATGTCATGTTTGGCAGTGCCTGCCTGTTTCTAGCCATTCCCCCATTACATCTGCTCATCATTCTAATAGTTCTTAGTCCATATTTCCTTGGTCTTAATATTGACCAATTGAAGGATCTTTTGGACAAGCATGCCAACAGTGAAATGATTAAGAACATAAGAACAGGCATACTGGGTCAGACCAATGGTCCACCTAGCCCAGTATCCTGTCTTCTGACAGTGGCCATTGCCAGGTACTCCAGAGGGAATGAACAGAACAGGTAATCATCAAGTGAGCCATCTCCTGTTGCACATTCCCACTATCACTTGTGGCTATTGCATAATCCTCTAGTGTTTCATCTCCACACTGGAGGAGGATTATTTTGCATTTCATCTTCCATCAGAAAGGATCACAAAATCATTTGACAAGCCCCACCCATCTTGTGACATACAACCACCTTTGACGTGAAAGTTGGCAGTCATTTAACAGAGCACACCAATGCTACTTTAGTGCAGGGAGCAAAGGAGAATTCTCCTCTGCCCTGCACCAGTGCAAAGTGGGCGTAAAACGCTACCATTTTGATTTGACAAGGGGCAAACTAGTCGAAAATCTGACCTGTTTGTATCCAGCTGAAACAGCTTGGGGCAGGTCAGGTAGGAATAATGAAATGATTGCCCAGATTGGAATTTGGTCAGGGTGCTGGGGCTAGCATCTGATTTTGTAAAAAATGCCACCAAAAGTTAACCAATAGTGCTCAATATCTCCCAATAAGGTACCAGAGTGCCCGCTGCCATCCTGTTGGGGCATTTGTTGGTTCCACACAGGCTAAGAAGAAAGAACACTCCTCTTCCTTTCTATCAGCCAGTGAGTCCATCATTTAACTATTGACCCGGCCCAAATCTCTTTAGCTGGAAAGACCTATTGAGTTCACAGGCCAAGGGGGTAGAGAACTTTCAGGTCACTCAGCCTTCAGCAGAAGAATCGCCAAGCCTAGAAAACTTATTCCTCAATAGATCCAAGATCATTTTGTATATTTGCAGAGGCAAACAGACCATTTGACTTTGCTTCTGCTGGACCCGTTCCATTATACTATGCGGGTGATCTTAATTAGTTAATGCTCAGTGCTTAATTAGTGGTAATTAATCATTGGAGTCTAAATTTACCAGGGATCATGGTGGATTTTCCATTACTGACAACTTTAAATTAACATTGGATGTTTTTCTAAAAGATCTGCTCTAGGAATTATTTTGGGAAAGTTGCATAGTCTGTGCTCTACAGGAGGTCAGATTAGATTATCACAATGGTCCCTTCTGGCAGCAGAATTTATGAATCTTGCTTAGTTCCATTTACAGCTATGCAAATTGTTTCTTCAGGTTTTGTTTAGCTCCTGCCACCTTTAGGTATATGAGAAAATATTTAACTCGGCTGGGAGTAATGCTTTTTTCCATGGGTCATAGTATATTTTCTGGACACAATGTACCGTTGTACCCTGTAAAAGCCAGAATGTGCCACACTCCTCCTCTAAATAGCTCCTTGGATCTAGGTCAGTCTGGTTCCAGGAATTTCCATACCCTTTCTTATTACTGAGAGAACAGAAGAAGGGTCTGGTTTGGAGACAGAGTTGCCAGACTGTCCAGGACTACATGGTTTTTCCTGTGGTTATTGTTGACATGAAAAATAAAAATAAAATTTATAAATAACACAAAAGAGATTTTTAAATATTTCTTTCATAAGTTGTTGGTGAATCAACATTTCCCATCCATCCGCTCCCAGTAAGTGTCTTATCTCATGACAGGCTGTCCTTCCTGTTGGAAATCCTACTTTGCCTTCAGAGACTGTCTCCTTCTCTCTTCCTGTCTAAGGACCCACTGGTGTGTTGGTAAAAACTCTGGAAAATATCATTTTTAGAAGTCCATCTAGGAAGTGTTAAAACTAGTCTCCAACTTGGAGCTTCCCTGGGCCATACTAGACCATAAGGATAAAAATAGAGCATTTTATAGTCGCACCATCTCTGGTAACACCCAGGCACCAGCATATATTGCTTACTGGGACCTGCAGCCCACGTAAACTGCATCAAGCTGCTTAGAGTGAGACAGAAGGGGCTAATGTGAATTCCATCATGGATTCCCCCAGCCCAGCTGGAGAGAACCTTGATCAGAAGGGGAACTCTTCCTGAGACCTGTTGTCTCCATGGGTCCGATCACGCTTTTGGATCAAAATGAAGCATTGCCTGCTGGGACATATGGACTGCATCTCCATCTTAAACATGATGGAAGTGGAATACTGTTTCATTATATGCAAATTAGGCATTATCCTCAGTCTTGCGGCATGTTGCCACTGTGGCCACCGCTAGGCAAATTACAGGTTCCCCATGAATATGATGTTGACATAAAAATAATGGCTCCTGCTCCAGCATGATGCACTTTATAGTCTGTATTGGGATTCTGCTGCTCTTATTGCTTTGTGTTACTCATGTGAAGGGATCTAGCTGACAATGTATTCTGGCAGAATTTTCTCACATTCCTTAGGAATGGAAGGCACGGAAGGAAAATCAGCTTATTTAGAATAAGTGTTTCTTGCCTAGGTTCAGTCAAAGAATTGGATTACCTTAGCTCCCATTAAGAGAAACAGCTATCTGAAGGTGACACTTTCCTTTGAGGCCTTGTTGGCACATTTTATATTGCAGTCCAAAAATGTTTCACATTGATTGTAGTACCATTGAGTAGTTCCCTGAGGAACTGCAAAATAGACGCAGTAACTTGGTTTAATAAACAAAAACCTGATTACAAAAAGCAAATGTGATGCAGGCAAAAATTGAAAGTAAACACAGCTGCATTTCAGGCATTAGGTAAAGGGCATTGCTCTGATGCAATAATCTAGAAGTTGGTTTTAGAACATGTTTTGTATAGAGCTCTGAGGGAAACAGTTTTCTGCAACAAGTATTGAGCTTTGGAAATTTTTTCTGCTTTACCTCTAGATAAATCCAAGACCTTTCCCCTCATACGAGAGGAGAAAGGTGGTTAGAGCACTGGGGTGGGGTGAAGGAGACACAGGCTCAAGTTCCTGCTCCAAACCAGTTAGAGTAGGGATTTGAACTTAGGCCTCTGACACCTCAGCTGCGGTGTGCTAACCAGTTGGTTATTCCAGCTCTCGCTAGAGCTGGCCAGAACTTCTGTCATGGATCTGGGAAACCATCCCAACCCTTTCCCACAAAGTTTTGGTTTTGATTAATTGGTATTTTCTGATAAAATAAAATAAAATAAATCCCTGACCAGGTCCACTTTCATACTCAGGAAATCTTAAAGTACTTTGTAATAGTTACTCATGTGCAAGTGTAGATCTATAATAGACATGCACAGCTCCAATGTATGTGTCTCTGTAATATGTATACACCATTACGTTTATGCATGCGAATGCATAATCCCTGGGTGGAAGGCAGGTATATAAATGCAGAGTATTACTTTTATTATTCCGAGATTACATATATGATGCTGCACCACCACATTTCCACATGATCCTCTCATGGATGTGGTTCTCTCACTTTAGGCTTCCTGAAGCACTTTGCTAGTAAGACCCTAGGGTATATTGGACTGTCTGGTGGAATGACATAAATGCTATTAATTTTCAATTGACCTCATGTCACTTTATTGTCACATAAATCAGGAACAAGTATGACATACTTAAGACATCAGAGCTATTTCTAGTTTCTTAGCCTGCAAGCGCTTTGCAATATGATCAGACATTGGACTGAACTCCAGTTCAGTTCTGCAGTCATTTGGTTGGCTGGCTTGCATTGCCTCCAGCCCTTGTATAATGGGGACAGACATCTGTAGTGATCTTGATTAAGGAGGTCACAATCTCTTACTTCCTTGGCACTAGATTTCTTACTTCTAGCTCCTTCTAGTCCCTCGGGCATTTTGGAATTTAAATTCCACACTGTATCTCTCCACAGGGCTCCCTTCTAGGACAATAGAGCCAACATTTTCTGGGGGGCTCTGGATCCACAGTTGAGGACAGATTTTCAAGGTAGCTCAGCCAGTTTTTCAACAGTGTTTAGGCACCAACTGCTCTCATTGTTCTCAGTGGATGCTGCTGGGTACTGAGCAACTTTTGAAATCTGGCGCTCCAGAAAAGAGATTGAGCTATTGGTGGTATGGTTACCTGAGGAGCAGTGTGAAGCAAAGACCTGTCTACTCTTGATGGGACTGGATTTTCCTGTGGGTCCCCACACTAACTGGGGTTCAAAGGTCATAGGAGCCCTGTGGGAGATACATTGCTGGTTCACCACTCTGTGTCAACAGCTCTTGTTGAGCCTGACATGCTCACGACACTTAACACTCTGTTGTCAGACTCTAAAACGTGTCATGTAAGAGATCACTGGAAAACTAATAACTCACTGATCATTAGTATTCTTCGGTGATGTATATATGGGATGTGTACAAAGAGTTATGGATACGTGCTATAATTTTCTTAACATGTGTTTGGCAAGCAATGCATAAGCACAGTCTGCCTTAGACAAAGGAATGTGAGTTCCTGGTCATCATGCAGAAACAACAAAAGTACATTTACAAAATTACAAATTAGCTGTTGCCACTCAAGAAAGATCTTGGAGTCATTGTGGATAGGTCTTTGAAAACATCCACTCAATGTGCAGTGGCAGTCAAAAAAGTGAACAGAATGTTGGGAATCATTAAGAAAGGGATAGATAAGATGGAAAATACAATATTGCCTCTATAGAAGTCCATGGTACACCCACATCTTGAATACTGTGTGCAGATCTGGTCACCCCATCTCAAAAAAGGTATATTGAAATTGGAAACACTTCAGAAAAGAGCAACAAAAATTATTAGAGGCTATGGAACAACTTCCATATGAGGAGAGATTTATAAGACTGGGATTTTGCAGCTTGGAAAAGAGACGATTAAGGGGGGATATTATAGAGGTCTATAAAATCATGACTGGTTTGGAGAAAGTAAATAAAGAAGTGTTATTTATTCCTTCTCATAACACAAGAACTAGAATTAATAGGGAGTAGGTTTAAAACAAACAAAAGGAAGTATTTCTTCACACAATGCACAGTCAACATGTACAACTCTTTGCCAGAGGATGTTGTGAAGGCCAAGATGAACAAGGTTAAAAAAATAACTACATAAATTCATGGAGGATAGGTCATCAATGGCTATTAGCCAGGATGGGCAGGGTTGGTATCCCTAGCCTCTGTTTGCCAGAAGCTGAGAATGGGTGACAGGAAATGAATCACTTGATGATTACCTCTTCTGTTCATTCCCTCTGAAGCACCTGGCACTGGCCACTGTCGGAAGACAGGATATTGGGCTAGATGGACCTTTGGTCTAACCCAGTCTACGCCATTCTTATATTCTCATGTTCTAAAAAGTGAACAAAGTCATCAGCCTGGTGAGTGAGGAGATATCACATGAGATTCAGAGCCCCACAGGAGGCTAAGCAGTTGAATCAACTGATTGTATATAATGTTACTGTATTATAAAAATGTATCAAATGAAGCCTTTTATGAAAGCTAATGACACACTGGTGATTAATATCATTGTGAAAGGTATGTATTAACACTATATGAGGAATTATGCATAAAGATGTTATGTTTTAAAGTGCCCAAACACAGAGAGAAACAGGTTCTGTCCCAGACAGGAGGAAAGGGAGTTATCCACCTGACTCCAAGGAAATTAAGCAAGGTGTGACTAAAAACAATGGAAGCTCTATTTACATATGAATCAGCAGGGGGTTGGGAAGTCTACAGGAAAGGAAGAACACCAAGAGGTCATCCTGAATTTGGGGACAAAACAGTGAGTTTGGGAAGATATAAGAGGAGAGAGAAGAAGCCATCTTGGGATCCATCAGCAGATAGACACAAGGGGCCAGAGCTCTAACAAGCTGAGAAAGATGGGTTCTTCAGCCAAGGGGGTAGAAGTCTCTGGGAACTGAATATAAGTGAAAATGCTGCTAGGCAAAGATCTTTCCCCCAGGAAAACAAGGGAAACCAGCACCTTGTAATTCTGTGTTAGCTCCTGACTGAGGGAAAGTTAGCCATGGCTGGGAAGAAGACTGGTAAGAAATGTACCTTGACTCAAGGTTGTCAATTGCTGAGTTAAGTCTTAGCCACTAGAAAGTGTATTTTACTTTTATTTCCTTGTAACCATTGTCTTTATCCCTTGTATGTAAACTCACTTAAATCCCTCTCTTTTTGTTCATATACTTGTTTTACTTTTAATCTAAACGGACCCAGTGCTGTGCTTGAATTGATCTGATTGTTAACGCCAGTAAGCTTTAAAGGAACAATGAACTTTATTAATTCTCTGAGCATTCCAGGAGAGGACTGGACACTTCAGGGCAGATGGTTTTGGGGAAATTCAGGACTGGGGCTGTGTTGGGGTCACCCAGCAAGTAATAACCTAGGCTGGTGGAGGCCGGGGTGGGGCTGTTGTGTAGTTGTCAGGCTATGTGGGTCAGAATGCTAAACCAGGGCTCCACAGCACACAGACACTCAGGAAATTGCATGCTTGTCTGCTAGCTGCTAGTTTCTGAGTTGTGAGCCACAGCAGCAGAGCATTTAAGACACACAGGGTTACAGGGCAGTGTCAAGGGGCAGCAGGGGTCCACAGGGCGACCCTTTCTCTCAGGGCAGCAATGCCTAGTGGCCAGTATTCATGGGGTCACCCTTTTTCTCAGGGCAGCAATGCCTAACAGCCAGTGTCCAGAGCAGTAGCATGAAGTAGCAACAGTTCATGGCACTAGTGCCAAGTATCGACAGTCCCAGCTGTCACCCTATCCCTGGCAGCAGTAGCACCCAATAGCAAATGCAGAGAGACTAGGAGAACCTGGGCCCACCCTACTCCACCAGGTTCTGATCCTGGGCCCTATGAAACCAGTCACCCCCAAAGGAAGATGCTGGTTTCCATGTCTCCTGATGCATCCCCTGGATCGCTTCCTACCCTTAGACCTGCCTCAGGCATCTCTTCTGCTGGCAGCAGCTTGGCATTCCCTTCAGTCCCCATGGCCAACTGGTTTTCTGCAGCATAGTCAGGGTCCTCAGCCCCAGGAGTCTTGGCAGGTCTTGTGCAGGAGCCTGCAACACACATCCACTCTTCTCCTCAGCCAGCCAAGACTGAGCTGAGCTGCTTTTTGTATGCTCCCTTCACTGGGATCATGCCTAGCAAGGGTGAGGGGGCGTGGCCTCTTGGGCCCAAAGTAGTTGGTTAACTCCTGCCTAACCAGTGTGGGGTTGGTACACCCCGTCACAGACACAACCTCTCACTCATCTGACTTGCACCCCAGTGCATGACAGGGGGATATTTTCAAAGGCACAAATGGCAATTAGGCACCTGATACCAATTGAAAGTCAATAAGATGGGGTGCCTGACTCCCAAGTAAGCCTTTGAAAATCTCTCCCTTTCTCTTGGAGGAAATGCTGCAAACAATGGATTCTGCATAAAATCTTAAACGGTTAGAAAAACGCATCAAGGCTTAGAGGGACCTGAGCACTCCCAGAATTGTAACTCCCAAGCATTCAAAAGAGATGAGTCAGGCCCCAATTCATCACAAGACTGACTATAGATCATACATTCTTTTCATGCACCTTCTGGAATATGGGTCTTTCGATTCTCCTCGGGTCATGTTTTCAAGCTTTTACTCTGCAACAGTGAGAGCTAGAACTCTACTTTTCATTTTAAATGAAAACTGTGATTCTCATGCAATCTCATACTTCCATCAGCTGCAGCTTTCAGAAAAGCATCAAATATTGTGAGACTCAGTATCAAATTGTGAGAGTTGGTAGCCCTGCACTCTCCCTTGACCTCCATGCTAAGGTTTCATTAGCAATGATGAACAAAGGAGACAGTGGGAAAGAGATCTTCTTATGTATTCTGAGTGGCCTATCTTACATACTGAGCCTTTACAGTCTGAGAACTCAGAGAAAAATCTAAGAGTCAGTATTCTGCTTGCCTTGCCTCCCATCCGCTGGCATTGCTCCGAACAAGGTCCCTTCTGAAACCTGACTCTATTTCTTCAGTTCCACTCATCATGCAGCATTCAGCACCGGGACTTTTCTCAGCAGATGGATGGTAAAATTTTGGAGGTGCTGATTGTCATCAGCTGAAAATATATTAAAAAAATCTCAACTTGAAAGTAAATTCAGCGTGGGGCTGTTATTAATCTTGACAGTGTCTCCAAAATACTTGGATCATTTCTGAGTGGCTGCCCGACATCCAACCAGCTTTAAGAAAAAGGAATTTCTCCCAGTGAGTGGGAATCAGAAGTGATAGGTTCCATTCCCAACTTGGCCACTGACTCACTGTTTTCTTGGCCAAGTCACTTACCCTCTGAGCCCCAGTTTCCACATCTGTAAGAATGGGGTGAGCAACAGTGACCTGCTTTACAAGATGTTGTGAGGCTTAATTCAAGAATGGATGCAAAGCATTTTGACATCCTCATAAGAAAGATGGTGTAAAAGGGCAAAGCATTGATGATGCTGTACTTCTATTCAAGCAGCTAGTGAGACAGCGGACAAGAGCTCAAGTTGCTCCTGAACATTATAATGGCAAAAGTCCTTTTTAAAAAACTTTTTTAAGATTCAGCTGCAAGAAGTGCTGAGATGATCTTGCTACTTTTAAGATTAAAAAAGGATCTGGTTAATATAGAAGTCTGAAGGTGGGTGTTTCCAGTTAAACACAGTTGCCTATCTCTTTAACTTAGCAGTATTTAGACACTGATAATGTCTTTTGCCTTAGTCACCAGGAATATATGTTTGGTTTGCTTCTATTAAAAATATATCAGGTGTGGTGAGTATGCAGTTCGGCTCAGGGTCTGCTCCCCCCCCCCTCCCCCCCCTCCACACACACATTGTTTCAATTGAAAACTATGAGAAGTTTGAGAGAAAAGGTTGGTAAATTTGGTACTGTCTATAACCAATGGATTTAGTTCTTCCTGGTAAGGCTAAGTACAGTTTCTTATGTCTTCTCCGTAACATTTTATTAGTAACGATAAATAGAAATGACTTTATAAATTGTTGTAAGGTGCATCCTAAAACGTGGTAGAGAGAGGTAAAAAAGACCACTCCCACTTAAAAGTAGTGTTAGAACCAGTGCTTTATTATTTAGTGCATATTTTAAAATTATGTATACATTTGAATCATGTCTCCCTCTCAGCAACATACATAATCTTCAATTAAGAAACACAAGAGTGACCAGCTTCCAGAAAATATACTCTTCTGGGGTACAAATGTCTGCAGTAATGTGAAGAAAGAGTTAACACTGAAAGCAAGGGACTAGATCTGGGCTGAGGGGTGGATTTGCACTGAGGGCTTCCCTCTGAGGTAGAGAGCTGCTGTGACATATACTGGTCACTTGTATATCTTTATTTTCCTTGCCTAGAAAATTCTTTACAATACTCATTCCCACTTTCATTTGTTTTACTGTTTTATTTGGCTCGTTCTGGATGTGTGGTTTGGATGCATGTGTGAAATTGGATGCACTCAAACCTTAGTCATCAGCATTTCCATAGTGCCCTGGTTTCGTTAAATCTCAGCATACTACTGAATTAGATTTCAGAAACCCTCTTGTGACATAGGCAAATATTATCATCTGCAATTTACAGATTAAAAATTGAGGGTCAAGGAGGTTAAATAACTTGCCCAAGTTCACACAGCAAGTCAGTGGCAGAGTTTGGAATGGCGCCCTGGTCCTCTGAGTTTGTAGCCATGCTCCTTATTGAGCTCTAATGAGTGAAAAGTGGAAAAGTGATACTTATTGCCAAAGTTAGCATAGCTTTAGGTGTCAGTTCTTTTCTGTTGCATTAGTTCTGGTTGAGCTGGATAAACTCACCAACAATAAAGACATAATAAAGCCCTTTGCGTCCCATTCCTCCTCCCTAAGAGATGGATTCTGCCACCCTTACTCATGCTTTGCCACACTGATTTCAGCTGGCCAATTCCAGTATCTGTCTTTGCCTTAAATTGAGGAGTTGCTGTTATTGCTAAACATTTTCGGATTAAGCTATTAGTGCTGATAGGGGCAGAGTTCTGGGCTTGAAGCCCTGATCATTCCCATGCCCCTGCATTCCCCTTGACTAACACACATGTATGCACAGAAGTGGTATTGGTGGGAATTTGCAACTTGATGATGCTTTGGCAAATAACCTTAATAGCAGGCTTTTCATCTGGAAATGTAATAAAATCTTGGCTGTCCAAAGACATCTGATCATCTGGTGGTGATCAGTGATTACATGCATTTTACAACAGACCCCCAGAGAAGAATTGCAGTGAGTATGAAGAGCAGATGCAGGACATTGGTTCAGCTATTCTGACTGCATTGCACAGAACAGGCCAAATGATGACACTGGGCTTACTCCTGCTCCCAGTGAAATTAATGGGAGCTTTGCCATCAGCTTCCATGGGAACAGGTTGAGACTGATAGTGTAAAGTCCAAGGTGGAGCACTAAGCTGGCAAGGAATGGCAGCACGTGGTAAATTTAATATGGTTTTTTGTTGACTTGCTCCATATCTAATTATCAAACTTGATGAGCAAAGCACCACACCCTACATTGGGCACAAAACATCTGTTGTACAAACTCACCCACTGACTTTCAGGTTTGGATGTTCAGATACAGGTCTATGAGTCAAGTCAGCTGCTGAGGACCTTCCCCTCCCCAAAGTAGCAGAGAGGGAATACTCAGCGATGTATGGTCGGCATACTTGATCCCCTATACCAGTGGTTTTTAACCTTTACTGCAGCCTGCACCTCTTTGGTTCTCAAAATAAGTTCTCTCACCTCTTATCAACAATCGAAATATGTTCTCGCACCCCTTATTCAAAAATCATAAAAGCAGGTCAGTTCTTTAAACCTTGATATATTTTTTTGTTTGTATATTACATTCATTAAAAATTGTATAATGTTAATAAATACATAGGTTTGATGAAACAAAGTAGTTGTAAAAAGAAAAGGAGTACTTGTGGCACCTTAGAGACTAAACAATTTATTTGAGCATAAGCTTTCGTAAGCTACAGCTCACTTCATCGGATGCTCACGAAAGCTCATGCTCAAATAAATTGGTTAGTCTCTAAGGTGCCACAAGTACTCCTTTTCTTTTTGCGAATACAGACTAACACGGCTGTTACTCTGAAAGTAGTTGTACTTACTTGCCTGTGCTTAATTTGTGTTTTTGATGATTTACCTTCTAAAAATATCTGGCATGTCTTGCACCCCCAGAAAGGGCATCACACACCCCTAGGTGGTGTGTGCACCCCAGGTTAAGAACCACTGCCCTATACCCTGGCCTCATTCAAACCAGATCCTTCCCTGCAGCCAGAAAGCAGGCTCCTGGAGCGAAACTCCCCTTTGGCACACTAACATTCACAAGTAACATAGACCAGGAGTACCATTTAAATGTGCCTTAATTTGGACTCGGTGTTCTCTCTGCTCTGCCCTCTACAGAATCTACCCTAACTGGTACAGAGTATCTACTCATTCCCAAATACATCCCTCTGTGCACCTGCCACCCAACCATGTCCTGCCAGAACTGGAGCCTTCTGACTTCTTTCTGAGAGCTGTTTAGCTTACAATCATAGACTCATAGAATATCAGGGTTGGAAGGGACCTCAGGAGGTCATCTAGTCCAACCCCCTGCTCAAAGCAGGACCAATCCCCAACTAAATCAGCCCAGCCAGGGCTTTGTCAAGCTTGACCTTAAAAACCTCTAAGGAAGGAGATTCAACCACCTCCCTAGGTAATCCATTCCAGTGCTTCACCACACTCCTAGTGAGAAAGTTTTTCCTAATATCCAACCTAAACCTCCCCCACTGCAACTTGAAACCATGACTCCTTGTTCTATCATGTGGTACCACTGAGAACAGTCTAGATCCATCCTCTTTGGAACCCTCTTTCAGGTAGTTGAAAGCAGCTATCAAATTCCCCTCTTCTGCAGGCTAAACAATCCCAGTTCCCTCAGCCTCTCCTCATAAGTCATGTGTTCCAGCCCCCAATCATTTTTGTTGCCCTCCACTGGACTCTGTCCAATTTTTCCACATCCTTCTTGTAGTGTGGGGCCCAAAACTGTACACAGTACTCCAGATGAGGCTTCACCAATGCCGAATAGAGGGGAATGATCAAGTCCCTCAATCTGCTGGCAATGCCCCTACTTATACATCCCAAAATGCCGTTAGCCTTCTTGACAACAAGGGCACACTGCTGACTCATATCCAGCTTCTCGTCCACTGTAACCCCTAGGTCCTTTCTTCTAGCTTCTTATGTTCTATGTAATACTCAGGAATGGAGCAAAGGAAAGAGAATGGGGACCAAATATTTCATATCCGTCCCCGCTGCCCCCAGCCCACTCTATGTTGCACATTTAAAGGTACTTTGCATAGAGTCACTTTCACCATTTCCACTCAGAGGGCAGCTAGTCTGATTCTCTTGCTGTTTGTGTGGGTTTTCATCAAATAGATGAAAATGTGGTTGTGAAAACTCGAAAAGTGGCCAGGGAGCTTAGGGACAGGTGTCATTCCTGCAAGTACTTAACTTCGGCCATGGCACTGCAGGCCTTAGCCCTCTGCATACTCCCTATGCCCGATTCTCAGGTCTGGCCAAACTCTGCTTAGCATAGGATCTGAAGGAAGAGGAAAAGTGGCTTCAGGCCATTTTTACAGCTCCCCAGTTCTGGAGTTGAACAGGGGCCAGTTCAGCTTCCTGTATAAATTAGATCAATCTCAGGGCCATTCCAGCTGCTGGGAATAGCCATAGTGCAGAGAGGCTCCCGCAGCATCTCTTCCCAGGTCATCCACCCTTTCTCCTGGCCATGACCCTTACTTCAGGGGTACCAAGAAGAGGTGGCATGCCAGGATTCCCAGCTGTCCAGATCTGCTAGATTTATGGGCTTTTTGTGCCTGTGGTAAAGGCCAAGGGACCATAATGCGATATGCAGTCAGTCAGTCTTAACTCTCTATCTTTCCTGCATATAAATAGGCATTATAGGTGGCTTTAATTACTCTGGATTCATGAGTTTCATGCTGTTCATCCCCATGTTGGTAGGGGTGTGAGTCCTAGGAGTCACAAAAGGTTCAGTGTTCCCCACAAAAGCTACTGCCCGGAGACAAGGAAAGACACAGTGAGATGTTGCGCTGACGCTGTCCCCAGTAGAAATCAGGTCTCCTTATTCTACAACCATATTGTGCATGTTCATTTTTCATCAAGACGATAGACTAGGGTTCCATTCCCTGGGAGAGATTTCTTCCGGCTACACACCCTAATCCCATTTATCATGCAGTGTCTTTACAGTATAAATATCATTTCATAGGATTCTTTTTTTAATCTTTCTTAGGAGGAAGGAAGACAAAAGAATCCTGACTGTCTATCCAAGAGCAAAAGACCTTCCTGTGCAATTCTCTGTTTGTTTAGCTGGTTTTTCTAGTCTGTTTTGATCTTGTGGACTGTGGATCACCCTGTCTGGGTACTCTGGAAAGTCACACTGGAGCTGGTCGTCTCAGAACTGGGGAGTTGCTTCACCCTTTGCAGAAAGGATATGGCACACTGGGACAGCCATTCTGACCCTCTTCCCACCAACAGCCGTGGGACCAATGCAGATTTACTAGTGAGGACCTTGGTGTATGTGCCAAAAAATAGCAGCACCGATGAGTAACTTCTAAATGTGCCTTTGTTTATTTGGGCCGGACACTGGAACTGACATAAATTACAATCCTGGCTGATGGCTGGTCTTGTTTTGTCCTGGCCACTGAGTCAGTGACAGAGGAGGAAATACAGTCCAGGTCTCTTGACTCTGAGAACCAATGTCTGACCCCAACTACAGACCTTTTGTGCTGTTCCAGGGGTGTCCCGGGGTGGAACGGAGCTGTGGGAATTCCACCAGCTCAGGAGCAGCACCGTGTTGGCGTCCTTGGCCCATTCCCTCCCACTCTTTGCGGGCCCTGGTATTGGACTTTTAGGGACAGGGCAGGGGTCATGATGAGGGCAGGCTGGGGAGCCCTCTGCACTCTGTTGGTTGTAGGCTCTGGAGCAGCTTCTAGGCTGCTGTGTCAGGCTGCAGTAAGATAGAGCAGCCACCAGGGTCGCTTCTCATGTCAACAGTTTGGGGCCCTTTGGGGCCGAATGATGAATGTATTTCTGAGGCTGTCCCAGCTGAAGCAGGCTCTCAGATTGGATAAATGGGAACTGGACAGTCCATAGTCAGCTTTCAAAATCCCAGCCTGAGCTGTCCGGCTGCTGCTGGTTGATGTCTAAACCTAATACTTATTTAAAGCTGGATTTTTTTGTATTGTATTTGAAATATTCCGAACCTCCCCCCCCCCGTGGGGGCCACTGTGGTTCCAGTGTATGTGGTGAGTGTTACATCACTGCTCTCTCTGTATGTATGTCAATAGTTAGTTACTAGGTAAGGTGCTAGTTGATGGCACTAAAGAATATACTCTTGGGTTTTGTAGGACCAGTAAAAATTGCTGAGCACTGCAAATGGCTTCTTCTGGCTGCTCCTTACATCAGCTCTTATTAATGGGGAGAGGGCCACAGAAATGCCATGCTTTGCAGCTGTCTCTGCTGCAACATGCAGGGAGGGGCTGGGAATGGGCTGAGAGAGGATCATGGACAGTAGGTCAACAAATTACACCAAAATCTCCATGAAGGGAGCACCAAGTGGGCTCTGGCTGCTATCCCGGCCCAAAGCTTGCTTAGGGTACTTCTGCACTGCAGTTAGACACTGCAGCTCTCCTGTGCCAGCTGATTTGGGCTAAGCGGCTGTTTCATTGTGGTGTAGATGTTTGTGCTCAGGCTGCAGCACAAGCTCTGGGGTCCTAGAGCTTGGGCTGCAGAGAGAATGAGAGCTGTGTCCGTACACTTCAAATGGATCCACGCTTTTCACTTTCTTCAGCTGTAGAGAGAAGTCTTGTGGCTACTTCTGTAGCATGCAATAACATGTTTTCTCCCAACTTGTTATAATATTGCAGTTCAGGAACTATAATGAGGAGGTTTTACCTACAGGTACTGCTCATCACCAATGCAAATAAAGAAATATTTTATGTACAATTAACCTCAGAACTCATTGCCACAAGATATCACTGAAATCAAGAGCTTAGTGTTGATGTTTATTGTCCTTAAATGTTTTTATTCTGTCTCATATAATTGTTCTCTCGTTGTGCATATAAAGTGTCATACTCCAGGGCATACACTAATTACTAACTTCTAGGGATCAGAAAGGCTGTCCCCCAACAGGCAAATAATTGACAGAATTGTTCCATATCGGGACTGTTGCACCTTCCTCTAAAGCAGTGGTGGGCAACCTGAGGACCGCACGCAGCCCGTCAGGGTAATCCACTGGCGGGCCATGAGACAGTTTGTTTACATTGACTGTCTGCAGGCACGACTGCCTGCAGCTCCCAGTGGCCGTGGTTCACCATTTCTAGCCAATGGGAGCTGCGGGAAGCAGTGCGGGCCGCAGGGACGTGCTGGGCTGACTGCGAGGTAGTGCAGATGCAGCGTTGTGTAATGCAACTTAACTGGCCTCCAGGTGGTGTCCCACAATGCTCAGCTGTGACTGCTCTGGAGATCATTCTCAACTTGGCTGCACTGCAGCCAGGTACACAGGAAACAGCCCCTCCCCTGCTAAAGCACTGGGAATTTTTGATTTCCCATTTCCTGTTTGATCAGCATTGGGAGCATGCCAGCTTAAGCACAGCTGATCGTGCAGACTGTACGCCCCAAACACGCTCCAGCCTGGTCTGCACAGGAGGTGGAGGATCTCATCGCTGTGTGGGGAGAAGAGTCTGTGCAGGCAGAGCTTCGATCCAGCAGAAGAAACGCTGACATCTATGCAAAGATTGCTCGTGGAATGGGGGAGAAGGGCTACACGAGGGACACCCAGCAGTGCCGTGTGAAAATAAAAACTTCACCAAGCATACCAAAAGGCAAGGGAGGTGAACAGTCTTTCTGGTGCTGAACCCCACACATGCCAGGTCTACAACGAGCTGCATGAGATTCTTGGGGATGACCCTATCAGCACCCCCACAAGCAACATGGACACCTCACAGGTGTGTGAGTCTAGGGACAACAAGGAGAATGATATGGTGGATGAGGAAGAGGTGGAGGAGGAGAATGGGAGACAGGTGAGCGGTGGATCCATTCTCCCCAAGAGCTAGGAACTATTTTTAACCTGGAACCCTGTGGGTCGCAGGACATCATGGTGACCGACCATGATGCTGGGGAAGGCACCTCTGGTGAGTGTACAGTTACAATGAAAGTTCAGTTAAACTTTAGTGGGCACACACATTTGGTGGTATTAGTGCATATTTACTTTGAAGAAAAAGCAAGGTGCTGTGGTTCTCTGCTGACAAGGGGCCGCTCCAGCTACACAGAGGGTGGCCCCCGGAAAGGTCAGTTTATGTGGACTGGAATAGCCCAGGAATCCTCCATGGATATCTCTAGGAAACTTTCATGGAGGTACTCCGCAATCCTTTGCAGAGGTTTCTGGGCAAGGCAGTCTTATTTATTCCACCACGGTAGGACACTTTCCCATGCAATTCCTGAATTAATTCTCTTGGCATTATTGTGGTACGCAGCACAGCAGCTTAAGGACCAGGGTCGCCTAGGGGAAAGGGGGGAAGTTCTCATTAGAAGTGCTCTTACACAAAAAAAGGGGATGTAGACCCACCCCCGCCCCCCACATTCTGGATCGCCAAACCATGCAGCAGCTAATGTGCCTTTACTATGCTCGGCACGGGTTAGCTAGTAATTTAAAGTGGCTGATAGGGAACTGGGGCCCCACATGAGCGATTCCGCAATTTGGGAGTGAAAACATTCCCCCCCACCTCGTTCATAAACAGCTTCCCGTGGTGCTATGGTGAAGGGCCATTGTTCGACTAGCTAACTCTGCTCCCTCTACTTGAGCCTGCCATAAACTTCATTAAAAGTGCGGTCACCCATGACCCGGGGGGCCTACTCACCAGGGCTGGAGCAGCAAAACGGCACAGTGAATGGTTACGGATTCTGATTATGTTATGGCTTGCACCTAGTGTAATAAGGGTGGGTTTTTTTATGAAAATGGCCTTGCTATGGAAATGTTTTATGCATGTACAATGGCTCTTTTATTTTTTCCCATGACTGACAGCTGGAAATGTGTCCTTCGGCGTGTCATCAACACCTGAAAGCAGACTTTTGGTGATTAGAAGGAGGAGAAAGAGAACGTGGAAGGACATGTTCAACAAGATAATGAACGCCTCCAGGACAGCTGACACAGAGTTGAGAGCATGGAGGATTTCACTGTCCGAGAAGTTAGACATGGACATGGAGAACAGGAAAGCTTCTAATGAGCAAAAACGTGGGGCGCAGGATGAGATGCTTTGGATTATGAGGGACATGTTGAGGCATCTGGTTGAACTGCAGGAACAGAAGCAGGTGGGTAGAATCCCTCTGCAGATCCTGGTGGACAGCCAGCCAGCATCTCCTGGGCAGAATCACCCTCCCACAAGCGTTCCATGAGACATGGGCGAAAAGTCCATTATCCCTTTCACTTAACTTGGGCGGGGGAGGGTACAAGGAACAAAAGGCATCCATTCACAGACCTTTGATGGTCTGGAATGAGGTGTTACGTTACACAGCTGAAAATTTTTCTCCCATTCCAAATTTACAACCCCTTTTCCCCAAGGTTCCCTTTTTTTTCTGTTCTCCCTCTTTACTTATGTTTGTAAATAAAGTAAATGGATTTGAGAAATAAATGTTCTTTATTAAGTAGAAGCAGTGGGCTTGGGCAAGGGGTTGGCTTTACAGGGACAGTGATATAAGCCAGGTGAAGGTTTGAGAAAGCACAATGCAGACAAGCAGCTCACATTACTGTGACTTATTATTGAAATGTCTTTTCAAAGCCTTGCAGATACGCAGCGCCCCTTGCTGTACTCTTCTTATTGCCCTGGTGTCTGGCTGCTCAGAAATGGTTACCATGAAATCTGTCTCAACCACCCACCCCTGCAGAAAATTTCCCCCCTTTTTTTCACAGATATTATGGAACACACAGCAGGCAACTACAACCATGGGGATGTTCTCCTCACTAAGGTCCAACCTTGTTAGTGATCTTCTCCAGCGCCCTTTCAGATGACCAAAGGCACATTCAACCACCATTCTGCACTTGCTGAGTCTATAGTTGAACCGTTCCTTACTGCTGTCCAGACAGCCAGTGTATGGCTTCATGAGCCATGGGAGCAAGGGGTAGGCTGGATCCCACAG
Source organism: Eretmochelys imbricata (assembly GCF_965152235.1). Lineage (NCBI taxonomy): Eukaryota > Metazoa > Chordata > Testudines > Cheloniidae > Eretmochelys > Eretmochelys imbricata. The sequence continues at coordinate 81,138,583 of NC_135580.1, forward strand.
AATAACTACAGGCATCAGTGTTAATTTTGTTGTCTGGAAAGAAAGTCCCGGAGTGCAGCTTTTTGAACAGGCCCGAGTTCCTAAAGATGTGCACATCATGAACCTTTCCTGACCATCCTACGTTGATGTTGGTGAAACGCACCCTGTCATCCACCAGCGCTTGCAACACCATTGAAAAGTATCCCTTTTGGTTTATGTACTCTGTGGCAAGATGGTCTGGTGCCAAGATGAAGATATGTATGCCATCTACCGCCCCACCGCAGTTAGGAAACCCCATCGCAGCAAAACCATCCACTATGTCCGCATATTTCCCAGACTCATTACTCTTCATAGCAGAAGTCGATTAATGGCCCTGCACTCTTGGAGCACAGCAGCTCCCATGGTTACCTACTCCAAATTGATTCCCCACTGACCGGTAACTGTCTGGTGTTGCAAGCTTCCAAATAGCGATAGCCACTCGCTTCTCTACTGTCAGAGCAGCTCTCATTTTTGTGTTGTTAAACTGCAGGGCAGGGGAAAGCTCTTCACAAAGTTCTGGGAAGGTGGCCTTCCACAGTTGAAAGTTCTGCCGCCACGGCTCATCATCACGTACCTGCAAAACAGTGCATTCCCACCAATCAGTGCTTGTTTCATGGGACCAGAAAAGGCACGCAGCAGAGTGCAACTGCTCTGTGACTGCCGGCAGCAACTGCGAATTGTTTTTTTCAATAGCTTGCAGCAGGGCTGCTTGCAGGACATCGCTATGTTCTGTGTGGCAGACCCTACTTCGGTTCTGGAAATACTGCAGGAGAAGGCGCGAGGTGTTTGGGATGCTCACAGCAGAAGTGCACAACTGAGCAGGCTCCATGCTTCTGCGGTTATGGTGTATGCGCGGCAGTTTTAAGACGTGAAAACCACTGGGTTGTTTGCCATTGGTATGAGGGAGGGAGCACAGTGCATTATGGGATGCCGACGCAATGTTCCCATTCTCCCCTGCGACAATGTTTTGGTCCCATGAGGCATTGCACAAACTTCCCAAAACACACTGCAGCAAGTTGTACTTTGGGATAGCTACCCATAATGCACTGCTTTGTGCATCGATGCAGGCGCTGCTAGTGAACACGCACTCCATCGAGACAATAGCATGGTGTGGCCACGCACAATTGACTTCATTAATTCAGGGCTCCAAGTCTTATTAGATAAAGTCGACTTGATTTTGTAGCGTAGACAAGCCCTGAGTCTTTACAGTCTGATCAGACTCTGCCCTTTCATATACTCCCCAGCTGTGACCTGTGGTCCATTTCCTGGAGGCACATTGAGAGCTGGCTGCTCACATCCCGCTGGCTGCTCCTGCTTTCCAGTGGCTAAATCACATTAAAAGAAGCTAAAAAAAATTACGTACTTTTCTGATGTGAGTTGTGCACAGTAGCAATTGCTGCATTTGCCACAGGCACACAACCCATAGGAGAGAGAGAGGTAGGCCAGGCACGCACCAATGGGAAGGGAGCGGGGCCACTGGACACACTTTTTGTTAAAATGTGGTCCACACTATGAAACAAAGGTGAGAGCCCATAATCTCTGGGTCTCTTTCCCCATCAGGTTTTTGTGTGAATCTCAAGTGTGGCAGGCACATATTAATAAAGCGGTAAATAATTCTTCACCATCACCAAGTATTTCTTCGCTAGTATAAACCCCCTATTGCTGTCCAAATAAAGAACTTTTCTGTGGGTAAGGAGCCAACAGGATGGCAAAAACTGAGATCACTAGCTGCAGAGTGGCCATTTTCCTACCCAATTAGACACAATGTTTTCTCTAATCAAGGAAAGATTAATCTAGTCAGAACTGAGATATTGATCAGATCACATAGCCTAGAGTTCATACTGGTGGTACATGAATATCATTACATCTCTCCACACCACCTGTCAGAGGGTTATCAGAGACACATGTCTGAAATGCAGGCTCCAGTTGAGTTCAGGGGTTTGGAGGATATCACGATTCAACCACCATGTGGTGGTGGTGTTTTCTGATTATTTTATTAATTTATTCCTTCTGGAGGAATCCAACAGAATTTAACCCAGAATGCTGACTTTAGCGTAGAATTTTTGGACCATTCTATCGAACTCTAGAGCAGAGCTCTCATTCTTTACTAATGTCAGTGGGCCATTACCTCAGCTGGTGTAAATGGGTGTAGCACTTCTGACTGCCAGTTTACACCCGCTGAAGGTGTCGCTTATATGATTTTACATAATTGCTATGAAACACAATTAGATTTCATGGAAACCTATTGGTTTTGTGCTTTTAATATTCTAAAAGCACTTAGAAAATTGTCTTTGTTACTCCCTATATCTGATCCCATAGCCAGATTCTGATACTTTTACCTTGAGCAGTCCCATTGAAATCAATTCCCATTGATATGTTTTCTACAGATCTATGCCTGTAGCCGTGATAAAATCACAGGAGTGTAACCAAATCAATCTAACTGCAGAGAGGAAGAGAGTGCACCCGAACCTGAAGTCCAGCTTCTGGCTTCTCACCACATGAGCTATGAGAACTGCCAACATGAGCAAAGTAACCATGAGGTTATTATAGGAAGCAAGTTCTGCAGACAACTGCATATTCCTTCTGTTTTGTCCCCAGGTGGAGTGTGCTTGCAGAGCATGTGTCAGACATCTACTGTTACATCACTTTGTAGCACCACAACATAACTGATACAATTGGATGTAATGAATCATAACAGGGCTCTGGGAATGTAATGGTTTCGCATAGCACTGTGGGATGCCAGCAGGATACTGGATGGCATGGGACAGTACAGTAGCCAGGAGGAAATGTAATAGGATAACATGGCACCCTGTATGGTGAGGAGGGTAACAGGATGGCATAGCATGCTGCAATATCAGGATGGCAATGGCATGGTAGAAGGGGACAGGGTGGCTTAGTGCCACACAAAATTGGAAAAGCAATGGGATAGCCTGGTGCAGTGTAATGCCAAGAGTCCAACAGAACGGCACGGCAGTTTGGTGACGGGACTACCTGGTGCAATGGAAAGGTAGGACAGCAATGGACTAGCATGGTGCAATATGATCCAACATGGTGCAATATGATCCAGAGGGGAGGGGGCTGCTCCAGGACAGACATCACACCAGCCCAACAGATATTCTATGCCTGACACTTCCAAATGGATCATTCCCCAAAACTGGTTCTTGAGAACAATTTTTTTTAAGAAGCCAATGGTCAAGTCCCTTATGTGCTAAAGGTACATTCACTAAAATCCCTGCCCTGCCTCTGTCATGCTAGCATGGGAGTCACAAACAGATCTGTGAAGTTTGCTCCTTTAAAAGAGTGATATATTGGGCCCATAGGAAAGGTGTCCAACTGAGCAGTGGAGTGCAGTAAGGGTGACACACTGTGGACAGAGAGAAGTACAATTTTTTCACCCTGTTTCCCAACTCCTTTCGCGATGTTTAGTCCTTTTTTTGAAATTTTTGATTGAGTTGTGTCCTTTTGCGTTGTCTGACAAGCTAAGGACAAAGCATTTTCAGTGGAGTTTGCTTACAGGGCCCTCCTTTGAAGTAGCTGAATCATTCTGCGTAGCCTTTTACGCACACAGCATTTCTGGTGTGTCAGTGGCATTGCCTGCCTTCACACCAAACGTTTCCACGTGATTTATCTTGCAATGTCTTCATGCCAATTTAAAACACTTCCTTTCAGGAACTGCTACCAGTCACCCTATCATCTGATCAGTAGAGAGAACAATTCTGAAAAGATCACACTTGCTCTGGAGATGAAAGACGTTGTGTGACCTGCCAAATGGAGTCATGAATTCCTTAGCAACATGCTGCCGTGCCACAGTGAATATACAGAACTCTGGCTGGCAAGGCAGGGATCTCCAAAGTAACAGTAAAGGCCTATCAGACAGAGTGGCTAGATAATATTGTCACCTGTACTAACTTTGGTCATTTTAGAGAAGAGAGCATTGATCACATCTCAAGCTGTACAGTATATTCTATAAACTGTGCTGGAATTCGCCCATCCTTCCCCACATAGATCATTGCACCACTGGCCAGCTGCATTATGGAGGAGACACTAGTTTTAGGTGTAGCCTCAGCTATTGGTCACTGCGAAAGGGAGTAGCTTAGTGGTTTGAGCATTGGCCTGCTAAACCCAGGGTTGTGAGTTCAATCCTTGAGGGGGCCATTTGTGATCAGGGCAAAAATTGGGGATTGGTCTTGCTTTGAGCAGGGGATTGGACTAGATGACCTTCTGAGGTCCCTTCCAACCCTGGTATTCTATGATTCTATGACACAGGACTTGGTGGACCAGTGGTCTGATCCACCGTGGTTTGTCCTATACAAGAAATGTTCAAAGTCATTGAAAAGAGCTCTTGTGTGATCAAAAAATTCTAGGATGGTTTAGCCCCAAAATGACCAGCAAGGGCAGGTGAAAATATCAGTTGGAGATACTTAATGTTGACAGTAGAAGATACTTGCTCATTTCTCAGATTTGCCACCTACAGTATCATTTCAAACCACGAAGATTTAATTACTTTGTACCAGCTACCTGGAGATTATGATGTATATAGCATTCTGGGTGGGCTAGTGCTCAACAGAAACAGATGAAGAGATGTTCTTTGCCCCAGAGAGCTTCCAACTAAACCAACAACTTACCAACTAGGGAAGGGAGATGGGATGCAACAAAAAGCAAGTGATGGAAGAGTCATGCTTAGTATATATCTTATAGTGCCATGGTTTTCTCTGATTTTTTTAACATCTGTTAGAGTAACCCTTGCCTGAAGGGAGGACTAGAGTTTGTGCACCTCATGGACAAAAGATGCTTTGAGCAGGGACTTGCATCCTAATTCCAACTAGTAAGAAACTAATAAAAAGAAAATTACAAAAAAGAAAAGCAGGGAGATGAAATTTAAAAAAACCCTCCTGGCAAGGTTGAGAATAGAAAACACCAAAGTGAGGAAATTCAGAAGCCAAGGCTTCTAGCAGAACATCACTCAGCCCACAGGGCAGAGATTTTCTATTCCTGTGTTTCTTGTTCAAAGCAGCCAAATGTGTCCTTTGTTTCCCCCAGTTCTGTCCCTGGCTTTATGAAATTTCCTCTGTGCTTTTAATAAACCCACATGCAAAATAACCAGGTGTGTCACTGTTGAGACTATTTAGGGGTATTAATTATTGAATTATTATTGAAATGTTTATCAAATAGCCGATAACAGGACAGGTGTTTAAGCTCTACAAAACACACAATGAAGAAAAATTTTGTTTCAGAGCTGGGTCATTTCTGTGAATCTGGTGATTTTGGTTTGCTTTTGTGCTGGAAACATTTATATTCTGCTTTTGCAGTGTGCTTACTCTTTTTGTTTATTATTATATATAATAACAATAATAATGCCTAGGTCTTATACAGTACTTTTCATCAGTAGATCTCAAAGATAGAGGTTTGCTTGGTCCTAATTTTAAAGCCTGATCCAGACCTGAACCTGAGCTGAGCACTGCCGACCTGAATCCCACATGAGAGTGTGGAGTCATTTTCAGAACTAATCTGATCTGATCGTAACACTTCCCCGCTAACGGGTGTCAGGGCCATTACCACCGCATTCCCTGGGGCTTGGCCTGGCGGTGGCTTCCCATTCCCTATGCCCTGTGCCTATGATCGGTGTCTGACTATTGCCTGCCTGCGGTGTCGGTGCAGTGATGAGTGGGTGCACACACAGTGGAGCGAGGTGGTGATGGCGGGCACATGTGGGGCACACAGCTACTGCAGTTCCAAATCTGTGGGCAGGAGGAGGCGATTAGAGATGACCCAACCTGAACTTGACAATTATAGTCAGGTCCTGTTGGGCTCAGGTTGAGTTGGAAGGTTCTACTCAAAGAACTTTACAAAGGAGGCCAGTATCATTATCCCCATTTTACAGATGGGGAAATTGAGACACGGTGAGGGGTAATGACTTGCCCAAGGTCACCCAGCAGGCCAGCTGCAGAGCCATGAGTAGAACGCAGGTGTCCTGAGTCCCATCCAGTGCTCTAACTCAGACATGGTCCCTTCATTTCACTAAACGCTTCTGTTTATTTTCCAGGTCATATATTACTTTTCTGTAAAATGTGACTATCAATCCCCTCTCATTTGGTCCTGATATATATTATCAGTGCAAAATCTTTTTACTGCGATTAAGCTAAGTGAAATAAATAAAGAAGAAAAATTAATAATAATCAGCTGGCACATACATAGAGCTTTTCATGTTCAAAGTGTAACACACTGGTTTTAGTGAATACGTCCATGCCTCCCTCTAGCAGCCAGCCTAAGTAAATATAACAACCGCTATTTATCCACAGCTAATAGATGTTTCCTTAGCTTAGATCCTGTGTTTTTTGGGTGCTCATGTCCCCAAATTCAGGAGGATGGTCACAACCTTCCTTGACCTGTTTGTGACACCCCCTCCCAGGCTGAGAACATGCACAGGGTTTATCTAAGGTGTGTGTATATGTGTATGGCCCCATTGCCATAGTATCTGGGATCTTCATCATCATTGATGTATTTATCTTATAGATCCCCTGTGAGCTACTGTTGTTTCCGTTTTACAACTAGGGAACTAAGACATAGAGAGGCTAAATTACTTGCTCATGGCTACACAGGAAACTAGTGACCTAATTCTTTGACCATCCTTCCTGTGCATCCCATTGGCTTCAGGGGAATGCAACCCCACAGGCTGCATCATCAGCAAAAGGGTACATTTTTTGGAGCCAAAATGGCTGAGTATCCACATGAACTGAGCCCTACCCACCAAACTCCTGAGAACTGCAAGATTTCATTAGCTGTTCACACCAAATAGCATCCAACAAATTGTATTTTTAATCTCTAGCATTCAGAGCACAGAATTTGCTGAAATATATTTATAAATAGAGACACATGGTGACAAACAGTGGTTCAGGAGGAATAAGGGAGAGACCGTTGTCTGCGGTTTACAACAGGGCCCTCCGAACCAGTGTTTGTGGGTGTTAGGCCTGGCTTTGTCACTGACTTACCATGTGACCTGAGAATCTCTGATTGCCAGTTGGTTCATGTATAAAATTCCATTGAGATTTCCCAGTGACTCTGTATAATATAAATGCAAAGTATTATTCACTCCATATTCCAGCAACCTGCCCACATATGGTCTAGTGGAGACTGGCCAGATAACATGAAGCTGTCCCACTGTTTTCCCATAGCCTCTGTTTATTCTGCCCTGCCTTCATTTCACAATTGCCTTTAATAATGTGTTATTATATAAATAGATCCACAGGATTGCACTGTGCTTTACAGGCACTGAAAAGACACAGCCCCCGCCTTGAGGAGATTACTGATTGCCTTGAGGAACCTTGCATTTGTCACCCACACCTACTCAGTGTAGTGCTCTGTCCTCCTGAAGTGGTGGTTAAACCACTACACATAGAAGTGGATGAACCTCCTAACAGAGGTGGGTCTTTTAGCTCATGCAGCAGAGGCTCATGCCAGTGGTCTGAGTTTCAGTCCCTGTTGCCAATGACCCACACAGTGTGTGATGTTACATTTTTATTTTGTGCACAGTGTGGAATACTACCACCTTAAAATTCACATTATAAACCAATTCCCTTCTCTGCTTTACTCATAGCACCTTAGATTATTAACAGTGAAAGGATTTTTAAAATCAGTTTACTTATTGGTAGTGATCAATGGCTCCATGTCTAGTTGGCAGCCGGTATCTAGCGGAGTGCCCCAAGGGTCGGTCCTGGGGCTGGTTTTGTTCAATATTTTCATTAATGATCTGGAGCATGGTGTGGATTGCACCCTCAGCAAGTTTTCAGATGACACTAAACTGGGAGGAGAGGTAGATACACTGTAGGGTAGGAATAGGATACAGAGGGACCTAGACAAATTAGAGGATTGGGCCAAAAGAAATCTGATGAGGTTCAGCAAGGACAAGTGCAGAGTCCTGCACTTAGGACGGAAGAATCCCATGCATTGCTACAGACTAGGGACCGAATGGCTCGGCAGCAGTTCTGCAGAAAAGGACCTAGGGGTTACAGTGGACAAGAAGCTGGATATGAGTCAGCTGTGTGCCCTTGTTGTCAAGAAGACCAATGGCATTTTGGGCTGTATAAGTAGGGGCATTGCCAGCAGATCGAGGGACGTGATCGTTCCCCTTTATTCAACATTGGTGAGGCCTCATCTGGAGTACTGTGTCTAGTTTTGGGCCCCACACTGCAAGAAGGATGTGAAAAAATTGGAAAACATTCAGCAGAGGGCAACAAAAATGATTAGGGGACTGGAACACATGACTTATGAGGAGAGGCTGAGGGAACTGAGATTGTTTAGCCTGCAGAAGAGAAGAATGAGGGGGGATTTGATAGCTGCTTTCAACTACTGGAAGAGGGGTTCCAAAGAGGATGGATCTAAACTGTCCTCAGTGGTAGCAGATGACAGAACAAGGAGTAATGGTCTCAAGTTGCAGTGGGAGAGGTTTAGGTTGGATATTAGGAAAAGCTTTCTCACTAGGAGGGTGGTGAAGCACTGGAATGAGTTACCCAGGGAGGTGGTGGAATCTCCTTCCTTAGAGGTATTTAAGGTCAGGCTTGACAAAGCCCTGACTGGGATGATTTAATTGGGGATCGGTACTGCTCTGAGCAGGGGGTTGGACTAGATGACCTCCTGAGGTCCCTTCAAACCCTGATAGTCTATGATTCTATGATTACTGTTTATGATTGTTTACAGATCCAAAGCCCATTGAAGTCTGTGGGAATCTTTCCATTGGCTTCATCAGACTTTAGGTCATGCCTTTATTGAATATTTCCCAGTTTGGACAACAAAGATTAGTGAAGTCAGTTTCACTATGAGAGTCTTAGCACTGCAGTGGCTGGTGCAATGCAGACCAAAGTGTGTTCATGTCACAGCAACTGTTTTCATTTGAATTGAAAAAAAAAAGAGTGGGAACATTTCTTTTGGTCCTCAATTTAACTGAGAGCTTGTTTTTACACAAACCTAATTTTGATTGACAGTGTCCCTTTAATTCTTTCCACCATCTCTATATGGTGCATTGCTATTTTCACCACAGAGTCTCAGTAAAATGGAGTTATGTGGCTTTGGTTTACTTTGGAGCCAGTGTAAATGATGATATCAATGTTTGTCCCGTGGAGACATGAAGCATTTATATGTGAAATTTAGCAGAGAGATGGAAGTGTGATAAAAGGAGAATTGAATGTATTTTTTTAGCCAGTGCACTGGTCAGAAAAAAGAACGCCAAGACACAAAGGACACACACTCTCACATTACTGGAAGATTACTATGCACCATGAGCCAGCCAGTCACATGAAGGTGGGTGCAATTCCCAAGGGTGCTTTGGTTTCCCTAGACTGTCAAGTGCGGTTCTCAGAATGCTTGGCTGATGAGCTGGTTGAGTCTGACTTAGCCTTTCAGCTCCAGAGCTGGCCCCTCCAGGTCAGGGTTGAGATAGAAAGAGTATACTGATCCTGCCAGTGCTCTGCCTGTTCTGTGGATAAACACAGTACTGGTGCGGTCAATCTTGCGCCTTTCGCAAATGCTATATTGGCTTAAAAGAAGGAAACAATGGGCGAGCAAATGGGCAGGTGCACACTGGTTAGAAACACACAATAGGGCAAGTTACACTTCAGTTCCTTAGGGACATGACAAGGAGCCAGCAGGAGATGAAGCAGTGGGCATAGCTGACTTGGATTTTAAGAAAGCTTTGGACTAAGTGCCATGTAAAGATTGATGTGGAAAGCTGGGGTCCCTCGTCACTAGGTTTGTAAACCAGTAGAGGGGAAGTCTAATTTGGGATTAGGGACTGAGTCAATCCTGACTTGATTCGTGTGACCTTTTAAAGGCCCTCTAGCCCCTTTCTATCTTGCTGTTTCTGCAGCTTTACGGGGCTGAAGTTTTCCTCTCTTTTTTTTTTTTTTTTTTTCTAGCCAGGGTCTCCACCCTTCATCTCAGCTATTTTGGATCAGATATTTCTGTTTTTCATGTGTGCTTGGGAAAATGTGAACAAGCACCTCTACCTCCAAGAGAAATGTCTGAGGGATCCTACTGATTAGGTGGATAGTGTTTGCCATTCTTATTTGGTGTGCCAAGGAAATCCCCACTTACCCCAGACTGAGAGAGAGAGAGAGAGAGGTAAGAGTCAGAATCCCAAGTTAAATAAACAGGCATTCTTGATTGCTCAGTCTGAGGCCTACGGCTGGGGGAAGCCCATGTCATTCACACTTTGAAGTTCAGAGTGCATCCAAGGAAAACCCTTTCATTTGAAAACAGGCTTCTGGCTGAGGCAAGCCGTTTCAGTTTGATGACTTGGAGAAAGAGGCCTCAAGGGGGCAGGATATTTTTGTTTTCTTTCAACACCGCATATAGACGAACCAGGCTCTTGAACTTCCCTGCCCTCGTCATGTTGATGTCTTAGCCTTGTTGTCTTGTGACAGAACCAAAAACATGTACTTGAGATCAAACCCCAAGCCTGTGCTGTTTCTGCTGCTGATGATTTTCCTTAATATGTCTCCTGTTTTACTTGCTTGGCTCCAAAGTCTCTTTAGAGTTCCAAACCAGTCAATCCTTTCTCAGAGCCGTATGGACCCAGGGGGGCCTTGGTTATATTTATCAGCTGCAAGGAGCATCCCTGAGCTCTCTGAGCTCTAAAGGATTATAGTCAAACAGCTACAATGAAGTGCTCAAAAATAACCTCAAAGAGAAAATACAAACAGTGGGAATTTCAGACTTCCCTTCCTCTCCTCCCCCCCCCTCCCCCGGTCCCACCAAATACTGTAGTTTAAAAAACAAACCAGATCTCACAAGTGATACATACAAGTCATATAATGGGAGGAGATTGTCTTTATGCTTTAATTTTCCTTATTTCCAGCTGAAATCAAATGCGTTTCTTCCTTCCAGTGTTTGAGCACATCAGTGCAAGAGGCACTCTCTGTCAGGGCCCTTGGCCCATAACCACCAAGGAGTAGTAATGTGAGAACATGAGTAAGTAGAGTTAGCTGAAGGACTGGAGATAGCTTGGGCTGGGACCATTGGGGTTAGGCTGGGATGGGGTATAGGATGGCATGGAAGATGTGAAAATGATGAGTGCCTGGGAGGAGTGCCAGGCAGGGATGAGTGCCAGGCAGGGCTGGGTGCCAGCAGGGATGGGTGCCAGGTCACACTGGATGAGAATTTCTTCTAATGTCTAATATTTCTTTATTAAAACAAAATAGGTGAGAATATTATATTACTTTTCTTATATTTTACTTTAAAATCTCTGCTAAATAACCCAGTGCTGCTGTAAATGTGATAGCCAGTGTAGTTTAATGATTCCAGGAGGGAAGTCAGGAGACCTGGGTCCTAGTACCAATTTTGCTACTGACATTCCTGTATGGCCTTGCGCACATCACTTAAACTCTCTCTGTGCTTCATTTTTCCCATTTGTATAACGGGGTAAAGTGCTTGGAGACTGTACTGACAGTCGCTTCCCAACCAGACCTTTCACCAGCTCCTGCCTTATGGCAGGAATATTATGTATAATCAAGAACTTTTGCCATTAGGTTTTTATTTTCCTGTGTATTGTGCACATGAACAGACTGTAGCTATTAATTTGTCTTCTGTTCCCAAAGGGACTACCCAATGGCTTTGATGAATGGAGGCCTACCATGGCAGCTAGTGCCGGAAGGGTGGATCCACGCGCTGAATGGTGCTGCAATCCTTGTCAGCCAATGGCAGCTCTCCCGTGACAGGAGGGCTGCTATTGGTCAATTTCTGCCTCTCCTAGGACTCTGTGTACAGGAAGGGGATGGGGTGGGATCAGTGGTGAGCTGGAGCTGGTTCGCACTGGTTCGCACAAACCGGTTGTTCAATTTCAGTTTTAGAACTGGTTGTTAACCTGCTTCCCTGCAGGGGGCGCTGAGGCTTTGATTGGCTCCCGCGGGGAAGTGATGTAATTCCTCCTCCGGCCACCGGGGGCACTGCACTGCAGGAGCCATGTGGGCTGCCACCTGGCCCTGCACATGAGCCCTGTTGCTGCTGCTGGTCCCCTGACCCCTGGCCCTGGGGCTCCCGATGCTGCCTGGTGGGTCCCCGGCTGCTCTGCTGGGCCTGGGCTGTGTCCTGCTGCTCGGGCTGCTCCAAGCTGCTCTCCCCATGAGTACCCATCACCCTGCCCACAGCCAGCCCCTGTCTCCAGCCACCCCCACACCCCCTGCCCGGAGCCACCCCCGCACCCTCTGCCTGCAGCCAGCCCCTGCCTCACACACCCCCTGCCCTGCCTGAAGCCAGCCCCTGTTGCACCCCCTGCCCTGCCCGCAACAGCCCCTGCTGCACCCCCTGCCTGCAGCCAGCCCGTCTCCAGCCACCCCTGCACCCCCTGCCCGCAGCCAGCCCCTGCCACACACCCCCTCTGCCCGCAGCCAGCCCCTGTCTCCAGCCACACCCTGCCCATAGCCAGCCCCTGCCTCACGCACCGCCTGCCCTGCCTGCAGCTAGCCCCTGCCGCATGCACCGCCTGCCCTGTCTCCAGCCAACCCCTGCTGCACACACCTCCTGCCCTGCCCGCAGCCAGCCTGTCTCCAGCCAGCCCTGCCCACACCAGCCCCTGCCATACCCCCTGCCCTGCCCACAGCCAGCCCCTGTCTCCAGCCAGCTCTGCACGCCCCTGCCCTGCCTGCAGCCAGCCCCTACCTCCAGTCAGCCCCTGCCCTGTCTCCAGCCAGCCCCACACCCCCTTGCCTCCAGCCAAACCCACACCCTCCTGTCTCCAGCCAGCTCCGCAGCCAGCCCTGCACCCCCTGCCTCCAACTAGCCCTGCCCCACACCCCGTCTGCAGCTGGCCCCACGTCCACTGGTGCCCTGCAGTTCCCAGGGCAGTAACCCTGCACACCTGCTTCAATGAGGGGGGCATGGAGCAGCTGGGACCCACACATGTGCACACCCTAGGATGACCAGACAGCAAGTGTGAAAAATCAGGACAGGGGGTGGTGGGTAATAGGAGCCTATATAAGAAAAAGACCCCAAAATCGGGACTGTCCCTATAAAATCGGGACATCTGGTCACCCTAGCACACCCCCAGGGAGTGGCTGGGACCCACACATGTGAAACGGAGCTCATTTGTAGTTCAGGCCCATCTTTTTAAAAAAGACCTTTCGGCAGGGTTAACATATATCCGTATTTTCCCGGACAGGTCAGGCTTTTTGGTTCTTAAATTGCCATCCGGGAGGAATTTTTAAATTTTAAAAATTGCTCCCGGGAAAATACAAACGTATGGTAACCCTGTTGGTACAAAAAATACATACTGGGACACATCCCTTAAATCAGAACTTTTTATAGGGAACCGGTTGTTAAGATTTTGGCAGCTCATCCCTGGGTGGGATTGATGAAGGTGAATCTAGCTAGAGAAGGTACACAAGGAAGTGAAGAGTACCTTTTCACTCACGTAGCTTAGCGACGTGCAATTATGGTGTTGTTCTCATGCACTGTGCTACTTAATTCCATGAGTCAGATAGGAGGCAAACTGCCAGGTCTCTGCCAGGCAGGTGTGGTAGCACACACCTTTATTGGGCACTATTAGATTCCCTACCAGATACCAGCCTATCAAACGTCTCATCTCAAATAAAGAGGATTTGACTTTATGGGACATTGTTTTACACCCAATGGAGTGGAGTAAAGTGCAATGCACACTTTGAGCATCATGTCTGCTTGCTGTCGTCTGATTTATGTGGTATGGTCCAGTGAAAAGAGGTCTCTCTCTATTCTCATTCAAGTGTCACGGGGCTCCTAAATATCATCACCTGTTGAGATGTAAAAGTGAGGGCCTCCCTGCTCGTCATCCATAAAACTCCTGGGGAATCTGCTATCCTTCCCACCAACAAAGATTGTGAGCAGACATAGGTGTCTTTCATTTAATGGCCATATTCTTCCAGCATGGTGCATCATTTGCTCATCAGCTTTCCTGTTTATCTATGATAAAGACCAGTTCTGAACACCTAATACAAGCCAAACATTCACTAGCCTGCAGCTATGCCACTTTGTTGTCTATCCAGTCTCACAAGCTAAAAGCACAAGGGCTTTTTGTCTGGAGAACACCCATGCTTTGGAGGAAGTGGTATTGGTGATTCACTAGACAGTACCCTTCCATCTGAATCAGCAATGACCCAACAGCACTGCCTTAGGAGATGCCGTCTGTTGGCTGACATGCTGACTAACTGTAGACATAAAGTGCCAGATCCTTTGGCTAAGACTAAACTGCTCAGAGCACAAGGCAGTGGCTTAAAACTCTGATTCTGCTGTGGCTGTCTGAATGGCCATCCCCCCGAGCTGTGAGAGGCGCTCTCACTTGGACAGGCTGCAATGGCCACTGGGGGCAGAAAACACAGCTGAAGATTACTTGGGGCCAACCACACCTTCTTTTCTGCAGCCCTTTCCCCTGCTACATCAACATCAGGAAGGCCCCTATGTTGGCTCTGTACTACCAGAGGATCACCCTTACCCTGGAAAGATCTTCCATGAGTTGGTTAAGCCAATTTTGCTGCCAGATTACGCATCCAGTTCAGCACACAGAGGCTGTCCTGCCCTGTGAGACCTGGTTCTAAAGAACGCATTCACGGTAGGTAAGAGTAGAGCTGATAGCCCTGGAATTCTGGCCAAATTCTAATTCAGATACTTACATTCTCCCCATCTAAATCCCCCAGCAGTTTAGTTAGATACAGCAGTCTTCATTTCCTTATTTTTATGTAATTGATTTGATGGGTACATTTGAACAATCTCCAGGTTCCACCCTAGAGATGGCTGCATTTCATTAGCTGGTGAAACAATCTTTCTGTAGTCTTTATTTAAATCATGGGTGTGTTGTAAGGCTGAATTAGTTCAAATTTGTAAAAGGGTCTCAAACTTCTTGGGTGAATACTTTTACTGGCAAGAATAATTGTTTTATGATTAAGTTATATTACAGTTAATAAATTGCTTCTTTCTGTCTCTGGGAATGGACCTTACGATTTTGTTCTGTAAGTCTGTTATATTTTGTGAAGGCTTAGCTTTGTTCAAGAACAATATAGGCTATTGGTACTAATTTATATCAATTTTGAGAAAAATAAAGAATTCAAAATAAAATCATCCCCAGGGTAATTTGGACAAATGTTGGCATTCAGCTTTTGGAAATATAGATAAAGATACATTTGAAGCATCTGAAGGACAAGAATTTTATTTTACTGCAGCTGGCTAATAACGTCACTCAATCCCCAAATTGTGCACACACCCCCAAACTCTCATATTGCTAATTGTTTAACTGAACACTTCAGGAATGGCACATTCACTACCCAGTTCTTATCTATTGCTGTTTGGGTTGGTCGTCAGACAGAGCTTTCTGAAAATCAGAATCCATGTGGGAAACTGATTTTGACCTACAGTCTACTCCTAAACAATGGGAAAGAGGTTCTGGATTATTAATTTAAAATTAGCACCAGGCTAGCAAAGGTACAGTGCATGCATAAATAAGATAGTTTGTAAAATCTGTTGGGCTCTGAAGAACTTGGAAAGATATATCTTGTAAATATTATTGGAGGTGCAACCAATTTAGAAGGAATGTGATTAAATTTGGCATATTATAGATATGCCCCCAACATTTGTGATTATGAGGCCAAAATATTAGATACTGCACATTTTAACTGGAAATGTTATTTCCCCTGAAATGCACAATTAATCCTACATGACTGTTCTTTACTATTATCCACTATTATGAGATTTAAAAGTAACTCTCCACAGCTGACTGAAATGCAGAAGGAATTTCTATCCCAGACCATCAGTTCAGAATTGGTACACTGATTTGGATGAGGATGTATACTCTGAAGTTAATTTATAAAATACAAAAGGGAGAGGTACATTCCTTGTATTGTATTAGAAGTGACTTGGCTATTAATATTCGTATCAACCCGATAACCTCTTGTGGTACTGAGAACACTGTATCCTAATTGTACATCATGCATTATTGTAGGAAATGATTCTCTGGACTGAGACATTCAGCATTATTACACTTTATTGTAGAGTTTGTGTGTATGGCTTTCATGGATCATGTTTCTGATCAACTGATGTTTGGTCACCTCTCTTGCAAGTTAAAATCTGTAATTGTATGTTCAGCTGTATTAATCTCTTGCTCTGATGTGACTGTATTTCAATATTGGGTGTATATATTTGTTACATGCATCAAAAGTTAAAAACAAGATTTTTATGTATCAAAAAATGGGCACAGAGAATGTGTCCAAAGTTCAGCTTCACTAAAATCCAGGTTATCAGATTCCCTCCTAGATTCCAATTCACAGGGTATTTTTCACTTCCTCTTCTGAAGATTAATTGAATGAGCATGAGACTGGAATGCAAGAACATTTTCATTTGAATCCCAGCTTTGCCACTGGTTTGCTGTGTGGCCTAGGACAAATCATTTAGCTTGTGTCTCATTTTCTCCATAAATAAAACAGGAATAATAATCTACCTGTCCCCCATCAGCATAAGATCTGAGCCCCATAATACTGATCTGCCTCACAAGGGAGCTGGGAAGATTCATGTTATTGTAGAGCTTTGGAGATGTAAAGTGATGTATAACTTAGGTATATTATTGTTGCTGGATAGTGCTGATAGCACAGAATGGCTCCCCATTGAGATCTGAGCCATGGGTGCATTTCCATGCTGAGTGGGTGATTCCCCTGCATACAGATTATAAAATCCTTTTAGGATCCGAGCTGTAAGCTATAGGTAAGTTATTAATTTATTATACTAACAACAGCTGGGCAAACCACTGGCATTTAACATTCATTCTTGTGAAAAGTCTGGACTTAGGCTGAACTGCCCACATCCTCTTCCTTGGAAGATCAGCAGCATCTGGAAGAGGAGTGTCCAACTCTGGGCAGGAGTGGAAGGGTACAGTGACTGTATCCATTTTCCAGGGTTCTCACAGCTCCTGGTCTGGGAGTGCTGCTCTCCCATGCTAAGGGCTTGGCATAGTCAGAGCAAAGGCATGAGGACACGCCAGCAAGCTCAGCTGTGTGGGTGGCATTGTCTACACCCAAATACCTGGAAATATGCTTAGATACCAGGCAGTGGTTGGAGCTATCTCAAAACCTAAGACAGGTCAGATAGAGATATTCACATAATAGACTTTTTTTAAAAGTGAGTTTGCTTTATTTCATTTCGGATGAAAACATTCCTAAATATCTCTACAAACTGAGGGGCAATCTGCCTTGCTGCACCAGCATCCCAATGATTTCTGATATGATAGGGGTGCCAAAACTTGTAAGTTAAAGCAAACCCTGCTCTTTTTCCAGTGCTCTGTTTGCATCAACTCTTTATTCTTGCCACTCTTTGCTCAAACCATCCCACAGGCTTGTGTGTGTGTGTTTGTGTGTACACACATAGACACGAGCCTTTACACACACACCAGTAAATGGCCTGCATCCCTCAATATCAAAAATATGAATTTTAAGTGATTTTAAAGCTGCACTCTGGTAAAATACCACTTACATTCCAAAAGGACTTGATCAAACTGACATCAGGAAACCAACTTCTGTTAAATCCGTGTATTCTGCTCAGGTCGTTTGGCGGATGGGAGGGAAAGAAACACCAAAAGCCGATATCCTGAGCACCTGCCTTACTTCCCAGGTTGTTCCAACACCTTCACAGGCAGAAAACTGGGGCAAGGTTTCTTTCCTCGCCCACTCTCTTGTGTGTTTCATTTTGCTTGTCAGCGTCTCTGGCGCACACCAGGGAGCTCAGCAACAACTGCACCTCTTGGGGTACAGAGCCCCCAAGCCCAGGCCCAGACCCATGCGGTGGAAAGGAGTCCAGGGGCACATGGAGGAGCTGCCTCGGCCAGCCTCTGCCCCCCACTCCCCTCGTTCGACTGGAGCCTGAGCTTGCTGCCACCTGCCTGCCCTGCCCACCTGTGAGCGAGATAGGCGAGAACCAGCGCAAGGGGTGGCACGGGTGGGGGGGGTGAGGGTGGGGGTTTGAAATCCCAGCTGATTTTGCCTTATCTCAGGCAGCAGCAGCCCTGGGAGCCTTAGCACTGGAAAAGTGACAGCGAGCGAGCGAAACACCCCCCGGCTGCGCTGCTGACGTCTCTCCTTCCTCTTCTTCTTTCCCTATAAAAAATCCCAGGCTCACATCAAACATCCCAGCAAAAGCAGATCAGACTGGGAGGGGTGGGGGAGAGAGAGAGAAATACCTAAACTGTGATCTGCCCCGGCACAAACCCCACTCCTCGCAAGAAGCCGAACCGCTCGCCTGCTCCTGGGCTTGTGATTCCCCCACCAGCATGTAGCAGAGATCCCGTGGGCTCGTGTCCGCTGCAACAGCTGCTGGGACGCAGGCGTTTTTGTTTTGTTATTCCCCCCCCACACACCCCCAGTCTCGCAAGCCTGAGAAAGTTTAAAGGCTTCTTCCTCCAGATCCCTGCAGCACCTGCACCCCCCTGGATAAACAGCCCTCAGCGGAGGCTCTGGGTGACAGACACCTTAAACAGAACCCAGCCCAAGGGAGGAGAGAAAACTCAGAAGCCGCAGAAGAAACTTTGTACCCAAACTTTTTGTTGCTGCTATTTTGCTTTGTTAACCCCTTTGGTCAGTTGTATAACATCTGCTCTTCTCACTGATCTCTCTACTTTTCATCCGATTTAGAAAAAA
Source organism: Eretmochelys imbricata (assembly GCF_965152235.1). Classification (NCBI taxonomy): domain Eukaryota; kingdom Metazoa; phylum Chordata; order Testudines; family Cheloniidae; genus Eretmochelys; species Eretmochelys imbricata. The sequence goes on from NC_135580.1 coordinate 81,157,233, forward strand.
GAAAAAGAAAAAACCCCAAAACAAACAAACAAAAAAAAACCCCCAGATCATCCCATGAGTTGGGGGGGGGGAGGGGAACCAAGGAATAAAGTTATTCTGAGGAAAAAAAAAACGTTTGGCCGTCAAGAAGAGAGCGAAGCAAACAAAATCTGTAGCAAAGGGGGGAAGCCGTGAATGGAAAGCGCAGTTTCACTGGCATCAACAAGTGAGAACGGCTGGACGCCTTGTTCTTTCCCCCTCCCCGCCCTTACCCAGCCTGGAGGCTTTGAAACTTGGTACTGGAAAGAAATTGACCCTATTGACAGATCTCCCTCCTTGCACGTTTATAAAGGCTACACTCCTAATTCACATCTGCACCAGACATGACTCCAAAGCCCTGCACCGCCCTGGCTGTTTCTATGCTTCACGGACTGCTTTGGCTACAAGGTAAGAGCAGTTTACACGTGGTTTTTTTCAATCTCTCTTCTGTCACTCACTCTCCTTTGATTTCACAGTGCGTTTTTGCTCCGACAACTTTCTCTCCTGGCTTGGCTCGCTCGGGTGTGGTATCCAGGTTGGAACTGATTCTCTCCCTCCCCCCTTCCCAGCAAGCCACCTTGTTTGCCAAAGCGGGTCATATCACAGGGACCAGTTCAAAACAAGCCACTCCTGGATGCCGGCGAGCTGATTTAAAGAAAGAATCATGATAAACCCCTGGGTGGGATGGAGAGGAACGACTTCCGCCGTGGGTGTGGGTCTTGGTTGGTGCCCCCGTCCAATATGGTTCTAGCTCCTGGTTTCCTTGCCTGGCCCAGCACCTTGCCCACAGGGGGCCAAAGGCAACACTTGGGCTGGCTGAACTTTCCGCGTATTTATTTTTTTCTCCTGCTATACGCGGGCATGCACCTGAGTACACTAACCTCCTAGCGCCATGGGCTCCTGCGGGTTACGCGGGGGCATCTGGAATCACCCGACATGAAGCAACAAAGCAAGCAAACTCTGTTTAAGCTCTGGGGACCTGTGAGAGGGGAAATTTGCAGTCCGGCTCGGTCCTTGGGGCGCGGGTGGGGGAGCCTGAATTGTCACAGAGTTCAATTTGGTTTCCTTTATGGATGCAACTCTTTCAACTATGTAGTTGTATTAATTGCCTGGGATTTTCTCTCCTGGATATGCGTTCAGTTACTTTCTCGGGGCTTGGACATCGCAAGGAGTCAAGTGCCTTGAGGGCGCAGATCTGGGGAGCTGCCGCTAGATGGCGCTTGCCGCTGCCAGTCGGAATCCCTGGCCTCGGTGGGGACTTCCCTGGTTGAAGTTGAGAGAAAGAATGGCTTTGAGGTGGGTTTTCAGGAGAGCAGCGTGAGTGCTATGGGAGAACTCACCTGGGGAGCAGACAAGCTCTTCCTTTGTATTTTAGAGAAGGAAAGCAAGCCTGGAAAGCGTGCACTGCTCTAAAGTCTACCTGTTCCTGGTTCCCTAGCAGATGATCCACTTGCTCTCCCCCACCCATCCCAGGGCTTTGACCCTCAGATTCCTGTGGGGAAGTGAAGGCTCCATTCTCTGTCCATGACTCACATTCTTCTCCAGTTTTGCACTTACTCAGCACTAACTGTTCCCAGGCACCCACCAGAAGAACCTTCTTTTTAGCCGTAGCTGAACTTTCTCAGAGAGGCCCTGAATTCTTAGTACTTTACTTCGAGCAACTAACAAGCTTTGCTCTTAATCACCTCCCTGTCCTTGCCCTGGGCTTTCTTCTGGAAGACCCCCACTCACATTGCAGATGTGATACATCCAATGAAATCCCACACAGTAATGCCTAATTAATTCAGCGGCCAATGGGCCAGTGAGGAATTGGCTCTGGAATTTCCTGTAATAAGTTTACAAGGGCTCCCTCACTAGATATCAGCTCTCTTACCAACAGCAATGGGAGCTCAGGTTTGAATACTTCAAAGGGGTCAGCGCTTCATTAAAATATTTGGAAATAGAGAAAGATGTATCTTCAGGAAAATGTCCTTGAAGTCTGCTGCATTTGAAGGACTCCCTCCCCCCAATTCCTCCCCCCCCCCTCCCCCAGCTAACACTTCTGATCCCCTGGCCTTGAGGCTTCAACAATTAGTTAAAATAGCAATTTGTGGGGCTTAGTATCTTTCTCCTCTATGGGAACATTTCAAGTTGTATTTGATCATCTGAAACCCCCTGAAGAAGATGAGGCTTTAAAAGCTGAGGCTATAGCATATATTTGAGCCCTCTGTTGTGCATGGGGCAAGTTGAATCCATGAAATCACTTCCTTCATGGGGAACAGAATAATTCAGGGGTGCAATTCTTAAGGTCCATACGTAAAGAAGTTGCGTGAGCAATCTTCTTCACTCTAGATTGTATCACCCCTTCCTCTACAGCTGGTTGTGCATCAATGCTGTGTTCTCCTTCTAAATGTGTGTCTGGAGTTACTCCTGATTTATGCTAGTGCAAGAGAATAATTGGGCTAATGAGATTTAGAAGAGCTTTTCCATGTGCCATGTGGTCTTCCATTATTTCATTAATCATGAGGATTTCACTGGATTACCATGCTACTTATCCATGGCACCTCAGATGGTATACAGGAGATGTGGAATTTCTCCTGCCAGTAGTGTTCCATAGTGTTCCTTGAGCCATGGGTATATTTCAAAACACCAGACTATTGGTTCTTTAGTCTCCTTATGGTCAGTATCAAGTGTGTCTCTAGGCTCTTGGGGTACGGTTAATTTCCACCAACAATAATCAATAACCAGCCTTATCAGGAAGACAGATCTGCTGAGGCACCGTAGCACCGTAAACTACCAGAGCTTCATTACTAGAATCCACATATTTGGTTTGGTTTATTCAGAGACTTATAAAACATCCCTCACAGTGCCTCTGGGTGTATGTACCAACATTTTAAACACTTGCTAGCAAGGGTCAGCCCAGAAACTCAGAAACGAGCTCCATATATTCCTCACAAATATACCTGGAGTAAACATGAGCTTTACATCTTGCCTTAAAGGGCCAGTTTGAGCTCTTCTGACCAGCAGAGGAACTGGATTCCATAGGCAAGAGTCATGAATACCCTGCCACCAGCCACCGGTAGTAGAAGTTCCCTAGCTGACCTCAGTTATTGTTAGAGCATGTGGGGAAATAGGTGATTCCATAACTGATTGGCCTTTATACATCAGTAGCAACATTTTGAATTGCACCTGGAAGCAAATAGGAAGTTCGTGCAGTCCTCAGAGAATTGCTGTAATGCACTCCCTCTGGCTGACACTGCAAGTACACAGCCAGCTGTATTCTCCACTAACAGTGACTTTTGAATGGTCTTCAGAGCTTGTCCATATAGGGCATAAGACAGCAGTGCAGCCTGAAGGTTACAAAGGCATGTATTACCATGGCAATTTCTGTATCAGAGAGAATTGGTAACAAGTACCTGGCCAAGCACAGGTGGGAAAATGCATTTCTGGCCACCAGTTTTTGCTGGGAATCCAGGAGCACACTCATATTGCAACTGTTACCGAAAAGGGTGGGTGTACTCCCACAGAAATGGGCCAGGGACAGCTATCACCCAGTGCACCCTCTCATAGACTCCTTATCTGGTAGTCTTACCCCTACTGTATTTAGCAAGAGCTTCATCCAGATCACTTTCATCCATGCCCCTTCAGAGCCAGGCACAGAGAAGGGAGAAAGAGAGAATGCCTTATCTATATCTGACAATAAACAGGGGCAGATCTGTGTGTCATAGAATCATAGAATCATAGGGTTAGAAGGGACCGTAAAGTTCATCTAGTCTAATCCCCTGCCAAGATGCAGGAGTTGTTGTGTCTAAACCATCCAGGACAAATGGCTATCCAGCCTCCTTTTGAAAATCTCCAGTGAAGGAGCTTCCATGACTTCCCACAGCAGTTTGTTCCATTGTTTTACTGTTCTTACAGTTTGGAAGGTTTGCCTGAGCTTTAATCTAAATCTGCTATGCTGTAGTTTGAACCCATTGCCTCTTGTCCTGCCCTTTGTGGCAAGACAGAACAACTTTTCTCCATCTTTTTTATGGCAGCTGTTCAAGTATTTGAAGACTGCTATCATGTCCTCCCCTTAATCTCTTTTCCAAACTAAACATACCCAGTTCCTTCAGCCTTTGCTCATATGGCCTGCATTCCATCCCTATGATCATCTTTGTTGCTCGCCTCTCGGTCCTTTCCAGTTTCTCTACATCCTTTCTATACAGCGGTGACCAAAACTGGACACAGTACTCCAGCTGAGGGCTAACCAGCACTGAGGAGAGTGGTACTAACACCTCCCATGACTTGCATGCTATGCCTCTGATAATGCAACTCTAAATTGCATTTGCTTTTTTTCCAGCAGTACTGCATTGTTGACTCATGTTAAGGTTGCGATCCACCATAACTCCCAGATCCTTCTCAGCAGTGCTGCTGCCAAACCAGTTAGCCTCCTCCTCTGTTTGGGACAGACACCAAGGGAAAGGATATTTTCTTAGCTAATACCCCAGCCACAGCAGAGGACGTCAAGTACTCTGTTGCAGCTAATTAGTATTGGTTTGAGATGACTGCCACCATCGCTCTGCCAATCAGCCTCATGTCACAGGTCTGGAGACTACCACCATGACCTGTGTAGATGGCACACAGGGAATCCAAGAACATTTAGGAGTCACTGTATTGATGGTTGAGGACAAAAGTTATATCTTATTAGACCACTGATAGGTTGTATTTTCCCTTAAGGAAATCTGAAACCTAATCATACCCATGGATCAGCAACAGGTCCTGCACCCTGACCATAGCAAAGCTGAGATTTGATTTCAAATCAGAAGAGGTAATAGGCAGACCATTGCTCATCCCAGCAATCACCAGCCCCATTCCAAAAAGCTTAGCTCCGAAATATGTAGATGTACTGAAATCATCTAGAATAGTGCCATGCTTGTCATGGCATTTCCTCCTTCTTTGACATTGTTGCATATTTTAGTTCTGATTCCTCTTAGCACAAGGTTGAAATGGTTCTGTTTGACTCTTATTGCATTTACAGTCTTTATTCTCTAAATAGAAGGGCTGGTGGAAATTTTTGGCAAAAAAGGTGGGTTTTTTTTCCTGGTTGAAAAGCGATTTGTTTGGGTGTGTGGTGTTTGTTGTTGCTGTTGTTCCTGGTCAAAAAGTGGTTTTGGTTGGTTTGTTTGTTTTCAAAAACTTTTTTTTTCCCAAGAAATAGCTGATATTGACAAATTTGTCATTTTCATGAAAAACTTAATGCTTTTTTTGTTTTTCTAATCCTGATATTTTTTATCAAAAATGGTTTTCAGTAAGCCAAAAATCCCAGTAACCTTTTTCAATAACATTTTCCAGTGGTTTTGAGAACCATACTAAAATAAAATCATGAAAACTTTCAAAAAAAAATGAAAAGTGGATCTATTTTGAACTTTTTGACATAAAAACACCTTTAATATTTCAAATATTTTTGTGAAAATAGGTTTTGATTTTTCAACCAGACCTACAAATAGTATATTACTACTATTGATGGTTTGTCATTCGTCTCCTGTACATTTCTAAGACAACACACCTCAGTACTAGGAAACCATCCCAATCATCATGCTTCAGAGCATAAATGATCACTGGCTGGGGTCAGGAAGAAAGTTAGCCCCATGGGAAAATATTGCAATATTGTGGTCATGTTTTTGCCTTTCTAAGAAGAATCCATCATTGGTCTCTGTTGGGGACAGGATACTGGACTAAATAGACCATTGCTCACTTTTTATAAAAGCAAGTCTTATGTCCCACTGCTAATGTGATTTTCTAAATATCTGCTGCACTGTGGAAAAATGTTATAAACTGTACAGAACTCTTTTTAAAAACTAGTGTTATACTAATTTTCCTGTCTAAAACTGCCAGATTCAAAACTAAGCAGAAAGAATTTTACAGTAATTAACATAAGAACATAAGACTGGCCATACTGGTCAGACCAAAGGTCCATCCAGCCCAGTATTCTGTCTGCCGACAGTGGCCAATACCAGGTGCCCCAGAGGGAGTGAACCTAACAGGTAAAGATCGAGTGATTTCTCTCCTGCCATCCATCTCCACACTCTGACAAACAGAGGCTAGGGACACCATTCCTTACCCATCCTGGCTAATAGCCATTAATGGACTTAATCTCCATGAATTTATCTAGTTCTCTTTTAAACCCTGTTACAGTCCTAGCCTTCACAACCTCCTCAGGCAAGGAGTTCCACAGGTTGACTGTGCGCTGAGTGAAGAAGAACTTCCTTTTATTTGTTTTAAACCTGCTGCCCATTAATTTCATTTGGTGGCCCCTAGTTCTTATATTATGGGAACAAGTAAATAACTTTTCCTTATTCACTTTCTCCACACCACTCATGACTTTATATACCTCTATCATATTCCCCCTTAGTCTCCTCTTTTCCAAGCTGAAAAGTCCTAGCCTCTTTAATCTCTCCTCATATGGGACCCATTCCAAACCCCTAATCATTTTAGTTGCCCTTTTCTGAACCTTTTCTAACACCAGTATATCTTTTTTGAGATGAGAAGACCACATTTGTACGCAGTATTCAAGATGTGGGCATGCCATGGATTTATATAAGGGCAATAAGATTATTCTCCGTCTTATTCTCTATCCCTTTTTTAATGATTCCTAACATCCTGTTCACTTTTTTGACTGCCACTGCACACTGCACTTACGTTCTTATGTTCTTATGCTGTATGCACACATTGAATTGAAATAGAATGTCTTATGCTTCTGTTGCATTTTCATCCAAAATACTTCACAAACTGTATACAACAGGGGTCACTTTCTCCACCACTGAAATGCAGGTAGAATGGGGAAGCTGTTTTCAGCTCACCTTGTAAAACTCCAGGGGGAATTTCAGATAGGTAGATTCTAACTGTCCAGACGAGAGTTTGGCAAGGACATTGAGGCTAACCCCCGTGTAGTTGCATAATTCATTTAATATTTTCTACATTTTCCTGGGGTGCTCCACCTTTTATTCCTCCTCTGCACTGGCTAGACTTCCCCATTATTGAGACTGAAATGGGACTTGCAAATGGCAGTAATTAAAGGACATTTTGGTTATCCCAGCAGCCCGGGGAGCAAAATAGATCACAGCCCCCTAACATTTTCCTTCACTGCTCTTCTCAGGTGCCTGACAGAATATTAAGCCTTTCTAATGCTGATAAGGCATTCTTGCTCTGATGTACCTCATGACATGGGAAAGAAATAGAGCAGAGAGCCTAGCTCTGTATTCAGCCACTCTGGCCAGCAAGATAGGTTGTTTAAATAAGTGGAGATCCTGGTGTAAAAGTTTATACAGGTCACTGGAATAAATGGTCTCTCATCTGACTGGGCTAGACACTTATTTTTTATTTTATTTTTTGTACGGCAACACAGAAAACAGCAGAACCTGCCAAAATCAACCAGTGCAGATTATTATCTGGAAATGTCATTTAATATAAATAGAGGGTTGACGTTTACCATGGGAGCAATGCTGCACCAGGAGAAAGCTTAGGACTGCAAGGCAATATTAGAGCAAACCATATGGAGATGTTTTTTGTATGACAGATGGACTCTTAAAAATGCATCCAGGCCCATTGTTCCTCAAATGAGGAAAAGGAGGAAGGCTGGTAGGATAGAGGCTAGGAGGAGAACATCTGAGGTGAAATGTAAACCGTCTGTACGTTGAAGGTACACAATGGTCATTGCCCAAGCATGGTGGAGCATATGCAAAAATAACATCCCACCTTTCAGTAGATGGATGTGGCAGGTAAAGAGCCAGTGACCTTCAGGAAAAAGCGGCGTGGGGGTTTGGCCTGAGCTGGAAGGACACTCAAGATGGGTGGAGTCACAGATTCTGCCCCAGGGCAGCAAAGGGGGTTGAGTGGCCATGATTACACTGGAGGGGAACTTCCTCTTCAACATCTGCCAAAGCACCCACAGCTGCAGAAACTGGCCATGTCATGGAGCTTTTGGGGGCTCCATGCCACAGATGCAGCTAGGGCCAGGATCGGGCCCATTAATTGTACTGGGAATAATTAGTGTTGGGCTCACAGTAGAAGTGAGCCAAAATGTGGCTAGGTCTATAGGGCTAGGCTTAACCTTCAGGCTCAGCCCTGAGTAAGAGGCAGTGCACGGCTGCACTATGCCAGGAGTGGTCTGGGAAACCCCTTAGGGTGTCACAATTCTTCCCCTGTTGCTGTCTTGCTCTGGCTTCTGCAAAGAGCAGCATTTAATTTTCCTCTTGCACCTGGCCAGTGAGGTGGGGGTGGGACCAGATCCAGGCTTCACCCTCAACCCACCCCTCTGCAACTTCTCTGTGTTGGTGGGGGTTTAATCTAGGGCTGCCCTCTGCACCAGACGAGATCCAAGGTCCAGGTAGCTGAGCAAGAGCTGGGGGAGAGGGGTGTTGCTGCTTAGCTTGGCACATGCCAGCCCACGGGCTTTGCACATGGGTAGGTAGCTGGTGGCATCTTGTTTTAATATTATGCAGATTTTTAATTAAGTTTTCAACTTGACCCCATGGTAGTGCAAAGAGCACACCTGACTGCCTCTCACTGGGTGAGGCTGATCTAACATCTCTGTGCTGGGGATACAGCTCACTTAGAACCATCAAAGAGAATAAAAGCAGAACTGAATTGTGCAAATGATTATCATTGGGCTCATCATATGACCTGATCCAATCTGCTTTATCAGCATTGAAACAAACTTCTATTTGATAGTGATGATGCTTTGCATTCATATGTACTCTTCATGAGTCTGATTCTCCGAACAGACACCAAAGCCCTTGTGGTTCTATACCATGAAAGCTTCCAGCACTGTGAAGGAATTAGTAAACTTAGTGGGCTGGTGAAGTCACTGGAGTTACACTGATATAAAACCACTGTGAGAGAGAACTGAATCAAGCCCTGTATTTTCAAAGCACTATGCAAATTTTTACTAACTAATCCACTGATCTAAGCAGGTTGACCTATTGCTCCGTGAGAATGTTGCCATTTTTTTAACAGGATAACTCAAAGCTACACACTCTGATTGAGTGTTTAGGGGGCAGTGAATAGAAACAGTTTTGAGAGGCACTGAAGTGCCCTCATCTTCAAGTCCTTTGATTAGTCTGCCCTTTAAGTACCTACTTTGTTGCTCTCACTACGTCCTGTTCTCCGTTCCCTCTGCCAAAGCATCACCCAATCTACCCTCAGGTCTCAGGATTCTGAAAATTGTTACATTTTGAAAGTCGTAGAGGAATTTCTGAGCCCTGCTGCGAGTGGAGGTCTGCACAATTTCTCTTCCTTGTGCCCAAATTAAGTTTGCTTCTTCCCTTTTAAGTTGGGACTAGTGCAGAGATTTGGCAAGCCAATGTGGGATTGCCTGTGGTTTGCAGTTTAATCTCTTTAGCTTTCTGCAGTCGGATGCAGTAAGTCTTCATACCGTGCTGAACTTTATGAGATGTGACTTCTGCAAGCTTCCCTAATATGTGTAATCACAAAGGGATTCACAACTGGCCGACGGTGTGCTCTGAGCCGATGCAGAGGGCCTTTGTTGTGGTTCTAAAGTAGTAGTTTTTAGCACTGTGAAAGAATTCTTGAAGTTACTGGGCAAGAAGAAAACCACATTGTCTAATCTGTTAAGTGATAAAGGGCCAAACAAGTCAGTTTCCCATTATGCCCTAGAGGGAATGGCAAAAGCATATGGTCCCAAAGATTTCAAAATTTAGCCAAAAACTGGACTCAGACCAGTATGTAAAGGAAATGTATGGACTTTCCTTCTATTTTCAGATCACATGCCTTCGTCTTTTGCGTTTCCACATAGGTTTCCTTAGATCTTCCTGTGTTTTTCTTAACTGTGGGAAAGAGATTGCCAAGGAAGTGCAGAAGGGAGCTTGCAGGCTGTCTGGAATTGTTCTTCATTTGAGGGTCAAGGAAGCTTGATCCTGTTATTATCTGTTCATTTTTTTAACCTTCATGAATCCAAAACACCTCAGTCAAAATGTTAGCTTCCTTGGGGTTGGAGGTTAGGAAATTTCACCCAGTGGGTCAAATTCTGCCTCATGGTTACACTGGTGTAAATTTTGCATAGGAGCCCTGTCTCCAATGGAGTTTCTTTGGATTTACACCAGTATAATTGTAAGCAGAATTTGGCAGCACATATTTCTCACAGAGGTCTCCCAAAAGAAGACAGTTGCTGTTTAAGGGGCCAACCCTATATGGTGGTTTAGCACCCTCAGTTCCCACTGATGGCAACTAATGCTGGGTGCACAACTGGAAAATGCTGACAATAAATGGAAAACAGATTTTCTAGCTTTTACCACATTGCAGGACCCTGGTCTAACTTATCAAAACTAGTGATGCAACAAACAGATTTATCCCCTATCCACAGAAGGACACAATCAGTAATTGTGGCTATACAGCAGAAACAGGCTTGCCACTACAAAGTTCTGATCCAGATCCCAAATTCCCTCAGTCTTTAGAAACTGAGATTTAGTTTTGGCCCTTTATAGACAGAGGAGTCATCTGTGGTGATACGTCTGAATCTGAACTTCCCAGACATTTGGAAGTGGTGGGATCTGGGGCTGTGATCCAGGCCCATCTCCAATATACAGAAATGTACCGTGTTTATTCTCCAGTGGCTATAAAAAGATCTTTTTTCCATGCTTCATCACACGGTGCTCTGCCTGCTTGAAACTGCCTCCTGATGGGCCAGTAATATATGCCCATGCTGTAGTATTTGGAATGCTTTCTAGCTGCAGTCCTAATTACAGTGCTTCTTCATAGAGGAAATGCTTGTTGCAAGACAGTAGTGTGTGCCTGTGTTTACAGAGAGGAAAATAAAGCCTTGTGGATGGTAACTAGCAAACCACAAGGTCTCTGTCTTTCCTTACAGAAAAATAAATCCCCCATATGCACAATATTCTGCAATCTCTAGGCCTATGTCACTAGCCCACCCTGCCTTGTGTGGCAGTAACCCACTCTCTCCACTGTCACAGCTCTCTTGGAATTGCATGTCACCCATGAAGGCTCTCTCTCCATGAATCCACCTTACGAAGAAGGGTGCAGAGGGCATATAGTCATCTGAACCAAAAATCCTGCACCACTTTGTGATACACAAGTTTTCAGATCACCCCGAGTGCTGTGGGCCAGAGTCCCTTCTCCCTTGCACTCGTGTAATTCCAGTGGGACAGATTCTGCTCTCCATCACCAAGACATAAATCCAGGCCTTTGCTTTCAGTGACAGTACTCCAGGTGAGAGGAGAATCGACCTCTGCATTGCTGCATTGTACTATGTGTCTGGTTCGATTACAATATTCGTGCAGCAGGGACAGTTAGCCAAATTCATCACTGACATAAATGCAGCACCACTGAACTTGGCCTTGTATCTTTCTGGTTGTTTACTGAAGCGCCTAACAAACGCTACTGACAATAGTATCTCTCTCCACCAAAGCATTAGATAAAAATAAAAGAAGCTGGTAATAAATACTGTTGAGTGTGTAGACTGAAAACCACCGGCCCAGTCCAGCTGTCTTGACACGAGTTCTCCCTCTGAAACCAATGGGACTACTTAGGTGAGCAAAGATGAATCACCTAAGTAAAGGTTGCAGGAGGAGTCTAACAGTTTGAACAAACCTTTCTGACTCAGGATGGGCAAATTTAGTTTGGGTTTAATAACAGCTGAGATGGTTGTTAGCTCCAAATTCTAATGAACTGATTCTTAGTTATTATTTGCATTACTGTAGTGCAAAGAAGCGCTGAAGTCAGTTAACTACTTTAAAACATCATGAAATGCCCGAACTGCCTTTTTTCAGCCATAACTGGAAGGTCCAAAGCAGCACAAGCGATTTCATCGAGGTACTTCTGGGCCTGCTGAAGCCAGTACCTGAAGTTTCCCTGAGAGACAGCCTGAGCTGGCCTGCCAGCTAGAACAAGGAGGATAAAGCCTCCGTGCTGAACTTCTGAACCTTGTGCTCAGCTGCTCATTCTAACATATGGGGAAGGAACATGATTTGAAAAATTGCTCCCTGCGCTTTCCAAAGACTGAGATTTTCATTTGATTCAGTTTCTTGGGCTGCCTGTGTTGAACGACTGAGATTGCCAAAGAAGCAACTCACTCCATCGTGTAATTGCACTTTTGTGCAGGTGGCGACGAGATTGGTCCATCTTTAAGCCCCATTGCCATATCTTGGAGGGAGTATAGGGAGCGCTTTTTTCCAATGCCTGTCATGAATGATCAGATGAAATAATAATATAACGTGGGGTGAGGACACGACACTTTATCGAGAGCTAGCTATAGATGTACACAGAGCAAGGAAGTTAAAAATGGCTTCAGCTGCACAAGGCTGCAGGAGAGAACAAAACAGCAAATTTGGCCAGGCTAGAAGATTCTTCTGATATTACAATGAAAAGATGATTCAAGTGACTGTAACCAATGATGTCACCCAGAGACCCTTTCAACCACAGGTTAAGCTATTACACAGTGAGAGGCAGAGAGAGCCATCTACCTTCCCACCACTCCACATTTTTCCTTTACAAATGGATGGCATTGATGTTGTTTTTATTTCATTGTCATACGTTGGGCTAAATTCTGCTCTCAGATATACAGTGGTGTAAAACCACAGTAGCTTGGCTGAACACCATGGAGTGACTCTGGATTTGCTCTAATGTAACAAAAGCAGGGTTGTTGGTTTTTTTAAAAATTACAATTTATTTGATGTTTCCAGGAATAATATAGGTAAGATGGAGAACTTCTTCAGTCAAAGCACTGACGCTTCTTAGTAGGGCTCTAAACTATGGGGTTTTTTTTTATCATGTTGGCAAATCCTGTGTTGCTTATGTAACATACTTGTAAAGTGTGTCATGTCCTCCTCATGTGACTAGTCCACATAGAGGATAACAGCCTGCTACTGTTACTAGCTAATGGAGTTGCTTCTTTAACTCACATCTGTTTTGGTGCTGAAGATCCCACGCACAGGTTTTACGCAGTCCTTACTCAGGCAAACTTCCCATTGAGTAGGGGCTGAGTAACAGCTAAGGCAGGTCTTTGGGATTTGGCCCTGTAATAATGTCCAGAGAGATTCACTAAACTCGCAGAGTCCTACTTCAGCATGCACTGAGGCTTGGTATAGAGATTCCTAGGGGTAGTGTCTCCTTTGGCTATCTCAAATTGATTAGCCCATTCTGCTTGGAAAGAGTGCCACATTTTCATCACACTTCATCATCGCAGCCTAATGACAACTTTCCAACGTGTAATGATACCACAGGTCTCTGGGAACTGAGAGGCTAATTACCAAGAAGTTGCTAATGACTACATTTACAGTTTAATTGCTTGATCCACTGCTATTTCAGACTCTGATTTTGTCTACTGAAGAGACAAACTGGACCTTAGGGTTTATTTGTTTATGTTTTTGGAATTTCTCTTGGCATTCTGGGCTGCACTGATATGCAGGCTGTTTTCTGACTGTTTTCACACCAAGGCAAATTAATACAGTCAGCACCACACTCTAGCCCATTGTGGTTTTGTAAGTTTCATACACACATAAAATGTAGCTTACCCCTCCAAAACAACTTTGTGTGTAATGAAAGAGAAGTAGAGGTCAAAGGGATGGACTCATTCTCAGGAAGGGGAGAGTCCCCAGCAAGAAGCATGCAGGAACCAAAGTGTGGAGAGAAGAGGGAGCTCACAAGAATCTATCAAGTCTTTTTTTTTTTTTGCACCCCTTTTGGATCCAGACAGTGTTGTAAACCCATGTTCTCATCACCAGTCACTATCATTAGACGAGAGAGACGGAGGATGTGTTCAAAGCCATCTCACTCCTCTTTCTCCTTACTCTATGGGAGCATTAGATTATCTACTGATCCACTCTGTTCCACACATTCCTTTAGTTAGGGCGACCTAGAGGAATAGGATAGCTTACTTAGTGACTCATGTCCTTTGACGTGAGCCAAGTAAGATTCTGTTAGGAAGCCTTTGATCAAACAAAACAGTGTGTTTTCAAGCAGTAATAATAAAGTGTGATTTTAATACCATGGATCTTGAAATGTAGCTGCTTGAACTATTTTTACTCCACTGTCAGGTACCTATGTTTAATAAATGAGATGAAGAGGATGGATCGTACTTTGTCTCCTGCTGGGGGCTGTCGTTAAGTCTTCTTGGAGTTGTTTGTGCAAAGTATTTATTATTACTATTAGCCATAAGTACTGGCCTTTCTCTTCCCAGTTGTACTCTCCAACATGTCAGAAGAAGCCATTGCCCCAGCTAGACTTACAGTCATAGAGGTTAAAGCAAGAAGTGACCACTAGATCAACTAGTGTGGCCTCCTATATATCACAGGTCACCAACACCAGCCAGCAGGCTAAACCTAAACTTGTCTTAGGGTATGTCTACACTACGAAATTAGGTCAATATTATAGTAGTCGATTTTTAGAAATCCATTTTATACAGTCGATTGCGTATGTCCACACTAAGCGCATTAAGTCGGCGGAGTGCGTCCTCACTACTGTAGCTAGCACCGACTTACAGAGCAGTGCACTGTGGGTAGCTATCCCACAGTTCCCGCAGTCTCCGCCACTCACTGGAATTCTGGGTTAAGCTCCCAATGCCCGATGGCACAAAAACATTGTTGTGGGTGGTTTTGGGTATATGTCATCAGTCGCCCCCTCCCTCCATGAAAGCAATGGCAGACAATCGTTTCGTGCCCTTTTTCCACACAGACACCATACCACGGCTTGCAGCCCGCTCAGCTCACCGACACCACCGCTGTTGTGTCCTGGGTGCTGCTGGCAGCAGACGGTGCAGTAGGTCTGCTAACCATCATCATCCATCGCTTCCGCTGCAACTCTGCTCTGCTGCTATTGTCTCAATAGTGAATTTTTCCATGTTTTCTGTCATGGGCTCCTGGGTACGTGTGTTCTTCCTCGGGAAATGTGCGCAGTGCTAACCATCATCCTCCACCGCTTCCGCTGCAACTCTGCTCTCCTGCTCTCATGAATCCACCTCACAGATTGTCTCATCGTTCTCTATAAATATCTATTCTCATAGATAGATATGAGAGCTTTAGCCACCGCTTCAACTCTGCTCTCCTGCAGATGCCATACCACAGCAAGCATGGAGCCTGCTCAGATCACCGTGGCAGTTATGAGCATTGTAAACACCTTGCGCATTATCCTGCAGTATGTGCAGAACCAGAACCTGCAAAAGCAGGTGAGGAGGTGACGGCAGCGTGGCGACAAGAGTGATGAGGACATGGACACAGACTTCTCTCAAAGCACGGGCCCTGGCAATTTGGACATCCTGGTGGCAATGGGGCAGGCTCATGCCGTGGAATGCCGATTCTGGGCCCAGGAAACAAGCACAGACTGGTGGGACTGTATAGCGTTGCAGGTCTGGCATGATTCCCAGTGGCTGCGAAACTTTCGCATGTGTAAGAGCACTTTCATGGAACTTTGTGACTTGCTTTCCCCTGCCCTGAAGTGGAAGAATACCAAGATGAGAGCAGCCCTCACAGTTCACAAGCGAGTGGCGATAGCCCTCTGGAAGCTTGCAACGTCAGACAGCTACGGGTCAGTTGGGAATCAATTTGGAGTGGGCAAATCTAATATGGGGGCTGCTGTGATCCAAGTAGCCAACACAATCACTTAGCTGCTGCTATCAAGGGTAGTGACTCTGGGAAATGTGCAGGCTTTACTGCAATGGCTTTACTGCAATGGGATTCCCTAACTGTGGTGGGACGATAGATGGAACGCATATCCCTATCTTGGGACTGGACTACCTTGGCAGCCAGTACATAAACCACAAGCGGTACTTTTCAATGGTGCTGCAAGTACTGGTGGATCACAAGGGACATTTCACCGACATCAATGTGGGATGGCCAGGAAAGGTACATGACGCTCGCATCTTCAAGAATCCTGGTCTGTTTGAACAGCTGCAGAAAGGGTCTTACTTCCCAGACCAGAAAATAACTGTTGGGGATGTTGAAATGCCTATAGTTATCCTTGGGGACCCAGCCTACCCCTTAATGCCATGGCTCATGAAGCCATACACAGGCACCCTGGACAGTAGTAAGGAGCTGTTCAAGTATAGGCTGAGCAAGTGCAGAATGGTGGTAGAATGTGCATTTGGACGTTTAAAAGCGCGCTGGTGCAGTTTACTGACTCAGTTAGACCTCAGCGAAACCAATATCGATTGTTATTGCTGCTTGCTGTGTTCTCCACAATATCTGTGAGAGTAAGAGGGAGACGTTTATGGTGGGGTAGGAGGTTGAGACAAATTGCCTGGCCACTGATTACACGCAGCCAGACACCAGGGCGATTAGAAGAGCACAGCAGAGTGAGCTGCACGTCAGAGAAGCTTTGAAAACCAGTTTCATGACTGTCCAGGCTATGGTGTGACAGTTCTGTTTGTTTCTCCTTGATGAAAACCCGCGCCCTTGGTTGACTTTACTTCCCTGTAAGCCAACCACCCTCCATGCTTCGATTACCACTTGCGGAGGCAATAAAGTCATTGTTGTTCAAAATTAGGCATTATTTATTAATTCATCACACAAATAGGGGGATAACTGCCAAGGTAGCCCAGGAGGGGTGGGGGGGAGGGAAGCACCGGGTGGGATGGTGGATGAGGGGAGGAGGGAAGGACAAGGCCACACTGCACTTCAAAACTTATTGAAGGCCAGCTTTCTGTTGCTTGGGCAGTCCTCTGGGGTGGAGTGGTTTGGTGCCCAGAGCACCCCTCCCCCCGCTTTTCTTTCATCTGGGTGACGAGGCTATGGAACTTGGGGAGGAGGAAGGGTGGTTACACAGGGGCTGTAATGGCGTTCTGTGCTCCTGCTGCCTTTCCTGCAGCTCCACCAGACACCGGAGCATATCAGTTTGATCCCCCAGTAGCCTCAGCATTGAACCCTGCTTCCTCTCATCACGCTGCCGCCACCTCTCATCTTGCTCTTCCTTCCTGTCCTCACATTCTTTTCTGCTTTCTTGGATTCTGACATTGTTTACCTCCATGCATTCTGCTGAGCTCTTTCAGTGCGGGAGTACTGCATGAGCTCAGAGTACATTTCATAGCGAGTGTGGTTTTTTCACCTTCTTATCTGTGCTAACCTCTGTGATGGAGATGATAGGGGGGAGTGTTGAAACATTTGCAGCTGTGGGAGGGAAAAAAAGGGAGAGTAGTATTTAAAAAGACACATTTTAGAGAACAATGGGTAGACTCTTTCATGATGAACCAAGCTGTTAACATTACATAGCACATGTGCTTTCGGTACAAGCTTGCATTTTGCCTCTTATATTGAGGGCCTACCGGGTTGGTGTGAGAGATCACACATGCAGGGCAGGACAACAGAATTCGGCTTGCAGGCAGCCATGGTAAGCCACAGTCTTTCGGATTCTTCAACCTTCATAACATGTGGGAATGGTTTCAAACAGCAACGCCCTCCTTTCCCATACCAAGCACCCTCTGGGTTGGCCATTTAAAAGGAGGGACTGTACTGGCCGCGAATGCATCCCAAGTCTTCAGGGCAAATTAATCATTAAACACGCTTGCTTTTAAACCATGCATTATATTTACAAAGGTACACTCACCAGAGGTGCCTTCTCTGGCTTCATGGTCCGGGAGCCCACCTTGGGAGGGTTGGAAGGGTATTGGCTCCTGGGTGATAAACAGTTCCTGGCTGTCAGGGACAATGGTTTCTCCACTTGCCTGCTGTGTGCTATCATCCTCCTCCTCAATTTCCTCATCCCCAAAATCTTCATTCCTGTTGCATGAGACTCCCCCCTTGCACGTGTCCACGGACAGGGGTGGGGGGGGTAGTAGGGGGCGCTCCCTAGAATTGCATGCAGCTCATCACAGAAGCGGCATGTCTGGGGCTCTGACCTGGAGTGGCCATTTGCCTCTTTGGTTTTTTGGTAGGCTTGCCTGAGTTCCTTAATTTTCACACAGCACTGCTGCGGGTCCCTGTTGTAGCCTCTGTCCATCATGCCCTTGGAAATTTTGGCAAATATATTTGCATTTCGTCTTTTGGAACGGAGTTCTGATAGCACGGATTCGTCTCCCCATACAGCGATCAGATCCCGTACCTCCTGTTTGGTCCATGCTGGAGCTCTTTTGCAATTCTGGGACTGCATGGTCACCTGTGCTGATGAGCTCGCCACTCTGACCAAACAGGAAATGAAATTCAAAAGTTTCTGAGGCTTTTCCCGTGTACCTCTCTAGTGCATCTGAGTTGAAAGTGCTGTCCAGAGCGGTCACAATGGAGCACTCTGGGATAGCTCCCGGAGGCCAATACCATTGAATTGCGTCTGCACTACCCCAAATTCGACCTGGCGATGTCGATTTCAGCACTAATCCCCTCATCGGGGAGGAGTAGAGAAATTGATTTTAAGAGCCCTTTAAGTCGACAAAAATGGCTTCGTCATGTGGATGGGTGCAGGGTTAAATCAATCTAACGGTGCTAAATTCGACCTAAACTTGTAGTGTAGACCAGGGCTAATGTAACACAGCCAGACAGAAAGAGGGACTGGGATATCTCAACTAGCCTTTCAGTGCAGGGTAATACCCTTTGGAGAGAGAATCTCCCTTTATAGGCCCAAGAAAGTGTGCCATCTTGTTGTTGTTGTTGTTGTTGTTGCTTTAAACATCCCTCATGCCTGAGTCCAGAAGGCTCGGAACTCTTGGAGAGTTTCTGCTGGGAGAATGCTGCAAGAGAAAAGAGGGTCTTTTGTCTGGCTATAATCAGGCCTGCTGACAGCAATTCCGGGCCTCAGGGCAGAACAGTCACTGGGCGCTCTTCCAGCATGGCCAGGGCTTCCATATGCCCGCCTGGCTACCTTCACCATGGCTGGTACCACCTCGCTCACGCCTAGGGCCCCTGGGCAATTGCCCCTTTCCCCCCACCCCAACCCTGGTCGGTGGGCCTGGCTATAATCCAGAGTTTTCAGTTGCAATAATGGTTCTGTGCTACTGAGAAAACTTGGGGCAAAAGGCTGGAAATGTCACGCTCTGATTGGGTCTGGTGGAAAAACTCAAAATGAGCTGGTTTGGATTTGTATGTGGAAATGTTTGCATAGCGCCAGCCCAAATCCAGGTGCATTTTCAGTGCAGGGCATTGCTCTGCACATTCCTCTCCACTGCATCACTCTTTCAACATGCTTTAAAAAATCCCCTTCTTTTTGACATTAGACATTGATTTGCTGTCTCTTTGTTAAGCAACACAGGTTTGACACTGATGGGAGAGATTATACCTATCTATCATGTTGGTGTCTGAGCTACCCACTTGAATTGGCAATTCTGGTCCAAAGATATTCATCTCAAGGCAGTTTAAATTGATAAACTGCCATTTAACTGGCATGGAAGCCCACAGGTTATTTCTTATTGTTTTACTGTTTGCCTGAGACTAGATTATAGCACCCCCTATGGGTCAGGTTTACAGCTGCTTCTACCCCAAGAGAATCTAGAAACCAGTTTTAAATCTTTCTTTCAGCAGCAGGTGGCCTACTGCTTGGGAAATGATGTACAATGAGGACCGATCATTGTTGGAGAAATGATTGACTAGAATTACCTAAACAAGTCAGAAAAATGAGGCATACAGTTAAGAGCATGAAACTCTTATCAATGTAGATCAAATCTATCCATTAATAGAACTGTCTAGTGGAGAAGTTCAATAATCTGAAAGACACGTCATGGAGATGTGCTGTAGTAACTAGTAACTATGCCACTGCAATTCTGCAAAGCATCCACCAGGTGCTATTCTGCTTTGTAAAGAAGTATTTCTGCTGCCCAGATACACAGCTCTGAGGGAGAGTGGAGAGAGGAACATATATGTAGATGGAAAGGCCACTGTCATCTCTGCATCTCCTAGGCTAGCTGATAGGGGACAAAGCATTGGTCAACCCCTCTCTCTACCAAGTGTCATGAGCCATAGAGCCAGTCCCATGCAGTGCACAGCATGGACCCTATCAGAACAGAGTGCCAGCCTTTGTCCTGAGTAAAGGGCCAGATATGGTCCTCAGTCCATAGTCCAGTGAGCGATGCTCTGCACTAGGAAAATCCAGAGGGATCAAAGGTAGGGGCATGTGGCTCCTACTACAGGCTTAGGGAGTCTCTGGAGCTGCCGCTTACACATGCTCTTGGTGAAAGGAGATTAGTGGGCATACTCCTCCCCAGATACTCGAGATGTGACACACACACAGCTCCATGTGGTGGAACTGGCCAATCCACTCCTGGCTGTGCTGTACCTAACGTGCTAGTAATGATCTCCATGTCAGTGATATAGAAATAGAGATAGAATCAGAGAGGGGAGAGTGGTACTGGTAATCTTCCATTCCCACCTATAAAGCAAGCCTTGCTCATAAACCAAGCCCACCCACCTGAAATGCCAAAATGAGATAACTCACTGTGGCATGTGCAGATCTTCATAATATGATTGTTCCTCTCCTTTCTTGCATGCTATGATCTGCAGTGAAATAGTTGACAATGTCATCATTAAAAGCATCAGCATTAGGGTTCATTGTGATAACTAAAGCAGTTATTGCTTTCCAGAGCTGTTGTTTCAGGCTTTCTGTGTAAGCCACACCCACTCAGTATGGATTTGTCCCCAACCAGTGGTGACTGGCCACAGGTAGAGGTTGGTGAGCCTGGTACAACATGGTTTACAGCTTTGCCTTTTAGGTCAGGCAGTAGAGCCTTATGTGTTTAGATCCAGAAGTCCAAGGTTCAGTCTCGGAAGCTGACGACCCAACAAAGGGCACCATGTAACACCTGCAAGCTTGGGTAGGCACCACGCTATTAGTTTTCTTTGCAATAATAAACCCTGGAGACTTTTTTTTTTAAATGTAAGCTGAGATTTTGCAACACAAGGTAGCATTTTTCCAGAAAAAAAAATCAGACTGCTGATCATTGTGAGTAAATTGAAAACAACCCCTGTGCTTTCTAGATTTACTATATATCTGTGTACATTTACAAGAAGCAGCAAACAGTGAACATCAGTACAGTCTAAAATGTCTCTTGTTTACACTGGTTATACGTGATTCCTTGAGTGCAAATGGAAATTATTTGTAGTTCTCAGTGAAATGGGAAAGGCAAGTTGAAATATTAATACAAATATTAATGTTAATTAAATATGAATAAATATAAATAAAACTTTCAAAAGAGATCAGATAGGCTAAGAATGGCCATACTGGGCCAGACCAATGGTCCATCTATCCCAGTATCCTGTATTCCGACAGTGGCCAATGCCAGGTGCTTTAAAGGGAAGGAACAGAACAGGGTACTTATTGATGGATCCATCTCCTGTCAACCATCTGGCCTTCAGAGGCTTAGTAAAACCCAAAGTGTGGGGTTGCATCCCTGACCATCTTGACTGGTAGCCATTGATGGATCTATCCTCCATGAACTTATCTCATTCTTTTTTGAACCCAGTTATAGTTTTGACCTTCAAAAAAATTCCCTGGCAACAAGTTCCACAGGTTGACTGTGCGTTGTGTGAAAAAGTACTTCCTTATGTTTGTTTTAAACCTGCTGCCTCTTAATTTCACTGCGTGACCCCTGGGTTGTGTATTATTTGAATGGGGTCAATAACACGTCTTTATTCACTTTCTCCGCGCCAGTCATGATTTCATAGACCTCGATCCTGTCCCCCTTTATTCGTCTCTTTTCCAACCTGAACAGTCCCAATCTTTTTCATCTCTTCTCATACGGAAGCTGGTCCATCCCCCTGATCATTGTTGTGGCCCTTCTCTGCACCTTTTCCAATTCTAATACATCTTTTTGCAATGGGGTGACCAGAGCTGCACGCAGTATTCAAGGTGTGGGCGTACCATGGTTTTATACAGTGGCATTATGATAGTTCCTGTCTTTTTATCTGTCCCTTTCCTAATGGTTCCTAATATTCTGTTGGCTTTTTTGACTGCTGTTGCACATTGAGTGGATGTTTCCAGAGAACTATTCACAATGACTCCAAGATCTCTTTCTTGAGTGGCAACAGGTAATTGAGACCCCATCGTTTTGTATGTGTCGTTGGGATTGTGTTTTCCAGTGAGCATTACTTTGCATTTATCGACATTGAACAGCTAGGCTAACAGATGTAAATTGTAGGTTCAGTGTCACGGAGTATTTTTTAAAGTGACAAAAATAGATTTTATGATTTTTTTTAAAAAACCTGCATAGTCTGAAGAAGCTTTGGGAAACAAGAAGATCTTGACTGCTGGATTGCAAGCCATGGGGGAATAGCATTCTCGGGAAAGAATGTGCTGAATGTAACTGGTCCCTTATGTGTGCTAGGATGCTGCATGCCTGCCCACTCCAAAGCATAACAACAATACTGCTTTGCATGTTGTGGATTAAACCTAACAATTTTCCCGTGGGATAGGTTCAGTGTCTCTCATGGCAGAGGAGAGATAGGACTAGGCTGCAATGAATATAAAGAGGGATCTTTATTGAGGTTTCTGGACACAGGCAAACTTTGTGGCTCTCTCTGGTTCTTTAACATAGTCAGTGCTGCCTAGTGTCACCACATAGGGAGTCCTTAAATTCGGGCATAGACTGAGAAGCCATGAAAGAGCTGCTGCGTTTACAGCACTAGGTCCATTTTACAGATGAGGAAATGGAGGCACAGAAGTGAAGGCCCAAAAGTGGCCTGTTATTTTTGTTTTACATTTTTTTGTGGTGACTCAAGTCTTGGGTGCCCTGTTTGAGACATCCTAAATCACTAGCCACTTTCAAAAACATTGTCCTAAGCAACAGACTTGCCTGCGGCTAGAAGGGAAGTCACAGAAGAGGTAGTAGAATGCAGAAATTCTTGCCTCCCTAAGGACCATCATCTTACCTCCCTAAGGACCTTCCTTCCTATCTTAGCACTAACCTCGGGTTCTGCTGGGGACCAGGACTCACCTCAATCGTGCTGTGTTGGGGTGTAGTAGAGGCTATTGAGTGGAATGCTTCTATCTGCAAAGTATATGACAAGAGAATTGACAGGCAATTTAGTGAAGAGTTCTTGGTGTGTCAGCTGAGGTCAGGTAACCGGGGCTGAACAGACGTCCTTGAGAGTAGGTGGTAATGCTGGGTTTTGAAAGGCTCCTTTTTCTTTTTGGTCAGTATTGTTCTAATTTAAATAGTAGGAAGAGAGCTAACGCTAAAGCCACAGCATTCTCCTGTGAGCCTACTCACTATTAATCATCCCAAGAGGAAACCGAGCACTCCTTCGACTAATTTTATTATATACAAACTAATTAGTCACTGATGTTCTGGAATTGGATGGTGCAGTTGCTTGAGGCATTAGCTTTACGCCTTTGGGAACATGGGTCGAAATCTGGCTTGGTCCTTCGCAGCTGAAGTGAGTTTGATGTGCTCAGACTAGCCCCTTGCTGGACATATTGCTTGACAAGGAGGCTCTGTTCAAGAGAGGCCCACAATAGAAGAGGTCGGCCAGGATGGAGGTGCATTGCAGAACATCATGGTGTGAGTGGAAGGGTCAGGAGCGGAAGAGCAGAGGCTGCTGCATGTCAGGATTGAAGTGCCTGGTGAAACTATATGAGGGAAGTTAGCACAGTGCCTGGCCAGAGCTAGCGCCGGTAGAGGGGAAGGACAGTCCAGTGGTTAGGGCATTAGCCAAGGTCTTGAGAAACCTGGCTTCCATTCCCTGCTCTGCTGCAGACTCCCTGTGTGATCTTGAGCAAGTCCCAGCCTCTCTGTGCCAGAGTTCCCCCTCTACAAAACAGGGATGATAGCACCCTCAATAGGGTATTGGGAGGATATACATTAAAGATTGTGAAGTGCTCTGATCTTACGGGGACTGGGGAAATCACAGGACCTTAACTAGTTCCTCACTTCCATCACCAGCTTAAAAAAAAGTCATTAAGTTTATCCTGATGTGTAAGAAATCAGCATCTCTTCAGTCCTCTGAATAGGCTGGAACATGCCTTGGTTTTGACCATTGCTCTTTTGCACCTAGTATGTTGTGCCACAGGAGACTTTGAATAGAAATGAAGCCAAGCAGATGAAAAAGATTTAGAAAAGAATAGATCTGTCATTGTTATCCTATTTTCTGTAAACAGCTCTCTGCAGATTATAAAACACATGACACCATCTTATAAAACACCATGTAGTCCATCCACCACTCCCATCACCCACTGGCTGGTAAGCCGCTGGGCATGCCATGTGCATCGCCTGCTGTGTATATGGTCAAGGTTCACGCTATCAACACCCTGGTCACATTCCCAGAAGATTTACTTGCATCTATTTTTCACACATAACCCCGTCCATGGTTCTCCAATGCCGTTTGCTAATTTCCCTGGGGGGGGACAATGATCATTGTGCATTCAACAGGGCAACAGGACAAACAAACAAATAAATAAATAAAAGGTGTCACTTCAATTGTGAACTTGTCTTAGTTTTATGTCAAGTGTGTCTGCAAACACAGGGAAGTTCTCAGAGCTAATTTCCTGCTCCCACTAATGGGTTTCTTTAGTATCTGCTGCAGCTAAAGGACTCCAGTTTGTTAGCTGTTCTAATCATCCCCCAGGTACGCCAGCATCTGAGATGCTTCTTAAAGAGCTGTCATAGGATGCTGAAGTGAAATCAACTTGTTCTTGCTGTCACTGAAATCAAGTTCCTACGCTGAACTCAGATGATGGCCTGGTCTCTCCACAGCCTGCATGCTTTCTTACCCATTAGTCCTAGCATAAATAACCTTATTGCTATCAGCCTGTGCAACAAGTTTACAAAGAAATATTTTATTCACCACAGCTGAGGAAGCAAAGAGAGAAATCCAACTCATCTGGGGCTTGTTCATTGAGGAACGCTCTCTGCGTCCTCCTGCGTTTTTGGGAGGGATGAATTGCAATTGGAACATCACTCTATAAGACAGCTAAGAAACATTGATCTCCATTTATCTTCATTTGTTAACCTCTCCCTTGCTCTGTGTAATTGCACAGTTTGAGGCTACAAACTAGGAACATGCCTTACCTTGTGTAGGGGCATAGAGTGAGCTCAGTCCGACTCCCACTGTAATTGAAGGCAGCCTTTTCAAGGAGGATCTTGTGGTTAAGATATAAGTTTGGGAGCTAAGTTACATGGGGCCTAATTCCTGGCTCTATTGCAGACTTCATGTATGACCTTCCTGTACTTCCTTATCTGTGCCTCAGTTTCCTACTGTGTATAACAGAGATTACTTAGCAACGTCACAAGCATCTTATGAGGTTAAATCCCTTGATGTCTGTAAAGCACTTTGCAGCAGATCCTCAGATGGAAGAAGTGCCAAGAATTATTATTGTCATATTAGAGTTATGTTTTCTCAATTTCATGCATTCTCATCTGACAGCAGCACCTGCCCAAAAATAAATTGAGAGTTGACATATAATTTTAGGTGTCCGTTTCCACAAAAGACCCTCTGACTTTGAGAACACAGGATACTAGAGCACCATTCACATTGTGAACTCAGCATATGTACATAGATACTTCAACACAGGAATAGATACATAGCACACAGAGATATACAAACCAAAAAAATAAAATCCATGCATGTACTGGGGGTCAAACATCTCTGGCTTTTACTATGTCGATGCTAGCACTTTTGTCAGTAAAACATATGTCACTCAGGAGTATGAACCCTCACCACCCAACCGATGTAAATTGCACCAACAGACGCGCCGGTGCGGACAGTGCTATGTCGGTGGGATGCTCTCCCGCCATCATAGCTATCGCCACTCATTTGGGGGATGGTTTAATAATGCCATGGGGAGAGCTCTCTCCCTTCGGCATAGGGCGGCTACACTGGAGAACTTACCGAGGGACAGCTGCATTGGGTAGACATAGGACTAGCCAATTTGTGACGCTTCTGTCTATGTGAAGGATTATTTGTGTTTGAAATGCTGGGGCTAGTCAGACAAATGCTTATGAGGATATACACTTCTGTCCATCTCCAAAGGGTTACGTAACACAGCAGGTATGCTGGTGTGCCTCATCCCCAGATGACAGTTGTCCACATCACAGAATTACTACCTTGTATGGCCCGCTCAATGAAGTCTCAGCTGAGAGGCTGAGGACTGACTGGATTCTGGATGTTGAATTCCTCTCTCACCCTTAGAGCAGGTCGGAGGTAGGAGAAAGTTTGGCACAGTGAACTCTGTACTATGCCAGGTTTTTGGACAAATTTGGCTTTGCTTTCCAGGGCTGATAATCTGGCACCTTTTACAAACTAAAAAAACCAATCAAATTATTTGGAGGTGTCGAAAGTTGATCTTTGCAGCCAGACTAAGAATTTCATTTGCTTAATCCCTTACTGAGCAGTTTCACTCACTTGAAAGGGAGCTAACATAAATGAGTTTTCCCTGGAACAGTCTCTCCTGGCATTTAATTAAGAGGACAGCAGCTACATATTTAAAAATTAGCGGGGCATTATCACTTTTCAGGGCTATCATTCTGCTTGTCAGACACAGCGATCCATTTGGACCACGCTATGGGTTCAGTATCTTTGTGCTCAGGAGTAACATATTCCCAAGCTTGTTGTCTTTGGCACATTCACTATTTTATCTGCCGGAGCCAACGTTAATGAAAAATTCCTGAAAAATTCCACTTTTCAACACAGCGACACTTCTGCTGGGAATAACAGCCTGCTGTGACCCCTTTCAACATCGGAGAATGGCAGGATAACAAAAAAATGGAAGGTATTTCTGAAACACACACACACTCACACACACCCGGCCAGGGCTTTGGTTACTTTGTGATAGGTATTTCTGGTACTTGCCAACCTTTTGAAATCATATGAGCATTGCCAGGTTTTAAACTCTCTTTAGTAGCAGCCTCAGAAATCAGAGTTTGCTGTAATGATCTTGCACACCAGAAATGTTGATCTGCTCAAATGGTGATGCTTTTCCTGGAAGAACTCTCTTCTAGGTCTAGTAGCACAGCAGAGTCATCTCTTTGCAATATTCTCAGGCATGTATTTCTTTACAGCACCTGTAAAAGTACCCATTGGGGATCCCATTTTGCAATGGGCCTTTCTCCTCTCAGAACCATGCTTCCCAAACTGTTGCAACTCTCATACAGTACAAAGAGTTGGGTATATCTTGCATAGGGGGCAGGAGCATATGGGATTCCTTAGAGTTAATGGAAGCCTGTATCTTTCTATCGTAAATCTGAATTGAATCTACACTGGGCCTAATTCTGATCTCACGCTGGTGTCGGTTAGGAGTAACTCCACTGAAATCAGTGGAGCTACATTTGTGTAAGGGAGAGGGGGCTTTGGCCTTTGCTAGTGTTGGTTTTCCTGTGTTTAGGAACAGTGGTGATCCTGGATGTCAGCAAACCAGTAGTGGTGGAGGGAGCTCTACTAGCAGGCCAATTCTCCACGTGCGCTATGACCCCCAAGTTTTCAGAATTGTGCCTGCAAAATATGTGTACACCATGTCCACAGTTGTGTGCACAGTCTTGGTAACTGTGTGTGTACATGACCAGTTAAATGTCGAACGGGTCATGTACACATGCATTCACTGTAACTGCAAGCTCTAAATAGGTGTCCACATCGCACACAGATGTGTCTGAGCCCAGGCATGTTCTCTTCAAATAAACAACTTCTGGGAGTAAAGTTTCAGCCCTAAACAAAATCCCAGCCCTTCACACCCACACACTTCAGAAGCTGAACAGCGTTTGAATGTCATGGCTTGTGCCTTTTCCATAATGTAAAAGGCAAAATCTCAATAATGAACACGCCAGCACTCTGAGGGAGTTCTGGTCTGGTTTTTAACTTTGTGAATGGACTGCTCAGGGCCAAACCAAATTCCCAAACCTGAAAATCTCTGCACTTGGAGGAGGGTGGGGGAGTCTGAAATCAGGGTCAAAAAATGGCAGCTCCAACTCATCTCTCTGAAACCCACCTGATGGTGTGCAAAGCTTTCAATGAAGCCGTTGCATTTTCCAGTTGTAAGTGGTACAGTACGTGTACCATAAATGGCATATGAGCTGCATTAAGATGTATTGACTCGGGGTGAGAGAAATGGCTAGGCTAAAATAAGAACCACCCAGTTCTTCCCTATCACTTGAGCCTAAACTCAGCCTGAACTTCCTTTGTGGTTCAAGCAATTCCAGTTCATTCTTTCAGAATAATGTTTTAATTGTTATCCTGCTCTGACAGGGGGCTGGGCTTGTGGTGGTCACGGCAACATGACTAACAAAGGTTCCTTGATGCAGGCATACCACAGTGTGGCAAATATCTGTGTGTGGCGGGTCCCAGCAAGACAGAGAAATGCCATTTTCCAGACCCTAGGGGAAATGCTGATAAAAGCGTGCTAGAATTATTCACACGGATGATATGGAAGAACTAGCTCTGTGAATGGAGAGTCTCATTGAGCTTTATGTGGAGGTGGAATGAAACATGCACATGCTTCCTTCTCTCCCTTCCCCCCCCCCCCGAGCCCCCACACCATTGATGGCGAGACTCAAACATTTGCTTTATACATGATTTATGGGCACAACAACTGAGGACTGGGGGGAAACGGTGGCTAAGGTGAATTGGTGTCTCTCTAGACTCTCTAACAGGAGGTGAGGCAGGCCACAGAACTAATCCTTCAGGTCTCAGGGTCTGTGGTAGCTGTGCACCCCTCTGCTATCCAGACAGGCCTCTTTCATGCATTGAACAGACAGAATGAAAAATGGACCAGTGGAATAATTTGGTGCCACAGTCCAGTACCAGGACTGACCCATGCAACTCCGTGTCACTGCTTTGGCCCCAGTGACTAATATGTAATTTCTTGCAGTAGAATTCTCTGACTTGGAGGCTTTTTTAATGGCTGTGTCTGGGCTCCATGTGCATTGAGCACTAGGGTGACCAGACAGCAAGTGTGAAAAACTGGGATGGGGGTGGGAGATAATAAGCGCCTATAAAGACAAAACCCCAAATATCGGGACTGTCCCTATAAAATCGGGATATCTGGTCACCCTAATGAGCACACCCAATGTCCCGAGCGTAAGCAGGACTTTGGTGTGAGTGCATTCTGAGTGTTTCCCGTATTTTGGTTGGAAGGGAGCAGAGGCGGGGGAGGAGCCCTTGGGCAACTCAGACTTGCCTAGCTATTTAGTTCTGTGTTTCTGCTGCTAAAAACTGCTTGATTTCTGGATTCAGCACAGGGTTGAGCCTGATGAGGGACATCAGCGGTGATGTGCATGACTCAGGGACAGCATATCTGGCTCTGCCTGTGAGCAGCCAGAGGATAAATAAAAGGGCCAGTAAATTTTCAGCTGCTGAGCTATTCCTACTGCAGCAAGGCTCTTA
This sequence comes from Eretmochelys imbricata, assembly GCF_965152235.1. NCBI lineage: Eukaryota > Metazoa > Chordata > Testudines > Cheloniidae > Eretmochelys > Eretmochelys imbricata. The sequence continues at coordinate 81,186,461 of NC_135580.1, forward strand.
TACTTGTGTCATCACTAGTCAAGAAGAAGAGCCAAAGGTGCAACATATGGCGAGAAAAGGGGATTCCCCTAGGATGTGTGTGCTGGCAAACCTGTATTTTTGCACATAAATGCTTGAAAAGTGAAGGATCTTAAACACTTTCTTTAAAATGAACTGCAAAAAAAGGGCTGTTCCTAGTGAACAGAGCAACAGGTCAGCCGCAGCGTCTGCCAGTGCTGCCAACGTTTAGAACATTTCGATAACATTCGGATCATTTATTTTTGGAAGTATGTGGTACGTCGTTTCTTTTATTAGACAGGTTCTTTCTCCCACCCCTCACTCACAGGGTTTCATGCCAGCACTGCTGTTGCAACTTGCTTGCTCCCCATAGTTTCCTAATTTAGATTCCCCCATTTTATATCCCAGATTGCAGCCAAAACTCGGAGGGAAGTGACACTTCTGTGTGTTTGCAACACATCAGTTACCTGCTCAAAATATAATCAAAGGGATTATATAAAATAAAATATAAATATAATCAAAGGGATGGTCTTTCTAGCCTGGAAGGAGAGGCGGCCATTTTTCTCTCCCTAATCTCAGGAAAGGCTGATGTTGAGTGATGATTGTCCTCCTGCTTTCTCTTCCCCTTCAGGTTCTGAATATGTTATAGCACCCCACACCTCAGCCAGCTTAGGAAACAAGAAGCTGCAGCCAACCTAGGAAGCTAGGTGTCCTACAGGACAATGCTGATCAGAAGACCCCTAACCACTACACTATTGGAAAAGATCAGCAGTGTCACTTCAGGAAAGTGCTGGGACTTAGATAGCCAGGTTCTTGCAGGCCAGGATTGTAGGGCATTGACAGCATGCTCCATGTGTGTATGTGGGGTGGGATACGCTTGCACAGTGCCCACTTACACTATTTGCAGCATCTCACCCTTACCATCAAACACTTGCCTCAAAAGGGAATGCTGCTGGTCCTTGTAGAGTGGTAAACCTCTGTTGAAAACAAGAGCCATTGCACCCACCTCACATGCAATCATGGCACAAATTATGTGCAGTCCCTGGCAAGTGACAAGTATGGCTCTTCATGAGGCAAAAAATTGAAGTGAAAGCATCTGCAGAAGCCTAAAGGTTTAGAGTAAAAAAAAGAAATCAATAGCCAAATACCCATTTCTGAGGTTGATCACTTCAACCAAAATCATTATGAAGAGCAATCAGCACGCGAGACTCATCAGTGTGTTTCCTTGATTAGTTTAGAAAACCAATTTTAGGTACTTTTAAAAACAGTGGAGGTCAAATTTACTATGGAGGGCAAAGACCAGTGATTCATTTTTCCTTGTTCTTCATTGTTACTCTTCACCTTGAACAACAAAGGGGCCTGAAGAGCAGAAAACATTTGTTCTTGAATTTTGCCAAGGCAGGACTTCTTTTTAAAAAAAAAGCATAATTAAAAGCGGAGACTGTTGCTTTAACAAAAGGAAAAGAATACATTTGTGTATACTTAAGAGACGGGAAAGGGCTTGTGAGCCAACCCTAGTCATAGATAAAGGAATTCCGGACATTATTCCTTGTGCTCCTAAGGGTTGTGACATGGGATTTCCTTTCGAACCGGTAAATAGACCGAAGGTTGTTGTGCAAAGCAGGGCAGGGTGGTAGCTAGTTTCTGAAAAAAGGGAAGAGAAGATGTGAAGGCACATGGTGGAAGTCAGAGAAGCCAAATGCATCTTCAAAATGAGCGATGGAAAGTCAGCATTTTCACTAGAAAAAAACTCTTAACTGTGCATCCCTTTGATTATATTTTGAGGGGTAACTGGTGTGTTACAAACACACAAAAGTGCCCTCCCCCCAGTTTTGGTGTGGAGGGACTGGGAATGATCCTGAATGTAGGGAGATATGAATATAAAGCCTAATTTATATTTGTATCCATGTACAGAGCAGTTTCCAATCCTCCCTTCCGGCTGCCTTTCTGGAGGGTCAGCAAACACGGCAGACCCCAAACTGTGCAGCTAGAGTAGGGGTCAGGGAGGAGTGAAAAAGAGGCTTGCACATCACTAATCTTCCCCCAAGCTCCAGAATCCAGGTTTTCAGAAATGATATCTTCATTTGGTGCACCTTAATGGGAAAATGTATACTTATGGCGCCTACATCAGCTTTAACTCTGCCTTCCCCTGCTTTGCTATTGGATATATGAATTACAACACTCTGGTCTTGTACTGTATATTAATATAACCTTCCCCCCCCCTACACACACACACACACACACTGACTACCCTTCTGCATCAAATACAGGGAGATGGCGGGTGAGAAAGACGGGAGGTACATGATGTTAGGTGGTACAGGGTGACACATCACACTTTGATCTGGTGTAGGTGCTGTTAGTACTACAACCAGGTTGGAACAGCTTTGGGGGACTGTGCCTCAACCATTGAGGTGAGATGCTCAGAAAAGGCCAGAGAGGTAGCATTGGTACCTGAATTGTAAATGCCGTGTTGGAGTTGCAGCCTTTACAGACCCTGCCAGAGGATATTTAAAATGATTAAGGTCTGTGTGAAAATTGCAAAATATCTCCAGAATTTCCAAAAAAGGAAAACATAAGATTTTTCTTCCTCTTCTCCTTCCCAGCATTCAGTTTCAGATATTTTTCAGTAAAGCAGAGAAAAATAAGGCCATTTTGTACACGGCAATAATGAAGCAAGACTAGAAATATTACACGTTCAAGGTACGCAGCATGTTGCGCCCTGAGGAGCTGCAAAGAGAGAGTTTAAATGAGTCATACAGAGCATTACTAATACATACAAAATCTGAAATTATATGCAGGTCAGGCTTATTGTTGTGATTTTGTAGGCAAGCTAGACACGGAAGGCTTGATTCGCCTCTTGCTTACACCATTGTAAATCAGGAGGAAGTCCACTGATAGCAATGAAACAGACATGAGATCAGATTCAGGCCCATAAGCTGGAGTTAACCATCAGCATGTCTGCTTGTTTAGCTTTTTATGGTAGTTGTAGCATCAATAAAATGCCACCGCACACACATGAATCAGATCCCATTTTCTTTAGCTCAATAGCTGGCTTTTGCTAGAGGTGTTTTAGATAGATAGATCCTTGTAAAACTCTTTTGAAGGCTTTAAGATGAGATGCATTTGAGTAGCCAAAAGAACAGCAACTTATAATGATTTAAAAACCCTAAACCCAGTACTTTTTCCAAGACCCATAATTTGAAAATAGCAACTCTGATTAACCACAAATTCTACAAAAGAAAAAACAAACATGCCCCCCATTCCTCTTGCATTATGTGAGTGCATGTATGTCTGGAAGAGAAGTCAAAATTGGGCTTAAAATAGAAACTGCTTTATCATTTTAGGGCCAGGTATTGCAATTGGATCTAAATGAGTAGACCCTGCATTTATTCTGAGCCTCATTCCAACCAGTCATCATCCCCTTTATCTTGGACCATGCTGTGACGGATTAGATCCCAGAAACCCCCTTGGGGCTGTCAACTGATGTGCCAAGACGACTTCTGCCCCTGCTTTCCCTGACAGCTTGGGACTCCAGCACCCTGTCTTGTTGAGCCAGACATGCCAGTCTGCTCCAACACAGACCCAGGGTCTGAACCACGTGCCCCAAAGCTGCAGACTTAACTGAAAGCAGCTTAAGAAGTGTTCCTGTCTTTGACACTCAGTTGCCCAACTCCCAATGGGGTCCAAACCCCAAATAAATCTGTTTTACCCTGTTTAAAGTTTATACAGACAGAACAAAGTGAATTACCAAGCAAAATAAAATAGAACACGCAAGTCTATGTCTAAGAAAACTGAATACAGACAAAATCTCACCCTCAGTGGTACTCCAGTAAGTTTCCTTTTACAGACTAGTCTCCTTTTAGTCTGAGTCCAGCAATCACTCAGACCCCCTACAGTTACTGTCCTTTGTTCCAGTTTCTTGAGCCAGCTGAAGACCAAATAGAGGGGTTTCCCTCAGGCTTAAACAGACTTTCTCTTGTGGGTGGAGACCCCCTCCTCTCTCCTATGCAAAGTCCAGCTCCAAGGTGGAGTTTTAGAGTCACCTGGGCAAGTCATCTGTCCATGCATGATTCAGTTTTTACAGGCAGCAGCCATTGCTCACATGATACTTTGAACGTCCTCATGTAGATTTCTTATGTGGATTGGAGCCTTCCAAGATCCATTGTCCCTTAAGTGCTTCTTGACTGGGCACTTAATTTGTACATTCCTTTCTCAAGAAGCTGACCAAATGCTTTACAAAGGCTACTTAAATATCAAGCAAGTACACAGCCAATATTCATAACTTTGAATACAAAAATGATACATGCATACAAATAGGATTAATATATTCAGTAGATCATAACTTTACAAAGAAATGTTACACGGCATATGTAGCATAAAACATATTCTAGTTGTGTCATATATACATTCATAAGCATATTTCCATACAGCCTTATGAGGGGCACCGTCACACACGGAATGGCATCAGCTCTTCGGCAGAACCAATTATACTAAACACAATTCACTCCTGCTGAGTTGATGCTTTGTTTTCAGTTCTCTGGGGCCTGACCCTGCGTGCCTTTCTCCCACTGAACTCCTGTTCAAGTCACCACTACTACTTTTGCAGGATCAGATCCTTGACTTACAACTCACTTCTGTTTCAGAGGGAGCTTTTGGGGACTCCTCGAGGATTTTCTCATCCTGTTGCCTCATAGTAAAACCAAAATGAAATACCCCAACATCTCCATAAATCCTTCCTTTATTATTGTTGCTCCTGTATGAGCCACTGCTATGTAGTTAATGCCATGCAGTTGTTTCTACTGTACGATCCTTTAATCAGGGGTTACAACTTGGCATTCAAGGCCTCAGCCTGAAAACCCAACTTTCCTCCCACCCTAACCAATAATCTGCTCTAAGTTGATATAACCTTTTCCAAAGAGTGCAAGAAAATCATCAAACTCCTTCTCCATTTGGAAGACAAGCATGCCTCTTTAAATCAAAATGTTGCAGATCATTGGTCAGAAGAGTGGGATGGTGGCCAACCACAGCTTGGCGTGGTCATGAGAATCTAATCTTCTGCTTGGACACCTAGTAAATCCAGAGCAGAGGAAAAAACAGTCTTGCTTGGAGTGTGGTATATTTGCTCCTCCAATGTATATTTTTCTTTCCCATGGGCACAGCTTTTTCCCCCTCTCATTTTATATATCCCATGTATATATAACCATATCCAGTATGAGACAACAAGGAACCTGTTTGTTTTTCCTCAGCATATGCCGAAATCCTTGAATAACCCAGGCAACTTGTGCCAGGCCAACACTCATTTGCTGAATTAAAAATTTTATTGACTAATCAAGACTAAGAGTAAACAGACCTTTGAGAAGATCAGATAAAGGACCCCAACTAATGCTTGCTCTGGCTTGCTGAGTTTTTTATTTACTCCACAGTATGTTTCAGATCTGTTTTCTGTTATAATGGTTAGTTCTTCAAAATTCTTAGTGATGCAAACCATGGATGTGTGTGATTTTGGAGGGTCGGGGATCCTTATTAATTATCGTTGTACATTTGCATCACTCTTTGATCTGCCATTTTGGCCCTTGTTTTGGTACATGTTCTTGGTACTTCTCTTTCAGTAGCTTGTCTTGGTATTAGAATCATAGAATCATAGAATATCATAGAATATTGGAAGGGACGTCAGGAGGTCATCTAGTCCAACCCCCTGCTCAAAGTAGGACCAATCCCCAACTAAATCAGCCCAGCCAGGGCTTTGTCAAGCCTGACCTTAAAAACTTCTAAGGAAGGAGATTCCACCACCTCCCTAGGTAACGCATTCCAGTGTTTCACCACCCTCCTAGTGAAAAAGTTTTTCCTAATATCCAACCTAAACCTCCCCCACTGCAACTTGAAACCATGATTCCTTGTTCTGTCATCAGCTACCACTGAGAACAGTCTAGATCCATCCTCTTTGGAACCCCCTTTCAGGTAGTTGAAAGCAGCTATCAAATCCCCCCTCATTCTTCTCTTCTGCAGACTAAACAATCCCAGTTCCCTCAGCCGCTCCTCATAAGTCATGTGTTCCAGTCCCCTCATCATTTTTGTTGCCCTCCGCTGGACGCTTTCCAATTTTTCCACATCCTTCTTGTAGTGTGGGGCCCAAAACTGTATTGCTCTTTTTCTCATTTGATGTTTGTAATTCCTTTTCTTTTAGCCATGCAACATACATCGTACCTCTCACTAGTTCTTTGGTCACACCTCAAAGGGTGGCTATAGACAGAAAAGGACTCTGAAAAGTAGAAGCTGCTTCCTCCACTTAGCTGTTCTTAACATTGAATTTGCTGACTCTATGAGCAAACCAAGGTGGGAATGAATTTGGCTTGTGGTGTGGGTCCTGAATCCACAGTGTGGCTGGCTGATCCATACTGACCCACAGGATCTGTCTATTTATGGGAATTACAGTGAACTCCGGAGCTGAGGACAGGAAACTGTTGGGAAAGCAACATTGCAAAGGGCCTGTTTAATGGTAAAAAGGACTCAGTGACATGAACAGGAGCAGTGGTGAGCTAAGGGCACCTGGAAATATTTTCTGTTTCAAGGAAGTTATTACAATAAAACACATTTAAAAAGCAGGATCCTACTGGGCCAATTCTCCCCACTCTTTGGGGCTATGGACGTCACTGACTATGGCAGAACTAGTGCAAATGAGATGTGGAGAGCCTAGATGGGGCCAGCACTTCTCCTCTGTCCATTGTGTATTCATACTCCCCAGGAACTTCGTCCTCTCTGCCTGGGCTGTTTCAGAGGAGGAGATGGCCAACTGGACGGACTCCACAGCCAGGCCATCCCTTACAGCAGGGCACAACCCCAGACCTGCTCTAGCTCCCACAGTGCTGTGGGAGCTAGAGTAGGTCTGAGGATGTACTGTGAGAACACTAATTTCTTTGCTGACTGGCCTCCCACAAACCCTTTAGGATTACACACATGGGTCAGGCTTTAGCACAAAGGAAGTGGACTTTGATTTAGCCATCACACGCATCCTGTCATCTACCTGAAGCCCCGTTTCTAGGCTTTGATCGGACACTGCCTCTCCTCTGAGTATTTCCCTGGTCTTTAGCCAGACTAGCCAGTTTGGAGAAGAGGGGGACGTTTGTCAACAGGCAGCCATGTGGTATAAAGGCTTGATAAATATGTGGAGTGCTAATGCAAAGCAGATTTATGCCTTGCCACAAGCAGAATTCCTCCAGACCCTGCCATCAAAAACATTATGTCACAGCTGCCGCAAAGCCTAACCAACAGGGGAGACGGTGGGGTCACGTAAGGGTAACGGCGTGGCTGAGCCAGCCCAGAAATGGTTGAAGCATGACGGAGTGTGTCACTAAGGACATCAGAAATGATTTGTGCCTACCTCCAGTATCTGATTGGTGTTTTCCAGTTTAATGTAAACCAGCAAAGAAACCACTTTCCAGGTCTCGTTAGCCCAATCTGCACAAGGAGGTTTCAAACAGTGGATAATACACCTAGCCTGCAGCAGCTCAGGAACTACAACTGAAACTGCTTTTGGTGTTTAAGAATATCGTTGGGTTCTTTCCCTCCCTCCCCAGTTCAGACAAACAACTTATTTTGTCTTTCCAAAATAGCAAAAAAACCCAAAAAACTTCCCTTGAAAGAGGGACACAGACGAGACAAACACAAACGGAAGAGTTTAGATTGAAAACAGATTTTGGTGTCAGGTCAAAAGGGATATTTTTAAAGCCTTTTCTTCTTAATGGGTGTATTAAAAAAAGAAAGAAAAGAATTACCCACGAGGTCAAGTTTTACCCACCACTTAGCATTTTCCCGTTCCCAGCAGAAACGATCCAGGCATTTCGATCAAATACATCAAAATGTAGTATGGAGAATTAATAGTGCTGATGTCAGGAGGGCTTGGCTCATTTGCTTCTGTTTTTATAACTTGTGGAATGATAACAGCAACAGTGGCTGAAAGCTAATTGTGGGTGCATTTGCATTCTACTTCAGCGGTGCCTGCACGTCCCTCTTCAGAATTTCATCGCCACATCCATTTAGTTCACTCCCCTGTCTGCTGCTTTTCTGGGCCAATGAGTAAGATGAGCGCGCGGGGAGGTTCTTTTCAAGGAGATGTTCTCTACTGAAGCCATATCGACTGAGAACTTTGGCAGCTTCCCAGCCCCAAGATATAGTGATAGCAAAAACAATCCTAAGTTAGTTATCAAAGATAAAGATTTAAGAGACACTGCGTAAGGATAATGGAAACAGAAATGGTTACATATAAAACAAAAAGTGTAACATGTTTCTAAGAGTCTGCACATAACTTTAACAGACTCAAATCCTAGTCTCAAGTCGTTTCGCACCTAAAACAATCAATCAACATGGCTGGGATCCACCTGTCATGAATGCAAAAAGTGCCATCCTTTTGCTTCCTCCGTGTTGGATACCAAAATGTCCTTTTGTTTCGCTTTGTATTTCCCCAAAGTTTTGGCCCCAGAGTCACGATGACCCCACCATGGTTCCTTCCCTGGTGTGCTAGCTCCAAGTTGTCTTCATGTGCCTATGTTAACTCCATATGCCAAACAAGTTTCCATTGTGTTGGTTTACAATGTTTGATCTCCATCTGAACCTAGGCAGGCAGGTGAATATCTGTCCCTTTGTCCAGCAAAACCTGTTTGTCAACCATGCCTGGGACACAGACTCTAAAATACAATTTCAGTACATACACACAATTCCTTAAATATCATCCCTATGTACATTTTGCAACATTTATGTGGATCAGCATGACATAAGCTTTTTATAGACACTTCACGCAACCTTTTGTTGGATAAATGCTGTGAAAGCAGTGTACTAGGTGCAGTGAGTTTGCCAGGCCTGGTAGGAGTTGCTGTTACAGAACAGAGAACGCTTTCCCAATTGGCATTGTGGGGCTCGTAGGGTCACAATAACTTTCAATAACTGCAGGGAAGATCAGAGAGTGGGGAAATCAGCCCTGTGTAGAGGGGGCAGCACAAGAACTATGTATTGCTTAAGTCCCACTTAAGCCTTCAGTATAGAGATGAAATCTTTGTGTTGGTCTTCTATTTTTGAATCTTGGTGATGATGATGCCTTAACCACCTAGCCTCAGAGAAGTCATCAATGGAAAAGACCCAATAGGGCAAGTACTGCCCAAAACTATGGCCCTGTTGGACCACAAAAAGACTATAAAGCTGCCCTAAATGGGCACTTGAGGGTCTGGATCATTACTTGTAGTTCATCTAGTTTCAATGGAGGAATGTTCCTACCAGGATGCCTTTTAGTGCTTTGGCCAGTCTTATTTTAAATATCCCAGATGCTAGGTCTGGCCCCACTTCATTGACGAGACAAATTCCATGGTCTGCTATAGTTCAGCCTGAAGAAGATATACTTCAGCTCTGCAAAATCATACATCTTGCAACAATGGGAGCAGATGAACAATCGCTTTCATGATCAGATCTCCAGAATTCTGATTCTACTTTACAGGCCGAAAGATGACAAAATCCACATTCAGAACATTATCGTTGTTATGGTAGCACGTAAGGATCCCATCATCCTCAAAGACAGTACAACAAATAACTCAAAGACAGTCCGGAGAGCTCACAGTTTAAAATTTAGACAAAATGGCAGCGACAGCGGAATAAACAGAAGAGCAGAAGAGGGGATTGGGGACAAAACTGTTGTTAGATTTGCTTAACACTTAGGAAACTGACAAAACAATCATAGTGGGCTGAATCCAAAACCTTACAGGCAAACATCCCTGAAGCTTGAGGTGTTAGAAATGTGGTTTTAGATTTTGCATCCGGAGCCTATCTTTACTATCTATCCTAAAAGTTTTCCTTCCTTAGCTTCAGGCTCTCAATACTTGTCCGAAGATCCCAGAATACAGAGGAATAGAGATACTTTGAAATAATAGTTGGCAACACGCAAGGAAACTTGGAGTTTCCGTTTTGAAGAAAATGTAATAGCATTGGAAGCTCTTAATCCTTTGGCAGGTTTGAACCATGAGTAGTGATGTGGGGCTGGTTGTCTTACTCCCTGGCTCGCAAATCACTTGAACTGAAACCTCCACTCTCTGAAATCTGGTGCTATCAAGTTTAAGACCTTGGTGGCCTTGTCAAGATGCAGTTTTTAACAAATGCTTAACAAAGGAAGGGCTGTGTAAGCCAGAGTCCTCCTTATTCCTCATCTGGCCCCCCTGCCTCATCTCCGCTGCAAACAAATCATTGCAGCGTATGAAGATTTCCAGGAAGGAAAAATATGACCTAGAAGGGATCCACGTTGCATGGTTTTGGTCAGTCCATTGTCCATGGACCAGGCTGGTGATGTCTCTTTCAGGTCTTAAAATGGCCATTATATGAAATTCCCACTGAGGGCTCAGTTTTATCTAGTTCATAGGTGTTTGGGGACTGAGTGTGAGCCAGGAGCCCCCCTCCCCTTTTGTGCACCCAATGCAGGGGCTGAACATAGTGAAAGTTCTTTCACTGCCATGAACACGATGCATGTTTGTTGGAGTAAAGACAGCAGGACCTGGGCTCTTAATTTTCCCCCCATTTATTCTAAATTCACTCTAGCGTCTCAATTGTGGGTATTTCCAAACCCTTTCACAGCTGGAGAGTACTGAATAGTGTCGTATTTTATTGTGAAATGGGTATGTTAACATACAGGTCAGTATTTCGGTTTCTTCAGTCTGCTGAAATGCTTTGTTGTGTATGACTATTACTTGCCAAGTATCTGTGCAAATGCAGCATGATGGCTGAGAATTTAAACTCACAGAGCTATATGTCCCTCAACAGTGACAACCTGACCCCCTTAAACATACAGCTTTTGAATTAAATATTTCCTAGTGCTTTAATCTATGCAATACGGCCAGCGAAACTTACCTAAGGCTACGTCTACACTTAGAACTGGGGGGCGTGATTCCCAGCTCATTGAGACATCCTGGTGCTAGTGCTCATCAAGCCGGTGCACTAAAAACAGTAGGGTAGCTGCAGCGAGGTGCAGCATGGGCCAGCCGTCCTGATTATGTACTCACGGAGGTCAGGCTGGTTGTACTCAGGGCGGCTAGCCACTGCCAGGGCTACCATGGTGACACTACTTTTTTCAGTGTGCTCAGTCCATGAGAGCTAGTGCCAATATGTCTGTGTGACTGGGAATCATGCCCCTCGCTCCAGCGCAGACATACCCCACATTTACCAGCCGTCGGAGTTTTGTGCCTTTACATTTTCAATCTTAACCATTTTTGCCTGTGTAATTCCCTTGATTTTTTTCAATCTGGACCAAATAAAATCCCAGCTCTCTTTAAAGACATGCCCAACCAAATAGATCATGTTTTCTTGTTATTGTATAATTGAAGATGGTTCCATAATTGTACTTATGGTTCAAAGATGTTAGGTAATAATGATAGGTTTACGTATATAACATACTTCTCTCTCTCTCTTTTTTTTTTTTTTTGTCTACGGGATTTGAAGATTGAAGGCCAGATTCTTACTTGGTGTAAATCAGCATCACTTTAATACAGTTATATCAATTTACACCAGCTATCCTGTTAACATCCTTCCTGGTTAGCTAAGAGAAAACTTTCCCTAGTATTTATGTTGACAGTATAGAGTCTGACCTCTACTGACAGTAGAGGTGAATTATTAAATGGTCCCTTTAAGGCCTATTGTACCATCTCAAATTTTTAAAAGCTGATTCCCCATTCAGAAAAATTAAATCAATCACATACCCATTTTCACCCTGCCTTGTTAGCAGGGCAGCCTGGAGGTAACTTGTGCTGTGCCCCCTTAGTGCCCACTGTGGGTTGCACATCACCCTCTGGGAAACGATGGATTAATTGTATGTAATGGCAACCCGTTTGTATATTTCTATGCTTGTTGACAAGTGTGTAATAGGTATTAAGATTGAAACATAAAAGTTAACAATGATCTAGCTTTTTTAAAATGTCTGAAATAATAAGGGTATCTACACAGAAGAGGAAATGGTTGTTGTGGTGATTTTTGTTATGTTAGAGTTAGAAAGATGTAACCTCTCCTATGGGCAATTGGAGCAGAACACTGATCTCAGAAAGCTCCTCTTTGTAACAATGGCCATTCTCTTTGATTAAATAGTTCTGAAGCCCCTTCTGAATTTCAGGCTAAAAGTCAAACATAAATAGGGTTGGGAAGATTATATTTTTGTCTGTAAATGTTGATCTACATCGATTTCACTGTACACATCCAAACTGAGGAGAGAAATAGTCCCATCAATAATAACTGAAATGTACAGAGAGGCAAAATAAGAAAAATGCTGCTTGAGAACTTATTCGAGTTTGTATATTTTGACCTGCGATGTTGACAAGTTGTGTTTTAATGATCATAAAACTTTAGTATTTTTGAATTTCAGTGACTAACTACTGTCAGTAAATAACTATTCTTTTCAGAGTAGCAGCTGTGTTAGTCTGTATCGTAAAAAGAACAGGAGGACTTGTGGCACCTTAGAGATTAACAAATTTATTTGAGCATAAGCTTTCGTGAGCTACAGCTCACTTCATCGGATGCATTCAGTGGAAAATACAGTGCGGAGATTTTATATACACAGAGAACATGAAACAATGGGTGTTACCATACTGACTGTAACAAGAGTGACCAGGAAAGGTGAGCTATTACCGGCAGGAGAGTGGGGTGGGGGGGGAACCTTTTGCAGTGATAATCAAGGTGGGCCATTTCCAGCAGTTGACAAGAACAGTAGGAGGGGAAATAAACAAGGGGAAATAGTTTTACTTTGTGTAATGGCCCATCCACTCCCAGTCTCTATTCAAGCCTAAGTTAATTGTATCCAGTTTGCAAATTAATTCCAATTCAGGAGTCTCTCGTTGGAGTCTGTTTTTGAAGTTTTTTTGTTGAAGAATTGCCACTTTTAGGTCTGTAATTGAGTGACCAGAGAGATTGAAGTGTTCTCCAACTGGTTTTTGAATGTTACAATTCTTGACATCCGATCTGTGTCCATTTATTCTTTTGTGTAGACACTGTCTAGTTTGGCCAATGTACATGGCAGAGGGGCATTGCTGGCACATGATGGCATATATCACATTGGTAGATGTGCAGGTGAACGAGCCTCTGATAGTGTGGCTGATGTGATAGGTCCTATGATGGTGTCCCCTGAATAGATATGTGGACACAGTTGGCAACGGGCTTTGTTGCAAGGATAGGTTCCTGGGTTAGTGTTTTTGTTGTGTGGTGTGTGGCTGCTGATGAGTATTTGCTTCAGGTTGGGGGGCTGTCTGTAAGCAAGGACTGGCCTGCCTCCCAAGATCTGTGAGAGTGATGGGTCATCCTTCAGGACAGGTTGTTGATCCTTGATGATGCGTTGGAGAGGTTTTAGTTGGGGGCTGAAGGTGATTGCTAGTGGCGTTCTGTTATTTACTTCGTTGGGCCTGTCCTGTAGTAGGTAACTTCTGGGTACTCTTCTGGCTCTGTCAGTCTGTTTCTTCACTTCAGCAGGTGGGTATTGTAGTTGTAAGAATGCTTGATAGAGATCTTGCAGGTGTTTGTCTCTGTCTGAGGGGTTGGAGAAACTATTCTTTGACACCCCACATAATCTCCCACAACTGGGACAATTTAAATCAATAAAAATAGAAAAAATGCTTTAAAAACGTACTTTTACGCGTGTGAAAACTTAAACAGAAAAAATTCTGTAAAAGCTCTTAAAAATAAACATTGATATTATCAACTGAAACTATAAAAAAAATCAAATTCTGCCAAGCCTAAATATAAATATTAAAGCAAAGTAGGAACAGGAGAGAAATTATTGCTTGGGCAGATACAAATTTACCACTTGTTTTTTTTACCAGAGGTCCTGGCTCACATCAGAATATATTTCAATAAGGAGTGATTCTTTCTGTACGTACTCAGAAGTTGGGGAATAATTCTTGGAGTGGAGTCAGCGCAACGATTGCTTTCATTATTTGCAGCTGTACAAAACAAATAAGTTTGAAAGAAATATAGAGGTGCCAAATGTAATCCCAGTGATGTGTGAGCGAATACAGTGTTTACTGCCGCAGCAAGGACATACATGAAGTTCACGACTTACTGCTGTTGACTTTCCTGCCTCACATGTCACCTTTGATAAATGAGCTAATCTGCTGATAAGTGCTCAAAATAATAAAGTAATTTAATTAAAGGGGTTTTAAAACATTCCTTCTTTAGCATCCAAAACTGTCTAAGTGACTATGCGCAACATACAGATGATCCCGCATAGAGCAATCTTGATTAGATTAATGGGAAGTGAACAAAGCATTTTTGGAAAACTAGAAACCCTAATGTGCAGCCCATGTTTAAGTATGTCTGCATCTACAAAGAGGTGTCAGGCTGACACACAAGAGAAACGATGATAAATCAGTGCAAAAACACCCCCTCCAAAACTCATCCCTTATGAGAATTCTGAGCGAACACAGGGACATAGGATTGGCCACATGAGATCAGACTAGAGACGGAGCTATCCGGTCCGCTATCCTGCCTTTGTTAGTGGCTAATACCTGGTGCTTCCAGGGAAGGAGGAAAAAAACCTGGCAGAGATCCACTTTTGTCTCTACACAAGACTCTAGAAGAGACTTCCAGTTCTAGCATTTCCAGTAGGGTGAAGCTGAGGTTGCAACAAAATCATTGAGGAGATTTGTTAAATGCCTCCTGCTGTCCAAATGGCAGCTGGAGAGAGGTTGTGGCTGGGCAGATGGAGCATGATCTGCTGTCTCACCCTTATTGATATTTCCTCCACACTATTGGTAAGACATATTAGGCTTGAATCAAACCCCATTGAAATTAAGGGAAAGTTTCCCATTGATGTCAATGAGCATTGATTGGGTCAAACCCATTGGTAGGGCAGTGAGATCATACATTGCTGCTGCCCATGCTATGCCCATGCTAGAGTTGAACAGGGGCCCTCGTTCTCCAGGCCTGTCAATAAGTAACTTCACCCGCACTAAAGTCCTGTCCTGAGAAGAGACACCTCTTTTCCTTACAGTCAGTCCCGTGGGATGAAGAACTGAAGGACATGTCTGCAGCTCACATTTAGTAATAGTGTCTGGGAAACAAGATGTGAAACACTTGCATATGTAACCCTAAAAGCTTCTTTTGGGAGGACTAGATAGGGGAAGGCTAATGCAGCCCCTTTCCTTTTTTGGTTTTTCTAAAGAGTCCCTCGTGCATCAAATCAGCATGGACTCCTTTCTCCCTCCCACTGGTTCTGCATATTTCTAAATCCTGGAGCTGTGCCAGGTCTTCTCTTTCCCAAAGGAATTGCCATCATTTTGACCATGAAATAACATTCCCTGCCTTTTTTCCATAGCTATGAGATTACTGCATTTCCCAAATACTTCAAACCACGCTTGAGTGAATATCACTTTGCAGCTGATTGCAGATGGTGCTACCCCCTTTCCCAGCTCTCATGTTTATCTTATGCCTGAAGTTCTAAATTCTGGATCTGTCATAAAACTATGAAGAAAGGACATGCCTATGGCCCCTCCATAACTCAAACTGGACACAGAGTGGCCATGTCTCTGTCATTATTAAGCTCTCTGTGCACCACAGTGTCAAGGAGGAGACAATGACTCTGATTAATGAGTTGATGCAGTTCAAGACCAAGCAGTCTTGACCTGCCACCGCTTTCTGTGGCCCCTTTCCATAAATCTGTAACTGATACAGTGGTTGGTAAGAATCAGGAAAGCGTATGGTGTCGGCCACTCGAGGAGTTTCCTCCAAGCAGGTGTGGTCAGAATGTGACGGCTGCATTTCTAAAGCAGAGAAACAAAGGGTGAAAGGCCCTGGTAATTAACACAGGGTTTCCAAACGTCAACACGCAAGGCAATTGAGTGACCCCTCCAAAGGGCTGCTGTTGATTAGAGGAGGAAACCAGTGTGAGTGACCCTGTGGCAGTTTGTCAGGAAATGCTGATGTGTCTCTGGGTAAGACAGTGTTGCAGGAACTCAGCAAAGCCCATGAGAACGTTTCTTATCTTTTAACACTGACTCTGCTAAGCAGTTGTTTTTACTGCGATACAGGAGATCTCCCATCCACTGGGGATGGATGATGTTATTTTTGTTGATGCTGGAAACATTCACACCCAAGCTACTGCCTTTAGCCGAGCCGTACCAGGCGGTCTGTTTGTGCAGCACTGAAAACAAGAACAGGTGTGGACTACACGGCTCACGAATCAGCTACACTCATATTAACTCCCATGGCTTGGAAAGTCAGCAATAATATGAAACCCATTGCTTTGCCCATTGACACATCTCTGGGATTAAAGTCTTTATTGGCAGCTTTTTAACGGTCGGTAAAGCAGATCTATAGATTGTTTTACTCCGCTTGGAATGACTGCGTTAACCTTTTCTCGGACCTGGAACTGTAACTTCGGGCAGGTTTGCCAGTGCTCTGCTCACACACACTCGTCTGCACTCACAGAAGTGTCCATGAATGTGTGGCTCTCTGTGTTCTGTCTTATACATTTCCCCTGAAAAAACCCCACAAAACCTAAAGGTTTAAAAATTTTAAATGTTGACCAATTTTCCTGCCAAGTTGTGTAGCTTCAGTGCAGGGAAGAATGGTCTCACGGACAAGTAATTGGGCTCAGGAAACCTGGATCTGAGTCCTGGCTCTGCCAGAGTCTCCCAGCTTGACCTGGAACAGTTCAATCAATTAATCCCTCAGTTGCTAATCGGCTGCCTGTATGCTGTATCCATTTTCCCCACCTCTTGTCTATTTAAATTGTAAGCTGTCCAGGGCAAGGGCTGTTTGTTTTGTGTACATACAGAATCTAGCTCAATGGGGCACAGATGTTGGCTGGGGTCTATGGGCATTCCTGTTATATAAATAATCATATCAACACGACTTCTTAGGGAAAGGCACATTGCTTCTATTTGTACAATGCCTTTCAACTCAAAAAAAGTTTCAAAGTGCTCTATAAACTGTGTAGCATCCAACTGATGCTCATTGAGCTGTAGGTACTCAGCACCTGTGAAAATTCACCACATAGATCAGGTGTGGCCATGATAGGCCTGTGTTTGCAAAATCTTCTTTCTAGTGAGTGTAGTGTGAACTCACTGGAAATGTGGCTTCATATTTTATGTTACAAAACAGAAACTACCCACTGCTGATGGTTTGCCTGCTTGTCACACCTTACACAATCTGCCAGGTACTTTAACTCTTTGTAGCTAGTCTCTAGCTGAACTTGGTGAGCAGCCCTCATCCCTGAAATCATAGCCCTGAAATCAACAGGATATTAGGTACCTGAAACATAAAATTCATCTGCCGGTCTGCTGTCTCTCTCCATACCTGAAACATTCAACAGCAGCCTGTCATTTAATCTATGGTGTGTAGAAAGCTTTAATCACGGGCCTTTTCTAATGTGGCCACAATGACATTCCCTTCTACTGTCAAACCGAGTTCACAGGGGGCTTCTCCCAGAAAGAGGCACAGAAACCTACCTACTTGTCAGCACCCAGCTTCAGGACACTACATCAGTCCTGATTTTCCCAGGGATCAAGAAAGAGGGCAGGTGGATCAATGGTCAGATGGTATTGAGAGCAGCGTTGGTGGTGCTGACGAGCCAGATGGCCGTGAGGGCGTACAGGTTGACACGGGTGACATCCGTTGCTCTGGTTCTCAGGCCCATCTCCACGACCTTCATGGCATTTACAGAGAAAGGCTTATCAGCGATCTTCCTTAGGAGTTTTCTTTTACAGCCAAGCCCTATATTTGGAGGCCATTAAGTAGCTGCCTTGCCTCTGTATGCTTGGTACTGGGCTTCTGTTTAAAAAGGTGACTGTTCCACATGCCTGAGAAGCACATGCATTTGAAACGTCTCCTGCCTGCTCTGATGGTTTGGCAGGTTGCTATTGACCGGCTCTCACTTCTTGAAGGAGTTTTGTTTTCCGGGCCTGTATTTTATTTTCACATCACCTTTGAGTGTTTTTCCCAGCATTGAAGAATCAGGTGATTGATGATAAGCATGGTTTAGGCAGCATGCAGAAGGGTGTGGATGTCAGCACCAGGCATTTATTATACTGGTGAAGATCTGAGGTAAGTCACCGTCTAAACCATACCTCCTCTAACTCCTATGACATTCCCACTATAATATTGTCTTTATCCTAAGCTTTGAATGCTATGCTGAGAAATCTTTGACAGAGTTGTTCAGCAGGGCAATGTGCACACAGACTAATACTGCTTCTGTTATTTGTATTACAGCAGCACCTAAAGAGCCCCATTGCACTGAGCACTCTGCAAACACATAGAAAAAGACAGCTTGAAAGCTAAACAGGCAGGCAAACTGAGTAAGACTGTCCCCAGTATACAGATGCAGGATTGAAGCACAGAGAGATGAAGTGACTTGCCCAAGGTCACCTAGGAAGTCTATACCAGAGTCAAGAATTATACCGAAATCTCCAGATTTGCCCTGTTCAGTGCACTCCCTGTGAAGCTCTGGCCCTGACCACTGTCAGAGATAGGAGACTGGGCTAGGTGGACCATTGGCCTGACCCAGTAGGGCCGTTCTTATGTTCTCATCTCTTGAGTTACAGCCCAGGTCCTTAACCACAACACCATCCCTCCTCTCTTGCAGATGAGGCCAAAGCAGTAGCAACAGTGCCATTTAGTTGTGGAAGCTATGTGTTCTGAATGGAGAAGATGAGGCATCTCACCCTATTATATGTTAGTATCTGATTCTAGTATTGCCAATCCCAAACATTCAAAAATCATCCCCCCCAGAATCATGAGATTGGCACAAATAATAAGATTTTAAAAATTGGGATAAGCAGTCTTTATTTACCTTCTGGTATTTTTCAAGCTTTCCCCATTACCACAAGGGCTAGAGAAAGTTACTTTAAAAAAAAAGAAAGAAAGAAAAAAGCTGAGATTCCTTCATGATCACATGGCTTCAGGAGCTGGGGATTTAATAAAACATAGCAAATATTGTGAGACTCATGATAAAATCACGAGAGCTGGTCGCACAGCTGTTTCTTGCCCTCCTATGAATGGTGACCTTGAACCTAAATCCACAAATGATTATGGATGTTCGTTCTTCATGCACACAACTATTCACTGAATAGCAGCACTTCCTCCCTCAAGTGAGAGTAGGGTCTCCTTTGGTGTGATTATGATCATTAAAATACCCCTGTAAAAATAACACCTTATGACCCATCAGAGGAGCTTTCTCAGAATCAATTTGCTGACTTTGCCGTCAAAAGTACGGAATATTGCTTTTTACTCCAGTTAGCCTTGCCGAGGCAAAACAGCAATAGGAGACTGAGCTGCCGTCTTGTTCTGTCTCTTGCATCGCCAGTAGAACTGCTGCCATTCTATGCCCCACCATGCGCGAGCTGCAGGATCTTTATCTACCGGCGATGACACTCAAGCCACAACCCAGGGTGTTATTTTTACAGCCCCACGATTGTGTTTTCACAGTCACTTTTCAGAGTCCAGCCACATTTCTAGTCTATACTTCAACTTTGAGACAAACTTTCTAATTTGGATAAAAGGATCAAGTCACTTTAGGATAAAATGTCTTAGTGTTAAAAAATAAAAACCCAAACTCTTATCAATAATTAAATTAAAAGAAAACATTAAGCATATATATTTTCCCCCTAAATCAACTTTAAAACTATCTGATTTTCAGTGATTTCTAGTGGGACCTTATATTTCCTGGGGCTTAATTCTACAAAGACATACATATGAGTGCAATTTTACACATGGATGGACTATTGAGGTCAAACATGTGCATAAAGCTATTTGTGTGCATGAGTCTTTGCAGATTCAGGGTCTTAGTCCTAAAATGCTTTATGTAGCTGTCAAGATAGCAGCCTCCTGTCTGATTATTAATTATTCTTTGTCATCTGATGCAGGTGTTAGAACATCTTTTATGTCATGGCTCACATTTCCTTTCTTCCTTGTGCTGAATTACATAAAAGGGAGATAAGAACATAAGAACAGGTATAATGGATCAGACCAAAGGTCCATCTAGCCGAGTATCCTGTCATCCGACAGTGGCCAATGCCAGGTGCCCCAGAGGGAATGAACAGAACAGGGAATCATCAAGAGATCCATCCCCTGTCACCCATTCCCAGCTTCTGGGAAACAGAGGCTAGGGACACCATCCCCGCCCATCCTGGTTAATAGCCATTGATGGACCTATCCTCCATGAACTTACCTAGCTATGTTTTTGAACACTGTCATAGTCTTGGCCTTCACAACATCCTCTGGCAAAGAGTTCTACAGGTTGACGGTGCGTTGTGTGAAAAAGTACTTCCTTTTGTTTTAAACCTGCTACCTATTAATTTAATTTGGTGACTCTAGTTCTTGCGTTATGAAAAGGAGTAAATAACACTTCCTTATTTACTTTCTCCACACCAGTCATGATTTTATAAGCATCTATCATATCCCCCTTTAGTCATCTCTTTTCCAAGCTGAAAAGTCTCAGTCTTATTCATCTCTCCTCACATGGAAGCCGTTCTATACCCCTAATCATTTTTTTTTGCCCTTTCCTATTTTGAACCTTTTCCAATTCCAATATTTTTTTTTTTGAGATGGGGTGACCAGATCTGCATCCAGTATTCAAGATGTGGGCATCCCATGGATTTATATAGAGGCAATATGATATTTTCTGTCTTATTATCAATCCCTTTTTTAATGATTCCCAACATTTTGTTCGCTTTTTTGACTGCCGCCGCATATTGAGTGGATGTTTTCAGAGAACTATCCACAATGACTCCAAGATCTTTCTTGAGTGGTAACAGCAAATTTAGACCCCATCATTTTATATGTATAGTTGGGATTATGTTTTTCAATGTGCATTACTTTGCATTTATCAACATGGAATTTCATCTGCCATTTTGTTGCCCAGTCACCCAGTTGGGAGAGATCCTTTTGTAGCTCTTTGCAGTCTGCTTGGAACTTAACTATCTTGAGTAGTTTTGTATCATCTGTAGATTTTGCCATCTTACTGTTTGCCCCTTTTTCCAGATCATTTATGAATATTTTGAATAGGACTGATCCCAGTACAGACCCCTGGAGGACACCACTACTTACCTCTCTCCATTCTGAAAAACAACCATTTATTCCTACCCTTTGTTTCCTATCTTTTAACAAGTTACCAATCCATAAGACAACTTTCCCTCTTATCCCATGACAGCTTACTTTGCTTATGGGCCCTTGGTGAGGGACCTCATCAAAGGCTTTCTGGAAATCCACTGGATCTCCCTTGTCCACATGCTTGTTGATCCCCTCAAAGAATTCTAGTAGATTGGTGAGCCATGATTTCCCTTTACAAAAACCATGTTGACTTGTCCCCAACAAATTATGTTCATCTGTGTATCTGACAATTTTGTTCTTTACTCTAGTTTCAACCAATAGTACAACAGCTTGGACTGGAAGTCAAACAGCAGCCTACACATCTATTATATCTCACCACCAGAATGGACATATGGATCTTTTCATCAGATTTCATATTGACATTATTTGTCCCTATACATGTACATATTCAATCTCTCCAAGCACTTGCGGTATTCGTTTCAAGACTGCTACCTAGGGAGTTGTGCAGTTACACTGCACAGATGATGCTTAAAATCATAAATTAAAAATTGACTTGACGTGTACAACAAATGATACCTTGGATTATTACAAGTGAAAGAATTTTGGACATAATTTTCTTCCCTTTACAGTTACTGGATTACCTTTTGCATTTGACTCAGCTTGGTTTCCAGGCACTTGCACAACGTGGTTGTGGTTGTGTTTTCAACATCGCAGAGAAATGTTTTAAAAAACTCCCTGGAAACAGTTCTTAGAAACAGCATGATGCAGTGGCGAGGGTACTGGCTGGGAGCCAGGAGAAAGCTGGGTTCTGTTCCTGGCTCTACTGTCGACCAGCTGTAAGATTTTAGGCACAGTCACATCCCCTATTTGTGCCTGTATCTCCCCTCCCCACCATGTGTCTGTTTTGCCAATCCCAAGTGATCAAAACCCATGAGATTTAAAAAATAATGATAAATGTTGAGTTCTTTTTATTTATCTTCCAGTGTTGGAGCCCTCAGGGTTCACATTTTCACTCTCTTTTCAACCATGAGATCAAGAAAGTGACTTTTTTAATGAGATGTTTACCACATCACCTGACTCCAGGGAGTGGGGCTTTAGGAAAAAATACCATATATCCTGAGACTTGTGATAAATCATGAGAGTTGGTGACGATGCCTTGGACTGTAAGCTGTTCGGGGCTGGGGCTGTCTGTTACTCTACGCCTGTACAACACCTAACATAATGGACCTGACCACACCCACATGCTACAGTAATACAAATAAATCATTATCATGCTAAGATGGTAAACCCTTTTTCTTTTAAGTGCTGAGCCTGGACTAAATTACCCAGGGCCCCAATCACCTCCCCTCAGGTCTGCATGCAGAGGGTATGCTGTACACAGATGTGGCCCTCACTGTGCAGAAGGGGATGGGGGCCAGTCCGCAGTATTGGCTCCTCCCTCCCATCCCAGACCCCAGGGATCTGTGCAAGGGGTGGGAGTAAGAGGGGACCAGGCCAGCCACCCACTTCCCCACCCAAACTCTGCAGAGCAATGAATACAGGCTGTACTGACTTCACTGCAGTTCCCCTCTGTACTGTGTACCCACCAATAACTCAGGGAGGAGAAGATGGCAGGAGCAGTCACCGGTGCTGATATGAGTTTCCTGTTGCTTTTATGTATTGTACTGCAAAGTGGAGACGCGTTTCCTGCCTCCTCTTCATTGTAGGTTTGCTCTGGTAATGAGGTAGTTGGCAAGAACACTTGTTATGAATGTCATGACCCTTGTACTACTAAGAGAAGGACAAGAATTATTTACTGGGGAAAAGGAGAAAGTTAATCTAGGCCTGGATTCTGCAATCTGAGCTGGGTGGGCAGGGACCACTGACTTCAGCAGGACCCTGTCCAGGTCCAGGGACAATCTGCCCTATCAGATTGGGTTGTAGAATTGAGGCCTGTGGGAGTTACAATGGAGCCTTTTAAGGGAGATTCTGTAAGTGTCTGGTTGACATTTTGATTGAATGTGCACGGGATTAAAAAAATCTTTTTGGTAAATGCTGAGAGATTTATTGATAGAGCCATAAAATCTAAATAGCTCACCTGAATACACTGATCAGGGCAGCAATAGAATTCACCATGTTGCAGTATAAATAAATAAGCAGTGCACTGGACAAGCTTCCAAGGACTTTTAAAAGCTTCTTCATATGAAAGCAAACATTGACTTTAACTTTGACCTGACAGGACTTTTGAGGCTAGATTGCTCAACCCTGACATCAGTGGCCCTGCTCCTGTGAGTAAGTGCTCACCAGGGAGAGTAAGAGCTGCATGTCTCACCCCTAAGGGCTCAGTTCTGCCACCTGTCCTCGAGCTGAGCAGTACCTTCTTGCCACAAGCTATCCTATTGATGGTATTGTTCAGTGTGAATACAGGTGCCAGAATCCAGCCCTAACTAAATACATATTAGGATGCAGTATTTGGGGAGGGAGGTTCAGGTATGTTTTGTTAAGTATGACTTAGCTTATTTGCCCTGCCACTCTCTGCTGGAAGTTACTTTCATAATTCCACTGGCTTCTCAACCCCCTGAGCCTCTCCAAATAAATAAATCAAATATTAAAATAGGGCGACTCCCATTCTTGTTTCCCACCAGGCCCTGTGACAGCCCCCAGCCTCCAAGAAAAATGATCTCTTGGCCAACAGGGCAATGATCTGGAAAGTGGAAGAAAAGTCAGGCCCTGGTGGGACTGTAGGAGGGACGTAAATTTCATGAGGGGTCACCTTGCTAGTTTCAGCATTTAGTGATTCTAATTCAATGCGGCTTCAGTTTTCCCACTGGTCCACCCTCTTCATTTCACCTTTGATTTTTTTTTTCTGTCCACTCTCTAATATGGCTTTGGCAAGTAGGAGAAGGCACACACTGTGTTTATAATACCCGTCCTGTTCCCTGGCTGCAGTCATGAAGTGTATGTGTGGTAAGGATTTTCCCCCTCTGCATGCGGGAGAAAAGCATTGAAATTACATTTTGTTTATTCTGTTCTTTGGCTTCCTGAAGCCAAAACAAACTCCGTGAAAGAGGTAGCTCAGCCACATAAATATTGTAATTGAAAAACACGTTTGTCTTTTGCAAAAACATTTTCAAGTATTATGAAAACCTCACAACTGCCTTGCTCACCAGTAACAACAGCAGCTCAGATCTAATCAGCGAGTGCCAGCCAAGAACGTGCTGATGGTATTGCACTACAGAGCCAGTGCAACAATGCTGCATTCACTCATTAAAGATGAAATTCAGTCTTGTGCACAAAGCCAGCATAATGCACCACTTAAGATCCATGTTAGCCCTGCAGGAACCAGAGGGACCAAGTGAAGAATTAAAAATTTTCTTAAAATTAATGTTTAAAGTCAAATTTACAGAAGTTAAGAGGGAAGGTATTGTACATCTGGGGTCAGGCTTGGGTTATGAGGGATTACAAGTATCGGTTACAAGGTTCACAAGATACATACATAGTACATATCTAGCATAGACCCAGATTGGCGTGCGGGAGTTTTTAAAACATCAGTGGATAAGTGATCTCAGGTACACCACCCATAGAATGTATTAAGAGTCCAAGTCAGTATTGGTGTAGTGAATAAGGACATGGGTGGGGTGCGTCCATTGGTTTGTCAGGGAAGGAAGGAAGTGGGTTATTTCCTTGACCAGCGGTCTCGATTACTTGATCTGGTATTGACGGTGTCCCATGATGTGTTCCGGGTCTATGTCTCTTGACCACCTGATGGGGTCAGACACCATGAGCTATCGCATGAGCCGGGCGTAGCATTGACCGACTCCGCACACTCTCAGCACCGGCACGTTGTGAGGGTCCCATGCGCCCAGGGCTCCCATGATCAGGGTGTGGATCTGGACCTCAGAGCCCTGGGCTCTCAGGGTGTCGACCAGTGGGGTGTATTTCAACACCTTACAAGCTCGGGCGTTGTGGAAAGCCAGTGACCTGTTTTCGAATGGCACCCTGACATCCACCATGAGGATCTTCTTCTTTTCCGTGTCGGTCACGACGATGTCGGGTCGCAGTTGGCTGGTTACATACCCAGTATTGCCAAGTAGCACCATGTAGCTAGCCCAAGTCACATTAGCGGCTATATCCTGAGAAAACCAGCTAGATACACACAGGACTCAAATAAAGCTCAGTTGGCTAATTAAATGACAAACTGAAAAATATTTCCAAATCTACTGGCCACTGACAGGTTGTTACAGGAACCAGTTGTTATTGAAAAGATAAATGTGTTGTCTTAGAGGAACTGAAGTAGTTGAAAAGTAGATTTGTAACAATAGGTGTCAAGTTACAAAGGTGGGTGTGGTTATGCAAAGGACATGTTAGAAACCCAGCAGTTACTGTGCACCCATGACATCACCTGCTGTAACAATTTTCAAACAAAGAAGTGAAGAATAAGTGAAATTGAAACTACAGGGTAGAATGCAAAATCTGGAATTTGGCCAGGATCCTGGAGCTTATATAATATCAGTCGTCATACAACAAGTGCCATGGGATCTCTAATGACGACAAGTGGTCAAGACCTTGGTTTAATGTCTCATCTGAGAGGGAGCTTGCAGTTCAGGAAGAGAGTTGGTATCACCTGCTGAGGGTTTCTCGCAAAATGTTTTTGAGTGGCGCCGTCTTTAGAAAGCAACGTTTTTAGAAGGCTGGAGCTCTCAGGTATTAGCTAGCCTCTGCTGAGTTTCTGATGGGAATTTGAATAGCTCACGAAAGAAGCCAGTCTGCTGTACATGGGAGTGAGTCACTTTTCGCGGAAGGAACATGCAGTGCCGAGACCATTTCACATGAATTTTTTAAAAGAGAAATTTGGGAGTGGCAGGAGGGAAAGCACTTTTTCATCCATCTGAAAGCTCTGTTTCTCTTTGTTCAATATGTTAACATCGCTACACTGCTGAGTAAAATGCCTTTGTTATAAGTCAAGCTAAGGATTTCTGGCTTAACAAGTTCAATGTGAGGGAGAAGATGAAGATTTGAAGTGCATACAGGGAAAGAAAACATAAGACTTTAATGTCATAGCTCTGGAAAATGAGAAACAAATCGAAGCATATTTGCGGTTGTACTGATTACTCTTCCCTCAGTGTGAGCAAGACAACTGCTCTGGCCAGTTTCACTTTTGTTTCTTGTCAGTTTCACTTTCTGCAGCTGTGTTTGGCTTCATAGCAGAGGAGGGTGATGTTTACATTTATTGAACTCTACCATGAATACATACATTTCAATCTAGGCTAGGTCTCATAAAACCCTTTTAAAACAAAATCTAACCTTTGGACCTTGAAATCAGTTGACAGGACCACTTTAAGAGTTCAGTCGAATGGCAAATTCTGCCAAAGAGAGGAGCAGCAGTGCATAATGGACAGAGGGCACCATTGTGGGCATCAGCAAACATGGGTTTTTCTCTGTGCTCTGCCAGTGACTCACTGTGTGACCATGGCAAAGTCACTTCACCTTTCTGTGCCTCCATTTCCCCATCTGTAAAACCAGGATAACATGTTAACCAATCTGTGTGAACTGCTTTGAGATCTACCTTTGGAAAATGCTAAGTATGATTTACTAATAGTGTGGGGTGTGACAGGGTCGGGCCAGATGGCTACAGAAGAGTGATAGAAGGCAGATGTATTAGCCCCAGGTTAAGTAGGTCCCTTTTCCCTGGGTAAGGTAACAGGGAAGGTTTCAGAACAATCAGGAACCTTCTGGAAACAATTAAGACAGACAGGCTGATTAGAACACCTGCAGCGGATCAAGAAGCTGCTAGAATCAATTAAGGCAGGCTAATCAGGGCACCTGAGTTTAAAAAGGACCTCACTTCAGTTTGTGGTGCGCGTGTGAGGAGCTGGGAGCAAGAGGCACTAGGAGCTGAGAGTGAGAACGCGGACTGTTGGAGTACTGAGCAGTACAAGCATTATCAGACACCAGGAGGAAGGTCCTATGGTGAGGGTAAAGAAGGTGTTGGGAGGAGGCCATGGGGAAGTAGCCCAGGGAGTTGTAACTGTCGCACAGCTGTTCCAGGAGGCACTCTAGACAGCTGCATTCCACAGGGCCCTGGGCTGGAACCCGGAGTAGAGGGCGGGCCTAGGTTCCCCCTAAACCTCCCAGCTCCTGGTCAGACACAGGAGGAGTTGACCTGGACTGTGGGTTCACGAAAACAGCCAAACTGAGGGCTGCCATGAATCTCCGAGGCGAGCAAATCGGCCAACAAGCGCAAGACCCACCAAGGTAGAGGAGGAACTTCGTCACAGGGGGCAAAACAAAACATACTCTTAGCATCCTCACTGCCGGTTATTAGAGAGCCCTAGGGAATTTGAAGGTCAGGATAGCATGCAGTAAAAGCTGATGACTGCCCTATGGAGAGAGTTTTCCACACCAGCCATGTGACAGACTGACATTGGTGTTAGGACCACAAACACGGCTGTAAATTTGCCTTATGAAACAGTGCTATACTCTGCAACAATAATGTCCCCAAACAAAGCAAGTGTCACTGCCGTATTTGTGGCTATTACTCAGGAATACTGCAGGTTTTGTCATTGTTGTGTTGTTGTTTTTTAATATGCTGGATATTGCAGACTTATAAAGGGAAGGCAGTTGCTCCCCAGAAATTTTCCCCACGTATGTCATTCATTAAAGGAAACCATACACTTAAAATGTATTGTCTCCTGCAACAACTTGAATTATTCACTGAGGGCCTCACGCACTCCACTTTTATGTCAGTGTAATGGAAATGAATAGACTTAGTCTAGCCTAAAATGGGAGTAACATGGAGTGGATCCACCTCTAGATGAAACAGAAGTGGGGAAAGAAATGTTATTTTCAGACATTAGAGAAGACATTATAAACAATGGAAAGGAAAAGGGCCAAATTCCATTCTTACTTAACCTCATGTAGCCCCTAGCTACAGTGGAGTTACATGAGTTTAGTGAAAGAAGAATTTGGCCCCAAAGATATGAACTACAGAAAGCCTCCCTCATATTCGATTGTGTCTGTTCTAATAAATGTATCCCCTGGAAAACATTCCTAACTGTGTATTTTCTCCCTTATTTTGGCTCAGGTCTTGCTCTGGAAGAAGTGCTACTGAAACCAGAGTTAAGCATTACAGAAGATCAAATTGTAATCAATGCAGGAGATTTCTTCGCCATAACATGCAGGTGAGGTTTGCCCCAGCAGTGTCCCATTTCCCCGATATGTATTGGCTGCCTGGGCACAAAACCACCCCAGGATCAAAAGGGTACTCCTCAACTGCAGCTGGGGAGCTTTTGCTATATTTTTCCCTGACATGCATTTTCATGTGGAGTAGGATCTTATTTAGTCTAATAGAATGGAGGGGAGAGAACTTCTTCAGATCAATAGGACCCTCTATGTTGCAAAAATGGGCACAGTCGAACTCCCACTGAAGTCCATGGAAAGACTTCCATGGTCTTGTGAGTGATGGATCATATCAGGAGACAAAAAAAACTCATTTTCGGATACTGAGGATTTTCGGATAAGGATTTGCCTAGCTAAGGTTCAGTTCTGCTGTGTGCAAATTCTCTATTTCACTCCGTGTGTGTAAATAAGTGACAGACTTGTTGACCACAATCGGTAATCAGCCCTCTCTGTGTACACAAGCTGACCCCAAATGCTGTCTAGCCTATAAGATGACAATTAAATAAACAGCAACCAGCATATGTACATTTAAAGACCCCTCCTGTTTGAATAGATCATATCCTTTAAATCAAAGATAGCCAGGCCTCATAAAACGCAGACTGTTGGTCATAAATTATGGAGACTTTTCACCCATTGACACAGTGTGCAAAACCTGCAGGGAAGGGGCCAAATTTGGGATCAAGACTTGCATTCATAGGAAGATAAGCCTTGGCAAATCTGGGTTGTAAAGTATTCTCTTGCAGTTGACTGGCAGACGACCGGAGTAGTAAATACACAGTGAGTTGGGGAATTTTCAGCTTTGTGAAAACATAAGGTTAGCCCCGCTGGATCAGACGATAGGCCCCAGAGGGGGTGGTATAAATCAGGGTAAGTAATTGTGAATGTGATTTACACAACAGGAGGACAGGCTTGTAGCAAAAATAACCACCCAGCAGAAGGGTGTGAGAAGATTTAAAAGCCTGGCATAAGCATGTGAGAAGGTTGACATTAAAGCAAGTCATACACAATTATTTATTATTTGTATTGCTGTAGCACCTAGGAGCCTAATCATAGACCATTGTGCTAAGTGCTGTACAAACACACAACAAAAAGACACCCCTGCTTACAGTCATTCACACACACACACAAACACACGTTATTTTACACCTGACACATCCTGTTGGTTGTTTTGCCAGCCACCAACCCACACTCACTCCTTCAGCATGTGAATGACACCAGCTTAGATTCATTCTACCACTTCATTGATTTACTAACTTGTAGTTTACACTGATATTTATGTCACCTCTGATTTTGTCCTAATCAGTCCATTTAAAACAGTGTTGCCCTTTCTTCTGGCAAATCCACTCACCCCCCCCCCCATCAAATACTCACTAATTTGTTCAATTGTTATACAGTTGAAGGAGATTCTTTCCTGATACCTGCAGCTGGTACTGGCTTGTGAGGTCAAAAGAACCTTAAGATAGTATTTCTAGCTTGGCAAGCTGTGGACACTGGTGATGACTGTAAAGTTTAAACTGTCCTTTAATATCCAGCTGCATTATTTCTTTTCACCGTGTTATGTGGATGTGAATTCTACAAGGTGCCTGGGTGCTAATTAAAGAGGTGGGTTCTCAGTTTTGTTTTTTAAATAAGTTGCTCTTTAAATTTATTTGTCACCTCATCCATGTATTGTCAGATGAAAGAATAAATAAATAACATGCTTGACCCTTCTATAGTGCCTCCAGAAGCTCAAACTACCTTAGAGCCACTAAGTCCTCATGGCACCCCTGGGTGTAGAAAAGTGTAATTCTCCCTATCCACATGGGGAAAACCGAGGCACAGAGAAGTTAAGTTACTTGTCTAAGGTAAAGCAACCAGTCTCAGCCACAGCTAGGTACAAACGCTGGAACTTCTGCCCATGATTCATGTGCCTTAAACATTGGAACACTTTCATCACGTCCTCAGCAGGTGTAAATTAGCCTAGGGCCATGTCTTGCACACACACAAAACCCTGTTTAAAGAACTGGTCTAAAACACGTCATCTGAACTTATTCCTATCGTTAAAGGGAGCTGGGACGGTTTGGATTGCGGCAAAAGAGAGAAGCATGATTTGCACAATAGCTGTCAGAACTGAGAGTAGAGTGAAATTCCCTCTGTTCTATGTGGGTCCTTTCACTGCCCCCCATTATCAGCATTAAACCAAGATTAGAACACAAGTCTCCTGACTCCTAGGCCCATGCTCCAACCGTTAAACCAGGCTGCCTCTAAGCCTTGGAGGCATTACTCTACTCTTCCGCCATTGGACTGGAAAGATGCCCCAGTGACCGTGTAACGTAGTGAGTGCAGATGAGGGGACAAAGCACCACATGTTGCTCTGCAGTTCCCCTTGAGGCAGAGCAATGACAGGCATTGCTGGGAGGCCCTCCTTTGCTAAGGGTGGTCGTTCTGACATGAGCCTGGGAAGAAGGGGTGGGGATGGAGAATTCCTCCACAGAAAAAGAGCTCTTAGTTTGAACCACCCCCTAAAAGGCTGGACAATAAGTCTGCCTTGCCTCTTTCCTCTCTGCATTTAAATACAGGAAGCTGGTGTGATGGATGAGGCTGGGGTTTCAGCATCTCTGTGGTGCAGTGCAGCACATCCAGTGATGGGGGTGAGGCTGCCCTCAGAGAGGATAGCTTCACGTTTACCCAGCACTCTCCTTTACCCACATGCTGGGAATAGCCTCCAGGTTTCAGCCCAACTCCATCATCATCTTCAGGAAAGCAACAAAGGACAGAGTTGAGAACCAAGAGGATGTTTGTATTAAGGAGCAACAGGACCTTGCTGGCAGACACACACTCCCTTGTGGCACCCATTACACATATACGAGGCAACTGACCCAGACTCGCAGAGGAAGATTGTAGAGCAACTCACTAACACGAACTCACAGCAGGATATAGTAACAATACTTGTGGAGCACATGTGCCTTTGCACTGAACGGATATTCCCTGCCTGGAGTTCTCCCTCTATTACTACTCACAGTAGTGAAAAGCCAGAGGTCATTACTCAGTCCCCCTGAAGTCAATGGCAGTCCACTGAGTAAGGATAGTGTGAACACAGTGTCCTTTTAAAATTAAAGGCCAGACTGTGTCTTGCCTGGTGCAGTCATCCAGGAGAGGGGAAAGGCAAAGAGCTCCCCATCCTGTCCTGGCACCCATGGAGAAAGAGAAATGCTTCAAACTAGCACTAAACACTGACCCTAGCTTCTCCACAGGAGTCTGGAGAAGATTTGGTCCATGACTCCTCCCTCTCCATGCTGATCAAACAGAACTGCTCTCATGAATCCTGTAGCAGGGGCCACTCTGGCCTTTGCTCCTCCACAGCTCCTGGAATGCCTCCTTGAGACACAATGCCTCCAGGATCTATCCCTGCAACTGTGTGCTTCTACACATCCTATGCGACAGGACTGTATTACGGACCTGATCCAAAGCTAATTGAAGTCAATGGAAACACTCGTTGAATCCGGCCCTAATAGCCCTAGATATTTAAGTGCAGAATGTGGGATGTATCGGACATCAGAGACAGGACACTACATTAGATGGAAGAGATAGTATATCTGCCAGGCTGTGGTAACTCCTGTGTTCCGAGATCAGTGAAGGGCCAAATAGAAATACTGTATCTTACGCAAGCATATATTACAAGATCTGAAATCCAACTACTTCCAGACACTCCACAAAAATCAAGATGCAGTCACTGCTAATTAAAGAAAACGTGGGGTGTGGAGTTACATGAATGGTCTTCTCTCCCTTCCTTAACCCCAGTGTTAGGAAAAAAAGATTTTAACTTAACTGGTAAAATGTGCAGAGAGCCTAACTCAGGAGAAGTTTACAGATGTATCTGATGCCTTCTAAAGTTTTCAGAGCAATAAATGTAGCCACTTCAAATGAGCTCATGTTCACATTGTTTCTTCAAAATGAAAAGTACATTGTCCCTCCAGCCTGCAGGAAATGGTCTTGCATTTGCTATTGCTTCTCTCAGGAAATGTCCCGTGCCACAGGGAGGGGGGCAGGGTAACTGCATCGTAAGCCTTAGCTCCCTCAAGGTGCTGGAAAAGCTAACAGCTCATAAAATACATCACAAACAGTGTTATCATTCCTCACCACATGGCACATTTATGAAAACTGGAAACACAGACATTGGCCACAGAGAACCTGGCCTAAGAAATGTAGATTATTCCACTCATTATGCCGGAGGCCGTGACAGAATCTGTATTTTGTGTTGTGTTGACAGGGGAGCAGCCTCCTTGACCTGGCTATGGGGAAATGAACCACACAAAGACGTGCCACACAGGTGGCACATATCCGAGCACCAGTGTTCAGACAACGTACAGCAGATCTGCAGCAGGCTCACAATCAACAAAGCCATAGCCAGCGACACCGGTTACTTCACCTGTGTTTATAATCACCTCCTTTCTAACAAAGGCCTCATGGCCAAGACGTATGTGTTCGTTACAGGTAAGAGTTTTATCCTTCTAGATCTTCTCTCCACGTTACCACATTGGCGGTGTCAGTAATATTCCATTGTTGGACACACCCCTGCTAATTATGGGCAGGCAAACCAATTCAGATGCATTAACAGCTCTCCTGACCCTTCCACCCACCATCAGAGCAAATAGAAACAGAATATTCTAAAGAGGTTTTATTGACTTTTTGTTTTTACTTTCATTCCTCCTGGTTTCACAGGATCAGAAGTTAGAGATGGAAGAGACCTATCTAGTCCAATCCCTAGACTGGATTAGTGCATTGTCCAGTCTAGTTTTATGTGTCCCAGCTGATGTACTAAATCCTTTTCACCCCTCATTTCACTGCTCCCTTTGAGAGACTATTTCACACCCTGTGCTGCTCACGGGCAGGAAGTTTTTCCTAACACTCAACCAAAATGTTTCCTTTCTTAATTTCATCCTGCTGCTCCCACTGAAACCCCCTTATGCCACCTGAAATAATTCCTCTCTCTCCTAGGTATTTACCCCCAAGAGATATTTGTAGACAACTTTGCCCTCCACCCCAATTAGGCGTCACTTGGGTATGTCTACACTGCAGCTAGGAGTGAGCCTCCATGCCCCAACAGACAGACACACCTGACTCCCTGGGTCCGAGTTTGGGTGGCTAGCCTCAGTCTCCACCGGTACAGCAGCATCTACATTGCTATTTTGAGCATGCTAGCTCAAGCCCCACTAGTACAAGTCTATCTACCCATGCTAGGAATCTGACTCCTACCTCCAGTGTAGACATATGCTAAGCAAGGTTATACCAGTGTAGCTATGAAAATCTCTCTCAGTATGGGATTTAAGAAGTAGAAGGCCAAAACCAACCAACCAAAAGTGTCCCATTTAAGAGGGCCTCCAAAACAAACCCAGACAACAGGGTTCCTAGTTCTGTTATTATTCTAGGAGGCAGATAGGCTGGCTCCCTTTCCCCTTAGGCATCCAGGAAGGGTCATAAGGTCTCACAGAAACCTATTCACAGTCTAAAAATCAAAAGTCTCTAGGGCCGAGGTCAGGTGAGTGTGCTAGGGCCTGCAACCCGTAGCAAAGCCTCTAATACCCTCCCCTTCCCTCTTTCCTTCAGCTTCTTTCTCCTATTTATCTAGCACAGCCCCAAGGCTGCAGCAGGGTATTCCTTGATTGCAGCCAGGATGTCTTGGCTGTAAACTCCAGTGCGTTTCTTACAGAGGTTATGCCTCCCACCCCAATTCTCAAAAGTCATTCCTTTCAGCCCACGGCTCAACTTTGCTCTTCTCTGAACTCGCTCCAGTTGGTCAGTATCTTTGTGGATTCAGCTGCAACTGCATGCGGACTGTGCAACAGAAAACAATGTTCTTCTCTATGGTGAAGTGAATAATTCAAAAAGAATACCGTGTTCATTTAATTTAGCCTTTTTCTGCTTGTGGAATATCCACAAGAAGATCATGAGTTCCTCAAACGTATTCCATTCTTCACTTTTTAGTCTACAGATCTTAGATATTCCGAATTCAAATAGAGTTGCTAAGCTGTGATTAGTCAGATAAGTTATATGGTATTGTTTTTGTACCTTACATCAGTGAGAACTGATGCAGATACTTGCAGAGACTAATTTATCATTTAGTTCCCACAAAGATTCATGCAGAAGACTGATTATATCTCGCATTGTTTCCAACTCTCATGAAACCCAGAAGTCCCAAAATGCATGATTCCCAGTCCAAAAGAGGTTACAATATGCAGAGGCATCAAAACCCAATTGCTCAACCATTTAGTATATAACTGCTTGATTCATTTGGATAATTCTTTCCCCTCTTCTCCGTACTAAAATAGATATCTTTCATCTTTATTCTTCCTTCCCAGTAAGTCCCTCCTTCTCTTGGAATTTAGCTTCTAGTGTTACTTGTTAGTTCCTGTATCCATTTTCTTTTTCCCTTTGTATTTCCCTTCCCGCTCAGTCAGGAATTCTATTTCCTTGCTAGCCTATGCCCTGAACTTTATCTGCACTGATTCATGTGCTGACCTGTTTCCTTTTCTGATTACACGTTACTCAGATGCCTGCGCCTGTATTGACCCAACCCAATAGCTGAACTGCAGGAAGCACTTTATTGGAAACTCGATGCCCTGTCCTGACTCGGTACCCTCACTGGCTTACAGGGACCACATTTAATGTGAACTGCTTTGACAGAAGCACAAGCAGAAAATCTTGTGGGACCTCCTGAGCTCTTTCCTTAAGAAAAGATTTAAGGCTATAAAGCCCTGCCTACAATGGAAGCAATCAGCACACAGCTAATTTATAAATACTACAGGTTGGCCTCTCGCTCTGCTGAAACTGGCTGTCCTGGCACCCCTATAAAATCAATGCTAGTTGACCGTTATATCCAAATCACTGAAAAACATCTTCTCGCTGTCAGATTTAGTTCACCTGGGTCATGGTTCCTCTCCATTCTCATCTGAAATCCACCCGTGCTATGAAAAGGAAGTGAAGTAAAGTAAAGTATAGAGCGAATAGGACAATTCATGCCCTATGTTACATAGATGCACTAGTGAGGCAAGGAAAGGGTGTTGAGAGAGTCTCTTCTCCAGGCCCTACGGTATCAGTGCGGAGTGGGATTCCCATCTAGTGCAGAAGAGAACTCTTGAAAAGTAGCTCAGCTAACAACCAGTGGTTCCCTCTAGGGCATGGCCTGACAGGCTGAGGGTGGGGTCAAGCCCCCAGCAAACTAGCTGTTTTACATACCTCTGCATGTGCCACCTGAAGACGCACACTTCATTTCTTCCTGAAGTATCTATCTGTTTTGCCCTGCCCTGGCAGGATAGCTGTTGGGCCAAGAAAGCGGATGGTCAGTGAGGCCCTCTATGTTGTATAGTTCAGACACCCATCACATGGATCATCATCATCCTCATCTTTAGTAGAACATACATTTCTTAGGCAATCGTCCCTGTGGTATCTGGGCACCATTATGTACATTTAGAAGAACATCACTTACCTCAAAGTAAAGGAATGAAGCTTCCTGTTACTGCCACACAGATGGGGCATACTGAGTTCACAAGGATCAGCTCTGGGTAGTGTGCAGCATGGATGTTTGTGAGACTGAGCCAGGTAGGGTGAGAACTGTCAGACAAACCCCAGAGGCTGGAGGTTCTGCTGAGATTACAAAGCCATTACCACCAAAGAGGAAGGGGAATGGGATTTTTCCCCTCATTCCTGGCTTGCTGCTTGATACCAAAATGAGAACATGATTGTCTCGGAAGTCCTGCTTATTGGCTATTATTTCCTGTGCTTGCGTCTGTTTTTACAGCCTCCCTGGTGGAGTTTCACATCGCTGTGAGAATCTGGCATTTAGCAGCCCTCCCACCTCCCATTGCAACTGAGCCTTGACCTTTGCACATCAGTCAGATTGTACAGGACCCAGTGGCGGTGGGATCAAGCTTAGTGCCTGGTCTCTCAAAGTGGCATCGACTGTCAGCTGGATGGGGTGGCTTGGAAACTTGATTCTGGACGATTGCTTGACGCCTTTTGTGCTTCGAGCTGCAGCTGCAAATTAACAGGTGTTTTCTTTTGTTGTTATTTGTCCTGTCACATGCCACAACTTCTGCTGGAACTAAAAGTTAGCGAAGGGTTAGAATGTAAATATTCTGGGCTTTGTGACATCTCTATGACAGTAATAATATTGGGTCTTGCATCCTGACAGGGTCTCTAAGCACTTTGCCTCTAGGTTGTGTAACATTTGTAAAGGGGCAGCCTCTGGCATGGAATATAGCAACTGTTTCAACATGATTCAGCAGCACTGCAGATGCAGACAAGCATTGAGATGCAGAGAGGTCACAGAAGGTACCCAAGGTCACACTATCAGAGCCTAGAATAGAATCCAGGAGCCCCATCCTTATTCCACTAAGTCATGCTGCCCCCAATGAGAAATTTATATGTTTATCTCAAACTTAAGGACACCCTTTGAAATCAGCCTGAATATAGTCTGTTGCCCATCTGTTTGGGAATGTTCATTCAAACTCTAAATTGCCGTTTGAGTCTTGTCCACACACACTCAAAATCACACTGCTTTTAACTAGGCTAATACAGTGGTTAAAGCAGTACAACCCACCTAGTGTGGATTCAGTATAAAGATCCTTATACTAGTATAGCTTATTCAAATAAATGCTATTCTAGGATAACTGTGTGCACAGAACCGATTTAATTATTTTTCGGGGGGGGGAAAAAACACCCCCTACCTGAAATAGTTAAATCAGGACAAAAGCTGTGCGTAGATCAGAGCTTAGACACAACAGGGATGAGTGCCATGTAGGGAACTAAGTAGAACAGTCTAGTCTAGGATAGCATCTCTTCGTGGCTCTTTGTGACCATTCAGGGGCATGGTTCCTCGTTCCCAGCCAATGGGAGCTGCGGGGGGTGGTGCCTGGAGGCGCAGCCAGGGCAACACACAGACCCCTGTGCCCCCTCTCTCCCCAGGTCCCGGCCGCTTCCCGGAGCAGAGCGGTGCAGGGGCAGGGCAGGCAGGGAGCCTGCCCCGCCCCCGGTGCACACCGGGCCAGAGCCCGCCCCCCAAATCCCTCCTGCAGCACCCCATACCCCTCCTGAAGCCCAACCCCCTGCCCTGAGTCCCCTGCTGCACCCCAACCCCCTGCCGCACCCCAATCCCCTGCCCTGAGCCCCCTGCTGCACCCCAACCCCCTGCCGCACCCTGCGCTCCCTGGGGGGGGTGCAGGGATCAGTGTTGCAGCCCTCAGGCCAGTGTACTAGTCCTCATGTGGCCCTCATGGTCATTTGAGTTTGAGACCCCTGTTTTAGACCATGACAGCTCTATATGTGATTACACCAGTCTTCTTGTGGGAACTAGGGCAACTGTGCTGAACAACAGCTTTCATTATTCATTATTTTCCTATTAAAAACAGTTTCAGGCATCCAATCAGGGACCAAAATCAATATCATGTGTCTAGGAAACCAGTGACTCATTGTGAACAGCAAATCACTGCCGCAAACCCATTTGCAAACAACCCACTGACAGAAAATTGTTCATTCCAACTACTCAGTAAATTCATATGAATAATTAAGACACTCACAGGGAAAGGGAACTTGGGAGCAGGACAGAGAGGAAAAGCACAGCTAATATAATTCACAGAACGTCATTTGATCAGCTGCACTGATAACCCATGAGCCACAATGAGTCCAGCAAGGCTTCCAGGTATCAGCACAAGCTTTGTAGGGCTGGCAGGTAGAACAATCAGCCTTTGATTTTTTAAACTGATCAAAAAGGATGGGGAAGCGATGGAGAGAATCTGTATGTGGCCTTGTCATGCCATTTTTACCATCTCCTTTTTCTGTCTGCACTCCCACTTTAGCACATGTGCCTCTAGCTCTCTTCCAGATCATTTCACGAGGCACCAGCTGAGTTCTAAGTGGCTTCCTTCTCTCAAACTCGGTCAGGTATTTTAGAAAGCCCAGCATCCCAGCTATCCAGCTTGCCTCGAGGCTCCAACCTCACCAGACCCTTCACACCACCATCACCCTGGCTTCACACGGAACAGCTCAGTCCTTTTTGCAAAAAACCTCCTAGAGAACATCTAAAGTTTCCCTTTTCCTCTCCTTCCCCCTGAGCCAGCTAGAAGGGAAACACCCAGCCAGGACTGCCGACTGCCAAAGCACACATCTCGCTGCTGCTGAGCTGGAACAGCAAGAAATGCCCAGTCAGTCACAAGAGCAATTCCCCACTGAGGCAAACCGTGGGAGGAGGGGGTGGGTATAAACACTGGACCAAGCAACAGATCAAATCCACCCTTGTCTCTTCTTTATATGCCAAATGTAACATGCTTTCAGTTCTGGTACAGGAAACCCCCTCCCTCAATTCTTCCTCACTGAAAGATGGCTGGAGAGGATGGGAGAGCATGAAAGCACTGCTCACATTAGCTCATCTTTGGTTCTGACATTCTTTGAAGCTGATTTCTGCCTCCCTAATTCTCTTGACAGCTTGCAGCGATAATCTGAATGTGAGATGCAGACACACAGGGCGAGGGTGACAGGACTGACTTTGGCTTGCTTTGCAATGGAGACTACCAATGAGAACAGCGGCTGGGGGCCAGCGGGTTGGGTTTCTTTGGTTTTGTTGTTTTTGTGGAGACAGCTGCACTTTTCTGCCAGACACTCAGCCAGCCGAGGTAGGCTAGTGCTCCCTGTTCACCCAGCCCTGAGCCAAGCGGATAAGTAGCTGGTTCTCACACAGTGACGGAAGGGTTTGGCAGGCATGTTCTAGTGAGAATTAGACTTGCGCAGAATGGGAATGTAGCTTAGATTTTGCTGCAGGCCGCCAATATGATCTTTCCGGGCATGGGATCATTACTGTCCTGATCCAGGAAGGAGGAGAGTACCTTCATTTCTGAACAGTCTCTCAGATCCTAAGAGGCACTCTCAGGTTGAGTTAGTGTGTAAGCTAGGACAAGACAGTACAGCATGAGTTACTGCCACTAAGTCAGTGACTGCAGTTGACTGAACTGCAGGAGGACGTGATCCTGTCCTCCTCAGTGATAACAAATATCTAATGAAGTGAGCTGTAGCTCACGAAAGCTCATGCTCAAATAAATTGGTTAGTCTCTAAGGTGCCACAAGTACTCCTTTTCTTTTTGCGAATACAGACTAACACGGCTGTTACTCTGAAATATCTAAGTGACACCCAAAACCAGACACATCTCCCTCCCCTCCATCTCCTTATCTAGCTGTGCCATAATTAGCAATTACTCAGGCTGCTGTCAACTTGGGAGACAAATTCTGGCTGATGATGTTCCACGCCAAGTGGTACTGTAAAAACACCCTTCTATATTAGAGGGAGCTTTCACACGTTTCATAAAAACTACAAATTTAAGGGTCAGTCTACACTACAAAATATGTCGACCTGAGTTACGTCGACGTACAGTCACCACGGTAATTAAATCACTTTTGCATGTCCACACTACACTCCTTGTGTTTACTGTGTCCGTCCTTGCACCAATTTAACTGTCAGTGTGAGGCATTGTGGGACAGCTTCTGAAAGGCAGCAACAATCGATGTAAGCAACACAGTGTCGACATGGCCACTATGTCAACCTAACTACATTGACCTACCTCAGAGGTGGTGTTATCCCCTTGCCTTAAAAATGATACAGATATCACAAAACAAACTGTTCTCATGGTACACGCAACCAGACCAGAAACAAAATACTGAAAATCTTACAAGAAACCCTTTGTGTGCCCCTCTGAGGAAGTTCTGAAACCACAGGGCCTTCAGTTCTTGACTCCTGAGAACTGTGTGAGATACTGCTTCGCAAGGGATCTGATTCTGCCAGACGCTGAGCTCTTGCTGTGTGATGCTGCCTGCTTTCAAGTCCCACTGGGTTCAGCAGCTTGCCAGGAATGGACTCTGAGCCTTTTGGGGAAAAAGGGTTTCAAATTCTGGTTTAGGTATCCAGTGAAAATAAGTTTATTATAGCCTAGTCCACAGAAGACATTAACCCAGGCTGCAGATGCCACCCAACTAGAGACACGGTGAGTGAGGAGGTAATATTTTGTATTGGAAGGGACAGGATTTCGAGTTTCACAGAGCTCTTCCTCAGGTCTGGGGAAGGTAACCAGAGTGCCCAAGCTAAACAGAAGGGGGACAGATTGTTAAACATAAGGAGTTGACACATGTTGTTGGAAGCCACTTAAACTGAAGTGGGCAATTAACTCCTCTGCAGTCATAGGATAAAAGAGGGTAGGAGGCTGCAGAGTGTGTTACATGTTGTTGCAATGAGCCATAAAACGCAGAGAGAACCTACTTCAATCTGGAAAAAAAATCCCACTGACCACATACCCCTAGCTCTCACCTACCATCCCACACTGGCATCCACATGCGACATCAAACAATTACAACCCACACTTGATGGGGACCACCTCCTGAAAGAAATCTTTCCTGAACTCCCTCTTCTGGCCTTCAATGCCCAGCCTCACCAAGCTCATCATCAGAAGCAAGCTCCCCACAGACCAGGACACACCAACTCAAAGTGTCACCAGACCCTGCCAGAACAGATGCAAAACTTGCAGACATGTCTCCACTGCTATGATGATCAACACCCCCTGCAACATACCTTCAAGATCCATGGGTCCTTCACATGCATATTATAACATATGGTGCACCTCAACAGTGCGTCAAATGCCCCGACATCAACTATGTGGATGAAACCAGACAATCACCACACTCTCAAATTTCACACAGAAATAAGATAAAAACAGCCTCTCACCCACGAGTGAGCACTTTCCCCAAAGCGATCACTCCATATCTCATCTCTCAGTCCTTGAAGGAAGCCAGCACAACACCTTCAGAAGACAGGCCTGGGAACTTAAACTGATAACTCTGCTGGACACGAAAAGCCATGGACTTAATAGAGACACTAGTTTTATTGATCATTACAACAATTTGTAACACATCCTGCTGCGTACTACCCACTTCATTTTAAGTCCTCTCCTACAACATGTGAGTCTCTTATGCTTAACAGTCTGTCCCATCTTGTATTTACCTTGAGCTCCTAGGTTACCTTCCCCAGACCTGAGGAAGAGCTCCATGAAGCTCAAAATCTTGTCCCTTCAACCAACAGAAGTTGGTCCCATAACAGATATTCCCTCACCCACCTTGTCCCTCATATCCTGGGACCAAAACAGCTACAACAACACTGAACCAGACAATAGAACAGATGTAATCAATGGCCAGAAGAGCGCCACATCTGGGCTGGGCCTTGCTGTGTTCGCACTGTGCGTGCTGTCAGAGTAAAGGCTTGAACTGGGATGGGAACATTTTGGTCCCTGGCTTGGCAGTTGCTATTCTACAGCTGAGTCAAAAGGGACCCTCCCTAAGATCATCTCAAATAGCAATTAATCTTTTACTGGACATAATAAAAGTTTAAACATTAGGGGCTTTTCTGTCTTAAGTTAAACAAGGGTCTAGTAGGCACTTGATCTTTGAATTTCTTTTGT
The DNA here is from genome assembly GCF_965152235.1 of Eretmochelys imbricata. Taxonomy (NCBI): domain Eukaryota; kingdom Metazoa; phylum Chordata; order Testudines; family Cheloniidae; genus Eretmochelys; species Eretmochelys imbricata. The sequence continues at coordinate 81,228,136 of NC_135580.1, forward strand.
CTGCAACATACTTGACGCCTTTGCCTGGCTCTGTGACTGCAGCTAGACACCAGGCCCTCTTCCCCTGAGCTATCCTGCCTGTTACACAAATAGAAGAGCTGGGGAAGCAGTATGTTCCTGCTTGGAGCTTGAGCTGCGTTGGGTAAACAGTAACACCCTGCCCTGACGGCAGCTTCCTGCAAACTTCCACTGACCTGTAGAGCTAGACAGCCAGTCTGCGGGACCCAAGAGAAGGGGCCTTTCCCTCGCCTTGGGGCTACAGCAACAGCTGATAAGTCACTAACATTCTTCAGCTCTTGTCTTTCTGCATGTGTAACGAGTTTTACAGCCCACAGTAAATTCTTTTCGTTTTAAGATCCTTGTCACAGGGCAACGACTCACCGATACGGCGCCTCCTGTCAGTCATTCTGGGAATTAGCTCTTCTAGCCAGGAGTGCCCTCCGCAGGCCGGTGTCTCGCCTGCCACTGGCCCACGTGTCCCTCCCAGACCCCAGTGCCCTCCTTGTCAGGGTTCCGCCCCAGCAGTAACCCACAATCCAAGTCTCCCCACCCAGGGGATTCCCCCAACCCTCTACACGCACCTTGCCTCATTGGCCACTGCCAGTCTCCATCTAGCTCCCGCTCCCTCGGGCAGACTGCAGTCTATGAACCACTCATCATCGGCAAGGGGGGGGTTGGACCAGCTGCCTTTGCCTATCTCTAGGCTGCCCCTCTGCAGCCCAAGGACCCTTCATAGGCCTTTCACTAGGCCTGCAGCCTGGGGGTTTGCTCAACTGGAGCTGCTCAGCTCCCTCTGCCCTTCCCCAGCCCTGCTCCACTCTAGGTACCCTTCTTCGCTTCCCAGGCAGCCAGGTCCTTCTCTCTCTAGGAAGCTAGAAAGAGAGTCTATGTTCACTTCTGGCCCACAGCCCTCTTATAAAGGCCTGCTGGATCCTGATTAAGCTGGCCACAGCTGTGGCTGCTTTCCCAATCAGCCTGCTTTTCCCATTCACAGCCCTCTCCAGGGCTGCTTTAACCCCTGCAGGGCAGGAGCGGGGTAGTCACCCTGCTACAATCCTATAGGATGGAACGGTGTTTCTGTAAGATAGAATCCAGGGAGCAAATCACCTTCCTAACTCAGGAGAAATTGCCATGCCTGACTGCAGGGGAAAATGTCACCCCTTTGACATAAAAGACGGCACATTTATTCTCCAATATTTTTTCTGTATCAGTTCAGTCTTGGAAGGTGCTGAGTTCATTCCACTCCCATCGATTTCTGTACATGCAGCTGCTCACAAGATGTGGGTGGGTGAGGAAGTGTGTGCATCTCTGTTATTGTTCTGTGAAGATACCCACAGTACACATGCCCCAGATCCTCAAACAGTGTCAGTGGGGCTACACTGATTTATACCAGCTGGCTCATAGGCTTGGACTATAGATCCTCTCTGAGGACAGAGTGAAGGCAAGTAGCCACTCATCCTTTACTTAAGGAAGGGCATGTCTACATTCAACTTGTTTGTTTTCTACTTGGAGTTCATTGATTGCCAATTAACTGAGGCCTTGTCTACACTGTGCCACTTTACAGAGCTGCAACTTTCTCGCTCGGGGTGTGCCCCCCGCCCCCACTGCAAGTTTCAGCTCTGTAACATGGCAGCGTAGACAGTGCACCAGCTCTCTCCCAGCGCCGTGCCACGACTACACAGCCGTGTTAAACAGCTGCTGCAGCAGTGCTCTAACATTGCTAGTGAAGACGTACCCTTAGGTGGTTAACATGTTTGTAAAGGCAGTGTCCACACCAGTCTTTACAAACATGTTAACCACCTTAGGGTAATTGGCAATCAGTTAGCTCTGGGTAAAAGAGTCCAACGTAGACAAAGCTAAACTGTCCCAGCTTAGTTTATCTGTAAAGTGAAGTGTCCAGCTTCCAGCTCTATGCCAGGTGGGGGGGTGTCTCCCCTCCAGTCTGCTTGCCTCAGGGTTGCGTTTCTTCATAGAGCTTTTCCCCAGAGGAGCAGTAGTAAAGGCTCAGACCCATAGGCGCTGACTCCATGGGTGCTCCGGGGCTGGAGCACCCGCGAGGAAAAAATGGTTCTCCATTTCCCCCCCCATCAGCTCCCCACCTCGCCTCCCCCCCACGCCTCCCGCCCACCGCGAGCAGCTGTTTAATGCCGTGCAGGAGGCACTGGCGGGGAGGAGAGAGGGTGTGGTGCGCTCAGGAGAGTGGGTGGAATGGGGCGGGAAGAGGCGGGGCAGGGGTGGAACGGGGGCAGGAAGAGTAAGGGTAGGGCCTTAGGGAAGGGGTGGAGTGGGGGCGGGGCCTGGGACAGAACCAGTGGTCAGGCACCTCCCAGCATATCGAAAAGTCGGTGCCTGTGCTCAGAACTCAGCACAGGAGAAGACAAATGGGAACCAAACAGAATGAAGATTTGCTCTGTTGCTAACCATGCAGTTATTCTTCAGGTCTTCATGATCTGAGTTCCCACCCCCATACACTAAAGAGAGATGTTCATAGATGTACACTGAGGACCTTTCATGCACAAAGCATTGTCTCCCTAGCTTCACTCATCCTACCTTCTGCTATCAGTTCCTGAATTTATGGCTGTAATGCCTTTCCTCCTCACTCCCAGCTGCACTTTCCACTGAAAGCCAGACTTAAATCACGACCCTGTGTTTATGGTCTCTTGCCATAAATCTTATGCCATAAATTCAGTATTCGGGGCCAGATCCTGCCAACATAATCCATACTAGCATCTTCGACCCAGGAGCAGCCCACTGACTTCAGCATAAGTAAAGATTCCAGGATTGGGCCTTATGACTGTACTGCAGCGTGAGAGGAGCAGAGCTGTGATGAAGAGTGGCTCCTGCTTAGACTTCATAAATTGAATGAAGCACTGTGATAGGAATTCCAGTAATCTGCCTAATGCACAGGGCAGTAATTCTCCAGAAAAACTCTATGTCCCATGTGAAAAACAATCACCCATAAAAATATCAACACCCTGATTTTTTCCCCATTTCTAAATATAGTAAGAATAATGATCCTGATTAAGTGCACACTGGGATTAACAGCCTATCCCATCTCAGGTCATCAACTCCTCTCCCAGCCAAGTCACTAATAACCCAAAAAGCGCCTTTGCCAACTTATCTATTACTCAACTCCATAGACATTTTTAAACACCATCCAGATTTCAGGTTGTCATTGCAGAGAATGGATTAATATAATTTGGCTTCCAAGTGAGGCTGCAGCTCATGCTCTGGGATAGTTTAATCCTAGCCACTGGCTAGACATGTACATAAAATGGCAATTCAGGTCAGGCTGCCATTAAAAAGCAATTAGAAATCAGATGAAGTTTTACTGTTGGTGCAAACATATATGAACTCAGTGACTTTTGTTTTTACCATAACTAAATACAAGGACAGGTCATGCCTGCAGGTGGAAAAGACTTTCACAACTTGCTCAGGGTGTCCCTGCTTTTAAAGCAGGATGCTCGCTAGTACTGATTAGCCAGAGAGTGACATTGCAGAGGTACAAAGTAGGATGAAAACTCACTGCAGATATTAAGCATGGACACATGCCCCATAACATGACTAAATATGTGAATGTAGCAGATCCACTTTGCAAACAGCACTGGTCAAAATGGGACATGTACCTTTAAAATTCATTGCTACAACCTATTGCTGTGCCATTCCATGGGAGATGACACTCTCATCAATATGAATACTAGAGTTAGGCCCTAGCCACGGAGTTCTGATCTCGCTTCAAATTTCCCCAATTTCTGCTAATGGGTTGGTTCAACCCAGTGTAGCGATAAGGGCCAGACAGAAAATTCAGATGTGTGCCTAAAACTTCCTTTATCCAGGATTTTGGTTCTAATTAACATCCCTTCCATAATATTTCCTTCGGCCCTCCCCTGCTCCAAAGCATGTATTTCCTTATAGACCAACACAAAGGAGGGAGCAATCAGTTCCATCATTGCCAGAGAACGGAAGCTGAAATGAAAGGACATAGTTTGAAATGAGAGATGTCATTCTGGCTTGAATTCTTTGCCTCCTATTTTGATCCCTCACATTAAATTCACTGTTGCTCAGGAAGTGTACAGACAGGGCTTTGAAGAGCTTGTGATCAGCTGTTTGTAGTAGCTCCCTGGACATTAATCCTGTGTTATTGGTCTTTGCACAGTGACCCAAGTGCCTTTTGTAAAGCATTGTCCATATACATTTGACCTTTTCGGGTACACACAAAAGTAGCCACATCGGCACATTCTCTGGTTCTGCGTCTAGGTAACCAAGCTGGACAGTACTCCTGAATCACTAGGCTTGCTACTGCTAGTCCAGCAAGTAAAAAACTTGAACTAAGTAAGCTACCAAAAAAACCCCAAAAATCCACTTTCCTATATAATGCTCCTCTCTCTCACGCACACACACACTTGTATTTTTAAGAGCTGAATTTTCTCTGATAGATGGAAGGAATCTTGGCTGCAGAGGAGAGCTGGTTATTATTTGAAGATTAGTTCCATAGATCAGTGGTAGCATTTGTGTTTTTCAGTGACATTCTTTAAGCAAAGAGCAATCACTTGAGCCAAGGAGTGAACAGTGATATTCCCAAATGAATTCGCAGTCATGGGGTAGAAAACCCAACCCAGGTGAGAAAATACAAGACAGTTCTGTATTTTCTTTTGTCACCTGTATTGTGGTTTTGGAAGGAAAGGGCAACCCAAATCTCATTTCCTGTATACTCTGATGGTCATTAATGACCACCACCAAGCACCAGCAGAACTGAGCTTCTGGTTCTGATAAATATGACTAATATGCTGACCAGATTCACAGCAGTGAAATGATAGACATTCAGGGAACGTCTACACCAGAATAAAAGACCCACAGCATGGCCGCAGCTGGCTCAGGTCCACATCGGGGAACTGTCCAGCAAAACACCTCCTGAAAAAATACTACAACCTCAGCACTGAATGTGGCAGGTGGATACAAAGTCAAATAACAACCACACCAAGGACTCTACTATCTCTTTCCTGTTCTTTGGAAAACCTCTTTCTGCTGGAGGGTGGGAAGAGGCACCAAACTTTTATAAATAATGTTGCCATCTTGATTTGGTAATTATGCCCAAGACTATTTAATGTATTGGCACAGGACCATGGGGCACTGGGACAAGTTGTAGACAAATAGCATTTGTATTTCTGCAAACTAATTAGTGGTCTCTTTTACCTCTCCATAAAAGCATTTCATGTCTTTTGTACATAAGGAGAAGAAAACAGAACCCTAGGATATAAAGGTAAACAAATTCCATGGTTCAGGACAGAAACCAATCACCTGAGTGGCTCAGGAAGGAATATTTTCCCTTTGTATAGTTCATTGGCCAACTGGCCAGGTGCACTATGGGTATTTTTATTGTCATCAGGTATTTGGCCACTGCTAAAGGCAGGACACCAGACTAAAGTGACCTGTGAGATAGTCCTTACAGATAATATTCATCCCAAACATAGCCCCATTTTAGGGTAGTTAAGCATTCATTTGAATACAGATCCTAATTTCCTCTGGGCAAATTCATTATCCATAAATGTTCACAGAATGCTATGGCAGAATAACTTTCAGGCTGTGGGTTGTTCAAACCCTTCACTTGAGTTATTCACTATTCATTGTACATGGTAGTTATTATTTTGTGCGAAAGTAGCACTTAGAGGTGCCAACCAAGGATAGGGCCTCATGTTGCTATGCAATGTACATACACATAACAAAAAGTCCTCTGCCCCAAACAGCTTACAATTCATGTAAAGTGCGGTTGGCAAATAAGTCAGATGATTTAGTTTCTCCTACCTGATTGGTTCCTGAAACTTTTTAACAGGACAATAATAGACAGTGGATAAGCAATATCCTAATTTCAATACAAATTTTTCGATGAATCACCGTTTGTAATAAAATTCAGGAAATTTTAGGGATTCACAAACATTTTCATGACTCCCTGATGCTTATCTGAATACTCACAAATAATGAATAGTAAATCCCCATGAAACACAGCACACCAAACTCAGCAATTTTATTTGCTAAAACAGTCACAAATTTCATTTTTATTTTTACTATTCAGTCAGCTTCAATCTGATACATTATAGCAAACATAAAGGAAGCCCTACAGATCTGCGAGGTCAACTAACTTATCCCCTTCCCAGTGCAAAACAGATTCTTCTAGTCTGGTTTTAGATGTCTCTGGCATCAGGGCTTCCACCACTTCCCTATGGGGAGTATTCCACAATCTTCCAGAGCTGTAGCTGATAGGGCTTTTCCATTCACAAAGTGAATTTGAAAAGCAGTGTGATACAAATAAATGGTTAGGTCAATACAGGAGTGCAATCCTCAGCAAAGCTTTCTGTTTATGATGATAATAATATAAACAGCTTTGAAGTTTGGACTAGGATAACACCTTCCATCCAAGGATCTCAAAGCACTTTTCATTAAGTGTCTCAGTATTCCTGTGAGTTAGGTCAGTATTTTTGCCCTCATTTTGCAGATCTGGAAAACTGAGGGACAGTGACATGTTCAAGGTCACATATCAAGTCTGTAAGAGACAGAATTAGAAGCAAGGAGCACTGATTTTTAGTCTTTGGCTGTAACCTCTAGACTACACTGCTTTCCATGAATAAGTAATACCGTAACAGGTGTAACTCCTCATGTTCCTAAGGAGGGCGGTGTGGGTGCATTATAAGATCCTACCTAAACAGAAGATTACTATGACAAGGTTGCAATGCCAATCATACCCAAGGGACAATTTTGCAAACCAATACCGTTCTGTTCTGTCTCCTGCAGACAACCAGAATCCATTTGTTCAGATTCACCCTGAATATCCCAAAGTGATATATGTATTGAATACTACTGAAGTGGTTGTCATACCCTGCCGCGTCACCTCACCAGATATCAAACCCAAGCTTCGACAGGTAAGTGGAAATTTCAGATTAACCCAACCCCTTAGAGATCTGGAGAGTCAAAGCCAGGTAAACAACTATAAAAAAGAGCTTGTGAAGGTGGGTGAGCTTTAGAGCAAAGGAAAGTGGGACTAGAACAGGGATGGGCAAACTACGGTCCGGGGGCCGCATCCGGCCCTTCAGACGTTTTAATCTGGCGCTCGAGCTCCCAACAGGGAGCGGGGTCAGGGGCTTGCCCCGCTCTGCATGTGCTGTGGTTCCGTGTGGCTCCCCGAAGCAGCAGCATGTCCCCCTATGGCTCCTATGTGTAGGAGCAGCCAGGGGGCTCCACACACTGCCATTGCTCCAAGCGCCACCCCTGCAGCTCCCATTGGCCAGGAACCGTGAGCATTCATGGCCCGCCATACATTTTCCACACCCAGATGTGGCCCTCAGGCCAAAAAGTTTGCCCACCTGGACTAGAAGAATGGAAAAAGCCTCCAAAATCTACCTTAATCCTTCTTCACAGTGCTTTATTACTGACCCCCACATGTGGCCTTTGTTAGTGTTAGACTGAGTTTATGCAAATTATTTCCCCCAATTTATTTCTTGATGTTTCTAAATATGTTGGCAAAGACAGAGGACAAGATGCTAATTATTTTGGAAAATAAAATATTCTGTGAAGAATTTGGCTCTGTCTTTCAGACGGAAAGCTAGCCAGTTTTGTAGCCTGGTACCTGCTCAGCACTCTTACACCTGTCTGTTCTATTTCACATTTTGCAGCAAAGTGCCAAACTCCGGTGTAAATTGGCGCAGCTTCCCCTGCCCTCACTAGAGTTTGTACCTGCTTATGCCAGGACTGCATTTGGTCCAAGGAGTCCAGAGCCAGTTTTGCCTATTAGAGAGGGCGATGAAAGGATTAAAGCCATAGAGCCTGATTCTCGCCCACTGAACTCAATCAAGGTGTCTTCATTGACTTCAGTAAGAGATAGCTGAAGCCCATGGAGAGGCAGAGCCAGGAATAGAGCTCCAGTCTCCTGGCTCCCTACCTTGTGCTCTAAATACTAGATCATGCTTCTTTCTATTTGCATGTTGGACTGAAGATGGAAACTGTCCTACCACCCCTGGAAGAGACACAGCATGAGAAGTGGCAATGCCATTTCCTTCACTCTGCCCTTGCCAATCTACCTCAGCCTGTTCTGGAGAGTCCTCCTCTTGGCATAGGAAAGGAGCTAATTCTCCCTGCCAATGCAATCTTCTGCCTCTCTACTGGCAGTGCTGACAAGGGGGCCAGTAGCTACCAACTGGGCTGGTGGGTTTGGTGGTGCAAATGCCCGATCTCCAGGGAAAGTGCAGCTAAAATCTTTTTGCTGCATTAACTGCATTTTTTTTTACAAACCAAACATATAAATGTAGGGCCTAATCCTGTGACACAGTGAGCCCCTCCTGGGAGGTGCTGAACACCCTCCCCTCCTCTTGACTGCAGTATTGGGGATTGGTCCTGCTTTGAGCAGGGGGTTGGACTAGATGACCTCCGGAGGTCCCTTCCAACCCTGAGATTCTATGATAAGATTCTATGTCTCCCCCTCCCAGGAAGCAACCAGCACCTGAAATGATTGCCTGAGATGCCGCCCCTGCTTCCATTGAAGCCAGTGGCCAAACTCCAACTGACTTCGCTGTTTATGTACAATGGGCAGGGGATAAAGTGAGGAGAAACGGGGTTGAGTGCATCTCCTCCTCCTCCACTTTCAGAATCCCGTTCCTTCCCCTGACTGGAATAAGCAGTGCTCGCCCATACCTTCCCCTCATCCTTAGTGGGCTCATTGAGAAAGTCCCCTCTTATTAAAGCATTAGAGGGCCAAATTTATCCCTGGAGTATCTCTGCTGACTTCACTGGACTTACCCCAAGGATGAACATAGCTCTATAAGCTTGGACCAAGCCCTGAAGTCCTTGGGTTTGAAGGGTTATCCCCCTGTTTACAAGGCATTATCCTTTCTCCACCTGGTGTTGAGTCAGTCGCTCCACCAGCCATTTCTCGGTACACAAGCAAATGTCCTTCATTTCCCTACAAGCTCATGATACCCATTTGGCAATGGAGATGAATGAAATCTCAGCACATTTCCCCTGTGAACTGTAAAGGAATCTGATCCAAGGATTTTCTGCTTTAACAGGCGGATGGGCGTGGGAGTGGAATTTATAGCCCAAAAGGAAGGTGGCTGTGGGTGAGGGAGACATCGCCGTCAGAGAGGATGCACCCACTTGTATAGGTGTGTTTACACCTAGAGAGCCTCTCATGCCATCCCAAACTTCCTTATATGGAAACCCCACTCGTTGTTTTCCCTTGCCTGGGAAATTCCTGCTGCTGTGTGGAGCCACAGTGGCTGCTTCCTGTGTAAAGAGGAAGCTTGGAGGGCAGGGGGAATAAAGTGACCAGACAAATTTAGAACATCCTTTCCCAGAATTAATCTCCAATAGGCAATACAGAGGAAAAATACTGAATGGAACCTTAACATGGGGTCAGCTCCTTTTTTTCTTTTCTTTTTTGGATAAATATATATTTTATGAAGAAATGTAATATGTGTGCACTGCTGTAAGGCGTCTCTTCAGTGGGGCTATTTTTTTCTTCTCTTCTTCTAGCCATCAAGCATACATACCCTGAAACCATGAAATTCAGCTTTCTTACACTTTATTATTCTTGTAGCAAATGTACTTTTTCCATCATAAATTAAGTTCCTTAAATTACCATTATACTTTAAAATGATTGCACTCTCTCCTTTAAATATTTATGAGAAAGGGTGCAGTTTGCTAATACTAAACAGATCCTAGCTAACCACATCTCATCTGAGTCACGAGAATCCCAGGGCTGGACTTGCAATTTAAGCTTCTAACATGTATTTAATGCTGCATGAAAGAGTTGACAGCTCTGAACGATCTATTTATCCACTGAACGGGTACCGCAAAAGCAGTGGCTTTTTTATTTTGCCACATACTGCTCTGCCCATGTGTCTCATTACGAACTTGGAGGAAACCCTCAGAGGGCAATTCCAGCCCCCATAGCCCATCCCAGTCATTGGCCTCTTTGTTGTAACTGCCAAGAAAGGTATCGATTAAGTGCTAGTTTTGAGAGTGCTATTTGTTAGATGGGCACCTGCATACCGAGAAGGCCACTGCGCAACGAACCATCTCTATATATCTAGACTGGATCTGAACCCCTGACTTCTGTGGAAGTCAAGATCTAATCCAAACTTCAGGTCTTAGTTCTAGCCCTATAAAAGTCCTGAATCCATACAGCAAATCTTAAACCACTTTAAGGAAGTTCAGATCCAGATCTGAAATCCATAATTCCTAGTGCTCTATTGTTCTACAAGGGATGACCTGTCTTATCCCACCTCCGCCTCCTAATTGCTACCGTGTAGTAACAACTCATTTGACTTTGTTCCGCTCCATGGTGAATATGAAAAGTAAGTGAACTAACGTGATGTCAGGCCAATCAGTGTCATAATTTCACCTCCAATATTACAAGCAACAGCTCCCAAAGTTGGGAGCTGGAATTCATTCCACGCAGTATCATTTCTCCCAAACACTGTTTAAATTGCACCTGTCATTCACACCACCCCAAATCATTCCTTGTTAGGTACAGAAGATTAAACTAAGTGCAGCACAGTCATGAGAACAATAGCAGGACTAGTTATGTCACAAGTGATGTTCCCACTTGTTGTGCTGGCTCATGAAAAACTTCCTTGGTGAAACTCTCCTCTTGATTTAGTTTTGAAAGGCACATTATAAACACTAGCACCTTTCTTTTCTCTGGGGGGTAGGCACATTGTTAGTTATTATGTGGCAACCGCAGGTGCTCTGTGGTCATCCCAAGCCTGTGTTATATTGTCATCTAGAGTTACTTTCTTTCCAGCCACCACTTCTGAACAGTCTCTGCTCTCAGAGGTGGAGATGGATTTAGCATTTGATATGTGGTCCAGCGGCTAGAGCTGGAGATTAAGGGTCTGGACTCCTGGTATCTGTTCCCGATTCTGTCAGAGACTCACTGTGCGATATTGAATAACTCCTTTAGCCATTCTGTGCCTCCATTTGCCAGCTGTAAAATGGACAGGGATGGATGAACCTCAGTGAGTGGCAGTCATTCCACCCACCCACCCACCTCACTATTAGTGTTTGATTTTCCATACCTAATTTTTTTCTACAATTTAAATCCAGAATTTTTCAAGGTCGATTTTTAAAAAATCACAAGGTTTTTTAGTTAATGGGGAGTCTGTATTGCATGTTATCCATAAAATACCAATCATCCCCCACCTAAAAATGGCTAGTCTGGCTCAAATGGATGCTGTACAGCATACAAAATCTACATATATAGTACATATACTCAGGTTTCCGAGTAGCAGCCGTGTTAGTCTGTATTCGCAAAAAGAAAAGGAGGACTTGTGGCACCTTAGAGACTAACAAATTTATTTGAGCATAAGCTTTCATGAGCTACAGCTCACTTCATCGGATGCACAAGTACTCCTTTTCTTTTTTAGTACATATACTGTATTTGTGTACAGTATTCATTAGATTTTCTTTATTTTTAATTAATATTTTCTTAAATTCTAAGGCCAGAAGGAACCATCATGATCATCTGGTCTGACCTCCTGCACCTTGCAAGCCACAGAACCTCAATCACCCACTCCTGTCACAGACCCCTAACCTCTGGCTGAGTTACTGAAGTCCTCAAATCATGATCTGAAGACTTCAACTTACAGAGAATCCACCATTTACTCTAGTTTAAACCAGCAAGTGCCCTGTGTCCCATGCTGCAGAAGAAGGTGAAAACCCTCAGGTCTCTGCCAATCTGACCTGGGGGAAAATCCTTCCCAACCCTAAATATGGCGATCAGTTGAATGCTGAGCATGTGGGCAAGACCCACCAGCCAGACACCTGGAAAAGAATTCTCTGTAGTAATACAGAGCCCTCCCCATCTAGTGCCCCATCTCCAGCTGTTGCAGATTTTTGCTATTAGCAGACACAGGTGGGCCACATGCCATTGTAGGCAATCTCATCCCCTCGGTCCTCAGTCTCATTTAAGTGGAACAAAATCTTTGATAACATTCAACCTCCAATGGTTGGTATAGGTCCAGTTAGGCTCTAGTATACTCATCTCTAAAACTGCCTACTTCCCATCAGGTTTTTATGGTTAGCTCCAAAGTGCCTGAGTCACTTTAGAAAATGTAACCCCAAGTCTCCCTACAAGGTTGGTATTATTATCCTCATTATACAGATGGGGAAAGTGAGGCTCTAACAGATTAACCTGTTATTTGCCCAAGATCACACAAAGTCTGTAGGAGCCCAGAATATAACCCAGCTCTGTTCCTTAAACACAAGGCTATCATTCCTGCCTTAGGGGCTTACTTGTTTGTACCTCTTGAGATTGCACCATTGATTCTGAATGGATTAAGTATGCATCTTGTTTCCAAAGAAGAGGAGGTATGGCTACTTCTCTCTCTGCTGTGTGAGCAAGGGGAAAATCTCAGCAGTCTCTATCTGCCTCTTCTTTTTCAGCTTCCTTCTTCTTCAGAGTTCAGCTACTGGAGGATGGTGTGGGACCCCAAGAGAGGATTTGTCATCCCCTCTCCTCCTTTCCACTTCTTCAAAGGCATACTCAAGTGTACAACCAAAGTAAACGGAATTGAGTCCTCATCCTACTACATGCCACAGAAAGTGGGTGAGTGACCCCTGTGTGCTGAGCAGTAACTGCTACTCAATGGAACAGAAACAATTCTAGTGCTTAGCTAAGCCTTGTGGTTATTATTCCTTGGTTAGCCTAGTTCCAAGATAACTTTTGGGGTTTATAGCTAGTATGTATTAGAGATGAGTCAAAACTGGAACATTTTATGCACACCCACCTTCCCCTTTGAGCTTTGGTGGTTCAGATCAAATAGAACTTGGATCTGATCCACCCCTGGTTTTGAAAAATTGCCCAGTTTAGAGATGGGACAGAACTGAAATATTTTCCTCAAATCCCACCAAAGCTTTGTTGGTTTGGATAAAGTGGAACCTACATTCAAATAACCACTGCTTTGGGATTTGCAAATCCAAGCAGTGGCCTTGTCTGCCCATTTCTGGTATTTGTGGAACTTACAAGATCATGATATAAAATCTCATGTAAATGCTCATTTGCAAACCTCACGGTTTTTGTTTGGTTTCTCTTGGCACTTTACCACAACATCTCCATTGTGTTTCGAGATGGGCTCCAGCTGCAGAAGTCAACTCTGGATTTTGAACACTGAGGTGTTTGGGACTGAGGCTTTGTTTGAGCCCATTTCGAATAATGTGCTCCTTGTTTTGTGTATATTTTCTTCACCTCCTCATAAATTTTAAATTTTACTAGGCAGGGTTCGCTGTGACTTCATTTCCACTAGGTCATGGTACCCTTCTCAACAACTAGCATTTAAAATAACAGGCAAGGAAATTTGTATGGCAGCCAGATGGAGGTTCTGGATAGCTCTTTTTACAGTGCTTAGAGTAATTATTTCCTACATATGACACAAAATCAAAGAAGGTCATCGGTCCCACCTCTTAAGGGCCAATATAGGATCCCTATAATAGGGAAGCACCCTGACCTAGTGGATGGTGCACTAGACTGGACTCAGGAGTTCTATTCCCTGCTCTTCCAGTGGCCTGCTATGTGACCGTGTGCAAGTCACTTGCCATCTCTGTACCTCAGTTTCCCCAGCTATAAAATGGGGATGATAATGGTACTGACTGCCTTTGCAAAGTGCCATGTAAGAACTAGGTAGTAGCCTTACTATCTTACTGATCTCAAGAGTGTGCTAGATACTTCACACCGTTAATAAAAGGACCTGATCCCTACCCCAAGGTGTTTAACAAGCTAACATCAGACCACGATTTTAACAATTGAGTAGGGGCTTAGGAGTGCCCGGTGTGGAGGGCAGCTGGTTTTCAGAGGGGGGGTGCTCAGCACTTTGTGAAAATCAGGCCCCTTTCTAGTATCCCCAAACTGAGGCGCTCAACAGTACTAGTCATTTTTGAAAATTGCAGCCTAGACAGGGACTAAGAAAGGACGGACGAGGACGATATCAGTGTGATTATGTGGCCAGTGATCGAGGGCTGGAGCCCGAATGCAGGAGTAAAGAAGATTTTACGTCCAGAAGGGCACATACTCCGATCATCCTATCCGGCCTCCTGCATAACCCAGACAATAGACCAATGAGATTAACGTCCCTACATCAGTGATCTCATTTTCAAAAGTGCCTGAGTGCCCAGCAGCTCCCACGGAGGTCATTAGCAGGCTAATGTCCTGCCCTCCTCAGAGGAGGAGCAAGATCTTGAGGAAGGATTTGAAATTTGGGTCTCCTCTTAAATTCAGCTGAAGTAGATTGGGGGGAAGTCTTACCTTTGTTCCTTTCATTTCAGAGGGCAGAATACAGAACCTGGCTCTGAAAGCAAACCCCAGAAAGCTGCTGGTTGGAGATACCCTCAGCCTGGAATGCAGCGCAGAGACCTTTTTCAATGGACGGATTGAATTTGAATGGCAGTGCCCTGGGGGGAGAGTGAGTAGCTGACAATTTAAGGCTGTCTCTGGTTGCATCAGGGTAGTCGACTGTATGGAAATGAAAGTTCTGTTCTTATGGTTTAGTAAGTCCTAATTTTGCTTTCATTTGTCGTTCTTAAGACAGGCAATGGGAGAGGCCCACATGACTGTCTTTTCAGTTTGGATGAGCTGAAAACTCAGGATGCTTATGGGAACTCTCTGAGCCTCTTGCTCTGGCAAAATTGGGCTGCAAATCTCCTAACTGGATTTTTGCAGCATCACCAGGCATTTTTCGTTCTGCAGGGAAAGAATAGCCTTTCCCACATCACTTCATCCCGCCGTATGATCCTCGCTGACAATGGGGAATCGAGCAGCCGCAGATGTGGCAGACTGTCTGTCTGACCATCCAGCTATCCATAAATCTAGGCATTTGTTCACTGTGTAAAAATTCATCAAAAACAAAACGGCCTTTCTCAAGCCTCACTAAAAATTTGGTTCAAGTTCTAAGTGAGGATTCAGGCTCTGCTAATGGAGTGTAGGGCAGGGGGGTCATTTGGGGTTTGACCCCTCACAGCATACAGAGCACTTCCTGCAAGGTGCTAAGCCCCTTCAACACCCTCTTGGGAATCACAGGGGTGGAGCCCACATAGTATCAAGTCTTGTTCAGGGTTGGTTCATTCATCCCTAATTAAACCTCTCCTCTTGTTAGCTGCTGAGCGCCCTGCATTCTCATTTAAGTCACTGGCAGCAGCATGTGGATTGAGCCCTAAAACTAACAGCTCTTAAAATTAGGGTAAATACATATTTCTAAGAAGCAGCAATTCTAAAAGTTCTCCTTGTGGAGAAAGAGCCCCAAGATCAGTATCCCAATTCAATACAATTTAAAAAATATTCCATTTCTGTCCTGTGTAAACCCCTAAATTTGATGATTTCTGGTCTTCTACAGGCTTGCACAGCAAACAAGAATGTTCCATGTTATCTAATGACTTGGGACCCCTCAAAAGGTTCTTGGCAAAACTCATGAAAGAATTTTTTTAAAAAAAAGACAAGAAAAGAAAAATAACAAAAACTACAGCCTGGGTGGGAAATACCTGTAGAATTTTATCAGGATGAAACCAGTGTGGTTCTACAGAATTTTCTCTTTGAAATCTGTAGAATGAAATAGAAGTTGATCTTCTTTCTATTGTCTTTCTTTGAACCATCTGCTCGAGTTCTATGTAGGAGGTGTACAGATCCCTATTAAATATTATAGGGTCAAAATTTCTATTGAAATTTACAGTTCTGTATCATGTTCTAAAGGGCTTTTCCATTGGGATGTGGTTACTAAATAGATCTTTTACTATTTAAGGTATTATTTTTTCTTCCCCAAACAGACTGATACTGACCAAGAATTAAATGTACACTACAGCTGGGAGTCCCAAAATAACACAGATGAAATCCTGGCCCCACAGAAGTCAATGGGAGTTTTGCCATTGATTTCAACAGGGTCAGGATATTAGCCCCTGATTGGTTCTGTTCTTGTGGTACGTCCACTAATTTACCCACTTGCGTGGTACTAGTAAAGAGTTACTGGATTTCATTAGTTTGTAGGTCTATGGACATTAAAAGCTCCCTGAAAAGGTCTGTCTGCTGTGACTTCTTGTGTATTATTAGTAATCTACTCTCTGGGGGGAAAGTGTAAATGTTTCAGCCTAGGTCTTTGGAGTATATATCTCTTAACTGAAGGGTATTTGAAACAGAATAAGCAAAAAGTTGACCCTTTTCTTTTTTTCTTTCTTCTGTCATCCAGGATCATAAGCCTATACCAATTTTGAACAAAAGTCAGTCAGTGTATAAAGGCTTCAGTAATCTGACCATCCAGAACATTACCATGGAAGACAGTGGCTTGTACGTATGCAGAGTAGTCAACGTAACAGGACTGGAGACCAATGTAATGGGACTGAAGGCCAATGTTACAATCACAGTATACAGTAAGTTCTGTATCTAAATCAGAATAGTGTCTGGGAAGCAGGACTGTTAAGGAGATGGACATTTTTATTATGTAGGTGTCCATTAGCAATGACACCAGCTAGGATACAGTCACAAGAGTGGCCTATCAATCCTCATGCTTTAGGACATAAACCAGTGGTGGGCAACCTGCAGCCCGGGGTTCCGCACGTTGCCCACCAGAGTAATCCGCTGGCAGGCCACCAGACAGTTTGTTTACATTTGCACGGCTGCCCACAACTCCCAGTGGCCGCGGTTCACTGTTCCCAGCCAATAGGAGCTATGGGAAGCAGCCGTGCAAATGAGCACCTCTGAAATGCTCAAATGAGCACATCTGAAATGCTGAGCACCTCTGAAAGTCTGGCCCCCATTGTGGGTGCTCTGCCCTTGAAAATCTGGCCCTTTGAGGTGAAAACATCAACTTTTGCCAAGGGACACCCCAGTTACTGCAAATATTTCCTGTTCCATGGATAACGTGGGTTATCATCAGATACCACTGTGTAGTAGCTGTTGGCAGTGGTTGATTTTTAAATGGCCACCACTGCCACTAGAACCAAAATGTGCAGCGAGAGAGCCTGTCTCTAGTTCTGGTACAGAACAGATACAGCTACGGCTGAAGCTTACTGGCAGCTTGTCATTCCATTCGATTGTCTGTAGCTTCTCCTGATCTATCATGCTGAAACCCATTCCAGAGCATATTGTATTTAGGGCTGTGGGTATTTATAGCCTGACAAGACTCTTCCATTGTGTGACTTTTTTTAAAATATTTGTTTCAGACAAAGCTTTCCTGAGAGTTTCCTATAAGAAAGGACCCTACTATGAGGGGATAGCAGGACACAAGTTACTGAAACTAGCTGTGAAGGTGGATGCCTTTCCCCGCCCCAGTGTTACCTGGTGAGCATCATCAGCCTCTTGTGCAGGATCAGGAAAATGTGATCTTCTGAAAGGGATAAGAAAAGATATACCTGCCACTTTCTTCAGACATGGCAGACAACGTAGAGGGGTGGCCTTGTGACTAAATTGCTGGTCTAGGAAACAATGAAATCTGGGTTCTATTGTCAGCACTGCCACAGACTCATTGTGTGATATGATCTTGGGCAAGTCACTTCACCCCTCAGTTTCTGCACTGACAGCCTGGGGATAACGATACATCCCTACCCCATAGCAGAAATGCGAGGATCTGCTCAGTCATGTGCAAAGGGAAAAGTACAAGAGAGCGTTGTCAGTGTTACCATTAGCAGAGCTGATCTTAAAAGGAGCCAGTGCCTCCCAGAAAGCTGTGAGAAACATTCTCTGCATGACAACGTCTGCCTCTTCAGCTCATTTATGACTCAGGACATTCTCCTGAAAGTGGATCTATCTGCTCCTGCCACTGCTTCCCCATCTGAAGTCCTAATCCATGTGGGAATACTTTCTGCAGCTGCCAGCTGCAGAGGGTTAGGACTTTGGCTGCAGGTGGGGAGTCAGGACCAGATGATCTCTGAGGATCCTGTTTTTTAGGCAGTAATAAATAAATAAATAATGAAGCAAGGGGCATGCAGGAAATACTGATCTATCCACAGAATCATCCCAAAATAGAATAGAGCTCAAATGTTTCTAGACTGCTTCATGAAATCATAGATGCTGGCAGGGCAAAAGACCTATTAGACCTTCCTCTGTCAATGAAGAAAAGTCCTTTATGGCCAGTGATGCAATAGATGAACTTAATTATGGCCTTTGTTCCCCCTATGTATTCAGTTAAGTGACTCAAGCAATATCATCTGATGGATCCACAGAACTCCACCATGTCTCTCCTCAATCCACCAATGCCAAGAGTGTGGTATCCATCACAACCCTACACACAGACACACACACACACACAGAGCAAACAAAGGGGAATCATGCCAAATCCTATGGGCCAATCAAAGGCACTAACACATCACTATTTAATACAAGATGCAGCACTTCAACAACCATAGGAGGCACTAACTTCCACCATCTCCCCTTTGACTTCTTTCTCCCCTCTCTCTCCCCTTCCTCTCTGCCTCTTCTTAGGGCGAGGGGAAATGTTGGCCAAGACCACCAGCATTCTATCCCCTATTCCATTGCCTAGAAACCAGACAGCTGCTCAAAAGCATGCTCAGATCTGTGAAAGCCTTCTGCCACACTCAGCGTACCTTGCCATGATGCTGTGGTGAGTTGGCACCTCCACAATGCATTTTTCGTTGGCCAACAAGAAGTGCTGAGTCCAAATGACTCAGTGGCAGGATTGGCAGACAGAAGGGGGAGTAGGTACTGTTTGGGGTTTGGTTTTGTTTTTAAATAGTAAAGTTGTATGAAATTCCATTAGGTTCAATTCAAATCATAAGAGAAATTAGCCAGCTGTTGCTGGGGGTGTTTTTTAAAGAGCTGGGGATATTTTATGGGATGAAGTGGGGACTTTCCCCTTTTCTTTCTACAGCAATGATCATACTTCATGCAGAGGTTGAGAAAGGAAATTGCCATATTTGGGAGTAGTCTGAGACCACCAACATTGTCTGCCCTGTGTGTTCTATGCTGCAGCAGTGAGATGTTGATGTTGGAGTCCTCTTTAGTGCAGTTGTTTAAATTACTGTCCAGGAGACTTTCAAAACTCTCAGACTGAACACAGTCACATTTCTCCAGCTGGAGTCCCTGAGAAGTTCATCAGCCTGACCTGTGGGTTGTAGTGTCTTGCCCATCAAATATTTGAAGTCCAAAAGCATCCAAACAACATCACCTGCTACTTGCAGGTGGTTTTATCTATGAACTAGAGGAACCTTATTCAGATTCTTCTACCCCACTCTTTGTTGATGAAGGTTCAAGATGACAAATGCTCCCTGGGAGGAAACAGAGATGTTCAGAATATTTGTCCAAACAGAATAAAAACACGTCCCCTGCATGTACACAGCCAAATTTTCAAAGTGGCCTCAGTCACCTTTAAATTGATTGTAAGCTCCTGTGGTACAGACTTTGGATGTTTCCAGTGCTGTAAAGGGCCATGCACACTCATTGCAATAATGAGTAATAATAATAACAACAATTAATTATAATCTGTTCCCTTAATTCGCTTACTCCAAAACTGGTGGCCCAAGCTTTTGCAAATCCACAATTTGCTGTGCATATTGCAACACTTGCACTGCATATTTGTTATGCTCATCAGAGGGTTAGTTGTCTACCCAATTTCCACATGCAGATGTTGTTGGCATGTGTCCATCTCAGTTTAAAGCACCTAGAAACTTGCTTGTGCAATGTTGGACACACACTTTTGAGTATGTGGCCCAGGATTTGTGTGTTCAAGTGGTGCTCTCAATACAGAGGCCAGTTACTTTCATCACAGAGAGTCCTTGAATGGGCAGCCTTCTGATCATCTCCTTTCACTGTTGCTGGCTAAAATATGGAAAACAAAGAAGCCAATGTATTCCCATCAATTTGGCGAGGATGGGTAAGGGGAGTGCATGTACGGTTGTTGTTTTTTTCAGTGCAAGCACTGATGGCCCAGTGGGATTCCCTACAGATATTCCCATAGGACAGCAATAACAATGTACCTAGTTAAATCTGAATTTGGATAATGGCCAGCCCCTCTACTGTGTACTAGGGCTTGCCTGCATGCAGTGCTGACAGTCTTCGTTTGAACTTCCCTCACTCTTCAAAACAGGTATAAAGATGGCAAGCCAATCAAGGAGAACCACACTTGCTATGTACCAGATCCAATGAAGTACAAGCTGGGCATAAGGGATTTGAGACCAGAGCATGCTGGGAACTACACCATAGTCCTGAGCAACACTAAACATGGCCTACATGAGAACCTCACCATCCAGCTGGTAGTGACAGGTAAGCACCTGATGTTTCCAAATAATTCTGTTGCTCTCTCTCATTTCACTCACGATGCCATTTTGCTCGCCAAGCCAAGTGGGAACATTGAGCAGCCTTTGACATTTCTCTGTTTAATTGATATGATGTCAGACTCAGAGAGCACCAACATAGGCTGCCCAGGGTTTTCAGAGTTCAGACTGGGGCAAGGCAGTACCACTGGTTAAGGGCTGACGAGACTTCCTCAGAAGTGGGAAATTGAGGGTTGCCCTGTTGCAAAAGCAACAATGAATTCCAGGCCTGTGAGTCCCCTCTAAAGATGATTTTGTGCTCCTGAAGGGTTTTCCCAGGGATTACCTTGAAGTATGTGGGAGTGGAGAACACATGCCATATAAACTCTGTAGTTTTATGAGGTACTGATCAGTGCATGCATGGACAGCGGCAGTTCATTCAAGAACCAATTCAATCTAAAAGGGAATGCCAATAGGTTCCAGTCCACACTGCCCTAAGACAGTGGGGTGCACTTTTAGAACAGGGTCTGACATTCCAGATTGCTCTGGTTGCTCTAGAAAAACGTATATGTAACAAATAATACACAGTGCCTGGTCATCTTGTATTAAAATGTATCTTGCATCACCATCACAGGCTGCTATGTAACACACATCACAGAATGTCAGATAATGGATGGTCACCATATATCACGGTCTTTGGTTGTGGATCTTCACCCTACAGAGAATTCACATTGCAGAGTGTCTGGCCATAGATGGTCACCCTGTACTGGACACACTCAAGACATGCTCCATGACACTCCATGGCTATCTATGCTTAATGCAATTAACACACATGCCAGAATAGCGAGGTGACAAGTAAGATGTGTCAAGTTAAGCCTGGGTCACATAAAGCCGATTAGTTGCCAATGAACCATTACATCTAAGGCACAGAGAGTGCAGGATCTTTTCCCTCTCTCTGTGATCACTACTGTGGCACTGTGTAGAGAAAAGCAATAGTTTGAAAGTGAACAAAGGAAAATGTAGGCTTAATATTGGGGGGAAGGAAATTCCTAAAAAGTGAACTCTGTTAGCCTGGGGACTAGTTTCCCAAGAGAAGTACCAGAAGCTCCATCCCTTGGGATATTGCAGACTAGCCTGGACAAAGCAGTGGAGAACAGCCTGTAAGGAGCAGAAAAGGCCCACATTGGTAGGAGCAGAGGAACTAGCTGAGCTCCTCTGTCTCAGATGTCTATTAATCATCCTTCTCTAGAAATACTTCACAAGTCTGCATTTTCTTTATTGTCCTTTATCTAGCAGGAACATTTGAGAGACAGATTCATTTTCAAGAGAGTCCCGGGAAAGCGGAAGCAAGCTATTTGCATTGACGGGGGTTTTGAGACAGATGAAGAGATAGATACATGAATCACATTTATTAATCTCCATCTCTTGGGAGGTGGAAAAAAGGGGCCATGTTATCCCACTGTGCATCCACTGCCTTGCCACCTCATTTCTATGCCATTTAGCTTGGTGGAAGAGAGAGACTGAATCACGAAGGAGAATAGGAGTTTAGTGAAAGTTAGCTCGGCTTTCTTTTGTGCTTCCTGAGTTTCAGTCAGGCTGTAACAAAGAAAAAGTTACTGAGGCTGGTTTATTTTCTTTTCAATAGTGAATGCTTTTCCCCCTTCCCTTTATTCTCTCTACGCCAAAAAATATTCCACTATTGTGTGGCATGTGCGCTGCTACGCCCCACAACTTCCAGTCATTGTGCATTTCTTATTTCACCTTTCACACAGGAGTATTGCCTGATAAGTAGGGAAAGGAATAAAGAGACACTAAGGATAAAATCCTGACCCCCATTGATATCAATGGCAAAACTCCCATTGTATTCAGTGGGGCCACAATTTCACCATAAGTCTTGGTCCCCAAAAATATGTAGCCTACTCTATTCCAATCCTTCACTAAAATATATATGATAGAGAACAATCCTGCACTAGCAAAGGGATGAAGTAGATGTCTTGGTAGGTCTTTTCCAGTCTGATTTCTGTGATTTTTATTCTTCCTCTACTGAACGGTTATTTGGAGCACATCGTTCGTGAATTGATCCCAGTTGCTGTTTGTTGGTAGAGTAGTGTGACTGGATAATTTTCAGCTTAGCGGTTATTCTTGCAGTATTCATTCTGAGTGTGTGCTACGTTGGTTACTCTTCATGTCTGACTGGTCATCTTGGTCACATGGTATGGTTTCTCCTGTCTGGCTGGATGATACATTTTAAACTGGAAAAGATTGCATCAAGAACAATGAATACTGTTGCCGCCGCCTGTCTCCTTGCTTGCATGCGGAAAAGGGTGTTCAGATGAAGAACAGTCATTCCCCCAACATTTATACAAACAAAAGTCTGTGTGCACGACTGCTCATGGGTAGCCAGCAAAAGATGTTATTGCAGGATACAGCCATCTATGGCTATTAGCTGTTTTACACATATTTTCATCTTTGTGTGTTATGCACAAGTACACTGTATACACACACACACACAGAGCCTTATGTGCATTTTTAGCCTTTGTCAGAGATCAACACAACAGAAGGCATTAATCAGGAATAATTATTGCAGTGCAAAAATGCCATTAATTATGATACAGCAAGTCCAAAAGCTCCAGGAATATTGCGGATTGGTAAAGTGCAGACTGATGTTTCATGTACAAGCAAGGAGGGAAAACAGCAGGTGTTTCTTTTTTGGTAACAAAAGATCATCCCACAGATGAAGAATGTTCACAGAAAAGTATCTGGCAAAGAGCACAATTGTTTTTAATATGGCAGCTGCAAGTAGTGAGGAAACTAGCCTTGCTATGGATATGACTTACACAAAACTCCCATCAAATCATCCCTGCTTTGCCGGTCCCCACGGTCTAGGATTCGTGGCCTCATGCACTTACACAGCACACTTTAACTAAAGTATTGAATTAAGGGAGCAGATTATTTTGGCCAACCTTACATGGGTACATGTAGATCAAAAAAGAACATTTTGATCTTGAATTAACTGACCTGACTCTCATTTTCAGTTAGAATGTAGGGTCCATTCCATTGTCAGACCTGGGCATTTGCAACTCATTCGCCAAAAAAATTAAACACAGGGGTTTTGTTAGCTAGAATCTTTACTAAGCAGTATTTTACTCCTAAATAAATCACCTGACTCCTTAGTGCTAATCTTTAGCATCAGCATCAAATTATAAGTTCACTACCTTCCAAATAGGATAAATTGCTGAGAGTTTCAGTAGATATTTATATGTTGGGCCTTCCACCCAGTAGGATGCCAAAAACTCTATGGCACTTTATACAGGAAATGGATCCCCTGGCCCAGGATGGACTCACAGCTGCCTCTGAGCTGGAAATAGCAATGTTTAGGGAACGGAGATTTACTTCTCCAATTGGAACTGCAGGCAGAATGTCATTACTGGAGCTGGAATTTGAACACAGGATTAACACACTCTTCATCAGAAATCTCTCTGGATTTGTAGTGAACACAATGATCAGGGCCTCAGTTTTACATCCCCTCTGAGAGATGGCATCTTCAGCAATGCAGCATCATGCTGGGGTGCTGATTTTGTACCATCTCAGTGGGAAGAATGCCTACCTTTTCCTGCAGGCTGTCTTTGGAGGTGTGGTCTATACACTTATACTGCAGCAATCAGAATAGCTAGGGCATAATGTGCACACAGAGAGAGGAGCACAACCATATCAAGTACAACATCACCAGCCATTTCCCCCCGAGTCTGACGTGGCCATAGAATCCACAACTGGCAAGAGAGAAGCAGAGCTACAGGTCAGGCATCAGCTCACCACAAGCTGGCAAAAGCAGATTGTGCATCGTAATTCCCACTACGTCTAACTACCCATGACAGACGTTGATGGGAACCAGGCTAACTGAATGCAAAAACTCCACACCCGAAAACAAGCAATTGTTGACTGGCCTGTTGATGAATGACCAATAGGATCCCACTACCACTCAAGAAATGCCCTTTTAAGAAGTGACTCCCTCCTTAGCCTATGCCACTAGCCACCCATTTTCCCACCACCCCTGGAGGCAGATGGAATTTAATCTCCCAGGAGCACACACACCCCTTGTCGGGTCTCATTGGTTCAGGGTAGGACTCTTGAGTCTCCAGGAGGTAGCTGATCACATTTCCAGAGTGTTCCTTCTTTACATATTTACACATCAAATACTGTCCAAGAAGCGGCGGGTTGCTGTGATTTTGTTTTGTTTGATTAAATTCTTATTGCGAGCCAAAGCTTCAAGAGAATAATGTCCCGAAGAATTTGGAGGGGAGGGAGCAAGGGAAAAGGGTGATCCTAGCAAACAGCTGGCGGCTGCAAGTCCGAGCCAGCCAAGAATGAAAAATGGGGGGGGGGGGAAAGGGGGAAAGGTATTCTAGGCTAGACTACAAAGCAAAGTGGGGGGAGGGGAGATCGATTTATGGTCAAGCCGGCTGCATTTCATTCTCACGCTCGCACAAATAATCTGGATTTATCAGGCTTCTTGCTGAGCCCTTTATGCCACATGCAGAAGCCTCTTACCATCATATTTTGAGGGCAGATTGTACTGGAAACATTAGGTTAACTCACAAAATGGGAGAAATAACTTGCCATTATCTTGCCTCTCCCCTATCCCACTCTCATCTGACTCCTTTCCTAAATTCCCTCTAGTGTTTCCTAGCAGATATTGCATCCGCTCAGTGTGGCGCCGTTCACTTGGAATTAGCTTTATTGTACAGTCCTTGATCCCGCCAGCCTTGGTGCGGTGCCTAGCAGGGAAGGCAGATTGGAGGCTGTGTCAGAGAGCAAGATGAGGCACTTGAAATAGCCCCTCAACACTCAGTAGTAGTAATTCTCAGGCTCCTTACGCACCCACTCCCCAGGGTGAAATGAGGCCGGGATGGGAGGGTGAAGAGTGCACACGTGCACAGACATTGGCTTACACGTGATCCTTGTTGTGCTAATGAAGTGTTCAGCTATGCACTGCTGTGTTAGACTTTGCTCCCGGCACTAGGCAGGTGCAGCGTGGCGATGGTGCCTAGCATTCTCATTCATGCATGAATTGGTTCCCTGTCCCACTCATCACATCTATGCCTTATACTTATAAACTTAAGCACCTGCATAAAGGCCAATGAACTCAGGCTGGGTTGGACCACGGTGTATAATATCCTCGCAGGCCAGGTATTTGCATAAAATAAATGACATTCCTCCAAGTAAAAAGACAGGACCCCATCCTAACCACAAGCCCTGTAGGCAAAAGCCTAGGGAAAGAGACGAGTCTTCATCAGGCCGTGAAGATCAGCCAACTCAAGTTGTATCAGACCACGGGGGGAAGAGAAGTCCAGTGTGATAGGCCTCATCCAAAGCTCCATTTAGTCAATGGAAAGACTCCCACTGACTTTAGTTAGCTCTGAATCAGGTCATAGGTGCGTGGGTGTGGATCTCCCACTGAAGTCACTCTAAGTTTTGACATTGTAGTACTACTGTAAGGGGCCCCTGGAAAACACACACTTCCTTGATATTATTACTACATCCCAAGTGAAGCCTGAATTAGGAGAACCAAGACAAACATGTGAAAGCAGGAGCCTCTAAAATGAAACAATATCTATCCATCCATCCATCTCTTCATCTGTGTGACTAATACATCCCTCACCTTAGCATCTGGATTGCCAAAAAAGCCATCTCTTTGCTATCACTTTGGAGGAGCAGCTGTCCAGGCAAAGCTGAAACAGAAATGATTGTTTTCTATCATCTGGGCCAGCTAAGCAAACTAGAAACACAAACTACAAGAATAGAGGGGCCCCATTGTTTCTGATGAAATCCTGTCCAAGCCCAGAGCATGTGGATTGGGTTGCATCCCTTTCCTCCTCCGTATTCTCTGTATTGCTTAATTGGGTGTGGGCCATGGTAGAAGGGATGCTTGCTTTAGAATAGTAACATAAGTAAAATGATTGGCACATTAGAAGTCTGCCCATCTTTTCCCTCAAATGGGGAATTTCTACTGCCAGACATGGGGAATGGTGGGGGGGGGAGAGGGGCTGGACACCTACTGACTTATTTATTGCAATGTGAGAAAGTGAATCAAAAAAGGAGCAAAAAAAAAAAAGACGATAGGCAAACTTCCACTCATTATTAGCAAATTATGAGTAATTTTCTCACTAATATTATGTGATCCCCACAAACTGCCAGCTTCCTGCTCTAGCCTTCCACTTAGTCCTCTGTGCTCTCCTGGGAGCACATTTCATTGGAAGTAGCCAAAGCAATTTTAGGAAGAGGGAACTGGGGACTGGTTGAGTTTTGCCAAAATATCCTAAGCATTCCTCCCGGCTTTTTATTGAAGCAGTGTCTCTCCAAGTCTAACAGCAGGGAGGTGGGGGCAGCAGCATGTTGTTTACATGTTGCCCCCCATGCCCCTAGCCAACACTGCAGGTAGATTAACTTGTGCCTTTTCCTTTAGAAAAGCAGGCTAACAGGCAGTGCCAATCCTTGAAAAACTAGAGAGCTAAAATTGCACGTTCTGGGAACAATTAAGCGGATCAGTGTTGAGCACATTGCTTTTGAACTCTGCTTAGCAAAAAAAAGGAAACAAGAAAAAACTCAATTTCCAGAAATTTGGCTGAGTCAATCAAAGGCGGAAAGCAGAGCTGTTATGGGGTGGAGCTGGGGAGAGAGAGAGTCATTCTCCTTATTAGAGAATTAAGAGAGAGAAAATTAGTCCAAAAGTTGTCTTAAAAGACAAAAAAAGCCAAAAAGTTGTTTGTGATTTTAGCACAGGATGGTCCTTGGAGGGTTAAAACTCCCTACAACTTTTTAAATCTTTGGCTATACAGTATAAGAAAATTGATGAATTTATATTCCAGTTACCAGCCCTGCCTTTCCAAACCAACATGTTCCAGAGAAACACGAGGGAGTGTGCTCTAGACATCAGGGTGGGAGCCTGATAATCAGCGCTCCTGGGTTCTATTCATGGCTGTGTAACTGTCATGTGTTTTTTGTGTGACTTTAGGCAAGTCTCTCCAGCTCTGTTTCCCCAGATGTAGACTGGGGATAATAATATTTATCTACTTCAGAGGTGGCTTGCAGGGCCTCCATGTTCAGAAAGTGTTTTGAAAACCTTGAATGGAATGCGGCCCAAAATGTTTTTGATTTTTCCTCTCTCCCTCTGTGCTTGTGCAAGTTTCTTCTTTGGAAAGAAAATAAGTATAAATATATAATGAATATATATCTAGATCACCTGTTCAAACCTAGACTCAAGCATGTGCCTAAGTGCTTTGTTGGATCAGTCCTACGTGATTAATGAGTAAAATCAATCAACAACAGTGCCTAGTGTGTACGGAGTTTAGATCTCAGTTCAGTCACAAGTGGGGCAAGGGTTTGAGGATCATTTCAGTCACAGGTCCTTGAAACTAGAGCAAAGCAGAGGTCACTGGAACATTCTGCTCTACAAGGGAAACTCTCCATTACCACCTCCTCAAACTTAGCAGGCAGCATGTGCGGGTTTCTCAGGTGGCAGGAGCAGCTTGTGACCCCACAGCAACACTCTTAGTCCATACAATGACTCCTGGCATAAAATAAAGATACAGTCTCTTTCACTGAGTGGGGAATGATTGGGGTCAGTGGCCCAACCTGTCTACAAATTATTGACCTCTCTATTGCTTACCGCCTAAATGCAGCACTGGAAAGGAAGGTGAAATTTACATCACTCAGATCAATTTGAAATTTACAGTAAGTGCAACTGCTTTTGATTGCTCTTCACAGTGCAGCAGCAGGGAAGTCTTTAGTTATTCAGGTCAGCTCCCACACCACCAATTACACCCTCAGCAAAGAGAAGCTAGAAATACAGTTTAAACTAGAGAAGAGAAAAACCCACCTCAATGAATTATAAATCTACTGGAACATTGTGCGTTTGAAATGTGGCCACACAACAGGAAACATTTAAGGTTTGATTTCTGATTAAATTGAGAAAACTCAGCTCAGGAGGAAGGGTGGCCAACAGAGCAGATCGAGAGGACCGAGGTGCAGTGACAGATCTCTGTGGAGCTGTAGGGTCAAGGTGTAGGACAGCAGGAGGTGCTGCAGGAGGTGTACTTAGAAATATCACCCCCAAGGGTTCAGGACTGGTGCAGGAGCGACTGCTGCACATCAAGACTGAGGTGCATTGGCAGAGTTGTTTGAGGGTGCCTAGGACTGGTACAGCGGAGGCTGCTGCTGGTCAGGATCAAGCTGCATTGGTTGAACTGTTTGGGAGAGCCCAGAACTGGCATAGCAGAGGCTGCTGTGGGTCAGAAACAAGGTGCTTTTGGCACAGTTGTAGGATGAATGGACAGGATTCAGATCTACAGTAGTGGAGGGCTGTTGCAGATCTAGGCTGAGGTGCATTGCCAAGCTCCATGCAGAGGAAGCTTGCAGACCTGATGAGCTCTTCAGTGTTGCTGGTCTATCACTTTCATATGCTCTAAATTCACACCAGATTTTGTTTAATATTTTTTTTTAAAAAAAAAAAAAGCACTCACAGACCTGTCTTATTAAATCTGTATTTGAGATGTGTAATTTAAAGTGTGACCAGAAATATATTTGGATTCTGGCAGTTGTTAAAAATGGATTCCCACATGTGCTTCACACATACAAATGAACAAAGGTACAAGGAGCTCCCATTCTGGAAGTGTGTTGGGGGGGCAGGAGTTATCAGAGAAACACATTGGCTGTGTCTACACGAGGAGGGTTGGTAAAAAAAAAAAATCCCCACCATTGCTAACATTAGGAGTCCTAGGGCAGTTAAGGCTCTTGCACCCACCAATGTTTTTAATGCTCATTTATCTAACCCTGTTCCAAGCAGGACTAGATGACAAACTCCAGTGGCTGCAGAAGCCTTATCAACACTAGGCCTCCCAGGATTGCTGCCACTGATGGAGATTTTTAGCAATTCCCTGATGGGGGAATTTCTGCAAAGAGGATCTGACCCTGTGCCCTTTAAAGTGAATGGAAACACTCCTGTTGATTTCAATGGGCATTATATTAGGTCCATGAACAGAGTGGGTGAGATTCACACTCCCATTCTGGCTCCTTTGCACCAGATAAAAGGGCTGGAGCAGCATAAAGATGCTCCAAAAGCTCCAGATCCAGCCAGAGGAAAATTCCTCCAGCAGATGTAGACAGCTGGAGACTGTCCTCCGAGGAACTCCTCTGAACCTTGGTGTAGGGAGCATGCTGGGGCTGGGGCTGAGGTCAGGCCTGTAGCACATAATGCTGTGGAAATTCCAAGAACCAGTGCAGCCCACCGGGCAGTCTAGCAATATTCAGAAGTGTTTGACTCCCACTGATTTCAATGGGAATCAGATACATCTTCAGGCATGGATACCTCTGACTTGGAGAGGTGACGTGACTAGTCCAAAGTCACCAAGTAGTGGAGCTAAGGACTAGAAGCCAGAAGTTCTGACACCCATTCTCCTGCTAGAACCACAAACCACAACCTCTCATTTGAAGAAAGAATGTTCAGCTCACTGTGAAAAACAAAACAAAAAAACAGGCTTTTTTAAAAACTTTTCATTTTTAAATTGCCATTCCCATAATTAATCACAAGCTCTGCTATAATTGAGTTATGTGGCACTGTGAGGGGGAAAAATGACCGGAGGTTTTTTCAGCAAACCCCTTTAGTTTTAAGTAATAATTGCTTAAGTCTCATAAATAATTATGGCATTTGATGAATCATTTCAACTCATTTTAGGTTTCAAGTAATATTTAATAGCACCATGCAGTAAAGTAATTGTGGGATTAGGAATTAATTTGACGCTCCGGTAAATCATTATTTTAATTAGATCAAGTACAAAAATTGCCATTTCTTGTTGGGAAAGATAATTTAAATGACATCCAATATGTTCATCATTTCACCAAGAGTACAGACAATTCTGTTAATATTGAAGGGTATTACTCAACCCCTTACACACGCAAGAATACTTTCTCTCTGTCCCTCTCACATGCATGCACACACTCTCTCTCTCTCTCTCTCACACACACACACATATACATATAGTCTGTGTGCAAAATTCAGAGCTCACACCCAAGAAAACACAATATTTTTGCACCCTTCCATATTAACCTTAATGCTCTTTCTTTGGTAAAAAACACATGTACAAGTTCTTTGCAGACGAGCGGAATGAAAGATTTGAGAACCAACAGAAAAATGTTCTGAGAGCATAGAAAATGGACTCTTGTCCACCAGGGGTTTTTGATGGTGTTTATGATTGGGAATGATTCAGTGGTGGGAAAAGAGACACCAATTAAAAGTAGCCTTTCTCTGCAGAACACAGATCAGTAACACTCTTCCCTTAGGAATAACATCTTACATCCAAGAATCTCAAAGCAGGTTACTAACATTAACAAGTTAATCTTTATAATAGTAGGTTTTATTCCCTCCATTTTACAGATGGGGAAACGGAGGCACAGAGAACTGAAGTAGCTTATCCAGCATCACCCAGTGGGTTGGTGGCACAGTCAGGAGTAAGACCAAGGCCTGCTGACTCCCAGTCATGTGCCTTAACCACAAGATAACCCCGACTTCATGATTCTACTGGGAGAAAGAAGGGGTGGAAAGTGGATTTGTGGCGTGGTGTGTGCTACTAGCATTAGGGCCACTTAAGGGGAGAAAGGGAAAAAACTGAAACTTATGCGATAGATATCTTAACACCAGAAGGTTAATCATTTCTAAAGTGAAACACTAATTAAGGTTATTTATTCCAACTAATGTCTCATTATGGCATGGAAGCTGGGATGTTGTTGAGCCCTCTACAGTCAACAACTCTCCCTCAAAACTTGTTAAGGGGGAAGGCTGATAGAATTGCAGGCAGGGATGGGGTCAGAAGACCTTTCCTAGTCTGACCTGGCAGCCATGAGAAATGGAAAATGAGGATCCCACAGAGACATGGGATCAGAGCTGAAAAGCAAAGCTGGTCAGTCCCTAGTCAGAGAAGAGGGCTGAGAGACAAAAACAGAGGGCAGGGGTCCAAGAGCGATGAGTTAGGCAATAGCTCATATTTGCATATCTTGGGCCTCCTTGGGAGGAGAAAAAAGAAGTCAACCCAAAAAAACAGAAATCTAATCTATTGTACACTTCCCAACTTGTCAAAAGCCCTCAGTTTAAAGCAGCCACAGTCAGCTACTCAGAGGGGTTCCAAAGAAGGACCCAGACGAATAAATCTGTATGATTTCCTGTTATGAGAAGCAGACAAAGAGATATGACTAGGGATGGGCAGAGCAGTCTGCATAAAGAAAGAGGCCACATTTTTACCCCAAACCTGTCTGAGGTTAGAAAAAGGTCCGTTCACTTTTGGGGGGGGTTATGCCACCATTTTTCATTTAGCATGTTTCTGCGGGAGCCAGAAATAGAAAACACAAAGTATCCCTTCCCCATTGGCAACCATAGGTACTAGAAGTGTCTCACTGAGCCTGATCTTATGAGATTTCCAGCCTAAAGTTCTGAGTTTGCACCCTTTACACACACAAATAATACTTAGTCATGCCAGCAGTCCTGTTGATTTCGTGTGACAATGTCTTGCTCATTCTTCGCATACTACAGTGATGAGCCCAGCATAAGCACCTGTCATCCATTGATTTCAATGGGGCAGTTCACTTGACTACAGATTATTCATGTCAAGTTTGCAAAAGAGGATCTCAGTGTTGCAGATGCAAGAGTCTTTATTAAAGTTCAAATAAGCTGCCAAAATTTTGGATGCTTATCCAAGTATTTTAGTGTTCACTCCGCACTAAGTATGACCCAAAGTCTTGTTTCCAAGATTGTGGTGAAAATGTCTTGCATATTGGAATGATCAATTTTTTTGCTCTTACTGCTGCTTAAATTGTTGAGACCCTGTATGTGGATTGAGAGATGTTTCTGAGAATTCCAGGAGTCTCAACACTACACCAAAATCTCAACATGAGGATTTGTTCTCAACTTGGCTCCAAATAGGAATTTATCATATTCTGAGGGAACACAGTAGCAAAATGACAATTTTCTGCCTACAAAAGAATCCATTTTTTCTTTAAAAACATTCGAAGAGCAACTAAGAAATATTTTTCTATTTTTGCAAACCCAAATGGCTTCATTTAATGGTTTTGCTAGTGGGGAGAATTTTTTCACACCCCTTTATAGCTGCCTTCTGCCCCCTGAGCACCATGCACTTTGCAATCCCTACTTTTCTTCCCTCTCCCTTGTATCCTGTGCGTGGTACAAGGTAATGAAGGAGGAAGGCAAGGTGTCCAAATCAAAAAGACTTTGTTACAAAGACTCTGGGGCAGGGGTGGGCAAACTACAGCCCGTGGGCTGCATCCAGCCAGGGCGCAGAGTCGGGGCTGCACCATGCAGCTTGGCCCCGCTCCGGGAGACACTGGGTCGGGGGCTACACCCCCAAGCCTCTCCCAACATCCCAGCCCCCTGCCCCAGCCCTGATCCCCCCCGCTCTCTAAACCCCTTGATCCCAGCCCAGAGCACCCTCCTGCACACCAAAACTCTCATCCCCAGCCCCACCCCAGAACCCGCACCCCCAGCCAGAACCTGAACCTCTTCCCGCACCCCTGTCCCAGCCCTGATCCCCCTCCCGCCCTCCAAACCCCTCGGTCCCAGCCCAGAGCACACTCCTACCCCCCAAACTCCTCATCCCCAGCCCCACCCCAGAGCCCACACCACCTCCCACACCCCAACCCAAATTTTGTGAGCATTCATGGCCCTCCATACAATTTCTATTCCCCAATGTGGCCCTCAAGCCAAAAAGTTTGCCCACCCCTACTCTGGGGAGTTCATGAACAATGATAACCCTGTTCCAAACCACCAGCTGTTTGATAAGATTCTCTTAAGCCACTAACACTGGAAGTCTGGGCAGCAGGGTATAAGAACTAGGAGAGAACATCAGATTTTGCCTAAAGGGTAAGGAACCACCCTGTAACATCTTAATCCCGTGCCTATTGAAGTCAATGGGAATTTCATTGTGTAGCTTTATCCAGGAGACGTCTAACGTTCATGGCATTTGAAGGCGGCTAGGATTAATGTGGTGGAGTTTATATGTTTTGTGAAACCTCACAAAACATTCAGGCTAGTGACTGTACACCTTTTATGTGGGAACCTTTTTGGTATCATTGGTCACCATGCACCTAGCTCGTTTCTTTACCATTCCTCACTGGCTACAGTTACATACACTCCTCTGACAACCAGGCCCGCCCAGGGAACAACACTGCTCCAGCTTTATGGATGGGCAATATTTGTCACCTCGCTTTATGGGGTTTTGGTTTTGTTTTTTTTTAGAGAGGCCCAAAATCTATGAAAAGGAGACAGACTTTGACAAGGTCGCACAAGTGAATCTTGGAAGCACACAAACCCTTCAGTGCACTGCGAGCGGAACTCCAGACCCCAAGATCATGTGGGAATGGGAGCCATGCGCCCCTGCAGACACGCTGTAAGTGCATACTCCTGGGGCTCTCTTCTCAGGGTGAGCTGGTTACATATCATTTGTTTCTTTTTCTGAGAAATCCTCTTGCCAATATGCTTGGGCATCTGTGACATGGAAGACTTTAATGTCTGGGTATAGGACCAGTGCCCCTTCTTTATACTTTTCAAAGGGCAAGTCCAGGCCAACAGAAAGCTCTTGGAGCTTGAAGTCATCTGCCCACAGCATGGACAACCACAGTGCAGGCTCCCCCCTATAGCCCTGCTCATTTTTCTGAACCCTGCCCTGGAGAGATCCACTTCATTAGGTCTATTCAATCCTTAGCCCCTCAGCTGAGAGGGGTGGCCAAATGCCTGATCTTGAACTATTAAAGCAAATGGGAGTTTAGACATTCACTCAACTGGCAACAGGGCCAAGCTGGGCTCTGTGTCCACTATGAACTGTTCTGAGACCAAACAACTCATTTCACACAGATCACCAAAGAGCAGATGGTTACTATGAAACCAAACTGGATTCACATTAATGATCTGGAAGGGGACGGGCATATAACCCGCTTACCACTTGCATGAGAGAGAATATTATAATGCGGGGCAAGAATCATGCATCTTGTTTTCTTTAATTAAGGCAGACATGACTAGTTGCCTTGAAAGGTCACTCACAATTCACATTTTACTCCAAATTTATGTTTTGTACAAAAAAACTTCTACAAATACCTATGACCACACACTACAAGAAGGATGTGGAAAAATTGGAAAGCATCCAGCGGAGGGCAACAAAAATGATGAGGGGACTGGAACACATGACTTATGAGAAGAGGCTGAGGGAACTGGGATTGTTTAGTCTGCAGAAGAGAAGAATGAGGGGGGATTTGATAGCTGCTTTCAACTACCTGAAAGGGGGTATCAAAGAGGATGGATCTAGACTGTTCTCAGTGGTAGCAGATGACAGAACAAGGAGTCATGGTCTCAAATTGCAGTGGGGGAGTTTAGGTTGGATATTAGGAAAAACTTTTTCACTAGGAGGGTGGTGAAACACTGGAATGCGTTACCTAGGGAGGTGGTGGAATCTCCTTCCTTAGATATTTTTAAGGTCAGGCTTGACAAAGCCCTGGCTGGGCTGATTTAGTTGGGGATTGGTCCTGCTTTGAGCAGGGGGTTAGACTAGATGACCTCCTGAGGTCCCTTCCAATCCTGATATTCTATGATTCTATGACCAATGGAGAAGTTGACAAGTCTTTAAATTCCAGTGAAAATAGCTGCTTTTAAAACAAATAACCATTCCCCTGCAGAGTGTGAAGCCCGAAAGCACAAGATTTGTAGATTTTAGGGCCAAAAGGGATCATTATGATCATTGGGTCTGATCTCCACGGTGCTTGTTTAATAGATGTTTTGGTCTCAGTTACAGTAAGGCCATTTTACACTGCTCAGGCTGTAAATTACACCCATTTTATGGCCTCTTTTACTGTCAGAATGGTGATAGGTCACCTTAGTGTAACAGAATTGGACCAGATTCACTTTAACCTGACAATGCCCCTTTGACTTAGCTGGAGTTTTTTCCTGTGAATCCTTGGATGCCAAATATATGGTTGGTTGAGAGGGGAATGGCAGATTTGTGTGAGCGACCAGCAAGGGCAGATCTGAAGGAAAAGTGTATTCTTTTTAAGTGTAGAAATCCAGCAATCACAGAGAAAAGACCCCACTTTCTATCCCTTCAAGGATCATTAATGGACAAATGTTTCAAAGATTTAGGTTCAGTTTCACAGAGGAGTTAATTGTGTCTAACCTGAACCTCGGGAGCCATCTTCTTCAGTGCACTTTGCGTCGTCATCCACCCACATCAACCTGTATATGTCACGCTACTGCAAGGTGCAGCAAATGGCGGAGGGCCTTACTGTGAACATCTGTTTGATAAAGGACTGGAGGCAGCCCGAGAGTCTGCAGAAGCAGGAGAAAGCCCGCAGGTCAGAATCCAGCAAACAGGAACTAAGCGAGTTAAACACAAGATGCTTCAGGAGGATTCTTTAGACAAATAGACGTTTCCTTTGTTCCTGTTGAGATATTAGCTAAGTAGCCCACGGGGAGACCCCTGGGCTCAGATCTGAATGGCGAGTGCTTCCCCTCGTGAGCACCAAAGGGAAATACAGGAGCCAAACGTAACAACTCCAGTTGCACTTTAACCCTTTTCTGGAGTGAGAAGCCTGCAGTCAGGTTTTCCACCTCAGTGATAAAGGCAGATGTGGGAATAAGGAGCGAAATGTGCTGTGTAGCTCCTTTTTTTCTGCTGTCGTCTGAAAAGCAGCAGTGGAAAATGTTTGTAACGCTGGCTGCAGTTTCAGCTCTTTTTCAAGGACATGTCTGGTGACAGGCCACTGGACGTGGACAGGTCGCAAGGAGCATCTCCCAGACAAGGCCATTTTAGTGCAGCTGCTACCAAAGGGAAATTACCTGTGGGGTTACTTGGGACAGCAGCCACCAGGATCCTAAGATTCAAGCATCAGCAGCAGTCCTGTGTTTACCCACGTAAGGACGTGAAGGGTAGCCTGGTAATTGGTTTAGCTTTTGGCCAGCAAATATACTGTCCGTCCAGGAATAAAACAACAGCTGGGAATTGGCAGACCTTTGTAAGAGCAGATAGATATTGCACTTGGCTTCCATGGAGGGTATTCAAGGCACCATCACTGAAGGTGTTTAACAAGGGTTTCAGTAAGACTAGAGAGGGAATACTACAGGGTAATGTATCACACATCCTAATGGAAGTGTCACTAGCTCACCTGCAATCTCCTCCAAGCCCTGCATCTCGGATGGGATTGCGAGACTCCACACTCAAAGCACAACATTTCCCTGCATTTGAGTTTGCTGACATACCACCAACAGCAGGCACTGTGTGTGAGTAACTGTGGGGCACTGCTGCCAACCTGGTCCAAATTAGAACCAGTAACCTGGAAGCAAAAGGCCAGGCATAACCCCAGTCCCAACTCCCCGAGCTATTCAGTCCCTGATGTTATCAATTTAAATACAATTGCAGAGTGGCGTCTACCTCTGCTGGCCTCGGAGGCAATCTTATCTCTCCTCAGCAGAAACTGTAGGAGGATTCCTGTGGGAAATGACACACACCCCACCCTCCCTCATTTCCTGCTGTTGTCTCATTTCCTCTCCTTCTCTCTCTCACTGCTGTAGCTGGAGTCCCAATGAGTGGTCATTGTTCACTCCAAGTCTAGCTGTGATTTGACTTGTTTCCTTTGAGTTCCTGCCTTATGCAGACTTATGAGGGAACTGTTACTTGTAGGAAGCCACACAAGGCACCTTCATATCAGACTGTGCTGGATGGAGACACCAACATTAGTACAGATTTATTGATCCAAAGTGCGTCTTGTGATCTCCTGGCAAAAACACTCCTGCTCCAATGTGCACCTTACAGAGGAGGTCTTCTGTATTGGGAGCCTGATTGTCACAACTGCAGCACCCACAACTCCTAAGCAAATCAATGGGGTTTATGGGTGTGCTGCACCTCTGAAAATCAGGTCACATTTATTTTGCACAAGTTTTACCTTCTATAAGCCTGTTCTGGTGCAATTGCCTCTAAGACTGAGGGGAGAAGTTCAGACTCCCTGGTCATCCAAACCTTGGCATCTCTGCTGAAACTGCTAACAAGGGGGCAGACTTCTGTCATGTATGTTGACTTTGTGATGTAAACACCTGTCTTTTAGGATCTGAACTGAATTCACTGTCCAGCCATCAATCACATGTTAACAATTCCATTCACTCCCATCCTAGGCTGGATTTCAACTGGCAACCATGAAATGAAAAGATCCCTAGCCCAGCACAGATTCTAGTCCCCTGAGCCAGGAAGCCCTCTGAAGAGTGCCATCTGTGATGAAACTTCAGAATTAATAAGAAGCACGCCCTACTCTGTATTTGTCTAATATATTTCAATCGTAGCAATGTAGAGCTGGAAGAGACTTCGAGAGGTCGTCTAGTCCAGCCCCCTGCAGTGAGGCAGAACCAAATAAACCTAAGCCATCCCTGACAGGTGTTTGTCCAACCTGTTCTTAAAAACCTGCAAAGATGTGGCTTCCACAGCCTCCTTTGGAAGCCTATTCCAGGTCTTAACTACCCTCGTTAGAAAGATTTTCCTAATATCTCATCTAAATCTTCCTTGCTACAGATTAAGACCATTATTTCTTTTCCTACCTTCAGTGGACATAGAGACAATTGATTCACTGTCTTCTTTATAACATCCCTTAACATATCTGAAGTCTGTTATCAGGTCACCTTTAATGTGCTTTTCTCAGGTCTAAACATGCCCAGGTATTTTAACCTTTCCTCCTACGGCAGGTTTTCCAAAGCTTTTATCACTTTTGTTGCTCTTCTCTGGACTCTTTCCAATTTGTCCAAATCTTTCCAAAAGCATGTCATCCAGAATTGGTTACAACACTCCAGCTGAGGCCTCACCAGTGTCGAGGAGCACGGGACAAATACCTCCAGTGTGTTACATACAACATTCCTGTTTATACACCCCAGAATGACATGAGCCCTTTTTGAATGTATGCAAACATTGAATTAATTTTCAATATGCGTTATTATTATGAATGGAACCTCTACTTCTTTTTCCTCTGTTGTCTTAGTACGCACCCATTCCAAT
The DNA here is from genome assembly GCF_965152235.1 of Eretmochelys imbricata. Classification (NCBI taxonomy): domain Eukaryota; kingdom Metazoa; phylum Chordata; order Testudines; family Cheloniidae; genus Eretmochelys; species Eretmochelys imbricata. The sequence goes on from NC_135580.1 coordinate 81,266,448, forward strand.
CCCTTTCCCTGCATTTGTCCTACTTGGCTTTTCTAAGCAGGGACATTAAAAGCCATCATTCACTTCCCACTGTTTGAATGAGTGGGGTTTTGAATTTCAGAATATACAGGAAGTGTCTGATATCTTTAATGAGCTATGACTATAATGATCTGCAGGTGTATTTCCTGTTTTGCAAATCACAATTTAGTGATTTGATTTAATTACCCCATATTTCTGTCTTTAGCTGTTTCCTGGGGAGTGTAGTGGAGTTTCTTATGGAGGCTGCACTAGCCGGGGACACGTTGGTTTAGTTCCCTGCTCCACCACAGACTTCTTATATGACCTTAGGCTGGTCACTTAGCTTCTTGGTGCCTCTGTTCCCTATCTATAAAAGGAGGATTATAGAAATGCCCTATATCACAGCACTGTTGTAGTGATAAACAGGGCTGTATAAATACCCTAGATAGATTCTCACACATGAGTTCCGGAGTGTCCAGTAGTCTGAAGGCCTCAGTTTGCAGAAACATCACTTGCAGTTCTTAAAGAATTGGGGGATTTTCAATGGTGGCAGAATGCTGATATTTGTGCCTCTTAACTGTGGAATATCTCACTATAAACACTCCTGCCCTGGTCTTTAGATGCAGTTTAAAAACCATGTTGACACTAACCTGGTCTCTAACACAGTTTGACCAGTCATTGTGAATGGGACCAGCCCATGTTCTAACCTATGAATGTTGTTTGTTACAAACACATTGTTCTTCCTGTATTCTAATCTAGAGTTCATAGTTTAGACACATGTTCTGGCTGGTTTAAGCCACATCAGAAAATGATTTAACTGGATCAAAGTTTAAACCAAATTTCAACATGCCCCCAAAATGAGTTTGAGATGTAGTGATGGTCATTTCCACAAGGAGACAGAAAACTCCATCAGTTTGTTATCATCAGTAGCTTTCAAGAAGTCCAGGGGCACTGTACAGATAGAGACCACCTCTGTTCGAATGCTTGCTACATAGACCATGTACAGTATGGGTGTATTTTTCAATTGCATCCTCCCTTTTCCACCTCCAGCTGCAGACACCGTGGAAAAAGAATTGTTCAGAAAAACATCAGTGAGGCAGACATGTGGACAGGCAACAAAATCGAGAGCATTGAGGAGAAATACATAATGCATGGAGATAAAAAAAAGGTATGTCCTGGAATAATCCTGGGTTTCTTGGAGGAGCTGCTGCACTCACACAGAACATCTCTCCCTGAGTTTCTCAAGCACTGCTTTCCCGCTAACTGCTAACATGCTTTAAATTCCACAGCCATTAGATCATTTTCAAATCTCTGCTGTTTAGGAATGTTGGTCTCTGGCAGTGATGTCACTTGTCCTGGTTAAAACTCTCCAAAGACATGTGGGTCAAAAACCTTCCAGTCTCACTCGCTCTTGAGAAAGTGTACGGACTGCTCTGCCCAAGAGGGGGCCTGTGAATAGCACTCAGCTCTAAGCTCCTCAAAATACTTCTCACTTACAAAGCACATTGGGTCTGGAATGCGCTTCACCAACATGCTCACAGTACACCTGTGAAGGATGGAAGCATTAATATCCCCATAACAATAACCTCGACATCTACATTTTCCTGAGTGCCCTCTAAGTTTCGAAGCACCCATTTTGAGGGTGCCCACTTCAAGATAACTTGGGTCAGGTTTTCAGAGATTCTGAGCACCTGCAGCTCCCACTGGAGTTGTGGTTGTTTGCTAACCCTCTGGGGCACCAGTGACTCCACAACAGGTGGAAGGAGATAAGACCATGAACACCTGTCTGTCTGCACTGGCCAGCAAAGCTGGCTGCCCAGGACCTGCATGCTGCACACCTTCAGAGGTGGCACAGTGGGCATGTTCCCTGTGTGTGCTTGGGAGCTCCAGAAGACAGGATACTTCTCAAAGCTCCACCTGGGTCTGGGTCTAAATACCGCAAACTGGAACATTTCAAAAAACGAGGTGGCACCTTTTATGCATGAACATCCCAGTCCAGGGTGATTGCCTCAGATGTTCCGCGCCACAGCTGTAGACTGCTGACTGCGCTGGAGAAGAGGCTGTGGTGTGGCTCTGACAAGTTTTACCCTTAGTTATGATATATATATGGATATTTATGGGTCTCCAGGCAGTGTCACAGTTCTGTTTGTTCAGCGGTAGGTGTGGAGATGCATCAGGTGTGTTGGGACTCGATCCTGCAAGAGGCTTCGTTTTCTGATGCTGACCCAGCAAAGCACTTAAACACATGGTTAACTTTATGGGACTACTCACATGCTTACAGATAAGCATGTGCTTCAGTGCTTCCCTGGACTGGGTCCAGAGAGATCAGCACCCTGGAGAATCAAGTCCTCTCCCATCTGGTCTGTCTCATGGAGACTTTCAATGCTGAATGTAATTTAAAGCAGAACTCTGAAAATATGGGTGAGGGGAAGAAAAGCACAATTCCAATTTCATTCCGGAGCTGTCTCCTTGCTGTGGCTTCCTCGCCTTTAGGATTGTATGTGTCTAGATAACACAGGACCCTAACATAGGCTCTGTCTTTTGCTGCTCCTCTAGTCTCAGAACTGTAGAGAAGAAGCAACCACCTAGAAAGTCCCAGCTGTTTGTAAAGAATCTCAGCAGCTGCTGGAAGAGGCATATGAGTAGGGCAGAGATCTCATTCCAAACCTGGCCTGCTGTATTTTATAGAAAATTAGACCATGGAAACCCCCTCTTGGGAAGAATAAAAGCTATTTAATTCAGATCCTCTTCTGGCAACTGACAACAGTCTCTTTCTCTTTAGATCAGTGGTTCTCAAAGCCGGCCCGCCACTTGTTCAGGGAAAGCCCCTGATGGGCTGGACCGGTTTGTTTACCTGCCACGTCCGCAGGTTCGGCCGATCGCAGCTCCCACTGGCTGCGGTTCGCCACTCCAGGCCAATGGGGGCTGCGGGAAGCGGCGCAGGCCAAGGGATGTGCTGGCCGCCCTTCCCACAGCCCCCATTGGCCTGGAGCAGCAAACCATGGCCAGTGGGAGCTGCGATCAGCCGAACCTGCGGATGCGGCAGGTGAACAAACCGGTCCGGCCCACCAGGGGCTGTCCCTGAACAAGCGGCGGACCGGCTTTGAGAACCACTGCTTTAGATAACAGCAGCTTGTCCTCACAAAGGTTCTTCCTTTGTAAAGCATTCAGGTCCCTGGCTTTTGTGGTTCTCAAGGCCACCACCCTTGTCAGGTCTGCTGAGCTCTTGCTAATAAACTAAGGGCTAGTCTACACTAGAAGCACTGCATGTGCACCACTGTAACGAGCCTGCTGAAGACACTCTATGCCGGCAAGAGAGCTCTCTCCCCTCAGCATAATAAAACCCCCTCTGTGAGTGGCAGTAGTTATGTCGGCAGGAGAAGCTCTCATGGCACTTAGGTCTGTGTAACGTACGTCGCTCAGGAGGGCAGCTTATTCGCACACCTGAGTGACGTAAGTTATACCAAAGTAAATGGCAGTGTAGACAAGGGCCTCAATCTCCGTCTCCCTTCATGCCAGTGTAATGCAGGAATAACTCCATTGAAGCAAATGGCGCTGGGAAACCGATGTGAGAGGAGAATCAGACTCCCCACATGCGTGATCATGAAACAGACCCTTCTGGGTGTTTGAAAATCAGTTTTAAAAGCCACGGCGCAAATAAGGTGTCTTGCAATTGCTGCAACAGGTTTAAATTCCCCCCTCCACCAGTCTTTCAGCAGCAGCTGCTGCTTTGTGCATCGGGCTGGGATTCCTGAAACACTGCAACAAAACATAAACATGACTCTTTTATTTTGTTTTGTTTTCCACACAAAAGGCAAATACCCAACCTCACCCCACCTCCCATTCTCCCTCCCCAAAAAGACTTTCAGGTGCAAACCTGGCAAGTTTTGGCCAAGGGCAAATATCTGACCAATTGTTTCTGGAATTTCAGCCTCAGGCTGCCTTCTCTGCCCAAACCTGCAACAATTACCCTTCCCCAAAACTGCAAAGTCTTGTGAACAAAATCACAAAAAATAATCCTCCTGATGACAACGGATGAAGTGAAAGTTGATCATTTTGCAGAGCTTTAGTGGACATTAGTCTACCGGACAGGGGAGAAGAGTACCACAAGCCCAACTCAAAGGAGCTCACAAAGCCTTCCTCAGAACAGGAATAGCAGGGACAGCACAGGGCAAATTTCTTCTCCCATCCCTGGCCAGAACAGACCATGTCTAGTACGTTTCTGTGACTCATCCAGTCCTTGCCTTCCTGAGTCCATTGACAAAGGTGCCTTCCTTAATGATGACATCCGCCCAGGAGCCATGGGCTGAGACCACTGCCTTAATTCCCATAAGCTTCTGATCAATCATGGCTCATCATTAAGTAGAATTCAGAACAGTGAACTAGAAGCAGAAGGCTCTTTGGCCCCATCTCTTCTCCTGAAACAGTCAGAAGCAGGACGGTCCAGTGGTTAAGGAACTAAACTTGGGCAAATCACTTATTGTCTCTGTGCATCAGTTCCACATCGGTAAAACTGGGATAATAGCAGTTTCCTCCTGCTGCGAAGATAAATACATGTAGATTGTGCAGTGCTCAGGTACTATCATGTAAGTACCTTAATAAGGCCTTGTCTACACTACGGCTTAAGTCGATGTAAGTTACATTGCTCAGGGATGTGAAAAAAACAGCCCTCTGAGCGATGTAACTTACATCGACTTAACGCGGTGTCTACACCTGTCAATGTAGTACATCTTCACCCGATGCACTAAATCGACATCGCTGCATCAATCACAGCGGCGCTGATTTAGCACGGTAGTGAAGACAAGAGGCAGGTCTATGCTACGGAAGGGATCGACGCTCCGAGATCGATCCACTGGCAATCTATGTAGCTGGTCTAGTAAAGACCTGCCAAATCGACTGCAGATTGCTCTGTACTCTACCCCCGACGAGAAGAGTAAGGTAAGTCGATGGGAGATTTTGTCCCGTCAACCCCCCAGGGTGTAGACCCTGCGGTAACTCAACCTAAGGTGCGTTGACTCCAGCTATGTTATTCACGTAGCTGGAGTTGCGTCGCGTAGGCCGACTTACCGCAGTAGTGTAGACATAGCCAAGGATACATAGATCCATGCTCCTCCACCCAAGTTTATTTTTCTAAATATGACTCGTTCTCCCTGTAAGCAATCTCTCTGCAACAAAACTGTTTTGTTCCTTTGGGATTATTAAAATAACTTTGCAGCTGTTGTTTGATCCCCGTTTGCAGTAGCCTTTTCTGGCCTTTGTTGCTTTTTCTAGATTGCAGTCTTGCTGAAGTATTTATGATTTTGTGCTTTCCCAAACTCTCAGTACATACCCTTTGTACGTACACATTTAAATATTTGATTATTAAACTTTAATTAAAAGATACATTTATAAATTATATAATTTTACAATTTATGATTCGTTCATTCGTTTTCATCTCCCCCTGGCCCGCTGCTTATAAAGGCATTCTGAAGTCTTTCCTAATAACTGTGTCTTGATTAAGATTTATTCCTATTAATAAAGTTAGGTTATGTGAATCTCAGATTTCACCCCTCTTGTCTGCCAGCTTACATTGTGGACAATCCAACCCACCCCCTTTCTGAAGACCAAGGCTATCTGTGTTGAGTTAAGTGGAGCCTTTGGATAATAGAATATAATTTTTAAAAGACACTGATGAAATCTTGTGGCCTTCAGACTTTTCCTTGTTTTTATCAGTGGTTATTCCCACCAGAAATGAAACAGACAGGAAATGTACCAATCCATTCCCACCATGTCCTAGCAAGTAATTCATCTGCATTTGACTAGCCAGATGAAATAATAAAGATGTTGGAGACTGGGTTAACCTGGCTTTTATTGACTGTGTTATGAATATGGGATTAGCTGAAATTGGTTATTTTTCCTGTGTGACTTGAGCCTGTCCTGCCATAGATGAAGTCCTGCAAAGGGGAGGGTGAATTTTCCCTCGTCTCCAGCTCTTCACTACACTCTGTCTCAGACTCCTTCAATTTCAGGGTCTCAAAGGACTGCAGAGATGCATGTTTGTAAAGTGACACTAATACTTTAGGGCCCTGCCTTCTGAAAATGCAGAAACCACCCCCCATAAATTCCTGGGGCTGCTGCCCTAAAACCAGAATTTTGCTCTCTATCAAGTGCACTGAGTTTTGAACTTTGGTTGAGGCTCTACTGCATTTTCTTTTAGCCCTGAGTTTTCCCTGCATCAGTAGCGATCCAATGACCCAGCAAGGTGCTAGGGGATCTGTGCTGCTGGAGGGGACATTTTTCAGTTGAGATGTCCAACCATCTCATAATAATGCCTTGCTAGGATCTCTGAGTGCCTTGCACACAAAAATCAATGAAGTCTTACATTATCCTTGTGGGATGTAGGGCTGTTGTTATTATTCCTTTTCACAGATCGGGAGGGGAATTTCATCGCTCTCCCTCTGTGAAGTTCCCTGCCCAAAGACTGATGACTCATGAGTGAGTTTCAGCCTTAAGGTTATTCTGGACACCGCAGCATGCACAATAACCAGGGCATTAATTCAGACTTCCTGGCCAAATTCTATTTGGCCAATTTATGTTCTGCCAACTAATTTCTCCCTGCAGTTTTGGTTGGACACTGGAGTCTTCACTTCCTGTCTTAAACTGTTAAGCCGCTGCCAGAAGTGGCTTCATTTTAGTGCCAGGTGAAGCATCTCACAGGACATAAATTGCTTTGAGATTTTCCCTTCAGGTTGAAAGATGCTGGGATAATATTCCTTTATTCTCTTTCCCATTATAAAACTGATTGTATTGATCTGAAGTTGGGCAAATAGGTCATAGTAAAAAAAAAAAAATAGCAGGGTCCATAGATAATGCAATCCTTGTTTCTGTGGGTCTTTTCTCTGCCACACGTGTATATGTGATTCAGAATCTGATGAGTCAGTTTGCCCTGTTCATGCGGCTGATTGGAGGTGTTTTTTGTGGGGAGCCTTATGATTTTATCTGGCTGGTGAATTTCAGGAGGACCTAGGGGGAAGTTAAGCAGCTCCAGCTGAAAACATCAGAGTTAAACTGCCCTGGAGGAATGAAGTATAATGCCTGGGGGTGCACAATACAGGGATTGAGCTGCAGAAGAGTTTGTCAGCTGGAGATATGTGAACAGCTAACAAGATATTTTAAAAATATCACCCCACACGTGTGAACATTTCAAATGAGCTTCCAAAAACAGCAGCATGTTTGTCTGTTTAACAGGGCCAGGTGAGCAGTCACACCCCAGATTTCTGTTAAGGCATCCAAATTCCAGAAAGCAGATTGTGCCATGTAGGCTCTGGCTTGTGCAGAGGGCAGGACACAGTGGCACAACTCCTCCCTGAGCTCTCCAGTGTACAGGGCAATAGGTGGGCTGCACCATCCCTTTCAAGGGCTTAGCCTTCTTCCCAGAGTGCCTGGTGAACTCCAAGGAGCCATGCCAAGGGCCGCCCTGCCCACTTTGGGTTTGTTTGTTTGTGAATCCCAGGGTGAGAGGCAAAAGCAGTCTCACCACTCCTGCAGAGCACAGGACCTGCTAGTTTGCTTGGGGTACTCCGGGGTACAGGAATGCTCCAGGCACAGTCAGCCCCCTGCCCATCAGCACTAGGGCCAGGCCCAGTCTAGGTTACTCACAGCAGAGGTGGGTCTAAAGATGCAATGATCGTGCCTGCAGTGATTGTTCATGTCTAGAGCAAGCAGTACTGGCTCCCTTGCTCCAAATGGCAGCTGCTAATTAAGTTGGTGGGTTTCCCAGAACCACCACGAGCCAATAGCCTGCCAGCCCTTTCAAGCAATGATGCACCATTCAGTCATTTTCCAAACAAAGCATGATTGTCGGCCCCTGGTGGGAGTGGCCATCAGTACAATTTGGCACAAAGTATTTTATATGAAAGGGCCCTCAAATGTAAGCAAAACAACCACATGATGCATAACTCACCAGTGAGGGGTTTTTTCATTCCATGTTTATATACGTGATAATAATACTTTGTGCTTATTCAGCACCTTTCACCTGAGGATCTCATAGCACTTTACAATCAGTAAGCCAAGCAATTCGCCTGTGAGGTAGGTAAATATTGTCTTCATTTGACAGGGAAACTGAGTCACGCAAAGATTAAATGACTTGCCCAAGGACACAGAGCTAATCATTCATAGAGCTGAGAGAAGAGCCCAGAAGTCCTCAGTCCGCTCCCTGGCCCCTTATCTAATTGTTAGTCCTCACACCTTCCTTTATCAGCTTTTAAATGAACATGCTAAGATCTGACTGGGATAGTTAAGACAGTAACTTTAACAATGAAATACAAGTATGATACCATTGCCCTCCGAGTGACTGAATAAGGAGCTAATTGATATATTCTTTGCAGGATTTCTAGTGAAATTCCTGTTAATTTCATCTTCCTCTAGCCATCTCCTTCCCCACGCTGCCACCCTTAGACAGCTGATCACTTTTCTACCCCCTTTCTCTCCTCCTCATCCTCGCCCACATGTAGCTAAGGAGTGAAAGAGAGAAGAGTTGTTAACTAGAGCCAGAAGAGGGAGGGATGAGACCAAGGAACTGAAAACAAAGGGTAGAAAAAATTATTTATTTTTCCTGGCTCCAGCTTACTCTAGCTTAAAGGAAAAGCCGAGCTACCCTGTGCTTGTCTTAGAACACTCATGTTGTGTGACTGTGGAATGCATCTTGGCTGCCTCTAAAATAGGTTCTTCTTTTTTTTTATCAGTGCAGGAACATTACACAGTTAAACATATGGAATGTGTTGGACTATTCCCGTCCGTTTTTTTTTTTTAGCAGTGTCTTCTCGTTACTTGCCTTAGAGATTGCAGTCATCTCTTTTGTGGACAGGTTTTAAACTTAATTAGTTAACTTGCTTTTATTATAACTATTTATTAGTTAATCTTGTGGCACTTGGACTAGAGTGACTGGGTGGCCCAGGGATTATGTAAGGGCCAATGAAGCCTTCTATATTGAGAGTTCAAAGCCAGCCCCAGCAGTCAGAAATTGTTCAGCCCTGCAGGGCATTTGGTGGCCTCTCTGCAGTGATTGATGGGGATTCAATCCAACTCCCTCGAGAAAAGTATCCAAAGTACAACTGCCGTTGCAATACCTTGTCATTAATCAGCTTATGCACAGTCTCGGCAGAGGAGCAGAGGATTCGTTAGACACACCGCTGAATTGCTAGTCACGCTGGCAAGGGGCAGTGTGTTGTGGAAGCTTGAACTGCACTTGTGTGTGGGCTGCTACAGAGGGAAAACAGAAGACTACAGTCTCTCAAGTATCAATTTGCCACCTTTCGTCAATGATAACGGCACTACAAACATGGGTCGTTTCAAAGTAATTGCAGATTTGACTTCAGAGCAGTCCCTATAACTCAGCAGAGAGCACGGTATTCTAGCTGAAAAGATCTGTTCAGAGAAAAATAGGGTAAAAGTTTGGATCCAGCAGATGACAACATGGTCAGGATACTTCTACTCCTGGTACAATTTTCTAGGTCTGTCCATGCCTGTTGAATACCTTAAGCATAGAAATTATGAGATGGAGAGGACTCACTGGATCATTTAGCTCTTCCCTGCAAGCAATGTAGGATCATTCCATCAGAATATCCTTCAGTGCTTTGTCCCCAGTTCTGTTTTAAATGTCCCAACTGATAGGTCTTTTCCACCTCACTTGAGATATGACTCCAATCTACTAGGCTTCACTGTTAGGCCTCTGTTCCCCTATGTTAGCCTTATGTTTTCATTTGCTCAGTTTCATCCCACTCCCCACACTCACCCTCCTTTTGCACATTTTTCTTGTGCATTACAATTATTTTAAATTCAAAAGGGATGGCAACAGTCCCCTAATCTCCACCTGTGGTTCAAGGCCAAGCACAGACATATTTAATGGTGGTGATGTTTGTTCAGCCTGTTGGTTTTTTTTTTTTAACTATCTAGAATAACAGCTGATGAACATCTGTGGAAACATCTGCATTGTGTATGAAATTATTTTTTTTAACCCTCGGGGTTAATAGGGGTTACTTGTCCACGGAACCTGTTTGCCGAGTTTGTCCATGGCTACTTCAAAAGCAGATCCCAGTACTGGCTTCCTAACCACTCTATTCAGGTTCAGCCAGGTATATGTTGCTGAGTGAAAGACAAACCTGTCTGATTTTACTACGGGAGGGGCTGAGGGATTTGTGCAAACTGGTTAACACCCCTTGTGGAATATTTGTGTGTTCCAGAGCATCGTTTTATTGGAAACTGAAACAAGATTAGGGCAGTCTGGCAACTGAGAACTTTATTTAAGATGCTGCAAAGATAATTGGACTCCTGATCTCAGAGATTTACCCAGAAGCATAAAGCCAGAGTGAAAAGCTGATGCATAATGGTTTCAAGGGATTCATCTTATTAAATAAAATCACTTTGAAGTCTTCATTTCCCCCACTGAAATCCTATGCATTTCTCTGCTGAATGCTGCTGTTGTGAAAGCCACTTTTTGGAGGGCTTCTTGAGGTGCTCTTTCTAAGACAAGACACTAAACTGAGGGCTTATCTGCCATATCTAGATGAGTATACTGCACTTATCACCATGGTACCTGAGGGCATTATATGCAAACAAGGAAATCTATTACTCTCTCTCTCCTTCCTTCAGTAAGATTTCCCCAAGAAATTCCCCCAAATTGGAAGAATGGGGAATGTTTCCCCACCCCTCCAATCACCTTCACATCTAAGTACTTCCTTGATAAATGACATCTGCATAGCAAGGCTTCTAGTTATCTTCTCTTCTCCTTTCCCTGCTATCAGGGTTTTCCTTGGGATATAGACTAAATTTTTTAAATCCTGTATTCTTGACCAGCAAGTGGACAGTAAGATCTCATGGCAGTTTTCAGAAGCATAGGGTTATTTCTCTTGGTGCTCTTGCCAAATTCCTCTAGGGATAATTACATTCTGCCTACCTGCAACCTCTCCCCTGCCATTTTAACTGGCTACCTAGTATTCTCCTTGACTTCCAGTGCAGAACTGACATGCAGTGAGGCTGTGAGCTGTCAAACAGCTGTCCAATTTCATCTCAGAGGTTGCTGACTCGCAGTCCTGACTGCAGCAATTCCTGCACAAATCGTTTGGGAGATTAAAAAAACCTATATAAATATAAGCTCTGATAATAATACAGATGATATTGGTCCAGTTCAGCAAGTGCTTAATGTTAAATCAAAGTGTTCAAGTATTTTGCAGAATCAGGGCCATTATTAAGTGTTATAGTGGGGGGAGGGGGAGGACTGGTAGAAAAAATGTACAAAAAATGTTCCCTCTTTGGTGCAATTTCATTCCCATGAAATGGCTGTTGACACATCAGAAATTAAGTGCAGTGGCAGCATTTGGGGGCTCACTACTGTTCCTGTGTTGGAGGCCAGGGGAACTGGATTTTTCCCCTGGTTTTGCTTAACTACAGCACAGTATGTCCCCATGAGAAACAAAGACACTTTTTCATTTACTTGTTCTTATGCAGAGGTGAACTGTAAAATTCACATGGGATCAAACCTTTGAATCTCATTTCCCTACAGGATTTAAAGCAACAAAGCTCAGAAAATCTTAAGCAACTCACTGAAAATACATCCCACCCTGCTCCAACCACAGGCAAGGTGAAACTTTATGAGGAGAAAAGGAATGTCTTGTGTGTATTTAGTTTAGGATATTAAAAAGAAAATCCTGAGATGCTTTTCTACACATCAAAGCACTCCGAGATAAGGCCAAAAGGCCAGGGGGAGTGCTATAAGTTCTGGCTCTCAAACTCGTTAAAAGGGACTTCAAGGAAAGTGATATTTGTTCCAAATGTGTGTTTTGAGATCCTCAGGTGAAAAACTCCAGAGAAATGCAAAGTAATCTTGCAGGAGCATCTCAGTTGTAAGGGGTTCAGCACCTTGCTAGCAGTACCAATGAAATATCCAGAAATAAGATGAGACCAGCTGACTTTTCCTAATGATAGTGTGATGTTGCATCATGATGACCCAGAGCCATGAGACAATCCGTTTGTTCAGAAGGGCATGTATCAAAGCGGAGCAGCACAGAGAGATCTCCAGAAACATAAGATAATAAGAATGGACTTGAACTTGGCCCACATCTCCGACTGAACCATTGAAAGAAGTTCTTCCCCACCAATGCTGAAAGAGTCCCCTCCATTTGAAATCCAGCTTGCTGTCCTAGCAATGTCTTCTGGGTTTTCTGCTAGTGTCTTCTACATTTCACAAATTCTGATATTTTCCTCGGGGTCAGAGGAGAGACCTGTTGTGTTGAGGCAGCCTCTGACTCAAGGAATCCCTACAAGAACAAACTAAACCTCATCAAAGACAGGGCCAAGTACTTTCCTGCCCCAGGGGAACATACCTCTCAACTGACCTCATTTCAAGGGACATCACCCATTTTTAGGTTCAGAGTTACCTAATGTCCACACAAAGTTTGGCATCCTCTCCTTGTTGAAAATTATTTACAGCAGAAATAAAGAATCATGAATGTGAGGTTGTTGGAAAAGTTATTGGCACTGAATAAACGAGAAGCCCTGTATTTTCAGGTTCTTGCATGAATTTTTCTTTTGTGTCTATGTCCCACAGGTGTGTTGCAAAGAGAAGCCCTGTCTGTAGGGGGAGGAAGTAAAGGGGAGGAGTTGCTGGGGTTGGGAAAGGGAAGTGCACTGACTGAGATAAACGGAGATGGAGAAAAACATTTGCCCGGTGCTGGGCTTCATTCATTAATAGTGATTCCTTTGCTAATTGTAGTTTTTCTACCATAAAATATAACACTTTCATCTACAGCATTTATCGCCCTTTCCCACTGCCCCACTATGGATCCACTAAAAACAAACCCCTTTCTTTTTCTCCCTTTGCTTGGCAGATCATAAGCAAGTTGACTACAGAACATAGCAATGCATCAGGGATCTATTACTGTGTGGCTTCAAACAAGATTGGTAAAGAGGAGAGAAGCATCAAGTTCTATGTCTCAGGTAAATAACAGGCTGCACAGATGATGGGTGCTTGCTTTATAAAAGCTTGGTTGCACTGTTTTATCTATCTCAGGATTTCATACCACTGCCCATCACCACCGAATCCAAGCAATTTCCATGTAGTATCAATGGCAATAGCAAAGTCCCTAGTGGACTTCATGGGGTCTCCGGCACCTAGGTGTCAAATTAGCCCTTTCCTACAATGGTGCAATCCCATTGGAGTCAATGAGGTTTGCAAAGATAAGCAAGGGCCATATCTGGACCTGACCCAATCCCACAGTTGTAGTTAGAAAGTTTTTCTTAATGTCTAATGTCTAATTAAGGGGACTGAACTGGATGACTTCTTGAGGGCTCTTCCAGCCCTAGATTTCTATGATTCTATATTATTTCTCCAAATAACACAACTCCAAACCCATATCCGTTTAATCTGTTAGTGTAGAATCCCTTAGCAGTGAAATCAGAAGGTTTTACACCCTGGCATATTTGTCCAAATGTCCAGGCATATTTGTCCAAATGTTTAAACAAATGAATCTTAACTGTGCATCCTCCCTTCTGAGTTCCCTTTCTGGACACACTCTACCAGCAGGAATTTACACGGAAATGGCAAATTTTAAACAAATATTGCAGACGCTTCATATGAAGCAAATGTCAAATTCTCAGCCGTTCGTATTTGCACCGGGAAATGGATACGACGAGTGAAGCTCTCCTGTCAGGGAATGCAGACACACAGTGTGACTTGTTCATGCAAAACAACTCAGTTGCTGAGTGTTGAATACAAACAGCATATTGCTCGGGAAGGAGCTACAGGCATGGTAGTCATTCATGGAACTCATCCAGGAATAATTCCAAACAACAGATGTCCCTGAAAGCATCGCAGTCTGCCCAGGATCACAAGAAAAGGCAAAACTCACTGAAGAAACTATCCAGCATGAATCCTTCACGCAGTTCCAGCTACACTGCAGTAATAGCCCTACACACTGCAGGGACTCTTGTACACTGTGTCGTTTAGGACCATGCCTGTAAAGTATATCAGTAATTTTTTAAATAAGGGTAAGAAGGAATGTGTGCATCAAACCTCACTGCCAATCCTGTTACCTGGTGGCATGCAGGGGCCATAACAGGACGGCTGTGTCCCCCCGGCGTATTTCTCCAATGCAGGAGCAACATAAGGCCAATATATGCAGCCCTACAAGACCCTTCTGCACAGGCCCGGCACTGGGGGTTGTCAGGGGTGGGAATAGGTTAGAGGTGATCAGAGTCTAAGTTCCCTCTGAGCTGCATGGCCACGCAGCTGATTATTAACCACCGCGCAGGCATTCAGGGCTGCGGCGGGGAGAGATGCTTTTCCCCAAGCTCTGGACCTCCCGTGGCACCCCTCCCACAGTCCTGACCCAGCCCAGCCCTGAACCTGTCGCGGCCAGGGGACAGGCACCTCTCCTCCAGGCCCAACCCAACCTGGCCTGGACTTGCCGCAGCTGGGGGAGAGGCGCCTCTCCCCCACCAGCCCTGGTGCTGCTGTTGTGAGAGAGAGGGGGGAGGAATCCTCTCTCCCCACCATAGCCCTGGGGAGCCCCACTGCACCCTGAACCCCTCATCCCCAGCCCCACCCCAGAGTCCTCAGCCCCCCGCAGCCCAACCCTCTGCCCCAGCCCTGAGCCCCTCATCCCCGGCCCCACCCCAGAGCCCTCACCCCCAGCCGGAGCCCTCAGCCTCCCTCCCCCACAACCATCTGCCCCAGCCCTGAGCCCCCTCCCATACTCCAAACTCCTCGGCCCCACCCCGCCACATGAATTTTGTTATGTACACCAATATGTGTACATAACACCTTACACATCACCTCCATATTGGTGCACATAACAAACTCCATTCTGCACATGAATGGGAAAAATTAGAGGGAACACTGGCTCAGAGTGCTCTGTGTTCCAATAATTTCTGGTCTAGGGAAAAGACTCTCCCTCCTCCTAGGATGCTCTTCTGAGAGAGACAGCACAGATCTCAGAAGTCCCACAAACAGCCCTGTCGGGCTGGAGATCAGTTATTAATTATACACTTACCACTGCCATATATGAACCTTCATGTAGGCTTCATTCTGCTCTGAGCAGTGCCAGATATTATGTTTGGATGGGTTTCTCAATGATCAAATCAGTCTGTTCCCATTGCTATTCCACCCACAATGCTTTTTAATACTCTCCATCCTCTACTAAAACCAATTTTGTGGCTGCTCAATGTGGGAAATACAAGTGGAACAAGATGAGGTTCAAAGGGTGGCAGCCACCCATGGGCCTGTTAGTGGTAAAAACCTTTCACCCCACTAATGAAGCTGTTTTGTCCACAGAGACGTTTGTTAGACAACTTGGCAGAAAGGTTAGTTTTCTCTGGAGCAGTTGGAAGTTTTATATTTCAAACCTTCTTTTAATTTTGTTTAAGGCCAATATTTTTCCATACAGGGAGCAAACGTTTAAGGCACCCATTTTTAACAGTCAGGAATAACTTACCAAGGGTTGCGGTGGATTCTCCATCACTGGAAATTGAATGAAGAGTGTGTGGGGTTTTTTCCTCTAAAAGATATGCGGTAGTTCAACCACTGTTATGGGATGTGAAGCAGGAATTAATTCAAGGAAGTCCGATGGCTTGTGTTATGCAGGAGGTGAGACTATATGATCACAATGGTCCTGTCTAGCCTTAAAACCTAAGAAAGCTGAACTTTGACTTCTACATTGAAAGGAGTTTTGACTTGGTAACAAATTTCTCTAAAGAAAAATGGAAAGAGAGAGAGAACAGCCCAGAAGGCATTTTATATTAACATTCCAGAGACAATGTGACATGAGCCCTCGTTATCCATGTGCTGCTTACATCAAACCATGTAGGGTTATTCCCATCACAAAATTGTCTTCTTTCCATCTGAAATATACCAGATCATGAACAGGGCTAGGAGAGACATTCTCACCCCTACGGGGAAGCATATGAGTTCCATGCCATCCTGGGAGAAGGAGAGACATTAAAAGATAGCAACCGACTCACATAAATCAGATGTTTAAGGAAGAATGATGACATTTATGGATCACAAGTAAACTGAATCTTGCTAAATGCAGACAGCACAGTCCCTAAAGTGGAATTGTTTAGATTCCATTGGTAAAATATTACCAAGTCTGACCTGCAGCTTTGTCTCTTGGTGGGATGATCCTTTGCTGAGAGGTGCATGTGACTCCATTAAAGAGGCCAGTCCCCTTGCAGATGTCAGAAGAGCAACAACTCTGGGCCTGATTCACATATAGAAAAACTCTGCCCACCTTCCATACTGTGCAAGGCTGACAAAGAAGGAAACGTACAATTTTTCCCATTTTTTGTGGAATAGACATGTCTGGGTTTTGGATTCGCAGGCTCCTAAGACGCTGGAGAAATCACATAGAGAGTTGCCTCGCCATCTAGTCCCACAGCTGGAGGGAGAGACTGAGATGGTTTGTGAGATATGCCTGGGGTATCCATAATCACAGGGACCACAGCAGTTGTTTGCATATAAGGCTGGTCCTGATTATGGAAACTTGACTGCAGGTGGAGAAGGAGAGTATCTTGTGCATCAGACGGAGCTATGTCTAAATGCTAGGTCAATATTACATCCTATGAAAACAGGTCATGATCTGCCGCACACTGTAAGGTTTTAGTCTTTCCGACATGTTACAGCACCCTGCAGAACGAGACGTAGGGCAAAAGACAACATCCAATTTTTAGCAGTCAGGCTGCTGAGTGTGATGCAGCCAGAATCTGAGGCTTGATGACACTGGCTGGAATCAGGGTTTGAAAGTACACCGGGATGATGGATGGGCCTTTGTGAAGAGAGCAGAAGATTTAACAGAATTGATCCCAGCCACCCAAAGTCCAGCGCCTGCTCAGCTTCCATTTGTAGAGCTCGGTGGTTAATCCAACCACTAGTGAGCACAAAAATCTTGAACTCTCATTATCTCTTATTGTCCTATGTGAAATGACTTGATGAGTCTCAAGCCACTTTCAAATGAACAAGTAACCAAATCACCAAAACCTCCTCCAAACTGGGGCCAGTTGGGTTCCTTGTTGAGAGTCCTTGCCAAGGAACCAAGTACAGAATGAGCCATGGAGACTGAACTCCCCTCTTGCTCTAGAGATAGTCCTTTCAGGTCAGGGTTGAAGTGTTTTGGCCATGCAGTGTAATGGGGAATAATGGGGAAACCTGCACATCGTTGTCCAGATTGCACCTGTTCTGGGTGAAAATATAATACTTCAGACTCCAGGGCCGCCAACCTGGCACTTTCACCAACATTAAATTCATTTCAGAAAGGAAAGAAAACTCGCCCTTTGACCTATTGCAATATCAGATTAATTCATTTGTCCTTCTACGGGCAGGTGCCTACAGAACTCACAAAGACACTGGAAATAGCACTGAAAGCTACTTTTAATATGTTTCATGGCCAGCAGAATACATTTCATTGCAGGGGGGTTGGGCATTACTCTAAAACCAAACCATATAAGGGGGCCATCTTTAAAGGGAAAATGATATCAGTAGATGGCAGAGCTATACCTTCTTTAGGCTCTTCCTGCAGGTATCCTGGCTGCTTTGCCCAAGTAAAGCACTCACAGTACTTTGTGATAATTAGGAATGTCCTGTCCTAACTCTTACTCCAGTTTTTACATTCTACTTAGTTAAATCCCCCATACAGTTTCAATAAGATATCAGATTTGTCTTCAGTTTATACTGTCTACCCCAGTTTTGATACCTAGTTGCCCCATAGTAATATTTTGCATTGGGAAGATGCTATATGGTCAATATATCAAACCTTTAGGACTGCCTCACCACTGGTCAGGGACACCCACTGGAAGTAACTACTTTGGAATCTGTTGTAACACGAGAGGAGCAAATATCAGAAATTCCTGTTCTGAGAAGTCTCTTGCCTTTAGTCTCTGGTCTGCAACTTGGGCACGTCAACCACATACCACCCCATACGCATTGAGAACTTACAATCGAGCCCTATGTGTTTGTATAGCATCCAGCAAAATGGGACTTCAACCTGGCTGACATCTCTGTGTACTACTGCATTCAATATTAATAATAATTAATAATAAATAAACAATAACAACAGCTCCTCCTCCACCCTTATCTGGCTGTAACAAGAACGCAGAAAAATGGAGTGAACGATCTCTACTCGAAAGAAAATATTCTATGTCAGACATCAGATAAGAATCTGCTGTCAAATACTGTAATGCTTTAGGAATTGGACAATTCTACAAATGTTTGCCACTATCAATTTGCTCATTCCTGACATGTTTACAGGCCACATGAAAAGATCTGTGTTGCTTCAGATTGTCAGGCTCACCCCCTCTCTTGCTCTTTCTGCACTCTCTATGGCTGACAGGAGGCGTCTCCGCTATCCTGACAGGCTCAGACATGGAATTTGGGAAACAGCAGAAGTTTTAAATTATATACATTATTGTGCAAAGCACAGGAAATTAAAACCAATTAATTCCTTGTAAATACAAATGGTACCAGACTTCCCTTTTGATTTATGCTGACATTTTACCTTCCCCCAATGGTGCATTCCCAATTGTGTTAGGGAATCCCGCACAACTGGAGTGAGTATCGCTACTACTAGCCCGTAATACAATACAGAAGACAAATGTGCAGAGACCGCTGATAAAAGAGAAAAGGCCACGTGGTTGGTTCTTACAGGAGACTTATTAGGTGTCTTATAAAATAGTGTCTGTTCAGAGAGAAGACATTAATTACATCTTAGATTCAGGATTGTGAACGCTTAGTAGTCTAGAGATGGACTAAACTGTAACATTCTTTCAAAACTTAAATTCCTCCCTAGACAAGGGAGGAGAAAGGGGAGAGAGAGAAAGAGAGAAACTTTTTTTCTTTCCACTGTACCTAAAAATCAATAAATATTCTATCAGAGCAGATAGAGCTTCTTGAAAGGCTAATGAGATGGAAGAAAATAACAGAAGTCCCAGCTAAAAATATTCAAAATGCTAACTAAAAAAATGTCAGCAGAAGAAACGGAAAGTAAAACAACCCAACGCTGTGCTCCCAGAATGTTAAGTTAGTAGAAAAACATGCATGTGAAAAGTTCATTTGGGAGGCTAGAAAACTGAAAATGATTTTAGCTCAGAAAAAGGCACAGCTTAAGAAGAACTCAAGGCTCACCCAGGAAATGCCTCAAACCTCTGTGCGGGTTTCCAGCTAGCACTCCCCGCCCTAGACAGTGCATACCCAAAACCTTCTAATTCCAGCCACCATGGAGGAAGAGATTCCCCCCGCCCCCAGTCACTCAGTGGAATTCACCCTGTGGAAAAAGTAGAACTTTAAGGCTCTAATACTGCAAAGTCTCTCCACAATCAATGGCCATTTTCTTCATTTCACAAATGCAAAAGACCTAAGTGCTGAGATGTAAAGCTGGCATCCTGACCACTTGTGACAATGATTTCCTCTTGACAGTTACATTTTGAGACCAATCAGCCAGCTTTTAATCCATTTAATGTGGGCCATGTTAATTAAAAAATTAGAATTATATATATATATATATATATATGTGGCAGATTGGGTATTTCTCAACTGTGGAGCTTGTCATGCTGTTAAGTGCAGTAGCTGCTCCTCCTACACTAAGTTCTGTCATTGCCAAAGTGCTGTCTGTTACATCCTAATTATTAGGAGGCCTTTAATGAATAGTTACAGAGCAGCATTAAAGCAAAGAACAAGCAGCTTTATTGCAAACATTCATCCTTGCTGGAGGACTATATAGAATGGACACTCCCTAATTGTCCTGTCCCAGCATATGTTGGGTCTTAAGGAAAATCTGGAAGGGAGTCTTCAGAGATCTCCACTTCATTTGCTCCAAAATCCTGATCTGCCAGATAGAAGGAGATCATTCCAGAGCCAACTGAGTTTATTATTAATGGGCCCCAATTGTGAAAGTAAGGCTCTGGGATGGACAGGTCATTGGAAATAGAATAAAAGGGAGGCGAGGAGACCATGTTTCCCACACTCCAGTTCTCTGGTGGCTCACACAGAGGGTGAGGATAATGTCTTGGGGTTAAACCGCTGAGTCCTTACTCAGAAACAACTTCTTTTGTCTTCAGTGGGATTCACATTGGCACTTAGCCAGTGGAAGTTTTGTCTGGAGTAAAACACAAAAAAGGTAAGGACCCAAGGGTTCTGTCACAGATGAACTGGCTTCATACCTCCTGATATTTCTTTATTTGAGTCTATTAAAAGTTAAAGCTGCAAGGATTTTTAAATCATCTGTTCAGTGACCAAATAAATACCCCTTGAGGCAGATGTGACGAAGACAAATATTGGTATAGTAGAAATAAAGGAGGTTTCTAGGGTTGGGGAGATTGTGGAATTGTAGAGAAAGCCAATGTTACCTGTGAAGAACAATAATATGAGTGGGTTTTTTTACTCTGATAAAACAATATCTTGTGGCTTTGATTGTAGACAGAGGGAAAGCATCTCAAGCGTGCATATCAGTCTGCATGGAGAGCAGTCTCGCTTGATTACAAGTTAGCTTGATTAGCCTCAGCGCATTAACTAATTCTACACATCATTTTAGTTAATTACTGATTGTGTAGTTCTTAGTACACTCAGGGCCAAACTATGAAAGGCTCATGGACCAAGCAGTGGACACATATCTACCCAATTTGCAAGCACAAATGCTTGTTTGCATGTGCAATTGCAGGCTTTTGGGGTTGCATTTTTCTGGCTCATCCCATTGTGTTGGTCTTTGAAATTTGGCCCTCAAGGTGAAAACAAGCAGCCAAAAATCCTCTCAGTTGTGCTTTCATTCCAGGTGTGTTTTCTCTTTCCCCTAGATGTAAAATCGGGTCTGCAGACAGACCGACCGATCACCACCATTGTTGGGAGTGATGTTCAGCTGACCTGCAGAGCCTCCAGATACATTTACAATCACCTGGCATGGTACTACCCCTCCGCACAGGTCGTGCCTGCCAGCTTCACGCAGGAGCAAATTGACAGATACTCCATTTCCTTGACACTGGCCATTAGTAACGTCACAAAGGAACACGCTGGATGGTACAAGTGCAGCGCTCAGAATCGACACAACAGCACAGAAGTGCAAGAACAGCACACCCAGCTCAACGTTAAAGGTAGGCCTTGTTGTCTGAAAACAACAACTAAAGGTGCTATGAGCAGGGTGCTGAGCATCTGCCATGCCCACCGATGTCCTTGGGAATGGCAGGTGCTCAGGATCAGTCAGGTATTGCCTGGATGTATTTTTCTGTTGTGTTAACAGTTGACTACAATGACCTCTACACATGTAGCACCTTTCATCGGAAAGGATCCCAAATGGCTTTACAGATCTCTAAGACCTGATTTACAAACCGTGGGCCAAATCCTGAGCTGGTGCAAATCATCATAGCTCCATTGAATTTGATCGAGCTACACTGATTTCCATCAATTGAGACATGGCCCTGTACATGCAGGAATTATTTAGCCCATCTGCGCCACGCCCCTGACATGCTGCAGCTATTTGACAGTGCACAGCAGTGCCTAAGCACCATAGCTTAGGGTAGGTTGGCCACTTGAGACGACAAGGGAGAACTGGTTGAGCCTGGCGTTTGGAGTACTGAACGTGGCACCTGACCAGAGCACCAGCCCCGTTCCTGTGCAAAGTGCTGTGGAATCTTCAGTCACCACATGCAGCAACTACAGCAGCATCATGTCCTCCTAACTCCACGCTGGGGTGTTGATTTAGTGCAGACTCAGAAGAACGAGCACCACCTACCATCTTGCCAACCCCACCAGCATGTCCCTTGGGTGGCCCACCCAAGGTCTGTCATGCTTTGGTAAAACATCCAATGAGATTACATCCCATGATGATTACCACGGTTATATGTAACATGAATAAGATTAGGAGTACTAGTGGCACCTTAGAGACTAACAGTTTATTTGAGCATAAGCATCCGATGAAGTGAGCTGTAGCCCATGAAAGCTTATGCTCAAATAAATGTGTTAGTCTCTAAGGTGCCACAAGTACTCCTTTTCTTTTTGCGGATACAGACTAACACAGCTGCTACTCTGAAACCATGAATAAGATTTAGGCCCGTCAAATGTAATTGCAAAGGACATTGGCCAGGAGCATGGAATCGAAGGGTATTCACTCTTTACATTTAAAGCAATAGCAGGTTTTTCTTTTCTGTATCTTGACTCCAAGAACCCATCTCTTTAAATTTAGTGTCAACAATAAATATTACAGAGCTCAGTGTCCTTGCTACCTGTGGCTATCTAAAGACGACAGGCTGGAATCTTGTCCCAGTTTTACACCAGCGTAAGCCCACTAATTTCAGTGGAGTGTCTCCTGATTTATACTCGTGTGAGTACGGGCAATCAGGCCTCAGACTTCTAAGAAGTAGGCGGTACCAGCAGAAGGGTTGTGAGGCCCCAGGTATTCTCATCTGTCTTCTAGCGGAGAACAAAAAGCATGGAACAGAAGTGGAGCATGGGGGAGACCCTAAGCAAACTGTGCCTACCCATGTAGTGGAGAGCACAGTTATTCACAGGAAGTTTGACTGTGATCTCGAAGTTAGGTTCTGCACTTAGATTATTGCGAGTAGGCACTAGAGAGACAGGCAGGGACAGACATGCTGCAGTAAGCCCCTGCCTGGGAAGGACCAGCCCATATTGTGCTAGCTGCACATGTCATGGTTAAGTAAAGCTGTTACTAGCCGTTTCAATGCAGTGTCCTTCATGAGTGCAGACAGAGACATTATCATGAGATTTACAAACACGCATGCAGACACAGAGAGAGAAAGACGGAAAAAATTCTCACCCACACTATAGCTATAGCTAGCACTGTTCTGATGCCTGCGTGGGCAGTGCCGTGGTGACTTATTAAAACAATAAATCAATGCATCGCTCTTCTCTTTCCAATGGCCCAAGGGGGGAAAGAGACTATGACTCCTTCTGTCATTTCCTGTACTGGCCTTTCCCCCATAACTAGTGTCCTTACCACCCTTCACAACAACCAGATGTGCAGGCACCGAGTCCTTTTCTGCACATTGCATTCAAGCAATTCACTTTCTTTTCCCCTTGCAGATATTTTTGTTCACTTAGTCAGATTTCCACCTACACAGACACCTACACACAGTGGCAGGGGGGTGGGGGGAACAACAGCTAGGCTATTAGTACACATACAGAAGAGCTGGGATTTTGAACATGTCTTTCTGTGAGTTACCAGTTTCTTCTTATTTGTCTGTAGTGGCTGGGAGGCAATTCATCCTGAGAGCATGCTACATGAGCACACTTTCCCCAAAACACTTCTCCTCCCACTATAGAAAACCAGCCATGAAGCCTTTCAATGTCCCTTTCCGATTCTGCGTGTATTGGATCTTCCTCTTTATCCTATGCGCACTGGCTATTCTCCATGTTTCAGGCTGTTTTTTACAGTGTACTCTGGGCTTTGTTCTCTGGGATCCTGCACCTTTTGCAGTCATTGACAGCAGTGTAAAATGAATACGAAGTGTGGGTAAAGCGCTTCCGTGCTGAACTTTGCAGTGGTGTAAATGACTGCACACAAAGTACTGGGCAACAGAGAATCCTAGCATTTTCCTCTCTTTTCTTTGCTCCTTTCTTTACGCTCCCTTTGTGTGTTTTTGCTCTGCCCCCAACCTGATCCTTTGTTTGTTCACAGGGACTAAGTAACATTCAACTCTGAGTGAAACTTAGTCCTGGTCTACACAGGGCGGGTGGAAGGGGAAGGGATTGATCTAAGTTACGCAACTTCAGCTACGTGAATAACATAGCTGAAGTTGATGTACTTAGATTGACTTACTGTGGTGTCTTCACCGCGGTGAGTCGAATGCTGCCGCTCCCCCATTGACTCCGCCTGCGCCTCTCGCAGAGCTGGAGTACAGAAGTCAATTTATCGCGTCTAGACTAGACACAATAAATCGATCCCCGCTGGATCAATCACTGCCGTCCAATCCAGCGGGGAGTGTAGACATACCCTTAGTGGGTTTGAAATTCAGCAAAATGAATTTGCCCATTCCTAATGAAAGACATGCTCTGTTTGTTGGCTTTGCTCACCACACACCTTTTTCATTAATAAACCTTTCTGCAGCCATCACATTAGGGCAAGGCCTTTATGTACCGATGAAAATGTAAGTCTTTAGAAGATGCCTCCTTAAGGCCAGGTCTACACTATAGCTTTACATTGGTATAATTACATCGCTCAGGGGTGTGAAAAACCCACTCCCCTGAGTGATGCTCTTATACCGACCAAAGCCCCAGTGTAGACAGGGCTATGCTGACAGGAGGGCTTCTCCCATCAACATAGCTACCACCTCTCTTGGAGGTGGATTAACTGTGCCCATGGCAGAGGTTCTCCCGTAGCTTCTTCACTGAAGCGCCTCCAGGGCAGTTGCACTGCTGTCGCATTTTAAGTATAGACCTGCCCTCAGGCTGATGGTGTGTTGTTTTCCTTTGTGAATGCAGCAAAGGCAGTGCCACATATTATGCAGAACCTCGCAGACCGGGAGGTTAACATCAGTGGCAAGATCATGCTGGAGTGCAGAGTAAATGGAACCCCAACGCCTCATATTGCGTGGTGGAAAAATGGCTACCCCATTTCACCTGCTTCAGGTGAGTCTGGAGCACAACAGGTGCCAAAAGGGAAACAATGGTAACGTGTTCACAGATTTGCAAGCCGTGTTGGTCCCGGATTCTCCCCTGCCTGGCATTTGGTGGAGTTGTTAACAGCAGTGCGTGATGAGTGCCAAATGCTATCAACCCAGGACGCTGTAAATGACTCAGACCACATTATCTACACCTGGCTGCTGATGTGGTTTGCAAATGGGATTACAGAGGCCAAAATAACCAACTAGCTTCAAACCAGTGCTTGATTATACGTGCCCAGTTTTGCACATGCCACTGCTTGTGCCTGCAGAATTGACCATATATGTGCAGAACTGACACTGGCAAGGGAAATCAAGGTGCTGAGCACC
This sequence comes from Eretmochelys imbricata, assembly GCF_965152235.1. NCBI lineage: Eukaryota > Metazoa > Chordata > Testudines > Cheloniidae > Eretmochelys > Eretmochelys imbricata. The sequence continues at coordinate 81,291,405 of NC_135580.1, forward strand.
CAGCTGCCCATCAGGCATGTCCAAGATGGTTCTTTATGCGTACAAAAAGCAGGGCGCTTCGCCGCTTGCTAAGCAGTATCTAAAAATGTGAGCCTGAACTGCTGGATGTTCTTAAGGCCTGATCTGGAGCTTGTTGAAGTCAATGGTAGTGTCTCCACTAAGGATCACTTAGCCGGCTGCAGGGCATAATATACTGTGTCTTTATTTCCCTCAGCATAAAACAATGATGAGAAACAGCTGTCAGCTCAGCCAACACACACACGGGCAGTGCTGCCCCAGGCTTGGAATGTTTGCCTGAGCTTGGAATTCTTTCCTGGCCCCTCTATCCTGAAATACCCTTTATGTCATGGAGAAACCAATGTTAGTAACTGGTTCCTCTCACTTTAATTTTGCTTCTTGGGTTAGGAAATCTAGAATCCTCCATAACTCAGATCAGACCGTTCTGAGCAGAAGCTCTTAACAGCTAGTGAAGTTTTATAAATAATTCGAGAGGGACAAGCATGTAACTCATCCAACTGATGAACACATAAAAAATATATCTGAAAAAACCACCTCAGGGTAAATATTTCAGCGCTGTGCATGGTGAGTTATGTGCACAGCTCTTGTTAACAACAACAGAATTCATGGGCAGAACACACTGCAAACTTAAAACCTTTGGACTCAAGGCCCAATGTATTTCCCCTGTTCTGTTAATGGCATCTTCTTAGTAAACCAAATGAGCTTGGAATCGTGTGTCACCGAATCAGAGAAATTGAAGCTAGCGAAGGCTGAGTTAGGCCACATGTAGGCCATCTCCTCCCACATGAATGCAAGATTGAGCCAAATAGTGGGTTCTTCAGGGCTTTGTCCCCATTTTAAATGTCCCAAGAGACAGGGTGCTCATCGTTTCCCTTGGGAGGCAGTGCTGTAGTCTTAGACATTGCTGTCTCACTGACATTTAGCCTCAGTTTTCCTTTCCTTCATTGTATCCCGTTATGCCCTGGCCAGGCCACCTTGGATCAATCTACATAATTCCTTTCCCTACTGAGCACTACATTGGGCCAGGTAGGTACAGCCCTCCACAGAGGAGGAGAGGAGTCACTTCTTGGAGAGGCATTGTGCCTTAGCAGGCAATACAGTCGCTCGCAAGCTCCAGGTGTGTGGGTGGGGACTCAGTTTGAACTCCTCACCCAGTGAGGTGCAGCCCCTCTGTGCCCCTCCGGCCTGGCCTGAAAAGCATATTGGGTTAATAAGAGAGTTGTATTTAATATGTTCTAATGACATCTCCTCAAATGCAGTGCAACTCTTGGGCTGGGAAGGGGAGAAGCAAATCCTGCTGGGAGTTTTGCAGGTGTAACGGAGAGCAGCATTTGTTCCAGTGAGCTCATTCTGGGCCCACTCATGCCCCCATTGCCTTCCATGGGAGCAGTATCAGGCTGCATGAATAAAATACACCTGTTCTGCACAGGCTGCAAAGTTGTCACTGTGGAGTTAACATGACAAGTGCATTGAGAGCAGGTGGCCAGGGAGGGGTTTGCAGCATGGTACCGCAAACAAAGGTGAATATAACATACCAGCACTAGAAGATCTCTTGTGGCTGCTACTGGAGGTACCAGAGCAGGGCTGAAGTGGCCAGTGAGGCCATTTTCAACACAGCTCCTGTTGGACATTCTTTCTTGACAAATATATTCTGCAATCAAATGAAACTGTATCCCTCTAACACAGGAATTTCCATGGAAAATAACACCCTGGTCATCGAACGAGTGAAAAAAGATGATGAAGGCCTCTACGAGTGTAGGGCTTCCAACGAAATGGGCAATGACAGCACTTCAGCATTTATTAAAATACAAGGTGAGTTCACAAGCTCATGCACAAGCTTGGTGAAACAGGCTTAATTTGGGGGAAAGACATTATACAGCCCCCATGCCCTCAACCCCCACCCCCACTCCACACACACATACAGGGCAGGCTTGGATAAAGTAGGAACTGACTTAATCCCTTGCTCAAAATTCAAAGTGAATCCCCTTTGAGGTTCCAGGAAGTTTACATGGTCACATAAAAACATAGGACCTGAAGCAGGTCAATATGTCTTCATGTCTGGAACACCTTGATAACAACTCTATCACAGACACAACATATGCTACACAAAGTGAGATATGGTCAATATAACTTGAATGTTTCATGGGGAATCATATAATACAGAGTTCCCAGCCTTTTCACACTGGAATCTCCTTAAGGTCCCCTCCTATTTAGCCAAGAGTTACCTGGGACCACCTTCCAATTAGCCATAGGAAAAGAACAGCGTGATTGCAACCCATGACACCTGTTCATGATCCATAGGTTGAGAACCATAGTATCATACTTTGAACACTTGGCATTGATAATATAAAGTAATGGCACTCAGTGGATATCCTGCCCACCTCTGCCAAACCATTGTCTCTGTGTCTCTTGGTTAGAGATGGTTTCCTATATTGTTGCCTACAGCAAGTGAATGAAAAGGCTCCCACCACATGTCATGGCATTTCATGGCTACCATTTTTCTGAAATGAAGCATGGTTGATGGAATTACATGTTTTATTTATTTATTTATAATTTAATTTTCGCACTGAATTTAAATCCGATGCATTTAATTTACAGGCTCTGAAGAAAAGTCCAATATTGAAGTTATCATTTTGGTCTGCACTGGTCTAGCAGCTACCCTTTTTTGGCTTCTTCTGACCCTTTTCATTCGGAAAATGAGAAAAGTAAGAGAGCTTCCATATTGTACATGGAATTGAAATGGACTAGAGCTGAGCTCTGGGCTTGGATCCAGTTAAGACTAAGCTTCAGAGTTCAGGATTGAGGTCGACCTGGGACAGATGGTGACAAAACTGTATGAGCTGTTCTCGTGAAATTTCAGGCCAACATTCCTCTTGATTAATTACTTGACATCTTGTGAGATCAGCTGTACTTATGAGATTTCTGCCATCTTGGTCAGCATCCAATCAGATCAGGAAAACAGGCCCCTTTCTCTTGTGGATCTGACATGGATTCAGAAGCATCCAAGAATGTTTGGAGACAGGCATTCAAATCCTAAACCCCTTACAGTTCTGGTTTCAGCCCATCTCAAATAAGGTTTTCCCTAAAATGTAGTTAGTGAAGGGAGCGCTGGTTTAAGTATTGTTGTAGGATGTTACAGTCTGTTGTTTGCTCTCAAGCTGGGCTCAAACCACAAAAGTTCATTATGTTTCCATGGCTCATTTACTCCTTGGCCTCTCTCCTGAGACTCCAAAGAAGTGGGCCCTAAATTAGGTCCAAGGAGTATTTGATAAAGTAAATCATATTTAGGGTTGTTCTTTCTTGCTTATATAAACAAAAAATATGGTACAAGATGCTAGTTCTCTTGTTTGGATGCAGCCCAAACCACAGTCTTAATGTTGATCTTCTGTAATTTGTATGAGTGTTCACCACATTTACAACAGAACTGGGAAGAATCATTCAAGTTCAAGTTTACTCTGTCTCTCTCCAGGACAGCAGAGGTGCTAGACCCAATAGATCTTGTGTCATCATTTACACCTGCATAAAGTGGCCATAAGGGGAGCCCAAATCAGACTTTTCCCCTCAGTGGTACCCATGTTGACACGTAAGCCTGTTTCTAAAGCACGATGCCTTGAGTTGTTAAGGAATTGGAGAGCTGTCCAACAAGGCACTCAAAAATGTTGCTTTAATCTCAAGGATTTCCCACAAGTAGTAGCAGTGTTGGGTTTCTCTAATGTATGTAGAGACTAATGATATTAAGGGACTTTACATCTTCAAGGAATTTTACAAGCATTAATTAGTTAATCCAATCAACACACACGTAAGGCCAGCATAGATAAGTGTTATTTTCCCCATTTTACTGATGAATAAATTGAGGCATGGTGTTGCCAAGATATGTTCAAAAGCCACAGATGGGCGTTAGTGTCAGAACCAGGACTAGAACTCAGAGAGGCCTGGTACCCAAGCCTACGCAAATTCCACTAGATCACACCTTTCTCTCAAGTTACAGCCTGTGAATTGGTTATTTTCCTGTTTTTAGCCAGATGCCACAGATATTAAAACAGGATACCTGTCAATCATAATGGACCCAGAGGAAATGCCCCTTGACGAGCAGTGTGACCGTCTGCCATATGACAGCAGTAAATGGGAGTTTCCAAGAGACAGGCTGCGGCTTGGTAAGCAGTACAGACATTATTAATGTCAAGGATGGTGATATCCTATGGCCTTGAATGTTGGACCATAGCAGATGACAGAGGCTACCCTAGCCCCCATGGCCAGTGCTCTTCCATCCTTGGAGGAGAATTGACAGTGGTTCCAGAGTCAAGGATTGTTCTCCATGGGAGTGGTGCTAAAGGTCTCCTTCGAAAATACAGGTGGCATCTTACAAAATGGCTATCACTTGCCGTTGTTCTCAGTGGAAGTGATACCAAGATGTCCTCAAGGAAGGCAGTGTCCCTTGGCAGGATTGGCAGCCACCCTCTTCCCCCAGGGAAGAAGGCAGATATTTTGAAAGAAGGCGGGTCTTCATGAAATAGTTTGTAGAAGAACGTTATTCACCTTGTTGACGGAAAACAACTTTCCATTAAGAGAAACTGACCAAAAAATTATGATTAATGTTTAAAATTCTTTTCAGAACCTACCCATTGAACAAAATCTACTCGGGGGGAGGGGGGAATCCTGGGGGCCAGCAGGGGAATTTAGAGACTAGGAGGGAGGGGAAAACTGGTCTGGGGAGGGCATGTGGCAGCAGAGGGAGGAGGAAATGGTGTGTGTTCAGGGAAGTGTAGGGGTAGGCACGGGATTTCAGAGGAATGTGGGTGGCAGGAGCTGGGGGAAACTGGCCAGTTTGCTCTGCCTGCTTAGTGCAGCTCCAGAGCAGGGGAAGCAGTCAGAGTGTCCTGGTAAAAATGACCCTAACTGTTCAAATCAAATAAAGATTTAAAGATGCACACTATATATCTTCTAGTCCAGTGATTCTTAAACTTTTCTACTGGTGACCCCTTTCACATATCAAGCCTCTGAGTGTGTCCCCCCTTATAAATGAAAAAGACTTTTTAATATATTTAAGACCATTATAAATGCTGGAGGCAAAGCGAGTTTTGGGGTGAAGGCTAACAGCTCGCGACCCCCCATGTAATAACCTTGCATCCTGACCCCTAGTTTGAGAACCCCTGTTCTAGTGGCTAGGGGGAAAACCCAAATGGGACCATTCTCTTTGTGTTTCTTGTATAGTGTTCATATCTGACATTTTTAATAATTCAAAACAAGCAGCTTCCAGATAAAAGCTACATTGCCGTGAAGTTAAAGTTGAGTACATGTCAATAACTGCAGGGTGGGAGAGTGGACATTCTTTAGGTGCCCTCGCTGTGCATTTCCGTCCTTAATATCTTTGGATTTCTCTTTCAACCTGAACTCTGGGTTGGGAAGGGTTGATTTGGAGATAATTGCACGTAATGTTTTTACCTTTCTCTTATGTCAGCCTCAACTCCAGTTTAAAGCCATTTTTAGCTGGGAAGTATATTACATACTGTATTGTGGGCAGATCACGTGTACATACATCTATTATTGACTCTTCATCTATGCTGTGCCTGGGCTCTGGTGTCCTATATTTTTTGCAAAGCTAAGATTAATGCATGTTTCTCTCTTAGCTGATGCAGACTGTCCTCAGCCCCCTACGGCTCATTCTTGACTCTTTCTTCTCTAGGTAAAACACTGGGTCACGGTGCTTTCGGGAAGGTCGTGGAGGCATCTGCTTTTGGTATCGATAAATCTTCAACCTGCAAAACAGTTGCCGTTAAAATGCTTAAAGGTACATTTCTCTGAGAGCTCTCAGACAGTTCCTCTGGACACACGTGGGTAACAAGGTTTCCAGTGCTCAGCTCTAAACCAGTCCTGAGGACATTGGGTTTGGAAGGGAATGGATTTGCCACATGGGACAATTAGTCGTCATACAGGGGATGTCAACGTGTGGGAAATGACAAGTGGGCTCCACGCTATGCCCCTGATGTAGCCTTATATTCCTAGAGGAGGAAAACAGCAGCCTCCATGTCTGTGGGGTTAGGAGGGAAACAGATTACAGACTGTAATTGCATTAGTCTGAAATTGTGTCGAAACCATCGATCCCAGCCCTTCCAGATGTGGAACAGTTCAAGGGGTTGAAAAGGAGCGCTGCCAAGGGAGTGAATTAGGGACAACTTTCTTGCAGTTATTAAAATGAAGGAATGCTTTTACCATCCAGCCAGGCGGGGAGGGGGCCGGTGAACTTGGAGCATATGTTGTTTCCAAATGACATTTACATACAAAGCCTCTGCAGACAGTTTGTGAATAAATACATCATCTGGCATGTTGGGTGCATGGGTTTGTGGGTTTTAACTGGTCACTTGGTTTCTTTTCAAATATACAAGTGATTTTCTTTGGGTGGGGCTACACTCGCTAGCCCAAACTGCCGTATAGTGTTGCTGTGTGATAGTGTTAACACCTTCAGCTCCACAATGTGGCTTTTGTTGCCAGCTGCCTCTCCTGCTCCTCCACTACGCACCCCTCCCCTCAGTGCCAGATTTCCGCTACTTGCCAGTACCAGCTTTCTGTACCTTCTCTGGACCTGCACTGAGCCAATGAGGTCTTCAGATCCCCCTCTCTCTGCTGTTGTTTGTCCCACTCTACACCCCTCTTCAAGACGTGAGCTGAAGTTCCCAAAGGCCCTTGATTGACCCAACTCTCCCCTGGCTCCTCCACCCCACAGAGTTTTCCGCAGGCTGCCTCCCAGCTAACCCTGCCCAATAAGTCTTCTGGCAGTGCCTTACACCTTCCTCCTGGCTGCTGCTGCATCCTTCTTGCTTCATCCATGGCCCCCCATCACCACCCAAAATGCCATCCCCACCGTGAATGCAGCCATCAATAAACTAGAACCTCTGGTGAGAATCTATTCATTCAGAAAGGAGAAGGCCCTAGAGGTGGCAGCATTACAGTGATTCCATGAATGTAAATTCCATGAAGCTTGTTGGTATCTCCTTCAAAATAGAAGGCAGAATGTAAATGTAATAGATTGTCATAAAGAATTTCAGATGATGTTCAATTTAAATGTTATTGGGCCTGGTTCCCATCTCAAAGCCATGTAAATCAGGTTGAACTCCACTGAAGTCAATGGAGTTAAAACTGGTGCCTGCTGAAGGAGACTCAGGCTTGGAGTACTTATCTCTTTATGAGGCATAAGAAATGCAAAGATGCTGGGAAATCTGTTCATAGACAATTCTGCAACCAGAAAAAGAGGCTAAGTTTGTCAAAATAAATGATTTGTTATAAGTTATTCACTGAGCTCTAAAGCTAACCCCCAACCGTCAGACACGCAGACTGAGCGCAGTGGTAGGAAACACGCAACAACCCAGCATTATCCACCCCTTTTTGTTTTGTTTGTTTTAATCATGAAAATGATACAAAGACGATAGTAGACAATCACTAGTTACAGTGCCAACCATATGGAAAATATATGGTGTCAGAAGCAGGATCAATACTGAGGAAATGTCCATGTAACTCAGACAAGGCCTAGTACTCAGGAGCTATGGTCCCTCTCCTGACTTTGTGAAATACAACAGAATCTTGTTAGTCTGTGTTTCACATACTTTACAACTCACACACAGACATGGCCACTCTGCCCACTTGTTAAGGATGATTTAATACCAGCGACAGCACTGTAGTGAGGTCTCATATGACCGAGACTTGGTTATTTTACAAAAAGTTCTGGGGTACACTGAGTAGCACACTATGGGGCCTGACTTTCAGATGTGTGAGCAACTAGAGCTCTCATTACTTGGAGTGGTGAGAGCTGAGCACCTCTGAAAAGTAGATCCTGTGAAGTATTATTGCAAAGAGTTGCTACTAAATTGCAATCACCAACAAGCACTGAAAAAAAACATTTTCTCTTGCATTATCTCCTTGCTTTTTTGGATGTGTTTGTTCGCTTGCTAAATTTGCAAAATTTAGTTCTTTGCAAAGGTTCTCCCAGTATCTAGGTAGCATTAGAGAGGTTCTACTGCAGGATAATAATCCATGGTGACCCACTGCAGAGAAGACAAGAGACACCCAGAGGGCAAAGTGTTATTCCATTGCAGAAAGGTCACAGCAGGCGGATGAGTTCTTATCTATTTAGGAGTCTGAGAGGCAGAGATAGCACAAGTAACCTCGGTGGGTTTTGTTTTCAAGTATAAACAGGATTTTCTGTGTCCTGTTACAAATATCCTGTTGTGTAAAGATGGCTTTGTCCTGTTTATCTTAAGCAGAATGCGCAACTACAAATGAGTGCAAGGCTTTAATGTCCGAGCTGAAGATCCTCATCCACATAGGACACCATCTGAACGTGGTCAACCTGCTGGGAGCCTGCACCAAAGCAGGAGGTAAGAAACCATCCTCCCACAAAGCATTCAGCAAATCCATGCTCAGTAATTGTGCTCGGTTGCAATAGCAATTCTGCAGCCACGTCATCTTCATGGTCATCAGCAGGGACAGAACAAAGGATATTCTGCTTCAGAAACGTAGGCCCTTACTCTTCAGGCAAAAAGGAGGATCTTCGTTAGCTATTAGGGGTCATGTCCTGTGGGAGGGTCTCCATTACTGGGTGTTATTACAGCACACACATGCATGTCTAACTTTCCAACCAATAGAGTGCTAGCAGTGTACACACATGAGCTGGTGCCCAGTACAATACAGTATAACCTGGCAGCTGCCACTGAAGTTGTGTGGGGGGAGAATTTGGCAATGTGTAATTGATGGCTTTTGAATTCCTTCCTAACACATACGTTCCCTTCATTTTCTCTACTTTTCTATCTATCTAAGGTACTTATGTGGCCCAGTATCTGAGCACCTCACAACCTTTTATGTATCTAGCCTCACAACACCCCTGTGAGGTTGGCAAGTACTAATATCTCCTTTTTACAGAAAGGAATATGAGGCACAGAAAGTCTAAGTGGCTTGTCCAAGGTCACACAAAGAGTCTCTGACAGAGCAGGGACTTGACCCCAGGTCTCCAGGATCCTAGCCTACTGCCTAAGCAGTGGAGAATCCTTCCCCTTCTTAGCCTGCCCTTTAAAACAGTGCTGGCTCTCTTTGCTTTATGCTTTTAATTACAGGGTAACATCTACCATCGATGTATCTTCAGTGTTTATGATGAACCTTGAAAACAATCTCCAAACAATGTGGGAGAAGGGTTGAGGACAAAGAAACCAGGGTAAAATAAATGGAGACAGAGAGATGGTGCCCACATTGGTAACTGTCTGAGGAATTAAAGATATCATTTTCCCAAGGGACATCTAGTTGCCAAGCCAAAGGGAAAAAAAGCAATGTTACTAAGATAATTGGCAGGATGACAGGAGATAAATTATCCCGCAAACCAGACATTCACAGTTCACAGTAGAACAGGCAGGAGACAGCAAGTGGCAGACCCTGCCCTAATCTGGAAGCCATGGATTTGGAATCCGCAGGAGCGCTGAGGCAAGAGACCAGTAGCTTTGCAAACCACAACTGACTGGAGAGTCACATTGGTCTGAAATGTTTTGAGGATTTCAGAGGAACAGGCAAGCTATCCCTGACGCTGGGCTGCTGACTTGTGATTAAGGGGGGAGGGAAGTTGTAAGCCATGGTGGTAGTGCCTCCTACCAAATCAAGCCAAGAAAACTGGTAAATAATACTTAGTAAAATATCAGTGTGATGGCTTGACATAACCAGACGCCCAGAACAGTCTCATGCAACTGTAGCCACTAGCCATTAACCTGAACACTAATATGACCCTAATGTTTGCACCTTATTGAGTTCTAATCATAGCAAGGTCCATGTAAGTGAACGTGATCCTTTGCCTATTGTGACTATCCATTGCTTGAGTGTACTTGTCCCCAGGTGGTCCTCAGTATCCCACTTGGAGCATTCAGTAGCCTCTTTCCCTACGCTGCATCCTTCTGGCTGAATAGGCCCTTTTAGTGCTACCTTACTAGTTGCTCAAAGAAGTCACTGCTAAAACCTGGAGAAGAAAGAGACTGGATGTGGAAGGCAGGTTTCCCATATGGCATTACAGAGCACTAACTGCGTAGCCTACAAGCAAGCTCTAGTTTGTTTGCTTTTGAACGATGCCGGTGAAAACTGAAGAAAAATAGCCTAGAGCTCACAAGATAGACATTGGGATAAGAGTTTCCATTAAAATACCATTTCTAAGCACAGGGCTTTCTCATTCTTTGTTAAGTTTTATACAGCTTGTAATAGTACTCTTGATAATTGCTCCCATTAAACGTGCACAATACGTTATTTTAACAATATCTGCCCCTTGCAACGTCACTTTGAAACACCTTGTCAGAGCATCTGATGTTAAGCACTTAGCACTAGTGCATGCTCTAATATGCTTTATAATAAGGAACTAAAATATGAAGATGCTGCGTCTGGAAACATTTCAGAGGCATGAATAAAGCACTTGGCGGCACTTTAAAGTCAGGCCGGAATCTGCATTTCTTCCGAGAATCCACTAGCCAGATTTGACTTTAGTTTCCTGAGACAATGTTCCATCTGATCTTTTCTTTGCACTGTAAGAAGCCAGCACTGGTTTGGGGGAGTAACCTAACGCTGTGGAGCAGCGGTGGCAGAGGCACCATAGTGATACAGAAGAGACAGTAAAGACCAGTGGCAGGATCAAAGATGAGTTGCAGAGCTATAGTCACCTGGATCTCCCCCAGCTTGCAGACTTCAGAGCAGCTGACTGCTTGCTGCAGTGTATCAGTTCCTGTTCTGACTGCTCCTCAGTCATAGCCTTCCAGCCCATGCCCTCTTTAGACAGGCTGTGGTGGTGACATTGATATCCACATTAGATCAGCTGGCACCACAGAGGTGACTGCATTTATGCAAAGAGTGGTGCTGTGTATGTATAGTACTATATGAACCTTGGGCTTGATTTTCAAAGGTGCTGAGCACCCACAGCTGTAAATGAAGTCAATGGGAGTGGCATGTACTGAGCAGGCCCACGGCGTACAGTGCCTATGTGGTAGCACTTTAGGATCCTTACAACTGAAAGGCCCTATTGAAATATAATACAATGATATTATAGTTAAGTAAAAAACCTCATCTTCTCCCCTTTATCTGGGTTACCCATTCCCCGGTGCTGTTTGCAACCCGGTTCTTCCTCATTTTGAGCCAGTAGAGAGATTTCAAATAAAATGTCTCTCTTCCCTGTTTGCTCCCCATCAACTCTTCCCCACTGCTCTGTTTTCAATCCCATGTTCTCAGACTTATTTATGTCAAACTGAGCCAAACAGGTACACCACGGCACAAGACTGTGTGTGTGTATTTCTGACACATGCAGATAAGAGCTTATTGCTTAGGGTTTGCATGTTCACTGAATGGCCTGATGCAGCCCTTGGCATTTTTCCTTTGAAGTCTGAACTCAAGAGTCTGAATCTGAAGTTTCCAGATGGAACAAGGTTTACAGAGATGAAAGGCTGACCACTTAGGATGGATAATAATAGGTGTTTACATGCATTCTAATCCCATGACTTCACCTTCCCCTACATTTGAGGCATTTTGTGTGCTGGTTTCTAAAACCCAGCAACCATGCAGTGGAGGCTAATTGCACAGAAATGCAGATTTTATTCTCTCATGGCTTGGGCTGAAACGCAAAAGCACTTGCAAAGATGTCTAAAAACATCCATAGTTGTATAAAATCAACAAATACATCAAACTAAAAAATACTTTGCCCAGGAATAAGAAAGGAAGAAATCGACATGCCCCTTTGTGCTTCCAAAGCCTTTAGATCAAATATCTTTGCAAACTTTTAATTCATCTGGTGTCACAAACAAATCTAAATATGTGTTTGTATTGCCTCCCCTGGCATGAAGTTCTGTACAATACAAAAAGATTTACACAGAGATCAGAAAACCCAGAGGGCTGTTCCACGAAATGGATCCCAACAGAAAAAAAAAAGAATTTAGTAATATGGGGGTTGTATGTTTAATGTTCCTTTTTCTAGAAACAAGAAACAATTTCTTAATATTGGTGTCTGACAGGTAAAGAGGGAGGTAGTAGCTAGGACTCCTGGGTTCTATTCTCAGTTTCCCACCTCTGCCACTGCCTCATTGTGTGAGCCTGGAAAATCACTTCACTTCTTTATTACCCAGTTTCCTCATCTGTATAATGGGGCTTATAATATATACCTACTTCACAAGGGAAATCATGGGGCTGAATTAACGTTAAACACTTTGTCCTTCTCTAGACCCTTTCCATGGCAGGAGTGCAGAAATGCACTATGCATATGTTCCACTTTTACATCTGTGAAGGTCACTTTGCTTTTGTTCTCTTTGCAGGTCCTTTAATGGTTATCGTGGAATATTGCAAATATGGAAATCTGTCTAATTACCTGAGAGGAAAACGAGGGGACTTTGTTGCATATAAGGTAAAATAAACAACTGGCTTTTTATGCAGTTGCAAGATGGGCAATTCATGATCATTGAGGCTAGCTGCTTACTATTAGGATTTGTTCTCTACTTGCCTTAGATGGGCCTCAGTTATATCTGAAGGCTGGCGCTTCATCAGCCCACCAAATTCCAACTTGTCAGAGGAGAAGGAAGAATGGACTCCTTCCTCTGTAGGGTTTCAGTCCCTGCCTCTCCCTCACCTCCAGCCCATACTGCATAATCAATTGCAAATGCTCATGGAAACAGCACATTCACCATTATATGACTTGGAGGAGAAAAAAACTGTCTGATTCCACTTCCTCACCACCAGCCACTAGCTGCTTGAAAGAGCAGTGGATGGTCTCTCTACATTAGGTATGAAAACACTGGTTCCCCAATCCCATCTCCCTCCTCAGCAGCTCACTAGTCTTGTTGTCCCACAGAGGGCTACACAGATTAGCCACCAGAACTGTTATGGGAGAGGTGAGGTCAGTCCCCTCTTTCCACGAGAAGACTAAATACGACACTCGGATAGCAGCTTTGGGAGCCTGGTTGTTTCAAATCTCAGTCTGTCTAAAAACAGGGACCACTGATTCAAATCCTAGCAGGATCAGTGCAGCCTTTGATCCTTCCCAGGTACGACGCAGGTTATTGTGTGTGGGTTTTCCAGATGTCTCTAATATTTGTGATCACATCTGGCTCTTCATGGACCCTAAAGCACATATGGTAACTGTAGCCAATTAGTTCATTTTATTATCCATTTATTGTTGTGCTGTGTGATGTTATGATTAACTCATATGCTATGTTACATATTATTTATGTATGTCAAATAGATTTAGGTTGTAGGATCAGAGAAGTATAAGATTATTAAGTATTTACGAGTGATAAGTATTTAATGTGTATCTAAGTAAAGCAGGGCTTAAACACAAGGCCTACAAGTAAGGCCTGTAAGATTTCAGCTTAGCCATACCAAGCCATAGACTTAAGAATGCTTGACAAATTTAAGTGACCAGAGAATGACTCTTTGCCAGTAAGATCACAAGACTACTGGAAAGATGTGCCAATAGGTAATGTGGCAGAAAATCAACCACAAGATCACAAGATACCTTATTGCAACATCTTTTACAACATATGTCCTGACCACAGGGTACATACTGTGTGTAGATGCTAATGAGAATAAGAGGAACTACAACCAACCTATGGAAAATAGGGCACCCCAATATTCATGGGGTGTGGAAATATATATAAGGAAAAAGAGGGTTGACACCTTCATGCACATACATAGAGTGTTAAGTGTAGTCAAAATTACAATATAAAAGAGGGTTCCCTGGTTGGATAAAAGTGGGAAAACCCAAGAGACAACCCAGCAGGAACTGTCCCTCTAGCGATGATCTTTTGAGAGGTCCATCGGACACTAGAATATCTCTAAGGATGACTACGGTTATAATTATTGCATAGGTTTTCTTAGGATTTCTATGTGCAGGGGTAATCATCACCTTGCTTGTGACTTTAATAAAACTTATAGTACAGATAAAACTTTGTACTTATGTTTGTGTCTGTGGTCATTACCCTTGGACTTTGTATGTTCCTAGAGCCTCCCAATTTGAGAAAAGCACCAGAGGCAATTTCACTTTGTTGAGCTTGAAATTGCAGCAACCGGAGCCAAACTCATGGTGGTGTAATAGCACGTCACTAAATTCACTTAAATAAAATAAATGGCTACATACCTCATGTAAGAGAAGGGAATTTTCCCTGATGCCACAATTCCTCCTCTCACAATTATTGTTTGTGTGCTATAGTGATCAGTTTTGGTTCCCTACCCAGTGCAGTTCCCTGTGTATTATTTGAAAAGTGCTTTTACAAAACACTTATAGGGACATCGCCATAAGATCCTGTCCCAGCCTCTGCCATGTTGTTCCATTAAATACCCTGAACTGCCTGGGCATCCCACTTCACCAAGGTAAATCATTTCTATTGGATTTTTAGTCCCAGGAGAACTCTGACCAAGCAGAGAAAAGTCTGGATGAGTCCAACAGTGATTTAACAGAGCTGATCAAGAGGCGCCTTGAGAGTGTGGCCAGCACGGGAAGCTCAGCCAGTTCAGGATTCATTGAAGATAAGAGTTACAGTGACTCCGAAGAGGAAGAAGAAGGTAAAAGAAACCTATCTACTCCTGAGTCCTTTGTCTTAAAGGGTTCCATTGTTTCTGACTAAGCCCTGCCCCAAGGGTCACTTGCTTTACAAAGTCTCTTCACTTGTTGACAAGTCTTGAAGGTCATGGCAGACTCCAACTAGGTCTACACTATAAATGTTTACTGTCATAGCTATGTCAGGTGGGGGTAGGATGAGGGGTAATTTGTGACTTATATATCTGGGCCAGCAATAACCACTAATGTAGGCACAGTTATGCCACCAACACTGCACTTTTGCTGGAATAACTTGTTTTGCTTGTGGCGGTTGGAGCCAATAGAAGCTGAATGCACAAGAGGCACACTTTCACTAGCTATCCTGGCAAAGCACGGCTAGTGTAGACCTTATGCATTCCCCCTCATGCTCACTACAGAAGGTCTGCAATAACACACATACACACACCAGCTGCTTTTTCTATGGAGGAGGGACGGTAGCAAAATTTTAGCAGAATGTTTGTGTTGCCAATCTGCCCTTCCAGAAAACTCTTCATCTAATGGAGTTAAAAGGAATGTCCCTTTTTTCCTCCCCAAATATCCCTCTTTATGTGCTCTCCAGGATTGGAGAGGTACGGTTAATGCTAGAGGTCTTTCAGCTGTCTAGCCTTCTCCCTCTAGGTTCTCATGTTTCTGTGGTCTCTTGTAGATGGTGAGGATCTGCAAAAGCGACCACTGACCTTGGAGGATCTGATTTGCTATAGCTTCCAGGTGGCAAAAGGCATGGAGTTCCTGGCCTCCAGAAAAGTGAGTTCTATTTCTGCGCCACTCCTCCTTCTTATGTCTTTGTCATTCAATAAACCACAAGAGATGAGCTTCTTTCATAGAGCCATAGCTATTAGAGATAAAGACTAAGTATATTATTGGGCCTGATTCTCCTGTCACTTGTGCTTATTTCACACTATTGTAACTCCACTGAATCTTCTGGTCAAGTAAGGAGTGCCATTGATAGACCTCCAAAGGGAGTCTCCACCAGTCATTGGCTGGAAGCACAGCAACTATGATATGGGACCATAGCTGGACGGCATGAAGAAAAATCAGGCAATGTCATCTGAATTCCATGACGGATATAGAAGAAATCCCTCCTGCCTCCAGGAAGGAAATATCCTTCCACAATGGAGAAAAAACTCTCTGATAACTTCGGAGGAATGTAGTTCTAATCGTTTAGCTTGCCGGTAATTGTTGGTAACTGAATGCCTCACTGTCATTTCAGTCCATAGTCTATAGGTTTTTGAAGAAGTCTGAGTCTAAGCCATGTGCAAAAATATGTTCATAACTGTGGATCTGTCAGATGATTACCATGACAGTACCCAGAAATCAGATTGTGTGCACAGTTTTGCATATGTGCAATCACTCACTTATGGTAATTGCATATGCAAATGTTGGTGTATTGGCCCCTGAGCCTTCTCCTTTCAAAATTTGGCCCATAGGGTTTAATATTTAACTGTGGTGGTTGCAAATCCATTCTGATCTTAGCTGGTCGAGCAGGATTTATTTAACATGAAAAGAGTCTGAGAAATGACCAGCCACCATGTTTCTCAATCTACTTCTTGTGCTGAGTTATTTTCTTTCTATCATATGACAGTATATTTTTGGCAGGCTCCCACACACATTTTCCCACTCCACCCAGGTCCAACAAGAGCTCGTTTTTCTTTCACTTTTCAAAGAGTCTCCAGGCTTTTTACTCCATTAGCAGCCTGATGTTCAGGCAAAACCTCTGATTTCACTTGTCCGTATTTCCTCGCAGTGTATTCATCGGGATTTGGCAGCAAGGAACATCCTTCTGTCGGAAAACAACGTGGTTAAGATCTGTGACTTTGGACTGGCTAGGGATATTTACAAAGATCCTGACTATGTACGGAAAGGAGATGTAAGTGAAAAGGACCTGACCTGCCAATCTTCAATATTACTCCCCCTAGGGAATGGGCAGATTAACAACCACAATAACTGGCCATGGGCCACATCTTTTTCATTCTTAGGCAAGACTTCCACTTAAATGGATGGCTCCAGAGGCTATTTTTGATAAAATTTATACTACGCAGAGTGACGTGTGGTCTTTTGGTGTGTTACTATGGGAAATATTTTCTCTGGGTAAGATCATTTTACACTCTTTTAATATGATATTATTGTGCAAAGGGCTTTAACAAAAGAGCAAAGGATACTGATCTCAGCTGGTCTGGTGTAAATTAACAGCAATTCAATGTAAAATAGCAGTTACTCTAGAGTCTAGACTGACAACATTTGGCTCCTAATGCATGTTAAAAAAAAATCCCAGATTTTAAATTTGTAACAATCGATACTAGGAGAGTGTGTGGCAAACACAAAGCAGTGCTGCTCTGGATTGAAACATTTTTTTTTAAAGTGGTGAAAGTTTCCCTGTCAAACTATATTTTCCCATGAGAAGTCTGGCTTCAGATCAGAAACCACACAGCCTATAGGTTGCAGAGAATTACGCTATTGTTGACATAAGGGTCTGACATTGCTAGTGTAGACAGTGAACCACAAGGGAATTTTTGTGCATGAGCTAACAGCTACAATGGCAGCTCTTGCCCCAGGCTTGATTCTGCTTCCCCTCAAAATGCTGATGAGTAAAATCAAACATTGGCTGCAGCCATCATGATCTTGACATGAGAACCCGTGCCAGCCTCCATTAGTCATTTTGGCAGCAAACAGGTAGGAATGTGTATTTGTGTGTGTACGCCGCTTGAGAAGGCACAGAATGTTTGGAATGAGGACATCAGTGCTCTGTGTGCTTCATCCTGCCATTAGACAAGACTTCTTAGAAAGCTCAGTCTGGGATCTGGTCCTTACCCAACAGGTAAGGCTGCTAAAACTGAACCACACAATGTCGCTTACAGCCAGTGGGATCCCTCTGTTCCCAAATCCACCTCGCACAGCGGGGCATCTTCTCTTCCCTCAGTGTTGTCCAGTGGCTTCCTAATAAGCATTTCCAAACAAATGAAATCAGTAACCCCATATAGTTAAGCTCCTTAGTTCTAAACAGTCCTGGGTGACCCTCCAATGACTCCAAGTTATAGATTGGCTGGGATTAACGTTGAGCCCAAGATGCCAAATTCAGAGCTGGATGCAGAATTCCCCAAAGTTTGGGACTATTCAGATTCAGGGTTTTGGTTTAGCTCATTATGGAGACTGAGCACTGGCTGCAGTGCTCAGAACCTGTTTTGAACTTCCTTGAAGCTCAGGAGTGTTTTGGAACTCTGGCTTTGGTTTGGGTTCATCTGTAGTTTATATTAACATGCAAAAGAGACACTTCGCTGTTTAAAGTCAGGACCAGGAGTTATTGCTTTCTCCAGAGTCTGGATATGTCTCTGCCCTTGTATCGACTTAGAATTATGGTGCTGTAGTGTAACACATCCATGGCTGCCTAGGGGCTTCACAAGGGTCATTCTGCTACATACCCTTGGGAACGTCACAGTGAGAGGAAGGCTAGAACTCAGATCCTTGAACTCTACATGACCCAGCTGTGGCAGCCAGCCAGCAGACCGAGGGAAGTATATTAGCATGTAGAGACACAATTAATGGGGACAGTCACGCTATGGGGGTATCTGCAAAGACCCAAGTGAACTGGCTGTTGGTGAATGGCAACAAATGCTTCAGGAAGCCCCAATGACGCTGGGCTGGAAACACATCCAACCACTCCCAAGAGTGGTGTTGAAACAGGCGTGAAATTCTGTTCACTGGCCTTTTAATACAGAAAGTGCCAAATGAAAGTCAAGAGTAATAATAACAAAATTCAATGAGTAGATTTTTATTCTTCTGTTTTTATTTACAATGCTTTTAAAAATAAATTTAAGTTACTTTCAGACTGCTTGGTTTAAGTAGCCCCTTTTCTCAATTAAGTTGCTTAATTGGGGCCACTTAAAACAAACAGTCTGAAAGTAACATAAATTTAGACTGTCCTTTCTGAAGCCAGAGGAATCCACTAAATTACACCACGATTTGTCCATCCTTAGGACTTCCTATAATCCTGTTATGATGTAGATCACAAACCACTTTCCTCTTTCCATGGCACTGATTCAAAAGCCGGTTGTTTTCCCTAAGAGGGGTTTTCAAAAGGATCATCCAGGCATGTCCATGGTTTGGCACTAGTCACATCTGCAGCTCACATGATAAATTTTAATTAAGGGTTTCTGTCACTGATTGAACCCTCTTATATAAAAGTTTTACAGATCATTGAGGTCCAGAGAACAGAACGTTATTTGTCTTTGCTGCAGGGAATGTTTTGGCTCCCATCCACAGTCACTGCTTTTACTGGGTCCCACAGATTCCGTACCTTTTAAAAAGAAAGATTTTGACTAGAAAAAAATGCAGTTTGGTTTGGACATAGGTCCTGTCAGGGCCAAAAGTTGAATCGGGAAATAAAGCCCTACAAAATTCCTCTGAAAGGCTAGGCAGAGTGCATTAGTTCTGTTGATGCACAGGTGAACCTGCAGAGGAAGAATTGCTTATCTTGATATCGTAGCTGGTTTTGCTACTAATTATTTAAATGGGGTCAGCACAGTTGGTGGCAGATAATGTATTTTGAAATCAATTACATGGCACATTACAGAATGTCAGTCTCGCCTGGAATTTAAATTTGCGGGGTTTCAAAAAGCAATCAAAGGTAATTATGTAAACAACCAGCATTTGGTAATGTAACATCAGCATCTTATTAGCCCACTAAAATAAAAGTGAGCTCAAAAAGAGGGTTATTTAATATCCAATGCAAGCCACATCTTTGAATGTTTTGAAGAAGAATTCCCCCAAGGGAAATGTCATGTCATCCGAACCCACATTTTTCCCAGCCTTTCCTAGCAGACACAATCCAAATTATTACACCAATACCAGAGTCCAGATGCACCATAATGATGTGCAGGAGTGTTTTGCTCCATACATTTGAGCTCTGAGCTGGCCCCACGTGGTAGGAGGTCAACCTTGGCCACAAGTTTGCATATCAAGAATCACTCCTCCCTGCCTTCCTGCCACTCTCTCACCACTGTCCTACAGTGGTGCCCAAGAATGGCAAGCTTTCAAATGCTGAGGGTTCACTTTGCACATTATAACCAGGTGGAGTAGCTGAGATTTCCAGACCAAGTGAAACTCCCCACCTCCCACAAGCCCCAATCAATGTATGTAAATAAAAACAGGGAAATGACCCCAAATATTCCAAAATTGTTTAGGCTAACAGTGTCCACAGCGCTTACTTACCAGGCTATGGCTTTCATCTTGCCCTTCATGATCCAGCACTTCACCAAGGCCTTGTTCCTTATGATAAACTCTGCTGCAGAGACAATTAGCATAAGGTAGCCAGTGCAGTTTAGCAAAACAGAGCTGACTTTCGGTCTGTTTGGATTGCTCTTTTGCATGCTGGAATGTACTAAACTTGCAGCGTAAAACAGCTGGGATGACTCATCACTATCTCAGCCATATGCGGCTCCTCCATGTGAAAATCTGCTGGGTGGACAGGTCTCTGCTTACAATAGTGTCGAATCACAGAAATCGGAGTTGGAAAAGGACTTCTAGGTCATGTAGTCCCTCTTTTCACAAATGCAGGTTTGTTGCCTGCAGCATGCTCTCCTGTGTATTGTCCACGCTAGTGCTAAATCTCCCAGGCAATGGGATTCTACCCACTTCTCCTGGGAAACTACTCCACAGTCTAAGAGATACTGAAGACCGGCATTAGTAGTCCTCAGAGCTGCCCTGTATGAAGTATAAGATGGACTGTGTGAAGATGGACAGTTCAGCTAGCATGACAGCTCGGAGGGTCGAAGTTCAGAAAACTTGCATACCAATGTATGTCTCAGTCTAGGTATATTCATTCTTACCTATTTCAGGTAAGCGAGTTAATTCATACTCTAAAGACTTCAAAAGCATTCTGAGGTCCGTGGATGAAAGGTGCTGCTGTAACCCACACACCTCCTGGGTGTGGTGTTCTGGCCCATCTAGTGGCACCGAGACCACTTAGAGTGCAATTAATGAGTCTGCTCTATAGCTTAGCTAACAGCCAGTTGGCTTTTAGATCATCTGGTAGAGGCTCATGCACTAAGCTCCAGAGGTCCCAGGTTTGATCCCACCGACCCGGGTCTGTCGGCATTACATTGCCATACAAGCTAAACATTATCATTCTGATTATGACTTTTATTATTCCTGATGTCAGACAAAACTGGGAAGGGAACTATAGATGCACAACAGAAACGAGTCTCACAATATTTCCAACTCAACTAAAACCAGGGAAACCCAAGAACAGATTGTTTTGTGACATTGCTGATGGGATTTCTGTCCCCATTCACAGACCAAAGGACTTCAGATAACTGTGGCCAAGTGACTCTAAGCTGCCATAGACTGCCTTCCAAGCCTATTCAGTGAGCTCTTTGCTACTTCCACAGTGCCAGCCCTGCAGTGCATGATATCAGGGTTCAAGTGGCAAGGCCCATGCAGTTAAATTATTTGGGGAATAGTCACTTTTTGGTACTCTCTCAATTTCTAATATTTCTGCATGGCTTGTTCCCGCCCACAAGCATGCACTAAATGATGGCATTCCCAAGGTTGAAGAAAACAGGAGATCAGGCAGGAATGTTATAGGAAGTAAACCACATACAGATTCCTCAAGAGCTGGACCCAGATTCAGATTCCATTAAATCCCTGCTGTTCAAAACTGATTAAATGTTCTTCCAAACTCTTCAGGCCAGCCTTAGGGATGCCAGACTATGAAAAGAAATGGCTGTGTTACAGATTACAGCCTCTGCTGGGGAGGAGGGAATTCAGAGGTGCTAGGAGGAGAAGGCGAATTTCATATTCTTTTTCAGGGAAGGGATGGGAATGTTTTTTTAAAGGTAAACTCAGCCTCTTTCTCACACCCCTTTTCTTTCCCCCCAGATGGATGAAAACCTTAGAGAACCCTACAGGGCCTTGGCTGTAGAATCTATGATGTCCAAAAAGGCTCATAGGCCCAGATACTCAGAGATATTTAGGTGCCTAACTCCCACTGATTTCTGGACCTTTGCTTCTACTCCACTATCATAGTTCCCTTGACTTTGTTCCAACACTGAATTTCACCCAGTTGGCCTGGATCCTTAATAATGAACTAGGGACCTTTTCTGAGCTCTAGGCCCAATTTAAACTCTGGTGTAAGCAGGCGCAACTCAGATTGACTCCAGTGGGAGGGATACCCACTAATTTATAGTCCTCTTCAGCCCAGAAAGGTCTCTGAGTCCCTTTGCAATCTGTGTATGTGGTCTTTGGCTGTGATTTCAATCACAAATGCCACACAACAGGCTGTAGCTGGCTGAAAATTCCCACTCTCCAATTCAGTGAGGGAATAGGATGCGTCCCACCATATATAGAGAGAGTCTCCATCCCTATGTCTGTGCATGTAATAGAACAGCACTGAAGATGATTTGTATTATGTAAAACAGGACAAAATGAGGATTACTCTTTCTGTCGGATGGCTGCTGGGCGACCCATGTGAAATAAGCTGGTGGCGTCAATCCAGTTCCTAGTGCGTTTACGTCCAAAAATGCAGTCACAATTTGCACCAAGTGCCTCCCTCCCCTGGCTGGAGGTTAAGGATTGGATGGGCCTGGAGACAGAATTCCCCTAGAAGTGGTTCTTCCGGGTTATGTTTGAGGCACATTAAACAGGGAACAGCAAGGAGGTGGAATGGGGAGTTTGCCCTGCTGCGGGCTGTGATTTCCCTGTTCTGTGGATAAACAAAGGCCTTCCGTCTCCAGGCTGTCAGACCAGCAAATTGAACTAGTATTACATTCACACTGAAACAGAAAACAGGGGTGAAAACCTAGGTGCTATTGGAAGAAAATGAACATTTCTCACAGCAGGAGCGTGTCTCTGCTGTGCTTGCTGTTCTGACATAGAATTAACTTCTACGGGGAAAACAAGGGCTAAAACAGGGCAGCTCAGCTCACTCTCCTTGCCCTGACAGTTGCATTAAGGAGCATGATTTATTTGTGTGCCTTGGTTTCCTGGTCACATTAGTACAGATGTCATTATTGGAGGCATGGCCTCACAGGCTTCTAATGAGAACAAGGGGAATGTGGTGAGTTGACACAGACATGTTTCCATGCATTTTACCTACAGTGTGTTTGGTTCATCTGCTAACCAATCGGAACTTAACGTAACAAGGGTTTGGGCCTTGCCCAGCAACCTTGCTTGGGGTTTTGGTCCTGAGCGAGTGGCATGAGATCATCAAGTGGGGAGTGAGAGCCTTGCACCTCTACCAATTCCTCCACCTCACCAGTAGGGCTGTTGATAGACCCCACAGGGATGTATTCCCGGCCCTCTGGCTCCAGAAAGGTTAATCCACTTAGGTCTGATGCAGGGATCTCAAGAGGCAGAAGCTGAAGTACTTGAGGTTCTTAGGGGAAGAGTAAACTATTTTCTTTCCACCAGTTCCCAGGGGGACCCTAACCTTCAATTTTTCCCCTTCTGTATTTATAATGGGCCAAACTCTGAGGGTTCTTGGTCATTACTCGGTGGAAGTTTTGTCTAGGGACTTCAGGATTCGGCCCAACATGTGCAACACTAACTTGGCTTGAACAAGAGGAAGAAGAGTTCAGTTGCATGTCTGGGCGGGGGGGATTTAGCTGACCTATGGTTCCCGTGGCCTTTGTGTCACATGGCTAAAAGCCTACAGCACCCCCCAGCCTTATTCACCTGAGCAGCTAGTTCCATGGATGTCACAGGGACTGAATGGGGCATTACTTTGAAACCAGAATGTATCTAGGTAAACTAGAAGGAACCTTTCTTCTTAACCCAGGAGATTATTTAAGACATGAAACTGACATGCATTTTGCTTTTGTTCTGCTATGTTTCATTTCTGGGTGATTCTGACCCTGGTTTTAGTATGAATGTATTGCTCAACTTGACCAGAAGCCTGAAGCTAGAGGGAGTTCCTGTTCTAATGACATTTCTAGAACAAAGTCCTATTGGGTGCTACTGTGAACTGAGCTGAACCTCCACACCCATTTAGGTTTCATCACTCATCCCTGAAAATATATGTGTATTGTGATCCTTTAGGAGCATCAGAATGTGCCAGACAATGTATGCTTTAGTTGAAGTTATTATCATGAAGGGCTGATATTTAGAAGATGGATGCAATTGGCTTTGGACCTAGAATTCATGTATTTTTTGTGAAGAGCCTAAAGATGACTTTCAGTGGGACTTAGACACATAAGCGTTTTAAGCAATTCAAATCTCTTTTGTAAATCTGGCCCACAATGTTATTTCTACAGTCAAAGGGCCTTATCTTGAGAGATGCTGAGCACCTGCAACTTCCATTGCATCAGCACCTTTTAGGATCAGGCCCCAAATTTCCAGCTAGGCTGGAATGCTCAGCAATCACCATTGCTGTTTTGAATTCAGATGGACAGTGACCAAGCCAGCTGAGGTCACCCTCTCTGTCTGTGCCTGCAGGTGCCTCACCATACCCAGGAGTGCAAATTGATGAGGACTTTTGCCGCCGCCTCAAAGAAGGAACACGGATGAGATCGCCAGAATATTCCACTCCAGAAATGTAAGAGTTCTACTCCCGGCCATGGACAACAGACAATTTAACCATCGTAACAGGGACTTTGATTTGTGTGTTGAGGTGGGGGGAGGGTTTGTCAGATTGTCTTTCTTGTACCCCATTTATTAAACTTTGGGGTTGTGCCTACCCCAGGCTCCCTGACACCATAGACCAATAACAACAAACCATCAAGTCAACTGTAGGGCCAAGCCGTCGATAGGGCAAAGGGGTTAACAGATCATTTCAGGCTAGTTGTGGTGTATGAAATCTCAGTTCAAGGAACTATCATATTTGTTTGATTTCCAGTTTTGTGGGAGTGTCTATGTAGCTGTAATTGTAACCTGCTTTCAGCCACATCAGCAGGGCCTGCAACCAAAGTTAAACTAGCTCAGTGTAAACAACTTAGAGAATTGATTGAAACACAAGTATGGAGTGAAAAGACATGACTGGGAGTGTAATGCAATGCTTCTGAACACAGGGATCTGATTTGTCACCTCCATTGGAGGTATCAGGTGGGAAGTCATCTAGATGAGGATGGAGACAAGCTGCAGCACAAAGAAATGGTTTGGAAACACAGACTGAGTTTCTCTTTAAATCCATGTGTTTTTCCGTAGCTACCAGACTATGCTGGATTGTTGGCATGGAGTTGCCACAGAGCGGCCCACCTTCACAGAGCTGGTTGAACGCTTAGGAGACCTCCTCCAGGCAAACGTGCAACAGGTACAGCTGTGCGACTGGTTTGTCGCATGTGTGCAGAGATGATATCCCAGGGTTGAGCACCAATACAAGACATGACTTCACATCACCACAAAGAACACAGTGAAATCGGCTATTGGTGTGAGGGTAGGAGCAGAAAATGCTACATATTCAAAGGAGATTTGGGTTAGAAAATGAGACGTTTATCCATCCACAACTAGCAGAAACTTACAGTACATTGACTTTAAAAAGGCTTAGTTGCCCCTAGAGGAACAATAGCTCTTTATCTCACAAAACATTTTAATTAGTTTTCAATACTGCAAACTGCCAGTAGCATAGTTCTCTTCCTACAATTGGTCTGAACTCTCTCTCGCTCACACACACCCCCCGGCCCCATTTTTCTCTGTATTTAAGCTCATTGTTACTTTTAGGAACTTCAAAATGAAGCCATTTAAGGCTCAAAGAGTCAATTACATAATTGTCAATTTCATAATAGTTAGATCAACTTTTTTCTCTCCATTTAAAAAAACCCCAACACCTCCGTTATGTAACTGTCAATTCCATTATAAGAAGAAATCAAGCTCTCTCCGCTGGCCCCTTCCCTTTTGGAAACTCATAAATCAGGGAAGCTACATTGAAAGACACTTGTTTTGCAATGTGCAAAAGCTGGGAAGAGTTTGTGAGCCTTATGCTGCAAGCAAAGGAAATTAAAGGGAACTCAGGAATCATGATAAGGGACAAGGCAGTTAATTACGCCTCAGAATTAAAATCAAGGGAAGGGAATTTTGATAAATGGATTTAAGAAGACAAGGAGCCACTTCTACAGATAATTGTAATAATTAGCACTTGCTGCTGAGAATTCATAGCTTACTTAGGTAGGTGCTGAATTATATTAAGGATGCAGTGGCAACTGCTGTAATGAAAGCACAGGAAATAAAGTGGTTTAAGGCTGCAATAATAAGGAATGGCTGTCATTAGCTGCAACTGCTCAATTTGAACAGAAGCTCATAGGCTATAAATAGGCATTACTCATTTCAAATTCCCAGCTCTGCGATAGCCACACATGCGGTCTGGGTCTGGGTCTCTCCTTTCCCATACATAAACATGGGGCTTTAACATGGATTTGGGTGTTTTGAGTCCCATTACACTGAGCCCATGGAAATCACCAAAGATGCCAAGACATTGAAAATGTAGTTGCGTGCCTAACTGAGAGACCCTATAAGAACATAAGAACGGCCATACTGGGTCAGCCCAAAGGTCCATCTGGCCCAGTATCCTGTCTTCCGACAGTGGCCAATGCCAGGTGCCCCAGAGGGAATGAACAGAACAGGTAATCATCAAGTGATCCATCCCCTGTCACCCATTCCCAGCTTCTGGGAAACAGAGTCTAGGGACACCATCCCTGCCCATCCTGGCTAATAGCCATTGATGGACCTCTCCTCTATGAACTTATCTAGAGTACTTTTTTGAGTGCCCAACTTAACTGAGGCTGATTGGGGCATAATAATACTCGTAGGAAATAATCGGCTGAAGGTTTGTCCAGGATGCAACAGGGGATCCCTGTAAAGCCAGCTGCTTTCTAATGGATGTGAACATCTTGGTGTCCCCCAAGCCAGAGATCACTCAATGTTGCTGCATGCTCAAAAAGTTTAGTTTTCCAAGCAGACGCATTAGCACCATCGGCAGAGCTGTTGTTGCTATGAGGGAAGAAGCTTGAAAAAGATGACCTAGAATGCGAGGGCACCTGGAGGTCTTGCACTTTGCTGCCATGATTGATGAAGCAACGCTAGTGCTCAGATGCCTCCAAGGGAGGATCTACACAAAGAGCAACCAGCACTGGAATTTTCATCCATTCTTCATAGTGGATCTCTCCAAAATGAAAGATTTGCCTTGTGGAAAGACAACAGGATAGTGAATGTTGAGCAAAGCCCTTAACACTGGATTTACTGTATTGCAAAGAACTTCGTGACTGCATTAAAGAAATAATCAAAAATAAAACAAATAGCCACATGGCTTTCGTAGTGCAGAGCCCTGCTCAGAAAATAGTTCCAGTAGAGCTTGATAGCCAATAATGTCCAGGACATCAGGAAGAATAACTGACTTCCTGACTGGTTTTCTCTTTCTTCTGTTAATTATTTAGGACGGTAAAGACTATATTCCACTGAACATCACATTATGCCCTGATGGAGAATCTAACCCAAAGACCTGCCCAGTGGAAGAAAACTTGAGCAATTGCATTAATCGCTGGAGTGCATTGGGAATAGGGTACGGACACTGCTTTCTTACTTTGGTTTCAAGTTAAGACTCTAGACAATTAAGAAAGTCAAAGCTGGAAAGTAGTTTAAGCCTGCAGGTAAGTGCATGGATCACCACAGTTTGGCATATGTATTGTCTTCTCTGTCTACCAGCATTTATGGTGGAGTGGAACAGGTCTGCTTATGGTTCCTGGGTTCAGTCAGCACTAGGCTAGGGGCAGGGCCTTCCCTGGTTGAGGGCTCTTGCTTTTGAAACCCTTTCCCAGGGGTCAGCACCACCATGCTGCACAACAGACACTTGACAAAATTACTGGACTTAGTGACGGACATTGGCGGGGGATGAGAGAGGGCTCTGGGCTGAGACAGGGGGTTGGGGTGTGGGAGGAGGTACAGATTCTGGGCTGAGGGTGCAGGTTCTGGGGTAGGGCCAGAAATGAGGGGTTCAGGGTGCAGGAGGGGGCTCCAGGCTGGAGCAGGGGGGTGGGATGCAAGGGGGTGAGAGTTCAGGCTGGGGGTGCAGGCTCTGGTGTGGGGCCGGGGATGAGGGTTCAGAGTGTGGGAGGGGGCTCTGGGCTGGGGTAGAGGGTTGAGGTGTGGAGGGGGTGAGGGCTCTAGCTGGGAGTGCAGGCTTTGGGGTGGGGCTGGGGATGAGGGTTTTTGGGATGCAGGAGGGTGCTGTGGGCTGGGATCGAGGGGTTCAGAGGGCAGGAAGGGGATCAGGGCTGGGGCAGAGTGTTGGGGCCCAGGAGGGGGGCTCAGGGGTACAGGCTCCAGGTGGCACTTACCTCAAGCAGCTCCCGGAAGGAGCGGCATGACCCCCCTCAGGCTCATACAGAGGCACGGCCAGGAAGCTCTGCACGCTGCCCCGTCTGCAGGCACCGGCCCCGCAGCTCCCATTGGCCATGGTTTCTGGCCAATGGGCTGGGAGCCGCAGAGTCGGCGCTCGTGGGGGAGGAGGGGAAGTGGCAGCGTGTAGAGCCGCCTGGCCGCGCCTCCACCAGCAACAGCAGGGATGGGGAGCTGCCTGAGGTGAGCACCCCCACGGACCTCAAAAATTTTACCATGGATGGACACTTGTGTCCGTCTAAAGACATGTTGCCGACCCCTGCCCCTTCCCCAAAGTGATTTGCCACATTGGCTGCCTTTAGGGCAGGCTTTCAATCCCATGTGTTTTAGATGGACCATCCTCTCCTGAAGCTCCCACTCCTGTGATTTCAGTTTCAGTCCCCCACATGCTCGTATCAGTTGGCTTTGAACACTTTTCTGGGGAAGAGGGGTTTGCTTTGAGTGTCACTGAGTTTCCCTCTGTGCCTTAAACTTTGGTCCTGTCTAAAGATGGACCAAGGAAGCTGGACATTGGGTTTTTCAGAAACAAAGCTAGGGATAGTTGGATCCAGCCTCTCTTTTATCTGAACCACCAAGGTTTTGGGGCGTTATAATAACACTTTGCAAAGCTTCCAGTTCTGGCCCTGCTCTCATTTTGCTTTAATAAATATTAGGTCTGATTGGCTCTTTAACTGGTTTTCAGTGTTTTGTATTTAATAAACTCTTGGGATCGGCTAGCGGCTTTAGAAGCCACTGTCCTGTGGGACGCAGACTGGCTCGGACGGGCGCTGCATTCTGTGTGTGGAGGAGGCAGGCAGCTGGCATGCCTTGCTGGGTGCAGTGGAAGTGTACTTCGCAACTGCTATAGCACTTAAGGTGTTGCAGCTTGCGCTCCCACCAGCATTGACCATGGTCTGCCATCCGTATAGAAAGGGAAGGATCAGGAAACGGAGGGGACATATATATATCCCTGTCCTGTCCTTTGTGATGTCTGCTAATGATGGTGGTGTATGGCCATATGACTTTCCCCTGGTAGGCCAAGAGAATCCAGAACCTAGCCCTTATCCTATAATTTAAAATACTATGGGTTGTCCATGTCACTGTCCCTTTTTATCTGAAGTCCTGATAGTGTGGATTTTGTCAGCAGCTCCAGGGTGGGGAGTCTCATTTTATAACTCATATATGGATGCTGCTTGTCGGAGCCCTACTAACTGGTTACAAGATGTAGAAGAAAATCTAAAGAAGGAACCTCACTTCGGGTCAGGGATATTGTTTGAGCTACAGAGCCAGGTCAGCAGCCACTTGGGAAAGAAGGAAAGTTACAGGGTCATCATGAATGGTTCATAGAACCATAGAATATCAGGGTTGGAAGAACCTCAGGAGGTCATCTAGTCCAACCCCCTGCTCAAAGCAGGACCAACACCAACTAAATCATCCCAGCCAAGGCTGATGATTGTGTGCTGATCTCTCACCCTTCTTCTTTTCAGTAATAACAGTAAGAAGAGACCGCTGAGTGTGAAGACATTTGATGAGGTGCCAGTGGAGAAGCAGAAAGTAATGAATGAGGTAAGCGAGGTGAACACATCCCCTTCCAGCAGGTTTTCAGGCCTGCTGTCATCAGGGACTGAAAGAGTTTCTGGAGCATGTGTGTGCTTCATTCTGGGAGAGGGGACAGAAACCCCAATGGGGATTTGGCCCTGGATCCAGGAGGGCAAAGGGGATCCTGCACTTTGTTTCATGGAGCAATTCACATGGAGGCTAAAAGCATGATTACTCCAGCTCTGCTCAGTGCCAGGAACTTCACGTGGCCTCTTCTGGGGTCACAAAGCACCTAGTTGTCTCTCTTCTCCGTCCATATAAAATAACTCAAGAGCTTCTTTTGTAGTTCAGCTCCCTGTGAACTTCAGTATAATCTCTCCCCATGCTTCCTGCCTTAGAGTCAGAGCCACTGGCACCATAGGGCAACCCCTGTCTGCTCAAAAACTCAACAGTAACAAGCCTTCAGGTGAACCTCTGGCTGAGGGAGAGGGTGAGCACCCACAGGCTGTGGAGCAAGTAAAGGTCAGGGAGGAGGCACACATTTTTGTCTCTTCCTATGGCCCATATGCTCTCCCAGGCAGGGAGTGCTCCCACGCTCGCTTGCTCCCCCAGCCTGCATGGTCCCCTGTGCAGGGAGTTTCTTCTCCAACAGATGAATATATACTCTCCTGGGAAGGGTGAGGTGTCCATCTACAGTTGATCCTAGAAAGCAGATCTCTAGTCCACCCTCTTGCCAGTGCAGAACTGTTGCCTGTTATTTCCTCTTCCTTTGCCATATTCAGTTTCTAGACCTCCATCCCTATTCCACAGTCTTAGGGATCTGTAGGGTAAGAATTCCTGTGAGCTGCTATATGCTCCCTCTACAGATCTGTCTCTCTGTATCACACAAGTACTTTCACTGGACAGACAGCTCTCACAAATAGGTGGCCAACTGCCTGCATCTGCAGCCCTTTTCCGAAGACCTCATCATGAGGGGCATGTCTAAAATCAGTACATATTTGGTGGTACTATTTTTCCTACATATAGGAAAGAGGGTGACATTAAAATAATGGCAGAATTAAAGTTGTATTGCAGTGGATATCTTAGATAATATAGCCCTTGTGTCATCCACTTTACTACTGAGTGCACAAGGATTAGTGCCAGTGCATTAAATGCCAAAGGAATTAATACTGATTAGGTCAGTCTTTCAAATAGTTCAAAGGGCACAACCACATCTGTCCTGCATTAGTGCTTGTGACTTGTAGTTTTTTAATTCGTTTTCTTGTAGTTGTTTAAAGATACTATGAAAGCGGCAATTCAGATAAATATGTGGTTGAAAAATAAATTATGGGGTCACTTATTGTTAAAATATAAACCTGGCGTGAAATCCTTGCCACTTATTTCAGTGGGGCTGGGATTTCACCCCATAAATTTAAAAAAATAAAAACAATCACGTTTTCTGACTTGTGTTACTACCCCCCGAGAACAGTCTGATTTTCTGTTCGCTCTGAATGCCACTTGTTCACTTTCCCACTTCCTCAGATGGCAGACTGATCACAGGTTCATTCCCATTTCTAGTTAGTTTCCCTTTTTGGGGAAACACAGCACAGCTGCTGTTGGTGCCACTTTTCAGAACTGAAGGGGAGTATTTTAGTTGTAAAGAATTTCTCCCCCACCCTCAAAAAACCCACCTGTTTTCATTTAAAATTTTTAAAATTTTTATAGTTATTTGGAACAGGGACCATGTCTACCTGTTAATTTATGCAGAACCTAGCGCACTAGCAAACAGGCCCTATTCATGGCCTCTAGACATAAGCTTAGTGCAGATAATAATAATTAACAATCATAGCTTTTGAATCAGAGCCCCCTCCCTTTTATTTTAACACCACTTTATCTTTTAGACCTAAACTTCACAACTCCGCAGGACAGATGAAAGATTTTTTTTGTCCACTTGAGTACAAAGAAGGAGCCCTGCAAGATATGTTTACTGTGCCATACTCCTTGCAAGGAGTTTGTGTGGTCTAATCTGGTACCACGCTTACAGTTTCTTTAGTTCAGTAAGAAGTGTTTCTAATAGGTAGAGCAATTCTAGAAGGTATTTAAGATAGCGTTTATCTCAGGAGACCTATAAATGGATGTGCACTTTATAAACCTTCATTCAGATTTCAGCTCCACAATCTAGAAGGTACCCCTACATCATGTTTAATAACAGATTTCAAGTTTAAAATGGCAAAAAGCTTCTTCTTGTGATATGTGTACGTAGAATTTCTCTTTAAAATACCAGAAAGCCAAAATAGGAAAGAAGAATCGTCAGTTATGTTTGCTTTTTTTATTTGACACAATCTTCCCTCACTATTAATGTCTTTCCGTCTGTATACATTATTTCAGCCCTGGGCATACCATTGCATTTGATGGCCGTTTTAAAACTGATCAATAACATTTTTAACTCCATAAAAACAAAGCAAATTTTCAAAGGCCAAACAAAAAGTACCAAGGGGCCCAGATGGCTAAGCGGAATGGTAACATAGGCCCCAATTTAGCAAAGCACACAAACATGAACTTAACTTCAAAATCAGTGGGCGTTATGGAAGAGCTGAAAGTTGTGTGTGTTGTTAAGTGCTTTGCTGTATAGAGGTGAGTTTTAAAGTACAGGTGCTGGTGCTTTTGCTGACTGGGGGCCATAATACAGAGCGTTAGTGCTGTAGGTTGTTGATTTGAGTCCAACCCAGCTTGGCAAATGCCCATGTGAAGACTCTTTGGTGCTGTGTGTGGAATGTGTTGGTAGGTCTCACTCCAGCTCCTAGTACACTAATGTGTACCTAAAGAAAAAAAAAAGAATCACCTCTACAAATGACTTCCTTGTTGGCAGTCAGTGCCTGAGGGACCAGTAACTGAACTGGCCTTGGAGCCTCAACCCCACGTAGGGGTGGCCTCTCCAGGGATGAGGAAACCTGGCACTGCTCCTGCCTGGGCTTCACCTGCTCTGTGGACAAATGAGGGAATTCAGCCTGCAGGACTGAGAGTCTGGCCCCTATCACAGCACAAAAAAATGCTTCAGAAGAGTAAGTGAGAGAAGGATAGACTCCAGCTGGACCTTGGTGTTTGAACTGGCCCCTTTGCTCTTCCTTCTCCGGTGGCTTTCATTGCTGCCCAGTACAAATTCTCCATCACGCTTTTCCCCGCTTGCTGTGAATGCGACAGAGCTGCAGTGCTGTCCTTTGCAGTTACCATGTTACTGATGTCCCGTTCCTTTCACTGTACAGGAGAGCGAGTCGGATAGCGGGATGGTGCTGACATCGGATGAGATGAAAAGCCTGAAGAGGCTGGAAATCCGCTCCTGGCCTTATGGGATTATGGCTCTAGCGTGAGTACTTTGGGAACATTTCTTTGGAGTCAGTGTCCTGTCCAGAAAAGGTTGTAAAAAAAAAAAAAAAAGCTTCTGATTCCAAATGGAACACTTAGTCTGCAGCGCCAGCAGCTCGGGGCTTCAGGATTACAACAGAAAGAGGATGGTTAATACAGTTCAAACTGAAGAGGCGCAGTTCAGTTTTGGTCACAGCATAGAGAAAAGAGGTACCAGTTTGCATATAAAACGCAGTCCCAGACTTCTGAAAAGAAAGGTGTTCCTCTAGCGGGGCTTTCATACATGTGTTTCCCTGCTCACAGTGTGAACATTAATTAGTCTGATGCAGCTCAAAAACCAATTTCATCAACCTCAGCACAGGATGCGCCACTAATCAAATTAACTCTTTTTCCAAAGGAGAAGCTGCCTCATGCTTCTGAATCATCATATTCAAAGAGGGGTCAAGCTTTCAAATAAAGTTGGTTTATTTCAGGGTCTAACCCCTAAGAGCCACAAATGTGGTGCAAGTGGCAAACATAATATGGGAGTATAAGGATAGTGAATATATTAAGAGTATGTTAACGTTTCCCTGCCTCTTTCTAATGTCCCTATTTACGGGTAGGACAATTTCGAGAACTAGCCAAACTTTATAGTACCAGAGACAAGCAGAGGAAAAGCCCTTATAAATATGTCAGTGCCTACCAGACATATGTCAGCCTACTGTGGACGTAAAGGATGAGATGGATCTTTCCAGAACACTAGTGATAAAAAAATGAGAAAATTGGGATAAGCGTTAAAAGGCTTGTATGTGTTTCAGAACAAGATCTCCAGACTTCCTTCTCCATGACAATCCCCTCGTCCTGTCCTTCCCTCTTCCCACGGTCTCCCACTCAAGTCCCCAACACCCTCTCACTCTCCCGTCTGCTACTATCAGGAGCCTATCGATCAGTCTTTGCAGATTTGGGTTCCACATAGGGATTGGGCCAACGGGGAACAGGGGTGTTTGTCCACTCATAGCAAAGGCCATTAAAACCGATCACACTAGAATTGGTATTTTTCAGAAAGCAAACAGCCTTTGGCTTCTAGCTCTGCATCTCCCTGCAAAGAACAATCAGGTATTGTTGGGGGGGAGCACACCTGGGGGACTGAACAGGTCTTTTCCATCTCCACTCTTATAAAAAAAGTCCTATAGAAAATATTAACCCTTATATAGGTTTTTGGAGTCAGCCTACAGAATCTAATAGAGAATAGTATCTCTGCTACAGAGTTCTTCAAAAGAATCTGTGGCAAGGATCTCATTCTCTGTTTAGTTAGTTAGGAATTGACAATGAATTTCAACCAAACTGCTTGGAGTTTTCTGTAAGACCTATACTGTAGTATCTAAGACAGATAGAACCCTATTGACTTGGCTTCTCCCTATTAAATTCAACACAGCTTGTCTACAATGGTATTTTCTACAATTCCCCACAGAATACAGTTGACCTTCTTTGTGAGGTGTGGTATATCGGGAGAAGCTTGCACTGCTTCTGTATAGTGTTAGCAGGCTCATTTCAGAGTGTGCACAGTCGGAGCGCAACGGTCAGTACTTGAGAGGGACTACTGACTTGCTCCTGACAGACAGACAGAGAGGAGGGATGACGGAAGCTTGCCTTGGCTTTTCACACTTCAGCTCCATGAAGTCCCAGTTATCGTTCGGAGGAGTAGACTCAGTCTGTGATATGTGATAAAAGTTACAGAGCAGGCTCATGTTATCCTTGCAGAACTGATGTAAGCTTTCAAATTCCGCTTGTCCTGCAGGAAAGGAACTCAGTGTGTTCAGCAGAATTCATTCTGCAGGACAGCGGGAGAATTAAGGACCCAATATTGTACCTAAAAAGGGACAGCAGGCATCCTCACAAAGTTCTGTGTCTACATGCACACAAGGGGTGGATGCATTGATTCAAATAAAACCCGCCCTCCCCTGATGATATTTGCCCATTTTTTTAGAATCATGTTTGAATGAAACTTTTTTGTTTCTGAGATTCAGAAGTGTTCAGATGAGTAGCTGGTGGATTTTTCTTTCCTGCCCCTTCAGGTTTTCAGCAGACATCGGAAGCACCAAATTCCCACATGCCAGGCTGCTCTCTAATGGCATTGCCATTCAGAAGCAAACACATTAGAAACCCCAGAAGTGAATTTATTCTTGTGAGATTTCCAGCCCAGCTCTGTAAAGGTTCAAGCCTCAAATAAAACTTCTGAACTGGACACTGGACCAGATCCTGAGTTAGTGTCAATTGGTTTAATTCCACTGACTTCATTTAATATATGCTCCAATTAAATATCCCCAGCTGGATATCTGGTCTTCTAAATCCAGATCTTTTTTGGTATTCCATTTGTAACTGTAGACCAGGTACTTCCTGTGTCAGCCAGTCCACACATGGGCATTTGGATAGAAATCTAATCTAATCTAGAGCCGAGGCCTGCAGCAAGCAGCATCCATACCCACCTCATTCTCAGGACTCCAGCAATCTCATGGCGGACAGAGGAGTGTTTGTCCTTGGCCTGTTTTTCCATTCAACATTCGAAGTTCACCCCAGCTGAGAAGATCCTTTTGCCAGACTCTTTTTTTAAACTATCTTGCAGAATCTCTGTGGCCCAAGTGGTATGTTCATTTAGATATTAATTATGGAAGGTCTTGGCATCCTTTCATTTCAGGACAAGTCATCCCTTGATCCTACACGCCCGTAACATGAAAAACATCCCTGAGAAGCACTTGTAATATTCTCCAAATGGCTTGGAGAGGTCAGAGAAGAGTGTTAGTTTAGTGGGGGAGATAATGTCACCCTTGTTAATTGTGTATCTCTCTCTATCAAAAACATTTACCCTGGACCCATTTCAAACAGTCATCCTCTTCTTACCCAAAATCTTTCAAAGGCTTAGCATGTTTTCTAAACCAGGGTGGCTGCGTTTATTATTTTTTGCCGAAATCTCACTGTTTATTTGTCTTGCATTTGCTTGCTCTGTCAAGTTGAAAAGTTGGCAACACTACTTGCTGGTGTCAAGAGTTTACTGAGGCTGAATCTGATACCTTGGGCCTGGGAATCCTGTTAGACAAGTAATAACTATTTCTGAAGTCAGAAGCATTTTACGTTGGCTTTATGAGAGCAAAAGAGGGACTACATCTAAATCAGCATTCGAGGAAGTGTGGGACATAAGGATGAGGATAGAGTGTCAGGTTTCATCTTGTAACATTAATATGCCAGCACCAAGCACTGCTTTAAAATCCTCCTGGAGACTCTTTAATCAAGTTATTATTAAGATCTATAGCAGGCTTGGCTTTTGCTTGGGTATGGGGTTTGTTTGGGGGTTTTATTGTCTGATCTAATGACGCTCGGTTGCTCTGAAACAATTAGTCGGGCTAATCTTGGCTGAGCACCCTGACCCCACCTGACTGGGTTCTCAGCTGATGTGCTGCAGGCTCCGAGATGCAGCATCCAGCTCCTGTCGCTGAGGGCTGTGCCTTTGCCTGAGCCGGTCTTAGGCAATCTCGGCGCACAGGGTTCAGACCAAACAATCGCGCTTGGCAGTGTCTGGCGTTCCTGTTCAGATATGATGTGTCTGGGGAAGGAGCGTAGGAAATGGCGACCCTTAGGCCACATCTACACTACAAGCTAGGGCTGTGATTCCCAGCTCACGTGGCCGTAGTCACACTAGCTCCAGGAGAGCTCGGTTGCGTATGAATAGTCGCGTAGCCTTGGTAGCACAGACGACGGCAGCACAGCTTAGCTGGACCGAGGACAAACCCTCCCGAACCCCGTGGGTACAGAGTTGGCATGGCTAAGACTCCACTGCTCTCACGCACGCTACCATGGCTACACTACTATCTATACTCAGGCTAGCTCTCCTCGAGTATGGCTTCCTGACCTGGGGGCATCACAGCTGTCGCTTACAGTGTAGGCATAGCCTTAGAGAGACAGCTGCACAGTGAAGGCTTTCATATGCAGCCCTGGGATCTTCCCTGCTCTGTGGCCACTGCTCACCCAGAGAAAGTGGCTCCAAAGGGTCGGTCAGAATTCCTAGTGCCACACCCTGTTTTCTGGTGAATAGAGGTGGGAGATAAGGTTGCTCCAGGCTGATGTATGTGATTACAGCTGAAGACTTTTCTTTTTGCTACTCGTACATATGTTCTTGGGGGTAGCGACTACACCTATCTCTATGTTTGTACAGCACCTAGCGCAATGACCCAGACTGGGACTATCCAAAATTTGCACCACTCAGAATCAGTGAAAATTTTGGCTTAAGTAACTTGTCCAAGGTCACACAGTGATGCAGTGGCAAGAGTCCCTAGAACTAAGATATTCTTGGTTCCTGTGCTCATTATGGTATGCTGCACTGCCTCTCAGCCCTCTATTCCTTGTATTCAGTGGGAATTGACCATCTTGGGTGTGGGGGAGCCTGTGCCAGAGCCTTTCATTTGAGTTGGCTGTATATTTGAGATGGTTGGGCCAAATTCATCACTGGCATAATCAGGCACAACTCCACTGATGCCAAAACAGCTGCAATCACTTATTCCAGTGGTGAATTGGTCCTCTTGTGGCTTCCTTTTAGCTTTGTTTTCCATTTAGTTATTGTCCAGCCTATAGATAGGTACCTTATGATTGTTTCAAAAGCATGAATTTTTGACTGTAACCCTTCAAATTTCTCCGCCACTTGACCAGTGAGATACTGATCCTGCCAGAGGGAAAGCAGTATTGGATTTCTACTGCACAGCGCTCACTCATTCATCGAAGGAAATTCTGAACCAGACTCACAACTATTAGAGAAAAAACAACCCTAGTGATTAAAGCCTCTGGTATTTTTTCAATGAAATAATGCCTACTATTACTCTGGAAAAGTGTCTCCTTAAGTCCCTATAAAAGCTATCAGGAGGCTCCACAGTTCACTTATTATTATTACAAGATGTAAGCATCAGGCATAAATTGGTGGACTTGCCGCTGCACAGCTCAGTTGCTTGTCTTTCCTTAAACAAGGCCTCTGATCACATCCAGGATTTTTAAGGGCCACAGAGGCTTACCTGGTTAAGACTAGGTGCTTGGGTAGAGCAACGTGAACAGCTCCACAGCACTGGGAATGAGTGTTCTACCTCAAGCCTGGGGAGTCCTCAATTATTTAGAGCTCTGTTGTCTCCTGCCCCTAAGAAATACTCTTACAGTTATGCATCTTACTCATGCATTCCTCACTGAGCTCTGAGCCATTAGAAACTGGCTCCCTCTTACAGAAAAATAAACAGCCCCAGTAATGAGCTTCCACTTCTTGGGGTGTTTTAATTGTTCTTTACCTTCAAACCAGAATCAATGGTTCACAGAAGAGTGAGATGGAAGAGACCTGTTCAGTCATTAGTCCACTTCCCTGTAGCTAGTGCAAGATTGTCCCCTATGGTATAGTCTGCACAGCCTCCCCCACCTCCCTGTCCAACCTAATACATTCACCGTTGGGAAACATTTCCTAATATTCAACTTAAACTTTCCTTTGCTTGGTTTCATCCCACTACTTTCAAGGCCCATCTTCACCATGCCAGGAGACCCAGGTAGAAAACAGTAAAAATCTGTAGTGTGGAGGAACCTAACCATATTTTAACCATGTCACATTATCAAGCTAACCTGGACTTGTCCAAGTCTTTTGTCAAGTCATATGACCTAGTATTAACCCTGTTAAGCTCCCATCCTCTCTACAAATTTTAACTATATTGTAATTGGGACAGGACACAAGTGTTTTGTAGTATGGTCCTTTGACAAGTTTCTACTAATAGAGTAGACAGGCCCTTAATTATAAACCTATCAACTCCCTCTGTGGGTATTTACAATTTACAAAGAGGGTTTAGGCACCAGGGTATGGGCACTGTAGAAAGAAAGCCTGAAGGCATGATTAGCATGTCCCCATGAGTCACTGGTTAGCCAAGCTATATATTTGCTTTCTTCTAATCTTCCTTCATAAGTTAGTTCCTCCAGTGCCTTAATCATTTTTGTTGCTCTACACTTAAACCTCTCCAGTTTGTAGCCATCTTCCTGGTGCAGAGAAGCCCAGAACTGAGTGTATAATGTGTGCTAGGCACAGTCTCACAAGTGTATCATGTGGGTGTGAAACAAGTGTTTCCCCAACTAGCACTAAATACAAACTTGCACCTGAGAAAAGTGGCACTTTTCGTGTTTTGAGTGTGGAAATGGCAGTGTTCAGATTCCACCACCACCCTTCTCAAAATGTAACAAATTCCTACAGGCACAAATTCAAGAATTTTTGTATTGGTCCCTGTATAAGATGTTACTGTCTTGGGCCAATTTCAAAACGTATTTTAGGTGGAACTCACCCTCCCCACACAGTCCTCCCCACTGGACTTGATTGAGATATTCAGCATTATGAAGGGCATAGTGAAAACTAACCAGTCCCTTCTTTCTACTCTCTCCTTTCATAGGAGAAGAGGTCATTTAAAAGTAAAGGTTAGTGAAAGCAGAATCAATAAAGGAAAATACTTCTTTAGGCAGCCAACCTAAAGGTCAACCTGTGGAATTCACTGAGGTAAATACTGTGGCTGAATTTTAACAGGATTAGGTCATTGTATGAACCATTATTATCATTTGTAGCTACGTAATACTATGAGTAGTTAAATCTCATCATGCTTTAGGCCTTAAACTATTCACCTGTGTGGCTCAGGAAGGATTTTTCCCTCCCATGCAACATTGCACAATTGACTCGGAGCATAATTATAAGAGGGGTTTTGCTTTCCTCTGAAGCAATGGGTACTGGCCACTACTGGAGGCAGGATGCCAGACTAGATGGACCAATTGTCTGATCCAATGTGGCAGTTTCTATGTAGCAAATGAGATTTCAAGGACAGTCAGAACAAGGAAGCTGCAGCCTACCACTACAATATATATTCCAAGCATATGTACATTTCCCTCCTGCTGAGCAAGAAAAGACTATATTTACTGACATTTCATTCTAGAGCATTAAAAGGTAAAATGTAAAGACCTCTGGATTGTTTTAATTTAGGACATGCATTTTGCATGAAAGGAACATTTCTGAAAGTTAATTGCATTTCAATTTGCCATAGATGGTTAATCACAGAACTCATTTCAGATCAAACTCATCATTTCTCTGGCTTGGGAGCGAATATTAAATGTCACTGTTTAAGTCTCTGTTCAAACATCAGTGTGATTTAGGTGACAGACAGAGCTATTCCCAGATGCAGTCCCCTGCTGTAGATGGGACAGAAACACAAGGAGAACACTTGGTGGAAGCCAGCAAGGGTCTGAAAGTTTCTCATTGTGTGGCCAAACTAAACCCTAATAAAATTTCTTTTATCTGGCACTCCAAGGCATACAGGCCGGGGGCCAAGTTAAACAGATACTTTCGTGCTTCTCCTTGTCTCCATTGACAACTTTAATACCTGGAAATTAAAAGCCAGAATGTCTGTGGAGTCAGCTGACAAGAGTCAACAGGGCTACGTAATAAAAGAAAAGTACATAAATAAACAGTAGAGCAGAGAGACAGTTCTGCCGCTTATTCCAGAGGGAGAATCTATCTAAAGAAAGGAGATGGAAAAGCTGGCAAGTGTATGGCATTTTGAAGAAATTCCCGCTGGTGTTTTCCTCTGGACAATGAGAAACAAGAGAATTTAGATTTTGATAATAAAAGACTGTCACATTGCTGGAACTCTCAGGGTTATAGCTTATTTCAGCCATGAGCGGCAACCTAGTGAGTAATGATCTGCATTGCCATGCAAGGAATTTGAGTTCAACTCCTAGTCCAGATCTAAGAGGCCAGCACAGCAGAGTTTGTCTGCACAGTTTACTTCTCTGTACCCTGGAAGTCTCAGGATTGGAGTTTATTGAAGAGATGCAAGAAGCATCCTAGTGGTTAGATCTCTGCATCACCATGCAGGAATCGTGGGTTCATTTTCCTGTCTTGAGTTTGAGCAGGATGTACTGACATTTTGGGGAGGACAACCACATCAGACCAAAATAGACCCTGCTGTAAAATGACGCATCTCCCATTGAAGTCGAAGGAAGTTGCACCTGTTCATATGATGGCTGAATTTGACTCAACATCTCAAGTGCTACTGGCTTAGAATGAATCCCTTCATAGATTGGCATATTCAAAGTATCATCCAACACACACACAAACTCACCAAACAACGGAGAATTACAGGACTGAATGACTCAAAAGTGACCATTATAAACTGGCTGGTGCACATACACACAAGCCGATACATTACCTGAGCCAATACAATATACAAGACGTGCCTGCCTGCACCTCTCCAGAACAATTAGCATTGACAATGAAAACACCAATACTGATTCTACTAGCCAGGCTGGTGACATTTGTAGCTCACAGCGAACTTCAGTTCCTGGACAGGCTCAGGATTTCAAGGCAAGAGACCAGATCTTCTAAGGTTATCGTATCATAATTTATTGAGAGATATTAGCTCCCTTTCTGGAGAAAAAGACATTTTCCCCTCTGTACTGAAACCAGAGACAGAAGGCGACAGGAAGAATGAGGACAACAGAAAATGAAAAATAGGAATATTATGAGTGTGTTGTCCCCAGCAGCAACCTCCTTGTTAAGTCTGGGCTGGGTCTAGCTATCTTAGATATTTAAATAGTCCCCCTTACCATAGTATATGAACAGACCTTACAAGTTTTAATGAATTTAGCCTGTGACGCATGGAAGTACAATTATCTCCATCTCGAGGTCACACCGAAAGTGTTGGGCACAACAGGGACTTGAACCCAGGTCTCCTAAGTCCTTCACTAGTGACCTAATCATTGGACCAACTGAGTCTCCTGCTGGTTTGTTTTTCAACCAAGTGTTCCAGAACATAAACACTTAAGAGGGAAAACAGTGGGAAAATCTGCTCAACTGCAGAAAAGGTTGAATGTGAGCCAACAAGGTGATGCAATTGTGAAAAAGGCTAATATAATTCTGGGGTGTACTAACAGGAAAATCATGTGAGACAGGCAGTAATTGTTCTACTCTACCTGGCACTGGTGAGGCCTCAACTGGAGTACTTTGTCCAGTTCTGGGTGCCACACTTTAAGAAAGATGTGGACAAATTGGAACGAGTCCAGAGGAGAGCAACAAAAATTATAAAAGGCTTAGGAAACCTGACCTGTGAGGAAAGGTTAAAAAAGTTGGCATGTTTAGTCTTAAGAAAAGAAGACAGAGGGGGACCTGATAACAGTCTCCAAATATGTTAAGGGTTGTTATAAAGGAGATGGTCATCAATTATTCTCCATGTTCACTGAAGGTAGGTCAAGAAGTAATGGGCTTAATCTGCAGCAAGGGAGATTTAGGTTAGATATTAGGAAAATCTTTCTAACTAGAATAGTTAAATTCTGATCTAGGCTTGCAAGGGAGGTTGTAGAAGCCCCATCATTGGAGGTTTTTAAGAACAGGTTGGACAAACACCTGTCAGGGATGGTCCATGTTGACTTAATCCTGCCTCAACCTCTTCACGTCCCTTCCAGTCCTACATTTCTATGATTCTATAAAGCAGGGTCACACCTCCATCCTCAATCAGCCATACTCTGTTTACAAATGGGAAGGAGTGCTGGGTGTGAGGTAGGCTGACTCATGATGCTGCGGTCAGTATTTTCCTCTATCACGATGCCTACAAAAACATGCACCAGTGATTAAACAGCTGGTGTGCAGTGACTAGAGCTTTCATACTGACCAGTTTTATCTCATAGTTTCTTTGCGCTCCCTCTGTTTGTTGTATGTATCTGTTGGCCCGTCTCTTATATTTGGATTGTAAGATCCTTGGGCCAGGGACTTTCCTCTTGTTCTGTGTTTGTACAGTATCTAGCACTTACAGGATCTGGGAATATGACTGGGCTCACTCTGCACTACTGCAATATATATAAAATAATAATAAATAGTCAAATCTCTCCTGAAGACTGTTTCTGTTTCAAGGCCATTAGAAAGTAGCTATTTACCTGTACACATGATATGTGTTCTCCTACTGTCTGAGAATTATATAATTGGTTCATTTTAAACTCTCCCTAGCATGTTCAGGAGTCATTTTGAAGTGAGACACGAGGAATGCCATGATCAGAGTCAGTTTGCAATTATGGATTATTGCAAAAAGATTCAGATCAGTTATAGAGTCCTAACAACAGTGGACAAGTTCAGAGAACCACTTCCAGATCTGGATCTTTATTACCACCATCTCTGAATTATCCAAATCTCCTCCACCAAGATGCGTTGAATTCCTCGGGTGGAAGGTGCTATAGATGAGCAAAA
This sequence comes from Eretmochelys imbricata, assembly GCF_965152235.1. Lineage (NCBI taxonomy): Eukaryota > Metazoa > Chordata > Testudines > Cheloniidae > Eretmochelys > Eretmochelys imbricata. Next base: position 81,334,442 of record NC_135580.1, read on the forward strand.
TATTATTTCTGAGGTTGCATATAATTACCTTTTTTGGGTTCAAGTGAACCTCTCTTCAAAGCCACCATGTGATGGCATCTAATGAAGACTGGTCCACACTCCCTTTGGAGTTCTAGTTCTACCAATAGGGGTTGCTATTTAGCGGCATAAATTGTTTATTTCCCCACACCATCACCTAGAGCAGTGGTTCTCAACCTGTGGCCTGGGTGCCACTTGCAGCCCAATCAGCACAGACCCCAGGTGACATCGTCAGGGCCATACAGGTAGTATTGGATACCGCCCACATAACACATTTTGAGCCCATATGCGGCCCACAATGGTAAATAGGTTGAGAACCACTGCTCTAGAGTAAAAGAAGGCAGCTGGGAATCAAAACGGGGTCTCTTGAATAGCACCAACTGCAGGATACCAGTTTGGGCATCATGCAACTTAGCTGAAAGACTGTTCTGTAGTTTTAAAGGGTTACAAAGTATGTAAAGTGCCCTCGTGCTCTCCACATTATTATAAATCAAAGCATGTCATAGATTATTCATTAATCCCAGTTTTTACTGTACTTAAAGAAAAACCATAGCTCATGATTCTGCTTTCAAAATGTCACGTTCCCTGACCTGATGTCAGAACAATGACAGGAGCATTTATAACCAAGATACATACAGTACCTTGCAGGGTGGCTCGTGGTGAGTGAAAGAGACAGGGTATAAGGACTCCTAGATATTATTCCCGACTCTGCTATTGAATCTCTGAGCAACCTTGAGCAAGACACAAACTCAGTCCCCCCATCTGTAAAATGGGGATAACAGTTACGTGTCTGACAGGGGTGCTGTGAGGGTCAGTTCAGTAATGCATTTTGAGATCCTGGAACGACAGATATTAGGCCAATGACAGATAAGAGCAAAGCTTTATAAGAAAAGGGTCTGAATTGTTTGTCTTTGTTTTAAACAGGCAGAGAGCTGTCAGCAAGAGCAAAGAATCCATGTTATCAGAGCATGAGATTGTGAAATACCAGCCAGCAGTACAGACTGATGAGGACACCATGGACTTCACACTGGAAGACTCAGTCCTCCTGCCCATGGATCCAAACCTGGAATGCCACAGCCCACCACCCGACTACAACTCCGTCATCCACTATTCTGCCCCTCCAGTGTAATCAGCCCAGTTCCATCTTTGCACCTCTTTCAACAATGCTGGATTCTCACATGCCTCCATCATTTGTACAGGCTCTTTAAAAGGACTAGGGTAAAAAGAGAAGGAAACTGACAATGTCCTTGATATGAATGGAAACCCTTAAAGAGCAGCTACCTTAAAGGTATATTTCAGCTTATCTAGTTAACAGACCAGAATCAAAAATAGGACCTGCAGCCCAAAAGTGCCCCCACTCCTTACTCCCCACACAGGGACTGTTCAGTGGCAATTGCAGACGTGCAAGGTATGTCAATCCCTTTTTGCTCATTCCATACAAGTCACTGAGGGTCAAATCAGGTCAGGTGTGGAAACAGTATTGATTCTGCTGGCCACACGTAGACCCTGCAAGGATTATACGCTCAGATGCTGTCAGGGGAGCAGTTAAGAACTGCAGCCCCAAACACTGATATGTGGATTTTGAAACCATACATTATTTTAAAAACATGGGGATCTCCTTGTCCCTCCCAAAATGTATTTGAAATATCCAAATTGTTTTGCTTATGGTTGGTATTCTAATGGTGTTTGTACATCTTCTGGGATCCGTCCTTGAAACCATACAACATACACAGAGCATGGGCACTCTGAGTACCCGTAGAAAACCTGGATTTGGTTGCATTCTGGGCACACTACAGAGCTCATCTATTTCCCCAGGTTTTTCCTTTGTGGGAACAACAATTTATTTTAGTGCACTATTTTATAATGATTGTTCGGCACCCTAGGTCTTTGGATAGGGACTTTATAAATTTAGATAAATAAATTGTCCTATGTTTGTGTGCACTCAATGCAGGCCATATACCACTGGGACACAAACACTTTAACACAATTTTTCTGTTTAGCTTCTGGACACATCTTTAAAGAAAGCACTTCCCCTAGATTCCACTGCTGATGCCAAACACAGTTTGATTTTTGGAATACCAACCTGTACCACACCAGGAGCAATCTGACATTTAGGTTCATACTGCTGGGGCCCATGCAGCCTAACCACCTTGCTAGTGTGGTGTGTAATGCCCTAAGCGGGTAAACAAAAACTTTTCGCAGTCTGCTTATTCAGGCCTGGCTGGATCCCCGATCTACATAGCCGAGAAATTCAAAGTGACCTGCCCCTCACCCCCCACATGCTATGTGGAGCAGGGGGGTTGTAGATTTGCCAGCATTCACACCCATGTCCTCCTTTCAGCAACCTCACAAGTAAGCAAGTAATCCTTGTAATTTAATGCACTGTGAAGTAATCTCAGCTGACATTACAAATTTAGGCAGGAGTAAAGCAACTAGGATCTCAAGTCTAAAGCAAGGCTGAGAAAGATGCTCATTGACAGTCAAGCCTGTAACCCCCGAAATTATAACCTGGGAAAAGGAGCTGTACATTAATTTTCTCCCTGGGGATTTTTCCAAGGCCTAGGAAAGCCCTCCAGTCCCTTCCTAGGTCTGGAACTAGCAATTACCTCTTTCCTTCAGAGGACAGATCTTTTTAAATGATCACAAACTGAAAGAAGAAAAGGCACCCGGCAAACAATGTGATCATCTTTCCCTAACTCCTCCAGCATAATGAAAACAGACCAAACACTCTCAGAACATTAGAATCATTTTCAAATTACTAGGTAGACTTGATGACATTGAAATAAGCATGAAAGAAGACTCAGGTATTATCACAGGGGAAAACAAATAAAAAAATCCCAAGCCCAGCACCCTCTTAACTGTGAATGGTAAAGCATTTGAAATGGGGGGATCCTCAGATTGTAATCCCAGTTCTCTTTAGTTCCTGAATTAGTCTGGAAAAAGCATGCAGGTTCCCATTTGAAAAAAGGGATCTGCAGTAATTCACAAAGATGAGTCTCTAGTAAGCCCCTTGTTCCTATTTGACCTGCTGGGAAGTTGTGGTCTGTAATTGCTTTATTGTCATTTTTGCACTTCTTTGTATTGTAGTAACTATGTGTTAACTAGAGCTGGTCAAATAATGAGAGAAACTGATTGGGGGAATAATTTATCTAAAGAGTGACAAAAAGCTCTTTTGATCAGTTGTTCAGTGAACATTAAATTGACCATCTATAGAGCTGGTCAAATAATAAAGCACTTGGTTTGCAGATAATTTATTCACAAGACAAATGGAAAAAAATGTCTCCAGTATATAACTCTGCTGGGTCTAGCATTAACAGTGTCAATGTGAGACAGTTTTTGCTGTTGTACCTTGCTCTTAAACTTGTGAAAATTACAGTGTGTAAAAAACTTTTGCTTGCAAAATCTAAATATAAGGAGGCCTAGGGAAAAAAATAACAGTTGCAAGTATATAAATGTGCTCTCCATTTCTAAAATAAAATTGGAAACACTGCTGTGCTAATTAATTGCTTCCAAGAAAACTCAGCATCTTTTCACATTACCTTTCTTCAGAACACAATTTGCAGAGGCTTTTATGAAACCAAAGTGATGCAGGGGTTGTGTTCTAAGTGGAACCAAGGGAGTGCTTTTATTTACGGGGGTACTGCATCTAGAGTCTTATTATGGCTTTTAGCCAACATCCATCACAGTTGTTTTTATGTCACATGAGAACACAGAAATGCAGGCCTGTGCACTCTCCATGAGATCTGCAAAATTATACCCATTTTAATCGCTGGTTCCATGGATGGGCCTCTAAAAACTGAGGACCTCTTTGTGATTCAAGGATCAGAAGGCATCTAGAGCTAGCCATGCCTGATGCCCAGTTCATCGGAAACAGGACAACAATCCCTTAATCCCTGTCTGTGGGTGGGAGGGTTTGGTTCCTTTATGTCAGCCTCAACGCACTTAAGAAGTGTCCTGAACAAAACTGCAAATGACCAAGATTTGGACAAATGTGTTTCCAACTTTTATTTGAGTGGAAGTTTCTTTTTCTTTTTCACAGTAAATGCAACCAGCTGAACTATTACCTGACAAGTATTATTCACGTATGTGTCTTGTATTTTATTTACTAATATTTTGTTTGTCCTTTCCTCGCCTCCCTTAATTTAATTATTGTTCTTTCCTTACATTGGTGTATATAGTTTACCCAGTAGTGGCAAATATAGCAATTTCTCTATATGATATGTCTGTAACATTTTAATCAAGAGAAAGACGGAGATCCCCTGATGTAACGGAGTTAAGTATCTTTACTAAACATTTCACTAATGCTTGCGGGCCAGGCTCGGTTAACAGTACCCTCCCATTTCCAGTTTATAGTGACTCTCCTTCTGGCTGTTAGCATCTTTGGCTCTCCTTTATTCCCTTTGTTACGTAGCTTCAGTTAGAAAACAGGGATTGGGAGGAATCTGGTGGGCTTGTAACACTCCTGCAGGTATCAGCTGTGCAGCTCAAGGTAAAGGGGAGGGATTTTCACAGCTTCTAGTCTAACTCCGAGGCTGATCTACTGATAGGAGGAAGAGAGGAGGACAAATTGCTAAGTGCTGTAATGTTTGATTTTTCAGACTTCTCAGGGATTCCTGTTTGACTCCAGAGGGCAGTTGGCCGCCTGCCTTTCTAATCTGATTCAGTTTAACGACAACTGTTATTAACCTGTGCAAACCTGCTGGGCTTTTTATGGTGCTTTCCCCTTCTGTTTTTCCCTAGCAACCACAAAGTATCAGGCAAAGGGACTCTGAGCATTCAGGGGAAAGAATCTCCCCGATGAACCCTGGGGCCAGATAAGAGGCCAAAGATAAGGTACCTGATTGTGGTCCAGACCCATCTAATTATTTTGGTGTTTCTTGACATCTATATTCCCTGGTTCCCCTTTTTCCTTACTCTCCATTTATCTTAACACTTAATTCCATGGAAAGTTCAGATCATGTTTAGCCTCCCTCCTGGCTTCTCCCAGTAGCTTCTTCTCTGCCTTTTGGCTAAGATCAAATGTACAATTGGTTTCAGTCTGATATTGCCCAGGTATCCTGTACTTGCTGGGGATTGACTAGATCATCTAAACAGGACTTTTTTTTTTTTTCACCTTTAACTTTAACCTTTTCCCATCCTAAGACTTCCTACATTGGCTAGAGTTGGGGACTGTGACTTTTTTATCTCTATCAGAAACTGTCCATGTAACATCTCCCTGAACAAAATATGTTTCTTCTCTTCTGGGTATTTAAATACTGAGCTTCTCCAGCAAGCTAAAATCTGGTGAATTTATAGCTGAAGTCTATCTGTTTCCCCTGTCTCTTTCAGACAGTTTGATCACTCTTTGCCTCTTTCTCTTTATCTTAACTAGATGGGGGGCCCAAACTCAGACACTGGATCCATCTCCCCCTGCCCTGAGTGCTAGGGTACCTCCAATCAAAATGAAAATCTCATGTCTCAGGCCTTACTCTGCAGTAGGCTCAAATAAGGACATTAAATCCTTTTAAATTTGGATCTGTATTGAGATCCAAATCTAAATGTCTCCAAACTCCACAGTTTGGATCTCTCTCTAATGTGAACACTGCTCTTTCTTGCAACTTTGTTGGGCAGTTGTCTGGAGTCCTTCAAAAGGCCATGGCACTTTATCACTTCTTCTCTGCCTCCTATTTATTGTGGAGAATGTTCACTGGCACTTTACTCTGTAACCAGCTAGTCAAAAGCTTAAAACATAAATCTTCTCAATAACATTTCATCTTCAGCAGTGGCACTGTCTTGTCACGTCCCATCTAGCCTGGGAAGTGTTATCTGCTTTTAATACAATTACAAGGGTGTGGTCTTGATTGATGGTTTCTAGCTCCCAAGTCCCACCTGGGCAATCCCATGGAATAAAACATCTCTGATGAAATATCATCAGCAAAATGTCCATAACAAGATACGATGCTACAAAGCACTGGATCTGTAGGAGATGATGCAATTCTGAGCTCAAACATAGGGCCTTCTTCTTAAAATTAATTGGAGGGAGAAAACAGGAGGAGAGGTATGAATTCCCTTGTTCGACCTCAGCTCTGGTTTGTTTGTATCAAGTGTTGTTTCCATATTGTGTAGAAGGACAAAAAGTCCCAGTTCCTGGCTGAACTGCAAGAGCTCACTGGCATGCCAACCAAATATGATGCCTTAAAAGATATGGTTACTCACGAAGACTAGCATGGAATGCAGGAACCAAATAGTGTCTTTGCCTGCCTGATAATCCTGTTTCACAAGAGCCAGCCCAGCCTTATTATTCAATTCATTTTTCCTTAGACCTTGAGCTGTCAAAGCTGTTAATGAAAGCTGGGAAAGCCCAATAACTATGGAGTTAAGGGAAATAAACTAAGCAAGTGCCATGGTATTATTCAAATCACTATGGAATGTCTGGGTGCCCTGTCCCTGTCTGGCTGAAGAATGTATGCACTGAAAACTCCGCTTTCTTACGTAGTCGAAAATTGTATTGTATCTATTAACCAAAATAAAATAAAATAAAATGAGTCTATATTTATACAGCCCAGGACTCCTCTGTGTCATCTGTTGTCTCATGTGAAGTTGTCCTTGAAGCATAATATAAAGAAAGAAAGAAACAGTGTTTTCAGAGGGTTTACAGGGAATGGAATTTGCATTAATTGCTTCATGGTTTTCAAAGGTTAGGACATAAACCTGCCACATTGTAACAGCTCAAAGATGTCTAATGGCCATATTTGCTTAAAAGGCTCATGATGCTGGGAAAATGGTTGGCCAGATTCTGATCTTAGTTACACTGGTGTAAATCCACAGATCTGACATGATCACAGCACAGTGTGGTATAGACACTGGCAGCTGATAACTACAACTCATTAGACATGAAGGCTACAAACCATTTTTTGTAAGGTCCTACAAACTAACCAATAGGACTATTCAAATGCTTAAAGTTAAGTCTTTGTGGGATTGAAGATATGCCCCTCAATAAGACACCTAATTCACCAAAGCACTTAATCACATGTTTAAACCTCACTGACTTGAATGGGACTGAAAGTTAAGCACAGGCTTACGAGGTTTGCTGAACATGGCTGCATGGCTATCTGCTCTTCAAGACTCAAATGTGTTACCTTGGGCTGTGTGACAAAGAGCTCAAGTCAACTGCAGAACATGGTGGCATTTGGGGTTTCTTGAGATGTGGCTTAGCATTTCACAAAGATGTTTTCCCTTTCATTTAAACAGCTGCTTTGCAAAAGAGATCTAATTCAAATAAATATTTTCTAATAAACAGCAAAGACCCTCAAAAATTGGCTCCCCTGAACCAAAGTTGGACCACTGAAATGCTGAGCTCTTTCCTGAATCTGGAACACCTAGCTTACAGACAGGTTCTAAAATGTAGAAAAATAAGATGTGAAATTATATATATAAAATTAATTCAATGAAAAGCTTTAAATGACATGAGGTCCTTTGCCTTGACATTTGGTAAAATTCCTCTAATCACAGCTTCCAATGTCTCCTGTCCGTTTTCAGTGGCATGGTTAACTATTATTGGCTGAACTATATTTGATAGCTTTTCAGCTAAGGAACATCTGCCAGTTTCAGACAGACTGGCCAAGATCCATTTCTGTTTCTTTTTCCACACAAAGGATTTAATTAGAAATCCGTAGTGTTCCAGAGATATTTCTCTCTTTGTGCACTTTAAAAGCTGGCATGGTCTTGCACTAGACAATTGGGTTTGGAAAACTCCAGAGCACTCGGTCACTTGGAACCGTTTAAAGTTTCTCTGCATCCCTTGTTCCAAATAGTCCTGGAACTAAATGTGTCTAAATGATACATGTCATGTGAAGTGCAGCAGTCTCCTCTCATTCACATAATGAGCAGGAACACTCTTCCACTGTAAACTATGAAATGTTTTAGTGGCTTATATAATGCATCACTCGTATAATTTTGCTAGGCAGTATAGAACCACCTCCTCCTGTATGAAGCTAATGTATCAAACGGCAGAAAGAAAATATAGAAAATTAACTTGGTTTGATTCATTTTTAGCTCATAACATAATTTACTGATTGCCTGGTATTATGCACGGCTACAGCTAAACTTTTGCAAGGTGCCTGATTTTGCCTTGCCTTTGGGAAGAATAGTCTTGTGGGTAAAGCACAAGACAAGGAGTTAAGGGATCTGAACTGTTCTCCCAGTAAACTGTCTTTTGCCTCCGTGTAGTAGAATACAATGAAAGAGAAGTCCTTAGTCCACGGACTAGGCTGTACATCTCCCCGGTACGTAGAATTTTCTTCACAAGATGACACAGAGGAGGCAGCGCCCGCATAGACTCAAAAGGATGCATTTATTTTTGTTGGTTCCTAACTAGCTTGTAAGTGCCTCAAGGTAGAATCATATCAGATCATCCGTTGTGAGAGGCACCTAGCACACTGCAAAAAAAAAAAAAAAAAAAAAACCGACATCCATACTAGGAGAACCTGACTCTTTGGCCTCCTCCAATGGCTGGCCCACAAGAGAAAATCAGCCTGCTACTCCTTCCAGCTAGCAGACTTACTTCTTTAGTTCAAGTGTTAGCATCTCATGGTTTTAGAAAAAGAGGTCTGCGGTTCAAGGCCCCAGTAGGGTCAATTTAGATAATAATAAACATGAATAAATAAATATAAAAGATATTACCCACCCACCTTGTCTTCCTAATAAATATGTCATTCAGAGGGTTACTGAAAGAAAATACTCCTCACATTTGAAGTATCTGGCTTTATTAACCAAGAGGAATTTGAACCAGGGCAGCCAATTCTTCAAGGAGTTCACTGGAATTTAGGCTGGAACTCTGCCCTATTTATTCTTCCCCCTTTCCCCCTCCACCCTGCCCCCCCCCATTATTGATTTCACCAGATAGATTTTAGTTGAAAGTCCAAAGAAAAATACAGAGCTGTTTCAAAACAGAGAGAAACAAAACCAAAGGAAGGTGACTGGAAGGATAGGGAGAGATGCTGAAGCTCTGCTAGGACAAGAATAAAATCTGCTGGCGGAGTCCGATTAGAGGAGCCATGGCAGCAGGGAGACCAGATAGCAAGTGTGAAAAATCGGGACGGGGGTGGGGGGTAATAGGCGCCTAAGTAAGAAAAAGACCCAAAAATCGGGACTGTCCCTATAAAATCAGGACATCTGGTCACCCTACATGGCAGTAGGAAGCACTGGACCTACAGCAGGAGAGGATATTTTAGAAAGCAGGAATCAATCATTTTCGCAGAGGAAGGGCGTGCAGGCACACTAGGCTGATCCTGCTCCCATCATGGTCATGGTCTCAAGGAGTCAAATTCATCCCTAAGCGGACTTGGAGACTGCTTTAGCTAGTATCTTCTGTTGGCTGTTTTTTTCTTGCTACTACCCATTCTTCCTTCCTCGCACATAAATTATATCATTTTGCGTTCACTTTTTACACCATTTACATCACCGACATGATACAGCATTTGCTAACTGGGTCACCTGGTCATAATGGCTTTTTCTGTTGCAATATCCTCAAAGGCCAAGTCTTTGTTGTCAGTCTCCATAATCTTTGTGCTAAGTCTAAAGTCAAACATGGAAGCAGTCCCTGCAGGAGACTCCAGGATCCTTACTTCATCATGTCAGTAGTGATGGAGAGTGGGGACAACCCAGCTGTTAACTAGGCACAGTCTCTGAGCTAGGCCAGGAATGGGTACACCACCTGCCTTTTTGCGTTGCCACACAGATTTTCTTCTCTTTTTTTGTTCCCACCCCACCCCACCCCGGGAATATTGCAGGAGAAGACTTTCAAACCTGGCAGCAGATTTAAGATGAACAAAATTAATAGCACAAAGCAGCCCCCATTTCCCCATTGAAATAAATGGAGAATTTTGCCCCAGCAGGTCCCATACCCAGTGCTGTGCCCTCTGCCCCTCTAGGCTGTACTGGATGAGCAATGCCAGCATGACCTTTATAAGCCAGAACTATATATTCTGATCTGCAGAGGCAAGGACTGGATCAGTAGAAGAATAAACTGGGGCATCTTTGGACACACTGCTTGGAGTAGCGCCTGTTTATTTTTAAGCTGTGCTGTTGTCAAAATGAATTCCTCAAGCATCCAAAGGTTAATTTGCTTTTCATAACTATGCATTGAAAGAAATGAAAACTTTATTCTTTCCTGGGAGAGATTTGACCTTTTATTCATGTATATTTTTCAAATCCTGTCCTCCACTGTTTATGCCCCAAGCAAGAATGTCACAAGTTGTCATAGCAGCGAGCGAAGCCAACAAAGACAAGCAGGGATAAGGCAAAGAGAGCAGGTGTGGAGTGGGAAACATGGATGTGCTGCACTGAGGTAACAGTCTTTCTGCCTGTCCCTAACAGAACATCTGCAATTACCTCTCCTAGAGCTACTGAGGCAAGCAGTAAACCACCAGTATGTTGTGAGGTTGAGATAAAGTGTAATGTGACTTAGCAGCCTCACATCCTGCGGTGCTGGAACCATTTTTATAGTGGGGGCGCTGAGAGCCATGGAACCAAACTGTAAACCCTGTATATAATGGAAACCACTTCAAGCGAAAGGGTGTGGCAGCACCCCCCGCACCTCTAGTTCTAGCACCTATGCTCACATCAGGCTGAGAGGAAAGTGGGCTAAACCCAAACCACCACTTGCCCAAACACTGGGATTGTTTGGCTCTGATTCTGATTGTCATGACACCTATTGACACAGCATCACCCTGGGCTAACAGCATGTCACTGAGTTATAATGTTGTAAGTGAAGTTGCGATGCTGTTGTGCCATGATGCTGAGCCTCGATTTGGTGCATTCGGGATTATTTATTTGGTCTGTAATGAATAGGACAGGCCTGAAGATTTCAAGGAACAATGGCAATCTGACACACACTGCCCCCTTCCTCGACAGAACACATTGCCTGTGCAGGACACCTAGTTCCTGCCAGCCCAGACAGGGGCAGCTAGGGCCTGAGGACAACTCTGGGTTTTTCCCATGTGCCACTATGACTGGCTCTGACTGATTTCAGTCCAGTGCAATTATTAACCAATATTATTAGTACTTGCTGTACTGTGGGTAAGGCAGTTACTGCTTTCTGATACCTGCACCTACACTGCTGTATCAGATCCCTATAACAGTAACAGGAGCTTGCAGGGGAACATCAGTACAAACCGGGAGAGGAGTGGACTTTGTGTTGTCCACCTCAATATAACTGTTTTTTCTCTGAAACCATGACCAGGAGGCACAAGAACATCCATGGTTGATGTTACCGTGAAAGCCTGTTGGTGTAGAAGACATTCAAGAACAGATCATCCCTACGTAAAGAACACTCAGTAGTTTCCCCTGGACTCATGCAAGATATAGCTGCCCAAGTATGTCAAACTCTTTGTTCACTAAGGGCCATATTGTGCCACCCTTATGTTGAACAGTCCCTTTCTCCTCACGTCATCCCACTGATTTCAAGGGTGGCACAGTTGGACAGTAATCCTTTTCATAAATTCTCCAGTTTTCTCTGAAGTTCATGAAGTTTTATTTCAATCAAGGCTAATCCAGCCCTTTTTTCAAGAGTCCTGCACCCTCCGTGCAGGGTGATTTTTTTGCATTAGGTTTACATATTTGCCACTAACAGAATGCATAGCAGAATTGCTTTGGGGAATTACAAGAGACCAATGATTTTGGTAGGGAGTTAAGAGCATTTATCTGCATCTGTCTCCTGTTTCAAGATCACTTCATCTGGTGATGCAAAGTATGAATAATACCGGGTGATTTCTGACGGTGCTTAATGTAGCAGGAGTTGCATATTCCTCATACAAAGTGGTAAGGACTCAAAGAAGGGGCCAGACAAGCTAGAAGAATTACACTTTGGCCTATAGGGCAGTCATCATTTGCCATCACCTGCAGGGGCTGAAAATTATAACCCCATCCTCCCAGCAGGATTCAAGAAAAATGTGGATAGTTACATAGATTCCCATGGTACCTTGCAATAAGAACAGGCTTGATTGTTTAACACTAGTGATTCTTGCCCACGTGCATAGGCATAAATTGATCGCCAGCTTCAGAGGCAGGCATGGGATTTGCCGCAGGGTGGATTAATTAGTGACTTCCTCAGGAGGATGGAGGGAGGATCATCTATTATAGATTAGGTGACTGTACCTCACACAACTGATTGCCTGAGACTGCAGAGTAGGGCGTGCAACACTGGGGAACTGGGGCATTCCTGATGCCTTCCATGGTTTCCACTCACGCCCCTGCCCAGAGGGCACAGTCTAATCCTGAAATGTCACATACCTTTAGGTACCTTCAAATGAACTTCACCCACCAAATGTGAGTGCAGAGAATGTGACAACAGTGGGCTTAGGTTAGCAAAATAAGGTTGTGGATACATGCCAAAAGGACCACCAAAGAGATCTAGGAAGGGCCTTGAGAGTCAGTGGAGAATATGAAGGCTGTGAGGGCAACAAAGATCTAAAGTAGCATAGAACAGTGGTGAAGAGGCATCAGATCTTCTGTAGCACAGAAAAGGGCCAGCAGCAGATTAAAGAGAGTTGTAGATGGAGAAGCAGCAGCCAAGAAGCAAAATGAGATCAGCAGGGAAAGAATGGAAGAGGTCTGGGTAAACATCAAAGGGATGGTCAACATGGAAGGAGACAGGAGGGAAACTGCTGGGTTATGGGAGCATTACAGATTGCTAGGTAACTGTTGAGAAAGGCTGGGAATGCCTAGAAGAGCCAGAGGGCAAAGAAGAGGGCAGAGGGCTGGCAGTGAAAAAGGGAGAGGTTACTTGGCAGAGGTCTTAGGGGAGTTAGCAGAATAGGATGCAAGGCTTCTGATTTTGTAACTAAAGCTAAAACAGGCTGAAGCGAAACAAGCAATATACTTGGGTCTTATTGAATATTCACTGTGAAGTGGTGACGTATAATTGGTGACGGTAAGTCCCATTAGAGATACCGTGAAACTAAATTTGGATACAGAGACCCCAAAGTGACTGGGGCGGGCAGAGCCAGTGCAATTTGGAGTAGAAAGCCTTTTGTGCTCAGCAGTGGAGTGTGACGATGATGGATGAGACATACCAAAGGAGCAGCCCTCACAACTTTTAAAAAAACTACTGCCACGTGGTTACCAGAGGGAAAAGCATCCTGACATGATGAGGCAGGGAAACCCTGTTCACCTTTTTGTATTAGCATCTGAAACCATGGGAATTCCCCTGAAGCCCACTGAAGATATCTGGGGCAAAGGACCATCTGGGAAAGACCAAAAGGAGAGTGAGGGTATGGCACAGCTTTAATCCAGAGACATTCTCTCCTGTGCCTCAAATCACCACACTGTGTTTTACCTAATGCTGACTGAACAGAACAGCAGGGCTAAAATGAAAGATGTAGTTTAGAACACATGGGGCAGCATAGGAAGGGGTTCTGGGAGAAAAGAGATGGTGGAGCTGTTACATTTTGTTGGTTGGCTTGTGTCAAGTATCCTGTTAAATCCTGCTGCCTTCAGACAGATTACAACCCACTCTTCCTCATGGCACTGCTGCCTGGCATTATTGTGCGGCTAGCCCACTTGCATTTCTCTAAGGCATGTTTCAAAACCGGACCTCAGGTGAATTCACACACTCCAAGTGTGTCTCCAACCAAAGCTGATGGAACAGCAGTGACACAGATCAAAGGAAGCTGTATGACCTGAAATAAACAAGCAGAAGTGTCTCAAGGGCACATTTGCTTAGTTGGATATTTCCTTCCCAGTTTGGGCCCTCCTTCCCCAATTTGCTATAACAAGCCCTTTGACGTCAAGTGAAGGCAAAAGGCAAGCATCCTGAGATACCTCCTCCTAGGGTTTTTTGCTTTAGTATGCATGATATTGAAATGTACTTAAAGGATGGTATAGAAGAATTTATGCAAACATACAGGCTAGTACCACACTGCTGCCAGAATGCAGGAAACGAGCACCCCTCAGTTCTCAATGACAGCAGAGAAAGAAACGAATTAGTGCAACTTCACCCTCACTGCATGGAGTAGAGTAGAAGGTTATTCATAAGCTTATTTTGTTAGTACATTACTGATATATTTCTGTTTCTATGTTTGTGATTAGTACATTCCTTGCAAAAATTGCTTAGTAAATCAAACAACAGGTACCAGTAAAAGTTTTAAGTATCTGGCATTTTCTATATCCTACAACAATTTAATAGCATTCTCAAAGCATCTTGGATTTTGGTTCACCAGAAGGCCTCAGTACAAATCTGGCCTGCCAGTCAGCACTCCTTAACTTTTACAGTCAGTCTTGTGGATAAAGATTGTTCAATGCATAAGTAACTCTTACCAAAAGAAATAAAACCACCCATCACAACTCCTCAAATGCATAAGCCCAAGTGCACCATGGGATGAATATATTATGAGCACAGAACTTTCATCATCACAATATGTGCTTACACATAGCTGGCTCCATGTTGTTTACTCTTCAGTCAACAGGGAGTGAAGGGCTAAACTCAGATCTCCTACACTGTCATGCACCATGCAGGCACATCCCTGGGCCATCATATTAATGGGAAGGCATGGATAATACTGGCCCAGGCTGGGTCTCAACATATTTTAAAAAAACAAACAAAACAACCCACATTACATAGTAAATAAAAGGAACTTGGAGGTCATTGCAATAGCTGCTGTCCCCGCTTTCACTGCCTAAGGCATGAAAATATACCTGCCAATTGTAACGTCCTGTCCAGGACTTTAGAAAAGCCAAAGAAGAGACTCCCTCCACAGAGAATTCTTCCCAGATTTCACATTGGTCCAGTGCATGCTTGGACAAGATGCTGGACATTTGGTCAGTGCTGTGTGCATACCTTTGCAATATAGGCATAACTGAGAGTACATCTACACAGGGATAAAAAACCTATGGCTGGCCCAGGTCAGCTGACTAGGGTTCATGAGGCTTGGGCTCCAGGCTGAAAAATTGAAGTATAGACATTTGGGCTCCGGCTGGAGCCTGAGCTCTAGGACCCTGCGAGGGTAGAGGGACCCCAGAGCTCTGGCTCCAGCCCAAGCCCAACCGTCTACACAGCAATTTTTCAGCCCAGAGCCCAAGCATCGTGAGCCCAAGTCAGCTGACCTGGGCCAGCCACGGCCATGCCGTGAGTCTTTTATCCCTGTGTAGATGTACCCTAATAAGCCTCATTGATTAGAGCTTTAAGGAGCTCTCAATCAGCTGCAGGAAAGGAACTCTCAGGCCATGAGTTGTGATCTCCAAGCCAACAAGGAAGAGTCAGTAACAACCCAGAGTGCAACAGACCAGAAAGAACAAGCTGAACCAAATCCTCCAGAAGGCACACTAACAAGAAAAGGGCAATCTGAGGCTGCAGGACAACAATGGACACTGGCCCCTGGAATGTCTGCGCACAGCCTCAAACAATGGAATTGCACTGTGCAAAGATCCTGGCAGCTAAGGCCTTCTGACATTCAGTGGTGCTAACTTCACCACTTCAGGTTATGGGAGGAGGCAGAGAGAGAAAGACAGCTGAGAAAAGGATTCTGCATTAGGATGCTACAATATCCCCACTGGCGTATGATCTCATAAACGCTAAGACTCATTTCAATCCCTCTTTCAGAGGAACTACAGAGAACGGATATCTGTTCATCAAGCACAACAGCCAAGGATGAGGCAATGAGAAAACTGTACAACCAGTGTGGGAACTCACTGACACCATGCCAAAAATCAATACACCAGATGACTGCTCTGGGTGTCTGTGATCTAGAGGGTGGAAAGATGGCTGATCAGAATGCAGAGAAGAGACACAGAAGAGAATTCCAGTCCTGCTCCAGGTACCTCACAGCACTTTATGAAGCAATGAATGACACTAGACCTTTACAAGTCTGTAAACCATCATGTCCACCAATGGGACAACACAAACAATAAATAATAATATAGCAGCCACATAGACGAGCACAGCAGCCATTACCAGCTCACTCACAGCTCACATACAAGAGTGGACATGAAAACTGATTTTAGTGAAACAGGTTACTGGTGTGATGGGTTTCCCGCACAGGATGCCACCTGGAACTGGGTTACCACTGAGCCCTCTGACCCACCAGCCTGGGCTCCCTCTCACACGTACTGCTGTGACAAGTTGCAAAGCCCTCCAAGCTTGCACTTCCACCAGCATTCACACAGGTAAGGACACACCCAGCTGCAGTTACACACAGGCTCTCTAACCACCAGCCTCCCAGCCTAGGATCCCAGAGCAGTACCGTCCTGCCCTGGTCAAATCTGGCTAGTGTACGAGTTTAACACATGGACCTCACTCTCCCTACAACAATACACCTGGAAACCACTGAGAAATAAAGACCAAACAGCAGGGAAATGATGGTCCCAGGCTAGAGAGATTTCTAGCCTGTGTATGAAAACCTGAGAAACCCAAGCTGAAAAGCCTAGGCAGCTTGTGCCTTAAGAATCTGCCAGCCCCTTTATCGCTCAGGGTGAGAATTTTCTAATTCATATCCTACCTATCTAGTATGTTAAACTCAGTTTGCGGTTTTGTTTATTTACTAGGTAATCTGCTTTGATCTGTTTGCTATCACTTATAATCACTTAAAATCTAGACTTTTGTAGTTAATAAACTTATTTTATGTTTTAATCCAAATTATAGAAGCTGTTTTGAAGCTAGCTTGGTGGATCTAATTACTGGAATGACCAAAAGCTTTGGGTATTGTCTGCCACATTCTTTGCAGTTTGCCCTAATTAAATAACCTCAGTGTGGCTCCCCTCGGACCCTGGTCACAACTGGGATATTTTATATGGTTTATTTTAATGTCATTAGGCTTTTAACTCCGACCTACACAGATATTTGTGAAAGGGCCCTTGATCTGATTTCTCATTCCAAGGGCAGAGACAAAACCAGCAATGACTCATTCTATTCCAATGAAGGAATCAGCATGTCCCAGTTCACCAATGTTACAGAAGAAGAAAATTCTGAACTTTCCAGCTCAACCCTGCAGAAATCACTGATGATGTCAGCACACAGTTTTTGTTGGAAAAATCAACATTCTCAGTCACCAGCCTCAGCCAAGTTCTGCCATCAATCAGCTACAATAACAAAGAAATGTTTTATTCAAAGTTCAGACTCAGCAACAAGGGCAATAAGCAATCAGCCTGGCCAGCTATTGAGACTAATCTGGAGAGCTGAGATGGGTGCAAAGAGGAAACTGACAAGTGGCTGGATGCATCTCTTAAATGTAACAATGGGTGAAAAACAACCCCAAACGGAACACTTCACATTTTTATAGCATCTTATAGCCAAGGATCTCAAAGCACTTTTCAAACATTAATTTAATCTCACAACAGTGCTTAGGTGGGGAGGGTGAGAATGAAAATACATAGCAAAAGTTCATTACTTATCATTTGTTATTACCCTGCCTTAAAACATGCAGTCACCCATTTGTGTGTCTTAGGGAACCAGCCACACAGCATTTATGTCAAATACTGAATAGCAGAAGCATCGCTTCCCCAAACAACTATCAGGCTCAGAATTCTCTGAAAAGCTTGAACAAAGAACATTCACCTCTGTGGGACACGTTCTCCAGACTCATCGTCAGTTCCTGAACAATTCAGACCAGGCCATGAAATGAAGCGGGGACAAAAGTAACTCTGAACCAACTTTGTACTCTCCATATTCTCAGGCTACTTAGTGATCTGTCTGCTCCCCTTCTCCCCCAGGTAAGCTAGAGCAGCATCAGAGCTCTAACTTACACTCTGACTCCCGTGGCCATTTAGGCACCATCCAGCTGCCCAGACTAGCTGGACCAAAGTATGCCATATGCACACTGTCTCCCTCCCCAGCACACCCTCTATGGTGAAAGCTTTGGGAAGAGCTGATGCTGCAGCCCTACACCACTTAGAAACTCCTTATTCTGGGGGTACTCCCCGAGAGCCACTTCTGCCCCTTTTCCATAATGGGTCCCCATGCAATGGAGGAATGCCCCCATTATTCATAAACTTGAAGGAGGCTGTTATATATTTAGCAGGGATGGGTAGCGGACTTCTCTGTTTTTCTCCCGTTCCTCTCTCGGGAGGTTCTAAAGCATGCTGCCCTTGTTTGCAGTCATGTTTCTAGTATTTATGTCCAGGTGCCTGGAAACCTTTGGGCAGGCGACAGGAACAGCAGCAGCAGCCTGTTATTTTAGTACCAACTCCTGCCCTTGGAAATTATTAAAATCTAGCACGTCCTTTGAATGAGAAATGAAATGTATTCTGCAGCAAGCCTTACAAGCAGCTCACATCACTGTCAACTAAGTTACACCAAGGATGTGCAAAGAAAATTCCCATTTAAAAAAAATGAATTAGGAATGAATTGCAATAGAATTTGATTTTCCTGCAATTTTATTAGCTGCAGGTTCATAAACTACCATGGAAAAAGGAAGGGAACCCAAATCATTCCTAACATGCTATGAAAAGGCAGCAAAGCAGAGGGGACAAAAAGAGCATTTAAAAAAATATTAAATCTACAAATTATAATTTTATCTCCCTCTGGCAGTAAATAGCTCCTACAGATGTGCTGAGGTTATTAGCTCATAAAATGCCAAGGAAAATGAGTTCTGTATTGAATCCTAAACAACCCTCCCAGCTATACCCCATCAGAGCCACAACAGGAAACTACAAGCTGGATGACATTTGCTCCCACCAAAATCTGCACTGTTTTCAGAACGATAGTATGGCCGCTGTGAACTTAGCACTGGCTGGGTCCTGGGTGGAAGGACGGACTTACAGCTTGTCCTCCAATAGCCACCCCACTCCTCTTCACAAGTCAAGAGTGACATTCATACATTCCAAAGCCAGAAGAAACCATTGTGATCATCTAGTCTGACCTCCTGAATAACACAGGCCAAAGAACTTGCCCAAAATTATTCCTAGAGCAGATCTTGTAGAAAAACATCCAAGCTTGATTTAAAAATTGTCAGTGATGGAGAATCATTGACATTGGTAAATTGTTCCAATGGTTAATGTCAAAAATGTACACCTTATTTCCAGTCTGAATTTGTCTAGCTTCATCTTTACCCACTGGATTGTGTTATACCTTTCTCTGCTACATTGAAGAGCCCATTATTAAATATTTGTTCTCCATGTAGACACCTATAGATTATAATCAAGTCACCCCTTAAGCTTCTCGTTGTTATGCTAAATAGATTGAGCTCTTTGAGTCTATCACTATAAGGCATGTTTTCTAATCCTTTAATCATCCTTGTGGCTCTTCTTTGACAGGTTCTCCAGGCGATGGTTGCCTTACACATTTCTTTGCCTACGGATCACAGCTATCCAGTTGGGTCCTGATCAACTCCAGTTTCTGGCCCCAGTTCTACAATTATCTCTACATGGGCAGACCCTGGCATGGAAGCCCATTGACTTCAAAGGTCTTCACAGAGCCCATTGCAGGATGGAAGCATGAGGGGTTACATTCTGTTCAAAACTCCCTCTGTACTTTCAATTAAAACATTTCTCTTCACCTCGTCTCCTTAAATATCTGCCATGTGATGCTAGCAGCCACATTCCAACCCAGAAGTAGCTGCATTCCAAGGTTGAGCAAGTGATCCTGGCACACATAATTTCATAAAGTAGGGTCCTGTAGGATGAAAAACTCTAGAGAAACGTACAGTTGTTGAAAAAAACTTGGGTAACAAAGAACTTGGATAACCATTTCAGTAACATTTTCTATAGACATACAGAAACAATACAGAAAAAAATCTATAAACATTTTTTGGGGAAAAATTAGTCCATTTCAACCACTTTAAAAAGAAACCAACTTCACATTTTTGAGATCCCCCCCCCGGAATGTAGGCTATTATCCAACCAGCTCTACTTTTATAGTTGTTCCTTTGAGCTTCTGTTTAAAGGGAGTGGGAAGTGGAGCTGGAATTAACCCTTAATTAAATGAGGAACCTTTCACAAAGGTGAAGACACTTTAAAGAAGGTTGAAAAGTGGCCTTGTGAGAGGAGTCCAATTGGCAGCCTTCTGGACAGTCTCAGTAGACAAGCCAAGGACTGACAGAGCTATGGAGATTGAACAGTCTTCTCATCCCAATGAAGTCCTGTTCAGGTCAGATATGAGGCACATTAGTGGTGGATAGTGTTGACAAGGGTTGGTGGGTAGACTGCTTGCAGCATAGGTCCTAAAATTTTGAGTTGTCTCCTGGTATCTTCACAGATGGTCTCACAGGTAACTGGCAGAAGTGTCTGCCATTGATCAGTTCTTGGTCCAAGGCTATTCAATATCTTTATCAATGACCTGGAAGAAAACAACATCATCCCTGATAAACTTTGTAGATGACACAAAAATTGGGGGAGTGGTAAAAAATGACAAGGACAGCGTGATCTAGATAGCTTGGTAAACTGGGCTGTGACCCTAAGGGCATCCCTATGTCAGAAGGCAAGGGGCTCCCTGGTATCTAACAGTGAGCCTGGACTGTCTCCCTGGTGCCTGGGCCCTTGTGCCAGCAGCCCACCACAGGAGTTTGCTCCACTCTTGTGCCTCAGCTTTCTAGCCACAATGCAACACAACCACTCTCCTCCACATAGCCAGCTCCAACTGAGCTCCCTCAAGCACCTCACAAGGCCTGGGGATCTCATGGAGGATTATCTAGATCTGCCCCCTGTAGCAGGGAAGCAATCAGTCAATCACCCCATAGGTGGAGCATGTCTCTAATTACAGTTTTTTTCTCTTCTCTTGGGGGAAACTGCATCACAGTCATGCATAGTCTTTTTCTCCTTCCCTATGGAAGAACACAGACATACATGCATTCCTGTTTTCCAAGTGAATTCAGTGCTGCTTTGAAGTTCTCTGATTGACAGTCCTTGAAACTGAAGCCATCTTTCTACCCAGAGAAAAAAATATAGCACTGGCAGCAACATCGTAAGTGCTATGCCTCCCTGGCAACATGCATCCAATCTGTCCTGGAGGGGCCAACTCTAGGGAAAGCGGAGTCTCTATGGCCCATTCCAGCCAGGACTTTCTGTTGCAACTCATAGAATCATAGAATATCAGGGTTGGAAGGGACCTCAGGAGGTCATCTAGTCCAACCCCCTGCTCAAAGCAGGACCAATCCCCAATTAAATCATCCCAGCCAGGGCTTTGTCAAGCCTGACCTTAAAAACTTCTAAGGAAGGAGATTCTACCACCTCCCTAGATTACGCATTCCAGTGTTTCACCACCCTCCTAGTGAAAAATTTTTTCCTAATATCCAACCTAAACCTCCCCCACTGCAACTTGAGACCATTACTCCTTGTCCTGTCCTCTTCTCCCACTGAGGATAGTCTAGAACCATCCTCTCTGGAACCACCTCTCAGGTAGTTGAAAGCAGCTATCAAATCCCCCCTCATTCTTCTCTTCTGCAGACTAAACAATCCCAGTTCCCTCAGCCTCTCCTCATAAGTCATGTGGTCCAGACCCCTAATCATTTTTGTTGCCCTTCGCTGGACTCTCTCCAATTTTTCCACATCCTTCTTGTACTGTGGGGCCCAAAACTGGACACAGTACTCCAGATGAGGCCTCACCAATGTCGAATAGAGGGGGACGATCACGTCCCTCGATCTGCTCGCTATGCCCCTGCTTATACATCCCAAAATGCCATTGGCCTTCTTGGCAACAAGGCACACTGCTGACTCATATCCAGCTTCTCGTCCACTGTCACCCCTAGGTCCTTTTCCGCAGAACTGCTGCCTAGCCATTCGGTCCCTAGTCTATAGCGGTGCATTGGGTTCTTCCGTCCTAAGTGCAGGACCCTGCACTTATCCTTATTGAACCTCATCATATTTCTTTTGGCCCAATCCTCCAATTTGTCTAGGTCCCTCTGAATCCTATCCCTGCCCTCCAGCGTATCTACCACTCCTCCTAGTTTAGTATCATCCGTAAATTTGCTGAGAGTGCAATCCACACCATCCTCCAGATCATTTATGAAGATATTGAACAAAACCGGCCCCAGGACCGACCCCTGGGGCACTCCACTTGACACCGGCTGCCAACTAGACATGGAGCCATTGATCACTACCCGTTGAGCCCGACAATCTAGCCAACTTTCTACCCACCTTATTGTGCATTCATCCAGCCCATACTTCTTTAACTTGCTGACAAGAATACTGTGGGAGACCATGTCAAAAGCTTTGCTAAAGTCAAGAAACAATACATCCACTGCTTTCCCTTCATCCACAGAACCAGTAATCTCATCATAGAAGGCGATTAGATTAGTCAGGCATGACCTTCCCTTGGTGAATCCATGCTGACTGTTCCTGATCACTTTCCTCTCATGTAAGTGCTTCAGGATTGATTCTTTGAGGACCTGCTCCATGATTTTTCCGGGGACTGAGGTGAGGCTGACTGGCCTGTAGTTCCCAGGATCCTCCTTCTTCCCTTTTTTAAAGATTGGCACTACATTAGCCTTTTTCCAATCATCTGGGACTTCCCCCGTTCGCCACGAGTTTTCAAAGATAATGGCCAATGGCTCTGCAATCACAGCGGACACTGACCACAAAGAGGAGAAAGGACAGTTAGTGACAAACATTGATGAGGTCATCTCTCCACTGTGGAAAGGACTCAGGGCCACCAACTCATTTAACCACCATCTTCTTCACTGTGCATTTATAACGTTTCATTCTTAGCTGAGCTTCTTTCTATGCTGTATAGCTCAGATTTGCTTTCAAAATATATATGTAGCCTAACATGACTGCCTGTCTTGTACATTCAACATGAGTATCCCTCCCGCCTAGCATGTGGGGCTTTTTTGTGAGAGACTTGCCAGATGAGTGTTCAGTCCAAAGATGGCAATGAAGAAGGCAATGAGAGGTAGATCATGGGGCAAGTCTATTGGGCAAAGTGGGTAGTGCCCATTTTGCTACCTCTGCTGAAATGTCATGTAAACTTTGGCAGTGTTCCAGGAGCACTGCCTGCAGAAACTTCTGCACCTGTTTGTGCCATGACTTCATCAATTATTTGATAATCATCAGAAATGCTCTAAACCTCATCATCTTGGTGTGTTGAAATCAAAATCCCCTGCAGTGGGCAAGGAACAATTAGGGAAATGGCCATGCTACTTATGTCCTGTTTATTATCCCTATCTCCTTCCAGTTCTGAATCCCATAAGCATCGCTGGCCCAGACACCACACTGCAAATTATATGATATTTCCATTCTAACGTTGTTACAAATAAGATCAATTTGGAAAAAACTAGGGGGTCCCAGATGAAAATGAATTTTTCCCCCTCTGGTTGGCCTTCATGCAGCAAAATACTCAATAGCAGCAATGACTTTGATGGTATTTATATAACAACTACAACACAAACAGCTTGATGGAATTATGTAAGGGACATATTTTCACAAGGAAAAGATATATTCCAGCAATTGATTCTAATGCACCTCATAAACAGGATTTTCTTCCACATAAGAAGGTACTATGTTGCGTTCTTTCCATTTACAGTGAGTAATGCAAGAAAGATCTCCACTATCCCCAGATATTTTTTTTGATCTTCTTTACCGTTCCAACTCATTTGAAAGAATTATAAAACTAAGGACCTCATGGTAAGTAAAGATCATATGGTACTCTTTATAAGTGGTCCTAAGTAAAGCACAGGATCTGTTCCAGGAGGTGAATATGGCTGAAATACTTGGTAATAGAAACCCTAATGCAATTAAATTCAACATCTTTGTAGAGGGAAAAGTGCCAAAGAAACCCACCACAGTAGATACAGTGTACTTGGATTTCAGAAAGCCTTTGACAAGATCCCACACAAAAGGCTCCTGAGCAAACTAAGCAGTCATGGGATAGAAGGAAGGTCCTCTCATGGATCAGTACCTGGCTAAAAGATAGGAAACAAAGAGTTGGAATAAATGGTCAGATCTCATGGATCTATGCTGGCACCTATGTTATTCAATGTATTCAAAAATTAAATGGAAAAAAGGTGTGAACAGTGAGGTGACAAGATTTGCAGATGATATAAAATTTTTGGCCTTAACCTTTTTCAGCCTCAAATATATTCTTAAAATAAATAAAATAAAAATATTTAAATAAGGTAATAATTCTTATCTATGTGAAAGGATTGATGTGAGGTTTAATTACTGTGTTTATCACACCTTAAAAATAGGGATATAACTGCAATTTTTAATAAATGGATATTACTACTTCCTCGCCTCACTGGCATGTATTGCGATTCAGTACGTTAGTGTTTGGAAAGCACTAGACTTGTAAAAAGAAAAGGAGTACTTGTGGCAACTTAAAGACTAACCAATTTATTTGAGCATAAGCTTTTGTGAGCTACAGTTCACTTCATCGGAATCCGATGAAGTGAGCTGTAGCTCACGAAAGCTTATGCTCAAATAAATTGGTTAGTCTCTAAGTTGCCACAAGTACTCCTTTTCTTTTTGTGAATACAGACTAACACGCCTGTTACTCTGAAACTAGACTTGTAAAAGGATTTTTATTTACCATTCCATTTGGGAAGGTGGCTGCTTTTCAGATGGAGCTCTGTTAGTATATCATACAGAGTAAGATAAATAATTCAGCTTTCATAAATTCTCATCTCCCCTCCAGCAAAGATTGCTTCCCTGGTCTATTTCTTCTTCTTTTAAAAACTAACTTTAAAGTACCATTTAAGAGAAGAAATTTATTCAGATAAAACAGAGTTAAGAATTTGGCTTAAACCAATAAAAGGTCAAGACCCAATTCTCCTCTGACTTACACCAGTGTGGATCAGGAGTAGCTCATCTAAAGTCAATGGAGTAACAGTGTAAATGAGAGGAGACTCACATCCTGTGTTTTTATTTGCTTAGCCAGTTCCTTAAGTCAATTTTACCTGAGGAAATTAATTACTGGTGTAAGTGAGAAGGCAATATGGCCTTCAGTTTTTAACTCACCCACTGTGCTCACATATTTTTATTACGTGTTCCTCGGGGTGGGGGTGTTTCTGAGCGGGATGTTGCTTTCTGAAAAAATCATACAAGCACACGTTGTGTGAAGGAACTTAGATGTGCAAGACTTAATTCAGAGTGTCCTGGCTTTCATCACATATTTTAGCATAGCAATGTGTATGTTTGGATGGGAAAAGAAAATAGATGGATAGGTCCTAAGGGGTTCTAATACCAGTCAGATGTACCAAATCTATTGTAAATATAAAATGTTATCCAATGACACAATCCTATGTAACTCTAGGCAGGTCAAAAAAACAGGGATTAAACATGAGCAGAGAACTTGGAAATAAATAATAATATTTTTTGAAGAACACCTGCTGACTTTACATACATGATGTTGGCTCAAACAAGAACCTTCTGAAGCAACAGAGCTTCCAGCAACACTACAGACTGGGCCACCTGCTCCCTGTAACTACTACTTCTTCAGCCACACTCTTCCTAACAACTAGAAGAGCTGTGCCTGTAGCATCAGATGATGATGAAGGATGTTTGGTGTAATGCTGTAACGTTTTGGTGGTTTATTTCTGAGAGATTGCTTCCTGATAGAATTCCAAGCATTCTTGTCCTTCCAACTTTAACCCTTTCTCCATCCTAGATGTCTTTGCAATGTAGACCCCATTCCTTCTGGCAAAGGAGGATGAAATAGAACTCTGTTTGGAGTCCATCAAAGTCCTTGATCAGCGGAAGTGATCACTGCCAAGAAACAGGAGGTTGAACACACTCTCTCTTCAGGCAAAGTAGGAATCATACATGGAACCCAGTTCTCCTGTCCATCAATTCAGTGCAGAGCACCGCAATGATGGGACACCTGTTTACAGTCATTCTAAGAGGCCACACCATTGAAATTTTTTATACTCACACAAACTGTTCTTGACCCACAGAACGTGGAGAGGAACAAAAATGATAAAAGGTTTAGAAAACCTGACCTATGAGGAAAGGTTAAAAAAACTGGGCCTGTCTAGGAAAAGAAGATTGAGGGGGGACCTGATAACAGTCTTCAAATATGTTAAGGCCTGTTATAAAGAGGACAGTGATCAATTGTTCTCCATGTCCACTGAAGAAAGGGCAAGAAGAGATGGTTTAATTTCTTTCCTAAACATTAGGAAACCTTTCTAACTATAAGGACAGTTAAAGGCTTCCAGGTAAGGCTGTGTAGATTTTTAAAGATAGGTTGGACAAACGCCTGTTAGGGATGACCTAGGTATACTCAGGCCTGCCTCAGCACAGGGGGCTGGAGTAGATGGTCTCATCCAGCCCTACATTTCTTTGTTTCTATGTTCTGTTTTCCCTCTAATTTTGAGAGCAGTCATTTCATATGGCTTCCATGTGGTTAATAGATTCAATCATGCTTCCCTGAAGAGTTTATAAAAACATGTTATCCATTATTATATCTCCTTCTCCTGCCTATTAGTCTCACCACAATTAAACTGTATGCACATAAAAAACAACATTATGTCCACTAGGGACCATGGTACAAAAACGCAATAATTGTTTCCTACTTCAGTCTTAGAGAAGACAATTACACCGATGATACAGAGATTATTTTCAGTCACATAACAAGTGGAGAAAACTATCTGCCTTACAACGCAATTTGCCAAACTTAGCCCTGGTGTTAAATACTAAAATCCCTGGAGTTATACTAGCATTGATGGGCCTGC
Source organism: Eretmochelys imbricata (assembly GCF_965152235.1). NCBI lineage: Eukaryota > Metazoa > Chordata > Testudines > Cheloniidae > Eretmochelys > Eretmochelys imbricata. The sequence goes on from NC_135580.1 coordinate 81,361,030, forward strand.
TACCTGTGATGAGATGCTGATTTCATCTTGAGTTATTACTTGACAACTACATCATACCAAGGGCCTTTATTTTGCTATATTCATGTAACCAGGTCTGTAAACAAAATATTAAGTAAGAGAAATCACCTGTGGCTGTGTTTTAATGTAAATTTGATTCTCTAATAAAGCTACAGGAATTTTTGAGCTCCTGTGAGATAACATTTATTGAGTTAAGAATAAACTGACCTAAAGAGTGAATTCCTAGTAGACAAAATCTCTATTCATCCTGCACTGACAGTGAAACTTCCTCCAAGGATGCAAAACAAATTAATACCTAATACACCAAATCAAACCTGGTTAAAGCATAAACCAGTTGTATGGATGACTGAATAAATCTGCAATGACCCAGAACATAACAATGCTGATACGTTGTACAGACAGTAACATTGCTCTTTAATTCTTTGGATTATGGAGATTATATATATATAAAAGCCAACCTCTCATGGAAAACACCAACCTACAAAAAGTAGTATGGGTGATTCAGAAAGAAGTACTGTTCCCTCAGAAACAGCACTCTTTATTAAAAAGATTAGGGCAGGACTATGTAGCTTAGAGAGGAGATGAATAAGATGGGTACATGGCAGAGAGATAAAAAAGAATGAATAGTGCAAAAATGGGCACCCATAAGACAATAAGAATGGCCACACTGGGTCAGACCAAAGGTCCATCTAGCTCAGTATCCTGTCTTCCAACAGTGGCCAACGCCAGGTGCCCCAGAAGGAATGAACAGAACAGGTAATCATCAAGTGATCCATCCCCTGTCGCCCATTCCTAGCTTCTGGCAAACAGAGGTTAGGGACACCATCCCTGCCCATCCTGGTTAATAGCCATTGATGGACCTATCCTCCATGAATTTATCTAGTTCTTTTTTGAACCTTATTATAGTCTTCACCTTCACAACATCCTCTGCCAAGGAGTTCCACAGGCTGACTGTGCGTTGCATGAAAAAAATACTTTCTTTTGTTTGTTTTAAACCTGCTACCTATTAATTTCATTTGGTGGCCCCTAGTTCTTGTGTTATGAGAAGGAGTAAATAACACTTCCTTATTTACTTTCTCCACACCAGTCATGATTTATAGACCTCTATCATATCCCCTCTTAGTCATCTTTTTTCCAAGCTGAAAAGTCCCAGTCTTATTAATCGCTCCTCATATGGAAGCTGTTCCATACCCCTAATCATTTTTGTTGTCCTTTTCTGAACCTTTTCCAATTCCAATATATCTTTTTTGAGACAGGGCAACCACATCTGCACGCAGTATTCAAGATGTATGCGTACCATGGATTTATATGAAGGCAATATGATATTTTCTGTCTTACTATCTATCCCTTTCTTAACTATTCCCAACATCATCAGTCCTATTCCCTCTTCTCATAATGCAATGAAACTGCACACAACAAATTTAACACTGGTAAAAGGAAATAGGTTTTCACACAATGCATAAATAGCCTGCAGAACTCAGTGTCCCATCATATTCTTGAGGCCCAAACATTAGCAGGATCAAAAAAGGGACATTTATATGAATAATGAGACTATCTACAGTAATACTAGTAAAAATTAAAGAAAAAAGTATATGGAATATAAACCCTCTCAACCTCTTGGGGCATAAACCAGCCACTAACTCAGGGGTGGGTAAACTTTTTGGCTCGAGGGCCACATCAGGATATGGAAATTGTATGTCAGGCCATGAATGCTCACGAAAGTGGGGGTTGGGTTGTGGGAGGGGGTGAGGGCTCCAGCTAGGGGTGCGGGCTCTCAGGTGGGGCCAGAAATTAGGACTTCAGGGCATGGGAGGAGGCTTTGGCTGGGGGTGCGGGCTCTAGAGTGGGGCTGCGGATGAGGGGTTGGGAGTGCAGGAGGATGCTCCAGGCTGGGACCAAGGAGTTTGGAGGGCAGGAGGGGGATCAGGGCTGGGGCAGAGGGATGGAGCACGGGAGGGAGTCAGAGGTGCAGGCTTCGGGCAGCGCTTATCTCAAGCAGCTCCCGGAAGCAGCGGCATGTCTCCTACATGGAGGCATGGCCAGACGGCTCTGTGTGCTGCCCTGTCCGCAGGCGCCGCCCCTGCAGCTCCCATTGGCCATGATTCCTAGCCAATGGGAGCTGCGGGGGCCACACTTGGGGCAGGGGCAGCATGCAGAACCCCCTGGCTGCCCCTACATGTAGGAGCCGGAAGGGGGACATGCCATTGCTTCCAGGAGCCTGCGGAGCCATGGCACACGTGGAGCCCAATCCCACTCCCCGGCTTGAGCGCCAGAGCAGGGCACGCCCCTGACCCTACTCCCCAGCTGGAGTGGGGCAAGGCACCGACCCCACTTCCCAGCTGGAGCACTGGAGTGGGGCAAGCACCCAATCCCACTCCCCGGCAGAAGTTCGAGGGCCAGATTAAAATGTCTGAAGGGCTGGATGCAGCCGCCCAAGCTGTAGTTTGCCCACCCCTGTACTAACTGCCTGGGATTAATGAAACAATTTCTTCTAGTTGACTACATACTGGTTCATCAGGGGGTTTCTTGCATGCTTTTCTGAAGAATCTTTTTCCAGTCACTGTCAGAGATAGGATACTGGAGCAGTGGACCATAGGTCTGATCTGGTATGGCAATTCTTATGCTCTTCATGCTAAAGCAAAGTCCCAGTATAGTGTTAAGGAGCACTGTGCTGTGCCATCTTTTGGATAAGACATAAAACCAGCAGTGATCAATTGTCATTTAAAATCCCATGGCCATTTTTGGAAGAATAGGGATGTTAAACTCAGTGTCCTGGCCAAATTCCTGCTTGAGTAATTAGATTTTCCTTCCTCAAATTTCCCCTGGGGTTTTAATTGGAGAGAGCATCTTTCTTCACTTCCGAGTCTAAATTGCTGCATAGTGTCATCGTGTGGTTTCCCATAATAATAATACACAACTCCTACATAGCCGTTTCATCTATAGATGCCTCCACTTCAGTGGTGGATGAAATTATTCCCTCAGGTAGAAGCTGTGAAGCTAAAACTCCTTAAGCTTTATTTAAAAATTAAATGTATTAAACCACAGCTGGGTTTTCTACTTGATATTTGGGTCATGCAGCATCCGACGGCACTGACACAGCAAAGCCAGTGTGGTCTTATGTGAGATTTCTGTGGGATAAGAATAGCAACATATTTACTATTTTAATTATCAGACATAAGCCTAACCTGCTAAGTTTGCGGTTATTCCAAATTCAGTTATTTCAAAGTCCAAGGTTTTGGTTAGAGCCAACCTCTGATGATTATGAAGCACTCACTTGGCTGGCAATTTGGTAAAGGCCATTTTCCCAGGGCAAGACGAAGACCCTCCTCAAGAAGACAGCCTCTTGCAGCTATAACCATTCTGTACCATACACCATGGCTGTACATTCCTGGGGGGACCCTGCTGCATCGGATTTAAACTCTCAGAAAAGAAAATGAACTGATGCAATCTTGGCAGCAAAATAATAATGTGTTAGTTTACATCGGTGATTCAGAGTCCACAGAGTAAACACAGGCTTAATAATCTCATTAGGAACAAATTCCATGGAGTGCCCATTCTGGCAGTGACTTCACTGACAAACCATTTCAACTATTCTGATCCTACTTGGACTGCAATTTACAGAGCAAGACTGGGGGAAAAAGAAAAAGAAAAAGAAAAAGAAAAAAGAACAGGATCAAATACAGTGTCCCAAGTTTAAATTCCAACCACCTACTCCTTAGCCGTGTGCTATTTTTATACCACCAAAGTCTTCTATCTTATTTTCTCCAAGGTGAATGGCACAAAGGCATATGGAATAAAATGCATTTGCCTCTCTTTGAATTATCATGCTATCATGTTACTGCAGCAGATAAATAATAACAGAGCTCTTATCTTATGCCCAGAAAATCTTATTCACAAATATTTTATGAGTTGGATATGCATGTGACTATATATACATGCATACTTACATCCTCTTATTTAAATAGCAGTGCTCTAATAAAAATACATGAAAGCAAGGAACTGCAGAGTTAAGAAAATATATTCCTAGTTACTGAGGTGCACAGCAGGGTTAGAGTACGGTCAAAATCTATTCAGGCTACTTATGTTAACTATAATGTTGCTGACTTTTGTAACTATTTCTCTAAATTTTCTTTTATTTATATGTAATGCTTAATAGGAATTTGTTTCTATAATTTTCATAGAATAAAAAGCTGCTGTAAAAAGCCATGCTGACTTATATTTTAGCTAGCCCGCGGCCACGGAACAAAGTCCACAGCTAATGTCTCACCATGCAAATGAATGCAAATCCATATCTAATGTGTTGTCATTGAAGTGTATGTAGTCCTGCAGCTAATAGGTCACTATTGAAACAAACATAGATCCATAATTTGTGTGTTAGCTACGGGACCACATTTGTTTCATTGACCACATAATAATTACACCTTTCACTTCTATGTACACCCTATGGCACTACTGTAAATTAATAATATATTGTAGAGTGTTTTTCATCTAGAAGGAGTCTACAGCAGTCACAGACTAGTTTGAGATATAGATATAGATATATAAATACACCCACAAGAATCATGTTGTGTTGTTATCTAGTAGTTATACGTGATTAGAGTAAGGAACTGAGACTCAGGAATTTGGAGTTCTGTTCCCAACTCTGACATGGGTATTATAAAATCTACCTCATAGGGCTGTCAAGGAGCTTAAATAATGTGTGCATCGATATTGCTTTGAGATTGTTAGAGAGAAGATGTATGTATATAAATATTACTATAATGATTAATCACCAGTCATAGAAGTGAAGCAATCTCGGGGGAGGAAGATGGATCCTTATGCAATGTCATGGCTAAAGCAGATATTATACTAAACATTTTCTAAAAGACTTTCTGCATTTTTAGTAAGTTAACAGTTTCTTGTAAACTTGACAGCCATCTAGGTCCACCACAAGTTAGACTTCCCCAACTCATGTACTCTATGCATTTTCCTAGGGGCCCTGCACTCATGAGAATACAGAGACTGCTCCCTTACACACAGAAGCTGCAAATTTCCCCAAGATGATTATGGGGAAAGCTCTATACCTACTTCCCATACTGCCACTGCCATATAGAAGACCCGGCACCTCTCCTTCCCACCAGGGATGGGCTGTATCTTTGAGACTAATTCCTCACTGTACTCCCTTTAGGGCAGGGAGACAGCATCATCCTATACTCAAGGCAGTCACTAAATGCAATAAATCTAGCTCAAATAGATTTGAGAGGTGGATGGACAATGGCTACAGTAATCTTCATTCTCAGCACTTAATGCATTCAAAGCACTACACCAAGAGATTCACTCATTAATGTAGGTAAACTGCATTTGATCTCCAAAGATCATATTTCAGGAACATTTGGGACTGGAAAAGAGTCTCCTGAATCACGCAATGTAACAGCAGAATACTTCAAAGATCCACTCTAAAAGCCTCCTTCTAACCTCTCAGCATTTCTAAAGTGGCTGTCACCACAGGGTTGTATGCATGTATGCTGCTAAAAAAGGAATGCAAACCAGTGCAATAACTGTCCCAGCCCTGCTTGCAATGTAAAATGCAGGCTGTGTGAAGTGATGAGCAACAGTGTGTCACAGAGACATCTAATGGTGAAGCTTGTGAGGTGCAAGGGCTTCTGCATTTTCCTGGTAGGATATGGCTTAAAGCCAAAGAGGACTGCAGTTCAAACCACAGGAGATCCCCTCTTGTAGGATTCACCACCCTGTTCATAGACAACATGTGGAGTTTTACAGACCCTTGAAGACTGTGAGAGGGGCAACAGTGAATATATAAATAACAGATATTAGAGATGAAACAAACCCTATTAGATCACAACTCCACCACCCAGCCATTGCAGAAGCATTCCTTATGGCAGATTTTCAAATGCTGTGTCTGGTCCGAAACAATTCAACGTTTCCCTTGAGTTTTCCACAGCTTCCTGAGCCTACCTCACCAGCACCAACATTTCCCTGATACTAGGTCTATATTTGCTTTGCTTAATTTCATTATATCAGGCCCTTTGGACTACCCCACATAATAAATGTCCTTTCATGATGCTTCAACACCCCTTTAATAGTGCTCCTTTATCTCACTTGGTCACTAGCTAGCCAAACTATATAAAGGTGAGTGTCAAATCTTTCTTCATGGGTCAGTGTGTTCTGGAACAGGGCTGAGTGTTTAACAGTTCAAAAGCAAGAGCTAGGAACTGAAGGCCTTTGCTGATAAAATGGAGACCTTAGCTAAAAAATAAAGATGTCTGAGGCATCATAGAAAAGACCTAGAAGGTTCCTCATCCCCCAGCTGGTACTAATTTGCCCTACACTATCATTGGCAGGGTTATTTCCAAATCAAAACCAAACACAAAGGAAACATAAGACTTTCTTGTCTCTGTTTTCAGCAACCCAACTTCTAAGCACTTTCTCCCCCTACACCGCAGCTCATAATGCTACCACCCCCTTCCTGGGGCAGAAGATTTATAACCTCCCCCTCCCACAATGCTTTGCAGCACAGGCAAGCAAACTGATTAAATACATCATTCTATTCCAAAATGGGGATTTACTCCTTTCAAAAGTTCCTCATTTTGACTGTTCTCCTCCAAACTCTCAGGCAAATAAATACAAACGAAGGGGTATGCGAGGAAACTCCCCTTTCCCATATTCTGCTGACTCAACAGCAGGGCACTGCCTTGAGGGAGTGTGCTTTAGCTGGCTGCCCTTAAAAGGCATATCAGCTGAGGAAGCTGCCTAGGGCTACCTCAGAACAGAACCTGCAAATGGAGTCTCTGACTCTATCCATCAGTCCACAAGAAAGCTAAGTGCTTTACTGAGCATGTAGGTAATTCAGACAATCTCTTCCTGTCTAAGATTAGAGCCTCTTCTTCTAGTTTTGAGCAGCTATTTACTACATAAACTTATAGGAGATCTCAGAAGTTAAATCACAAAACCCCTGTTGGCATTTGGGGCTCCTTGTTCTACTTACTGTGGAAGGGAAATAGTTTCCTGTAAAAGACTGGAGGGAGCTATGCAGTTTTATCCCCACCTATGTTCTTAAAACATTAGCGCTTCTTCTTTACTGGTACCTGGTTCCCCAGGTACTTAAGCCAAGATCTTCAGCAGTGACCAGTGATTGAGGGAGCCTGTGTTTTGGGGAGTTAAAACTAATGTATCTCAAAGGGTCCTGATTTTCAGAGGGCGAGTGCTCATTCCTTTCTAAAAATTAGACCCTTTTAAGTTGTCTCAATTTGGGCATCCAAGAACTGAGACATCTGCCCTCCATAATCACTTTTGAAAATCTTGGCATAGAGTAAAATAACTCTTGGAGCTCCCAAAGGAAAAATAATTTTGCAAGTTTGGTCCTGTGGCTTCATTTGTTTAACGGGAGTCTGCAATACCTGCGTACTTGCTTTGTCCAAGGGGGTGGGTTCTGAAAAGTTGTCTGAAGGGATGATTTTTGAAATACTGAGTGTCCACCATATTTTCTTATTTATGAAGAAGGCCTGGAAAGTTTTAAAATTATTTTTCTGCATCTTTATTTTTTTAACCTTAGAAATATCAGATACTTCAATTCCTTTGCCTTTGAGCTCTGTAGCCTTGTCTAAACTAGGATTTAAAGGTCTCATGCTAGCCTGTTGCTTGATCTAACTGAAGCCTTCTAAAACTCTAGGGAAGGTAAGTCTAGTCATTCTTTATCTCCTGCTAAGGTGGCTCAGCTAAAATCTAAGTTTCACACATGGCAAAATCTAACTTGCTTTGACTTGAGTACAGCTCTATAGCAGGTGTTGGTTAGTGAGCTAGCTAACACAATCTACACCCCTTCAAAGACATGAGGAGATCTAATCCCTTAACTGAAGGGATGAATTTTAACTCACCTCCTTTATCTACAATGTTAATTCATCATTAATGTTAAACAGGTGTTAAACACAAAGAATTAAAGAACTTTAAACACTGTGACTAAGACTCATTTCCCCTCTTTATTGCTCAACATTTACTTTGTGTCTTGTGAAGTCACTATTTCACTAGTGTTTCCAGTCCTCAGTTTTCCAGCCTAGACAACACCTGAATTTGTAAAGTGTAAGACAAAGAAAAGCTACATCTGTTATCTTTAGGATGGTTTAAACAAAATCTATAGCAATGATCTTTCTTTGAAGCTCTACAGATATTAAGAAATATTTCAATAATATAGTTTTATTGGTTTCATCCCTGTAAAATTTGATAGGACTCTTCCTTAAGGGAAGAACTACTTTAAACAGATTCCTTCCCTCCTTTTTCCTGGGAAATTAAGTTCCCTGACATGTAGTTCGGGAGGGACTTTGAACTGTTGTTTCAGAGTAGCAGCCATATTAGTCTGTATTCGCCAAAAGGAGTACTTCTGGCACCTTAGAGACTAACAAATTTATTTGAGCATCAGCTTTCGTGAGCTACAGCTCACTTCATCGGATGCATTCAATGGAAAACTGTTGTGTGCCTCAGCTGCACAGAATGAGCTTCCTTCTCTCCAGAGCGAAGTCTGTAACCTTCCAGTCAGTGTGTTATGTGCCATTCTCCATGCCCAGTCCACAAAGGATGAGTTTCTTAAAGCTCTCAGCTAGAGAACTTGGCTTTTTAGCTCAAGCAGTTGTCTCTGGAAGACCCACTCAGGAAATTGTTCGTCACTGTGCTGCATCCTGTGGCCTCCCAGAATTTCACATGCTCTTGATACCTAGCAATTAAGATGAAGGAGAATCTCCTTTGTCTGCTAGCCATAGGGCCTATGACACAGAGTTGAGCAATGCGGATTCTATTCAATAGAGGGCAGTGTGGTGTGCATCATTGCAGTATTTTTTTCTTCCATATTTTGAGGATTTATGTCCTGAAAAACTCTAACTAGCCTGTGAACATTAACACATAAAATATTTCTCAAATCTTTTTTACTGGTACATCAGATAGAAAAGACTGGGTCACTCAGTATGTCTGCCAGGCTGAGGGACTTTTCTCTTTAGACACAGGCAGTTTCTTTTATTTGCAGCTGGTGGACGGTGTTAGACCAACAGTCTCGGAGTGTCAATTCTCTTTTTGCCACAGAATAGGTGCAAAATAGGCAGTGCCCACTACCCCATGTTGTCCTGCCAACAGGCCGTGGTGCTGGGCATCCAGTGAGCGAGTCTAGGGATGAGAGGGAGGCTGGGTGTCCATGCTTCTTTTGTCCTTTGGGCCTCTGCTGCTCCTGCCAATGAATGCCGACTGTGGTGGTGTATTGTGGCGGCAATGCTTTCCCAGTAGGAATTGGCCTCAGGGGAAGGCAGGTCCTGGCACCTTCACATTCTGCCTGTCTTGCCAGAAGGAAATGTCTGTGGTCATTGAGTTGTACTGTACTGAGTTCCTGTACATTTTCTTTGTAGGCCAGGTGGAATTGGAAGGATTCAGGACCGTATTTCATATTACAAGATGACAGATTGTGTACAGGGACATGTGCCCCCATGGGAAGTCCCTCTATTAAAGACGAATAACCATGGGCCTGGCTATAGAACTCCATGGGCCATTGCTCTAAACTCCCCTGATGCATATTGTCTCTATATTTCAAACTACTGAACTACACTTTAAATTGGGAACACAGGGAGGTTAAATTAAACCCTGCCAAAGAGAAAGCAGTTGGTGGTGGGCACAATGAGTGTAATATATTCCTGATTCTATCCACTGCTGCGTATGTTGTTGTTAATCCAGAAAACTACTATTTAAAGGTAAACTTGCCCTAATTATGCAGTTGTTTTCTACCCATGTGAGATCAAAATAGGTCACCCATGTGGCTGCTGAATGCTCTCAGGTGATAAGTTCAACAAGATCTTCCTAAGTATTGTTCCCACACAACAGCCCAAAGCCTGCAATTTGCCTCTGAAGATAAAAGCATTTAGAAGAAAAGGTGCTCACTCTAGCCCAGGGTTTCTTCCACCATTGTTCCCCTTTTGTACAGAAAATGACTCGGGCCTTTCACCCAGGCAACCTTTTCTAAAAGAGGAAATATTCACGAATGTGAAAAGGTGCATACTTTAAACCCAGCAGCAGAAGCAATATGCTACTGGTTCTCCCTTCATTGGTTCATTTCCAACGAGGATTCAGCAAAACCAGCTGCTGCCTGGTCTGTATAAGACACTGAACAGTCCTTTTGCTGAGTCCAGAGTGGAAGGATGGTCTTGTAGTTGAGGCACAAGGCTGGGATGCAGGAAATCAATTCTTAGCTCTGCCACAGTCTTCCTGTGTGTCTTTGCGCAAGTCAATTAATCTATCTGTGCCTCAACTTCCCTCTTTGTAAAATGGAGATAATACTTCTTTTCTCTTATCCTTCATCTGTCTTTTTCAATTGTAAGCTTAGAGCAGGGACTGTCCTATGTGTCTATACAGTGCCTATCACAATGGGGTCCTGATCTTGGTTGTGATCTCTACCTGCTACCATAATAATACCAAAAAAACAAAAGGTAACAGCTAAGCAAGATGCAAACAAAAAATTTCTCTTATTTCCCCTGGGTTTGTTTGAAGCCTCCTTGAGAAGAGTGTGTGTTGAGATCATAGGACAAACCCCTTCCTGACATAAGTGGGCCACTGAGTTCAGTAGAGTTTCACCTGTTTACACAATGGCTGGATTTGACCCTATATACTGAACTCTCTAAAATACACTCCAGCCTCAGTGTAATGAGAAAGGGACATATGTGTTCTCTTGTCCCTGGTGCTTACCTAATACCACTAGACACTGCAGACATCAGGTACCATGTGTTATAGACAGGGAAAGGCTTGGATCACAAGAGGTATTGATTGTTAGAGGGTGAAGACAACATTTTGATGGAACTGTATGAAAAGACTTTGAAAATGAAATGGTCTAATGCAGACCTGTAACTTTGTCAAATGGCGAATAATAAATACAACAAACTGTTCATGACTGGTCTATAGACCAGAATTTGCATAAATTGTTTGGGAAATGGTTTTAAATAATGAATACAGTCGAGAAAATCTTAAATAACTTGTGGAGAATTCAGTCAGCAGACTGCCCAAAGCAATAGCTCAGAGAAGTGTGAGCTTCTTCTGTTGATCCCAAAGTGATGTTAATATAGGAATCAAACAACTAATGGTTTTGCTGTTTGAATTATAACTATTCACTGCAAATCAAAGCATGCAAGAAAGGAATCTGATCAGGTTATGAAGATCTTTGCAGTCTACTTTGAATGGCCTCCAACCCCCACTAATGAGCAATCAAGCTTGACGAGCCCAGACAGGCATCTGCACCTGGGGCACACTCAAAGAACCCAGAAGAACCAGTGGTGCACTTAAGCCCTGCTAAAGGGTAGTGAACACTGAGGAACTTAGCAGTGTCCAAAGGGGTAGCCGATGCCGGGAGGGGAGGCAAGCCAAAGGAGCCCAGTAGAGCATGATCAAACTTCAAACATTTGAATAATCTACAATGAGCGGCATCTCATTTTAGCATCCTTTGGGATGGAATTTGGTTTTGAGGGGGGAGTTTGCAAGAGTGAAACACTACTCTCCCCTTCCCCCCAGTTCAATCCCACGTTCTAGTGCTGTGACTGTAGCAACACACTGAAAGGTTGGAGCCATGCTGTGAGTAGGATGAGTTCTTTCCTCTGTGCTTTGCAAACTCCAATGGTGCGGGGAAGAGACTTTCAGCCTTCAGAATTTAATTGGGCTTGGGTTTGAGATTGCAGGCACAAGAAGTGTTACTACATTGATGGTCAGGCTTACTCAGTGAGAAGAGGAAGACATTTGCTCTTATGCAAAGAGGGATCTCACCACTTGTGGCTGAGTGGCTCTATTGCCTTGTCACTTGCTATTTCAAGACTGTCATGAGCAAGTGCACTGTGTCTGGGTTATGTGTTTTTCTTATATATCTTTTATATTAACCATTTATCTGCCCTTGAAACATTTTTCTGGGGTGATCTCCCTCTCCTCCTGATAGCCAGATATATAGTTACATATATATAGATATATAGTCATAGTTACAAGCTTTTTCTGTCACTGAATTTCCCACTACCTGCTGGTAGCCAGGTCTCTCAAAGTAATGGATTCCCACATGCCTGGGCCAATTCTGGGATGCTTTCAGGCCCTGCCAGATTGCAAAATGAGCCCAGGTCCAGGGGTATACTCAGATTTCCTACATGGCAGCAAATGCTACCAAAGTTGATCTAGCAAAGAACATGGCAAATGTGCCCACTATCTCGCATCAGGGTTTGATTATCCTTGAGCACTTTGGTGGTGCCTGCTGTTCTTGAGCTGGAAATAGTCCTTTACTCTCCCTCTACTTTGGGGACTCTTTTCCCTAAAAATCACCCAAGACAGTGCAAAGGGAAGTAGGCTGGAAGGATAAAAGTCTTTTTCAGTGCACACTCCCAGGTGGGAACTGGCAGAAGTCAGAACAGAGAAGGCCTGGGCAGCCTTTAGCTGCAAAACAGAGATGTTCAGCTTCCTGGGTCTTGAGCTGACCTGGCTGAGGACACTACTGTAACATAAATATTATTAATAGAATAAAAAAATCTGTAACAATCCAAGAAGACAGTTCTGTATCAGAAAACCTGGGAAATATGCAGGAGTCCCAACTATAAGCTGCCAGATAAGTACCTCAACCAACTGAGGCCAATGGAGATCTTCTCACAGGTTAATTGGTCATATTCTGCTTTCAGTTACGTAGATGTAAATATGGAGTTACCTCACTGAAGTCAACTGAGTGCTTTTACATTAGTGTAACTGAATTCAGAATGTGGCTTGATGTCTGCATCCCCTTAAAGCTGAATGGTATTTGGTGCATCCCATGTCTCTGAATTAGGTACCTTGTAGCGTCTATGTAGACAGCTCCATGATCGCTCTATAGCTTAGTAAACAGGAATGTAATTTTGTCAGTGTTTATATGAACATTGGCAGAAACAGATTACTCAAACCATTAAATCAGGAAAATGATGAAGCGGGGACTTTAAACCTGTTCATAGAAGTATAATCTTTAAACATAGGAACTGTAAAAGCATATTACTTCTTCATATCAGCCTTCAGTGAACTACTGACTTCTTTCATTTTGCAAGCAATCAGTAAGTGTTCTCCAGAGTGTACTTTTGTGGGTAATTTGTACGTTTCATTTACCTGCACAATCTCTCCAGCTAGGTAAAGAGGTGGTAGCTCTCATCTGACATAGGTTGTCTGATAGTCTTATTTATGAATATAGATTATTTTTAAAACATATATAAAGTGCAGTTCTAGTCTGAAAACTGCATAGTGGGATTTCATGTTTATTTAGTCTCACTATCTGAAGATCACACTCACTCCATGTACAAGTAAACTAATGTTCTTAACTACTAGCCTTTCAAACTCAGCCTGGGATCTGAGTCAATTCTCATGACCAATAATAGAGATTCTTATACACTGCGACAAGTAATAGAGAGTCTGCTAGCCAAATTCAGTCATCATGTACAATTGGGCAGCCCCATTGTTTTCAAGGGGGAGAAACAGGTCTCAGGGCAGCATTTGGCCCTGCAATTGGAATGTAATTAACAATTCTGCTGATGTGTGAGCCAGACTATGAATCCCCTTCCCCCTGCCCTAGCAGTGCTGACATTGCAGGGCTAGCTGGAGTAAAAAGTAATTTAAAGCACATTCTCTCTGTTAAGTTTCAGAGTAACAGCCGTGTTAGTCTGTATTCGCAAAAAGAAAAGGAGTCCTTGTGGCACCTTAGAGACTAACCAATTTATTTGAGCATGAGCTTTCGTGAGCTACAGCTCACTTCATCAGATGCATACCGTGGAAACTGCAGCAGACTTTATATATACACAGAGAATATGAAACAATACCTCCTCCCACCCCACTGTCCTGCTGGTAATAGCTTATCTGTTAAGTAAGCAGATACCTATACCAATCGGAGTACATGCAGGGAGAAGATCTGTTGACTGCAAAGGTGTCATTTTTACGCAAGCACTTTTCTGAATGTAAGGACTCTCTCAGGCTGTAACTGTGCTGGTGCTCTGGGTGATTATCACAGGAGAGGTAGTTACACATACACATACAGTACAAATGGCTACAGGTGACTACAACTGTGTTCACTTACAAACTGGAATGCAATTAACTAAAAACACCTTAAAGGGACAATTATTTCACTAATCTCAGGTGCTATTAGTCACGCAGGTAATGGCAACTGTGTTTTTAAGTATATTTAACCTCACAGTGTGAAGTACATTGTCAGTTAAACCAAAAAAAATGTGTTTACCTGTGTTACTAACAGGTAAGATTACTAAAACAAACTATTTTAAAAATCTGATTGAGTCTTTCCAACGTATGCAGCTGGAGCAAGATAAGAATAATTCAAAAGGTTAAAAAAAAGAAAGCAGACAACTTATCTTCATTCTTGTTTCAACTCAGTTTCCAGTCTGTTTCACTTCCTGGCAATCCTGCCCTAGCCCAGTGTTTCAATGTTTGGCATTGTTTGCATTGAAACACAATTTTTTTTTGTTAGAATTTAAAAAAAAAAATCAATTATTTCATGGAATTTTAAGATCTTACATTTTGGGCCAAAACTACTAGAGAATGTCCTTTAAATGTCCTTTTTTCTTTTATTAAAAAACAAATGTTAGAACTGATGATCAGAAAAAAAATTTCCTGGTAGCTCTACAGAAAAAGGAGGTAACTCGCTCATCCAGACAGCCAGAGCCCTCCTTACCCAGGATTTTGTATTTTAAAGAGTGAATGTAGCTTTCTTATAAGGTGAAATTGACGTTCTCTTTGTATCCGCTTAACTGGCTTGATAGCAATGCAAGCTTCCCCCACACAATGCTGCCCCAAGAACCTCCACCTGACCTTTTGGGACCTACCTACTTCGGAGGAGGGAGATAATTCTCTACCCCATCCAGTTCTTAAGACATCTGCTAAAACCACCAACAAATGGGTGCTAAATAACTTGTTAGGTGGGCTCAAAACCGCTAGCAAGTAAATCGAGATCCAACTCATACTACAGCTAGTAGGTGGTAACCACTTAGGCTACTAGCTACCTGGGCCAGGTTTGAAATAGCGACCTAGGAGTGTAAAGCTTCATATCCCTTTTTCCAGTCCCCTCAGCTACACATTACAGAACAGGATAAAGGTCATTTAGGGCTGAGATTTTGTGACATTTCTGAAAGGCAAAAGACAACTTAGCAGGAAAAGCATGGCTTGCCCCTGCATCATCTAAACACTGAAAGAAAACAGGATAAGGGAAAGTTATTTAAAGATTCACTGGTAAATTTCACTGGGTTTTCTTTTGAACAGTATCCAGCTGGCACACCTGATCACCTGTACGGCAGCCCGAGAGAGGCTCGATGACGTGCAGTCCAGCAGGGTTCTCTGGCTGACCTGCCAAGAAGGGAAGCAAGTGCTGCTCCCATGAATTGCTCCACCCACAGCTCTGCTGCCTCTTGCTAACAGTAACCTCAGGAAACCAAGCAAGGCCAAAATTAGACATAACAATTTAGATCTATCCCTGGGAGGCACTGTAGTCCCTTCCTGTGTTCATGCAGCATCACTAGTACAGCGTGGCATTTCTCAAGACCTATAATTAGTGCATGTTTACATCTCTTGGTCGCACATGTGGATGTACTTACATGCAAAGTGTATGTTTTGAGAAGGTCAGTCATAAGGATTTTGCCCACAAAACCCTTCTTCCTCCCCTTTTACTTTATATTTTAGAACAACTGATTTTGTTTCAGCTTTGTTCTTTATTTAATAGCCCAAGAACAATTGTATTTGAAGTTGAACAACTAAAAACAGGTCTAAAAAATGCATGTAATGTTTTTTGCTCTCTAAGGTATATGTCCTTGCTTGCGCAGGCATCTACGTTGCTCTGTCAATTTAACTATAAACGTTCAATCGCAAGTTAGCAGCGACATAAAGTCATTAACAGCTGAGGGCTGTTTGTCCTCCGTGAAATGAGCTGGTGAGTCTAAGTCTGTCTCCACATCACAGAAGCCACACTTCTTGGCAGATTCAGTCAAGGGGAAAAAAACACCAGGGTGGGGAGATGGCATGAACCGGTAAGTAGTGGGAGATGAGATGTAGCCAGGACCAGGCCTGAAATCAACTTTGGGGGGGCAGGCATGTTGGCCGGGGGGAGGATGAATTTGTATTGCATATGGAAGGAGATTGGAAGTCAGTGCAGGGAGTGTGGGGGATGAGGAAATGTGGTCTGAGCACTAATATGAGAGAAATTTTAGTGCAATGTGTTGAAGGCTGTAATGTACAAATCAGAGATAGGAAAGAGGGGGAGGTTGCAGTAATTGAAGTGAGACATGTGGTTATGGACTAAATATTTAACAGTAGGAATGGAGGGGAAGGCCTGAATTTTGTAGAGAAAAATGTCCCCAAAACTTCTTATCCAGTTTGCCCACCTCTAAGACTGCTTCTGCTATTGTAAAGTACTGACTAGTGTGTATGGTTGCCATGGACTTCCACACGACAGTCAGAACTACTCCAAAGTGTTGTAAACCCTACACTGCTAACAGCTCGTGGAGATTCTCCTGCAATTCAATGTCCGGAGCCTGTGCTTTTGGAGCAGAAGGGTCTGCATTCCATACCTGCTCTTTCTGTGGTGTTTCAGGTGACCACTCTGTGCAGCAATGTGGCAACTGTGAGTCGTTGCTAGATAGCCAGGGCTTTGTTACAGTGTCATTTATATGAGGAGCTTTAGTGAACATTTAATCAGCAGAAGTACCTCACGCAAACGGCTCTGCGTTAGCCAGGAAGGCAGATGGATGCCAAATGAGACTTATCTGTGAAATGTCTGTCTATTACCAAATAAAGTGTAAGCCAGACTGAATGACTGTTTCTTCAAAGGCAGGTGTTGGGCAGAGGTCACCCTCTGCTACCTGGGATTTCCAGCTTCCAGAGGACTTGAAGATATTTTGTTCCAGAAGAAATGGCAACAGTTCAGTGTAAATGGTGCTTATGTCCGTCACTATCAGCTGCAGTATAGAGTCCAAAGGGTGAGGCTGGTAAACCACAGTGTGGGATTGGTGAGCTGCAGCATTTGCCTCTAGCCCGCAATGATTTAACCAACAGACTCCATTTTCTGTTAGGCCTAGGTCGCCATTTTAGAAGAGGGGGCTGGACTCTTTTTGCATTGCCCTTGTCACATTTCGTGCCTCCTGTTTGTGTTCCATTGTCAAGCTGAGTACAATTCCACGGGACGCATTCAGCTGTAACGTGAGTAATGTCAGTACTTTAAGCCACCAATCTGCCACCGAGGCTGCTCATTTAAAGGGAAACGAGGCAACATAACAATTTTTAAACATGCATGCATACAGATATCTATATAAGACTTCTGTGGTAGATACACAGATAAATATAAAGGACTACATGTGCACTGGTGTTATTAAGGCAAGCAGCTGGCCCAATGTGTGGAAGCTCCTGGAAGGAAAATAGGTGCTTTTTAAAAATACTTGGCACTGGGGTTTGACTGGAACTACCTGCTGGAGATACATTTCAATTTACTGGTAATCCAATCTCCCAGGACCCCTTGGAGAGCAAGTCAGTCCTGGTTTTTGGCCATTGCTATAGCTAGCAATTTGAAATGTGCTGATTCATTGTCCCTGTAGCCAACTATGGTAGACCTGCCATTACCCATAGAACCATAGAATATCAGGGTTGGAAGGGACCTTAGGAGGTCATCTAGTCCAACCCCCTGCTCAAAGCAGGACCAATCCCCAATTTTTTCCCCAGATCCCTAAATAGCCCCCTCAAGGATTGAACTCACAACCCTGGGTTTAGCAGGCCAAGGCTCAAACCACTGAGCTATCCCTCCCCCCATACCCTCAGTATGATCAATGCTAACATCTCAAGTGCAGTCAGACTGGAGAGAGGTGTATTGATAATTGCCTGACTTAAAAAAACAAAACAAAAACAAAAAAAAACCTGCCAGTTACCCAAAGAAACATTTTTTGAGAAACATTTGTCCATTGTAGTCCTCCCAACAAAAGCATACCTGGGGGGCAGTATATGTGGCATAAGCCTGGCTGTGCTCACACAGCAGGGGGTAGAGATGAAATTTTCACTTGTCTTTCAAAATCTTGCTGCTTGACACTTTGAAAAAAGCATCTTTAGACATGTAACGATGCAGTCCACAACCCACAGAGCCATCAGTTACTAGCCATACACTAGCTGAACATAGTTTTTATTGGCTCAGATAGGTGTTTATTGACTATGTGGAAAAAGTGAGTCTTTAGGAGGAATGTGCATGGAAAGCTCATGTAGAAGAGCAGCATGAAAGAAGGCAGGAGTAGGAGATAGAAATGTGCTAGATGGTTGATGGAATAACTGGTGGGAAGGGGAACATCATAAGAACCTAAATCTGAGCTACATTGGGCATTGAAGGTACCAAAATAAATTTTTTAATAGTGCAGTTGTAAAAATACTACAACCATCATAATGTTGTTGCAGTACTGCAGACCATTGCTGCAGTATTTATTAATAAAGGAGCAAATCAAAACAGGGGCTAGACAATTAGACTTCCCACTCGCTTGTTTCAATCTGTAAAATAGCCAAGGTACTTTGGAGGAGAGAACCAGCCAAAGGTGAGTGTACTATGATTACAATTTTCATCCGCCAGGATGTCTGATGTGTGTTATGCTGCCTGTCTGTGCAGTCATGTGCCCAAAATGTTGAATCATTTGATAAACCATAAAAATTTGAAAAAACAAAGATTATGTAATTCTGAAATCTACAATTTACTTTTTTCTTCCTGCTGAAGTATGAGCTAAAACAGAGGAAGTTCAAGAACCAAAATACATCTTGAATGAACTTCAATGTTGTCCCACCCACTAATAAAAACAAGGAAACTCCGCGATAAATCTGGCTGTCTGACTGTTACATGCAGGCCTGGAGTTTCCTTACAACCATAGGGACTCTCTGTCACAGAGCTCATTCGGCATTCAAGATCAGTAACATACTGTGTCGTGTGGACTTTAAATGTGGAGCATTCAAAGGGCGCATTAATCAAGAGCTCAATAAAAGAAACTCTCTTGAAGAGGGATTTGGTAATCATTGAATTCAAGCTCCTTCCCTAGCCAGAGTGAATGACAACCCAGCCTTCTATGAGCAGTACCTGAAAAAGTTCTGGCTTAGGCCTAGGTGATTTCATCTGCTCTTGCTTCACCCTAAACCCAGGACTTGGAAGATAGGTGGAGGAGGAACTGGGAGTCAATTATTCCTTTGGCAGAGGCTCTAGCATTTGCCTTCTGCTTTGGAAGGATCAGGCAGCATCCTATACCTGCACTAGAAATGCTATAGGGCACTGTCATACTGAGTGTTCCTGAGGGCAAGACCTAAATTTCTGCAGAATTGACAAAAACTGTGTGTGTGTGTGTGTGAGAGAGAGAGAGAGAGAGAGTGTGTGTGTATATCTTCTCAGCGAGGACCAATCCTCTAGGCATCCACCATCCATCCTCCTTTCCTTCCACAGGTATTAAAATTAGTTATATCTCACTATCTAAATCAAGTT
Source organism: Eretmochelys imbricata (assembly GCF_965152235.1). Lineage (NCBI taxonomy): Eukaryota > Metazoa > Chordata > Testudines > Cheloniidae > Eretmochelys > Eretmochelys imbricata. The sequence goes on from NC_135580.1 coordinate 81,380,534, forward strand.
TTTTCCATTATGCACTATGCTGGGAGAGATGAAGTAGCAAGCATTACCCCTGGGCAGCACTGGGTGGAAGGTCATACTGTATGCATGTGTGTGTATTTCCATATATGTACACCATGCTTTTCATATATACATGCACATGTATAAAAACATTTGAACAACTCATATTTCTAAATTGGCTTGTGCTATCTATACCAAATTCCCCCCCCCCCCAAATATCTACCCATGGCTTCAATGTGTCATGTAAAAGCTGAGGTGGATCCATTTAATATTAGTGAAATTAAAGAGAAGAGTGGTCAAAATGAGATATGGAGGGGGAAGCTAAAGTTAATCTTAAGAAGGGAAAGAAGACGCATCTCTGCATAACACACCCACCCACACCAGACTGTCTATGCTAGCATTTTCCTTCAAATTTCACATCATTGCATTAGCTTTGGTGCAGCTCCACTGGGGTAGCAACATCAGGAGTGCTGATACAATCTGTAAACTGGCCTTTTAACCACCATATTGTCTAGCCGTGCTCGTAGTTAATCTATGTTACAGGGGTTAAAATGCTGGCAGCCTGTCTACTTCCGGTGCACTTCTGGCGCAATGGAATTGAAGAAAAAATCCACAGAAAGACAGAACAAACAACTCATGACCTGAGCAAAAGCATCCCTGTAGTGGTGCTGACAGCAATGCAGGCACCTCAAGAAGGTGGCTGGTACCTCTTTCCCTAGCCTGGGGCTGCTTCATTCCCTAATGCAGGTTAGAGCAACCCTGAGAGCTGCCTTAATTTGTTCCCTGACTGCACTGACCCCTGCGGACCAGTGCGCTACTCGGGAATAAGTAAGGTGTAAGAACTCCTCAAGTTTGCCCTCTTCTGCACCTGAGGTGCCCCTGGCATGCCTCCTGCAGTAGGAAGACACAGAGCTGGCTGTGCGTAGCAGGTGCCCCCCACTCCATGAGCATTCCTCGTGGGAGCCTTACAGATGCTTTCCCACCCAGATATGACATCTCCCACGGCGCAGCCAAGAATTCCCCTCTTTCTCCTTTAAAAACCATTTCTTGGGGTTGTGATGAAATTTCTTGTGAACGTGGCAAATAGCTGTGGAAGATCACTTCCAGGGCTTGGATGCCATGGAAGAGGGAGGGAAGGCTCCTCACTGGGGGAATTCCAAAAGAAGGCATGGGGCTTGTCAAACTATACAAATATAAACCCCAGCCCCTCCAGACACAGCACCCTTGGAACTGTTTTTTCCTGAGTGCTGTTATACTGCTATTACACAGCTGATCTCTAACCAGCAGAGCTCCAAGTGACATGGGCCTTTACAGCCCCTGACACCCAAACACCCCTTACACAATCGGGGTGCTTCCATGACTTTATTTTTACAAGCATTTCCATGAGGCTTTTATATTCCATGCTTTCAACAAAAGACAAGTCCTCCACCCCACCCCTCTGCCCAGGGGTCACAGGTCTGGAGTGTTCTGTGCAGAGAGGGGGCCCCGCAGGCATGTGACAATGCTAAACCTTTCCCCAAAGCAGCAAAGATAGTGGGAGAGTGACACGATCCTCATCCCTTCCCTGACCATATCCCTACCCACCCTTTTCCTTCTGTCACTGTGGAGCAGACCATTTCCCCTAGGTCTGCACACAAAGATATGCTCCGCCCTCTGCATGGATACATCCTTTCATATGCAGGATGGAGCTGGGGGTCAGGTGTGTGTCGCAGGTGCCTACATTGCCCTGTTCCACCCTCCCCCAGCCTGGTCCTCGTGGAGAGCTCTGCGTGATGGAGTAGATCTGCATGTAGGCATGTGGATGAGTGGGGAGGGACAGTGTAAGTGACTTGCATCATCCCCTTGGCATCCGCAGTAATGCCACTCAAAAGGTATCAAGCCCCAGGCCCATTTCTCACAGCCTGTCTTCTTGCCTGCAACCACTCAGATGCCTGGGTCCTCTGCCAGATCCCTTGAAATCAATGCTGAACTTGGGGGATCTGTAGAGCCTGGGAGCTGGACCTGTTGCTTCTACAAGGGAGCTAGGTATGAGGCAAGACCCATCCCTTCACCCCACCTCTGATATAAGAATTTAGAGGCAACTTTGTGAGGGGAGCCTCTCTGAGTTTTCCTCTCCTATGGGCCCTCTTACCTGAAGGTTTCACATGATCTGCACCAGAGATCTCTACATCCATCCCCCTATGGAGAGGGTGACTGCAACTTCAACAAAGCTTCCAGATCAGCTGCCAAGTGGGAATAAAGCATAATACTCACTGCTCCCCACTTAGATTAACATTCATCTCATCATGCCAAAGCCTGTCTTAGACTTAGATTCATAGATACTAAGGTCAGAAGGGACCATTATGATCATCTAGTCCGACCTCCTGCACAACGCAGGCCACAGAATCTCACCCACCCACTCCTGCAAAAAACCTATGTCTGAGCTATTGAAGTCCTCAAATCGTGGTTTAAAGACTTCAAGGAGCAGAGAATCCTCCAGCAAGTGACCCGTGCCCCATGCTACAGAGGAAGGCAAAAAACCTCCTCCAGCGTCTCTTCCAATCTGCCCTGGAGGAAAATTCCTTCCCGACCCCAAATATGGCGATCAGCTAAACCCTGAGCATATGGGCAAGATTCACCAGCCAGATACCCAGGAAAGAATTTTCTGTAGTAACTCAGATCCCACCATATCTAACATCCCATTACAGGCCATTAGGCCTATTTACCATGAATATTTAAAGATCAATTAATTACCAAAATCATGTTATCCCATCATACCATCTCCTCCATAAACTTATCGAGTTTAATCTTAAAGCCAGATAGATCTTTTGCCCTCACCTCCACCTCCGAGGCTGTCAAAGTCACGCCAAGGGTCACCATGACCCCCAGAGCAGCCCAGAAGCAGGAGGGCACAAAGGTGGTCTAAAGGCATCTCTCCAGCTAAGTGGAGAGTTGTGTGCTTTGTCTCCAAGAGGCCTAGCACAGACTCTAAAAAGGGGATGAGAATATTAATAATTACCTACAACAATGATGATAACCTATTCCCAGCTCGGCCACTGATTCTTTTTTCTCTCCCTCCCTTTTCCTGCCTTGTCTGCTTAGACTGTAAACTCTGTGGAGCAATGGCCCTTCCTGTGTGTGCACAGCACCTAGCACACTGGGGCCCTGACCCTAGGCACTGCTATAATACAAATAATAAATACCTCCTGGGGGAGGGTTGATTGATATAAAGGCAGGGTACATACAAGTGCGGAGCACTCTAAGTGAAGGTAGGTCATGTCTGGTAAAACCAGGGAGGAGAAGACACACAAAACAACTTGCACACAAGAGGATTGGTTAAAGATATTGAAAGCTGTGACCTATAGCAGACACTCTCCATGCTGCAGAGACTGTCAGTGTCATGGAGTTACTAGGTATTTTCTGAACACCCCTAACCCAGAATAAGACATTTCACTTTAGAATCATAGGAATATAGGGCTGGAAGGGACCTTAACAGATCAAGTCCAGCCCACTGTGCTGAGGCAGGACAACAACAAAATGCTGCACAGATTCAGATGACTGGCAACCACTTTCATATTTTTGGATGTGTCTCAAACTAACCAGTTATTGTAACAGAATAAAGACTGTCATAATAGAGATTTTTAACAGTCTTATTCTTCTGAGCTCTGTCCACATGGTGCATGGATTATTCCTTAATGAAATGCAATTGAAAAAAGGCAAATACGTGTTTAGAATAATGATAATAGCTGCTCAGAAATATGTCTACATCCTGGATACAAAGCACAACCTTCTACAGTTAAGACAAACACTGTGCAAACAGGAGAAGAGACTATCACAATCTCACTGCAATGTTAAATGGGTCTGTTCAAAGAAAGATGAACGAGCATGAACACTGTTGCAACCTAGCTGCATAATGGGGATTTGTGATCTTGTAATCTCAGCAAAGGGCTGGGAGTCAGGAATTCCTGGGAAATAACGGATTTTTGATTTGCTGGCAATTCCAAAAAATAAAAAAGTTTCATTTTTGGTCAAATTGAAAACAAAATTTTTCAGCAAATCGAAGAGTTGAACAACATTTTCTTTAGGCATTTTTTTAAATGTTTTGATTTTTCAGGTGGTCAAAAATATTTGCTGAAGTCGATGCCAATCTGTGAATGTTTGCCGGTCAACCAGAATTGCGTTTTCTGGCAAACAAACTGTTCACCAAAAATACTGCACATAGTTCTACTCCTGAGTTCTAATCCTGGTTCTGAAACTGTATCACTATGTGGTTACATGCCCAAACCCTCTCTGGGCTCCAGTTTCCTCTAGCTGTGAAATGGGATTAATACTTAGCTCGCATGGGAGGGTGCAAATTGTTTAACGTAGTAAATTACTATAAAATCTTGCCGGATTAAGACTAAGGTGTGTGCCTAGTGCCCGCCTCTTCAGGTCAGATAAGCCCATCAGAATTTCCCTTTTCATTAATAAAGAAAAGTTTCTAACCCCTTGTAGTTTCAAAAATAACCTTGAAAACATGAACAAAGCATGATGATAGAGTGATGTCTGCCCACGTCAGCAGACAGCCTGAAACAGTAACTCTGACAGAGGAGAACTGCCCCTGGCATCCCACTGGAATGGTAATGCCATGACCCACTGCTCTGGAGAGCCCTGCCTGTACCTCTCCAGCAGAGAACTCTGTGTGTGGCAGCAGGAGAAAAACTCCACCCACTTACCCAAGCCAATATACCCGGCTGCTAGGGTAACTATTGGGGGTCACCTGCCTCTCTGGGGAGCAGAGAGAATCCCTGTTGCTGTTCAGAAGGGGAGATTCTAATGCTCCTGGGGGAAGAAGGGGGTCCCATGCCACTGCCCCCCAAGTGGGCATAGGATGAGACTGCAAGGAAGCCCTGTGTTGCAATATGACTACAGCCATTGATTGCCTTTATCTGCCCTGTCCAAACGCTACTATTGCATCCTATAGAGGAGGCTGCATACTCCAGTGGGACTAAAGAAGCACATAGGTGCTGGAACTAGAGGTGCTGGGGATGCTGCCACACCTCCTGGCTTGAAGTAGTTTCCATCATAAACAGGGTGTACAGTTTGGTTCAGTGGCTCTCAACATCCCCACTATACAAATTATTCCGGCACCCGTGTACACACCTCTGTATTCTCTTTTCTGCTCTGAACAAATGCATTGTCCCTGCCATTAATTGATCTGCCTTGTAGCTGAAACTTGACAGCATTGTTGCTTTGGGTGAACCACAGTGCCCAATGAGCATGGCAAAGGGAACTATTCCTCATATGTGTCACACAGTAGAAAGGGAGCACAAAGGAAGTCCCATGAAACATTGTAAGTCCATCCTCCTGCTCCTCCTTTGTGAAAGGATGACTGCAAAGCTAATGAGAGCCAGGAAACTTTGCAGCAGGTGGTACTGCCAGTGACTCGCTAATTCCAGCAACAACCATCTGCCACCTAGTTGTGGAGATAGGAGGGGGTGGATGTGGAGGTGACTCAAAGCTGACAGGGAGAGTGAGCGGCTCAGGCTGAAGCAGCCAACATGGTGAGCTTGGGGGAGACAGAGTTTGGGTTTTTTTAAATGATTTTAAAAGGGCAGACCTGAGGTTTAAATCACAACCTATAAAACTGCTGCCTTGGAAACATTCAAGCTGAAAAGTGTTTGCAAAACAGAGTCTGTCTTTGCCCTTTTAGACATGTTGGTTTATTTATTAGTGGTTGTGCCTGAGGCAGGGAAATTATTTTGTACCTAGCTCATGACCACACAGATGAGCTTGCAATCCTGTTTTGGAAGCTTATAAGGGATGCGCTTGTTGTCCAGTACCTTCAAGAACCTGGATTTCTTTTGCAACTCCTCTGTCTTCGTCAGAAATTTCATGTCACAGTAATAGTATCCATGCCTCTTCTAGTTTGTATTACTCCTTATTATATACATCAGTAATGCTGATTGTTCACATTTACATAACCCTTGTCATCCAAAGAGCTCAAAGAACTTTTTGGAGGAATGTAATATGATTATCCCTGTTTTATAGATGGAAAAATTAAGGCACAGAGAGGTTAAGTGACTTGTGTAAGGTTGCAGAATGAGCCAGTGCCAGAGTCAGGACTAGAAGAGAGGTCTCCTGGCTCCCAGACTTGTGCTCTAACTACTTACCCACTCTGCTGATCCATCCACTGGATCCCAACTGGAAAATACTTCCAATCTCACCCTAATGATCAGGAGATCTGGACACTATTTATTGTCCCTACCCCCTACACAAAATGAAAATGGTTCCATTCCAAACCTTTGGGGAAAACAAAACCAACAACAGGGACCCTGGTTTCATCCCTCTGATCCTAAATACCAACCTTTCTATGACCTACAAAGCCAACAAAGGACTATCTCAGCCTGCCAAGTTGTGTCCAGACATTAAGAGTGAACTTAGCAGAAATCCCACTCTATGGTCCTACTTACATAGTGTATGTTGCTATGTACTAACATCTGTAGGGGCTCTATGCCAAGCTAGTCTCCAGCTAGAAGCCAATTTTTCTGTATGTTACAGGTGCTACAGGTGATCTACAAGAGCATACCCTCTTATGTCCAGAAAGTCAGGTTACTCATGCTGTGCCCACAATCACCAGAGGGGAGTAAAAATAATACCCATATCTTCCATGATACATTGAGTGTGCAAGAAAATAAATTCTACCCTATCCCATTCCCACCATTAAAATCCTCTCACCACAGAGACATCAGGGAATACTGAGAATCCTTCTTCCTTGCTGATCATCACATGTGCTTACTAAACAAAAACAGACAAGGTAAAAGTATTACAGTTAAAAATAGTCTGGTCACATGATGAGGTTTTATTTTCTCCTTCTCACATCCCAAACACCATCTGTAACCCCTAAAAAAAAAAGAAGAAAGAAACATGCAGCCTAAAGCAGCTCATACTTATTTATATTTAATTTTTTTAAGGAAACTTGTCAAGTGAAAAAATGGTTTAAAAATATTCTTTGCACAGGTTGTACTATTTCAGAATAGTGAAAAAGAAATATTTTTTAAAAATCTGGTTACTGTTAGCCAGCTGTTGTTTCCTTTGTACAGCACTTTATTGGTCTAGTTTCATTTTTGTTCCTAGTCTGTTGCTGTGTACTTGTACAATGCTGTTGAGTTTGGGTTGCAAACTTTGCATGCGGGAGGATGTTTGCATTTAAAAAAAATACCCTCCTTTGTACTGATTATTATTAATTTCATGATACCATTTCTATTTGTATTACAAAACCTAGGTATAAGGGCTGAATCTGTTCAAAAACCCAGACCAGCAACCTTTTTCATTGTTTGAACCTCATCTTGACTAGAAGTGAAGTACCATTGGTCCGTCCCTTAGCTCAGCTGGAGTTGGTGTACAGAGGGGAAGTGCAAAAGGGATACAGCTTTTCCATTGCATGATGCCACCAAGCCATCAGTTGTTTTTCTGTAATTTACAATTAACCCGTAGAACTCTCTGCTGCAAGATATTTATTTATTCAGATTTGTTTACTACACTTAATCCAGGACGTAAGCACATTCTAAAACATACGAGTCAATGTAGTATCCACTAAATTGTATAAAGAGTTAAAGCTCACATAAGCCCTTACAACAACTACCCAGGTTTTGTTATAGAAGTGAGCCACTGGATGTAGAAACAGATACACTGTAATGTCCGAGCACAAGGATGCAACATGTCTAAAATCCTACATTGTAAACACAGAGGCACCACCAGCAGTTGGTCTCAAAGTGTGGTTGGATCTTCACTTGATCAAACTGGTAATGACAGTAGGAGATATTATACTAACACTTGCTAAACCAGATGACCGAATGAGAGAATACAAAGATACATTTCATGGATTGGAGCATTTTCCTGAGGAGTACAAGAACAAAGTGAGTACAACTGTGGATCTCATAGTACACATTCCATGGACAATCCCAGTTGCTCTGTGAGACCAAATGATGAAAGATATTTTGAGAATGGAAAAGTTGATGATAATTACTAAGGTATATAATTCCTATAGAGCAGAAAAACTCCATGATGGTAGTGGTGAAACCATGGCACAGGAGAGTTGTGACTGTGGCTAGATCTATGAGACATGTACAAGAGAATCAAGGAAGAATATTACCAGGTACATGCCTGATACAGTAACAAGTAAACTGGCTAATGTCCAGTGTATGCGAGGATCTGAATACTGGAAAATAAATACACGTAGAAATGTCAGTGCTTACTACATTTAATAACCAACATGGAACAGCATAAATATATGCCAGGATACATGAAGCTGTAGCCATTGCAGATGATATGCTGGTGTTTGGAGCACTATGAAACAAACTCTCAAGCTGGTATAAAGACAACACAAATTAGTGCATATGGAGTCTTTACACTTTCTTCTGAAGCATCTAATATTGTCCAGAGTTGGAGACAGGATGCCAGACTCAAAGAACCATTGATCTCTTGTGACACAGCAATTCCTGTGACCCTGGGCCAGCCTGAGGTCTCTTTGCTTTTGCACATCATATATGGGGACTTCAGTGGAAGCATTTATAAACAGAGGAACATCTCTTTGTTTCCTGACTTTCAGGTCTTTGCACACAGGTTCCTTTCAGCACCATGAGTACTGCATGATGACCTGTCCAAACTCCAGGAATTCTGTGCCATGCACAATCCACTTGGTCCCTGGAAGAGATTACTTTATTCTGCTGCTCAGGAGTATAATTCTTTTTCATGATCCACATCAACAGACAAGGCCAATTCTTCCCATTTCCGCGGGCAATGCAATGGAAAATAAATCACAGTAATAAGTCTTTCAACAGGTGCGGTCAGTGCTCAGAGATCTGCTATCACCTTGGGGCATGCCAGCTGGCAATGAGAAACCCACTTTGCTGAGTTTGGATTGAGTTGTGTGAGTGTGAATAGCTGGGATTCCCTGTTGCCTCACTCAGTGACAGGACTGTCTGCTGAAAAGGCAACAGTGGGTGTCAGCTGGAACTTTTTGCTTTTTGTGTCACTTATTCATCAGGCAAATCGAAATGCTTTCAGCAGTCCCAGAAAGGCACTCTGGCATGTCCTGAAATCTCATTGCATCTCTTTCCAGCAATGTGTTTGTAAATTAGTTAGCGGTTAGGAACGGGTGGTTGGTTGTTTATATTAGGCTAAGTGTATTCACTGCACTGAGCCAGAACCACAAGAAGGTGAACTTTTCCACTAGTATTCCCCAGGACTACCTAGGCCTTCCAAGGCATCTTTGCTGCATCCTTCCCATCAGTTACTTGACCCAAGGTAAATCTCACCATGATGGAACTTTGTGTTGTACCCAACAAACAGAAGTGGTAAGATTTGCCTAAAACCCAGTTTGGGAGCTACCGCTATCTAAGAGCGGCAAAGGGATCGAATCATAAGGAATGCAAAGTTTGTATGAATGCTCCCCGCTCCTTTCTCTTTAGCGACTCCTCACCAATCAGTCATCCAGCTGATGCTGATGTAATGCTGCCTGATGTGACTCGAAAGCATGAGTGCCAACCTCAGGGCAGACTGTTAGGAAGCAAGGGATAAACCCCAAACTGGTTGTGAGTTCTGTACTTAGATTTCACCAACCAATTATCAAATGTAAACTCATCAGGCACTGTAACAGCTTTAACATGGACTCACAGACAGACCCTTCGGGCACTCCGATCTATCTCACCACCCAGGTGAGCAGACCTTTGTGATAGATGGTCCTTTACCCCAAGAATTAAAACAGCAATATTCAGGTTACTCCCAGTCCCAATAGATGACTCACTTACCCCAGGTCAATTGCACTTGAGATTTCACACCAAAAATGCTTGTAGTCAATCCTATAATAAACCACATAAAGATATATTAAATAGAAAAAGAAAACAAAAGAGTTATTTACAAGGTTAGAGCAGGTAAACATATACACAAATGAGCTACAATCTTAATTTTCAAAAAGTAATAGAAGTTTCTATAATAAGCAAGATCTATATGTCCTTTAGGACTAACCCAGGCTACTTGAGATCTCTTGCTTATGCCTAGTAAACCTTGCCCGCAGAATCCAAACAGCATAGAGAGACTGCTTTTTGTTAGGGGTTTTTACCCCTCTCTTCACTTTTGCTCTGAGCTGCAAATTCAGCTGAGAAGAGGAATCACTTACATGACTCATCTTTGTGGCAGGGAAGGCAGACAACCAATGTCTACTCTCTTCTTTAACGTCCCACCACAAGGGACCTTTCCTGTTGGACAAGACATAAGACCTTCTGTTGGAGATCACCACTTCACACTAGTTAATGTCTCCTGTCCGGTGATTTGCACAGTCACCGAGGCTCATAATACAAGTGCTCATATATTACCTTACAATAAGGGATATAGAGGTTATAAGTGAGATTAATGCACGTAACGGCAATAAAGTCTAAACACCGAGCACATTCTTATCATTCTAATACCTATTTTAACAATACCAACACACAGATGAGCCAGACTGATTTCATCTATGTATTTGTCAGAGCTCCACTGAAGCACGGGGTCTCTGGCCTGAGCTAGCACCTGGCCTGCTGGGGTCACAGCTGATATTTCCCAAAGGAAGATCCTCCTCTCCCTCAAATTCAGTTCTCTGCTACGGACTCCTGCATATTCTGCGTGCATGGAAATACGACCAGGCCATCTCATCTCTTCTAGGGACAAGTGCAGTACTACTCTTCATCTGCATTACCAAGTCCACTGATGTTATTAGGGTTTCTGTGTTGGAGCAGCCAGTGCACATGCACACAGAGAGGGAGAAAGAGAGATGGCACTTACTACTGGGTTTAACTCCTCTGCAGGTGGTTCGCAAACATTATGACATGTACTATGACAAGTACTCTAGGCATCCCGCTACTCCATACCCACACTTTAGGGTCAAATGCTCCACACCCCTCCATTCTTATGTAAGATCTGAATAAGTAGGTTTGTGTGGGACGATCTAAGCAGAGCTGGGGAGGAAAGTATCTTTTGCCCAAACCTGGTGTCTTGTGCATGGCTGGGTATGTGCCCTACTGTTGTTACATTGGCTTGTGGCTGTAGTTGTATCAGAGGCCTGTGAAGGGATAGTTTAGGCTGATAGATCTGTTTAGTGGTGGATCCACTTGCTATTTCCTCATCACACTTCCTAATATCACTTTTTCAGAGAATAACGCGTAATCCTCAGTAGCCTCTCCCTGCGCTCTCCATACTCAAAACTCAGTAGACATAGATGGAGTTATGGATGGGACAGGGAATTAAAAGGGAAAAAGGATCCAGAACAAGCCATTTTTTGGATGAGCCAGCGGGAAGGGACTAGAAGCTGGAAATGGGTCTCAAAAATATTTTACATACAAAAGCCCCCTCCTGAGACGAGACTTGATGTATCAAATGCCAGCTCCAAATTCCACTGATGATCCATGAAGTAGTACGGAATCCAGGCATAATTCCACTGGTGACACTGGAGCAGAATGGAATCTATACCCCTCTTCAATAACTGTGCAAAGCTAACAGGGAAGAAAAAGGAGCAATTGCTGATGCACGTCACTAACATGAGCAGAGAGCTTTCTCGAGGAAGAGGCTACTGTTTTTAGTCAATTGTCAGAGCAGAACCACACCTGAGCATACGCCTGCAACTTGACAGACCTACCAAGAGTTGATATTATGAGCTACAGATGGCTCATTAAACTTCTGCACCAAGACTCTAGTAGTTTTGGTTTGGTTTGGTTTGGGGTTTTTTTCATAACATTTATTTATCTTTCAAAGCAGGAACGGATGCACGGGGTTGGTCACTGTGAAAGGAAAACATTGTTTTGTTTGTATTTATGCGTTGGTCAGCAGACTTAATATCTAAACCTGTGGTTTATAAAAAGAATTGTCCTGATGCTTAGAACTTAGTCTGCATTTGAAGTGCCCATGGTAGTGGATGATAAGATAAATCCTTAGACAAAGGAAAGAAAACAGGTTCCTTTTAACATTTCCTGCTAGGGCTTCCTTTTCTTGCAAACCTTCAAAAGACAAGGTTCACGGTTTTGTTATGTACGGCTTTTGCTAACGTTTCAGATCCAGGTTTGGAAATCTCAGTAACAATCTTTATTGCCATCCAGTCCATGACCTGCCCTTCCTGTTTTCCAAAAACAAAATGTTATGTTTATTTTGATAAAAGGGATATCCTGTTTTAAGGCTTTTATAAAAAGAGACACCCACAGAGACTTGGGCCTCAAATACTATTTCCTGTGCCCTAAATGAAATAAAGAAACTGTTCTAAACAAAGAAGGAAATATGGCAGGAAAAACATTTGAGAGTTAAGATCAACGAAGTTCTTGAAGAACCAATATCACATATATGATTATGGCTATTCTTTTAAAGGGAAGGTTATAAATATTATATATGAGAGCCCCTTTTCTGTATTAGACATGGACTACTATTATTATTTTTATGTAGTAGCACCTAGGAGCCCCAATCATGGACAGGGACCTCATTGTCCTAAGTGCAGCACAAACACAGAATAAAAACACAGTCCCAGACCCAAACAGCTGACATAATTTTGGAGCACTTAAATAAATATTGACAATGTTCTCGTCCCAAACGGTGATCCTCTTGGATAGGCTTTTTTCTAAATATGGCATCATCAGAAACGTTAATTTTTTAAAAACTATTTATTTATTTTGGAAGTTTTAACAGATTTACAAATCATTATCACACATTATCACAAATAATCATTACAATAGAAAGCTCTTTTTTAGAGGAACATACAGTAATAGACTCCATCAGGCTATTTAACAGGGTGGTACTGAAATTACAGTGTGTGCTTTTTACACTACCCATAACATGCTGTTTCTGGTGATTTTATTAAATGGAGTGAACTCTCTGATTGCATGTATTTAATAAATCAGGCATGTCTATCATATGTTAATATTCAAAAAAGTTGGACGGGTGTGCCAGTTTGGGTTATTTGCTGGTGGGTATACTTTGAGTATTGAATAAATGGATTTTTTTTTTGTTGGTAGATTTGCCAGATGTCATTTGATGTTAATAGCCAAAGTAATCTCCATAGTAGTCTAAACCTAACAGCTTTTGAATGAAGGGCTATAATTGATCCTGAGAACAGGACAGAGGACAATTCTTCTCTCAAAAGTGATTTATTAAAAATGGCTTTGTGGGGTGCTAACTTTGTCTCTGAATGTTTCCTGTATTAGTTGTGCAGAGTTTCCCCCAAAAATATGGTTTTTTCTGACCAAGAGCCCTGCAAACTCAGCTCAGACCCATAGAGTCAAGCTGGGTCCTTTTCTGTTCACTTCAATATCACCAGCAATAGAGATTGTGCAGGAAAATTAATTAGTTGCACCTATGCAATCCCATTGTCTTCAGATTAGGTCATCATTGTCACCTCAGCAGCCTCATTGCTTTCTGAACATTTGCACAGGTGCGACTGACTGGAACTTAAAAAACAATTTGGATGGTAAATATCCAAGAAGGAACAGACTCCGGCTCCCTCTCCCACAGCTAAATTGGCTCTGCAGGACTAGGACAAAAAACATCAAACTGTAATTTTATTTTATTTTATTTTGGTCACTAAAATGAGTAGGTATGATCCTGAACTCACATGAGGAGCAAATCTGGTAGAGATTCATTTTTCAGAGTGGAATCATTATGTATTATTTGTATTACAGAAGCTTTCCAAGGTCCCATTCAGGATCAGGGCCCCACTGTCCCAAGAGTTGTTCACATGTAAAATAAAAGGGAGTCTCTACCCCAAAGAACTTAAGTTTAAACAGGGATGAGGTGTGACAAGTGGGAGAAAAATAACAAAGGAGAAAGAGAGGCAGAGGATGAGGGCAGGAACACATGGCTGCACATATTAGAGACGTATATGATATGGGAGCTTCCAATCTTTGTATTTAATAAATAAAGTCAGTGATTAATAATGTCCAAGAACTACATATTATGGATTCAGCCCAGTTGTTGAGAAAAGTAGCTGGCTGCTGTGTTGGGAATCTGCTATGGCCCATGCCCATGGTATTCAAGAAGTATGTCAGATGATGGGAAGCTGGACAACAAGAAAGAGCCCTTGGGGTTCACAAAAGAGCTCATTAACTCACCCACAGGGAATATGTTCTAAATCAAAGCAGGCATATTTATTTGGGCAGCTGAACTGCAGCACCAAACTGATGCTAAGATATTCATAATCCATTTTTCATAATGTTCAATGAAAGATCATTATGGATGGGGCTCCTGTGGGACCGGACTTAGCTCTCCCCTCCAAAGAGAGAGAGGGAGAGAGAGATGTTAGCATTCTTCTGACCCCACACTAGCTCAGGAAATTTCTCATGATACTGAAAGCACAGACTACCTACAAAGAGAGGATAAGAGGAGACATTACACGGCAATTTCTCATTAACTGAAACAGTCTAGTCTGAGAAACAACAAAGGTCAAAAAATCCAGTCATTTGTAATATGTTAGGAATGAAAACTCTACAGACGTGACCCTTCACACAGTGTCAATCCATCCAGCCTGTTTAAATCACAAACAGGCATCAAAGAAGCTCTCCAGTCCAGGCGAGTTTGCTGTGCAGATTCGGAATGCTGTTACTAGCGAAGGAATGACATTAGGATATGTCACCTCAAAATGAAACTATTCTGGACTGCCATGTGCTAGTTTTCCCAGAAATTCAAAATAACAAGGCCACTAGCTGATGTTCACAGCTGGGTCCTGAGAAGCCCTGCAGAGAGAAATAGCTAGGGCATCAATCACCTGGGAATGGGAGAAGCTTGAATAGTTGCTAAACATCTGTTGATCTAGTGTAAAGCATATAATAAATCATATAGCAAGGAGCATTGTCTAGTGGCTAGCAGGAGCAGGGAGTCAGAGCTCATGGGTTCAATTCCTGGCTCTGTCACAGATTCACTCTGTTCCCTTGGCCAACTCAGTGGGCCCATCTGCAAAATGACGCTAATCTCTATGTCAAAAGGGTGTTATGAGGTTTAATTTACTCATGACTGAAAAGCACTTTGGACATTTTTGGATCTAAGACAATATGGAGGTGTGAAAATATTAATGTTTATTGTGTATTTACTCTTTGAAGACTGAAAATATACACATATGATCTTCTCCATATGTTCGCAAAGTACTTTGAGATGCTTGGATTTAAGGTGCTATATGACTGCAATGTATTAGCATTGTTACTCACATAGTTAACTCTTTGGAGACTGCAGATATACCCGTATATCCTTCCATACGTATATGCAGCTGACCACCTACAAAGCACCAGCATTCTTATGCTATGTAAGCATCATAGTAGAAGAATTACATGGTTGTTTTAACACCCGCTGGGCAATTATCTGCATACATGTTCTAGTTTCTATAATTCCCACCAAAGACTAAAACCCTTAAACAGCCAGGAACATATCTGGAGAGTTAGCAGTAGGACACCAGAAGTCTCCATTGTGACCTCCAAGCTTGTTTTGGGCTGTGCTGGTTTACTGATAACCAGCTTTTAACACTATACCCATTTTGAGTTGTGATGACTCCTCACTCTGTAACTCAGTATGAAAGATTTTAATCCCCCTCTGGACTGCACTTCCCTCTCTCTAAGATTTATGACTCATTGCTAAGTGGTGTCACTGAGGGCATCTCATGAACTGAGACAGCCACGTGCTGCAAACGGCCCTTTCAACCCCGGAGGCTGTGTGGAACTAACAGCACTGGTACAATAATTCTGTTTACTCGGCAATATTCATGAGATTTCCTCCATGAAACTGATGGCTATTGAGAAACGCCTGCCATAGTAACATCGAGTGCTGTTTAGTTACACAATGCCTTTGATATCCTGCCATGTTGGCAAGAGCCATATTGTGCTGGTTACAGAGCTGAAACGTATCTCTGTGCTACTTGGCAAGGGACTGAGCCTGATTTGGGGTTATAACATTTAATTTTAAGCCCTTCTGTGGCAAGGAAGCATCAGAGCAGACACACACACCAAGAGAGAAAGAACTTACTGAAAAGCCACCTTGTGCTAACTGCTGTGATTTGTAAACAGCACCTTCTTAAACCTAAATTCAGATGCTGAACTACAGGCCACCTTTGGAAATTAATCAAAGAGAATGTAAACTGATGTAATTTACGTCTTCATCTAGGATCCTCTCCATGTAAATTACATTAGTTTAGACCTGAGCTACATTTGTCAATATAGCTATGTTGGTCAGGGATGTGAAAAAAATCACACCCCTGACTGACACAGAGATGCCGACTTAACCCCCAGCGTAGGGTTAGTTACATCGATGGAACAAGGCTTGCATCAATACAGCTAGCATCATTTGGGGAGGTGGTGTGGTGTTTCCACACAGACCGAAAAACCCCTTCCGTTGGAGTAGGCTGTGCCTGTACTATACGGTTATGCCAGCATAGCTATGCTGACATAGCTAGGCCAATATATTCTCTGTAGCGTAGACACATCTTCAGTTAGAACTTCTCAGACTCCCAAAAACCACATCACCTTCAAATTCAGCCCACTGAGTCAAACTGGATTCTAAAGTGGCATATTTTACATATTGAAGGGGAACAGAAGAAGGTGTAAGTTACATCGTTTAGACTCGCTCATGAATTTCATTCCTATATCTTTAGCGGATATCTCCATTCATGCAATGTCAGGAGTAAAAACTTCCTATCAAAGTAGAATTCCCTAGTCCCTATTCTGGAATTTAAAAGCGTACATCAGGATGGTGGTGTCTGTGGTCAAAAGGGTTTGCAGCAAAATGAAGATAGAATACAGTGGAGCAATTTTGACATTTACTTTTTACTTGCAGTGTTGAAACTGCTACTGAATTTTCTCCCACCAGAGCTTCCTTGGCTCAAGTCCTCCATTTCATGGTTACACACCCACTAGTGACATAACAAAAAAGTACAATGGGAAGAAAGGGGGCAGGAGAGGAGGTGAAAGAGGAGGAGACACTTGTGGTCACAGTATTGGACCAGGGCTCTGGATATTTGGTTGAGTTCCCTGCTCTGCCACTTAATCTCTCTGTGTCCCAACTGCCCCTCCATAAAAAGTAGCTAATGCTTTCATACCTTACATGGGTGTTGTGAGGATAAATTAATTAGTGTCTGTGAGGTGCTCATATGCTACAGCAAAGGTGGCCATATAAGTAACTAGACAGATTCAGGAAGAGTGGATTTGGGATGTTAAACACAGCAAATGTGCAAAAACACTTTGATATCCATGATTTTTTTATTCCCAAAATACCCTTGCTGTATATTATTATACCAAGTTATTTATAAATGCTATTTATAGAGGTGTTTATGCAGGTGATCATCTGTTCCCAAAATACCACATGCTTGATTCATCAGCTATGTCTATTCTGGTGTAACCAATTAGGTTTGAGCAAAATACTCATTTAGGTGATGGAAGTGTAAAGATGAAAATTATTTGTAAAATACTTTGATATCCTGGAATGTCAGGTACTATAAAAGTGTGAGGTATTATTTTATAGCCTATAACTGTGGACATAAGAATTGCCCTGCACAATCAAAATAATGGGCCACTTAGTCAAATATCCCATCCTTCACAGCAGACAGAACACAGAACCAAATATTCCAGAGGAATGAGTAATAAAATCAGACAACACATACAGAAAATTTGTACCTAACCCCAGGCTACTTAAAGTCTGAAGCATGAGGATTTAGATCCCTTAAACTAGTGTTTAATAACTGTGAATATTATTATTCATACAATTATCAAATCCTTTTCTGAATCTTTCTAAGCTTTTTGGTCTGAAGACTATCGTGTGGCAGTGACTTCTACATGCTAATTGTACTTATGCAAAAAACTGCTGCAGCCCCTTCTCTCGGCTCCTCTGAAGCAAAGCAGAGAGCTCTCTGGGACATGTCTTTCCAAAACCAAAATGTTTTGCCTCTGTATTTTTTTGCTTGTGTGACACCCCTGATGTTCTGAGGATTAGATCTATGTTACTGAACATCTGACTCCAAGCTACCAGAAAATTAGAAAACTTAGGCTACAACAAAAAGAGGCAGTTGTGTGAAGGAGAGAGGTATGGTACCTTCCAAGAGAGGCAGATTTTTGTCTCATCGCCCACACATTTCTATTTTTAAATCAGGCTTTTGCTTCATTTTGCAGATGCTGTGCAATTTAAGCAACAGCTGTACATTTACAAACCACCTACACAAGACACTTCACAGCTTCTTCTTTCGGGGTGACACTGGAGGTTTCACTCCAACACTGAACTCACATATACTTCCAGCTCATGCATTTACCCTGGGATTTGCGGAAAGACATTGAACAGATCAGAATGGGTGAAGCAAACGTATTGGATTTATTTTTAATAATCCTATCCCATTCATAGTGAATTTTTAACCATGTTAATTGCTAGCCTGCTAACTCTGAATGGCTTCCTTCAGCAAAGACACTGTCAAAATAAATGGCTTAAAGGCTTTTTGTGGGTTCATTGAATAATTTTGGCTCCTAACACAGGCTGCTCAGGTAGAAGTCCCTGAGCAAAGCTCTTGACTAAAGCCCTGCATGGATACAAAATTTGTATCCGCATCCAGTCCGCAATTAGCCAAAATGGTCCGCAGATATAAAACAGATATCCGCAGATTTGCATGGCTCTACTCTTCACTTAAAAAGGCCTGGAAATTTAATACATTTTCCTCTGTAACTAGAGCTTGTTGAAAGAGATATAATTCATCTTATTCTTCTTCGGTTATTGTACAGTAGTGTGTGTGAAGTTATCTGTCTGGGTACTTAGATGGACCTCATTATAGTAATCTCTGCGCAGTTCATAATGGATTTCATCCTCCCACCACCACTGTGAAGCAGGGGAGTACTATCCCTATGAGACAGATGGGGAACTGATGCAAAGGGTAGATTAAGTGACTAGCCCAAGAATACACAGGAAGTCTGTCGGTTGAGCTGGGAATTGAACCCTGCTCTCCTACATCGCTATTTAGTTCCTTAACCACCAGAACATCCTTCCTGACCTCATTAAGGTACCTCTGCAAAGAAAGAATTTAAGACTCTGAACATCATCTGTAAAGTGCTAAGTGGCAGAAGTGAGGTGGTGTATTTATTGGAACAAGAAAGTGATTTAAGATTACCACTAAATTCACTTCAATGAAACTTGACTCTTGGTCAGAGGTGAAAGCGTTGTGCTTTATCTGTCTCCCAGATTGATCAGTGCCTGTGCTATGGTGGAGACACAGCCTTATTAGGTCCTAGGTCCACTACTCAGCTTTGACTCATGTTTGAAAACATAATTTGTCCTCTGGTTAAGCATGGCTCCAACCACATTAGTTTCCAACACAGCTTGGCTGGCTAGCATAGACAAAGCAGGAATCATTCCTTGTCCTCACTGATTTTTCTAGTAAAATTTCCTACTGGTGCAGCTTCAGCAGTGGTGAAAATTATAGGAGTTTAAGAGTTAGAGAACCGGGACTCCTGGGTTCTATGGTGTGTGACTTTGGATGAATTAGTCTTTCTGCTTCTCAGTCCCCCCGTGTATAAAATAGGTATCATACATGTCTATTTCATGAGAGCATTGTTTGTAAAGTGCTTTGAAACTGGGATGAAACACATCAGGTAAGTACAAAATACTACTTTCTAAATGCGCTATTATTATTGGGCTTCCTTTTTACTTTCCTCCTTTCAACCTCCCATTTCCCTTTGTGTTGTTTATTCTTTCTCCCTTATTTCCCTTTTCACTCTGCCCTCTGTTGCTGTCAGTTTTTGGCAGAGGCCAGCATTTTATTTATACGTGCTTTACCTTCCTCCTCTCCTCAGTGGGCAGGTAGAGCCGAGACAGCATGGGAAATGAGCTGGGTTGAGAGGCCAAGCAGAGGCATGGAGCATGCCAGTGAAATATTATGCCAGCTCATGTACCCTCCATCACTAAAGAATCTCAGTGCCCTGGTTTGGCTGCTGCTTGGACACACAGCAGAGAATTTGCTGTTTAAACAACATTACAAACTTTGATTTGTGGAGAAGGAAGGAACCAATTTTTTTTATTTTTCCAATATCAAGATGATTTTCCCCCTGTTTTTAATGTTTGGGTCAGTTCAACTTTCTGCAACACTGGGTTGGGTATTTAATCAGTGATTCATGTAAATGGTACCAGCAGCTGTGAAAGATGCTTCAGAGCCACAGTAAATTGAACCTTCTTTATTTTGGTCACTTACCAGCTGTAATCTACTTAATTCTAATAGCAGGTGATTTAGGGGCCTAATAGGAAGTGGAGTGTTTGCCTCTGCTATGTATTAAAAGTGCCATCTAGTGGACAACATTATGTTAAGGAGAGGTTATTTCTATGACTGTTCTTTAGTTCATGAATGACTAGTATGCAGTGCTGCTGTTGCCATTGGTCCCAGGATATTAGAGAGACAAAGTGAGTAAGATAATATTTTATTGAACCAACTTCTGCTGGTGGAAGAGCCAAGCTTTTGAGTTTACACAGAGCTCTTCTTCAGGTCTGGGACACTTACCTGGGGCAAGTCTACACTTAAAATACTGTATCAGCACAGCTGCATCTTTGCAGCTGCATCACTGTAGCACTTTAATGAAGATGCTCTATGCATACAGGAGAGAGCTCTCCCATCAGTTTAGTTAATCCACCTCCCTGAGAGGTTGTAGGTATGTTGGTGGGAGAAGCTCTCCTGTGGACATAGCACTGTCTACATGGGGGATTAGGTTGTTCAGGGGGGTGGATTTTTCACACCTCTGAGTGACATAGTTATACCGATATTGGTCTGTGGTGTAAACCGGATCTCAGTGTCACAGCCAAATACAAGGTGGGACAGATTGTTGAGCACAAGCAATTAACACATATTTCAAGGGACCATTCAAGGTGAAGTAGCTGAGGTATACACCTTAACACACTCAAAACCACTTTCACCAAACAAGGCCACTCCATCAGAGAAGTAGATCTCATCATGGACCAGGCCACTCAAATATCCTGAGAGAACCTGCTTCAGTACAGAAATAAAAACCCCCTCCAACCATACACCCCTATTTGTCAACTACCATCCCACACTAGAACTCATATGAGGTATCATCAAACTACTACAACCCATACTCGATGGGGAACCCATCCTGAAATAAATCTTTCCTGAGTCCTCTCTTCTGGCCTTCAAACAATCTCACCAAATCCATCATCAGAAGCAAGCTCCCCACAGGCCAGGACACAACTACTTAAAGCGGCATCAGACCCTGCCAGATTAACAGTTGCAAAACCTGCAGCCATATCTCCACACTACAATGATCAACACCGCCCCCCCCCCCCCCCCCGCCACACACACACACCTTTTCAAGATCCATGGGTCCTCCACATGTCTATCACAATGTGTGATGTATCTCATACAATGTACTACATGCCCCGCTAGCAACTGTGTAAACCAGACAGACAATCATTATGCTCTCAAATGAACTCACACAGGAAAATGATAAAAGACAAAACACCATATCACCTCTGGGTGAACACTTTTCACAAAACCATCACTCTATATCTGACCTATCTGTCATCATCCTCAAAGGAAACCTGCACAGCACTTTCAAAAGACGAGCCTGGGAACTTAAATTCATTACTTTGCCAAACATTAAAAATCATAGAATGAATAGAAACACTGGATTTATGGCTTATTACAACAATCTGTAACCCACTAACAACACCCCTTCCCACTGCTTCCCTCTCCCCTTTCCCTTCCTCCTTATTACTAGACAGGTGTTAATGGACCACTTCACCTTGAATCGTCCCTTGAAGTATCTGTTAACTACTTATGTTAAATAATCTGTTCCAACTTGTATTTAGCTATGATACTCTAAGTCAGATTTCCAGACCTGAAGAAGAGCTCTGTATAAGCTCAAAATCTTATCTCTCACTAAGAGAAGTTGGTCTAATAATAGATATTATCTCACCCACCTTGTTACTCTGTAGTGGCTGTGATAGGGAATGTATCTGTAGTTTATTGTAGTGGGTCACCTAATCGCAGACTACCATGTTTTGGACGTTATTCTCTTTTTAAAAAATGTACTATCTGATTGCAACGGAGATGGGGTCCTCCACGTGCCAGAGCACTGCATTTGGGAACTAGGTTCTAGCGATCCACATTTGGACCTCAAGGCCAATATCTAACTGCAGACTGGTACATGTGCTCTCATGGTACATCTCAGGTGACATAATTCACGGTTTAAGGATACCCCTGTTCATAGAGACCACCAACCTATTACTTTGGGCATGAAGTACTTCACCCAGCAGATGGGATTTAAAAGTCAAGGTGTCACTTTCTCATATGTGAAAAATAATGTGGCTTTATTCCCAATTGGATAAATAAGGACACAGGTCTGAGACATTCCCTCTACTCAACAGTAGTGCTACACACACATACCCAGGTACGTAAATACATCAGTCCAACACAATGTTAGTCATTTTTCCTAGCTCCACTGGTCACAGAATTCATCCATTAGCCCACCCCAGTGAATGTAGATTCTTCACATGGAGGAAAAGCCTCCCTTCATGCCTCAGGCTTGTTGACATTTTAGACACAAAGTGACCTGCATGGGACTCTTGCCTGTAGGCTGGATTTTTCCACCCCTTTCTCTGGGCATCAGATTGATTGGGGGAGGGCCAGCGTGACTCCAGAGACACAAACTGACAAGGCATCAGACACTGGTCACGAATCCTTCTGTACTTTGTTCTGGAAAGTTTACCAGGCAGAGCCCAATGTTTTCATGTCACACTGGGTAGTGGTTTCTCATGTTCAAATGCAAGCGTTCCCTCACTTTCAATCACATCACATAAGTAAGTGGCATGACTCACACAGCCTGAGGAGATCCAGCCCAGTATGAGGTGTTAAAAATTCAAAGCACAGCATGTCCTGAAATAACAGTTAAGAAAAGAGATGGCAACATTATGAGGATTGTTATGTGGTTGTTTTTCCCATTTGCATCCTAGCTGCTACATCAATAAATATTTGTGTTATATAATTATTACCCATTGTCTCATGCAACGAAAAAGAAAATTACTTACAATAAAATTTCTATGCCAGCTTTCATCCAAGGATCTCAGAACACTTTATAAACATTTATCAAACTATACCAACACCCATTTTACTGCCATTTTACAGATGAATACTTTGAAGAACAATTAAATGACAGCCCCAATATCACAAAACAAGTCAGTGGCAGAGGTTGGAACTAGAACCCAGGAATCCTGATGTTTATTCTTGTCTTACAACCAGTACACCACACTGACTATCCATTCAGAGGTTTCAGCTCTCTCTTTACAAAACAGAGAGAGGCAATGGACTTCTGAAGTTTCAATCATTTACACAGCAACAGTAGAGCCTTTTTGAACGGTATATATCTATTAACAGAAGAAAAATGCTTCAAAACTACAACTTCTTGTTAACAGAATACAACACTGGTGCAACAGGATTGTGGGTCTCACACACCATTACTCTGCACCTTGTGTAGCCATTTCCAGCACAGCACAGTGGCTGTACTAGCGTTCTCATCTGGTAGCACTTTATACCCAGTTTGTACTGTTGTAAATGACTGCATAAGGTGAAGGATAAGAGAGTGCCAGTCCTATGTGTTTAAAAGTCTTCCTGTATCACACAGGGTAGATATCTGGAGCTCAGACAGCTTGACATTATGGATCAGAGAATCTGTCTCGGTACATTTCACACCTGATGACACCTAGTGGAAGAGAAAAGCACTTAGAGACATCCGATGAAGTGAGCTGTAGCTCACGAAAGCTCATGCTCAAATAAATTGGTTAGTCTCTAAGGTGCCACAAGTACTCCTTTTCTTTTTGCGAATACAGACTAACACAGCTGTTACTCTGAAACTTGAAAAAGCCTTCCATGTTCTCTGAATGCACAACTTCAGATTTTCAGCACATACATGTTCCGCTTAGCTGAAGTAGCATGGCAAAAATCACCACAATAAAAAAAAAATCCAAAACAAAACACTACTGCATATAGTTCTCCCCTTGGGGAGAAGATGAGAGAACAAACAAGTGGCAGATGTTAGTCACATTACTTAATGCTCTACTTCAAGGTGCTCAGACACTATAATACTGAGCACTTCAGTATAAGAACAGAACAGATTAGAACAGAATAGAATGCAGTGACTATACCAAGAATTTTGAAATGCAGAACAAGGAATCGCAAAAAGAAAAGGAGTACTTGTGGCACCTTAGAGACTAACCAATTTATTTGAGCATGAGCTTTCGTGAGGTCATGCTCAAATAAATTGGTTAGTCTCTAAGGTGCCACAAGTACTCCTTTTCTTTTTGCGAATACAGACTAACACGGCTGTTACTCTGAAACAGAACAAGGAATGTTTCCACTTTTTCATGGGAGGTGTCTCCCTGTGATTCAGACAGTTGACCACTAGCTGTCCCCATTGCTTCACACAAGTAAAACGATCAATGTCTTGCAGTTGAAAGAAACCCTGACTTTGTTTTCCAGTGCAACATCTGTCTTCAAAATCCATCTTGCTGTTGCTCCTGGGGAAAGTGAACAGCTCATAAGAAAATAAAAGGAGATACCATGGTTGTATTCCCCCCTCCCCCCGACAGCACACCCTGTAACTATTTTTCTCTCTCTTATTCATCTTTAAAAAAAAGTGACAGTCACTTCAGCTTTTCCAGGACTACTATAAAATGTTTTATGGAACATAAAGGCCAAATTCACAGAGCCACCCCAGTTGCATTTATTTATGCTGCTGTTAAATTTGGCCCCAATGTTTCCAAAATGAAACAGAAGAGAGCTCACCATCTGATGTCAGCCTTATTGTATTGGAGCTGCATCAAAGCTCTTCCTTCTTTTACAAGGGGCAAGGAGACAGGAGAAAATCTAAATATAAACATCACCAGAAGGAGGGCTAAGTTATACAAATAAATATTTACACCTTAAATCCCACAGTGCTGCCAGTTTCTAGCTAACCAAGTGGAACCCCAGGAGAACATGTGTAGGTCTGCATTCTCCAGGAGTATTCATGTGGTTAGAGATTTGGAAGAGATCAACTTCAGAGGTTCAGAAAGTCACTTATTCAGATCTATTACACTGTGGAATAGCTAAAGGAAGCAGTGGAAGCCTGGTCATTTAGGAACAGAGGAACTGCCAGACCTGCATCAGACCAATGTAATGATCTTGTCTGGTATCCTGTCTCAGTTAGAGGTCAGTACCAGATGTTGCAGAGGAAAATGTAAAACCTGCATAGAGGAATTTTTTTTTTCAATAAATGTTTCTGGGGAAAGTTTCTTCCTAACCCCAGACTGTTAAAACTATTAGAACTAAGCAGTTGAGAGAGAAGCCATTGCTTTGGTCAGAGACGGGGAAGGAATGACAATGAGAGAGACAATGATCAAACTCCAAAATATGGATTTAAGACTTTCCATATTTGGGGAGAGTATAGATTTGGGGGTTGTTCGGGATTCATCTCTAGCTTAATATTCCTTTCTTTCCCGTTTCTATGACTATCTGTCATTTCCACCTGCACTTTGGCTTCTCAGCATGAATCCAAAACACAGGCCTGTTACCCACTTTACTAGATCTATGGGGCATCTGTTTTCTCAGAGAAATACAGTCTGTCTTTGATACGCTTGGGGATTACACCCACAGATGAAGAGGAAATAGATCCTTTTATGCTATAATGCTTAAGAATGCCTTTAAAAAGCATAAAAAAAGTCAAACATTGTTCACTGAATGCAGTAACTGATTAATTTTGAGATTTATTTTTTCCCATGCTTTTGTGGATCATCACAATCCAGTCCTATTATTGGCTAATCTATCCAGTGATCAAAATTAGTCAACAACTCTCAGAGCCAAACACAAAGGTATTGGGGTGTCAGAAGCAGTCACACAAATATTATAACTAAGGGGGAAGATTTATGCATGCTGAGTGAAAGATGAGCATTTGATCCAATCACACAATCTGGTTCTGGAAGCTTTGAAAATACTAAAATGTCAAAGACATTCAGATCCGACATTCAAATTCTCCTCCCTTGTGCTGTTCACACACACAGCCTTGTCTACAATAGTAAAATTAGGACTCATAATTCACAACCAGGGCGGCTCCAATGTGGTGGCAGCATGGTGAAAGCTGTGTTGTAGAGAGGGCTCAAGCTTTTTTCCCCACTGTGTCACTTGAGGCTCTCAGTAGGGAAAAGGTGAAACCACTCCTCACTATAGTACACATATAAAAGGTAGATGTGATACCGGCTGCCTGTCTGGGTCACTGAAGCATATGAAATTATTTAGATCAGAATATGCCCCTTTTCTAGCAGAGCCAATCAAGGACAACAAACCGAGGGAATACTAGGGTTATATTTTCCCTCAAAATATATTCACAGGAGTGGAGTGGAGGAAGGGCCCAATCTTGTAAAGGTCTGAGTTTCTTCAGCTTCCATTCAGGAAGGAACTTTCTCCACTCAGCAACTCCCATCCCTCAAACCCCTGGATGGCTTCTTGTAAGGAGCACCTATTTGGTCTGGTGATGGAAAATATACCAATACAGCATCAATTATACCAAGAAAGATTCCCAGACACCCCTCCCCCAGCAAGTAACACACATCTCAGTCCCTCTCTGCTCTTACATTTCCCCCGAATACCAGATCAATATCTTCCCCCATACAAAGTATCAGAACAAATACTGCCCATGCAAAAAGGGGATTTTAATGATATATTCCCATTAAATCTAACCATGTCTGCTTTGAGGACGAACAGCAGGCCCTACCAGTGATGAGATATGGCTATGAATAGCTGGAAGAGTCACCATACTAAACAACAGACATGCTCTTTCATCAGTGGAAAAACCAACCAATGTTTTACTAGATTTTACAAGGCCCAGGTCAACTTTACCAGACAAGCGTGAAACATCACAGCCTGATTCTTGGTGCAGAAATCCTAACATCATCTATGGCAGTTTTCACGATGACGGAGGATAAAATATGTCCCTAGAAGGTTTAAGCCTTAGTTCCTGATCCACCAGCTGTGGAAGTAGCATGGTTCAATGCAAAAACCTCATTCATATCTTATGCTGCAGGCACCTCAGAAGCCAAACCCAGCTCTGATAGGAATTGTGGATAAATTATCATCTGGTTGGAAAGAGGCTGCACTGTATCTGCTTCCCTTAAAGATCCTGCCACAACTGGACAGATGCCAGAAATTGCACAATGCACCAGCTTTGGATTTTCATCTCTTTTTTTTGTTTGTTTAATCAAGGTTGGCGGGTTTTGGGTGGGAAACTATAGAGGAAAGGTGCTCTATTTTCAAGATGAGATACTGAAACGATCTTCGTTACTGCATACAAAGTAGCGTGGTGCCTAGCTGCTTGATTAACCAGTCTATTTTGGGTTGAGTCGTATGTGTAGGGGGCAGGAAGCTAGTGCCCTAGGAACAGACACAATGAAAGCATCACCCATCAACACAGAGCACAACAGAGGGACTCCCAGATGGTGTCAGAGAACAGACGCTCATCAGGAGAAGCCTCAGGAGTCAAATATAGCTGAATCAATGCCATTCAGCACCCCAAAACAATATAAAAATCACTGGAACAAAGAACACTTGAAGCAAAGCCCCAGATCCAAATGGTCTCAAATTTGGAGGGGAGGAGTTCAGAATCCACATGTGGATCTGAAATTTGCAAGGGGCCTGAACTAAAACCCTGGATCCAAAATTTCCCAAACTTTGGACTGTTCAATTTCCAGATCCCAGTTAGGAGCCTCTGTCTAAATAGCATCAAGTCTTAGAGCCTCAGAAACATTGGGTAACTCAGGGGGGCTAAAAAAACATTATCGGTTGACTCTCTCTGTGAAGTGAATCGTGATTCTTGATGTTATCAATGTTTAGATGTATTGTATTAGTGCAATGTAACTAAATAGATTCATACACTGTTTCATACAGAAACTATGTAGTGGCAGGGAACTCCTTCAGGCTGACTATTTCCTGCATTCTCTTTTGTCTTTCTGTTATCCCTTTGATGTTAAGTATTTGTAGTTTTAAAAATTCTTAGCTTAAACCAAAACTATTTTTCTCAGCATGACAGATTTTCAAGAAGTGTCATACTACATGTGAGCAATTTTTGGTAAGATAAAAATATACAAATATGTCTACACATCTCTACATAAACTAAAATCCAACAGAAAATAAAAAGATGGGTGTGTGACACAACAAAGACACAGAAAAAAGGCAGGAATAAACAATAGGAATGTATTTTTCTAGACACAGGCTGCTCTTTGCTCCTGATTCTGGGAGTCATGTTGCAAAACCAGAACAGAAAGTGGAAAGCCTCATTATTCCCAGCTTGTAAAACAGGGAGTTATTATCATAACAGATAAAGTGATTGATTAAAAAAAAAACATTATATACAAGTCAATGATCTTTATACTACACCACATAGGGAACTCCAGATTTAAGACTGACAACAGACTGGTGGGAAACCTCATTTTTCCTTAACTCTTTTACTTTAAAAGATTGGCATTAGCTAAAGAATTTTATATTTCCTTACTCATAAAAATATAGAATGATGATAACAAATGGGACAACAAATAAGCCAGCCATGCTATCACCAGTATGATTCAAAACAATTCTCTCTTACAACAATGTTACGGCCGTAGTGTAGAGAATTCTAGCATTGCTACAGTCTAGGAAACCAAATATTCCAGAACATTGGGGAAGAGCAGGTCACGATCCAAACTATGCTGCTGAGGCCAATCTCCCCTGCGGTGTTGTGGGTCATTACTTTATTATATTCCTAAGGGTTACAGGGCTACAATGCTGAATACACATACTGAAAGCAACTGGAGGGCTGGGACTAATGCTACAGTAAATGAGCTCCACTCCAGCTGCTGACCCTTCCTCTGACTGATTTATTGTTACCCCGGCATTTGAGGGGGTTATGTTGTGTGTGTGTTTTTAACGGGAGGGATACAAAAATAGGTGGGGGGGTTTTAGAGGAAAGGAAACTTAAATGAAGTTCCTGCAAAGAGCAAGCAATCTTTCTGTTGAGCCATTTCGCTAAGGGTCCTATCCTGACAGCTATTAAGTGCCCACAAATCTCATTGACTAGATCCTAAAATTGTTTCCAAGGTGCTGGAAGGGGGAGTCAAAGACACTAGAGAAATCCATGAAGGAAGTTAACAGAATAGGGTCCTAATCATGTGTTGGGCTCAAAATGTGTAGACACTAAAATGACTGGCACCCTAGAAACACCAGAAAGGTAATTAGAGAGAGAAATTAATAGGACTTGATCTTGCTGGTAAAGATAAAACCAAACTGTATTATAAAAATATTCTCTCCCAACAGGAGACGATTTCTCCCATGGTGTGAAGTGGCACAGCTCCATTGACTTTATGGCCCAGGACTGTAGCATGGTTCCACAATACAGCTTGAACCCATCTATACAAGGAACTCTAAACCAAGGCCCTAATCCAACCGGATGGATTTTATACCAGTGTGGCATCCCGCTGACATGCCTGCCGCTCACATGGATGGATCAAGTGTCATATAACAACATGTTCAGGACTCTGCCATGTACAGATGAATGATTTGACCCATAAGCCATCATTTATTTAACAAGCTTAACCTCTTTTTGTGTTTGTGGATTATCCAGATCCATTTCCTCAAATGTATTCATTATTCATTTCTCTCTCTTTTTCTTTAACTCTGTGGATTGATCAAGAACAGTTCTTTGCAACTATTTGATACCTATTGGTTAAATTTGTTTGGCCAAATAAGTCACATGGGTACCTGAGCTAACTGGATGAGTTTAAGAGCCTTTTTGTTCTGTGATTGTAGAGCATCTAGCACAATGGGATCTGGTGTATCACTGGGGCCCTAGGTGTGATGATAATACAATAAATAGATAAATAAATATGCATATACACAAATGCAAAATTTAATTTCTGCAAACATTCACCCCCAGGATTTTATAAATTCCTTTTCAACAATTATGTCAGTAAAACAGTGATGCACATACTAACAGGAAGCAAACGGCAAAGGGGCACATGGCTGCCAAAGTGAATTAATTTAACATTTTTAACAAATAGTAATGGAAAATTGTTTGCACCACTCACCCAGCTCTACTATCATGTTCTAAAAAGATTCCCACAAACACAGATCCAGGACCTAATG
Source organism: Eretmochelys imbricata (assembly GCF_965152235.1). Lineage (NCBI taxonomy): Eukaryota > Metazoa > Chordata > Testudines > Cheloniidae > Eretmochelys > Eretmochelys imbricata. Next base: position 81,410,658 of record NC_135580.1, read on the forward strand.
TGGCCAGGGCCTGAGGCTATTGATCTCTCATAAGAGGAAACTGCAGAGGCGTTGTCAGGTGTGTGATGAGATTCTTTCCTTCTGGGAACCAGAAGGAGGGACCTGTAGGTTTAAACAGTGTCAAAGTGCAAAAGACCCTTAAAGAAAAAATACACCTCTGAAGAAAGGAAGACATCATTATACTTTGCACCTGTTTAACAGACATATCCCTTTAACATGTCAGCTCATTAATAACGGTGCAATTAAGTACCACATCATTAAAGGGGACCCTGCTTTCCCAAAAACTAAAATACAATGCACTTTCATAAGGGACAGTGCCGAGGTGTTTCACCTCATTTATAAAAATCTATCCCCTCTCTCCTCACTGTTGATTAATAAACAGTCCCTTAGAAGCTTAAAAGTGGGAATTTTTTTAATTGCATTGTTTTGCTCTATTATTTGTTTGTTATTGTAGGGTTGTTCATGAAAGTTGAGCTGCTCATACAGTTTTTTTCAAAGATAAAGGGCCAGATTCTGCTTCACGTGTTGATGCTTATGGGGTGCTACTCATTGTGAGTAATGGTAGCAGAATATGGCCCAACTGAAACAGGGTTTATTTAGGGAAATTACAGATAAGCAATCACATCTTATGTGGAGATGATGGCAAACTTGGGGCTCTTCTGAATCTTAACAGAGTGTCTTTCTGTTAAATTTCTGGGTGTGATTACGCAATCCTTATTCACAGCAGCAAGCACTTACACCTAGGAATAGACTCACTGACATCAAGGGGACTAGTCATGTGAGTAGACATCCGATGATGTATGCATCCGATGAAGTGAGCTGTAGCTCACAAAAGCCTATGCTCAAATAAATTGGTTAGTCTCTCAGGTGCCACAAGTACTCCTTTTCTTTTTGTGAGTAAACACTGTGTCTTCTTATGTATGTCCTTAACAATGCGATATGGGTTAAAACGAATAGAACTGCTGTGGTTTGTGAGTACTCACCAACCTGAGTAAGGATTGAAGACAATGAGACAGCCTGTGTGAGTAAGTGCACAGCTACTGAGTAAGTGTTGTGTACTGTAGCCCTTAGATTTCAATATAAAAGAGAATTTTTGGCATTGAACATTCTGGCTCTTTACCAGAGAAGGAACTATTGAACTGACAGATATCTGGTTTTAGACAAATGTAACTTGGGCCATCTCTACACTACCACTTATGTCGGCAAAACTTATGTCGCTCTGGGGTGTGAAAAAACACCCACACCCCTGAGTGATATCAGTTTCATTGGCATAAGTGGCAGCGTGCACAGTGCTATGTCGGTGGCGGCTCATTGGGGGTGGTTACACGAGAGATCTTACAGCAGTGCAGCTGCATCGATACAGCTGTGCCGCTGTTAGCTCGCTGGTGTAAACATAGCCGTAGAGCCTCGACTCTAATTCTGTTTGTGAGCTCCTTGTGGTACGGACCTGTCCTCCCCTGTGCTGTGTGCAGTACCAAGCATACTGCAGGCATGAAACAAATAATAACAACAGTGGTGAGCATTTCCTTACTCATATTTTCCTGTATTTTTCAGTGTATTCATATAAAAACTTCTTTAGAAACCACTTAGTGTTCAACCAGCTTATTTCTTTAGCTTTCTAAGAAAGTCTTAGGTTAATTATGTGTGGAACATGGCTCCAAGACTAAGGCAGGTCAGAGTGTATTAAAGGGGATGGGACCAGGATGGATACATAAAAAATCTGTGAGAAAGGAAGCACCAGAACTAGCAGCAAGGTGGGGCTGCCTGGATGGTCAGCCCTTCATTTGAATGCAAATGTAATTTTGGGGCAGGCAGTTATCTGTGACATCAGGCAGAACCTTAGTAAACTGTTACTACCAGCACCTGGTAACACCATTGTTAATCATGTGTAGTAAAGAGACATCAGGGCTAGCATGAGTCATTTATAGAGCCAGTTGGGGCTAGAAAAGAGAGAGAAAGAAAGAGGAAGGCAGGAAGAGATCAAACAAACACTGTGAGGAGCAGGATGTCCTGGCAAGACAAAGCCAGGCTATGAGCATCATGTACGTGAGTTATCTTTTGGATAAAGAAACCAGCATGTATCCAGGATCTGTAAGGTGCAACAACAACAACAACAACCTGCCAGTGCAAAACTTTGTCTCCACTCCATCCTATTCAGATTACATGGGATATCATCATGTGCCAAGTATGGACAACCAAGGACAGTCTTTGGGAGCTTGGGGATCTCACTATGGCACGCAAAGGGAGGATTGGAATACTTATGGCCCAGGACCCTCCAGTACAGTTTCTGCTGCACAAATCAATGGCTCATCTCCGGGACAGATCTCCTACAGCTCTGCTGATTACAATTCCCTGAATCCTGCTGGATCTGGGGTTTTACCTCCTTTAGGTACAATTAACACAGAGCAAATCTCTCCCAACAGTCAAAGGCACAGCTCTTATGAATGGATGAGGAAAACGGTGCAATCCACTTCCACAGGTATGTGGGTACTGAGGTTTATGCTGAGAAGGGCTTTCACTTTTTTTACCCAGTTTCTAGTTCATAAGAAAAGCTAGGAAGTGTGCAGTGAGAGGAAGAATCCTGATCATTTTGATGGGTTCTTTTACTATCAGTTAAATATTGATTCTGCTCTTGAATGATGTCTTTGATCACATGCTGATTTATTACATTGCCATTCCTAATTTTTAGTATTCGGGCACATGGGAAGCAACCTCTTTGGGCTGTAAAAAAATTGCTCAATGCAGGGAAGTTACTCCATTTGTGATAAAATGTGAAATGGAGTAACTGGATCATTGAAGAATATGATTCCAGTGAGAATCTTAAAGATCACAAGTGTTTTAAAAGCATTGAATTTTTTTTGTAACTTTCCATATTACTTTTCCTCTGGTCTCACAGTAAGCGTGAAAAAATACAGGCCAAAACTATATATTTGGAAATGTGTCAGAAACAGGGATTATAATAGAAATGCTCTCTCTGGCCCTGCAGACCTTACTCAGGTAAATAGGCCCACTAGATTCAATAAGATCTGTAGTATCATGCCACTAGCACAGAGTCAATACCATAGCTTCTTTTAAAAAAATTAGCATTTCAAGAGTGAATAAATGAGAGTGGATGAAAGGGCTTACTTCACTTTATAGATGGTGTCTTAGAAAAGGCAGGAATACAGACATCCATGGTTACACAGCTAGTCAAATACCTTGACAGGTCAATTTCTGATTTATAATAGTGAGCAAGTAAAAGCAATAGGTTGCATTTACCATCTTATGCGTAAAAGTAAGTCATGAAGCATTCAGAAAAGCAAAAAAGCAAAAATGAAGCAAAAAGGCTGCCTGGAAAGAACTAAGGAAAAGTTAATTGTGAAGGCACCTGATCCTGTGAAGTGCTGAGCACCCCTGGCTCCCATTGGCCTCCGTACCTCTTGGAGGCACTCAGAACCCTTGGAGGTGCTCAGAGTCCTTCAATCAGTTGCAGTTCATGAAATTTCCTTTTCTTCTCTCCTTTTCCAATCTCTGCCCCATGCACTACTGTAAGCAATGTTGAGGGTTTTTTAAAGTAGGAATTAAAACTGTCAATTTTGGGGTAAAAACAAAAAAGAAATCTTAAATCATCAGTCAAAAGAAATACAGAAAATCATACATTAAAATGGTGCATCAGATTTCCTAAAGCCAGATTGTGATAAATTTATTAATCCTGAATAGTCTCTAATTCCGTGAGTAATCCCACCGAAATCAGTGGGATAAGTTGTGGAGTAGGGTACTACTCTGGATGAGTAAGGACAGCACAGTTCACCCCCTAAAAATAAATATATGCACCAGGTTTTTTTAAAATCGTATTTGCTTCTGACTCACCATTCCCCAACTGAAACGCAAACCAGGGGCCTAATCCCGCCATTATGCCTTGGCATAGTGCATCCTATCTGTGAGTAGTCCCAGGGAAGGCAATGAGATTACTCATAAGTGTTTTCAGTATAGGGGCTCAAATCTAAAAGTGACACTATGTCTCCCAAGTAACAACCCAGGTTGCCACAAGCCCCTGTGGGAGTCTAAGAAATGCTGTCAAGAATATAGAGCTACAGAGAGTTGGCGGTAACACACCAGATGGCAGGAAAACCTATTCCAAATAAAATAATCCCCTCTTGCTCCACCCCCAGCCAGAATTGTCGAACTCCGACAGACCCCACACTACTTTTTCTTTCTTCCCGAGCCCCACCTGTATTTTTATTCCTGTCTTTCTAGACGGCAAGCTTTTTGGGACAGGAACTTGTCTCCTTATCTGGCTGTGCAGTGCCAAACATACTGTGGGTCCTGTATTATAAATAACAAACAATAACATTCCGATCACCCATCTAACTAGCAAACCTTAGGCTCTTTCACACTCATCCTGCCAGGGCCTGATCCTATAAAGTGCATCACACTCATCTGAGGCATGGGGCACCTAGTAGGAATTCAGGGTGCTGCTAACACATTTCCGCTCTACAGCACCTGGTTCTACAAGCCACTGAGTGCCCTCAACTTTTTTGTGCTTAAAAGGAGTTGAAGGTGTTCAGCTCTTTGCAGGATCAAGCCTCGCAAATATACAAATAATTATTATCCAAGGCCCAAATCCTCAAAGGTATTTAGGAGCATAACTCCCATTAAAATCAATGGGAATTAAGTGCCTTAATATCTCTGAGGATCTGGCCTAAATGCCTATGGGGGACTAACTCCCACTGATATTCAGTGGGAGCCTATTGACTTAATGGGTATTGGATCAGGTCCTCAGGTCCTTGTCAAAGATTTGCTTCATTCTGAACAATAGTATCAAAACAACAGCTTTTCTTTCCTGCCTCCTCTTCCCTTTACTAATTATTTTTTAAGCCAGGAAAGCTCAGCTCAGATACAACAGCTGTCTAAGTGGGGCCCTGATTCTAGCCCTAATCCTGTTTCTTCTTGTCTTTGTTTTCAGAAGAGCAAATATTTCCCCATTTTCCAGCAGGATTAAAATTAACAGCAGCAGCACACAACACGTATAGGCCATGATTCAATAAAGCACTTCGGCATGTGCTTAATTTTGAGCGTGAGTTTTCCTATTACCCTTGAGCACATGAGTAGTCCTGTTACACATGTTCAAATGCTTTGCTGGATTGGGATTAGCAAGATCAGCACTTTGTAGGATTGAATCCATTACACTTTGCACCCTCAAAGCCTTGTACTGTACAGACACTGATCCCTATCTAGGAGTCTTTCTAGGCTAAAATCACCACTGATTTCAAGAGTTGTTTTGCCTAAGGAAGGACTGCAGGATCAGGCCCACTGTTGAATTAGAAATCTAACAACCTGTGAAGTAGATAAGCGTATTATCCCTATTTTACAGATGGAAAACTTGAGGCTCAGAGGCTGACTTATCTACAGTCCCTCAACCAGTGGAAGAAATGAATCAGATGAATAAATTACTATTTGCTGTTTAAATGCTGTGAAACTATAACAATACAGCTAAGTGCCATGTCCAATAAAAATACAGTTTAATTATTGAGACAATTATATTAAAGCAAGATGATTTTTGCAAGATGACCTTGCAATCCTGCAAAAAATTACTCCTATTAGTAATTCCCTTTGAAGTCAGCAGAGCTACTTGTATTAGGATCACTCACATGAGCAGTCCACACATGTGAGTAAAGGCTACAGGTGTGGGCCCTACACTGATTTTGTGGTGGGTTTTCTTTGTTGTTTTCTGGACTCATGCCCTGATGAATGTGGAAGGAAAATGTTTAACCTATTCTCTACTCTTCTCTTATCCCCTGGTCATCTTTCCACCTTTTGTTCTTCATTCCTATCGTTACTATGGATCTGGAAAGGGAAAAAAAGGAATGCAACATACTCTTACCTTAAACCATTTTTCTTTCTTTTTTTTTAAAGCAATATTAATACCAGGTCCTCTACTGGTGTAAAGTCAAGTCAATGGAACTATGCTACACCAATGGAAACTCTGGTTTTAGTATTTAATATTAGAGGCCAGCCTATAAGTCTTGTGGTGCTAGAATGCATTACCATTCGGGAGATAATCTGACTGTGGTCCATCATTCTCAAGCTGGAAGACATGCTTCATTTTGATCTGTAATGCCTTCTCTTACCAGCTTTAGAACTGGAGGGATTGGGTTCTGAGCCAGCACCCACCAACGTCAATGCCAACATTCTCATCAACTGCAGTGGATGCAGGATTGAGTGCTTGGTCTTTGCATGGATGAAGGTGCTGAGCATGCAGAAGAAAACAAAATGTATTAGACTTCAGAGAAAGGCTCAAGGGCAATTCCACGGAGAAAATGCTGAATATTAAATATTTACTATTTTTTATCCAATGATATAGCTGGAGCAAGGCTCCTCTCACTTATCCCCCTGCCCTCCAAAAAATTACCACTCAGAGCACAGAACAAAGCCAGGCCAACTATCACTGTAGGGTGCTTTATGTGAAAAAAAAATGGAAGCTCTCCCCATATTTTCAAAAGTATTCACAGCGTCAATTTTTGATGGAAGGTGGAAGAAAATCCACCCTGGAAAACATTACAAATCACCACAAGTTGGCTTCACTACTTTCATAGAGCTATTTTGTCATTTTCACTGAGGAGGAAGAAAGGTCACTTTTTGTTTTTAGAAAAAATAGCAACAAATTTGCAGTGAAACCATACCCCAACAAAGTATTTCTGTGACACTGGTGAAAACTTGCTTCTCCAGCAGTTTCACCAGCAGTGTGAATTTCTTCACACATCTGTAGGGTGGAAGAGAAGACCTGACATTAAATAGAAAGGGGGTAAGAAGGGTTTCTGATGGTGTAAAGAAGGGGAAGGAGGGAAACTTTGATTATGGGCAGAGCTTGTAATTTCCTCCACATGAAGACACGAAAGCTCATGCTCAAATAAATTGGTTAGTCTCTGAGGTGCCACTAGTCCTCCTTTTCTTTTTGCATATCTTCCTTGTTTAATTACAGCTTTCTTAGGACACAGGCTACACTTCCTGATGATGAGCGATGCTGATGACATCACTGGCGCATGCACTACCAACAAAGATTATCTAATCTTTGAAGAGCATAGAAATCCCATCCCTTACCATCTTTAGAAAGGGGAAAATATTGTGGGAAAGAATCACATTCCTTTTAAAAGCCCAATCTTGCAAGGTGCTGAATGTCTAAAGAATGTATGAGAGAGCACTAACACTGCTACAACACTGCATATAAAACAATATATGTAACACTTTTAGGAATTTCAATTCATCCCTTGCTCCCTTGGCTTTAGAGAATCACAAAAAGCAGATTTCTTCTGATCTGGTCACTTTCAAATCTATCCACACCTTCAACAGCTTGTACACTTTTGATAGCCAAAAATCAGACTATTGGGTAGGGAATCCATTCAATCAACAGAGGGTAGTGGGGGGGAAATGGAGAGCAATTCTGCTTTGGATTCAATTGATCTAATTTGGTTTACCTTAGTGCAGTATCTCCAAGTTTATACTGGCAAAACCAAGAACAGAATTTGGCCCATGAGTTTTAGCATAAAACAACAGACTAGATTCAAAGTAGAAAATTCAGGTATTACAAGTCAGGCAGAAGTCAACAAAACAAAAAGAAAAATTCTGCACTTAAAGTCTCATGATGGATCTTGACTCCAGTATGCTGCTCTTCTTCTCCCAGACGCACCATTCAAATCTGAGACAGAATTTCGTTCATATTTTGAAAACATGGGGCAAGATCCTGGTAAAATTGAAGCAAATAAGTAATTTTACTCATACGTGTAGTCCCACTTAACGCAATGGGACTTTTCCTGGGAGTAAAGTTACTGATACACATGTATGAAGGTTTGGGACAATGTAATGCTTCTGAAATGGAAAGATGCTAACCCTGTATTTTAACTATTAATGAATATCTTATATTGAATGGGGGAAAGTGTTCCTTGTCTTAATTCATTCAAAACTGCTTTGGTTTCATAACTCTGTTGAAGTCAGGGAAGTTACCCCAAGGATGAGTTTGGCCCTTTCTATCACTACTCTACAAAGTAACTCCAGGCATATTTAGAGACGGGCTCAAAGCAAAACTCTGGATCCAAGGGCAAGCAAAATCAAAACCCAGATTTGGATTTGAATTTTGAAAATGCCCTCTGTCTTTGCAATGGACTGAATCGATACTTCCAATCCAGTCACCCTCAAATAGTGGGTTATACAAGAATCCAGATGTGAATTGTGTGTCTTGAACATATTTTGTGCCAGAATGTGTTCTCCATTCTACTAATTTCAGTTCCTCCCATTTAATTAGGTATAACCATTACCCCCCTCTGGCACAAGTTGCACCTATGTAACTGAGACCAAAATATGAGCCTCTATAATTAATATGATACTGTAGTATTGATCTAGCTCTCTCTATAGGCATAGGTAGATGCTAGATTTTTATGAAGGATGTTAGCTCACATAAGACAGAAGCTCCTAAACAGCTGAGAGAGGAGGCAATGAAAAAGGGGCCCGGGCCAGTTCTAATGCTAATTTATTTTGCTTTGTAAACTAGTTGTGAGGTCTGAGAGTATTTTTTTTCTTCCCTGGGCTACATTGTCTTGGGGTTTGAGGCCTATCTGTCATATTGAGGCAACAGACCCTTTTAACACTTCTCTTTGCTTTGATATGCAGCCCTGTCTCTTCCTTCTCCCTCTTTTCTTCAGCAGTTATATTGCCGGAAAGGGTGATGATTTTCACAGCAAATAAAGAGGCCTTCTCCTAGCTTTATTGTCTTCAGAAGAAATGCTCTGTGAATTTTATGACCAATGGGAAAGCTCTTCCCTTCCCCCCACTTAGATCCTGACCAGAGTCACAAAAATTGCTAGAGTAACTAGCCTTCCCTCTGTGGAATTGTTAAAAACCCTTTTGCAAGGTGCAGTTTAAGTCGTAAATGTCAGGTGAACCCAATTTTTCCAAAGGCATTTCCAAATAAATTTTCAAACTTCCCTACACTTAAGCTGCTTTTCAGAACCAGGCTATCCATGTATTACTGCTTGGAGGGCATATTACAAAGTAGGTTAGACTTCTGCTAGCCTATTAGATCAAGCCTAAACATGTGCAATTCCATGACAGAGTCCCCCAAGAGAGAACATCTCTAGTTAAATCGATACCACACATTGACAACACCAGTCTGGCATCAGGAAAAGACTCAGGGGAAAAAAAAGCCAAATAGGGCAAATTTTGCTCACTTGACTCACCTGTGTAGTTCCATAGACTCCAGTGAAACTATTCACCTGAGTAAAATTAGGAGGGTTGGCTAAAGGTTGGATTTAAAATTTATTTTTCAGCTTTAAGAGGGGGAAACTGTAATTATTGTCTCCAAAAGGACTTTGAAAAAGACAACAGCAGCATCTTTGTTGTTTATTGGCCAAATCCTTACAGCCTTGGAATTTTGGCTGCATAAAAACTGAGCAAGATCCTCAGGATTTGGGCCAGAAAGAATGAGAGACATGTCATTAAATGTAATGAATGGAATTACAGGGCTTTCATAATCTTGCAAATGGTTTGGGGTTAACTTTTGGTTTGGGAAGTTTGTTTTGATTTAGCTTTGGCAAGTGTCTGAAAAACGTATTCCTTCACCCTCAATATAAAATGCTGTATGAATAATGGGGGTTTGACCCAGCTCCCAATAAAGGAATTGGAAAGAGTCCCACTGACTTAAATGGACAATAAAACATTCTCTTCTTAGATGCGCCAGGCAGACCTCAGCTCTGATATTCTCCTCTCCCAGTGGGTGCGTAAGGATTCTGAACACGTAGGAAAAGCAGAATATTTAAATCAAGAGCCACACCAGGCAAATCATAGAGAATTTTGCTCTTATTATTTACTTTTTAAAAAATCAACCCATCTCAACTAGATTTGTAAATTTCTGCTGCCTTTAATAAAGGAACCATAAAGTACTATCATATTTAAAAAGAAACAGAAGTGTATTTGCATGATAATAAACAAGCAAGACATGTATAGACAAATAGGTGCTGAGTTCTGCAAATATATTTAGCTTCTATTTCAGTTTAAAAAGCAAATAAAAATTCCTCCTGATGGATAATAAGAGTTTAATACTTAAAATCAGAAACTGAGAGGTTAGTCATGCTTATTCTAATTCTCTTCAGCCTACACAGATATCAAGTACATTTGGAGATAAAAGGGGATCTGATATTTGTTTATGGCTTCTGAATGTGAATAGAGTTCATGATAAGATCACCTTGTAGCTCTTTTGTGTACTTCATCTTAACACCACAATGGAGAGTTTAGGGAAACATTTTAGGCATTTTGTTCCACAGAATGACCCCAAATTCACATTTAAAGGGGAAAAAAACCTAAACAAAAACACAGGCTAGAGAGATCAAAAGAAGTTTAAAAAATATCAAGTAAGGCATTAAAGCACCACAGGTGACCATGTGTTAAACAAACAATTTACACTTCCAATGAATGAAAACAAATGTACTTGATATCTATGTAGGCTGAAGAGAATTACTGCTGTTTTTCAGGACCTCTTTAATTTTTTTGTCAGTAGTGTTTTGGAATTGGCATCACAGCTAACTTGACTATTGGAATAAGCATGATTGGGTTGACTCTGCTCTCACTCCAGCATAACACTGGTGTTATCTACATTGGCTTCAGTGCAGTTACGACAGATTTAAACCAATGTACTCAGAGCTGAATCAGTGGGACTCTTTCCTGGGGAAGGTGTCAGACTTGGTTGAAAGTATTCTTGGCTTTATGGACAGACTGGTTCTTAAACAAACAAACAAATATGAATAATAAGTATGAAGATGGACAAAAATATTTTTCCACACCAAAATGTTCAGGCCTGTCTTCAAATTATACAGATTTGACGAGAAATGTCCAGATTACTTAAATACATGTTAATACATAGTGCTTGCCCAAGGCTGAGCTATATGTATCATGGAGGCTAAAAATTCAGAGAGTAGGACCTTGTGTTCTTAAATCCTGGTGAACAGAGACCCCAGAAGAAAACAAGTCTGTCACACTCATTAGATCAGGTATCATTCATAGCCATAGGCAGAATATAATTTATTAATTATTTGTAATGAGGTAGCACCTAGGAGCTCTAGTCACGGAGTAGGATCCCATTGTGACTGGTTCTGGGGCCATGATGATCTGGACTTCAGCATTAACACAGGGGGAAGGCCAGTGAGAAAGGAAGCATCTATGGTCTTCTCCCTTTTTACTGCTGCTAGGACTGGCTGCCCGAAGAAGCTGTCTTATTATGGAATTAATAAAGTTGTAGCCTTTTGGGTGGTTTTGGGGAAGTCCCCCTTTTCCCTGAGAATCAGGCATTAACACACCTTTCTCAGGAAAAGGGTTTGTGAGTAAGCATGAGCCATCCTACCAGGCACGTGCATTCTCCAGACAGGTTGCAGGCCATAATGGGCCTTGAGAGTAATGCAGGCTCTGAGTTTTAAGGAGCTGTTTAGCACTGGGGTAATGCAGACTCTGATAAGGCCTTGGTTTTAAACTGCTATTAATAATCACTAGGTCTGTGATGCTCTGACTGGATTTAAGCTTTGACAAAGGGGAGGGGAGGGAGGTGATAAAAGGAGCATCTATGGTCCTCCCCCTTTTTACTGCTAATAGGACTGTTTACCTCGAGAAATTATCCTGATGGAATTAATAAAGTTGCAGCCACATGGCCAGAAATTCCAGATGTCTGGATCTGTCCTCAATGGCTGCTGACATTCACAATTACTTTTTAACAGTCCATGTCAGCCATGTTCAGCCATGTCACGGACCCAGACTTGAAATGATGTAACGAGATTAGTAAAACACTGGATGCTGCAACTTTAGCATGGTCTCTACATCAAGCATTATCATTCTCTCAATCTCTATCTATTTTCAAATGAAAATATTTCATACTTCCATTCCTTGTGCTGACATCCAGGCAGAGATAGTTTGTCTCCATCTTTTAACCCAAGGGACAAAAAGAGCCGCCAATCAAACTATAATAATAAACTCGGCACATATCAATCATTATCATGATTGTTTTTACAGCACCAAGAGTGCCAGACAGACAGTGTGCTTTATAGACAGTGAAAGAAGCCTCACAAATCCCCCTTTGAGGCAGGTATCATCTCTGTTTATGGAAACCGAGCAATAGAGATGTTTTGTGACTTACCTAAGTCCACAGAGGAAGTCTGTGTCAGAGCTAGGAATAGAACTCAGATTTCCTAACTACCAATCCTTAATCACAAAACCACACTTCCTCCCCAAAATGTGTTGATAAAGAAATCTGAGCATCCATTTGTCATCAGTTTACTTAAGAACAAAAGTAAAGTCTATGGGTCAGATTCAAATGTGGTGTAAATCAACACTAACTCTACTGAAGTCAATGGATTTACCCTGGAGTAAGTGAACGAAGAATCAGGCCTCAAATTTTCAGGAACATTTTTTCAAATGTAAAACAGGTATTTTATGCTATTGAAGTTAAAAACTTTCGCTTGAAGCTATTTTCTTTCAAAACAGGTAAAACAAGAACAAGAGAGAAGTACCGGGTGGTTTACACAGATCATCAGAGATTAGAACTGGAGAAGGAATTTCATTACAACAGATACATTACAATCAGGAGGAAGTCTGAACTTGCAGCAAACCTAAGACTTTCCGAGAGACAGGTAGAGTATGGCTCACATACTCGGATTTCCCATGCATTGTTATTGTTGATCAGGAGATGACAAGACTGGTTAAAAACACAAGCATCCTAATGTCTCTAAGCACCAGACAACATGGCTGGACTCTGTTTGCAATGTACAAACCAGTAACTTATTCAGCAAAGTGTGATTACTCCCACTGGCCTTATCTCCACATTTCCCACCATTGCTACCATGGACTCAGCTGTACCAGTGGTGGCAATGATGCTAGTGCAAGTACAGACAAGGCACTGGCATCTGGCAGCCTTTTAAGCAGTGTTGTTTAGACCTGCTCTGAATAGGGACAGATGAGATGGTCTTAAAACACCAGCAGCTGCCAGGGGGCTTGTCTAACCTGGTGGGAAATTTTAGCAAAAAGTCCTAGGGTGAAATCTTGACCCCACTGAAGTCAATGGGAGTTTTGCTATTGACTTCAATGGGGCCAGGATTTCATCCTTAGTTTAGACATAGTAAGTCCAGTTGACAAGCTCAAGTATATTTAGGAAGGTATTTATTTATCCCCTGGGTTCCTCTTGACGTTGACGATTCCCTCCTCCCTCAATATTTCCTCCATTCTATCCTCTAATCTTGAGGTTCTATATTCTAGCCAAGAGCTGAATAAAGTTTGCTCTGGAATCCATCAATGTCACACTCCTAAATCAGGTGTTTGCAATGGCTGTGCACTGCTCCTGCAGTGCTTCCAGCCTTTTCTTCCTCCTACCACTTGAGCTGGAAACATGGCCTCTAGCTCTAAAACACCTCCAACTCCAGCTGGTCCAGGAAGCAAGACACTGAGATAAGAAGTCTAGCTGGATCACCCACAGAGCAATGCATATAATTATTCCTTCGGCTAACATAATATGTTCTATTTCATGTTACCTGGGAGATCCTTTAATCATTGCACTGAAACTAGGCAATGAAATACAGAATTATGAGTTTTATTGATTGAGCTCTCTGAATAATTCTTGTTGGGTAATATATGCAACATTTTCACCTTGTTTTGTTTGCAAATTGTCTGCAAAAACATCAAGATTTCTCCAGTTGTTCAATGAATAATGTGCCTGACTCTCCTCTTTTTTGTACCGTGTGATGTGCAAAGTGGATGTAAAAGCTACCAGATCAGATTGGTAGCATTGTACATCCAGTCTGCCCTCAATTTACAAAGGTGTAAATGACAACATATGGTGAAGTGGAGAAACAGGCTTAAATTTCATTAATAAGTATTGAGCTGCAGCGAGTTAGCAAGTAATTCATTACACATATTTGACTACCAGACACTTGAGTTGTTTTAACTGGACATTTGAGTCACATTATATATATTTATTCCCTGATTGGATAAACAAATTCTTCATATCTGGATTTACGTATGCCCACGATTACTAATTCAAGTTTCACTTTCTGTGAATATTCAGCCCAGTCATGTAATGTTTGAGTTACCTTGTATCTTAGGCCTCCTCTAATCACAAAAGCTGTATGTAGGGCTTTAATTATGCCAGTATGGTTACCTTGTTACAACGCGTCACCACCACCCCACTGTGGATGTAGTTATACTCATATAGCTTATTGCCATTCAGGAAGGGGTATCAGCAATACCAACGCCATGTCTATACTACCCGCCAGATCAGCGGGTAGTGATTGATGTATCAGGGATCGATTTATCGCATCTAGTGTAGGCGCGATAAATCGATCCCTGATCGCTCTGCCGTCGACTCCGGAACTCCACCAGGGCGAGAGGCAGAAGTGGAGTCGACGGGGGAGCGGTGGCCGTCGATCCTGTGCCGCAAGGACGCGAAGTAAGTGATTCTAAGTCGATCTAAGATACGTCGACTTAAGCTACACTATTCTCCCCCTCCCGCCCCCCCCCCAGTGTAGACCAGGCCCAATATAAGGCATCTGTTATACCATTATATTGGTGTCTACATTCGAGGTTATATTTTTGGTTTTAAAAAAATCACATACCTAACCCAACAGAATTATACCAGTGCAAAAACTGTGTGTACAACAGACCTTAGATTAGATCAGTGATAACACTGATGGTTTTTGGACAGGCTGTTGTGCCTGTGAGAAAAATGTGTGTGATAGTTGCCACATAGCGTAAAGTGACTGTAGGCAAGATTTTGTAGCTTTGGTACAGTAGGTGCTGATAATCTGGGAAGCAGGGAAATTCATTCACCCCGTGAGATACTGGGAGAAATGGATCCTCTTATAACCCCAGAAATAGCTCATATGGATGGGAGGAGAGGTTCTTTCCTGCAAATTAAAAATTAAAATACAAAAAGGTGATTGTGATTGGTTAAAGACTCTATTAACAATAATGAATGATACTGACATATATATATATATACACACACACACAGAGAGAGAGAAAGCATGCACACAACATTTTGCTTTGATGGATCTCAAAATACTTTACAAACTTTACCACAGATATATATGTATTGTTTTACCCACATCTCAAATATAGCCACTGTTGAAATGAAACACAGCAATTATTTACCTAGGGACAGCAATGCTACAGAACAGTGTTTGGACAATAAAAATTAATACTAAATCCAACTGAAATTGCTTTTGGAAATGTAGTAAGCAAAATGGGCCTGTTGTTAGGGGAAGACAGAAACAAGTGAGCAGGGGTGGAGGGTGTTGAGGCGGATGCTGGGGAACAAGGAAGAAGAAGGAGAGAATTAGACTGGGAGAAAGAAAACTATTTGTAGAGCAACTCAACAAGGGAAAATGTCCCCACGGCCCCACAGTCCGTGACCCACAAGCCTGAGTCAGCTGGCATGGGTCAGCCGCAGGTATTTAAATATAATTTAGACATACCCTTAGACAGGACAGTAATGGGGGAGCTATAGCATTACCTAAAAATGAATAAGTCTCTTATTTTGGGTTTTGCCACCATATAATTTTTTTCTAAAACAAAGAAATTTGGAATTTTAAAAATTCTTCGGCATAGCACCTATGGAGAACACCCATTTTTATTGCTTTGCCTTCTCTCAGCTCACCACAGTCTGTGCCTTTCCATGATGCTGGCAAAAAATAATTGCTCAATGAATCCCATTTCTCATTAATTCACAAATTTCTCCTAGGATTATAAAAAATTGGTTGCAACACTACTATGTTTCTGATCTGAACATCAAAAGGATGGCAGACTTTTTAAATTGTCATGATAATTTTGCCTCAGTAAACAGATTAGACTTCATACAGAACTACTTATGCAGTTCCTTAGCTGGTATTAATTGGGGTCAGTTTACACTAGCTGAGGATCTGCCCCATGATCATTATAGATGCAACAGAACTTTTCACAAGAGTAATGAGTAAACCCTAGATTCCATTACATTCTGTTGCCTCAAAATACCCCTTCACCCATAGTTTCAATTGGACACAATATTCTTCATTATCTATCCTACACTGTTGCTGATTCTTTATTGCCTACCCTAAAAAAACTGTAAGTGTTATCGCAGCATGCTCTTCAACCATTGCTTCATTTCACCGCAAAGGTGGCTGCATTTCAGTTGAGAGTGAAGTAATGAATTGAGTATGTAGTTATCATTCTGCCCTTCAACGTGTGTGCACATTGCCCATTGACTTCAATAGACTGTATGCACATATATACTGAAGGGCAGAATTTGGTCCATATCTGTTTGTAAAGCACTTTAGGGTCCTTCTGTTTGAGAGAAACAACAGAAATGTAAACCATTAACATTATTCTGGAACACAGCAGAATACTATGTAAATCGTGTAGCAGGCCTCAGCCTAGCACTCCTTACCTAAAAGGTGAGGTCAACCCAGTGTAAAGAAATAATTATTAAAAGATGTATTTCTGAGTTAAACTGGAATATAGGTCACTGAAAATGATTTTTAATAAGAAAGGGGGTTGAAAGGTAAGTTTTAAAAAAGGCTGTTTTCTCTGTCCCAAGTGGAAGAGCTGGGGTCATCTTACAAATTATGAGCAAACTTTTCAAATGTGTATGCCTAAACAGACAGCTAAATCCATATTGAGGAACTGGTATAAATCAGGACCAACTCCACAGAAGCCAACAGAGTTACCCTGCTGTAAATTTGATGAATGTGAGAAGAGAAAAATGGCCTGGGTAAATTGGCCCTGATCCTTTGATTTGGCCAAGCTGGACTCAGTGCACAAGCAAGGCAGGGGCTAAGGTGGCTGTAACACTACTTCTTTGCTCCCCTGATCTCTGGGGCTATTGATGCCAGGTCAGTCCACACCATTAATTAGAGCAGTCTCAAGCATTTGGACATCACAGTGATGCATGCAACATAAGAATTTAAGTAAGATTTTGTACACACAACCTAAATATGTTACATATAAAAGGGCCAAAAAATAAGATTCTAAAAACAATAAATCTCCCAACACTGAGAAGCTGACTTATCAGACTGCATTCTGTTACCTCTTGAAACACCTTTTTCTTTGTTCCTCTGCAGGTGAAAATCTGGTTCCAGAATCGCAGAGCCAAAGAAAGAAAGTTAATGAAGAAGAAAATGACTCATTTTGATGGCACCAGCCTTGGCTCTATGCAGAGTGACTCTGGCTCAGTGAGCCCCATCCCTGTACATAACCCACAGACTCATTCGGAAATGTCCAGTTCTTTATTTCCCCCGCCACCTCCTCCGCTTCCAATGAACAGCTTACAGCACAATGGGAACCTTCAGCAGGTTGTGGCCTCTCAGTAAGTCCATTCAAAGAGTTATTTTATAAAGAACATTATAAACCAACAGTACATGGAGCACTACCGTTCAAAAGGGGACAGGACAGCCAGAGCTGTTTCGCAAGAAATTCCAGCATCACAACAGCCTTGTGCGCAAAGGGTCCACGTACAATCAACTAAGGGCCAAATCCCCAGGGCCTGTGAAAGGACAGTGGAAAATCCCCAAAGCCAATGGAACTACTGTGTGCAAAGGATCCTGGTTGGATGCTACATGGGGATGCCAGACCCTCTCTGGGCCACAAAGCAGGCATTTCCCATGGCAGTGCAGAGGGTGGGCTGGGAACAAGGGGTGTCCAGTTGTTCTGCTACTATGTGGATCCACTAGCCAAAAGATGTATGAAGTGGACCACAGGCAATGCTGCATTCCTGAGAGCAAAACAGGGACTGTGCATGTGCTCTGTGCCCTGCCACTGGATTAAGAGGGAAGATTCCTCCCCCTTCTCATTCTTATGTAGGTCCCACGTGCTAATTTCACTTTCTCAAGCTTTGCACATGGGTCCAGGATTTGGCCCTGAAAAACTAGTTCATGCTTTGGACGACTTGATTGAAAACCTAGATCAAGGTAGCTACAGACTGCTGAGTTATTATTGGGGAGGGTCCAGCTTGATTTTTTTTTTTTTTAAACAGAAATCACTTCCAAGGCTAAATAATACTAGAACAAACACGCGCTCTTCAAATCATCCCATAAATGTTTCTGGAGAAACATTATGGAACTGTGAATCTTGGCCCATTTTCACTCATGGTGGAAGAGATCATTTCAGTCCATTTTGTTTCTTAAAGAAATAGTGAAGGGAGAAAAATTCTTAAAACTTAGATATACTTAAGGGAACAATTGCATTTTGTGAGACAATGAAACCATAGATAAAGACACATCTAATGCATCCAAATAATGTTTAAATTCCTTGAAATTTAGTCTGGTTTTCAGACATATTAATATTAAAAAATAGAAAGGCCAGATTAATGGGAGACTAAGCAAATCAATGTCTTGGTTGAATAAAACCTCGGGCCAATATTTTAAATGGGTCCCTAATACTAAGGTGCCAAATCCATATTTAGGCACCTAAATAAGTAGCCGGATTTTCAAAAGTGGTGCCATCTCATTGACTTCAGTGGGAGCTGTTGGGTACTCAGCACTTTTGAAAGTGTGGCTACTTATTTAGCTTTAGGCACCAAGGGTAACATTTTCAAAAGCACCTAAATAGCTCTGTCCCATTGTTAAAAGTGACAGGCTCCTAAGTCCCATTGACTCTCATTAAGAGAAAGCGTCTTAAGTACCTAACATGGTGACAGGTTTCAGAGTGGTAGCCGTGTTAGTCTCTAAGGTGCCACAAGAACTCCTTGTTGTTTAAGTACCAAAGTCACTTTTGGAAATGGGACATAGATTCCCAAGTCACACAGGCACTTTTGAAAATTTTACCCCAAATCTTGGCCTAAGCGTATGTACATTTTTGTTTTCCTTTTAATTATATATCATAATATTATTTTGATGATCTAATGTGGGTAATGAAAAATTACTTTGTATATAAAGAACTCTAAAATAAAGTGACTTTTCAATAAGTGTTTCCAATGTGGTTTAAACCTACTGCAGAAAATGATAATGCCAAAAAGGATTTTCATCATCAGTCTGTTATTTAATATAATTATGATATAAAATTTAAATATATAGTATAGGTGGAGGTGTTATGGTGAGAACAAGATGGCTCAGGCAGTTGGTAATGTCACGTCTAAATCACCAATTTTAGTGCAGCTCAGATCATTAAGGATCAAAGTTTTTTTAATACCTCATGGTTGTGCAATGGCCTAAGTGAAATAAGGTTAGAGGTCCCAGTCCAGCTCCAATGGGCATGTGTTTGTATCACAATGCCCTCTAAATACCCTCTAAAATTGCCTTCCTGGTTGGCAGTAGCCACATAAGGTGTTGAGACTAAATTCAGCCTTAGAGGTGGCCCTTCCATATCAAGATTCAGGCAGATTGGCTGGGCAGCCTGAGGGAAGTCTGCACTGCTGCTGCTGTTCTGAGAGGTACAGCGCACAAAGAGGAAGTCATTCACCATGGCAATCTGTGTGACAAATTCACTGTATCAACACCTAGAGATGGTTTGGAAGCTCCTACTGCCATGACGGGCAGGGCTCCGAGTTACTACAGAGAATTCTTTCCCAGGAGTCTGGCTAGCGGGTCTTGCGCACATGCTCAGGGTCTAACTGATCGCTAAATTTGGGATCAGAAAGGAATTTCCCCCTGGGTCAGATTGGCAGACAGCCTAGGGCAGATTGGCACTGATCCTGCTTTCCTCTACAGCAGGAGGCATTGGTTACCTGCAGATTTAAACTAGGACAGAGTTTCTCAAACTGGGGTCCGCAGACCCAAGACACTCCAGGGGGGCTCCATGGGCCCCCCCCAATCAACTTCTCCCCCTCCCTCCCAGCGCCTCCTGCATGCCGAGGAACAGCTCTTCAGCAGTGTACAGGAGGCGCTGGGAGGGAGGGAGAGGAGCAGGGACAGGGCGCACTTGGGGGAGGGGGCAGAATCATGTGCAGGGCCGCCAGCCCCGCTGATCAACTCCTCCCCCTTCCTCCCAGTGCCTCCTGCATGCTGGGGAACAGCTGTTCAGTGGCATGCTGGAGCCGCTGGGCAGGAGGGGGAAGAGCATGGACTGGGCGTGCTCGGGGGAGGCGGTGGAAAGAGGCGGAGAAGAGGAGGGGCAGGGGTGAAGTGAGGGTGGAGGGAGGTGGAGCGGGAGGGGAGCCTTATGGAAAGGAGTTCAGTGGGGGCATGCCCTGGGGCTAAGTGGGGGTCTTGGGGAATCCGTGAAAAATTTTAAATCAAAATGGGGCTCCTCGGGCTGCTAAAGTTTGAGAACCACTGAACTAGTATAAATGGTGGATTCTCTGTAACCTGAAGTCTTTAAATCATGATTTGAGGACTTCAGTAACTCACCCAGAGGTTAGGAGTCTATTACAGGAGAGGTTTCATGGCCTGCAAAGTACAGAAGGTCAGACTAGATGATCATGATGGTCCTTTCTGACCTTAAAGATATGAGAATTATGGAGAAAAAGTTCATAGTCCATAATGGTCAGAATTGGGCACAAATGAGGCACAGAATGAAGACACAAATACTGCTAACAAAATTACATGTAATGTATTTTGTTATCTGGATTTGCATTTCATATCCAATATTTGGTACCTGAAAATGGTGAATTTATCACTTACCATTGAAATATGTAAGAAGTTACTTTAATCAGTCTATACTGGCATACTGAGACAGAGTCCAAAGTCCACTGAGGTCAATGGAAAGAATCCCACTGATTTCAATGTGCTTTGGAAGCAGGCTCTTGATTACAGCATTTTGCTACCAAAGTGATTTATCATTTGCATTGCTAACCATGTCAACCGTATCAAGACGTATTATCTTCCAGATATGCCGATCAGAATTGCAAACAACAGCCATCCGACTTTGAATTAAAGGAAAATTGTACATACACTGTGTACAGACTCCACTGTATATGGTATTTCTTCTTTATATTTTAAGCTTGATCTCACTTGATTTCCAACAGACAGAGAAAAGAGGACTCTTCTAAAGGAAAGGGGGGGGACAGACACACAATCAAACTATAGAGATCAAAACAGTAAAACATTTTGAAATTCTAAATCTGAAAATTATAACATTGTGCCTACTGTGCCTCCATATAGTAACTTCGGGACCAATCCTATGAGGTGCTCAGATACTTAGGCAAGGTCCTAACTGCCCTCAACTATTATTGATACTAACAGAAAATGAAGGTGTTCAGCATCATGCAAAAAGGTGCCCCACACCCTGCAGGATCAAGTTCATAGTTACCTACTCTTTCTTCACATCTCTGTGAAGTGCTTTAAAATTCCATTGCAGGATTAAAGGAAGAGAAATTCAAGTCTCTAACTCAAAAGCTTCTGTATGAAAGGAAAAATATACCCAAGCACAATTGCTTGTTCTTTATAACTAGACAAACATGCCATTCAAAGAATGAGGGATCTGGCAAAACAGCCTGTTTTATCTTGTTTACATGCAGAAGAGTTATTGAGGAAGATAAGTGATCACTTTGAAGACCTACCTCATTTCTGTTCCAGTTTGCTGAAAGTTTGCTTGCTATAGGTTGCTATGTGTTTCCAATCAGAGGTTGTTAGGTACACAAAATGAGGCTGAATTTTATTTGCAGAAGCAAATGTTCAAAGGTTAACATTTATTGCCCCAAATGCAGTATCTATAAACCGGGATAATACTTTAGGGATCATTAACCTTCTAGTTACGCCAGCGATAAACATTTTGTAAAACATACAGGTAATCAATTCAACTAAATATCTTAAGTGTGCTTTTGTTCATTATAACATGGATTGCCCACAAATGCACAAGGAATAATATTTCTCATGAAGAAATTTGCCAAGTATATTTGCCTACATTATATGTGATCAGCACAATTAGAAATAAAAAGAGACAGATAAATGCGGAGCCAATCAGCAATAGAGGTGGTTTGATCCAGTCGGCTGAGTAAGAACCAGAAACCAGGAACTGCTGGTGCTAATCTTAGCTCTGACACCAACTTCCATTGTGGTTTTGGGCAGATGACTTAATCGCCTCTCATTTTCCTCACTTCTGTAAAAATGTGGATAACACCATAGATTGTGGTGAAGAACTAGTTGCTAGCAAAGTGCCTTGAAGAAAAGCACAATGTAGGCATTATCATCATCACACACCAGATTGTTTCACAAAGGTATTGAAGCTCTTTATCTTTATTGTGATTGGACCCAAAACTGTATAAATCCAAGCTCAGATGATTTCAGTGATACAACCTTGAATTCTCACTGCTCAACAGGAAGCATAAATAATATTAAACAGGGAAGATCTGGTACAAATGAGCAAGACATGCAAATTCAAAACCATCAAACTTCAATGATTTTCCAAAACTAAGCTGTGCAATCTCTGCAGTAAACTGGACATTATCCAATGCATAAGGAACAAACATGGTTGAATTTCAGGCATGTGCCACCTTCTATTCCAGCTGTTTTTTCCTTGGGCAAATATATTTACTCTGGGCATAGAGATGGAAGTCTTGGTCCCAGTTAGAACCCTTATTCAATTTTCAAATATATTAATGCAGTACAGACTTGTTCCAAACCAAAATCTCTACATTTGTAATTCACAATGAAATGCTAAAGCCACATTTGTCTTGACTGGCCAAATAGTGACTATCACAAGTAGTCCCATTTTCTAGGTACTGAAAATAGTTGTCACTATCTGGATACATGGTCATATGTGTCTGATTGCTTGACAGCACATGCATTGACACCAACATCAATGACATGAACGCAGAACAGGGACAGCAGAAGTAGTTACCAAAGCATCATGACCAAAAAGCATTCCAGCTCCTTTCCTCCAGTATTTAAAGAGTGCAATTAGTTCCCTGTGCACTCTGCAGTGAAGAAGACTCCTTTCCTACTGGATGTCACAAAAAATGGAGAGGTAACTTTAGGACATATCATGCATGTTCCATTCTAGGGTTAAATAATCTCCTTTGTCAAAGTGACCTATATTCACTCAGTTACACGGTGGACCCCATGCTGCCAGGATGTACTTTAAAGCATCCACACTCTAGAATGGTGTGACTCCCCTTCAGTCCTGAACCACTCCCTCCTGCCCTTTCTATAAATCCATTCTGGGTTGCATGAATTATGTACATGCCATTTATTTATGAAATGGAAAAGACAGCACTAAAAATTATTCATTATTATAAAGAGGCCCACAGGGGAAAAGCCACAGAAGGTTATCATGGCCCTTACACTCACTCTCTCTCCTCTCACAACTAATTGATAGTTTGAAACATTCTTTTGAAATGTTGTTAAAAAACGAAGTATATAGAATTCAGAATGGCCACCTTCAGGAAATCTCCATGGACAGCTGACATGCTGATTTCCACCATCTTTCTCTTTGCTAACAAAGATTTTACATGCAAAAATTCCCGATGCAAAGTTTCATCACCTGATGCATCCATTCTTTTCCAGAAAGGTCCAATGCAAAAAGTGAGCAAATAGTTCAGCCTCCATGTTAAAGTTAAGCACATACTTAAGTGCTTTGCTGGATCTGAGCTGGTAAGCCATAGTTCTCACTAGGGACACACTGAATTAACAAAGAGGGCAAGCTAACCAGCAGTCCGCCCTATACCACTGAGTGAAGTAGCTGCCTCACTGTCCCATGACCAGCACATGACTCATGGAGGGTTTCTGTCCGCTCCTGTTAATTTCCTACCAATCCAATCAAGATTAACAGCAAATTCTAAAATTTAGATGGCTTCAAGCTCCTAGCCTGTTGGCGGAGCCTTTAGTTTTATTTTTACTGCATGCTCATCACTTAGCCGTGAAATGTTGAAGACACAAGAACCAGTGTGTGGAACAACAATAGTATGTTGGCAGTTTAGTTATCTTATGTTGGTATGGATGCTAAAAATTTGCAGTCCTACCCAGAAATCTTATCCTTTATGTAAATCTGTTTAAGCAAAATGCCTTATCTAAAGCTGCTATTGTAACCTGATATTGAATCAGTACAGCAATCTGCCATGGGCATATCCTGATCTAATTAAGAAGATGTTCTGGAGAGGACTGAAAGATCTGAAGAAAATTCAGATAATAGAACAGGCAAAAACAAGAAAGAGAAAGGAGGAGCAAAAACAAGAGATAAAAGACGAACAGAGAAAGAAGGGTAAAGCTCTGTGATACAAAAATATAAGATTAGCTAATAGTGAAATTGTGGGAAAGGGAGAATAGAGCCACTAAGAAGGAAAAGGCCAGGAATGAAAAATCATATGTAGGTACAATTCATGCTATAAAAATAAATGCCATTGATTTATATATGAGTGTGATAATTCCTTTTTTAGGAGGAGCAGGCTTTGCAAAATGTGTTTGACTTGAATTTTGTAAATAGCCCATTTTTACTGGAAGTCTATGGCCATGGTGCTAATTGAGTTGACAGAGCTGAAATTTTATCCACACCTAATTGCAACTACTTGGATTTGTCTAAGTTGATAGTACAGCATGGTAGACGTAGCAGTGTATAGCAACGTTACATCTCGCACGATGCTCATGCATAGAGCAAATTTCCAGTCTGCTCATATTTCCAGTCTGATCAACATTTAATGTTTCATCTGAAAGATGTTCACAAACATCCATGAAAATCCCTTCTATGCTCCACTGAACACCAGCCATCACCAGCAAATAGTACTTGAAAGTGAGAGATTATGTTGTAATATTTCTTTCTCACAGCTAAAGAGAACAGGATTCCCTTCTGACCCCATCATCGCCACTCTTTAGTAGGAAGAGGGGGTGCTCTAGTGACACAAGGCCCTATCTTCGTCCACCCCCTCCCACGACACAGCTTTCTACAGTATTCTCTGCTGGCCTGAGAAGCAAAGAAAAATGTAATATTACAAAATCATTGATAAAGAAGTGGACACATTTTCCACTAAAGCCTTTAAATACTGTATACTCCTTTTCCTTCATTTGTTGGAAAAATAACCCTTCTTTCTTCCCTCCCCCTTCCCACTTTCTATTAGGTACACAGGTAGGTTGCTGGAATTAGAAGGGATGTGTGAGTCTGAATGGTGTCAAAGTGCAAAGGGCTCTGAATGAAAAGCCACACCTCTGAAAAGGAAAAGATCTCATTATAATTTGCACCTCTTTTGCAAACATATCTCTCGACAAATAGCTCATTATTTAGGCATGCATCTGAGCTAAACATGTGAAATGGAATCCACTGCACAGAAATCTAACATATACAAAAAAACAATGGTGATTTTCAACTAGTAAGACATGGTTTATCCCCTTCGTTTAACAAACACTCAACAATGCCTTATCAAAACATTTGTAAAATTCCCTTTCTTGATATTACTACTACTATTTACTTTTATAGCATCCAGGGTGTGCTAGGTGCTCTACATACAGGTATGAAGTCAAATTCAGAGAGCTGACAATTAAGATGTGTCCCACCAATTTCACCTGAAAAGAAAATGTAAACTTCAAAAATCACATTTGTCTCAGAATTGTATATTTCCTATTAGTAACACCCAAGAAGACTAGAACTGAAAGAAATTTGGATAATTTTTTTTTTACTCCACTTATTTCATTTGGTTGCTTTTGATACCATCTGTGTCTGATCCGTTGCACTGCTTACCTTGAAAAGTTAGTCAGTTAGCCCCTGATCCAGCAGTGGACTCTACATCGGTAAATCCCTTTAAACCCCAGTGAAGTCAATGGGGCTCCATATGGGCGCAAAAGTCTAGCTCATTGCAAGGTTAGGGAATTAACATCTCCCATGCTGAAAAGACTAATAAATATCACCAGAAAAGAAAAAAACACTATGAGCACACATTTTTAAAGAATTATATTTTAAAAATTCAAGACATACTACTTAAAGGGTTGGTCTATAGAAACTGGACTTCTCTGAAACTGGACAGTTACAAAATATTCAAGTGGGTAGTGTCCCTTTAAAAAGAGTTGAAAGATAAACAAGTAATTTGTGAAGTTCAGAATATAAAGGTTTAATAAAAATATTTACCAGTATACTTTATCCCCCTTAAAACTATATAAATAAATGCTTTAGACAAAAGTCCTCATTTTAAAAGATCTGAGGCAAAATCCTTTTGGCAACATATAAATTGCAATTATAGTTACCTATATAGATTTTAAAAAACAATTTTTTTTTCTAGAAGCACAAGCAATTTCAACATCATTGTGCTGTGGTGAAATTGTTTTAGGTGAGTGGGAATGGGGGTAGGATACATAAAAGATCTGTGAAAAAGGAAGCACTAGAACTAGCAGCAAGGTGGGGTTGCCTGGATGGTCAGCCCTTCATTTGAATGCAAATGTAATTATGAGGCAGGCAGTTACCCTGACGTCAGACAAGATCTTGGTAAACCATTACCACCAGCACCTGGTAAAAACAGTTGTTGATAATACAGGATGAGTTAGAAGATTCCAAGTAGAATATCATTTATTAAGATCAGGAATACAAATTTTTTTTTAAAGAGTGAAAGAAAACATTGATGAACAGGATGTCTTAACAAAGTTCTTTCACCAGTTGCAACCATCATGTACGTAAGTTATCTTTTGGATAAAGAAACCAGCATGTATCCAGGATCCGTAAGGTGCAACAACAATCTACCGGTGCAAAATTTTGTCTCCACTCCATCCTATTCAGATTACATGGGATATCATCATGTGCCAAGCATGGACAACCATGGACAGTCTTCAGGAGGTTGGGGATCCCACTATGGCATGCAAAGGGAAGACTGGAATACTTATGGCCCAGGACCCTCCAGCATAGTTACTGCTGCACAAATCAATGGCTCGTCTCCTGGGCAGGTCTCCTACAGCTCTACTGATTACAATTCCCTGCATCCTGCTGGATCTGGAGTTTTACCTCCTGTAGATACAATTAATGCAGAGCAAATCTCTCCCAACAGTCAAAAGCACAGCTCTTATGAATGGATGAGAAAAACGCAATCTACAACTGCAGGTAAGTGAACTTTCAACCCTCTAAAACATTTTCTATTATCTTTCACTGGTCTCATTTATAGAGAGTCTTAATTGGATCTCATACCTAGCTGGATTGCTCATTATATTTAATGTAGCACTTTATAAATACAGTTTGAACTAAATTCGTACTAGTTTCACTTTTCTCTTATAAATGTTTTTTAATGTTGCTTGTGTGGAATGGCTGCTGTGTTCTACCTTAGATCTGGCTACATTTCACAAACTATAACATGATCTTTGCACATAGTCTGTAATGCACTTTAAGATCCTTTTGGATAAAATGTATTGTAGACAAAATATTATTAATGTACATGCAGAAAACAGTACTCATAACAAAAATTATTTAACTAAAAGAAAAGCCATTTAATAAGTTTTATGAGAAAGTGTTAAATGTACTTACTTTTAATAGTCATATTTGCAAAAATACTATGTTACTATCTTGCTAGCTATTGAGCAATAAATGTTTTGACATCTTCAGTTTGGCTTTATTCTTTCAACAATTCTTTAAAAGAGAATTCAGTTTAGGCCCCTCCAACTATGATGATTAAGCCATTTTCTCCTGGTTAGTATATTTTTTATTTCACTTAGTGGATTTATCAATTGAGTAGATACATTCCCTGGCAAGCGATCAGCCTTAATTATGATTTTATTGATTGTATAAATTTTTTTGCAGACATGACAAGTCCCAACGAAAGGAGAGCTTCTCATTTCGGTTTGGTTTTCTTTTTAGTTGTTTTTAAAAGTATCTCCTTGTTCAGCAGGATTTTGTTATGTGTTACAGTTAGACATTTAAAAACCTCCCTTGTTCAAACTGTCAGAGCTTGATGTGCTCGATTTTGTGACAAGCTGCATGCCAGAAGACCCTTTCTGTGTAGATCAGCTGGGTGTAGATTATGTGTAGCAAGGCCTGCCAGCTGCTAAATCTATTGTTAAGGTTAAAAATAGTAAGTGTGTGTTACACACCATCAAAGAAAATGGCCTAAGGAAAGAAGGGCAGTTACAACTGGAACAATCTTACAGGATACATAAATTCAGTTACAGATGGCTACTAGTAACTCAAGAACAAGATTAGTTTTGCAATTGTTTTTCAGCCAAAATGTCCATGTTTAGTTTATATTTCATTTTTGTTAAAAAATAAAAATAAACCTAAGCCAGTCTTCAGATATCACAGAGTGTCCATTTGGAGCCTGTATATGTCCATACGTACATGGTTCCTCAAAACCAGGCATATTAATAGGATCTGGTTTTCTCCTCACATTCTCTTGTGCAAATCAGGAGTTCATTCATGTAAAACGGATGTAAGAGTTGGATGGACTCAGAAGAGCTGGTGTGACTGAATTAAAGGGCAATGGGACAAAATTCATCCTTGTGATGTAACTCCACTGAATTCTAATTGAACTAGTATGTTTAAGGAATGAAATAGATACAAAAAATCAGGAAGCCGAGTTCCATACAGTACTTAAAAGTTTACCAACATCGGAAGCCATTAATAGGCCCAGACCTTGTAAAGACTTATACACAGGCTTAATTTAATGCACTGAAGCCCCAATTCCGCCAAGCATTTAAGCAGATGCTTAAGGCCATCTTTATTCAGCAAAGTACCTAACACATGCTTTGTGAACAGAAATGGACTGTTGAATTGAGGCCTGTGAATAGACTCAATTTAAGGGACAGTTAAGCAGGTAAGTTTTTGCCTGATCAGGGCTTTAGCTTCCCAGGGCCCAATCTTTTGAGGTGTTGAGCACCTTCAACTCTCCCATTTGACTTCAATAGTTTGAGTTCACTCAAAACCTAACAGGATCAGGTCCAAAAATGTCTTAATCTTGTGAAAAATAAATTCTATTTGGGAAAATGAAGTATATCGTGTGAGATGTATATATAACACAGTCCAAACAAGATTTCACCAAGCTTGATTTTTTAATTTTAAAAAAGGAAAATACTGAATGTAAAAGGTAGTTAATGTTATTAGTCCCACACATGTCCCTAGTAATAGTCCAAATGTAAATACAGTTTTAACAATTTGCTAAAAAGTCTCTACATTTAAAAAAAAAAAAAACCTAAACGCAAAGGAGATAAAATTAAATGGGAATCATACAGGCTAACTGTTCAATGCTTTCTCTAGAAGACATTGCAATAAGAAGAACTTAAAACATTCCATCTTCTATAGAATTAAAGAAATCAAAGACGGAAAAAGCCTGCTGAGTCATCATATCCACCTCTACCAGTGTAGAACTGCTCCCCCATATGTATTAACTAGAGCTCTGTCCAGTCTAGTTTTACATGACTCTAGGAATAAGATTTCTATCACGTTTCTTCCAAGACTATTTCATTGTTAAGAAACTATATCTGAAATATATGGCCCTGACCTACAAAGATTTCATATGTACTTAATTTTACTCATTGTGAGTAGTCTGATATAACTCAACTTTATTTCAGCACATGTAAGTCTTTGCATGATTGGGGCCAAAATGTATTAAATGAAATGAAATGCGGGAACTTTCCTAAATGTAGTGCTGAAGATATCAGCAGGGATTACAAAAATAATGTCAATACTTAATGCATTAAATTTTGACAATATATTTTGTACAGTACATACTGTAGCAAAATACTACATTTTGCTGGATATATTTTAAATTCAGTTGCATCCAAAGCAAAACCATTAAAAGTAATAACTCACCAAACCAATTCTCAGGAAAAAAATGCTGCAATAAAAAAAGAAAATTATGATTTGATACTTTCCAATATTATGGACTCTTTGAAATGTAATTATTAATATATTTTTGTATAAACAATTACATATTATATAGTCCTCTAAAACTGTATTTTCAAAGAAAATGTTAAATTCCATTCTTCAAAAGCTACAGTGCAATTATGTTGGGGTTTTAAAAATAAGAAACACATTATTTCTGTAGTATCTGGCTGGTGAATCTTGCCCATATGCTCAGGGTTTAGCTGATCGCCATATTTGGGGCCGGGAAGGAATTTTCCTCCAGGGCAGATTGGAAGAGGCCCTGGAGGTTTTTTGCCTTCCTCTGCAGCATGGGGCATGGGTCACTTGCTGGAGGATTCTCTGCTCCTTGAAGTCTTTAAACCACGATTTGAAGACTTCAATAGCTCAGACATAGGTGAGAGGTTTCTCGCAGGAGTGGTGGATGAAATTCTGTGGCCTGCGTTGTGCAGGAGGTCAGACTAGATGATCATAATGGTCCTTTCTGACCTAAATATCTATGAATCTATGAATTATGCAACAAGAATTTTTTAAAAATGCAAATTGAATCAAGCTGTATGCCTTTCAAGACAGGGTGCCACAAACTGAAAGGAACACATCTCTATTTCCCCAAGATTTGATCCTGTTTTCGCTGGAGTCAAAAACAAAATCCCTGTTGATTTTAATGGTGTAGGATTAGACCTTAAATCCAATTTATTTTTAAACCAATTCAAGTAATGGTATAAAATGAAACTCAGTATTTCCTTCTCTTATATCATATTCTGCGAGGGGTGAAAGGGGAATGGAGGGAGGAAGGAAGGCACATTTGTACAGAGGTCCAGAGAACGTATTTCAAACCGCCAAAGAAGTGCATGTGGAAATTGTAGGGGGAGCAATCTGGCAAACCACATTCACAAAAATATCAGCATGGAGTTCAGTGGGATTATTAAAAGTAAAGATTATTCATGCATGGCTTGCAGGAACAAGCCTCAGACACGTTTTCTGTTTCGACATATTACACACATTTTATATAGATATGTGTGTGTTTAGATAGATCACGATGTACAATTAGTTCAGATGTCATCACAATAAAAATCTGTTGGAAAATGAAATAGGAAAGAAGCCATGAGGAAAAGGGCCAGGTACCAGTTCTAATGCTAATTTATTTCACTTTGTA
The DNA here is from genome assembly GCF_965152235.1 of Eretmochelys imbricata. NCBI lineage: Eukaryota > Metazoa > Chordata > Testudines > Cheloniidae > Eretmochelys > Eretmochelys imbricata. Next base: position 81,441,478 of record NC_135580.1, read on the forward strand.
ATCCAGTTGTGACATCTATTTTTTCCCTGGGCTACATTGTCTTGGATTTTGAGGCCTATCTGTCATATTGAGGCAACAGACCCTTTTAACACTTCTCTCTGCTTTGATATGCAGCCCTGTCTCTTCCTTCTCCCTCTTTTCTTCAGGAGTTATATTGCCGGAAAGGGTGATGATTTTCACAGCAAATAAAGAGGCCTTCTCCTAGCTTTATTGTCTTCAGAAGAAATGCTCTGTGAATTTTATGGCCAAGTGGAATGGGATAAACTGTTCCTTCTATCCTACTCCCTCGAATCTTGGTTATATTTACTGATTATGGAAAAGTTAGAATAACCCTGTTTAAACTCTTGTTTTCACAAGTTAGACTAATGGCTTAAAATGTAATTGGAACATAATAGCTAGACCACTGTTAACAGAACACCCATCACTTAAGGCAAATATTTCAAAGCCAGGACTTTAGCCATCCTAAGAAAAGCAAAATATGGGTTGAAATATTCAACAAACTAACATCACCAATAAATGTAACTTTTAGTGATAGAAACATTTCCTATTTAAAGTAATATTGGGTTTAGGAAATCACCCTAAATTGTGTAACTTTAGATAAACCACCAGGATTATCTACACAAATCAGCCGTGCTGTAGTCTACAAATTAAAAAGCCATGAGCAAAAGAAATATTCCTTCATCTATTTCTGTCCCTTTCTTTTTTTCCTAAGATGAAAGAGAGTCTGACATTTGTTTAGGGCTTGTAAATTCCAAACCAATTGGCTGTGTTTCTGAATGTGAAAGAGGTTCTTGATAAGATCTTCTTGTAGCTCTTTTGTGTGGCGTGTGCTTCATCTTAACACCTCAATGGAGTTTAGGGAACCACTTTAAAGGAGTCTTTGTCCTACAGTTTGTCCCAAAAAACCCTCACATCAAAAACAACCTGGGAAGATCAGAAGGATTTTACAAAAAAAAAAAAACACCACACACCAAACACACCACCCTTCCCAATCAACTTTGGAAAGTGCTAAAGAGAACAAATACATTACAGAATGACCTCTCTGTATTAACATCTGATAATCTTACCAACAGAAAATGAAAGCTTATCTTCCAAACACCAAGTAATAGACATGGTAATAATATTAATCCAGCATACTTATGAGCATCTTTTGTCTGATTTTGTTTTGGGATGGGGTGACATTGAAATCGTTTTTGTACACTAATGTTAGGGCCTGGTCCAGCATTTTACCATGTGCCTTCAATTCCCAATAACAATTGAAGGCACTCTGTACCCATAATATCAAGCTCAAGAGGCATTCAGTACGCTGCAAACCTGGGCCTTTATTTTGCAGGTAATTCTAATTAAATGTTATTGAATTGCTATTTGTGCCCTAGAACTGAACAAGGTCACGGATAAAAAACATATTTTCTATCTGTTTTTTAGTAGAACATTTCTTTAATTCTATGTTTGAAAGAGATGTGAAACCAATGTCTTAGGGCCAAATTTATTTCTTATGATACCTTGGTTGTACATCTCAACCAGACATGGAATTAAAGCATGTTTCTAAAAAAACAGATGGTGGCTGAATTTTAGTGCTGCGGGAAGTTACTCCCGTGATGTATATGTATGCATATGCACACACAAAGACCACAGGCATCACATCACCTGGCAGTGAAATACAGCAGCCTTTGGGGCAGAAGATAGCAAACACCAACAATTTATACGTTTACATCACATAATTTGTATTAAGTGCTTTAGGATCCTCTCAGAAGAAAGGTGGCATAGGATATTTACTTTGAGAAATAATTTTGATTGCTGATTATTTTGCATGTATTAGTAACAAAAAGTAATTAGGGAAAACTATGAAGAAATGACTCCCTAGAGCAATAATGGAACAGAAAGAAAGCATTAGTTAAAGCATAGATATAAGGAGATCTGGATTCTGCTCACAGCTATGCTATAGACACACTGTGTGACTCTGGGTAAGTCACTTAACCGCTCTGCACCTCAGTTTCCAAATCTGTAACAGAGAAAATAATCCCATATGGGTAATGTGAGGCTGAATTCATTAATGTCTATAAAGTTCTTTGAGATCCTCAGATGGAAGATGCTATAGTCAAAGTATTAAAATACGTGTGTTTCTTAAACAGGTAAAACAAGAACAAAGGAAAAGTACCGAGTTGTTTACACAGATCACCAGAGACTAGAATTAGAGAAGGAGTTTCATTGCAACAGATACATTACAATAAGGAGGAAGTCTGAACTTGCAGCAAACCTGGGACTATCTGAGAGACAGGTAAACGGAGCAAATACAAGATTTTTTATATATTTCGTATTTACAGGCCAGGTCCTATTAATGGTAGTTATCAGAGATGATAAGCCAATGAATTCAGTGCTGATGTTCTATAAGTAACATAGGACCAAGACACAGTTGATTGGTTGCAGCAATGTAGCTGCCATGGCTATAGGAGCTGTAGAATATGCTAAATACAAATAAATAACAGTCAGTTTAACATAAAAACCTGGAGTCATATATGTTTTCTCTGGTTACTATGTGGGAAAAGTTTGAATAACTAACCATAAGGAATTAACCTCAAACCACAGGCATGGAAAAGCACTCTTTCTTGCCTACACACCAGCTAACCACATGTACACAGCTGGAATTTTAAAAAGACCCAGTTTAACATAACATAGCATTGTTTTAGTTCTGTCCGTTATAACTATGGCATTCTCCATTTTGCTTCATTCTTGCAGTCGCAACAAAATGGTGACCCAGAAGAGATCTACAGCATCACGCTCAGTTCAGCTATCAGCAGACAGAATGAAAATGGAGAATGCAAATAGCAATAAAACATGTCTATGTATTTTTTGGTTTTGATTTATTAATATTACTTTCTGTGGGCCATATCTGCCTTTGATCTATGTGAGTTCAGTGCCTGGAGTGAGGGTCTTACATAGCCCTGGATAGTCAGCAGTTTTTTCACCAATGCTTTACATTTCACAGGTAGCACACAGGTTACTTTAAACCAGAAGTTTTAGGGCCAAATTCTTATCCCTATGCACAGCTCAGGGCCCTAATTCAGGAAATCACTCCAGCACACACTTACATTTATCTCTAACATTAAGCACATGATTAAGTGCTGTCCTGAATATGGATGTTTCCCTGCAATTGAGCCAAAGTATATAGACACTGTTTAGGGGAAATCTATAGGTATTCAGGGTGGGGAATTCCCCCCATAAATCACTAGATTGGATCCAGCACCTGTGGAGCACAGCTCTATGGTGTGCGGGAGATATAAACTAGTGTAAGGGGTCTCAGAATCCCACCCCTCCTTGTACAACAGAACTTTACAGGTTCTGCTGAAGTCAGTAGGAGGAGACAGGATTTGTTAATATTGAAAAAACTATCACCTCTCCAATACTTTATTTATACAGAGTGCCTCTTCCCTGCCTGGGCAGATCTAGAGATTTTTCTTTTTAGTTCTCTTCTGAGTAAACATATTCAGCTCTTTTGAATAGTCTCCTTCTTTAGTTGCCTCCTCTTCCTCCACATGCAGACTAAGAGACAACATGGAGTAGAATGAGATCGCTAAAGAAAAAAAGGGGGGTAATGATGCATAGATGTTCAATTTTAAAACTAGGCGTTGGATTTTGAGGAATACATAGTGTAAACCAGCCTACCTACATTACACTAAGGAGATTTCTGAAGTAATCAGTGCCACTGCTTAGAACCAGCAATTAGTCCTCTATTATGTTCAGTTACTTTTCTCTTATATAAAGGAGCCCTGTTTGTGAATGGCAATCTGTGCTTTTTATTAATGTGGACTTTAATTTTATTGCTAGTAAAATTTTGACAAAATTTGTAATGATCTATTAGCATTTCTAAAACACACATCACATACATATCTAAATCCTGCTTATCACTTTGATTCAGTTTCTCCACTTGTATATATAATGGTGATAATGTAAATGACCTCCGTTGTAAAGTGTTTTGAGTTCTACCAGTGAAAAACATTATATGAGTTGTTGTTATTATCATCAATATCTATAAAGGAAGAGAAATGGTAGAATGCATAAGGAATGTCATGGAAAATACTGAAATTATTATAATGCCATTATATAAATGTTACATGCTCACATGCAATACAGCCTTCAGCTCTGGTCACCTATCTAAAGGAATGCAGCAAAAACACAGGAGGTTCTGAAATGTATCAGTGGGGACATAAGAGAGGTATACAAGATGATAAATGAATGATATGGTGAAGGTAGACCTTGTGATGATACACAATTAAATTGAAAAGGCAGCAGATTTAAAACTGATAAAAGTGAAATCTTTTTATATGCATCATTAGTCCATGGAACTTACTGTCACTAGATATCATTGAAGTCAAGAGCAGAGCAAGATTAAAAAAAAAGTGAACATCCACCTTTTGTTAAATAGTTTTGGGGGGTTTTTTAAGTGTTGAAGGTAATAAACTCTCATGCTTCAGGACATAAATCAACCTCTAATTAATGGAATAGAAAGAAACTTCTCTTATGGACATATTCCATAATTGCACGTTCCTCAGAAACATCTAGTACAGGCCACTGTCAGAGAAAAGATAGTGGAGTAGAGGGACCTCTGGTCTTTTTGAATAAGGTAATTCCTATGTTGCTGTAGTTCTAATTAAAACACAAAAATATCTATAACATGGGCAGACATGAGAAAGAAATAAAGTTTCTATTAGCTATAATATGGTTGCATAATAAACATAGCTTTTTCACTCCTTAAAGGTAATTTTTCCCTTTCTGTTGCTAATGTTATTGTACACCACTCTAACTACTTATCAGAATTAAACATACACTGTTTATAACATTTCAGGTGAAAATCTGGTTTCAGAATCGCCGAGCCAAGGAGAGGAAAATGATCAAGAAGAAAATCTCTCAGTTTGATGGCAGTGGAGGCTCAGTTCAGAGTGACTCAGGTTCAGTTAGCCCAGCTGAGATGTCTAACTCTCTGTTCCCACCACCACATGCAATAAATGGATTACAGCCCATTGAGATACAGCAGGTCATAGTCTCAGAATGAACAGGAGAAAGTGAAAAGGACTCATCTTTTTTTCTCCCCTTGAAATGTCAATTTTGTAAAGGACAATTCTCATTCAACTTGTGTCAGACTGCTAGCTGTCCTGCACAGGAACTAGGACTGTTTTCAAAATGTTATAATCATTGCAGCTATCTCAGGGAACCCTTGCTGCTAAAATCCATCACTCAGAAAACTTTGAGTAGGAGATAATTTTGCTTCAGATACTGACAGAGTGAAACAACTGAAAACTCAGGTGAACGTAGTTCTAGTCTGTTTATATATTGCGGAAAATTTCTTGCTGAACTGATTATAATGGACTAATATACCAGGAAATATATGATGCTGGGTGTGTTTGCGCATTACTTTTTAAAAATACAATTAGAGTAAATTGTAGTTGTTTACAAAATGTTCAGATTTAGACTATCAAATGCCACCTTTTAAAAAAAGATAATAAAAGAAATGTTTTAACTCAACAAGAAATAATATTCTGTTCTATATAGGATTTTATTTCATGCTCATAATCATAGTATTTTAGCATCTATATATACAATGTTATTCTATAATCTTGGCAAAAACTGAATGGAAATATAAACAATATATTGCATCTAGCTAAATAAAAAGTATCATCTTTATCCTACATAACTGTACATTCAAGTTTTCTGAATACAACAGAATTTCAAATTTGTAGCATTATATAGCAAACCTACCAAGAGCTGGTATACTCACAGTATATACAAAGTGGTTCAAAAGATGCAAACATTGTTCGCTTTTCAATGACTGTATATATTATTGTTTAAGAATGGGAAGGAAGTCTAACATTATCGTGAAGTTGTTCAGTAATACTGAAACAAATTCTGTTTATCTAATGACATAAAAAGCTTAGAGTCAAATATCAGCCTCCAGCTCGCAGCAGGCACGACCCATTGATTTTAAATAAAATGTGTGTGTTGGTCCATGGGCAGAAGATAGCCCTTACAATTAATTTGGGATGACAGGTAGAATACCAGTAAGTGTGCCAGGGTACAGTGCATAATCACTAGCAGCAATCTAGTATTTACCAGCAACTCCATAACCTTACTGATATGGAAACAAAAATATTTTACTAAAGAACCATCATTCTGTTTCAGTCTTCAAACAGATCATTAGAAACAAGGACAAGAAAAAAGGGATACAAAAAGTAAGGAAAATACCAGCAGTTGTTCTCTGAAAGACTCACATGTCCCAAACACATTCATTACTTCAACAGGGTTGAATTCTTTTTCTCAGAACTAAATGATCAAATTCTGCCTTCGTTACCGTCAAGCAGGATTTTTAAAGTTAAATAACTTTAAACTACTTGCTTTCACTGCTTTCCCAATTTATTTAAAGACGTCCCACCATAATTGCTGTAAAATGGTTGCCAAGATTCTAGCATAACATTCACATTATTATTACTACTCCTTTTTTTTTTTTTTTTGGTAGAAGGAAATGTCTAAGGTTAGATTTTACAGGCAGAAAATCTGTAACCTTATGGATCAATAACCTATTCTCAGTGATTTCTCCAAGTTACTTCCTAAAACAGGGGAGGCCAACCTGTGGCTCCGGAGCCACATGCGGCTCTTCAGAGGTTAAAATACGGCTCCTTACCTAGGCACTGATTCTGGGGCTGGAGCTATAGATGCTAACTTTCCAGTGTGCTGGGGGTGCTCATTATTCAACCCCCTGCTCTGCCCCAAGACTTGCCCCCACTCCACCCCTTCCCCCAAGGCCCCTGCCCCTTCCCCTGAGCCTTGCATGCCCTCGCTCCTCCCCTCTTCCCCCCATAGCCTCCTGCGCACATGAAACAGCTGATTGCGGGGGGAGGGAGGAGTAGGTGCTGATTGGTGGGGGCTGCCGGCAGGCGGAAGGGACTGGGGACTGGAGAGCAGATGTGGGGGCTGCTGACGTATTACTGTGGCTCTTTGGCAATGTAATTGGTAAATTCTGGCTCCTTCTCAGGCTCGGGTTGGCCACCCCTGTCCTAGAATATGATATTCATATGGAATTAAATAAATTCCCACCGTTTATTGCAAGCAAACTGCAAACAGTAAATCTTTTGTGTACATGTAGGAATCAATCATTGCAGCTTCTGTAAAGTGAGAAGAAAGTCAGATTATTAATAGTGTATGGATAGTCAAAAAGTGTGCAATGGTATTATTGGAGGCCTATTTGTATGGACACTTTGGGGGACAGTGAATCATATCTATTAACACAAGTATGTTTAAATTAGTATGCCTTGGTTTGTGCCAGAAGGAACATATCTGCCAACAGAAGACTAGGCCCATACATATGGTACTCTGCATTGTTCATTCAAAGAAGACATATATACATCTATTCTGGTGAACGATTGGAGGGGATGGTTTCCTCAGTTTGACCAGTTCTCCTGGACATATTGTCCCTTTGTAGACTTAAGGACAAAGTGATGGCTGCCTAAAATATGGCATGGATGAAGGAAGCATAGCAAGTCATTCTCCCCACCCCATCACTCCCATTCAGAAGGCAGCCATAATGCTTTACAAATGCAAGAGGGAACATGTCTGGAGTAGGGCAACTGCCTTACTATCCCAATTGCCCCCATACCGGCAAACATCAGGAGGTCAATTCTCACAGAAGGGCAGGCTACAGCTTTTCTGAAGGTCTTAATCACTGGTAAGCAAGCTCACCCTGACACCCCACTAGTGTTATAATTATTCCTTCTCATGCTCTGTGTAGGCTTAAATCCCTCCAGCCACAGCTGCTCCGACAGTTCACTTACTCCTTCCCCACTAATGCTCCTCTGGTTCTTGAAGGCTTAATTGAGACATAAATGTAACTTGTTAAACAACAGTGTGAGATTTTGCAAGTGGCTCCAAGCACATCATGAAATGCATATTTTTCTAGTACTTTAAGAAACTGCTGTCCTTCTTAGGCCATGTCTACTACAGGGAAGGGACTGTAGTGGCATAGCTGTGGTGCTGTAGCTATGCCAGCACAATCCCATAGTGCAGATGCCATCTAAAGCAATGGATGGGGTTCTTCCGTCACCGCAAGAACACTACCTCCCCGAACTACAACAGCCAGGAGCATTCTTCAGTCAAACTAGCTGCTGGTCGCTTCGGGGTACGGATTTTTCACACTTCTGAATACCATAGCTATGTCCACCTACATTTTAAGTGCAGACCAGGCTTTAGTGACTAGTGTTATTCTGGCTAATTAATTGTAGGTATCAAGCAAGGCTTGCTAAATAATTAGCTTTTTATAACTTCTAGATTAACGGGGAAGCCTTGAAAAAAATCCCATCAAAATACTACTGTCAGTAGCACTCTATGGGTGGATTTTAAGAAATATAAATAAACAAGCAAATAATATTTTCTCTTCTGGTTCTCATCTAACGTATCAGTAGGAAGCTTTTAGCTGAACTGTTAAAAGATTAGCGAATAACAGTAAAATTTAGAACTGAAATAGAAGTTTATATTTTCAAAGCAATGTATAAATATTAACTCATCAATCCTCACCATACATGTGAGAAGCTGGCAAATATTTTCCCTTTTTCCAGCTGAAGAAAATGGGACAAAGATTAACTGGTTTACCCGGAAGCCACTCAGATAATCTGTATAAAAACTGGGATTAGAATTCAGTGTTCCTCACTCCCATGCCTATGCTATTGGCCTGCTGCCTTCAAATCAAGAAGCAGGAATGGCATGAAAAGTGCGGCAAAGCTGTTGGAAACATATTACAAATTATTCACTGAATAGATGTACACAGGAATTTTTGCTATCTAAACAGGCTCTCTTTCCAACAAGTTTATTGTACAAACTAAAATCAAACCTTCATCTAGCTATTTATCTGGTTCAAATCCAAGATCATTCATAGCTAACATACTATAGTCACACATAAGCTGCAGTTTGCACACTAGCCTTTCTGAGAGGCCAGGCCGCCAGGAAGCAGGGATGTTCACAAGGGGTGGAGGCAAGCAGGGACACAGCTCCCCCCCAGTATTCATCTAAAAATATGTATTTCTGCTCCAGCTCCAGCCCCAGCCCCCGCCACTCCTTTGCTCCGGCGGCTGACCGTTGTTCACTGCCCTAGCCCCAGCAGCTGCTCCAGCCCTGGCCGCTGACCCAGCCCCCAGCCACTGCTCTAATGTGCCCCTCCAAAAGCAGTCAAATTTAAATTCCTGGGCACACCCCTGCCAGAAAGTGACATGTTGGTAGGAGAAAGGAAGCAACAGAACTGCTGAAAGCACAAGATTATACTTCAGAACAACGGCCATTGTTTGTATAAGGATCACCTCTAAAATGGGATTTTGATTTTAGATGTGGATGTGCTAAGACAGGGGTCGGCAACCTTTCAGAAGTGGTGTGCCGAGTCTTCATTTATTCATTCTAATTTAAGGTTTTGGGTGCTGGTAATACATTTTAACGTTTTTAGAATGCCTCTCTCTATAAGTCTATATTATATCATTACACTATTGTTGTATGTAAAGTAAACAAGGTTTTTAAAATGTTTAAGACGCTTCATTTAAAATTAAATTAAAATGCAGATCTTATCAGTTTAGTGCAGTGGTTCTTAACTTGGGGTGCGAGATGCCCTTTCTGGGGGTGTGAGACATGCGAGATTTTTTTAGAAGGTAAATCATCGAAAACACAAATTAAGCACAGGCACATAAGTACAACTACTTTGTTTCATCAAACCTATGTATTTATTAACATTACACATTTTTTAACGATTACTGTAATATACAAAGTTTTTAAGTTTTCAAGTTTTTAAGCTAATTGTAGTGTAATTTTTTATAAGGACTGCAGAATGCTGGGCCTAGGCCAGGAGCAGATCCCTGGGCTGGCTGCTGGTACCCCAAGTTGGCAGGAGGGCTGAGCAGGGCCAGAGGCCTGGACCCCAGCTGGCAGAGGGCTGGGCAGCTGGAACCCTAGACCAGCAGTGAGGTGAGCAGGGCCAGTGGCTGGTATCCCACACCAGCAGCAGGCTCAGCGGGTCAGATGGCCGGGACCCCGGCTGGCAAGGGGCAAGCGGCCGGAACTCCAGACCGTCAGCGGGCTGAACAGGGCCAGCGGACAGAATCCCAGACCAGCGGCGGGCTGAACGGCTCAGCTAGTCGCCGGTCTGGGGTTCCGTCCACCGGCTTCTGTCAGCCGGGGTCCCGGCCGCTGGCCCCACTCAGCCTGCTGCCAGCCTGGGGTTCCATTCACCCTAGCAGGTAGCGGGCTGAGCGGGGCCGGCGGCCAGGACCCCGGCTGGCAGCAGCATGCCGCAGGTTGCCGACCCCCTGTGCTAAGATGTGTAACAAGTGAAAGTCTATGAATGGAACAGAAAGAGAATGGAGCATGTATTTAAACCCCAAGAGGACATTTTCAGATTCATTTTTTTCTATGAAAAATGTTGATGGAACAAAAAAAATTATTTTATTTTAAAATTTTCTATGATTTTTGTGCATTTTCATAAAAAAATTAAATGTTTTGGCTTCTGGCAAATAAAAACTGGAAAATTTTCAACTGACCAAGCAGAATTTTTCAGTTTAATAAAAAAAAGATTTTTCTAATGAAAACTCTGAAAATTTAGTCAAAAATGGTCATTTACTGTGGAAATTCCCATTTTGACAAAATAGACAATTTCCATCAAAAATGTTTGTGACTGAAAATTTTCAACCAGCTCTGCTTTAAAGGATGTAAAAACATATTACTAAAGATTTTGGGCTTGAACATCCGATTTGGCACTGGACTCAGGTGCCTCTAAGCCTACGTCATCTTTGCCACCAATTCTGGTCCCAGACTACAGTACAATTTAGAACTGCTCTACACTACAGCCTTTTGTACCTACCTGCCATGGGATCTTACACCAGGATAGACTAGCTCTAGCCACATCCCCTGCCTGCCACCCTCAACCAATCCTCTATGTCAGGAACCAGGACAGGAGGTCAGCACAGAGCGATTACACACCAGCTCTATGACTGCCCCTACAATCGAGATATTCTGCTGGGCCACTGAAAGCCTTCATTATGTCCCCTTAATGCTGATGGAGCAGAGTAAGTGGCTGCTTCATAAGGCACAATCTGGCCATTAATATTTAATGTTTATGCCCATGACATCCCAGGGTGAGAAAACAAAGTGAAGGATAAAAATAACATTTCCCAATATTTATCTTGTCTTCTTTGAAGGCTTCTCCACTGATTTTAATTAGACTCTCCCTTAACACAATAAGGCAATTTAAAAAATAGTAAATCAAACATGATCTTTCTCACCTAGTAGGTATAGTCTCCAAGCTCTCACACTTCTTATCTTTTACACTTCATATAAATATAAAATGACTAGACTGCAAATCACCATTTAAATTCAGCTATTTGCTTGGTATTATTGGACCGTAACCAGTGAAATGCTTTAAAACTATACAGATTATAAATAAAAACCTCTGCATCTCACACTTGCCTAATTCCAGCAGCCAGCAAATCCTGTTTCTTTGAATCATCTTTATTCTTAGGTGGATACTGCAGCTCAGCCAATGGTTTGCCAACAACTGCCTTTCTCAGGCCCACTTTCTATAAATACTTAATCAAGAACCAGGGTTTTTGCCATTCAATTAATATGAAAGCACAATGTCTTACACACATTGCAGCACACTTATGTGCAATGAAGTACTCAACTCTTTGGATTCATGAATACAATCCTAAAAAAAAAAAACCTATTTAAAAACAAACTAGTGACTGGAAAGAACCACATCTGAAAACTTCCCAGTTTCTAGAGAAAAGTGCAAAATCCAAACCCAGACCTTGCCACTAACTATCTGTAGAACAGGTCAAATCAAAGCCCTGAATCAGAATTCTTCAGGGCCAGATGTGGAGCGTAATTGCACAACTTGGCCCCAACTCTGGATTATACACTAATGGTCATTACCGAGAAGCACAGAACTAAATATTCCTGCACAGAAAAAATTACTGGACTTAAAGAGTTTTAAATGACACAGAAAAATAATTTAGTTCAGCCTCCATCCCTCTCACATCACCCATGCACTTGAATCCAGCAAATTAGCCTGTTCAAAGATGCCTAGTAATTTACATATGTTAAATAGTCCTGTAAAAAGTGCTTAGGGTATCTCAAAGAGATGTTGGATGCAGATAAGTGGGAACAAATTCCCATCAAACACAAAAACCGAGCAGTGAACATAGGAATCACATAAATGTAGGAATGGAAGGGACTCAAGAGGTCATCTATTCTAGACCATCCCCCCATACTGAGGCAGGATAAAGAAAGAAAAAGAGGTACACACAAGATTGCTAGTGGGATTCACTATGAAAAAGAGACCCACAATATCATGAAAATCAGCTGTATCTTTGTGTAATGTTCCCAGTCGATAAAATATCTTTAATTTCCAAACAGAGAAACACCTTTAATTTCCAAACAAAGAAATACTGGGTAATATTAATGCATCCTTTTGGGGCTGTTTCTAAAAAGATCAGTTTAAGGCTCAGATATTTGACAAACAGCACCAAAATGGATGATTATTGGGAATTTTAATACTTCTAGGGGATGTCCTTTCAAAAAAAATATAACTTTGTATTAACACTGAGGGGCAAATTTTGATCCCCTTACACATGTTTAGTAGCACCACTAGACCCATGAACTTCAATGGGAGTATTTGCAGATTAACCTCATCAGAAGTATCATAATCTGTCCATGAATGATTATGAAAGAGAACAGTGTAGTCTAGTGGCTGAGCAGAGCCCTGATTCTGACATCAGCTTCTACCAAAACTTTCAACAAGTCACTTAGATCCAATCCACAAAGGTATTTAGGTGCCTAAACCTCAGATTTAGGCACCTAAATCTCAGGCTCCACTGTAATCCACAGAATTCCTGCCAAATACTGAAGGTACCTAAACTCATCCAGCGCCTATGTTTTCAGGGTAAAAGTTCCCTAGGTGCCTATGTTTCTGCCTCTGGGCATACACACTGCTCCCTAACACTACACACATTCAGTCATACCTGCCACATAAGCCCCAGAGCAATCCACAAACTGGGGGGAAATAGGTGTTTGCACATATCTCACATGCTGGCCCTGATCCAGAAGGCATGCTGAGGCTGCCTCTTGGATCAGCTCCCATTAAATAGCTGGCTAAAGTCAGAGAAGGTTGTGATGCTGGTGATGTGTTGATGTGTACCTTGTAACTTTCAGCCCACTGGTTAGATCACCCATTTGTGATATGGGACAACCAGGTTCAATTTCCCCCTCTGCCCATATGGGAAAATCACAGAAATGTAGGGCTAGAAGGGACCTCAAGAGGTCACCTAGTCCAGACCCCTGTGCTGAGGCAGGGCCAAGTAAACTTAGACCGTCCCTAACAGGTGTTTGTTTAACCTATTATTGAAAACTTACAATGATGGAGATTCCACAACCTCCCTTAGCAGCCTATTCCTGAGCTTAAATACCCTTCTAGTTAAAAAGTTTTCTCCATATCTACCCAAAATCTCCTTTGCTGCAGATTAAGCCCATTACTTCTTGTCCTACCTTCAGGGGACATGGAGAACAATTGATCACCGTCCTCTTTATAAAAGCCCTTACGTTTCAAGACTTATCAGTTCCCCCTCAGTCTTTTTTTTTCAAGACTAACATGCCAGTTTTTTTAACCTTTCCTCAGAGGTCATTTTTGTAGCTCTCCTCTCGACTTTGTCCAAATCTTTCCTAAAGTGTGGCACTCAGAACTGGATACAGTACTCCGGATGAGGCTTCATCAATGAACAGAGTGTGACAATTACCTCCCATGTCTTACATATAACACTCCTCTTAATACACCCCAGAATTACGTTAGCCTTTTGAGCAATTGCATGACATTGCTGGCTTATAGTCAACTTGTGATTCACTATCACCTTTTTGGCAGTGCTACTGCCTAGCTAGTTATTCCCCATTTTGTAGTTGTGCATTTGACCTTTCCTTCCTAAATGTAGAACTTTGCACTTGTCTTTATTGACTTTCATCTTGTTGACTAAACACCAGTTCTCCAATTTTTCAAGGCCAATTTGAATTCTAATCCTGTCCTCCAAAGTGCTTACAATCCCCCCTGCAAATTTTGTAAGCACACTCTCCACTCCATTATCTAAATCATTAATAAAAATATTGACTACTTACAGACCCAAGACAGACCCCTTCAAAACCCCACTAGATACATTCTCCTAGTTTGATAGCAAACCATTGATAACTACTATGAGTATAGTTTTTCAACCAGTTATACATCCACCTTAGAGTAATTTCATCTAGTGTACATTTCCTTAGTTTGTTTATGAGAATGTCATGTGGGACTGTGTGAAAAGCCTACTAAAATGAAGATATATCACATCTACAGCTTCCCCCACATTCAGTAGGCCAGTAACCCAGTCAAAGAAGGAAATTAGATTGGCTTGGCATTTGTTTTTTACAAATCCATGTGGGCTATTATTTACCTCCCAATGGCTAGCTTAGGTGGCTTCCCACCTAGTGTGCTGGCTTTTGTGTATTGCATTCTTAGGTGCTTATTTCTCCCCATTTATTGTATCGGGAGTCTAGGCAATGGCTTTGTGGATCACCATGGTGTTCCTGTGATTTTCTAGTTGCCTAAAAGTTAGGTGCCATGACGCGAAGTAGTGCAACGCCCAAGACCCTTTGTGGATCTGGGGCTAAAATTCTAAAGAGCCTGGCCCTTGCCACCTCCAAAGCTGTGCAAGCAGATGCACACACTGCACTAGGAAGTGGAACACCTGATAGTTGCTAGAGTAGCTGTAGCAATGGGGATAGGGGAGAGAACCCAGTAGGGCTCTCCCACAACTTACTGTGAAGTGCGGGAGAGAGAGAGACCTGGGCCAGTCTTCCCATGTAAACTCCCAGGACATTGCCCCAGGAGACCATTCCCTGCAGTGGGATAACAGCCTTTTCCAACCTCCAACTAATGTAGTTAGTCCTGCAGTTCAAGTGGTAACAATGAGCACTGAAGTTTCAGAGTTCAACCCTGCTGAGCATGCATGATATGGAGATTGTTACAGCTGTACATCACAGAATTTGTTTGCATCTTTTTCCTTTTTTAAAAATGTAGAAAATTAGATTAAGAAAACAACATTAAAAGAAAGTTACTTAGGTTGCAAAATCAAGCGCTTCAAAGAAATGCTAGAATATAGGTTGCCCATGCAACCTTCATTCTACCTCCTTGGGCATACGTGTTATGATACAGTTTTTAATTATATGATCACATGCTATTTTTCTCAGAGGACCTTATGTCAAGCTGTCCTGCAACAACTCAAGAGCATGAGTACCAACCTGAGGGCAGACTGTTAAGAGCCAGGGCACAAACCCCAGATTGGCTGTGAGTTCTATATTTAGATTTCACCAACCAAGTATTAAGTGTAAACTCCTCAGGCACTAAAACAGCCTAGCCGTGGAAGTATTCTGATCTATCTTGTCAACTAGGCGAACTTACCTTTTGGTATCAGATAGATGGTCTCTTCCACCACAGATCACAACAACATTCAGGTTACTTCCAGTCCCAAAGGACCAGTCACTTACCCCAGGTCAATTGCACGTTTGATCTCACACCAAAGACAACTCTTGTAGACAATCCTATAATAAACTAAATATTTATTTAAAAGGAAACGAGAGTTATTTACAAAATTAAAGCAGGTAAACATATAAAAGTAATAGAAGCTTCTATAAGCAAGCTCTATATGTCCTTTAGGGCTAACCCAGGCTACATACTGTATATCTTGCTTATGCCTAGACAACCTTGTCCTCAAGAGTCCAAGTGCCATAGAGATGCAGTTCCTCCTTGTTAGGCCTTTTTATTCTTTTCCCCCTTCTGCTTCAAATTGCAACCTCAGCTGATGGGAGGAATTCACATACATTTCTCCTCTTCATGGGCAGGTGAGGGAGGAATGGGAGAGCCATCAACAAAGTCTTTTGTTCTCTGTTGTTCCACAATAGCTCTGGTGTCGATGGGCCTTCTTTGTCGGGCAGGTCACAATATCTTCTGCCAGAGACTAGTATTTCACACAAATTAAAGCTTCTCTCCTGTCTGGTGATTTACACAGTTACAGAGGCTTATAATGTAAATGCTCAAATATTACCTTGCAGTACGGAGATGTTATAACTGAGATTAATGCATGCAGCAACTCACAAGCATTCAATGAAGTCTAAACAATAAGCACATTTCTGTAACTCTAACACCTATTTTAACAATACAGTACTAACACACAAGTGAACCAGACTGGTTCCAGCTATGTATTTGTCAGTATTCAGTTGAGGCGGGGGACCTTGGCATAAACTGACACATGGTTTGCCAGCATCACAACTCATTCAAGGCACAGGATGGATGTACAAGGGGACAGAAGTAAGACTGTATGGACAACTGTAAATCTGGCATTTCCTAATTTTCAAGTCTTTGACTTTGTAACCAAAATAACTTATTTTAACAGTTTTTGTAAATTATTATTATTGTTAGACTAACTCAACTAAGGCAGTTAAAACATCCCCTTTTTTTTGTCTTATGACTGTCCCTTATATTTATTTGCAGAGATTACAATGAATGTTGTCGTAATCAGGGATAAAGTTAGAACATTTCAAATAATAGCAGCATATATGAATTTCTGGTGATTCACTATGCTCATGTTTTTCCAGGGGAAGAGGAGGAAATTATGCAATGTTTAGGAAAGATACCAGCTTGTCCCACGTTCTAACAGACTACTCCCAGCAACTGTAAGTAGGGGTTTAACAATCCAATTCCCATTCAGAATAAAGTGGTAAAATCCTAGGCAGCAATTTGAAAATCTCCCCTTAGGTCTTCACCTATTGGCCTTATAGTACAGTTCCCTGTACTGTAAACACCTGCCACTGTAAACTTTTATTCCACAGACACAAAAATTACTCTCCCCTGACTATACTGTACCTGAGAAAGTGTATGAAAGTAGTATAGGAATGTACAAATTTGAATAATCTATATATTACATTTTCCTAATAGTCTTGTTCAGTTCACTACTAATTAAGCACATTGTGCTGAGAAAAATAAACATGTACCTATTTTACTAGGTAATCAGTAAATGTTTTTATGGCTCTGCCATAAACTAAACTGTAAAGAGGAACTATGCTCTCAACCTGTCCATGAAGATGAAATAAGTTAAAAAAAAAGGCATTCAGCATTTCCCCATTGTATAAACCGACCATGACATCAACTCTTCTTTCACAGATCTACTTACTCCTTCATATAACAATTGAGCTAACTTTTGAATGCCTTTGCCTGCCACCCTCAATACTCCTAACTATACCATACTACCAGGTACTATGCAGCCCAGATTCATTGTTGTACATGTAAATTAATCTCTACTATTAATAATAACCCAAGGCCCCTGTGATGGGATAGTGAATACCAGGTCAGAGAGCTCTCCCTCCTGTATTGGGTTTGGGTTCCTTTTTTAATTTTTAACGAGGAAGGGTTTTTAGGGACAAGAAGACATTCAGATTTACTCCTGAGGACTGAGCTGTGTAGAGCACTGAGCTATACCTTGGTGTAAAGGTCTCTGTGAGTGGAACTTCAGAAGTGGAGAAATTATTTTAAGATATTATCTAGTCTCTTTTTTTTTACTTTTGTACTGTAACAGGAAAACCCTATATGACCTCCTATGTAACTATACTATCTTCCCAGCTCCCAGCAAACCTCAAGTCTGTTTCTCACTTGCCTCCCTTTCCCTTTGTGAGGTGCGATTTGCATTTCCTGTTTACAGCAGCCTGTAACACCACATTATGTCAGGCATTAAAGACCATGGCTCAGATCCTCAAAGGTATTTAGGCACCTTTGAGGATATGGGCCCATGTTCCCAGGGAGCTAATTTGGTTTGTTTTCAGCAAAAAGATAGGGAAGCATAGCTGGGCTGAAATGAAAGGCACCAGTGAAAAAAACAGGACGTAGTTTCTCATTGATAAATGATGGCTGTGGCTTTAACTGTGTGGCCTGATGAGATAGGTAGACACCATAAAAACTCACAGGCTCTCAATCTCATGAGACTCATACTGTGTGAGAGGACTTCTAGAGAGCTGACAGAATAGCTACGGTAGTAGCATGACTCTTGTCTATGAGTAAGGTCAAGAAATCATCTGGCCTCTTTTCCCCCCTTAATTAAGCCATCCTTGTTTGAAAAATGTTAAATCTGGACTCTATTATTAACCAGTGCACCCAACAAGTTGCCATGGTGCCTCAAGCCTTTTTGATCTCACCAGAGTTTGTCACATAAGGGATTAAAGAAGTAATGCTACAAAACAGAACTCCCTCTACTTTCTGTTCTTGTATTCAAATCCATTCATTCCTTTTCCCTTTTAATCAAAGCTTGCAGAAAATGATAGGGGATACCCAGATCTATATGCCTTTCTGATACTACTCAGATTACCTGCGATTTTCCTGAAGAAGAGTTTGGTGTAAGTTTGTCTCTCTCACCAACAGAAAAGGTAAAAAGATATTACTTTGTCTTTCCAATATCCTGGGACCAACACTGCTACAACAACACTGCATTTTCCAAAAAGGCTGTTTTAAAGTTAAAAAGTTAACAAAATAGTTTGCTGCACCATAAGTGAGGCATACCCAGCTCCAGCGATCCCTTGCAGCCCCCTCAGCAGAGAGATCTCCCAGTTTACAATGGCTCATCTATCAAACTTAAAATGTGTACTGAGTCTAAAGATACACTTCTATTACTTCAGCACTATCTACCTATATGAAGATGTATAATCACCCTATGGCAGTGGTTCTCAAACCTTTATACTGGTGACCCCTTTCACACAGCAAGCCTCCAAGTGCGACCCCCCCCCCCCCTTATAAATTAAAAACACTTTTTTATATATTTAATACCATTATAAATGCTGGATGCAAAGTGGGGTTTGGGATGGAGGCTGGCAGCTCTCAACCCCCCATGTAATAACCTTGTGACCTCCTGAGGGGTCCCAACCCCCAGTTTGAGAACCCCTGCCCTGTGGGATAAGCGTGAACTGTTGGACTAGTTCGTTATCTATGAAATTTAAGATCTGGTTGTGTGATTCTGTGCTGAGGCTTTTTGTGGGAGCATAGTTTTAAAAAATACAATAATGGAAAAATAATTCAGAAGAGAGGTCTTCTAGAGTTAATGCAAATAAGCATCAAGAAAAGTGAGAACTGTAATGCAATATTAATTCCAGGACAGGAAGCTCCAGTATTTCTCTACATAATCACATAGGCACTGACTTCCCCTCCTTTCCGTGGGTGCTTGCCCCCACTTCACCCCTTCCATGAGGCCCCACCCCTGATCTGCCTCTTCCCACCATTTCCATAAAGTCCCCGCCCCAACTCCAACCCCTCCTGCCCCTATTCCAACTCCTTCCCCAAATCCCCGGCCCCGCCTCTTCCCCGCCTCCTCCCCTGAGTGTGCCATGTTCCCACTCCTCTCTCCCCCCCTCCCGGAGCATGCAAACAGCTGTTTGGCGGTGGCTGGGTGGGACACACTGGGAAGTAGGCAGAGGAGTGGGTAGGGAGGAGGTGGAGGTGGGGTGGGGTTGTGAGAGGAGCACCCACTAATTTTTCCCATTCAAATATATATATTTGTTCTAAGAAGAACCAGAAAATAATTTATCCACTCCAACTTGTCTCACAATTTCAATAGCTTCTAAGACCATGTTAGCATAATACTTCCCAGGTTTTTTTTAACAAATTTGTGCAATAATTTCTTGATTTAATCCTTTGTTTTAATCTGAAACCTCACCTGTCTGGAATTGTGGTTCCAGGTGGTAGACAGCAATCCCTTATCCCTGCAAAATGAGAAAGTTAATTTGGACACACATTGTTGGAAGCCCCATCCATCCACACTAATAAATATTCTGACATGGTAGTTTTCATAGAATCATAGGACTGGAAGGGACCTCGAGAGGTCATGTAGTCCAGTCCCCTGCACACATGGCAGGACTAAGTATTATCTAGACCATCGCTGATAGGTGTTTATCTAACCTGCTCTTAAAAATCTCCAATGATGGTGTCATAAATATAAAGGGAAGGGTAACCACCTTTCTGTATACAGTGCTATAAAATCCCTCCTGGCCAGAGGCAAAGTCCTTTTACCTGTAAAAGGTTAAGAAGCTCAGGTAACCTGGCTGGCACCTGACCCAAAATGACCAATGAGGGGACAAGATACTTTCAAATCTGGAAGGGGGGGGGAAGGATTTTGTCTGTCTGTGTGATACCTTTGCCGGGAACAGATCAAGGATGAAAGCCCTCCAACTTCTGTAAAGTTAGTAAGTAATCTAGCTAGGAAATGCGTTAGGTTTTCTTTGTTTTGGCTTGTGAAATTCGCTGTGCTGGAGGATATGTATATTCCTGTTTTTGCGTCTTTTTGTAACTTAAGGTTTCGCCTAGAGGGATTCTCTATTTTTTGAATCTGACTGCCTGTAAGATTATCTTCCATTCTGATCTTACAGAGTTGTTCTCTTATCTTTTTTTGTTCTTATAATAAAGTTCTGATTTTTAAGAATCTGATTGGGGTTTTTGGGTCTCAAAAATCCAAGGCTGGTTTGTGCTCACCTTCTTTATTCTCACGCCTCCCCAGAAAAGGGCGTGTAAGGGCTTGGGGGGATATTTTGGGGAAATAGGAACTCCAAGAGGTCCTTTCCCTGTTCTTTGTCTAAATCAATTGGTGGCAGCATAGTGTTCAAAGACAAGGCAAAATTTGTGCCTTGGGAAAGTTTTTAACCTAAGATGGTAAAAATAAGCTTAGGGGGGTTTTCATGCGGGTCCCCACATCTGTACCCTAGAGTTCAGAGTGGGGAGGGAACCCTGACAGATGATGATTCCACAACCTCGCTAGGCAATTTATTCCAGTGCTTAACCACCCTGACAGTTAGGAAGTTTTTCCTAATGTCTAGCCTAAACATCCCTTGCTGCAATTTAAGCCCATTGCTTCTTGTCCTATCCTCAAAGGTTAAGAAGAACAATTTTTCTTCCTCCCTCCTTTTATGTACTTGAAAACTGTTATGTCCACTCTCAGTCTTCTCTTTTCTAGACTAAACAAACCCATTTTTTTCCACCTTCCCTCACAGGTCATGTTTTCTTGACCTTTAATCATTTTGTTGCTGTTCTCTGGACTTTCTCCAATTTGTCCACATCTTTCCTGAAATGTGGCACCCAGAACTGGACACAATTCTAACAAGTTTTCACACAGGTTATTACAGACCTGAACTGCAAAGGTAATAGCAGCTAGCTACTTTTCCCATGAAGCCACAATTCTTGACCAGTCACACTTGTTGCACACTCCTTTCAACACTTGTGCCTGCAACTGAATGCTAATTAGACATCTTCTAAACATCTGTCGTGTGCATTAGTATGAAGAGTGCTGGCTGTTGCTCTGACACTTAGTTTTATTAGAGACACAAGTTGGGTGAGGCAATATCTTTTATTGAACCAAACTCACTAATTTAATTAATTAATATTCTGCAGGTATTGAGGCTGGAAATTGCTAGTACATAACATAAGTGCTCTGGTTCTAAACTGTTCCACTGATTGACTTGAAACAACTCCAAGACGGAATTATTCTGCAGCTCAGCAATAGCTCACACACAAACTTGGATCTCAGAATCTGCTTTTTTTCTTCCTGAGAGTCATGTTGGCCAAGAGGAGAGCAGGATTTTGCCCCCTGCAGTTGTATTTTAAATAACACCAGGAAGCCTATAGCTTCAAGGACAGTCCACCAGAACTGCCAGAGCTGAAGAAAGTCTAACATAAAAGGATAACACTTACAGTATTGTTGCATTACACCTATCTAGGCCATGTACTGCATTATAAAAATTTTCTGTGCTATGACTAATAGACGGTCATATCTTTTGGGTCAGTTACCACCACCGAAATTAGCCACCAGGTATTTATCTTACCCCATTGTAATATAACACTAGGATTGGGAGGGTTAGATTTTTATTAGTAAATTAATAAAGGTTGATTTCACAATACACATACAAACCAACAAAAATATTTCCATCAATACTAATTGAAGTTTACAGATAAGTAAAGTAAGCAAAATGCTGCTTGACAAATGACATATAATGTTAACAATCCATTATTTGCACATGACAAGAGGAAAGCTTACCCAGGTGTCTAACTTATCAAACAATCCATAACATAAGCTTTGATTTCTTTTAAAAATCTATGATTATAGAACACTTTCTTCCTAGGTTATGAAGAAAATTTTCCAAATGTGAATCATTACAGAGCTGTCTTCCCAAGTCTGCAAGCAGACTGCTCTGTATCTCCACTGCTGATAGTTTGGTCAAGCAGCAGAAACTGACAAGACTCTAGCCAGTATCACCTTGCTATTCAGAACCCTGTGGGTAGCTAGCAGTGAAACAATCCAGAAGCATGCTGGTTCCACCTTGCTGCTACTTTGGAAAACCATGAAGAGTAGCAAAGGCAGGTAATGGAACTATTCACCATGGAGAACACTCCCAAACACAAACAAAAGGAGGCTCGGGGTGCAGACCCATTCCCCCTCTTCCCAGAAATGGAGGTGAAAGAAGTGGAAAGTGAGCTACTTCCTTCTAGCACCTTCAAACATGACTTTTGTAAACCAGGCAAAGATGGTGATTGAAGACAGCACTCTGGTAGGAATCTAAGGGCTTGTCTACACTACCACGCAGGGTCGATCTAAGGTATGCAACTTCAGCTACATGAATAACGTAGCTGAAGTCAATGTACTTAGATCTACTTACTGCAGTGTCTTCACTGTGGTAAGTCGACAGCTGACGCTCTCCCATCAACTCCGCTTGCGCTCCTCGTTCATGGAGTACCGGAGTTGACAGAAGAGCGCTCAGCGGTCGATTTATCATGTCTATACTATAATATATCACTGCCCGCCGATCTGGCAGGTAGTGTAGACAAGCCCTAATATGCCCCTTTCCTGCACCTGGAGCAAAAGTGGGACTTCACCATGGCATCACTTTTGGATCTCCCTGGCAAGGGTTCCCTTTTTCATCTTTTTTATTGCCTCTGATTAATAGTAAATGTCCAGTAAACTCTTTGGCATTAGTGGCCTAGTGAACTGCATGCTGCAATTCATTTGGCTGTCTAATATAGACCCGCTGGGGTGCTGTGAATGTTAATTGTAAGGCACCTTCAGAATGCTGTATGCCAAGTATTGTATGTCATACTCCACAGTGTTGTTATGGTTTGGGACTTTGGCTAAATAGTACTCAGAGTCGTGGAAATGTTAACAAATCAGTGGTCCTCCTCGCAGGAGCTATTTCACCTATGGCTACTCTCTACTTTTGCTACTCCTGGACTCTTTCCTATGGGGCTTTATTTCCTTGTCAGCCCTCCCGTCCCCTGAAAATATTGCTACTCCCTTCCCCTTTGCTCACGCTCCAAGCTACTCCAATAGATTCTCTGTTTCCCCAGTGCTGCTCCAAACTTCAGTTTCTATCCCTTGGATAACCACATAGCCTCCAGCCCATGAACAATCACCACTATTTCCCCTTCCCATCCTACTCACATTGGCTATCTAGCCAGTTTCTTGTCTAAAACTCTTCAGTCTGGATGAACAAAAGCAGTGGTGGACAGTACAGATGCTGTGGGCCAAGAATGCAAGCTCTCTCTAATTAAATGGCAAGTCACTGGCAGAAAAAGGTAGGAGTAAAAGATAAATCACCAAAAACCGCAATGCTGACAAACCAGAGGATAATAGCAGAGAATGCCACTGGATCCTTGGCACGGAGGTGCCAGTTATCTGTTCAAAGTTAATATTATTCATCCAGGACCTTAAGAAATAGTGCATTGACTCATGATTGCTATGCTTTCGTGCTGTAGAAAGTCCTTGAGGTGACATGCACTGAAATGCTTACAAAAACATGCAGGAACACAGGCAGTGTGACCTAATGAACCAGAACTCAGTTGACCTGGGTTTCATTTCTAGCTCTACTACCAGCCAGCTGGAGCTGGGTGACCGTGGGCAAGTCATTTCGCCTCTCCGTGCCTCAGTTTCCCCCCCCCCTCTTAAAACAGGGCTGCTGATAACGGTCTCCTTTGTAAAGCCTACACGAGCGCTAGCTGTCACTGGTACGGCAAGGGGCACACACACCTGGCAGGGCAGGAGGAGTTTCTAAGCGCCGGTGGCACTTCCTTGCCCAAGGAGCTGCCGCTGCTGGATGCTGCCAGCCCCGGGCAGCCGCTCAGAACCGCGGGGTGCCGCGCTGCGCCGCTGCCCCAGGGCACGGGGCTCCCCGCCAGAGGCCCGGAGGGCTCGCTGCTTTCTGAAGCAGCGGGCGACGGCTGAGCCCGCCTGGCAGCGGCCGGGGCTCTCGCGGGGCTGCTGTGCGCCCGCCTGTCCGAGGGAGCCGGGATCTCGCACCCCACAGCCGCCCTCACCTTGGCCACGGCGGGCAGCCCCCTCCCCTTCACACACAGGCGGCGGGACCTTGGCTGCCATGACCTGACAGGGCCCTGGGCGGCGGCGGCGGCGGCTGCCCCCACCCTGCTTTGCTGAGAAACGGGGGAGACAGAGGGACTCAGGACTAGGAACTAGCCGATCCGGACGCGCATGCGCCCGCCACGCCTTCCCTATCACCCTCCACGAGAGGCTCGAGCCCCGCCCCCCCTCGGGTCAGTGCGCACGCGCACTGGGCGTTTCGGTGGGGGCGGGGGGAGATGAGCGTACTGCTCCCCAATATGGCAGACTTCGACACTATCTATGAGCTGGAGGAGGAGGAGGAGGAGGAGGAGTCCGAGCCGGTGGTGAGGAGCCAGGAGCTGCCCCGGCCCCGAGATGCGCCAGACCCTGTGGCGGTACGGGGCGCCGGGCACATCACCGTGTAAGGCGTAGGGGCTTATGGGGGCGGGGGCGAGTGAGGGGCGGGGGGCAGGTGGAGGGGGGCCTGAGGGAGCGTGGGCAGGAACCCCCGCGACGGGGGGAGGGGAGCTGCACCGCTCAGAGTCCTTGCTGGCTGCCTTGCTGGGCCGTCGGATCGGTGCTGGTGAGGATGCTGCTGCCGCTGCCGCTGTGGGTGGAGGTGATCAGGAAGAGTTCTTGGCTTCAGGCTGCTCTGTCAACAGTACCACGAATAATGCCACAAAAGTAGCTCCCTGCCTAAGGGCTTTGTGACTATGGCCTGGCTGCCTTACAGCTTTATTTCTTTTTTGTATGCTTTGCCTTAGGCTGGGAAATATCCTATTTTCCAGCAACTTGGGCCAACCAAAAACCCTGTCTGGACACGTGAAATTCACTTATCTATTGTCTGCAGAAAAAATAGCTAACCAGCACTTAATACCTTAGTTTCATTGCTCGAGATGGAAAATATTTCCTGCCTGGGTTAACTTTTAAAGACTACAAGACAACAGAATCAATGGATGATTTAAGTGTCTAGCCCCACAATTTTACTATATTCCTTCTTGGGCTCAACTCAGCCATTGGGTCCCCACACTGTACTGCAGAGAGGGGACATATGGCTATGTTGTATTGTACATTTTAAAAATTTGAATTACTGAGTTTGATTTTTACTATTTTTAGCATGGGCAGTTCAGAAGTTTTATAATTAGAAGATCTGAAGCAAAATTAAATAAATCCAGGAATTTTGCCAGTATTTTATAGTATCATAATACATAGAATGATCAAGCAGCATAACCCACTGTTATGTCAACTGTTTAAAAATAGGCCACTTCTTGCCAGTGAAGAAATTGAACATAAGGCTGTGTACAAATTATAATTTATTTTACACACTAATTGGGATGAAGAATTATTAGTATTTCACATTTGTGTATTGTAGAACTCCATAAACCATATTTCATCTTGTGCTTGCGTTCGAACTGTTAAAAGACAATGTATTTCTCTCTGTGGTGTGATCTAATGGTTTGAATCAAAGGCATGGGAAATAAGAGGATCTTGCATCCTGATAGAACCAAAACTAGATTTGATACCAGGGCTTCGGAGCAGAGTCTGCGGAGCAGCAGGTTTTTGCCTGGAGCTGGAGCAATACAGAGCACAGCTCCAAAGCCCTGTTTGATACTGTGTCTATCTGTAAATCCCCAAATCTGGTTTGGTTTGAGCTAATATTTATGTACAGGTTGTCCCATGGCACCACAGAATTTCTGCTTGTGCTGATGGAGATCCCCTCTATGATGACATCATTCTCCAAGGCATTCTTTTATTTATATTTTTGTGGTGTACTGGGAGCTTTCAAAACACAAAAATACAAAGTTCCTGCCCCAAATAGCATACAGCCTAAAAAGGACAAAGGGTGGCGATAAAAGGGATGTAACACAGCAGCAAAGTGATTGGAATGGTAGGCACATGTCTTACTAATTATGCAGTTAGTATTTAAAGCATGTTTTAGATAAAAATTAGCCTCAATCACACATTTGTTTACTTCTCCCACAACTGTCTTTGTGCTCTCTTCCCTAATGCCTGTATTGCATCAGTGCCTTCACTGATCCTTAGATCTGCTTCTCATTCAGTTCCCTTCTCACAACCCAGCTCTAGTGTGATACCTACAAGAAATCTGCCAACTAGTGATGTCTAAATCAGGGGTAAAAGAAAGCAATATGTTAAATGATTCATTATTATCAAGTTTCAGAGTAACAGCCGTGTTAGTCTGTATTCGCAAAAAGAAAAGGAGTACTTGTGGCACCTTAGAGACTAACCAATTTATTTGAGCATGAGCTTTCGTGAGCTACAGCTCACCGCCTGTATAACTGCATGATCTTATTATTGGTATTCTCATCCTCTCTCCCAACCTCTTTGAATAAGAAAGGTATGACAAATAGAAGTGCTGGTATAGTGGTCTTTATTTCCTAGTCCCAGTCATGTGATACAGGTCACTCTTACATCTTAAGTCACCTCAAACTAATACAACCGGTTAATAAGCACAGTCAATTAATAAAACTCAAATAGCCTCTAGAAGGTCAGAGTAGGTGATGCTGACCCCCCTGGCAAATGAGAACTATTGTGCCTCTTAATGGACTCTGTCAGTACATGCTATCTCTGAACTTTAGTCACTTTGTGATCTTAAAGCCACTTCTTCTGTTGGAAACAATACCTTTCAGAAGTGGCCTGTTGGATAGGTCACCAGGAGGCTTGTTTGTCTCTTGAAGATGCCTAGAATGCTCCTAATAGCATTCCTGTTCTGACAGAAGTAATACAAGCTCACCTAGTCAGTAAAAAATCATAGGGAGACACAGAGACTCATTCTACTCCTTGGGTTTTATTTTGATGTCTTCTGTTCTTCCTTTAGAACTGCCCCTCATGGATGGTTATTATGTATGATCCTGGTACAAATGATATAACGTATCTTGACGGGTTGCCAGCCACTTTGGAATCTTGGCATTATCTACCACTTGCAATGGGCAGAAAATAATTGTTCTTATTCCCATCTAACCTTCAGGTCCAGTTTCCCTGAATGTAATTACTTGAGGGTTAATAGGCTCAAGAAACTTGTTAAATATTGGGCATAAAACTTTAGCACCATGGTGATCCTAGTGAAGCACTTTAAGGTGGCCTGCAATATGCTACAATACTAAATATGGATCTCCGGATTCCACCAAGGCCTTTTTTTATCAAGTTTTTTTGCTATTTGTACTGATTCTTCTGCTAACCTTTTGCCTGTGCATTTTAAGGGCTAGATAGACATCATGTTCTTCAGCTGATATTATAGTGGGTGCTAGTTGCAATCTGTATGTTTAGGTTGCCTAACACTTTCAGTTTTAAAAGATAGGAAATGCCTATGCTACCTTAATTCTGCCCCTTTTGCATATGCATTATGGTATGATCTTCAATGGCATCGTATACTAGTTTTTCCACAAGACCCCTGAATATAGTGTACAGGATGGATGGTGATCAGGGAATGGGGCAGCTGTTCGGTATCTTTTTATCCTCAGCATTCAATGTGTGATCTTTACCTTGTTTACTGCATACCATTGAAACCCTATACCAAATACAAAATTAACTATTCCCTCATGGCCTTTACTGGACCACTCATCGCTGCAGAATCTATCTCCACATCTGTCAGCAAGATTCATAGAATTCTCCCCATTTTACAGATGGTGAAAACTTATCTGAGGCCACACATTGAATCAGTGGCAGAGGCAGAATTAGAATTCAGGATCTCCTGTCTACCAAATCTATGCTAATACCTTTCTATCAGAGATGTTAAGCATCCACAGCTCCCACTGATTTCAGTAGCAGTTGTGAATGCTCATTAATTTTGCATATCAGACCCCATGTGTGTCAAGTTGCACACCTACAGAACAACACAGAGTTAGTGGCCACCTACTAAAATTTTCATTTAAATGACTTGTAGGACAAATACTTAGTTTCATCTGGCAAAAACTACTTTGCTTCACTTGCTATTTTTAGAGTTGGTAGGGGATAACTATGATCTGTGTCTGCTGTGACTGGAGAAAGCCAATGAGGAAGTGCTAGAGCCACTAATACAGTTGATTACCAGTCTCCTTGCACAGGCCTCTCTTAACTAGTTTATGGTTTGCTCCTTACTCAAGACTCCATCTCTTGAAGCTGACAGCCTCTTCACTTATTGTTGTGTTTCAGTTCTTCCTCCTCTGGGATGATCAACTCATTTTGTGAACTTGGACAAGTACTCAGCCTTCTTATGACATATGCCCATCTATACTGAGGCTTGGAAGAATTAGATTTTTTACCGGTAAATATCAGTGAACATCAATTTCACTGTACATACACAAACCAATAAAAAATATTTCCATGATTGAAATTTTGATTATCAGACAGGCAAAATAAGCAAAATGTTGCTTGAGAACTTAAGGATTTGATTTAAGGATATTTACATTGTATATTTTGACATGTACAACTGTGAAGATTTAAATCCATAAAAATTGAAAAAATGATTAAAATAAACACTATTAAAAATAAACACTATTATCTGTAAAATTATTTAAAAAAATCAAATTCTACCAAGCTTGTCTATGTACAGGTTTTTGACGTAGTCCCACACAAGTGACGTAGTCACACACACTCATAAGCAAACTAGGGAAATGTGGTTTAGATGCAATTACTGTAAGGTGAGTACACAACTAGTTGAAAGACCATATTCAGAGAGCAGTTATAAAATATCAGTGGTTTGCTGTCAAATTGGGAGGGTGTATCTAGGGGGCTCTGTAGGGTTCAGTCTGGGGTCTAGTATTAGTCAATATTTTCGTTAATGACTTGGACAGTGGAGTGGTGAGTCTGCCTGTAAAATTTGTGGGTGGCACCAAGCTGGGAGGGGTTGCAGGCATTTTGGAGGATAGGATTAGAATTCAAACTGACCTTGACAAATTAGAGAGTTGGTCTGAAATCAAGAAGAAATTCAATAAAGACAAATGCCAAGTACTTCACTTAGGAAGGAAAAATCAAATTCACAACTATAAAATGGGGAATAACTGGCTAGGTGGTGGTACTGTTGAAAAGCATTTGGGGTTATAGTAGTATCACAAATTGAATATGAGTCAATGTGATGCAATTGCAGAGAAGACTAATATCATTCTGGGGTGTATTAACAGGATTTTCATAATTAAGACACCAGAGGTAATTGTCCCATCTTCTTGTCACTGGTAAGGCCTCAGCTGGAGTCCTGTGTCCAGTTCTGGGTGCCACACTTTAAGGAAGATGGGGACAAATTGGAGAGGGTCCAGAGCACCACAACAAACTGGATAAAAGGTTTAGAAAACCTGACCTATTGAGGAAAGATTAAAAAAACTGGGCATGTTTAGTCATGTAAAAAGAAGACTAAGGGGAAACCTGATAACAGTATTCAAATATGTTCAGGACTGTTATGAAGAGACAGTGATCAGGTTTTCTCTACCTCCACTGAAGGTAGGACAAGAAGTAACGTGCTTAATCTGCAGCAAGGGAGTTTAGGGTAGATATGAGGAAGAACTTTCTAACTATAAGTGTATTTAAGCTCTGGAATAGGCTGCCAAGGGACGTTGTGGAAACCCCTGTCATTGGAAGTTTTTAAGAACAGGTTGGACAAACATGTGAGGGGATGGTCTAGGTTTATTTGGTCCTGCCTTAGGGCAAGGGGATGGACTGGATGACTTTTTGAGGTCCCTTCCAGCCTGACGTTTCTATGATTCTATGTTATAATTCACACGTAGGTCCTAGAAAGCCTGCCTTCTAGTGGTGGACTCAGAGACCGCAAACCACTTAACAAAGAGAGTATTAAGGGGTGACTAGATTACAGTTTGTAAGTATCTAAACGGGAAACAAATATTTAATAATAAACTCTTCAGACTATCAGAGAAAGGTGCATAATCCAATGACTGGAAGTTGAAGCTAGTCAAATTCAGACTTGAAATAAGCCATACATTTTTGATACTGAGAGTAATTAACCATTGGAATAATTTGCTAAGGGTCATGGTGGATTTTCCATCACTGACCATTTTTAAATCAAGATTGGATGTTTTTCTAAAACTGCTCTAGGAATTTCATTTGGGGAAATTCCATGGCCTCTATTATAGAATAGGTCAGACTAGATGAACACAGTGGTCTCTTCTGGCCTTGCAATCTGTGGATCTGAATTCAGGGCTCAGAAATTATTGTTGCTAGTAGGCTTGTTGAATGGCTTCCCTGGCTGCTGTGAGTGGGGATTTTGGTTATCTGAGAGCTACATTTTAGAACAGGAAGCATGGTTCTTAGAGGGAACCTCTAGGCACACAGCAGTAAAAGTATGCTAGAACCCTGCAAGCAACTGCTGTCTAAACTTACTTGTATTTAGCATAGTTTTCTTCCCAAAGTAGACAAGGTCTCAGACATCTCATCTGTAAAAATGACTAAGAGAATCTGGTTGTAAACAGTTGAGCTTTCTTTGGTGTGTTATACATTAAAATTTTTATTTGAAATTGGGGGGAATGTTTTTGGGACTGATACAGTAGTGGTGATTGAAGGTGTGCTACAATTATGCCTTCAAAGTCCACTCAGTAAAATATGTGGTACTCTTTTAGAAAAGCATTTGTCATTCTTACCAAATGTAATTGAAAAGTACTAATCTATTTTTCCCCATTGGTGGGGTTGTTTGTGCTGAAGGAATTTTAAAGGGGCATAAATCAGTGATTATCTCCAGAATTATATCAAGTGCCTCAATTTTCAAAATGGGGTATCTAAATACAATTATATTGTCTTATTTTATTGCTCAGATTTTGTAAACTGAGTAGATCCCATCATTGCTAATAGTTGGGAAATCTCATAGTAGATGTTCAAGAACAGACTTTTTTTAGTTGCCAATGGTTATGCAATATATTTGTACACCTAATTTTTTTCCTTAAGATTAAATAAAGACTATCTTACTATTCTTGTAGTTTTTGTAGTATTAAATAAGAAGACACACTGAAAATGGATTCTGGCATGTCAAATTACATTTGCCGAAAGTGGAAACATGATAAAGTTTAGTAACCTTTGTGTTTGCCTAAATGCTTAAAGGTAATCCAAAACAAACATGAGTTTAATTTAAGAATTAGCGTTTACAGTGAAGATTAATTGAAATTAACTCTTTATAAATATTAATGAGAAATTTCTGCTTTTGACTTGTAGTACTTCTGCTTTCTGTTACTAGATTTATAATGTTTCTTTAGCACCATGATTCTGAAATTTGTCTTTTACAAACTGTAGTCTTGGGTTTCTATTTCTGTGCGTAAGAACTATTAATACACTTAATGAGAAGTGGTACGCTAATGTTTATACTATATAAGAAATAAAAAAGCGCAGATACTTGAGGAAGAAAGACAAAAAGGACAAAAACACTTCTGTAAAAGTTGGACCATTGAGCAGACTTATGGAGTAACCACACGACACTTCAGCTGCTTAACCAGCTGACTTCTAGAATTTAAGTTTGCATTTGAATGTCTTATTGACACCCCTTAAATGAAACTAAATGACCACCTAGTTTTATTTAAGCATAGCATCAGGTGTGCATTTGAGGTGCAACCTCAGGTATACTTTTATGTATATCTAATTTTTTTTATTGCATATTTTATGCAGGTACTGCTTTTAATAGACTACTAGCACCATGTCTCTGACTATTAAATTAGCTATTGGAATGCTTTATAAGACTTCACTAGTACTGTTCACAAACATTGTAATGAGCTTAGTTATAGAGTTTTTCTGAGACTGCACCAGTTTTCTTTGTTATGCTTCACTTTTTTTTAGAGTTAATTATGCACTAATCTACATTGCTGATTTCATGAGTTGAATCAGTGATACTAAGACCTGAGTGGTTCAGGAGCCAAATTAGTGATCAACATTACCCAAGAGTAATGTGAATTATAAATAATTCTCACAGCCTAACTTAATTGGTTAATAACATAGTAAAAGCATCCTGACTGGTTGTTAACTTAAATTGGTTAATAATTAAATCACACAGTGTTTTAATAATGTACTGCAAAGGGTCACAAGAGACACACTAAAGAGCCACTTGCAGCTCACAGGCCTCACTCTGAGTATCACTGTGTTAAACTGTCAGGTTTGAGTGTCTGTGGTATTATGGTATGCAGAATGGTAGTGGACATGTGTGGTGGTCAGCAATATTGGCATTTGCATAGATGAGTGACGTAACTTTGAGGGGAGAGAACTTGTGATTTATCTTAATCTTTGTTTTTGGAGGCTTGTTATGCATATTCTCCCACTCCCCCAAAAAAACTTAAAGATTGCTACAAGAAATATAACTACAAAATGCATCAAAGGAATATTATGATTAAAAGGAAAGGGTTGAAAGTAACCAGATAAGATAATTTAGCAGGGTTTGTAGTGAAGCACTAAACTCAGTGCACAGTAAACAGCTTTGTTTCTTCAAGTATAAAAGTTTGTAGCTCAGTGAGGCCATGGGCTACCTGTATATTTCAGTGCCCTGTAGAACTGTGAAGGATAGAGCTTCACAGGAGAAGAACCCAGCAATCATAACAAAGCCACAGGGTGCTTGCTGAGTGGCAGGATTAGCCTCTGAACCTATTTAACTTCTTAGCTTTATACTTGTAAAAAGAAAGCAGCTTACACCTCACCAAGTGACATGTTTAAGCAAGAACCTGGCACTCTACAAGCCAATTTACTTACTAAACTGATTAAAATTTTCAGTTTGTGTAGGATCAGGAGCTACTCCTATCTCCAATTCCCTTGCAGAGCTACTAAGCTCTGCAAGATACCTGGCTCCCTTTAGGTTTCACTGCCTATTGTTGAGCAATGTTTAAACTTTACATGAATACTTTGCTGATAGATATCCAGCCACTCTTGTTGATGAATGTAAAATTTATTTTGCTTAAAATTCATATTTCTTAAAATCTATGGTATGCATGAGTTTTCATAGGTATTGCATGTGTGAATTTGCTTCAACTTAATATAACTATTCTTAAATATTAGGCTACTGGTTTTGTATAGGGAAGACAAACTAGTTTTTATTATTTATTTATTGCTAGATATATCTGCTATATGTGAATTAGTGACATGAACAGGCACAAACTAATAACTTGTATAAAATGATTAATTGGACCTCTTCAAATTGGAATTGGAGTCTAACATAAATAGTATTTTTTTTAAGAATCTCAGATTTAAATTTGGATTACTGCTATTTTCTGAGAATTCTTTGTCTGGCTATCTGTTTAAAAATTACTTGCTTCAAGAAGGCGACAAGCTACATTTCTAGTCACAATTTTTTTTCTGTAAAAGCATTTTAGTTGTAAAAACACTTTTTAAATTCATGAAATCTTGCATAATATGTTAATAGTACAAACAAAAATATGGGAAAACATTCTACTCTCATTCTTTTTTTCCTTAAACACCAAATCAAGTGTTGCATAACATATTTTTAAAAGGGAAACAAATAAGTTGGATGGAATATATTTTGTTGTCTCTTTTGTCTTCCAGGTTTGGCTTGAGCAACAAGTTTGACACAGAATTTCCCTCTGTCCTGACAGGAAAAGTGAGTCTGAGTTTGCATTGAAATTTTGAATTCAAAAGACAGTTCATCTAATAGTTTGTGCATTAGAAATGTCTAGAAGCATTATTCTTGAATTCAAGTAGAATAAGTCTAAGCCAAATCCCTTCCAGGTCAGTACTGACAGGAGGTTGTTACTGTCTGCCACTCTGTCCTACATGAACCAATTTGGCAGTCGCTGCCCAGTTCCTAGTGCACATGTCCACATCATAAAAACTACTCACCACAGTTGCAGTCATTGCCAGTCTGAGCAAAGAAGGACCAAGGGGGTCTGACGTCACCTACAGTATCTACACTCCTCTATAGGCAGTCTCTTCAAAACATGACAATGGCACACCCTGGGTTTATGGATCCTGTGCTACCAGTTGTGTGGATTAAATAAAGGACTTCAGTGCCTTTCAGTCTGGTTTCTCTCTCAAGCACTGAATTCACTTTTAACGCTTTTTTGGGGTGGGGGTGGGGGGCGGAATTCCATTTCTCCATAGACAGTCTGGTCTCCAGTGTAAGCCTGTAAATGAAAAAAAGTTTGATCCTTTTGCTAAGTAGATCTATAGTTATTTGGTCATTTGTAGAGATGATCTTTTGCAGAAGAAAAAGTACAGTCGCCTCACCACGTTTTTGGAGGAAATTCTCCCACTTTTCATAGTATTCTGTATCTCGACTGACAGAGGTTCGCAGAAATCCCCTTTTTAAATTGATAGTCATCTATTAATGAAATGTTATGAGCAGATTCTTGGTTCTTGCTTTAAAACCTTTTCTTGTTCATACATTACCTCTGTTTCGGATTTGTTCTGACTTTATGACTTTTCTCATGTCTTTCATACCTTTAAATTCAGTTACATTACTCTAACTTTTCCCTTTGTTTCATCCCATACTGTACTATTCCCTTTCAGAATATGGGGACGGAAGGTTCAGCTCTTGTTACTCTCCCTAATGACAAAGCATGTAGCTAAGGTCTGCTACTGACTTTGCACTCACTATTGAGTCATATTAACATTGTACATAAATGCATTTGGATGGCATTGTCTGTCTGGTTCTGACAAATCCACCTATTTCTCCTCCTGGAACATGATGATTATGAAAATACTGAGTCTCTGTCCTACATATTA
Organism: Eretmochelys imbricata; assembly: GCF_965152235.1. Lineage (NCBI taxonomy): Eukaryota > Metazoa > Chordata > Testudines > Cheloniidae > Eretmochelys > Eretmochelys imbricata. The sequence continues at coordinate 81,476,571 of NC_135580.1, forward strand.
TTTGACAGCAGTTGAATTAAATGGTGGAAAAGCCGGTTGCCATTTGGATTTTCAAGGTGTCAGAAGGCAACCTGGTAAATCTGGGCCTAATCCAGATTTCACTGAAGTAGGGAAAGGATCTTGTTGACTTCCTTGGGTTTTGAACCAGACCCCGTTTCACTAAAGGGGTTTTTGCCACGTTACATGTTGGTGTATTCTCCTGGGTCTTGAGTTAAACTTTCAGAATAATTCCTTGATGTAAGGCAACAAACTAAACTTGATTTGAAAAGAATGTGAAAATTCAATAGATGTTTCAAATAAGCATATTTTTCTATAAATGAAGCTACAAGTACGGAAAATTTCATGAATAATTGTTAAAGCATAATTCAATATTGAAATTAACAAATGCTAGTTTAAATAAAACTTTAATGGAAACATCAGCATCTCTCTCATTTTCCTCTTAATGGTGTTTGCAGCGTTAACTGGTTTTATGCGCATTCTCCAGGTTCAATAGCAAAAGTTTTCATTACAGGTCAACTGACTTTTCTCTTCTTTAGGTTCAGAGGGAAAAAATAGAAGTTGACTGGTTTCTTATATCCTCCTTTCATTCTTACTTGTTGAGGGCTTTCATATGATTTTGTAAATAATACATCATATCTGATCTAACTGGGTGCAGGATACAGTAGAACCTCAGAGTTACGAACACCTCAGGAATGGAGGTTGTTCGTAACTCTGAAATGTTTGTAACTCTGTAAAAAACATTATGGTGGTTCTTTCAAAAGTTTACAACTGAACATTGACTGAATACAACTTTTAAATTTTACTATGCAGAAAAAAATGCTGCTTTTAACCATCTTAATTTAAATGAAACAAGCATAGAAAGTTTCCTTACCTTATCAAAACAAAATTAAACTTTACCTTTATTTTTTTAGTAGTATTTAGTAATTTTTTTTTACATTTAACACAGGACTGTCTTGTGTTTTGTTTTGTTTTTTCCTGCTGCTACCTGATTGTGTACTTCTGGTTCAGGTGTGTGGTTGACTGGTCAGTTCAAAACTGGTGTTTGTAACTCTGAGGTTCTACTGTACATTTTTTGTTTTCAGAAATCAGAATCTGTATTTTTACCTTTTTCCCACACCAATTTGAGGAGCTGTTCTCAATTATAGAAATGTTGAAATAAACAAATAGTCTCCTGTGGGATAAAAAGTAGGGCTGTCAAGTGATTAAAAAAATTAATCGCAATTAATCATGCAAATAGTCGCACTGTTAATAATAATACCATTTATTTAAATATTTTGGATGTTTTCTACATTTTCAAATATATTGATTTCAATTACAACACAGAATACAAAGTGTATGGTGTTCACTTTATATTTATATTTTATTACAAGTATTTGCATTATAAAAAACAAAAGAAATAGTATTTTTCATTCACCTAATACAAGTACTGTAGTGCAATCTCTTTATCATGAAAGTTGAACTTACAAATGTAGAATTATGTACAAAAAATAGCTGCATTCAAAAATAAAACAATGTAAAACTTCAGAACCTAGAAGGTCCATTCAGTCCTACTTTGTGTTCAGCCAATTGCTCAGACAAACAAGTTTGTTTACATTTGCAGAAGATAATGCTGCCCACTTCTTGTTTACAATGTCATCTGAAAGTGAGAACGGGCATTCATAAGGCACTGCTATAGCCAGCGTCACAAGATATTTACGTGCCAGATACAGTAAAGATTCATATGTCCCTTCATGCTTCAGCCACTTTTCCAGAGGACATGCATCCATGCTGATGACGGGTTCTGCTAGATAATGATCCAAAGCAGTGTGGACCAACACATGTTCATTTTCATCATCTGAGTCAGAGGCCACCAGCAGAAGGTTGATTTTCCTTTTTGGTGGTTCGGGTTTTGTAGTTTCAGCATCAGAGTGTTGCGCTTTTAAGACTTCTGAAAGCATGCTCCATACTTGGTCTCCGTCAGATTTTGAAAGGCACTTCAAACTTGGATCGAGTGCTGTAGCTATCTTTAGAAATTTCACATTGGTATTTTGTCAAATCTACAGTGAAAGTGTTCTTAAAATGAACAACATGTGCTGGGTCATCATTTGAGACTGCTATAACATGAAATATATGGCAGAATGCAGGTAAAACATAACAGGAGACATACAATTCTCCTCAAAGGAGTTCAGTCATAAATTTAATTAATGCATTATTTTTTTAACGAGCGTTGTCAGCATGGAAGCATGTCCTCTGGAATGGTGGCAGGAGCATGAAGAAGCTTCCAAATATTTAGCATATCTGGCATGTAAATACCCTACAATGCCAGCTACAAAAGTGCCATGCAAATGCCTGTTCTCACTTTCAGGTAACATTGTAAATAAGAAGCGGATAGCATTATCTCCCGTAAACGTAAACTAACTTATTTCTCTTTGTGATTGTCTGAACAAGAAGTAGGACTGAATGGACTTGTAGGCTCTAAAGTTTTACATTGTTTTGTTTTTGAATGCAGTTGTGTAACAAAAAAAAATCTACATTTGTAAGTTGCACTTTCACGATAAAGAGATTGCACTATGGTACTTGTATGAGGTGAACTGAAAAATACGATTTCTTTTGTTTATCATTTTTACAGTGCAAATATTTGTAATAAAAATAAAGTGAGCACTCTACGCTTTGTATTCTGTGTTGTAATTGAAATCAATATATTTGAAAATCTAGAAAAACATCCAAAAATATTTAATAAATTTCAATTGGTATTCTAGTGTTTAACAGTACAGTTAATCACGATTAATTTTTTGAATTAATCGTGTGAGTTTACTGCAATTAATCGATAGCCCGAATAAAAAGCAAATAATTTCTCTTGCTAACTGCCAGTTACTATCATCTTTGGTTTTGAAGAAGAATCTTGTGCTCAGGTGAATTACAAGAAGCAAACATGCACATGGCAGTTGGCCATTTGTTGATCTATTTTAAAAAAACGAAAACATGTCTGTTTAAATTCAGTATAAATGTATTTTCAGTGGCACCCAAAGTTCACAAGGGTGAATTTTGCAGTCAGTTGTTCCATTTATTTTAAAAATAAATGTAATGTAAAAAGCATCAGAATGATTGTGCTCTGGAAGTCCATGTTATACATAGCATAGTCCCTTCTTTAGTCAACCATTCTATTGTTAAGATTTATAAGAATTCTTTGTTAAGAATAATGCACAATGCAATAAAACAAAGTAGTATTTTATTCAGAACACAGGCATAACAATGTAATAGATCTGTGAGTTCATAATATCCAGTCCAGCAGCTTGGATGCATTAGTTAAGCCATTGGATGTGGGCTGTGTTTTCTTTTATAATAAATATCACTGGAGGAAAACCCAAAGATAAATCTGTAAAGTAACAGTAAAGGTCTAATTTTTAACAAGATGCTGTCTAGGAACTGTCTCCCAAAAAATATTAACTCTGGAATTATGATACTGGCTCAAGTTGTGACTCGGGGAAATTCGCTTAACCTGTGTAAGCCTCAGTTTCCCCCTGTGTAACACGAGGATAGTAATATTTAAACTTTGAAGTGCTTCTGAGATCTATGGACAAGTGCTATTGAAGTGCTATGTATTCTTATTATTACAACACTAATCTGTTTCTTAACTGAAATATTCCCCCATTGTTTACAGGTACTGGTTATTATAGAGTTCTGGAGTGCTAAGATGTAGAGTAAATAAGAGAACATAAAATAGTAAACTGAAAAGCACACTGAAGCATTGCTCTCTTTTTTGGGGAAATGGGCACATGTGTAGTGGAAGTTATATGGACTCTGAAAACAGATATAAAGGGGGAAAGTTTCAGGTGGGTCAAAAATTGGGCCTACTAATCTAGTCAGCTTCTCATCTTTCAAGATAAACCGATATTAACCTTAACACATCTACCTCGGTAGAACTGGGTCTTCAAACTGTCGATATTGCATGTTTTTGATTCTTTACAGTTTTTAAGCATTGAACAAAAAGTAGGATCTAATATCTAAAATACAGATTGTATAACTTCATTATTTTAAATCTAGCTTGATGGGTTTTGGTGGCCAAATTCTAGATGTATATTTTTTTAGATATGTAGGGTCCATTTTAAATAGTTTGTTTAAAATGCTATTTAAACTAAGACTTGTCTGTAATCTTGTATGCAATATAACTTATAGTCCTACAGGTTTAGGAAAGAGGAGATTCCTTCATTATCACAAAGGCTAAACCAAACTGGAAAAGTACTATTCATGATATATGACACAACAGCACACTGCTCCAGGTGACAAGAAAATGACAGAGCCAGTGAACCTTAAAGAAGAAAGTGGAGCTTCCTGCCCTGATCTTAAAACAATAAGGGGTCCTATACAAAGATTAGTGTGCAATGCAGGGAAGTGTAAGCCATAAAATGTACCCTTAGTATTGTGATCCAACATGACATGTGATGGATAGGGTTTGTGATCACGATGATTGAAGGAGGCAGATCAGACCTGCTGGGCTTTACTTGCTCTCTTCCTCTGTTTGCAGATTCTCTTGCATCCTGTTGTAAAATATTACGATCTCCCCTCTTTTATGTTTTTTTTTAAAGGCCTAAAAGGAACTAATCTTTCTCTACAATGTGGACTGCACAGCCAGAAGCAGCATACTTATCTTTCTTTCTTTTCAAGATCCAGACAGAAACCCTCCAAGCGATTTTTTTTTTCACCCAAAATTATTCAAATGCTGAGTTTAAGAATGCTGTGAATTATGTATTGACAATTAACTAAAATCTTTCCAATACAACACTTTTTTTTTTAAATTAATCTCTCAAAGCTTCAGAATCAAATGGAGAGAAGCTACAGATTCAATGTAGCAACAAAATGGGTATGGTCCACTTAGAATTTGTGTTCTGGAAGGCATTGTATTGGTAAATTGGCAGAATATTAAAAAAGTTACTGCACATTTGGTATCAAATTCTTTTGTAATCCAATAAAGATGTAGCATTTTACACATCAGGAAATTAATAATGGACTGTATTTTTGATGAAATACATAAAACACCTACAGTACCTATATGTACAAATGAACATGGTATGAATGCTTATAAAATAGATGGGTTTAAAACTCAGTTTTTATCTGCTGAAAAGCATTTGTTCTTCAATTTGAGACAAAGGTTGCTGAGCTGTAAATTAATTGTAAACTGACATGAACAGAATTATATTATTTCTGTCTACCCCAAGGTGAATCACCTTGGTATAGAGTACCAAAACTTGAGTTTCTAATGGAGAAAAGTATCTCTGATTCACAGACCTATTTATCATTGCTTGATTTCCAAAACTGTGGTAAAAAGACTTCTATGTAACTCCATTGCCTTCAATAAGTTTTTGTGCCAGGTGATGTAACATTATGAGCAAAGCTATGCATGGTGCAAAAGAGAGACTAGAATCCAGTTCTTACTCTTTTAGCAAAGTTGGCTACGCAGTGCTAGCAGGAGCAAAAAGTAGTCATTTATTTTTGTCACTTAGAGTAAACATATATGACTCTGAAAACACAAATGCTTAACTCCTCTTGAATGAAAAGGTGCCATTTGTGTATAGTCACACTTCTGAACAGAACCATAATTTAAGACACTAATTTCAGTTAATTTCCTTAAAAGTTAGCACTACAAACTCATTAATACGCAACCCCAACATGCCTGGGGAATAAGCATCCAGCATCTGTAACTGCAAAGATTGTATGTTACTGGGCTGTGCAACAGTCTACCAAGGTTTGTTTGTTTTTAGTACAAAATTTGCATTAAGAGAACAGATGAAGTGTTGTTATGGAATTATAACCATTTTTCATAAGTCTCACAAAAGTTGAAGATGGGGAGAAAACCCATTAAATCTTCTACTCCACCCTCCTGCTATTGTAGGATTTTTTTCTTATACTATATATTATTCTTTTTCCATTTTTTCCTTTTTAAAAAATCCCAAGTCCGGGGGATTCCTGTGGGATCCCACTTCCCTTGGTTGATTATTTTGTGTGCCATGTTCCTTAATTTTAAAATTAACATAAACCCATCCACAAATAGCTGTGATGATAAACAAATTTCCTTTATTCCAGTGAAAGATCTGGTGCAAAAAAGTGTTTTAAATTTTGATATTTCAGTTGTCAACTATCAATTGGAATTGTTCCATTTGTGCTCATGAAAATAATTAATTGAATAATTTGTTGTTTTTTAAATTGTGAAGTATACACTGTATTTGAACTAGCCCATTTGTCAGAGAATGCAAGCTTGTTTCCTTAGCCCCCCCAAAAAAATACGCTTCTAAAATCTTCACTTCATAGTTATTCATTCATGCTACCAAAAAGTACCATCCTGATTGATGTTTTTTTGTTAACTGGCAGCAAGCCTGGCTTATGTGCAAACCCAAATCACCACTGATTTCAATGATCGGTGATCCAAATGGTCAGGAAACAGCTGTTGTGCTTTTTTTTTTTTGGCACCCACTCCTGCAGTCTTTTCTATGTTCTTAGCTCTTAGGATCCTGCTACTGCCTATCTTCAACATTTCCTGCCCCCTCCTCTGCAGATGTGAAAGAACAACGGTTGCAGTGAAACTGATGCATTTCTGGTGTACAAAAATTGCGGGATGGCATGTAGCAAGATTTGGCTGAGGTTGTGTAGGGGTTGCTCATGCTCTGTGTAAAGTCCAATTCTTGAGGTTTCTCTGTGGCCAGTAAACAAATCCCCTAATCCTTTCTCGCCAAGCAGGATGGATGGTATGGCTCCAAGAGATGGGATTTTTGCCTTAATGCTAAACAAAGATTTGTAACCTCATATAACAATCCATTTACTGTATACTTCTGAAAAGTTCTTGCTATGGTAGCAGTGATTTCTGTTAAAGTAAATTGACAATCAGTTATGTCTTTGATTGTAATTATTCTAGAATTTACTCAGCTGTTCCAGTGGTTGCCATTAAAAGAATATCTATAGAATTTAATCTCATCATCTTAAAACCTAGTAATAAGAAAATGTTTTGATAGTCAATACTATGGAAAAATAAAAGCTTCCTTTTTAAATATAAAAACAGATTAATCAGTTACTATGTCCAGTTTTGCAAAGTATCCTTTTTTGAAGTTGCATATATAAAACATAAAAGTTCTAATCTTTAAATCATAACCAGATATATTTCAGAAGACTTTTTTCTTTATTCAGTTTCAAATTTAAGAGCACATGTGAGTACATGTGTGTTCAGCAGAGTTCCTGTTAAAATATGTTCATGTTATATTCTTCATGACTTTGCCCCCACAGATCCCATTATGAGATCACAGGTCCTGCCATTCAGCAGCTGGACTCATTTCAAAGCAGCCTTTGCGGGAGTATTTGTATGCCTCTGTCACAACCTTGTGAAATCAGGGGTGTAAGCTCCTCTACACACATGCAATTATACGTCATTACCTCCTTCCATTGACCTAAGTGGACAGAACCCTACCCTCTGCTTGCATTGGGAATGGAGTTAATTGAATATTTTAGTCCATAAAGTATTTATCTAGTAATAAGTTCATAGAGTTTGTGTGGACTCTGTTTAGATTTCCTTTGCAGGTCAAAAAAGAGGTTGTAGTTCAGGACTCCATGCCCTGACAGGGAGGAAGCCATGCAGCACTTAAGAGCACTCCTGCAAGAGGTCTCTCAGAATTGCTGCATGATGCCAGAAGGTTCTTCTGGGTCTTTGCCCAGGAAGTCCTCATATCTGTTGGAGAAGGATCTAGTCATTGGATTTTGGAATGCACTTCAGGGTCTGAACCTGGATGCAAAAAGATTTGCCTATGAGTAGAACAGCCAAGTGCTCTAAGAGTTAAGGCATTCCCCAAATGCACGTGTCAGCTTCTAAAAATTGCAGAAAGCATAGGGGCAAACAGATATCCAGTAATGTGCATTGGTCCTCATGGTCTGGTAGAGACTTTGCTGAAGATTGGTTCTAATTTTGAAAGATCTCCTTCACTGGAGTAGTTCAGAAATTTGCAAAATTTACTCATTGATGGTCTACATTGACATGTCAGACCCTGCAACTAGGTCCCTGGTTATCACCACTGTAGTCCACATCATGGCTGGCTTTGTAATTCTGCAGTTAGATTAATAGTAAGATCACTGAGGCTGGGAAGCAACAGAAGCTCCTTTTTTATTTTTTAATTTGGTTTCTGGGTCCAGCACAGTTCTTCATCACATCACTCAAGGGTGCAGGAGATTTTTTTAGTCACTGCAGAAACAGTCATCCATCTTGGTCCATCAGCTTCTTCTGCCCTTCCAGTGAAACAGCAGTTTTGCCAGAAGCTCTAGAAGCCATTTTAATTTTTAAGATGTTCACAGGCATTGCAGAATGTCAGGTCTCTCGCCAGGTCGCTGGGTCCTGGAGTTCTTGAATGGATATATGCGTTTCAGTTTTTCAGGCCAAATCCTGATCCCCAGTCCTTCTCATAGTAAACCACTACAGGATATATTAATATCTCGTGTGAAAATGGAGACTACAGAATTGGTGCTGGTGCCAAAGTCTCACTACATCTGTGAGCTGTATTAGTCCTGCTTTAAATTGAGAAGATTGCCAGAACTCATGCTCTGACATCTTTGATAAAACAAGCATAGAAAGCACCTCAGGTTCAATGGGGGAGATTATCTCAGTCAGTGAAATTGCAAGCTACAAAGTGGCTTGTGTCTGGCAATTGTGGTCGCCAATCTTTGTCAGCAGAGCCTGAAGTTGTTTCCATATTAGAAATTTGGCTTCTAAGAGTCAACTTATTGCGGCATGATTAATTTTCTAAAGATCACTTGGTCTCTGCCCAATGCTGAAGTTGAGTGCATATGGGGAAATTTGGTCTTAGTGCCACTCAGGTTCTGACACTTAAGAACTTTCTGGAGTTCTTGGAAGGCACTAGTTTGCCTCCTGTAAGAAGAGTTGTGGACTTCTAACGTGTTGTCAATGAGCAGATCTCAGGAACTTACATTAAACAGTAACTGTTTGAGGCTGAGAACTTCATGCTTTTATTCCTCTGATCAGAGCAAAGACGGTGGATATTCACACAGATAACACCTGTCAATACACAGTTTATTTGTGACACTTGCAGTAGTAGATCATTTCATTGGACGGGGGAATGTTTTATAAATCGGGGTGGGGGTTTCTGTACGTGAAAGGGGGTAAATTTACTTCACTGTATATCACTGTCTTAGTAAACTTTAAGTCATGAAGACCTTGGCCAAGGCTCTTTCCAGAGTGATTAGTAATTTTGGGGTGCCTTGGTTAGTGAGTGTGTTACTTAGACTTTAAAGAGCCCTAACTTTCAGAAAGCACTGAGCATCCACTCTCTGAAAATCAGGCCCCTTTAAAGTCTTTCAGGTTAAGCACCCACTGATTTGAGGCATCCAGAACCACCAGTCACTCTGGAAAATCTTGGCCAATGTTTGTAACTTTTACTTATCTCAGAACCAGCCACTCTTCATTGTATGACTTGTACACCGTAGCAAACAACAAAATTAGTTGAAATAGGAAGGAATACAGCTAATACTTCAAACCTTCACATCACTGTTCAGCATGCTGTTGATCCTAGGCATGTTTTATACTCCTATATAAAGCATAACTATTATAACTCACCTGTTCCCTTCTTGGTTACGCCTCCTCAGCAGGATACCATAATTAGAGCTGTGGGATGGTACCAATCAGTAATTTGTTCCTGGAAAAAATATTTGCATTTCTATTGGCAAGCACAGCTTTTTGCTCCAAAGAGAGTGCAACTTCACATGCATGTTACAATTTTGTGATGGGGAGAAATTAGACACCGTGATGAACACTTGTTTTGTGTGTGAAATGGCACCTTTTTACATACAAAGTTACCTTTTGTTTCCATGAAAACCAAAATGTCTTTTTCATCCAATTTTTTGTCAATGTCACCAATTTTGTGTGCTGCTTGGCTCTCTTCCTAATCTTGCGTTACAGGGGATGGTTGTGTTATCAACACAGTTGACTTGACAGTTGCAAGAGAACATGGGAAGAAACTCTTCTAACTTACTGCAATTATCATTTTTACATAAAAAAATTTCAAACACACCGGGTAAATGGACTTGATTTAGGAAGGTGAACTTTCACACTAGCTGTACTAGCAATGTTTTTGGAGGATTTCTGCAGCTTTATTTCACACCTAATAACTGTACCTCTGTCACTTATATTGTAATCCATGGAACCATTGAATAAGAAAGCATATCTGCAATGGCTTCCAGTTAAAGTTTGCCATTTCTGTTGTAGGTTGCTCCAGAAGAATTTAAGACTAGTATCAGCCGTGTGAATGCGTGTTTAAGGAAGAATCTCCCTGTCAATGTAAAATGGCTGCTTTGTGGCTGTCTGTGCTGCTGCTGCACCCTGGGTTGCAGCCTGTGGCCTGTTATCTGTCTTAATAAAAGAGTAAGTGCACATTTCAAAGTTGCATTGTGACCAAAAATTGACAACTGTTGCTAATGTTTAATAACCTTTAAGTAACGATGCCTTTATTTATTCTGAAACTTCTTTCTGTATCCCCATTTGCCATTGTAAGTCTCCCTTTCACTGGTGAGATATGTTTGCTAGCTATTAATCTTTAATAGTAACAGAATATTTTGTGTGTGTTTATATATATGCATGTGGGAATAGAATATATATACACACTAAGTAAACAATGTTGAATTTTGTTAATAACAATGAGTTGTGCCGGAGTAGCAGTTAATGAGCCAAAGAACATCCTAAATAGACTGAAATCTCTTTGTAAGCCTGTGTACATTGTACAATTTATTAAAGGAAGAAACAGTATATTCCTTCATCCATCAGGTTTCAGAGTAGCAGCCGTGTTAGTCTGTATCCACAAAAAGAAAAGGAGTATTTTTGGCACCTTAGAGACTAACAAATTTATTTGAGCATAAGCTTTCGCATATATCCGATGAAGTGAGCTGTAGCTCACAAAAGCTTATGCTCAGATAAATTTGTTAGTCTCTAAGGTGCCACAAGTACTCCTTTTCTTCATCCATCAGTTACTTTTCTAGTTTCATATCAGGATTTATCATTGTGAATGGAAGCTAATGTTATAGATGGTCAAAAGATTGGGTCATTTCTCCCATTATCTAGTTTTGTTTCTTTTCTAGTGAGCTAATTGTGAAAAGGAAAGTGCACTAAACTCTACCCAAAAAAAGCCTACAGGTTGCACCACATGCAGAGAGAAGTGGTTTGGCAGCTCCTTCAATTTGTTCATGAAAGTAACAATAATAGAACTGCTTGGAGAGAAGCAGAATGCAGGCAGGCATTTTCCCATGCCCCTCTTCCAGATCATACTCGTTCTCCCTGCAGCATCCCTTATATTATGATTTTTGGGCCTTTCTTAAGTAGAGAGAATCAAAATATGTGGTTTTTGTAATAGAGGACAAACCTTTGCTGGGGTGTACAAGGAGACTATATTTAATATTTGACTTCATAAGGGTTCAGCCCTGATTTCAGGATTGAAAAGCATAGTTCTTTAACCCACTGGGCTGCTGTCATACAGTTGGCTTCTCCTTGAGTGCCCTTCCATGCAGGATGCAGCACGACAGCTGCATCTGCCTCAGTTTCCCTCCTTCACTGGTTCCCAGAAAGGATCTCCAAGCACTCTAACCTAGGCTTGGTCTACACTGAAAATGTATACTGTCATAGCTATGTCAGTCGGGGGCGTGAAAAAAACTGTACACCTTTGCAACATAGCTATGCCAACAAAAAAAACCAGTGTAGGCACAGCTATGCTTACGTAATAGTGTTTCTGTCAGCATAGCTAACATGGCATTCCTACACCAGCAGAACAGCTCCTTCTGTCAGCATACGTACTATGCTGGGGGGCTATGCCAGCTAGGGTGACCAGACAGCAAGTGTGAAAAATCGGGGTGGGGGGTAATAAGAGCCTATATAAGAAAAAGCCCCAAATAACTGGATTGTCCCTATAAAATCAGGTCATCTGGTCACCCTAATGCCAGCATATGCTCTGTAGTGTAGACATAGCCCTTGTCTAATCCTATACAGTGTTCATCAGTGTATCTGAGTGCTTCCCAAGTATTTAAAATAGAAATAACACTTGTACCACTTTTACAGAGCGATCTGGATGGGGGATAGGGGGAGCTTCCTCCTGGAAAGCAGTAACTCTTAAAAGGATTTAGGTATGATGACAAACATTCAAATAAACACAAGCTTCCAGTCCAGTGCTGGAGCCAAAAGGGTTAATATAATCCTCAAAGGTATAAACAGGTATATAGAGAGTAGGAGTAGGGAGACAATATCGCACTGATCAGACCATAACTGGAATATTGTTTCCATTCAGGTGTAAACACTATAAAAAAAAAATGTTGAAAAAGAGGAGAGGATTCAGAGAAGAGCTGTAAACATGATTTGAGGACAGGAAAACATGCCTTACAGTGAAGGATTATAGATTAATCTAATTAGTTTATTGAAGACAGGGTTAAGTGACCTGATCACTGTCTACAAATACTCACATGATAAGATGTCTGATAGTGAAAGGTTCTCTAATTTGACAAAGGCATAACAAGATCCAGTGGCTGGAATTTGAAACTAGACCAACTGAAACTGGAAATAAAGGGCAAATTTAAAAATTGAGAGTAGTTTAACAATTAGAAAAACTTATCAAGGGAAATGGTGGATTCTCCCCCACTTGAAATCTTTAAATCAAGATTGGATGTCTTTCTAAAAGAGATGCTCTAGCCCAACCACAGTTATTGGGTTTGACATAGGAATTACTGGGTGAAATTCTATGGTTTGTGTTATGCAGGGGTCAGACTAGATCACAACCTTTGTGGCCTTGAAATCTATGGATCGCTGTCTTCCCCCCCCCCCCTTCCCTCACCTTATTGGTGAAATAGTTTGATTAGTTTAAGAAATGAATTTTCCATTTTGCCCTCCAAGTGGCTGTTTTGAAGGTCACTTATTTTTTAGTTCCATATTGTAGATCCAGCTCCTATGTATATTCTGTTTCCTGTATTTGTGACTCTCACAGTGTGTTAAGAGTTCCCTTGCTCTTGTGGAACATAACCATTATGGCATGCCTGAACTGGTTGCAAGACGGGTGATCTGTTAGGTACATGTGGCCAGTCCCTTAGAGGATTTTGAATTTCAGGACATAGACCTTGAATTGAACTTGATATTCTCGGAAGCCAGTGCAGAGAGCAGAGCACCAGGATGATACATTCAGAGTCCTGTGTCGCTAAGCATACAGGTGCTGACCTTTGTACCAGCTGGAGCTTTTTTTCAGCCTGTGTAGCTTCATTCCTAGATCTGAGTTGCAATACTGGAGCCCAGAGGTCACAACTATAGGGATTACTCTGACCAGGTCAGATGGTTCTAATCTTTTGACCAGTAAGAGATTGAAGATGGAGTTTTGCTGACCTAGCTACTTGGGTACCCAAAAATGCTGAGTCCAAGATGACTCCAAAATTGTGCAGCTGAGAAAGGTACTGGGAATGATGGAGCTTCTGAGTCTAGAGAGAAATCATAGTCTATAGGTCTGATAAGACACCCCTACTCTTCTACCCCTTTAATCTATACTTGAGACAAGTGGATTTGGGAAGGCAAGATTTCTCCAAGGTGAAATTCTTTCTTTGCTCAGTTATCCTTTCCTAAAACATACGGTACCACTTTACATGTGATTCTTGAGAACTGCAAATATAAACTTTAAGACCTTTGAGAATGAGGTTGACCGTTGAGCCATTTCTTATATAATGTTGACTTTCTTCCCTAGACTAGAAGATCAATTCAGAAGTTGCTAGAATGGGAAAATAACAGACTATATCATAAGGTAAGAAATATTAAGGACTAGAATCTATACACTTATTTTCCCACTTTTATTTAGAATTAATAAAATATTGCACAATTGGAATACAGGAATGCTATTAGCTTGTTTAGGACTGGAGCTAAAATACTAAATTCATCTCACACCTTAAACTGTATGAAATGTAAAAAGACATGCTTGAGATCTTAAACAGTTAGATATTGCTGAAGCTTATATTATGTTGTTGATGAGAAATAATGCAATAGTATACCTTTAATCCCACAATAATTATTTTCTTAGCTTGGTTTGCACTGGAAGCTGAGTAAAAGGAAATGTGAAACTAGCAATATGATGGAATATGTGAGTATTCTTTTCCTGTTACATTTTTAGTATCTATTGCTACAGTGTGATTTAATAGTTCAAATGTCATTAACTACCAGGCTCTTTACCTTTCAGTCTCCTCATGACTAATTCATTTTCAGCAGACGCGCACACAACCTCTTGAAATTCACCATTTGTATGCCTTACTACAGAAACTCTTGGCTAGTAGAATGAAACAATCCTATTTTAATACACAAAGATGGCAACATAACAGAGCAGCTGCTGCATGTAGTAAAACTTAGACATTGTCATCTGAAAACAGGGTTTCTCCTTCATAACGTTGCCTGCTCAGAGCCCTACTGTAAGAGATTTGTGTTGAATAATAGTTGACAGTTAGCGTCCCCAGGAGCCCTATCTGTTATAATGAGGTTACAGATCCCGCACCCCTTCTTAGTTCTCACCCACATTCTCAGTTTCTCTCCACCTGTTGAATACTCACTGAACAAATCTCTCCCTTTCTCCTTTATTAAAGTACCTGTAAATAACTCACAAGTAGCTAGTATAGCATAGACTTAGAAGTGTTTAATTTTTGTAGTTTTTTGGCTACTTCAGCAAATTTTTTGTTGGTTTGCGTTTGCCTAAAGCTTTGACCAAGATAGTGGATCCATCTAAGAAAGCAGAGTTCAAGATGTTCATCTTGTTTGACTATGTTTTCCTCTTCAGTTGGGCATAAAAATTACCTTTTATACTTCAAGGACGGTCACTTAGGCAAAAACTTTGGTGCATACTATAAGTCTAGTCTTAGCAAGGAAATGAAACAATGAACAAAGCATAATTTACAGTACCATTGTAAATATGTAAAAGGTGTAGCTAGTAGAAAAGAGGTAGAAGGATAGTAAGCAATGTGTGATAACTTGCAGCTGTAATGGAGTGGCCTAGCATGCAGTGGAGTGCATGAACAGCTCATGATTTAGATAGGGATTGGCTACAAAAATTTGTAGCCCAATCATAGTGTGCGATACGTAGTAAGTGTAAGTATGCGTATAAACTGATTAGTGATTATGTATTTTGGATGTGTGGTATACCCTGTACCCACCCCTACACTCGAGCCTGATCAACTCAAGTATAGCTTGACTGTATGCCAATAAAGAAACCTCAGTGACGAGCCTTGAGTTGAACTGATTTCTTGGATTCCAGAAAACTGTATAAAGTGCTGTCCCACAACTGAAAGAGGTGTTCCGGATAAGCAGAGTGGAAAAAGTTGTGGAGGGAATCCCAGCACCTATAGGGTCCTTTCCAATGGGACCCAGGACAGAAGGACTCTTCTCGGTACCTGATTTTTAAGCTTTTAAACTTAAGAGAGTATTTTCCCTTAAAATATTGATGATACATGTCTGGGTGGCATGGGTTCTGCACATGTCAAGTCCAGTAGCAAGCACTTGGCAATAAATGTTTATACGGTTGCATTGACTTTATTCCAAAGAACTAATCAGTTTGGTTAATATGTTATGTTTTTTTCTTCTTCAACAGGTAATACTAATAGAATTCTTACCAAAATATCCCATATTTCGACCTGACTGAGGAGCAGTATTCAGTCTTTCATGTTACCTGCAATTTCCTACTCTTAGTGCCTTGTAGCTGATTTTGGAAAGAAGATGGTCTACTTTGCTGTGACTTTAAAATGTTGTTATTTGGTAGAATATCTTCCTTGCTATGTTATTTTTCTTTTGTTTAAGAAGAAAACAATTTGCACATTTTTTATGTTAAATGAGGCTTCTATGTTGCACTCTGAATTTTTAACATTAACAATAACAAATATAGTTGCCACTAAGGATCTAACAACAGTGCTGCTTAACTTGTTCTGAGCATGCTGCCTTATTAATTTCCATACTTACTGTTTCCACATGTACATCCTAACTCTGTATCATACTGTATTTCATTCTAAAATCACATTACTATAAATCCTCAATAGAAACATCCAAGTAAGCTTCCAGTAGTTAGCAATGATTTTACTTATAACTTGCTTGCATAGGACTTGCAATTAACATCACTGGTTTTGTCCCGCATTTTGCAAAATCATCATTTACATTAGAGGGTTAATTATTTTACCTACTGTGGATTTGTAAATAGTGCCTCGTTGCATAATGTAAAGTGTGGTATGTCAAGGTTTACAGAATGTAATATAGCTCTGATTATTGCCAACAGTTCTACATAGATTTATTAATGACATTTATTAGCATCCTGATTGTATGGACCCATTCATATGCCATTTTTATGGTAAAGCCATAATGAGTTTGTACATACTATCAGGTGTAGGGCTCAGATGCACTTTGTTAGTAAATGGATGAAAAATGCATAGCATTTCTGTGTTTCTTCAGAGATTTTTCAGGTGTCTTGGTTAATACCTGAAATAAGGAATCTTAAGTATTCTCACATTTTGGAAAAGTTGTATTTGTGGAGTAGACTGCAACTAATATATTATCAGACTATCCTAAAAGCCTATTTTTAAGACACAAATATATGGAAGTCAGGAAAAAACGTGGTTTTTTTAAAAAAAAAAATTAAAAAAAGCGAAGAAGCAAATTTAAAGTAATTGGACTGAATTGTTATAACTAAAGCCAACTACTTGGGATAGGTAAATCAATACAGAAGAAACATTAAACTTAATATTTTTATTGCACAGTGGTACCTGATATTATTTTTTACATATTGAGCAGTTAACTAAAACTGCATCCTTTCCAGAATGAAAAAGGAGCAGCATACATATAGTCAAACAGAATAACAGAGAACCACAAAACAATCGTTTGATGCAAGCCATGATGAGCTGATATTTGCCACAAAGAGCTTTATTGTAACTTAGTGTCCAGGCATTGCTTTACAGTTATTTGGATTCTTTGTGATGCTATTTGGTGCCTAAGTTTTCCAGTTCCAGATTGATTTTAGAATCCTGTTTTAACATATTAATCCATACTGAAAAGGGATGGTACAAACCCTGGTTGGAATGGAAGAAAGCATTTCGTAAACCATTGCATTTAAAAAACTGCAGTTGACATGACATGACTTCCAGCAGACTGTCATAACAGTGGTGAGGGACAGAGAGCCAGTTACAGGCATGTAGTCTTGTTGAGTCAAATTCTTCATACTTTTTGTTGCTCAGCTGAGGAACAGGAAACTCCTGTACTTGTAATGTAATTTCCAACCACAGCTGCCAAGAGTGATGCTTCAAGCTGAGATATTTGAAGCTGAAATGGATTGTCAGCCTTAGACTGGTTTCAGTTCGTGTCAGTAGATCAGTGTCAGCTAACTAAGTGAATTTTAAACCACTAGAATGTAAGTACTTTAAAAAAATCTACAATAATGTCTGACTATAAACTTAGCTGCAGCTTGCAGCTAAACTTTTTTATTACAGAACTACAAAAAGCATACATAGTGCCATATTATGCTGAAATGTGTTTAAGGGTGGGAAGCAGAGGGAATGCTTAAAGACTTGGAGAAAATAGAGTGCAAAACAGAATTGAAATAGCATGCTTAATTTTATATTCATTTCTGTTAAAACAGGATTCTGGGCAGTAAGTTTTGCTAATAAAAGAATAATTGTAAGCATTTTTAATACCTTAAAATCTTAAGTAATGGAAGCTTCTTACTATTATGCTAGAGGTTGTTAATAATTATTCCCTCTCATTTTTGTTAACTAACAGCCCAGAAACCACACCACTCTCTTTATTTTCTTCCCTCATTTGAGTGACTATATTTTCAGAATGTTCCTCTGCAGCTGAGGGGACAAGAAAGCCAATGAGAGTTTGATGTCATGAGTAGTAGTGAATATTGAATACTCTTCAGTCTCATAACTATTAGCAGTCCTTCCCCTTAGACCCAAGTCTGTGTCTGACCTTAACATATGCAGGTCAGAATTGTTCCATCTGATTTAGAACACATTTTTATGAAACACTATGCCAGGCTGAGAGAAAATACCATCAGCTCTCCCCAGTTAGACCGTATGTTCAATGGGTTATTAATTTAGAAGACTTGCACTTCTATCTGTATGAAAATGATTCATTTAAGAACATAAATTCTATAGGCTCTTTTTTTTTTGAAATGTCACATTACAAATTGTTTAGTCTTCACCCCCATTAAAATTTAGTTCAAAAATGGGTCCCTACATTTTGCCCAGCTATGAGGCAATACTAGCAAATGGTCTGGAGCATGAGAGCCAAGACAGCAGATTACAGCAAACTTCATCTGAATAAAGAGGTAATTTTGGATTGTGTTACAAATGCCAGCATACAAATGACATAGATCATTTTTCTCATTTAAAGATGAAGGCAGCCACTGGTGTTGCTTTAGACTGTGGACTGCGTTCTGCCGACAGGTTCTATTTTGACTGCCATTTGCTTTAATACATAAACATTCATCTGATAGTTTTCAGTCTTCTAAAATCTATATTACCTTAAACCCTATAAGTAAATATGAATTTGTAAAAACCTATCCGTGATGAGTAATTGTTAATCGGAGAGGGTCCATAGCAATACAACAAAGAGTAACGGGAACAAAGTTTAATGCAAATGGAAAGGAAAGTGCCTTGACTTGTTCAAATGAAAGAAAAAGTGCCGTGCAGAGGGGGAGAAAAGGGAACCAGTTTAAGTGAATATCTGTAAATGTAATTGGCCACAAAGTTCCTGAAAAGCAAGTCTGGAAACATTGTTTAGTTTAAGTTTTGTCAGAACACTGTGATAGTTGTTTTCTTTTCCAGACTTCTGCATTAGGAAATGTCACAGTATTATCGAATATTGGCAGGGAAGGAAAACTCTCATCTCCTGGCTTTAAAATGACTTTTTTGAGAGTAGTTTCATGCTGGCCTAAAGAAATGTAAATGTATATGAACATGTGTAGAAAGTTTAGATTTGATTATGTATGAGACTAGAAACAAAACACATTTTTGCTAAATTTAGTGTAGTCTTGATAAAGTTCATATGCTCATCTTGATAAATACAGAAATCTGTATGCAAAAACATGAATATGCGTGTATTAGTGTCTCCTGACATCAGTTTACTACATTTATCTATAAACATTAGCATTTGAGCAATAAAAATGTCAAACAGTTAATAGTCAATGTAAATAGTTCTGACCATTTTAGTAAACAATGTTGTGTGATATTCCTGTTCTGCAATTTTTGTTTTTGGTGGTTTTGTTTTTGGTGTTTTTATGAAAGTGTAACATTATTTGTAACTCATCAGAAATCTGTTTTTGTTTAAGTTGTATGAAAGGATTTTTAATTGAGTCCTTAACATTTTTATTCTGTTTACAAGTAAATAGCCACTTTTTTTAATAGGACCTCACACCTTGAAGTTTTTTGAATAAAATCCTAAATAAGCTTTGTCTCTATAATTTACTGCATTGACCTGTGCTATTAAAGAAGCTGGAAGTCAAACGTGGTTAATCTGACTCACTTGTCAAAATGTTTTTATTTTAATGAAATCCAGAGATTAAAACAAATAATGCAAAGTTTGTGTAGAAATGGAAAACACCCTTTTGTGCCTCTTCTGTTGTCACATATATGTCAATTTTTTGAGACAACAGGTTTTATTACAAAAAAAGACTATCTGACCCAACCAGATAGTCCTCTACATCAGGGCCTCCGCTACATTTACCTGCTCACGTTACAAGGAGTCAGCAATCTATGAAGGCTCTACTGGTGTGAGGGTGGTTGATTCCAAGGCCGCCTCCTGGGCCATACTCCTACTTCTCCATAGAATCTGTCCAATTGGTTGATACTGACTTTTGTCAAGAACTGTTTTCCACTTGACATTGTGGAGATAGCGCTCTGGAAAATAGGAACCACAGTTTCGGAGCTAGCCCATGCCATCTTCAGATCCAAGGCATCCACAATGCCTGCGGGATTGGAGCTCAAGGGTGAGGACTTCTCAGAACTGAGAAAAGCAAGTTCTTTTCATTCTGCTGTAGTTCCAACTCAAGGGGAGCCTGAAGGGGGCACAAGAACATGTGCCTGTTAGACAAAAATACTTGAATAGAAGACTATACATTGTGACAGGGTCAGGTCAGATGGCTACATGAGAGTGTTTTTTGAAGCAGATATATTAGTCCCAGATTAAGCAGGTCCCTTTTTCCTGGGTAAGGGAACAGGGGCAGTTTTTTTTGAAACAGAAAAGAAGGAACTTGCTGGAACAAATTCAGGCAGGCAGGCTAATTAGGACACCTGGAGCCAATTAAGAAGCTGCTAGACTCAATTAGGGCAGGCCGGCTAATCCGGGCACCTGAGTTTAAAAAGGACCTCACTTCAGTTTGTGGTGTGCGTGTAAAGAGCTGGGAGCAAGAGGCATTAGGAGCTGAGAATGAGAAGGTGTACTACTGGAGGATTGAGGAGTACAAGCATTATCAGACACCAGGAGGAAGACCCTGTGGTGAGGATAAAGAAGGTGTTGGAAGGAGGCCATGGGGAAGTAGCCCAGGGAGTTGTAGTTGTCGCACAGCTGTTCCAGGAGGCAGTCTAGACAGCTGCAGACCACAGGGCCATGGGCTGGAACCCAGTGTAGAGAGCTGCCCGGGTTCCCCCCAAGCCTCCCAAGTTCTGATCAGACACAGGAGGAGTTGACATGGACTGTGGGTTCCACCAGCGGGGAAGGTCTCTGGGCTGTTCCCCGACCCACATGGTGGATCAACAGAGACTGCAGGGATTGTTTTCCTTCCTTTTTCCCATGTTGGCCAGTGATGAGGTTAGCTGAGTGAACAGCAGGTTTGAGCCACTACCAAAAGTGGCCAAACTGAGGGCTGCTGTGAATCTCTGAGGCAAGCAAATCCGCCAATAAGCACAGGACCCACCAAGGCAGAGGAGGAACTTTGTCACAATATGCAGCACAACACTGTAAAGCACCATTTCCCATCCTATATTTGTTGATATACCAACGTTTCTTATGAGAGTGGGATTTTATACATAAGCCCTTTGGCATTTTATGTAGGGGGGAATGCCTGGGTCCCTGTAACTAGCATATGTAAATATATTGCTCAAAGATAGAGCACTGTTTTCTAGAGCTCTGCATTTTCTCAGTACATTAGGCAAATGAAAAGCATTCCCACGTGTGCACTTCACTGACCAGTTTTATTTCATTGCTACAACCCAATACTCAAATCCCTCTAAAACAGTACACTTCTGGGTGCTGAGCCAAATCTCTATTAGCCAATTTTATTCTGACTTGCATTTTGTGTTTTTAATAGCTAATGGATCTAGTTACTTGTATTACATGTTGTACCCTCTTGTTTTACAAACTACATGTACAGAGCTACTGAAAATGCAGTTGCCTCTGGAGTGGACAGTAGCACCTAGAAGGACAATCGGTCACCACCATGTTGCACCTTTGGAGAAGAAGGGGGCGGGGGGAAATTGGCATGAGTCTATATATGCTTCCATTTCCATCCATGGGAGAAGGGTGATTTTGTGGTTAAAGTAGTAGATTGTGACTAAAGAGATCTGGGATTTTGTTTCCGCTCTGTTATAGACTTCCTCTATGAGTCTGGGTAAATCAATCTATCTGTGCTTCCATTCCCATCTGCAAAATGAGGATATTTCCTTACATTACAGGGATGTAGTGACGTTTACAGTGCAATTTAAGTGTAATTGTAGCAAGGGTAAATTTACCTATGCTAGCTTTAATCTACTGAATAAAGAAGACATGTCAGCACAGACTAGCCACCAAGTATAAGCCCACTCAGTATAAATATAAGCAGCTCAGGTTGTTAGCTCATCCCTGTGTTTGTGCCACTGCAACTTCACTGTTATTAGAACAGGAATACTTGTGGCACCTTAGAGACTAACAAATTTATTTAAGCATAAGCTTTTGTGAGCTACAGCTCACTTCATCGGATGAATTCAGTGGAAAATACAGTGGGGAGATTTATATACGCAGAGAATATGAAACAATGGGTGTTACCATACACACTGTAAGGAAAGTGATCAGGTAAGGTGAGCTATTACCAGCAGGAGAACGGGTGGGGGGAAACCTTTTGTAGTGATAATCAAGGTGGGCCATTTCCAGCAGTTGACAAGAACGTCTGAGGAACAGCGCGGAAGGGGAATAAACAAGGGGAAATAGTTTTACTTTGTGTAATGGCCCATCCACTCCCAGTCTCTATTCAAGCCTAAGTTAATTGTATCCAGTTTGCAAATTAATTCCAATTCAGCAGTCTCTCGTTGGAGTCTGTTTTTGAAGTTTTTTTGTTGAAGAATTGCAACTTTTAGGTCTGTAATCGAGTGACCAGAGAGATTGAAGTGTTCTCCGACTGGTTTTTGAATGTTATACTTCTTGAAGTCTGATTTGTGTCCATTTATTCTTTTCTGTAGAGACTGCCCAGTTTGGCCAATGTACATGGCAGAGGGGCATTGCTGGCACATGATGGCATACTGATAGTGTGGCTGATGTGATTAGGCCCTATGATGGTGTCCCCTGAATAGATATGTGGACACAGTTGGCAACGGGCTTTGTTGCAAGGATAGGTTCCTGGGTTAGTGGTTCTGTTGTGTGGTGTGTGGTTGCTGGTGAGTATTTGCTTCAGGTTGGGGGTCTATCTGTAAGCAAGGACTGGCCTGTCTCCCAAGATCTGTGAGAGTGATGGGTCGTCCTTCAGGATAGGTTGTAGATCCTTGATGATGCGATGGAGAGGTTTTAGTTGGGGGCTGAAGGTGATGGCTAGTGGCGTTCTGTTATTTTCTTTGTTGGGCCTGTCCTGTAGTAGGTGACTTCTGGGTACTCTTCTGGCTCTGTCAATCTGTTTCTTCACTTCAGCAGGTGGGTATTGTAGTTGTAAGATCACTTGATAGAGATCTTGTAGGTGTTTCTCTGTCTGAGGGGTTGGAGCAAATGCGGTAGTATCGTAGAGCTTGGCTGTAGACAATGGATCGTGTGGTGTGGTCTGGATGAAAGCTGGAGGCATGTAGGTAGGCATAGCGGTCAGTAGGTTTCCGGTATAGGGTGGTGTTTATGTGACCATCGCTTATTAGCACCGTAGTGTCCAGGAAGTGGATCTCTTGTGTGGACAGCTCCAGGCTTCCAACTGAGATGAAATTACTCATGATTTGCAAAGCCAGAAATGAATTACAGGTCATCCCAAGCAAATGCATGTAAATCCTGCATAATGCATTGCCATACCATGTGTCTTGCATGTGCCACCTATTTGACAGAAGAACTATTAACAAAATGTTTAAAGAGTCATACATAAATGTGTTGTGATATTGCTTTTTGTGTCCATCCACTTGTAAAACCCAAGTGGAAACCCTAGATGGCTCACTAAAACTCTTCAACAGTTTGAAAAGTTTCTTTTGGAGAACCAGTGGTCCCGGAAACCAGTAGTCCAATAGCCCCTCCATTCCAATATCTAGTTGGATAACTTGAACTACCTGAAAGTGTTCACTAGAAATTTCTGTTAGGGAATCCAAACTGTCTTAATATCATGAATCTCAATGCAAATAGCTCAGAAAGAGAAGAAAATTTTAACTATTTTAGAAATCACTAACTGTGACCTGTGGCATAGTAGAGAGAGCATTGGACCCACACAGGACAGCTGGGTTCTATTCCTGACTCTGCCATTGGCCTAATGGGTGACCTTGGGTAGGTCACTCACTTCCCTATGCCTCAGTTTCCCCATCTGTAAAATGGGGATAATAATTTATTTCTGTCGTAAAGCACTTAGAATATCAGGGTTGGAAGAGACCTCAGGAGGTCATCTAGTCCAACCCCCTGCTCAAAGGAGGACCAATCCCCAATTTTTGGCTCAGATCCCTAAATGGCCCCCTCAAGGATTGAGCTCACAACCCTAGGTTTAGCAGGCCAATGCTCAAACCACTGAGCTATCCCTCCCCCATTTTGAGAGCTACAGGTGAAAATGCTACATAAGAGGTAGGTATTATTATAATTATAATATAAAACTGACAAAGTTAAGTACCTGTATCTTGGGATTTTCCAGAACTAGACCCAAGTGCTATACCATTGAGAAGCTGGGAATCTTCCCCTTCTGGATTGTCTGAAGTTCTGTACACTTGAGGCATGATTCTCTGTTGCTCTGCACCTTGTATCGTTATTGACACGAGTGCAAAGTAGGTGTAAAACACATTCTGTTTAGCATATCATATTGCTTGTATTCTATAAGATACTTTTTGGAAAATCAATTTTCATGTTATAACCGTAGTAATGATCTTTGTGTAGGGCACTCCCTGGGGTAAATGGTCCAAGGCATTGCATTCCTTCCATCTAGTAACAATTTCTTAGGCAATTATTATTTATTATTTAACAGTTGTATTATGGTAGCAACTAGAAGCATTAAACAGGTTCTTTTGTGCTAGGCACTGTGCAAATACAGCTTTGTCAACACTTGCAATTTGCAGGTCTCATGATATTTGGTGTTTTTCTTAAAGCCCCAGTTCTTGGAGTCATGTTATTTCATAAGAATGTCAGCTTTCATTTTTGAAAAACAAAGTAAGTTTCTAGCCATCGTTGTTGCAGAGAAAAGCTATATAATGTGTCCCAAGTGTATCCTATCTTAATCAGAAGATAAATAAAATATTTTTAATCTTATGATTTTTAAGCCAATTTCATGATTTGGGAGGGGGCTGACTCATGGATTTTTTAATGCTCAGGGTTGGTCATACTTCAAATTTATAATAAATTATAGTTCCTGCCCCCAAGAGTTTACAGTCAAAGTTCCCAATCTAACAAATATATATATACATGCCTAACTTTAAGCACAATTAGTGCCACTGACTTACAGTTAAGCAAGTGAGTAAGTGTTTGCAGGGTAGGGGCCAGAATTCACTGTGCTTTCATAGGTATTGCTCAAACAATGGTCAACAGTGAACAATAATTTTGTAAGTCTGAACCAATTAATCCTAAATGCAGTTACACAGTGTGGCCCAGATTCTGTAAGTGGAAATGCCCTACCAGATCCTTGCACCCTTGCGGAGACCTGATTAATTTCAGGGCTCCACATGGGTACAAGAATCCATCTGTGTGGATCTTCTTGCATTATCTAATCCTTACATCAGGAACTCAGTGGAACTACTCATGTGCATTAATATTAGCAAATTTGGGCCCTGATTGATGCCAAATGCCTCTTAAATTGTAAGCTCTTCGGGGGTAGGGACTATCTTTTTGTTCTTTGTGCGTACAGTGCCTAGCGCGATGGGGTTCTGCCCTATTAGTAGGGCTCCGATATGCTACCACAACACATAATTCTACTACTAACAATCATGGCTTGTGAGCTCCGGTGATTTTCCCTGTTTATATTGCTTTGTTTGACCTGGCCTTGCTTTTTACATTTACTTTTGCAGATGCTCAGCTCTGCCTTTTAAATGTTGTTCAGTCCTCGCCCATTCTATTCTCCCCAGTTTTGCCTCATTTCGGTTTGACTTTTCGATCAGCTCCCCCTGCCTGATCCATTCATGTATTTCTTTTGGAAACCCTGAGCCTGTCTCCCCCCGCATACAATGGGCTTGGGTGACTCCAGCTGGGACTTGTCCTTCCCCAGCCCGTGCTGCACAGCGACCGCCCGTCGCCTGAGAAAGGCCGCGCTCCAGGGAATGGATGGCCACGAGCCCAGGGACGGTCCTCGCCCAGGGGGTTGGGCCGGGAGGGACACGCTCCCGCCCTGCCAAAGCGCCACGGCTGTAGCCCCCCCACCTCTCAAGCGCTGAGGCGCGAGGAAGCGACCGAGCCCCGCCCCGCACATGCCCAGAGCAGAGCTAAGCGCCAATGGAAAACCGAGGGCACAAAAATTGAGGGCATAGGCGCTTCCCCGTGGCTTCACTTCTCCCACGGCATATGTGCGCCAGGTCTCCGCGCATGCTCAGTAGGAAGGCAGGCCGCCCTCTGCTCATGCGCAGTAGCAGGAAGCGCACCGTCCGTTTGGGGTGCGGAGCGCCTTTTGTTGCTCCCGCGGCGGGGCAGTTCGGCGGCGCTAGGACCCGGCGGACCGGGCTCGCACGCGGGTTTTTCCTCCTCCTCCTCCTCCTCCAGAGAAAGAGCGATGGCGGCCCGTTAGCGGCGCGTGCAGGCGGCGGGGCTGGGACTGCGCCGGACGCACCGGGGCCATGGGGGGCGGCGCGGCCTGGCCCCCTGCGTGAGGCGCGCCAGGCCCGCGCGTCCCCTCCGAGCGCGGCGCGGCCCTGTGGCGGCGAAGGCCGCTCGCCCTCCTCCCGCCCGGCCGGTGCCGGGGCATCCCCCCAGGCCAGGGCGCGGCGGCGGCGGCGGCCATGGCCACCGAGCTGGAGCCCCCTGCCTCGGGGGCGGCGCCGCTGGAGGCGGAGGAGGACGAGGAGCACTGGTTGTACGGGGGTAGGTAGCCGGGCGGCCGCCGAGCCCAGCGCGAGTCGCCACAAGGGATGCGCTGTGCCAGATGCTCCCCTGCGCCCGAGCACCCCTCGGCGGGCGGGCGGGCGGGCAGGGCACGGGGACTGTCCGCACCGCACCTCGCCCAGGCTCAGGCTCGGCTTTGGGCCCAGCCCGCCCACACTGACTGGGGCCAGCAAGCGCCTAGGGCCCCCAGCCCCGGTCGTTTGGCAGTGTGGACGCAGCTCAAGCCACAGACCCTAGTCTGTATAGTGCAGTATAGACGTGTTAGCACAGCTGTGAGACTGGGGTCTAGCTATTGTAAAGCCAGGCTTAACAGTGCAGTGTGGATGCTCAAGTGCAGGCTTGGAAACAGTCAGTAGACCCAGGTTTGTAATGCTGTGTAGGCATAACTCATGAAAGCTCTCACTAGCCAGAAGGCAAAGTAAACTAGGATAGAGCACAGGCATTCTCCAGATTATGGTCTCCCTCCCCCCTTAGCTTCTGGGCAGCTCCCTTCTCCTCACATTCTCTTCTTCTTCTCCTCTTGAAGAGATGATGGAATTGACGGGTGTTTAGGTTTATCTGGGAGCCTGTCCATACCCAACCCAGTACATGCCCTATGTGATGGTCTTGTATAAGATTCCACTGACCGTTGCAGGATTTTATATTGGGAGTGGAATAGAGATCATGGGTTGTGGCACTGCTGATAGACCACAAGCAAATGAAAGACTCTTACCTATTTAACCTGTCTATCAGTTTTAGGTTTTTTCTATACTATCCATGGCATGACTGGAGTGCTTAAGTGTTTCCCACATAAATTAAAATTGTATGGCAGGGTTCCTATGGATTTTTCTCCCTCCCTTTGCTGAAGTGTATATGTACCTACGCACATATGTATGCCGTACTAATTTACTTTGTTGTCCTAGCTATCATGTGTGATACTACTGTTATCCTTTACTGGGTTATGTCTGTTCCAGATCGTAAACTCCTTTAGAGTAGAAACTTATTACTTTCAGTTGTTTGCCATGCATGTTTATGGCACTATATCAATAATAGTAAGTCTGAATCCACTACCTCAGCTGGGTGAGCTGGAGTGGGAGTTGACCTTTCATCAGAATTTTTTTCCTCTGGTTAATTTCTGTCACAGTCTTTGATGCTGTTTAATACAGTGTAGCATTGTTTGGCTTTTATATGATCACTTTTTAGGGTAATAGGGTAATGAAGAATGAAAAGGGGCAGAATGAAACTCTAATAGCAAGACATTGGCGTGCATAATAACTTTTAAAATCTGTCAAGTAAATGCATATTTGGGCCCCAGTTCTGTAATTGGATTGATGCAAGTGGACCCCTGTGCCACTTGGGGCTCCATATGTACCCAAGTGAAGGGTCAGGGCCTGGGTTTGCTGGCAGAGCATTCTTGGAACAGTTACCAAGCATCTTTTTCAATGTATCCATCACTCCATGTGTTTCCTACCGTTGTGAGCCTTTAATTTTTTTATTTTTGTCAATTAAGATCAATAAGTTTTCTGGTCTTTTGATTTTTGCTTTTGAAAACTTCTTGACTTGAGGTCCTGTTCCCACCTAGCCTGGTCTGTCTCTCCCATAGAAAAACATGTGTGAAGACTCTTGGAGCCAAGATCCATACCTGGCTTGATAGCTGCCTTTATTCATTCTGTTGCATAATCTGGGGTCTAGTATTAAAAAGGCCTTTTTTAATTCTGTGAGTTGTCAAGGATGTGTAATGTTACTTTTTCATTGCTTTATTTCATATTGAGCTTTGCTTGAAAGCAAAGCATTACTTTATAATGTGTGTGTATATGTGACAGTATTTTCCCAAAAGGCCCAGACTGTGTTATAAGTTCCGATCTCTTTGGGTTTTGATTTAATATGTTGTTTTTGTCATATTTGCAGATGACACCACTGGTAAGCAAGAAGATGGACCAATTGCTGGGTAAGTCCATAAACTATCCACTCATAATAACTGTATCTGCTGGGAGAACTTTGTCTCAGCATCAGGCTTGTAATACCTAGATACCTTGAGCCTAGTTTCAGATCTTGACAAAGTCAACTCAGCCCCTTGTACTGCAACAAATTGAGTTGTATGAACTTTACTGTTTGGACATCTTTTGGATGAGACCTTCAAAAACAAGTTCTGCGGTGATATTAAGGATCCAGTGTAACTTTTCATAAGATTAGAGAATTCTCCCAGTATCCTTGACCAAAATTCCCCCTCCTCCACTATACTTTTGCAGTGTGGTATGCACCAGCTGTGCCTTCCTCCACCCCAGAGGTGTCTGCATTTGAATGTTTTTTGTAAGTGTACATATGATAGGAATTTCAGGATTGTTGAGCAGCTGCCATAAACTGGAGTTCAGGGTGCTCAGCAACGCAGAAAACTGAGCCCAGTGTTTGCTGCGCTTTGGGACCATTATGAATATTATCCTCTTTGGAGCAAGTATCCTCATTCAACCAATATGAACACACACAAGCAAACTGTAGACTATCTTATTGCACGGTTACTTAGCAAATGTAATGTCAACTATCCCTTGTGACAAGGGATAGCCTCTGATTTTAGACATAAATGTACTGCTAACCTGCATAAATAGTGTTCTTATCTCTTTATGATTTACATGAGATTATCAGAAATGCTCCAGAAAATAAAGTAGCTACATCCTTCAGTTTATTAATCTTTGCAAATCACTGTAAAACCTTGAATGCAAAGTATTATTATTATTAACTTCCTGCTCTTATTTTTCTTACAGCTCTCATTTTGAATCTTTGCCCCACATATAGATTTTGTATGGGCTGTGAAATGAAATGAGTTGCTAAATTCTTTGTTAACCATTACCCCCTGATATTTGTTAACCATTGAAATTCAAGTATGATGTTCTATCTGAATATGTTGACTATCCGTGGGAAGACAAAATTACATGTACACCAAATTACATGTCTTCAGTATCTCTTGACATTCCTTGATGGAGAGGATTTTGTGAAATTATAGCAGTGCTGTAAAGGGGCTGTTTTATAACTGGCACAAAGGGTTATGTTGGGATTCAGGGGATGGAAATAAAATGCCCAGGACTATTACCAACATAAAACTGATGACATTAGTCCTGTCAAAGTGATTATTTGTTCACTCTTCTTAAAACTGTAGGAAAGGGGTTAGGAAGTGGCTATTACTTTATAGATGTGTCCTTGAACTTTCAATTCACAAATTGTAATACACATCCACAGATACTTCGGGTGATTTGAAGCTGAAGGTAACATTTGTTGCTTTTCTTTAATTCAGTGCTGGCTGTTCAATGATCTTAGATTCTGAGACAATTCTGTGGTTTGAGGTCAATCCTCTTAATTGCTTTTGATCTGGTAAAAAGAATGCCAGAGGTTTTGGGGAGCCATCTGTGGCAATTTCCTCCAGTGGTACTTCTCTTTATCTTTGCACAATGACTTAATGCCCGTGACCTTGGAGTTGTTGTGGAGTCTGATCTTCTTTTTGAAGCCTGTTATGCTAATTTGGTAATGGAAGTGCTTTTGCTACCACCTCAGGAATTTGTCCATACTGGTACCTATGCTTACTAGGACAGCAGCTGAAATCTTTGTCTGTACTTTTGTTTAATTGTGAAACTTTCCACTACCTCTCCCCCAACATGACTGTGTAGCTGATAAAGAATTCATTTAGCCTATTTGCCCAGGTCTGTCTGTCTCTCCACAATCTTGTCTTCCTCGCCTCCTAATAAGAGAGCTTCATTAGCTTCCAAAACTGCAGTGGGTTGACTTTATTTTATTTGATTCTTGGTAACAACTTCCAAGACTTTATATTGCTGGGCTCCATGATGTCAATGTGATCTTTGACTTCCTTGTTTAGAGGGTGTCTCCTTTTGTGCGGCCTCTGAAATGGCTTTAATCTGTTCAGTGTGTGGATTCTGTGTGTCGTGTGTTTGCAGGATCTAACCCCAAAGGGAGGAAACACTCGCTAACAGGCATGGTGCTTATTCCCATGAGTACCTTCGTTGACTTCAATGGGATTACTCCCAGTAATAAGTTTTGCTCAGATGTGAGTGTTGGAATATTTGGGCCCTTAAGTCCTCAGTTAAATTAACTTTTTAAAAAAGGATTCTATTATTAAAATTTCAAAATAACTCTTCCAGTTCCATGGCTAAATACATTGCCTTCTGATTTTTAGTTCCATAACATGTAAGGTACATATGATTTTTGTTGTGACTGGCTTGCTTGGATAATGCAATAAGCAATACTAACATTTGCTCCACAATCTTTAGTTAACAGCATAAATCTGAAAGTGCAATAATGGACATCAGGATTAATCTGCAATGAATAAGGAAATGGGATGGTCTAGGGATTGTTAATTACCTATCCTTTAATCTCCAGGTGACTGGTTAAAATTAAGTCCAAGTCCTTAATAACTGAATGTTGTTAATGTTTGGTGGCTTGTAGAAAGGGAATCAATTGATCTTAATCTAATTCCTACTGGGCAGGTGTCCTCTTCACTTTAAAATGCTTATATAATTGGCACTCTTGTTGGCAGTCTCAGGGAAAGGCCAAGGATTGAATGGGCCATGGAGACTGAACTATCTTCTAACCCTTAGAAGTAGTGGGGTTGAGGCACACTGATAATCTTTCAGAGCTCCTGCAAGTGCCTTAGCTGATCTGTGGATAAATAAGTGTTTGGTGTGCAAGGCTGCCCACTTGGCATCGTTCAGGAACTCTAAATTGACTTTCACCAAAAAAAGCAAAACCTGCTGAGATTGAATTTGAGCTAACTACTCTACTACCAGTCACCAGAATCAAATATGTCTGTTCTTGGTAAAACTATGATCAGAATGTTATCTTGATTCTGTACTGATGGGCACTTTGGACATACGAATAGGTTGCTCCATGGGTCAAGCGTATTTATTTTGGTCTGTTATATTTGGTAGACATGCAGAATCTTCTCATCCTTTGCAAGATGCTCCTCAGGAGAGCCGGCCTGTCACCAGTGAAGACCGAGAGATGTCTCAACATGTACGTGTTACAGCTGTAACTGTTGGATGTGGCTATTGCTGTGCAGTGCATGTTCACTGCTTGTAAATATTGGTGTATAACAAGGCTCAAGGAAACAAGGGGCTACTATCTGTCATAAATATAACTTATTATACCTATACCATAACAACTTATTAATTAGCAATTCTAGGTGCTAATTACAGCATATAGCTTTTCTGCCTAAAACGCCAATGGTCAGAGTATTAGGTGTTGGGATTGCCAAGATCTGCTTCTGACTCAGCCATTGACTCCTGGGATTACTCATTTTGAGCCTCTCAACTCCTCTGTACCTTAATTTCTCTGGCCCTGATTCAGGATAACACCCCATTGAAATTGGTGAGAGTTAACCACATGCTTAAAATTAAATGTGTGCTTAAGCACTTGCCTGAATCAGAGCCTAATGTGCAAAACTGGTGTAGTAACACTTCTAGGCAACCCCACAGGGCTGCGGTGGGAGTTAAAGTTTGAAAATCAGACATCCTTGGATAAAAGGTGAAAAAATATTTATTAATTGTGTAAAAAATATTCTTGATTATTAACCAAGTGAAAAAGGACGTCTTTGTAACAGAATAATTCTTCTAACTTTTACTACTTTATTGAGCTTTTAAGACTTGTGTTCTCATCCAGGTGAATTTCTTGGGTGTAAGTATCAATGAGTCTTCATGTGTCTGTTACTGTTAGGCCCCTCCAAGTGGTGAAGATGAGGAGGAAGACAGTGATAGCGACAGTGATGATGATGATGATGTGAAAGTTACCATTGGCAACATTAAAACAGGAGCACCATCATACATGTATGTATTTCTGGTTACAGTGCCTGCTGTTTATTGATCTTACCATTTTAAGAGGCAGTGAGTTTAATGGCTAGTGCCTGTTTCTGGCATTGGCTTGCTGGGTGACCCATTTGTACAATGAGGCTAATACTCCCCATGTCAACTGCCATCATGTTAAATAATTAATATCGGTGGAGCACTTGACTGAGTGAAATAGAAGGTGGGAAATAGTGCAAGTCCTTAATATTACTTTGATTCCTGAGGTTTTGCTGAATTTAAATGAAGAATCAAGCTAAACAGCAGATGAATTAAATTGAAGTCCTGAATTAATTAATTGTTTCAGCTGGCCAATTCTTCACAGCTGAGGAATGGTGAGACCAGTTTTGCAAACTAGCCACCTGTCACTGAGATGCTTCAGAATCTGAGTCTGAATAACACTTAGCTATTCTGTATTAGATGGAAATAAGGGGGCAGCATTTCTGGTTGCTGCTGGCAACCATTGTTTTAAGGAAACCTTTTACCTGTTCATTGCAGTATATTGTAATCCTTCATTGCAAGGATAACTCTCCTCTGCTTCTGCAGGAAAGGTTTCGGGTCTTATGGATCATTCTAAAGAGCGATGGCCCCATTCATCATTCTTTGATTCATTAGATTTTTCCAAACATCCTTTTTTGGATTCTGTGTTTTTCGTTGTTATCCAGACTGCTCCCTTCCTTTCACATATTCTGTACAGATTTGCTGCTACAATTCTTTCCCCCATTGCCCAGCTCCATCCTAATTCATAGTCTGTCACAAGCGTGTTCTCTGGCAGGATGGTACCTACCAACACTGGGGAAATCATCAGGCTCTGCTTCTGAGTCCAGACAATCTTGTGTGTTGCTGCGTATCTGAATGTACGCTGCTGGATATCCATTTCAGTATGCTGCCCTCTCCACCATCAATAGATTTACATGAACAGTGCAATTTAATTTTTAAAGTAATGGAGTCTTAAGATAAGGTAAAGGGCATTGTTGGTTGGGACAACTCTTTATGTTAAGGCTAGAATGTACAACAAAAAATCCAATCTATATATTGAAATACTGATGGAAATCTTTTCTCATTCTTTTCTGTCTAGGGGGACTCCTATGAATCTGAACTTAAAAACAGGTAGAGGCTATGGAACATCCTCTTCAGGTATTATAATCATAATAATAATATTTATTTTACCTTCTGTATTTTGGGGTATTTCACACTTCTTGCACAGGTTTTTTGCTGAAGTCTCTGGCATGAATGGCTGGAACAGCGAAAAATATTGCTTTCTCTCTTTTGAAGGTTGTGTGAAATTAAAGTATCTTCTTTAAAGCAAGAGTGAGCTCTGTGCAATGAGTTTCTTAAAGATTAGTGGCTAGCTGGGGAGAATTGATGGCCCAACATGTGTTGGAGGAACAGCCAGCTGGTAATTGATCACCTGGAAATGCCAGGCAGCCAGGTTGTAATTGCTGTTTTAAACTGAAAATGGGGAAAAAAAGACAATAATCCCTGTGTAACACAGCATCTGTCCAGTACAGGATGTTACTACAGAATAAATGCTTGGGGCTGGATTTTACTATCCTTGCTTGCACTGAGTGTTACCTCACTCCATGAGTTGTCTTACTGAGATCAGTAGGGCTACATGCGGTGTAAGATATTAATCGTCAGGAGTAAGGGCACAAGAATCTGGCCCTTGATTGTTAACTAATTAGTTGGCTGGAATCAGCCCTCAGTGCCTCATTCAGTTTGTATTCTACATCATATGTTGGGTTTAAAATATCTCTGCAATGTCCTCCTCCCTTTTACCCCTCTTTTCCTTTCGATATGGGAGACTGTCTTTTTTTGCAATCCCTATTTTCCCTTTTCCCAGTCTCTTTGTGGTGATTATCCTCACTCTGGCTGAGGAGACTTGAGATATAGTTGCTTCCAAAGTCTTTTTCTTCTTGCAAAGTGCTGAGCACCAGACGCTCCCTTTGGCTCCAGTGGATTGTTGGCCTATTGTAAAATCAAGCCCAAAGCTAACATTAAAAGTAGATCTGTCTGCATCTGTTGGGGTGGGGATTGTACTGAATGATCTTGAGAAAAGTTAAGAATATTTTCTTCTGAGCTAAATCTCAGAGTTGCCTAAATGGCTTATTTCGTTCATCTATATTGCTGGTGTTTGGGTGGGTCTTTTTTTCCTCGCCTCCCAGCTCTCCCGGTTTAGCAGCTATAACACCATGGCCATCTATTCACAAGTCACTGAAAAGTGTGGTGTTGTTTTTTTTAACTCAAAAGTTAGATCTGGTTACATTTAGAAATAGACAGATGCAGAGCTGATGTTAAATTCATAGCAGATAATAGCTATTTTAAACTGAATAATTTGCTCATCAAACTGGTGGATTAGAAGCATTGCATTAAAAACAGTAACCGTTTCTCTCTCTTCAAAGCCAAGTTGCAGCCCAAAGGTATTGATCTAGATGCCACAGGGAATATAAATGGATTGCCTGTAATAGAAGTGGATTTAGATTCGTTTGAAGACAAACCGTGGAGGAAACCAGGTGGGGCCTCAAAGTTTCTTGTGGTAAATATTTTCTGCAGTTCTGTTTTCTTTTGCTTTTCATGTATAGTTTCTGTCAAAGTGTTGCTGCCATGGGGGATGGAGGGGGAAATCCAAACAACCCCTAGTGCTCAGCTCTGACTCCTGTTCTGAGCAATTAGTGACGCTAAGTAGAGTTACTGAGCCATGTGCCAATTTCAACAGTGATCAGAAGAAATTGGGCTAGACTTGTGTTCTGTTTCTTACTTTCCTAAAGAAAAGTAGCTGGTCTTTATATTCACCCTCTGTTTCCGAGAACATACAGCTCTGGTAGCAGTATAATAGCATTTGGCCAAATCTTGAAGTCAGTTGGACTTTTTGTTGTTGCCTTCTGTGCGGTCAGGATTTGGCTGTAGGTGAGAGATGGTCTCCTTTTGATGCACAGCAGCTGGCATGCTTTAGCCCTTCCTGGCTGAACTCAAGGACACCCCTTGTGCAGCCTTGTCATTGGTGTTCCTTTGGAATGTCAGCACTTCAGTTGGGAAGTACCTGGTGCATGAAGGAGCATGGGGATGGATAGTTTGTTCTTAGCAAGTTAGCATTCACCCACATAATTCCTGTTGTTGTCAGTGGGAGTTGGGGCATAATCCGTATATATTGTGAAGGAAAGCAGTCACACTCAGTTCTTGACAGGAGCATCTCTAATGTGAGTTGATGTATCAAAAAAGCCACCAAACAACCCAGTAAGGAAAATAAACTGATTTACACATTGGAGGGAAATATTGGTTGTTTCCTGCCAGTGTGTAACAGGGCAAGAGTTTGAGTCAGAAGATGGGTTCCGCTCCAGGGTCTGCCACTAGCCAACTGTGTGACCCTGGGTGAGTTACTCTCCATGCCTCAGTTTGTGTCTCTGTATTATGTGGATAGCGATACTCATCTTTGTAGAACACTGAGATCTATAGATAAAAATTGCTATGTAACATAAGATTAAAATATGGGAAGTTTATTTTATCTTCTGTTTATATTGGTTTTGTATTGGGAAGTTTTCTACATCAAAGTGACTCTTGTGTACAAACTATAAAATGCTTGAAGTGAAGTCTTTTCTATTTTTCAGCTGTGTTTCTGGACTTTAGTTATTTTTTATGAGAGATCCAAACACTTATTACAGCAGCCGTGCAAAATTGGCATGAAAATCTATTAGTCTGGGAATAAAATCCACTCACTTGCTCCTTCATATAATGGCGGGGAGCTAATATTTTACTTGTTTTTGGAACGCTGCGCATGAGATGTGTGTGATTCATTTCACCCACCTGAAATGAAGGGCAGTAGGAGGGACTATGGAAAATTCAAATCACTGTGTTATTTCAGTATTGAGCAGTAGGCACTTTGTGATGAATGGGTGTTGGTGTAGATGTAATAGAAAATATATCCTTTTTTTCTGCAGGGGATTTGACTACGAAGTGAAAGAGAGACTAGGAAGAGAAGAAGTTAGGAAAGAACAGAATTAGAGCAGTGATACCAGTAAAGTTCAGAGATACGAGCGTGGGGATCATTATTGTCCTGCTGACTCATCTCTGGACCAGGAATGATCCAAGTAGCCATAAAATAATATTGCTTTGAAGTATGAATTGAGGTAAAATTAAAGCACAAGCTTGGCCCATATTCTAACATTCACATTAGGTTGTTCTTTGTGCTACTTCAGTAGCCTCTTCCTGGGCAGCCTTCTGGGTTATGTCCTAGACAATAAGATCAGTCAGCGAGATAGTGTCTCCTTAATAAACCGGGGGGGGGGAATGAAACTTCACACCATCAAAGCATGAATGAAGGAGCAAAATCTAATCCAATGAAGCTGATGTGTAAATTTCATGTTGCTACGCCTGAGTTGGAATACATCTGCCCTGGGGGTGCAGCAGGAAAAGTGGCTGGCAGGAGGATGTAAGAAAGTATAAGGTCAAAATCCTGACCTTATCATGGCCAGATAGTCTTAGCTGAAACTCAAGGATTTAAACTAGGATTTGTTGTTTTACAGTTGGTCAAGCTAGAAATACCTTTGTAATGGGAACGTTGAGGGACTTTTTAACAATGCTAGGAAGTGCTTCTGTTTTACACTGCTGTAGAGTTATGTCTTCATACAATTTCATAAAATTATCCACAAGTGATAA
Source organism: Eretmochelys imbricata (assembly GCF_965152235.1). Taxonomy (NCBI): domain Eukaryota; kingdom Metazoa; phylum Chordata; order Testudines; family Cheloniidae; genus Eretmochelys; species Eretmochelys imbricata. Next base: position 81,513,474 of record NC_135580.1, read on the forward strand.
AGACAGAACCTTTAAATTATCACATCTCCTCAGTTCAAATCCTGGCTGGGATCACAACTGAACAATAAGTCTATATGATCTAAACCATGTTATAAAGGTCACTTGCAGTTTAGCACAGTTGACGCAATGGGCAGGCCCTGGTGTAGAGAATCTTTAATCAGAATGGCAAAGGGCAGTCCAGGTCAGAATAGAAAAGCATTGGCGGAGCTAAGGTGGAAAAAGTCTCTGTGCCACTGACAGTTAGTTTTCATCAGCACTAACTCCTCCGTAGAATTATAAGAGGACTAATATAGGATACCACTCTGAAAAACTAAATCGATGAATTCACATAAGTTATCTCTCTTACAATATCCTGAATTTGTGTTGAACCTTGCATCCAAAGGGTCCCAGAGCACTTCATAGAATCATAGAATATCAGAGTTGGAAGGGACCTCTGGAGCTCATCTAGTCCAACCCCCTGCCCAGAGCAGGACCAATCCCCAACTAAATCATCCCAGCCAGGGCTTTGTCAAGCCTTACCTTAAAAACTTCTAAGGAAGGGGATTTCACCTCCTCCCTAGGTAACGCATTCCAGTGTTTCACCACCCTCCTAGTGAAAAAGTTTTTCCTAATATACAACCTAAATCTCCTCCACTGCAACTTGAGACCATTACTCCTTGTCCTGTCATCTGCTATCACTGAGAATAGTCTAGAGCCATCCTCTTTGGATCCACCTTTCAGGTAGTTAAAAGCAGCTATCAAATCCCCCCTCATTCTTCTCTTCCATAGACTAAACAATCCCAGCTCCCTCAGCCTCTCCTCATAAGTCATGTGTTCCAGACCCCTAATCATTTTTGTTGCCCCTCGCTGGACTCTGTCCAATTTCTCCACATCCTTCTTGTAGTGTGGGGCCCAAAACTGGACACAGTACTCCAGACGAGGCCTCACCAATGTCGAATAGAGGGGAACGATCACGTCCCTCGATCTGCTGGCAATGCCCCTACTTATACATCCCAAAATGCCATTGGCCCTCTTGGCAACAAGGGCACACTGTTGACTCATATCCAGCTTCTCGTCCACTGTCACCCCTAGGTCCTTCTCTGCAGAACTGCTGCCTAGCCTTTCGGTCCCTAGTCTGTAGCGGTGCATTGGATTCTTCCGTCCTAAGTGCAGGACTGTGCACTTGTCCTTGTTGAACCTCATCAGATTTCTTTTGGCCCAATCCCCCAATTTGTCTAGGTCCCTTTGTATCCTATCCCTACCCTCCAGCATATCTACCACTCCTTCCAGTTTAGTGTCATCTGCAAACTTGCTGAGAGTGCAATCCACACCATCCTCCAGATCATTAATGAAGATATTGAACAAAACCGGCCCCAGGACCGACCCTTGGGGCACTCCGCTAGATACCGGCTGCCAATTAGACATGGCGCCATTGATCACTACCCGTTGAGCCCGACAATCTAGCCAACTTTCTACCCACCTTGTAGAGCCTCCATCCAGCCCATACTTCTTTAACTTGCTGACAAGAATACTGTGGGAGACTGTGTCAAAAGCTTTGCTAAAGTCAAGGAATAACACGTCCACTGCTTTCCCTTCATCCACAGAATCAGTTATCTCATCATAGAAGGCAATTAGATTAGTCAGGCATGACTTTCCCTTGGTGAATCCATGCTGACTGTTCCTGATCACTTTCCTCTTGTCTAAGTGCTTCAGGATTGATTCCTTGAGGACCTGCTCCATGATTTTTCCGGGGACTGAGGTGAGGCTGACTGGCCTGCAGTTCCCAGGATCCTCCTTCCCTTTTTTAAAGATTGGCACTACATTAGCCTTTTTCCAGTCTTCCGGGACTTCCCCCGATTGCCATGAGTTTTCAAAGATAATGGCCAATGGCTCTGCAGTCACATCCGTCAATTCCTTTAGCACTCTCGGATGCAACGCATCCGGCCACATGGACTTGTGCACGTCCAGCTTTTCTAAATAGTCCCGAATCACTTCTTTCTCCACAGAGGGCTGGCCACCTACTCCCCATGCTGTGCTGCCCAGTGCAGTAGTTTGGGAGCTGACCTTGTTTGTGAAGACAGAGGCAAAAAAAGCATTGAGTACATTAGCTTTTTCCACATCCTCTGTCACTAGGTTGCCTCCCCCATTCAGTAAGGGGCCCACACTTTCCTTGGCTTTCTTCTTGCCAACATACCTGAAGAAACCCTTCTTGTTACTCTTAACATCTCTCGCTAGCTGCAACTCCAGGTGTGATTTAGCCTTCCTGATTTCATTCCTATATGCCCTACATTCATATTTTACTAAGAAGTACCCACCTCTTATGAGGAATGCAACAGTTTTGGAACTCACACACCAACACTATACAAAGTTCAGAACAGAAAGTGAAGAACAACCCCATGTCTAATTCTCTATAGGAAATTTTAAACTCTCCATGTAAGCACTTCAGGAGCATTTGAGAGTGCAAATGTGTACTCCCAGAGTCGCTCTGTTGACTTGTAGCTTCATTTTCAGGTGCTGACCTTTCGGATTACTTTAATTATGGATTCAATGAAGAAACATGGAAAGCTTATTGTGAAAAACAGCGACGGCTTCAGCTTGGACTGGATCCCTCTCCGCCTATCAGCAGTGAGAATAAGATCACAGTAAGTAACATGCTCTCCAGTGTGTGGGTGCAGCACAGAAGCCTGCTCATTTTGTGGGCACATAAGTACAAGTCTAAAAATGGAAGCTGGTTTAGAAATGTGATCCTGGAATATTAACTGAAAGGCAAGCTGTCAAGAATGATGGACCTAAACATTTTTTTTTTAGTGGAGATGAGATTAACTCTCCCTCTGCTAATAAGTTGTTCCCTTGCCTGGTTGAATGAGGCACTCCAGCAAACATGGAGATTATCGATACAATGGCAAATAAAAATCCCCTGGGATGGTGAGACATAGGTGTATTCCCAAAGAAGGCTGTGCCCTCGAGATTGTCCGGCTGTGGAGCTGGGCAGGTAACAGCCAGAGCCCTCAAGTTGGTGTGTGTGTGAATTTAGTGCTGTGAGAGGTGTAGGGTTGACAGACCATTGACTTAAGTCTGGTCTGAGGAGCCAACTGTGATGTGAGGGGCATTGTTTCCCTGGCCTATTCGCTCCTTGGCATCTCTGCCGAGACTTCACCAGTTGTGTTGCCACTTCTTGTGATGTGGACTCCTGCCCACCATGGCCACCAAACTCATTTCACAAGGGCTACCGAATGGCCCTCAGATGGTAACAGCTTTTGGTCACTTGGCAGGATTTGAATGGGTGAGCTAGAGGCAAAAGCCTCCATATCCAATTTCCAGTTCCCTGAATTAAGGACTGGAAAAACAGGACCACAGTCAGGTTAGGTATATCTTGGGGCTTCTAATGGGAATTAAAAATGGGGAAAGTAGGCCAAGGATGGAAAAGTCATTTAACGTGCAAAAGTCTGTAATTGACTGAAGATTGGATATTTACTTTGCGTGAACCTTGTCGTCCAATTGAATCATTGCAGATGAATGTTCTGGTTTGCTCCTTGATGGAGCCTCTTTCTCCTACTAAGAGCAGATCTTCATGACTTATAACTCAGCTGGTAACCAAAGACAGATATATCTCTCTCTTTTCTTTTTATTCCTCAGGTTCAGCAAGGAAGGACAGGAAATTCAGAGAAAGAACCAGAGAACAACATTATCAAAACGGAATTCAAAACGGATTTTGTGGCTCTGATAGGAGGACGGATGAAGGCTGGGCCTCCACCAAATAGGTAAGGAAGTGTATGGAAGCTGCATTGAAGTTCTCTATTTTAACGTATTAAATAATAGGACAAGTGGGATCCTGCTATTTCTTTGTCTGAGTCTATTATGGACCCCAAACAAGGCAGCAACTTTTAAACTATATTGGGTGTTACCCTGTAATTCAATAGTTATCACCCTCCCCAATGACACTCGGCTCTGTAGTTGTGGAAACCACCCCCCCCATCTCCATTTCCTTACCCTGTTGGTGTCCCCCCTGTTACACCATGTGAGTAGGTAGGCAGACCTGGTGCCATGCTGCATGGTCCCAGCCTTACAAAGGGGAGCTTTGCAGAGGATGGGCTAAGACAAGGAAGTCTTCCTGCTATGGAGCTTCACCTCGTTTGGCTGCTGGTTCTTCCAGAGCCAGGTCCAACTCCCATTGAAGTCAATAAGTCATTCCGTTGCCTTTAACCAGAGCTGGCTCAGGCCTTGGTAATGGACAAGAGGAGCTACTTGGTTTTTGAACTGCCTGCTCTGCATATACTATCAGTTGGATTTCAGTTTGGTGTTTTTTCCCTAGACAAAGTAAAATGGCTTTTAGTAATTCTAACTGGAAACCTGTACTGGACAACAGTCACCTTCCTGACAATATGGCTCTGATTATTTTTTATAAGGAGCTTTGGGAAACCTGGTTACAGGAAACCAAAGCAGATTTTTCTTTTAAAAATCTATGTTTTGCACACCTCTGCTGATCATATCTAGGAACCAGTCCTGAACCTGTGTCTCACTCTTTTCAGTGGAGACTTTGAGTAGAATGAGAAGAGAGGTTCTCTGGGTTTGCTCTGGATTATTCAGACTAAAAGAACTTTAAAGTTCCAATTTCTTTCTTTCTGTCTAAGCAGTTAGGTGTGTCTTGCATTTCCCGCCTTCTTGACAGAGAAATCAGACTGATCCGTTTTACTTTCCAGCTCTCGCATGTGATGCTATTCTTAAAGTCTGTGCAAATCCAACCTGCTCCTACTGAAATAAATGAAAACTTTTCTTTCCTTTTTGGGCTTTGTAAAGTTCCTTTTTCTTTAAGAAAATACATTCTAGCCCTAATACATTTAGCAATGTCCATTTTAACATGGAATCAGTATTGCCTTTATCTAGAGATTGATTTTAATCCAGGTTAATGTGTTTAAATACCTTTGGTGCTATAGCCACAGCACGTCTCTCTGTTGGCACTAGGATAAATGCCATGAAATTGGACATCTATTGTGCTACTATATCTCAACAATCAGCAGGTTGTGTTTACAAAGTCTTGTTTCCAATGACAGTGGAAATGGGAAGGACAGCAAACTTCACTAGTTTTGTTTAGCTCTGGCCCTTCTGTAACTTGCTTGTACCACAGTAGAAGGTGTGATCCTACTTCTCGCCGGATGGATTGCAGCAGAAGCTGACTGTGGCGGTGCTGTTTGCAATGGCTTTGTCAGGCAAAAGATGCAGAAGTCACAAACTTTGGGTGGGGGGAATGCAACACTTAATGGGATCCCATTATTTGGAGTCAAGTATCCTTTATTGTTAGTTAAAATACTATGAACTCTTTTTAGTAAATGACTTCAACAGTTAATTAAAAGCTCATGTGGCTTTCCAGTAGAGCCAGACTGAAATTTCCTGGTGGAGTTTCACTCAGTAAGGGGCTGGCTAGAATGGCCCAGACCTGGGTTTATGTCCTAACATCAGCTACTGTCACAAAAGTCATGACAAATTCACAGCCTTCGGGAGGAGGGGGACTCTGCATCCTTTAAAGGATCAGGCCCTTCATGAACTGCTGTCTCTGCACAAGAAACTCTAACCTGTCTATTCAGATAGTCCCAACTGCCTTGTCACTTGGTCTTTATTACTGAAAATATTTTCATAAACCTATGTTTGATTCCTAAAATCCCTTCAACTCTCCTGCTTCTCCTTCATCCCCCAAATCCTGTGCTTGTGACATCACAGCTGTGAAAATAGTTGTGTCCCCAGTATAGGATTTTGAATAAGCAACAGGAAGATACAAATTCTTGAGAAACAAAGATCCTGGGCTGATTTTGATCTAACTAGGGTAACCAACAGCAGAATCTGCTCCCCTGTTTATATGCAAACACCCTTTATTAATATAACGCCCCGTCTTGCTCCCATTACAGCCGGTGGTAAAACTCTCCCTGACTTCTTTGAGAGGAGGACTGGGCCTAGGAATAGAGGCAAAAAATGTGTCCAACAGTCAGAATTGTAACCAAAGAGTATTTGGTTTAGAGTGATGGTCTATGAGTGTTAGCATGGATCCATCATGAAATGGTGCAAATTTGGAGCTGTCTCTGGTCTAAGGGCCTCAAGTGCTGTGCGCTCTCCACTCCTGCTAGATCTGTTTGCAAGGGCATTGGGCCTGATCCTGCAACCTGTACTCACTTGAGTAGTCTTATTGAAGGGTAGGTGAGTGACAGTTTTCAGGGTCTGAACTGGAGATGTTCAACACCCCCTTCTCCCTCTGAAGCCGGTAGAGTATTCTTCACATCTCAGGATCAAGCACAAAGTGGTGTCTAAAGAGACCTAACTCTCTATCTGTAGCCAGAGCTCAAGTTGTGCACATGCAGCAAAGGATTCCCCACCTTTCTACTGTGTTTCCCTGCCAGTTTGAGCTCTGCCTGGAGTGATTTTTCCCTAGGTGGAAAAGAATGTGCTTGGCCTTTTTGCTTTAGTTCTCCCAGCATGAGAGAGGGCTCTCTGTTGGGGGGGGGGGAAGAAAAACTGTTACTTCTAATTTCTGTGCTGAACCTGAGAAGATATATCTACTTTGTACCAGGAAGCTGGGTGGGACAATTGATGTGATTGGTGGACAGGCAGGCACTATTAGGAGGGTAGAAGGAAGACGCCGCGATAAACACGCCTCAGAGGAAAATCCCATTCAGGTAAACAGCTTCAAGCTGTCTTCAAACATTTGATATCCCGTGCACTTTCAGATGAACTTTGAGCAATTGTCTGCACTTTCCTGACTGTCTACTTCTGTAAAATATGGGGTTTGTTTTAAATGGACACTGTCAAGATTGCAAAATAAATCACCAATCATAACGTATGCACATGCCATTGCCCCCCTAATGGGTGGAATCAGAACTCAACTGTATCATCAGCCCTACAGTGCTAATGGAGATTCTCTTCCCCCCAACCCCCCACACACACTGGGACTTCTGTTTTTTGAGCAGGAGGGTCCGAGCTCCCTACTGCCATCATGATATTCAGCAAATGTTAACTGTGAAGTTCCTAAATGGATTTGTTAGTGGTTTTTTTGTTTTGTTTTTTTTTAAAGCCATACCTTGTTACGAATGTGTTCTCCTTTTAAACCTGAAAGAATTGTAACAGTCCAATTTACTTTCAGTGTTAATTGCTGTCATTTACCTTTTTCTCATGTTGGACCGTAAAACTATTCTGGTCATTTTTCTTTTTCCATTCCCATGCACTAACCTAGTGCTGTTGTGTGGGGGTTTCCAACATTACTAGGGAATGTTTATGTATTTTTTTTGTCATTTTAAAAAAATAAATAACATTCATGTCAGTTGTTCGACATTCTTCACCCTGCAGAGTCTTAGTGTTGGGACTATACTACTTAATGATGTCTTTAAAGGGGACCAAAAAATCAAGTTACAAACTGTGGGCCTGTTCTGATCTCACTTCAGTGTAACTCCATTGACTTCAGTGGTATCATCCCATATAAAACCTAATGCCCATATTCTGCTGGGATTCTCAGCAGACAGAAGCGAGGGGTTTTCAGAGAGTCCCCAGAACAATTCTTTCCTATCTGTCCCCTCCAACGCAAAAAACTAGTGTGCAAGACACTCCAAAATCTTTTATAAAATAACAATGTTGGGAAAGTGCAAACAAACCTTTTACTAAGGGTAGGCCCCAGTGGTGCATCAAGGCTAAATCTGCTTAGTAAATTCTTCTTCCCTTTACCGAGCGCTGGTGTCTGCATATCCAAATCATTTTGGTGTTTGCTGTATACTGAACTTTAAAATAGTGGCAATGTGAACATAAAGGGCCAAATTCTCTTGCCAGTTAGACTGGTGTGACTCCAGCAGTGCTCCGTTAATTTTGATGTTGGATTTACACTGATGCAACTAGGAGCAGAATTTGACCCCATACTGTATTTGTGAAGAAAGCAAATTGGATGCACTTCAAAAACAAATTTTTGAACAGAATTGTCTGTTTAATAAGAGTTAGCATATCACCACTCGAATGGGGCTGCTCTTATTTTGAGGGCTGTGATGTGGGGCCTGATCTCAAGAGTGGCTGTGTTCAGCCCCTCTTGGGATCCGGTTTTTGGCTAGTTCTAAGGGTATTATTAACGTAAGGGGCATGCAGGTGACCCATTCAGTCATAATTCTGTGCATCCCTGGGGGAGGGGTATCTCGCATAGGAGTAGATTTGTAGCTAGCTTGGACTCTACCACTTGCTGTGTTCATGCTAGCAAAGATGTTTGTTGGCAGGGCATTTCCTTGCATGCTGAGCTTGTGACCTCTCCCCTGTAGTGTGTCTAAAAGGCTGAGACTGTCCCCGACTTACTCCCTCCCTGTAATGTTGGGGTGCTTGGGTTCTGTGGCACATGACCCTTTTGCCAGCACTGGGAGGCACTGACTGCAGGCTCCAAGGGGTAGAATACCATCTTCTATTTTCTGTCTGTTTTTGTTTTAAAGGTTCTTGGAGATCATGGAAATAAGCCACAACCCCCACAGCAGCCCCAGCAACCATCACAGCCGCAGCAGCCACCTCAGCAACAGCCGTTTGTACCACCAGCAGGTCCCCCACCTCCCCCAATTGCTGGGCCACCCCCACCACACTTTCTCCACCCTCCCCCTCCAGTTACTTCTGTCCCACCTCCTCTGCATCCTCCAGGTAGGTATTTGCTCTGAATACAGAGCAATCTTGATTGCCCAGCAATCTGAGTGTGTTAAGTTCAGATACCTGAGGCTTGTGGAAATCAAAGGAATAAATGTTAAGGGACAGTTGAGCAGCCATGTATCATATCACTGAGATTCCACTAACTCAAACTGCAACTCAGACAGCTGGGGAACCCTCCCTGCCTTCAGAGAGAGAGAGAGAGATAGATATAGATATAGATATAGATATATATGCCTTCAAACTCTTCAGGGCTGCTGTTCCTCTTGAATGGCTCTCAGTGTTTTGTTTCAGTCGCTGATGTCACTTGGATACCATGCTGCTTGGCATCTTACAAATGGATAAGTAGACTAGCAATTTCTATTAATCTTTGAAGGAAGATAGGAACATAGGAATTGCCTCATTGGATCAGAATAGCGTGCTATCTAGATAGTCCAGGATCCTCTCTGACAGATACTTCAGAGGAAGGTGAGACATCCCATCCGTAATGGACAGTTCTGGAATAATCTGCTTAGAGGGGAAGTTTCTTTCTTACTCAGGTTGGGTGGTGGTTAGTTTGTGCCCTGAAGTCTAAGGGTTCATATCCCTTCTATATGTGTATCCTATACATTTTATCATACCTTGTGTCACTGTGGGATATTACTTGTATAAACATCTGAGAGTGTAAGCAGGTATTAGAGTTCTGCCCATTTTATTTTTCACTTTTAAGAGAATAGTGTGAATGTATGTGCAAATGAGGGGCCTCCCATGGACTCCTGGCAAGCTGTCAGTGTCTCTCAATGTCGTCAAGTTTGTGCTCCCTTACAGAGATTGAGTAGGTAGGCGTGGTGTTGAGTGCACTTGGCACTTAAGAAGACTCACTGAACTTAAAAATCACATCTCCCAGAATGCTTTTTACCTACGGTAGTTACAATGCCTAGGAGGTATGTCTGGGTATCCCCCCTTTGTGTCTTTGGCAATATTTTGCATATAATCAGTTTCTCTTTCTCCTGCACAGTCACTCACCTTCCTCTGATGTTTGTATGGATCTTACACAATAGCAAGAGGGGGAGAGAAATTTTAACAACAAAAGGGGGGAAAAAGCCACTCGGCAGGGGGACTTGAGTATTTGTAGACCTGAAACTATTTTAAATTTATTTTTAGAGTGACTAGATTTCAAGTGGATGGTGGTTCCTTGTATAATAAATGTAACTGTGACAAATTGGTGTATGCTTCACACCTAACTTTAGAGAGGGGCTGATTAGATAGCGGGATTACATTGTTTTCCTGAAGGAAAGGAGCATTGTTCAGTGGTAAGAGCAGGGCTATGGGGGTCAGGAGTCTCAGGTTCTACTCCCATTTCTGCTACTTGATGCACTGTGTGACACACCTTCCTGGAGATAACCTATGTGAATTGGGGTTAGATTAGTATTTATTTTCTAGAGAGGAACCAAAATAGTCTCTCTAAAAACATCTGGTTCCGTAGTGCGTGTTGATCCTGGTCCAGAGATTAGATTAGACATATTTACTCTGAATGGACAGTTTGTCATTCATTTATCTTTGATCTAGTGTTGCATGAGTCAGTGTCTCAGGTGAAAGCTAATTAGTCCTTTAAACTCTGTTGCTAAAATCACGGTTAGACTTAGGACTGTAGTGGTTTCACATGTATACCTGTCATTGACGTCAAGTGGAGTTTTGGATCAGCCTTTTAGAAAAATGTGCAGGCAAAGACCAAGATGGCTTGTTCATTCATGGGCATTTGCCTGCTGACTGTCCAGGGTGTGCACGGTGTCAGAATCCTATTGATTCCTTTTGCTAACTAAGCACCATGAGCAATGGCCTGAAACACCTTTTTCCATTTACTACAAACAAGGCTGTGCCTCTTCCACTCAAAAATTGACCTCACTATGGTAATCAGTGCCTTTATTACTGGTGGGCTAGAATACTGAAGTGAAGGCCAAACTTTGGACTTTACCTCGTCCAGCATGCAGCAGCTAGTCTCCTGACTGGAAGAGGTCAGCAAGAGCCTATCATACTAGTGCTTCTCTCTTCGGTGGCTTCCTTTTCTGCAGATCCAGAATAAATATGCTTTCAGGGCATCTAATCCATGGAGAACATTATTGTGTTGCCTGAGTGGATGAAGTAATAGCCTCCTTGGTCTTTTCTACCTCATTTCTATGATGGCTAAAGGGGGGGGGAGAAGTGAACAGTTTTTACTGTATATCTGTTTGCTGAAATATACTTGGCCTCAAACTTCTTGAAGAGGATACTACTAAACCAGGCTCATTAGCTTGCAGTAACAAAAGAATGTTAATATCTTGTTGTTCTCACTAAGTTTGTTTTCTTATTTCCATAGGCTTGCCACCACCAGGTCCCATTCCAGGTAAGCTAATGATTTGCTTTTAACAGTGGCAGTGAGTCAGAATAGTAGTATGAAATGGAGTGGCTGCATCTTACCTTGAGCTCATTCAGACTTAGGCTAAGGTAAGCAGTGCAATCTCAAACTCCTTCAACTGCTTAACTTATAGAGCTCAATAATGATCCATAGGGCCACTTAAAACAATCATTTTATTTCAGAAGAATAATCCAGAAAGCAACTTGGAGAGCTTGGTTGGCAGAGGACATCATGAAAGTTTTTTGGTTAAATTTCAGAAGATCTAACTTGTGTCATCATGGGATCTCACATAGTGAGGAGTCTTTTACATGAAGCACTTTGATTTGGTAGGATTTCAGAGAGAGTGTGAGAACAAAGGGGCAACAATGGCCGTTTTTGTTGGAAGTTCTCTTTCCCATGACGTACAGTAGAGTTGGTGAACGGTAACAAACCAAATGTAACAAATAAGCTTGAGCCCAAGCTGGAACAGCCCCAGACTTCGAGGAGCTTCAGATCCTGATTGGAACTTCTCATCTAAGTGTAAATAATATTGCAGAATGGATTATTTTTGTTATTGAATGGACCCTGCTCATAGTGAGCTTGGATCTAGGGAAATGCCACCTCTAGCAAAGCAGAGCACAAATCCCAGCCTGCTTCTGGGCGCTGCTGTTGCCAGTTGCAATTCTGGTTCCATCTAGATTAAAGTTATGATGGGCTGGAGGGGAAGGAAATGACTTTAGCTATAGTGGAAGCTCCATATAGAGTAATTGGATTGAAAAGTGTAATGCATGGAAAATATCCTGTGATGATTTTTAGTTCTACGGTAATTAGAGGAAGGTTCATGACTCACTAATAACGATCAGAGCTTTGTCTCAACAATAGCAACTGCTCTAGAGGGATGAGTTCATAAGCATTACAACTTTCTCTAGTCATATTATCTACAGATTAAAAATCTTTCAAAAATAGGGAAGGGGGAAATCTTGATGATTGAGTGTCAGAATAACTTAAGAAAACACATTCTTTTAAAATAACAAAAACAAATCTTTACACTGGAAGAAACTAATGGTTCACTTAGCGTGATGTCCTTACCATTGGTAATGGCTTATGCAAGAACTTCTTGTTTGTTTGAAACTGGTAAAATTTTCAAAATCACCTAAGTCTCATTTTCAAAAGTGATTTAGCCACTTTGAAAGTCAATGGGATTTGGAAGCCTGGGTATGCAAGTCACTTTTAAAAAGTGGAAAGAGATCGTGTGGGGCCCTTCTAACATCCATTTAACTGTCTAGTTTGTGCTCTGCCCTACCGTGGTTTCTGCTTTCTACGGTGTAGTTATGGTCAGAAAAGTGATTTTCCCAAAAGAGTACAGTAGGCTTCCGTGTTGCATGTCACATTCAATCAATGTACAGCTAAAACCATCATTCTATTTACAGTCAGCCCTAGGGATTTCAACCTGGGATCTTAGAGCCGAGCCTTCAGTTCTCCATGGGACTGCGCAGGTTTAATGTAGGGGGAAATTTTCACTCTGTACTTGAGTTGATATTTTGTTGATGGTGCACAAGCCAGAATAGAGTCTGGCTCCTTTGTCTTTAGCTGCGCTGTCTCTGTAGGGCACATAGGAGTAAAAAGCAGTAGAGGTTCAGTTGTGGTAAGGGCATATGGCTCTGAATACACTCAGGGGTGTGAGTTTGTGGAGTAAGAAGGTGCCATTTCCACAACTGTTCAGAGTAGAACTGTGCTTTAATTACCTGATTTCTGGGGGAGTCTAGCCCCACACTGTAAGCCTGCTGCAGCCTCATCTTGACACTGTGCTTTTATTTATAGGGCTGTTCCCTCCACCTCTGGCTCCTCCACCAGCTCTTCTCATTCCAACACTTGATGGGTAAGGCAGAACCTTCCTTTGAGTAGATAATTTTCCATTCTGGTTTTACACAGCTGAATGTAAATGTAAAATGGACATTAAAATGACAGTAAAATGGAATTACTCTGGGTGGGAGGCATAGTAGAGAAGTAGAAGCTATCTTGTTTCTTTCACAGTTTTAAGAATTGTGAAGAATCTTTAAGAAGTGCTAAGAATCAAGGTATCTTAAGGAGCAGGATGTGGGGATACTGTAACTAGGTGTGCTACATAGTAGGAGACCCATCAGCATGGCCATATGGTATCTGGGAATGCTAGGTTTGTGTTTAGAATATTTGTAACTTACAACCTGCACCTGGTTTGAAAGGGGAGCATGAACTGCCAAGTTTGCAGTGAACTCTTGCTCCAATGCTTTAATCTGTTGCAGCAAACTTCGCCCTTGGTTTGTCAGTTTACTGGTATCTTGCCATGTCACACACATGCTAGGAATATGTTCACGACCAGTATTGGGAATTGTATTGTCACTTTCACGGTGTTCTTAATAATGCCATTTTGCATTTCCCTGGCAGTTTTCATCCAAGGATCTTAGAGCACTTTGCTGCTATTAATTATTTCTTATGAAGCATTATGAGCCTCATGTAGATTGGGGAGGACGATGGAAGACTAATTGCCCAAGAACACAGAACAGGCTCATGGCAGAGCCAGGAATATAACTTAAATTGCCAGACTCCCAGTCCACCACACCACATCATGCTTCAGGGAGCCGTCTGTGAGGTGAAAGGTCATCTTGCATGGCTAAAGTTCCCAGATGGCCTCCCCCCCAAAAGAAGAATGGTTGGAGATCCTTGCATGAAAAATGCTATGGAGGGCAAAATGTTGTTGTTGTTTGAGTAGCATAACACATGGCTTTATAGCTATTAAAGAAAATCTCATTTCGTTCAAATCGCCACTCCTTCCATCCCCAAATGATCTGCCACCATCTGCTAGAGATGAACAAACTCTGTATTACATTAATTTATACAATTTTTTGCCCAAAACGTGAGTGAACCTAAGTAGAACCTTTCCTCAGACTCTGATAAGCTTTCCTCACTTCTCATTTCCAGCACGATCTTCCATTTTCACACTGCCTCTGGCCTTTTCAAGACTGACCAATTTCCTGAATTTTGGTGTGGCCGCTGCAGGGCATCATGGCAAAAAGGAAGGAGGATCTGTGACTAGAGGGAGGGGAGACTGTCAGGGCTTCTGGCCAGATCCAGTCCCTCACTTCTTATCTCCATCCTCCCGGCAAGACCTCCCACTCTGTCCTGCCTCTCCCTGCTACCAGATCCCACATCCACCCTCAACCCAGGGCAATGGAGGGAAACAGCAGCAGCGGAGTGGAGACTTGTTGTTGGACTGGAGACCAGGCAGGTGTGAAGAACCCAGCTTGGATTTCAGAAGTTGAACAGAAAAGCAAGGGGGTTAGGAGGAGACTTGTGGCATCTGTGGGGCGGGGAGGAGTCCTGTCTTAATCTCTCCATTGAGTTAACAATACGTGTATTGCAGGTTCCTGCTCTGTATGCTAAACTGATGGCAGGTAACTGATGTTAGTAACTGGTGTCCTTGTGTTCTCTCCAAAGCCAACCTGCCGGCTACAATAACAGGCAGCCTCCACCATTTGGATACAGCTCTGCAGGTGAGCACAGAAGCTACAGAATGGTGGAACTGACTGGGCATGGGGCTGGCCAGAGGGTTGTTGGTAACTTACCCTTGTGCTAGGCTGACCTATGCCTCTGTCACTGTGACCTTTGAAGCTGTGTCTGCATTCCAGACAGCCCAGTCGCTGACAGCGGGTGTCGGTAATGGGCCTAACAGTAAACGTTCTAGACCAGGGGTGGGCAAACTTTGGCCCAAGGACCACATAGAAGTTGCAAAACTGTATGGAGGGCTAGGTAGGGAAGGCTGTGCCTCCCCAAACAGCCTGGCTCCTGCCCCCTATCTGTCTGACTGCCCCCCGGAACCCGCCCCCTGGAACTTACACCTATTCAGGCCCCCCCGATTCATCCAACTGCTCCCTGTCTCCTGACTGTGCCCCCCGGGGCTCAGTGCTCCCTGCCCCCTTACCATGTTGGAGCTAGCCATGCTGCCCGGCAAGAGCAGCGGGCCAGAGCGCTGGCAGTGTGGTATGCTGAGGCTGTGGGGGGGGGCCTCAGGGGCTGGGCAGGACGGTCCTGCGGGCAGGATGTGGCCCGCGGGCCGTAGTTTGCCCACCTCTGTCCTAGACAGTCTTAGATCAGCTGCACTCTCTGAAGTGACTCTGACCCAGGTGATGCTTGTAATTAAACAGTTCTCATTCCTGTTTCAGCTGCTCTCAGCACCCAACTCCCATGTCAGCAACAGTGCAGCCATGGGTCCCTGTGCCCTAGTTGTAATCCTAGCTTTTTCCAGGGAAGAACACACCCTCAGCCAAATTTCAGACTTTCCTGCATGAGCCTTTGAATGTCCCCCTCCCACCCCTGCTGTATCTTCACTCCGTGCTACATGTACACACCCTGCCTATGCACACTCACAGGAACCTGTCTCCTTTAGTTTCCTGATGGAAGATGCAGTGACAGTGTTTCAGTAGATCTCCTTCCCCGCTACAACTCTGCCCGTGCTGCCCATGTCCTTTCCTGTTTCTTTAGTATCCAGCTTGCTCCTGCCCTGGGTCAGCGGCACTTACAAGTGGTGCCTGTCCCCTTCGAGCAGGCAGGATTGCAGGCGCTGACACCTTCCTCCCCCTTTTTGGGGAGAGGAAGGTAGGGACTGCAGAGCCTGGGTATGAGGCATCTTGAGAAACTGCAGCCTTCTAATCTAGTATTCCCTCAAATAAACATCCCAGCAGCAGCCTATACCGTCTCAGGCTGTGACCTTGATGACCCTTTCCAATGAAGCAGGGCAATGGCAGGTCAATATGTGACTAAGACACCTCCAGGGAGGTTAGTGGTGGTCTGGGATTCACTAGGTATCACTCTTCCTTTAGCCAGCACTGAGACCTCTGCGTGATATTTCAAAGCATTTCTTAATTCAACATCTGATAGAGAAGGAACCTGGGATTTACCTGCTGCAGGCACCAGCCCTGACCCTGCAAGGGGTCGGAGACCAGACCTCTTGCTCTCTGAGCTAACAGGGCTGGCTAGGAATCTTGAAGACCAAACTATAGACTCTGCTGGCTAATCAAAAAGAGACATACCGTCAGGGCTTCTCAGGATCCTTTGTCTTGTCCTCCTGCTCAGAGGATGCTTCCTGGGGAAGGAAGAAATCATGGGGCTTCCTGGGGGAAGACCAATAACATGGCCAAGTGGGCAGCTGTGACCCACAGAGGGCAGGTCTCAGCAGCTCCTGATTGAATATCCTTAATCAGTGCCTGGAGTAATTGCAGCAACATCTGCCTGTTTCTGGCCTAGGGAGATAATGCTTAAAACTTGTTAGAATATCATACATGAATATGCAAGGAGAAAATGAGGGGCTCCTGGGTGAAGAGGTGGGGGTTGGGTTAGTGCTTATTCAGAGGGAGGAGTGTCACTTCCTGATCCAGCAGTACCACTAACTGGAGCACCTACATGTTACTGGGTGAGTCCCAATCCCAGACCTGACCTAGAGCAAACCTGTTTAGGTTGCAGGATCTGACGAAATTGCTGCCCAGTGTGGCCTGGTTGCAGAGTGCAGAGAAACATGTCGTCTTTCCCCGCTGGGTCAGCATAAGGGGCAGCACTAACCCTTCAGACGAGTGAAGGTTCTGCTCTCTCACTGCAGATTCTGGTTTCATCAGCTACCCTCCTATTTCCACGTCTCACACGCCCTGGGTAACGACAGTGGATAAGGGCACAAGCAGCTCCAGCAGCAGCCACTGGGAGTACTCCAGCTCAAGGCGTGAGAGAGAAAGGGAGCGGGAAAGGGAAAGGGAGAGAGACAGAGACCGGACTCCAACCACCAGTGAATACAACAAGTAAGCACGGTAGTCCGTGTGACACTGCCATGGCCTCCCAGGGAGGGGGCTAGGCTCTGCCAGATGAGAGCATGGAAGTTATTACCACACTTGTCTTGTTGGAGGAATCGGTGGTGACATGTGCGTACTAAGCTCCGCTAGGAGGAGACAGCACTGGTCAGTAACTAGAGCACAAGAACGAGAGATAGGACAGCTGGGTTCTTCTCAGTTGTTGACTTGGTATGCAGCCACATAATCTCCATGCCTCAGTTTCTCTGCTTGGAATACAGGGCTAATGACATATATCCACCTCTTCTATAAGGCACTTTGTGGTCTCTGCATGACAAGTTCTATGCAAATGCTAGGTACCATTAATTATTCTGTAGTTTCAAGATGACCGTTGAAAAGCTTCTAAACGTAACAATAATGTTGATGGGAAACTGCCCCCTTTTGCTGAGGCCCATGGTTTGAAAGCTTTTGGGATAAGGAGCACTGTTCACTGTGAACCTGCCATGCAGTGTAAACCCTTAATGACAATGGGCATTTCTCTGGAGACAGCCACCTTGCTGGAAATTAAGTGTGATTTAAGGGGACAATAGCCATGAGAGAGCTCAGTGGAGGAGGCTGCAAACCAGATAGACAGGAAAGATTAGATGGTTGCTGTTCTTTCAATGCAGTTGCTTTGCACACTCCCACATAGGGCTCTCGTGCTGTTACTGTTGTCACAAGCACTATTGATATTTCTACAAGCATCATGCCCAGCAATACCAGTAGTTCCTGAAAACATCACCAGAATATATGTATATTCCTGGCAAAGGGTGCTGCTTGCTCTGGGAACTTCCAGGCCACTGAGCCTAGCAAACAAGGCTGTTTTCTTGTAACAAAGAGCTCTTTAAAAAGACTTCAGGTATTTTGGAAGGTGATCAGGCAGGGAAGGAATGAGCATGTTAACATACTGGAATTTGTAAGGCTCCTGGAATTCTGGGGACACGAATCATGTGATCTGCTTAGCACTCCAGGCATCGTGCTAGCATTTTTAGTTGCTGTAGAGTATGTTGGCATGTAGGAGCTTAAATTGTATTCACCAGGTAGGGCAAGTTACGGTAATTGGTTAATCCCTTTTTGAGGTGATCCTTCCCAGATGATAGCTCTTTCTTTGATTCTGGCTGATTGCTTCTATTTTGGGAGTGTTCTTCTTTAACTTGTTTCCATAGGTCACAAAACAGCATTTCAGGTTTTTTCCCCAAATGTTTCATTCTTGTTTCCAATGATGGGACTTGGGATCTTTTTGAGGTGTAGTGTTCAATGTCTTTATGGAGAAGAGGAGTTATAAGACAGGCATAGGGGAGAAGAGAGTGGGAATTAAAGAATGTGTTTGAATTTTGGATATGCAGTTTTTTATATAGAAGAGGGTGAGATGTTTAGGCTGGAGAAAGGGTGCAGACCATAAGATCATGTGGTCTCTGTGTGCATCATACAGTTTCCTTGGGTGCGTGTATGTGTATTTATCTGTATTTGTGTGTAAATAAATAAAAATAGACTCAAAGTGGCAGATGCTCCATGACTTGCATGATGTAAAAGTAGCCTGAACAAAAGTACTGCAGAGTACAGTTCTGCACTAGTAGAGTGGAGAGATACAAAGACCACGTTTCTGGGCCACTTTGGTCATTTCCTTCTAGTTTATGGAAAACGTAGAGCAAGACTGATCAATGGAGAGAAGGCATGTCATAATTGTGTTCCAGAAAGACCACCTGGGCAAAGGCCAGGTCCTCTACCACACACTTATGTGTAAGAATAGTCCTTAGACTCTTATACATCCTTATAGAAACTCTAAACCATTCTCTTTAGTTGAGATCTCCTATACCTTATGTTGGAGGGGTTGGAGTGTGTTGTGGGAGGGCCAGGGATGGGAAGAGGAAACTATTATTTCTGTGTTTATTATTACAGACAGTTGCATGAATGTTTGTTGAAACGTGTATGTTGATCTGAACTCCAGTGTTGTTTCTGAGCTCTGATAAAGCAGCTTATGGACGTGCAAGGGTTTTTCCTTTTAAATATCTGTTCTGATAGTGCTAGTGGAGAATTCCAGACAAAATCAACATTGCACTTTGCCGAGAGGAGATGTTTCCCTTGGGAGGATGGGGGTCTTCATATAGGTCAGGTTGTGAGTAGATGAGGTCCTCTGAGACCCTGGGATTTCACAGGCTTCATGAACATAGCTCATAATGTATTAGAGGGCAGGCTCAAGTGCTAATGAGTAGCGTATTTTTCCCCCTCCCTCTGTCTAGCAGCTCCCCCTGCCTCACGGTACGCTTGTCTCTCCCCCAAAGTGACGACGAGCGATATCGCTATTACAGTCGGGAGCGAGGTTATGATTTTGAGCGGGATTATCGCAGGAGTAGAGATCGGAGCAGAGAGCGGGAGGATCGCCACCGGGAGCGCAGGCACAGAGAAAAGGAGGAGAGCAGTAAACATAAGTCTTCAAGACGGTAAGATTCCTTGTTGGTGCAGCACACCCTTTAAGTGGGAGTGGATCTTGGCTCAGGACAGAGGCTGGAATATCCACAGCAAACCTAACCTCTAGTCCATTCTGGCATTGCCTATGCCTGTGACATTGTCCAGTATCTGATGCTTCAGAAGAAGGCAAAATCCCATAAGTAATGCATCTGGCCAGGGGTTCAGAGCCATCCTTGGTAGGGGAAGGATTCCTTTGTATTACTGTGTATTCATATTGTACATTCTAGGGGATCTGGCAAAGCACCATCTGTAGGTCCCCCACATTGATTCCCAGCAGGGATACCGTTGGTCATGGACACTGCACCAGGAAACTCTAACTTTCCATGAAAAATGTCACACTAAAATAGGAAGAAAAACTCAGCTGTGCTCTGCTGGAACAATGGACCTGTCCACTCCAAGGGGTGTGCACGGGACGGAGGGTTCAGTCCACCAGTCTGGACCCTGGGTGGTAGGCAGGCTCTAGCTGGAGCCCCTCACCTGCCCCGGGGTGACAGCTAAAGCTGTAAGTGACTGACAAGAAAAGCAGCCAACAGCTGACGTAAGCATAACTGACAGTGTTGATATGGATACTGCGTCATCCTAACTACACCGACATAAGCTCTACGCCTCTCGTGGAGGTGGAGTTATGATGTCGACGTAGTAGGGCACTTACATGGAGGGAGCAAGGCTGCAGTATGTACACTGACATAATTATGTTGATGTAAGCTGCCTTACGTCGACCTAACTGTAGTGTAGACCAGGCCTTAGCGTTTCAGGCTGGGCTGCTTCTATGGAGGAGGGAGAATAATGATGCCTTCTCCATGTAATTGATGTACTTACTTTGAAAGTGTATCAGAAAAACCTTCTCTCTGGAGACTGGTGGTAAAATGCTGTTCTCATCTTTCAGGATGCGCATGAATTTCTCCAAGAGGTACTGACTGCTCTCTTGATGTAAAGGAAGGTTTAGAATCTCACAAGAGGGTGGGAACCACAATGAAATCCAAATTGAAAACAAATGGAAGCTGGTGCTAGTTTAATAACAATACTCCTGATACCCAAGAGATCTGATGTTGTAGTAGAAATACAGCAAATCGCTTGGCTGTACAGGCGGCATGTACTCTCTTGAAATGATGCCAAAAGCCATTAGAGTGCTTCGATAGGGAATTAGGATACAGAATGCCAACTGGAAATGAAACACAGATGGATTTTCCTCTTGCTTTCTTTAAAAGCAAGCACTCCCCCGTTTGAGCAGCCCAGAGTGCTTGGCTGAGAATTTTGTTCCACTGAGTAAATGGTGAAATCCACGTACAGTGTTTTTAAAGGTGGCTCTGAATTACAATTGCATTTTGGAGCCTAGTGCTTGAGGTTATCATGCTGGTAAGCTCTGATGTCATGTGGGATCCTTGCAGTAGGAGAAGGGGCTGCAGTGCAGTTTTCAACTTGCTTTAGGTTAGATTTAAGTCTGAAGAAAATCTGTCATGTTTAGAAATGAAGTCCCCATTTTAAATGTTCAAGACCTTTGAGAGGAAGGATGGTTGTGTGGGCAGAGCACAGGGTTGAAAACAAGCAGAAGTAAGTTCAGTTCCTGGCTCTGCCATTGATGTGTTGGGTGACTGGCTAGGAGATATCATCTGTCTCCCAGGATGCTGGGAGGCTTATCTCCCTGTGCAGAAAATGCTGTGAGATCCTTGGAGGGAAGGTATTAAGTTATCAATATGCCAAGAGTGGTTTCTTTTTATGATAATAGAACTATGATTAAAGCAAGTTAGAAACTGACTTGCAGCCTTGGGATTTTTACACAGGGCCTGTGTTCAGCAAGAGGTGTACCTCCACCACTGGGTTTGGGAATGCCAGTTATAATAAGAATGTGTTTGTGTATCTTATCTATACACATGTTCTGCGTGAAGGTATCCATGTGCTAAACTCCATGTACGCTCCCCTGGGAGCTACTCCTCTGCACTTTCTCCCCTACACAACCCTGCTACATTGGTTTGTCCATTCTCAACCTGCAGAGCAACTTCTCTTTTTGAAAAGAAAACCTGGCAGAGAAACTTTTACACTTTTGGGAAGCAGGAAAGAACCTTCCCACACAGTCCTGTGGCTTGAGACTTAGGATGGGGAAAGCTCAGTCCTGGGCCAACACCTGGCTTATCAGAGGTAGAATTGGGCTGTTTTGTCCAGTTAGGAAGTCAGCAGTTGTCTCTGCCAGTGGGATCAGTCTTTTCTTTCCAGCCCGGGTAAGTCCCAAGAGATTCTGCATAGAAAAACTGGCGTAGGTAAATTTTTCAACAGTCTCTCAAATTTATTCTTGTCTACACAGTCTGCATTCCCTCCTGCCACATATTATTGGAGCCCGGCTTTTACAAGTGGAGAGATACCAAAAATAGTTCTAGTAAAAGCCAGAAACTATTCCTACAACAACCTCTGTCAAATATGTGGCACATATTGGTGCACCATGGCAGAAAGGATTTATCAGCATCCAGCTGGGCCAACCTGCGTAACTCCCTCATGGATTTGACATTCATGAGTAACAAGAGCGTCCTTGAACAAGTGCTGATAAAAACCTTTCAATGGCATCACGTTCTCAGCGTGTGTAATCTCGATCACGTTTATTCGAGGTCACAAACATGTCATCCTTGTCAGCACCTTTTGTCGTAGGTACAATTGAACTTCTGTGGCAGTTGGCCGTGCTGACGCTTGATTCTGGTTTCTCTCCCCCTTCCCCCTCATTGCAGTAAGCAGCACGAGAGTGAAGAGGGTGAAAGCCACCGGCGCCACAAGCACAAAAAGAACAAGCGCAGCAAAGAGGAGAAGGAGGCCAGTGATGACGGCGTCGCAGAGGGAGATGAACAAGATGCTAAGGAGTAATGGCCCCCAGCTGTCCTTTAGGAGAGACTTGCTCCTTTGTGAGCAGCATGGCATCTAACTTTATTTTCCAAGGGAAGCAGAGATGACTCTGGTGGCCAGGTATTGAAATGCAATGTGACAGCTCAAACGTTAAGGCTGAACACACAGTTAAACTTGGATACGAGACAAAGTACGGCAGTAATAGTATATACAGCACTGAGCTACTCTTCTTGTAAACGACCCTAGAAGAACTTCATTGTATCAGATCCTATGGTTTCTGATGAAAGACAGCTTCAGCTGAAACTAATGTATTTAGGTAATAGGGTTTTTTTGCGCAACCATGGTTCCTTTTTTTAAAAAGTAGGACAGTAACTGCAACTTGAACTTTATTGTCCAAAGAAAAGTGTGATTTAGGTCCTCTGTGAGCCAGCTTAGAATCTGGCATCTGTTAGTGAAAGTGTCATCCCCCAAATCCATTTCTTCATAGCTATGAAAGTATCTTTCATTCATCCATGGCAGGATTGGCAGCATATGGAAAGGAACTACTTTCAGGTGTGTCATTTGAACCTGCTTTGGTCTAATGGCTTTTAAAAGGTAGGGCATTCAGAGACTTCAAACCCAACTTTTTTTTAAACCGATTGAGAATGTAGTTCTACCACATGTTATACCTGTAAATGGAAAGTCATCTTCTGTGGAAGACTGTGGTGAGAGCAGGAGTTTCTTTTTTAAATTAGTTTAGTTTGGATTTTTGGTAACAATTGAGATAAATAATCTAACACCTTAGGGAACATGCAGTTTGACGTTGGGTTTACTTATTTATATTCAGCATCACTAATATACCTGTGCAATGCATTTCTCCCCCCTAAGATCTCAGAATAAATGCAATCAAATTTCATGCTCTGTTTGATTTAGGGTTTTTTTGTTTTGTTTTAAAACAGAGAAACTTCAGTGGAAAGTGGGGGTTTGTTATGTATACCTGGTTCTTACACAGAATACTGCACTTGTTTGTGTGAATCCACAAGTCTCATTTTAAATATCTTCCACTTCTATGAATTGATATTTAAAAATGTCTTAAATCCTTCCCCAAAATAAGATGGTTTTGAAATTTTACATATGATTTTTTTGTACTGTAGTTATGCAAGTCTGAGTGTTGTGTGAAGCTTACAACCTTTAAAACTTGAGCCAGTACAGCATGATATCAGTTTGTATGCTATGACACTGCATTTGATGGGTCTTTAACTACAAAACCTGTGGGGAGCAGAATAAAGCAATTTTTTTTTGTAAATGTGGGTTTTAAAAACTTTTTCCATTGTTTTGAAGCAACAGAATGGTATGAAGTGCACACTGAAGGCACAGGAAAAAAACCCAAACCACAGTTAAAATGTATCTACTCCCTTTTCAGTGCTCTGTAAAGCCATGCCTCAACTTTAACAGAACAATTTGGCTCTGGTGATGAGATCTATTGAGTATTTCATGTTACCATTTAGGAGGCAGACTAGGTCAGTAGTGATTAGCTTTTGTGGTGGTATCTGTCTAGCTCTTAATGTACAAGAGGCCAGGTTGGCAGAGAAGCCCAGCACTTGGGAGTTCAGGCATACTGGGGAAAGCAGTACAAGGATCATTTTGTACTAGCACTGCTCTGGCTCTAGAGTGAACGCTTCCTTTTCTAGCCATGTTCATTAGGCAACTTTCACGAGGGCTGAATTTATTCATTTTTGGAGAGGAAAAGTGTTCTTACTAAGAGATGGGGGGGAAAAAGCCATACCAAGAACACTTGTTTATAGCAGAGAGGGGGTAAAAGGTATTCAGCATCTGCCCAATATATAAAAATGGAGGGCTGTCAAGTGATTAAAAAAAAATTAATCTCACTGTTAATAGAATACCATTTATTTAAATATTTTTGGATGTTTTCTACATTTTCAAATATACGGATTTCAATTACAACAGAATACAAAGTGTATAGTGCTCACTTATTTTTGATTACAAGTATTTGCACTGTAAAAAAGCAATATTTTTAAATTCAACTAATACAAATACTGTAGTGCAATCTCTATCATGAAAGTTGAATTTACAGATGTAGAATTATGTACAAAAAAACCTGCATTCAAAAATAAAACCATGTAAAATGTTAGAGCCTGCTAGTCCACTCAGTCCTACTTCTTGTTCAGCCAGTCACTCAGACAAACACGTTTGGTGACATTTGCAGGAGATAATGCTGCCTGCTTTTCACTTTCAGGTAACACTCTAAACAAGAACAGGTGTTCTCATGGCACTATTGTAGCCGACTTTGCAAGATATTTACATGTCAGATGTGCTAGAGATTCATGTGTCACTTTGTGCTTCAACCACTCTTCCAGGGGGACATGAGTCCATGATGGTTTCTGCTAGATAACAATCCAAAGCAGTTTGGATGGATGCATGTTCATTTTCATTTTCCAAGTCAAATGTTATCCAATGTCACCAGCAGAAGGTTGATTTTTTTGGTGGTTTGGGTTCTGTAGTTTCTGCAGCGGAGTGTTATTTTAAGACTTCTGAAAACATGCTGCACATCTCATCCGCTCCCTCTGATTTTGGAAGGCACTTCAGATTCTTAAACCTTGGGTTGAGTGCTGTAGCTATCTTTAGAAATCTCACATCAGTAATTTGTGTTTTGTCAAATCTGCAGTGAAAGTGTTAAAACAAACAACCTGTGCTGGTCATCCAAAACTGCTATAACATGAAATATATGGCATAATGTGGGTAAAACAGAGCAGGGGCCATACAATTCTCCCTCCCCCTCAAAAAAGAAAGTTCAGTCACAAATTTAATGAACTTTTTTTAAATGAGCATCATCAGCATGTCCTCTGGAATGGTGGCCAAAGCATGAAGGGGTTTATGAATGTTTAGCCTATCTAGCGCGTAAGTATCTTGCAATACCAGCTACAAAACTGCCACATAAATGCCTGTTCACACTGTCTGGTAACATTGTAAATAAGAAGAGCACAGCATTATCTCCTGTAAATGTAAGCAAATTTGTCTTGCAATTGGCTGAACAAAAAATAGGACTGAGTGGACTTGTAGCCTCTGAAGTTCTACATTGTTTTGGTTTTGAGTGCAGTTATGTAACAAAATCTATTTGTAAGTTGCACTTTCACAACAAAGAGGTTGCACTATAGTACTTGTAAGAGGTGAACTGAAAACTATTTTTATAAAAATATACAGTCATATGTGTTGTAACTGAAACCAATCTAGAAAAACAGCCACAATATTTAAGTTTCAAGTGGTAGTCTATGGTTTAGCAGTGTGATTAAAACAGATTAGAGTTAATTGTGTGAGTTAACTGGGATTAATTGACAGCCCTAATAAAATGCACTGAGGTGGTCACTTGGCAGGACTTAAACTTTGGATTAGCAACCAGTCTTCACAGTGCCTGTATCATAGTGCAAAGGTGGTGATCATCATCCTTAGGTAGGGTGATCTTTTGTCCTGATATTTGGGGCTTTTTCTCAGAGAGGTGTTTGTTACCCCCATGCAGATTTTTCCACTTTATCTGGTCACCCAACCCTTAAGTCAGTCCCACTTTCAGCTAAAGTGACAGGGCAGAGCAAACCAATGGATGTCATTCAGCTGCTAACCTCTCTCTCAAGTAAATGCTTTACAACGCTGAATGGAGTGGTAGAGGTACTGTTCCTATGGCCACCAACAACTGTGTAGCTCAACCATCCCAGAAAGAAATAGGCCAGTGCTAGAGTGGCTAGAGACTTAGGTATGTCCAGACTGCAGCTGCGAGGGCCTCCCAGCATGTGCTAGCTCTGCTCAACCTAGTGCATAAAAGAGCAGCAGGGCTGTTGTGGCATAGATTAGCCACCTGAGTTTGGACCAAGATGGGTCAGGTAGACTTTTAGCTGGGGGAGTGGAAGGGGTTAGTCT
Source organism: Eretmochelys imbricata (assembly GCF_965152235.1). Lineage (NCBI taxonomy): Eukaryota > Metazoa > Chordata > Testudines > Cheloniidae > Eretmochelys > Eretmochelys imbricata. The sequence continues at coordinate 81,539,502 of NC_135580.1, forward strand.
AGCCCCTGCTTGTGTCACAACATATACACCTGCTAGAAGTAGCATGGCTGTTGAACTGGGCTGACTGCACATCCACACCCATATGATCTGTGCACACTTATTTTAAATAACCCCCCTGACTTAATCAAGAATTTTGCCCTGTGTCTCCTTCAAATTCCTCTCTCCCTCCCCACTGCATACAGGACACTGCCTGGTGCAGTGGGGGTATAAGAGGGATGGAAGCTGATACAGAGCATGTTCATACCTGGGTAGGCTTTCTCCTTCTCCGTGCCCAGCCCTCACATTGATTAGCCTCAAGGGAAGAGGATGTGGAATCTCATGAACAACAATTACTGCTCTAAGTTCCACTTGCACCCTAGATCAGTGTATGTTTCTGTGGAGATGGGGCCAAACTCGTCCCTTTCCCATTAGATGGAGCTACTGTCCCAGTGAGGGAGACGCTCTTGGTCTTGTCTGCAAGAATTTAGTGTCAGGAGAAGAAAAAAATGCTTGTTAGCTGATAAGCATATATAGATTTTTTTTTTTTTTTTTTAACAGGAGAAACTTTGCAGAATCCCAGCTCCTGGCCAAAGTAGTTTGTAACCATTTCACATAAGTATGTGCACCCTGTTTGCCTGTTATACACAGTGGGTCTGTATCTGCCATTGTTGTAGTCAGGATGTTGAAAAACATTTTGCATAAAATTTTCATAACTCAATCTTGACAACATAGTCCAAAATTATTCCAGTATGAAACTGGTGTAGAGTCAGAATCTGGCTCAGTGTATACACTAATGGATGTACAGCTCTTAGTGTTAAACACTAGGACCAGGTAAGAGAGAGGATGAGTTTAACATTTGGAAAGAGGCATTTTGCCAGAGCCCTCTTATCTGCTTACCAAAAGGAAACATATACACTTGCCTCACTTGAAGAAAAGCTTTTGAGGTTAATGCAGGGAGCCAGGGATGATTTAGCAAGGCCTCAAGTTCTGTTTCACAGCCAGTGGAACCTTTGGCAAGTCATTTCATGTGGTTCAAGTTCCCTACCTGTAAAATAGGGGTAGTGGTAAATGTGGTAAGTACTTGGATAGCTGTAGCCAAGGACACCATTGGTTAATAGGTACTATTTGATTTGGAAACGTTTTATACACTCCTCATATTCACTACTATACATCACTACTAAAGGTTCAGGCCAGTGGAGATGCAGGCCCAGGTCATCTTCAGCTAGAGCAGCTCTCTTCCTGGGAGATACAACATGACAAGCTTATTTCCTTCCTCTGGCAGAGGCCAGGACAGTCCCTGTCTTGATCTAGAACAATAGGACTGTTGGAGAAATATCCACTACTGATCAGGCATCCTATTTTCAAACCCTCAGGTCAGAACACTCACCATATTTTTCTAGTCATTTTAGAATAACTTAAAGGCATCAAAGCAATTCAACATTTATTAAGACGATTCTACAAGTTCTTGTGTGCAATGCAAACAATATGTACTAAGACTTCTTAGTGATGCTGAAGGCACCTTGAAATAAGATGAAATAATGGTAAAATCGCAATGCCTTTTGCAGCATCCCCTTCATTTAAAAACCTATCCCACCACCACAACAGCATGGCTGTTAATAAGGGACAAATGTTACAATAGCAGTGAACACTGCTCTAAGTTAATAGTAACTAGGCTTTGAATGATTAGATGATCAGTTATTGGTATGCATCCACTTCACCATACCCACACAACCTGATGAAAAAAATATTTCCATTGGTAATAAATTTAGAGGCAAAAGAAGAAAAATGCTGCTTGATAAATCTGATTTAAGGATATTTACTTTGTATATCTTGACACCTGATTGACAGTTCGTGTTGTAATGGTTACAAAGCTAACTTTTTTAAATCAGTATCTACTGTTTAATAATTCTTACCCCTTCATAATTTCCCATCAATAAAAAATTAAACCCATAATCTTGCACAACTGAATTTAAAATTGATTAAAAATTTTAAACAGTTGGCAGAATTCCCTTTTTTTTTTTTGGTAATTGACAAGCCTAATAATCACTCAGATCTAACCAGACATCAGAGCTTTGTATTGTCCAAGGCTCTGCTTATGTGTCTTTGTATGGAAAAGACCAAAAAAAAAAAAATCTAAACACTCCTGAAGTTCTGCATTTCCTTCATTTCAGATGGAGGCAGAGTTAATCATACTAGTTTTTTCACAGGCACCTTGCTGACTGAATTTTTACTCCTGCTGTTCAACATGTCAGGAGTAAGAGGCCCAGAAGTCCAGCTGGCCTAGAAAAACTGCAGTCTAAATCCACAGTAATGTTTTATCAACTGAAGAAAGGGGCTGCACAATGCATCATGGAAGCTTTCATGGGAATTAGATCCTGAAGTATTTGCTCTTAATGACTTCTGATAAGAGTCCTTACATACAACCTTTAGCTAATAGCTAAAAGCAAGTTAAGTCACTTGGTGTGTAAACTATTAATCTAGCAAGGAACAGAAGGCTGATCTGCTGTAATGGCTAATTTACAGGTAGCCAGCTCTGTCCTGCCAGGCTCTGCTTAAAAAGTGGGAACTCCTACTCCATTATGTTTTTTAAAAGAAATTACTCTAGCTAGTATTTTTACAGGAAAAGATATAATAGAAATGAAAGGAAACTCATTTCTTACAGTCCATGTTGGTCAGAATGAAAGCTGTAGAGAGCATATTTAAAAGGGTTTTCTGTTTTAACAGTGAAAGCTCTAAACCATTGCTACTAGGGATTAGAATTAAATGTAATATATATAATAAATGAAAATATTTGAGGAATAACTCCTATATTCTGAATTTTCCAAAAAGCCCAAGTTATCAATGTTGAATAGCAGCTATATACCTCAGGCTTCAAAATTCTACAAAAAGGGTTAGGCTTGGAAGAATCCGACACTCTATGTCACCATACACACACACAAACTGACAATATTTCCAGCAATAATTGTAATTTACAGATAAGCCAAGTAAGAAAAATGCTACTTGAGAACTTTAGCGTACATCTACACAAAAAAACAAATCTTGGCAGAGAGTTGCAGAGCCTGGGGCAGCTGACTTAGGCTCACAGGAGGCTAAAAATAGCAGTGTAGGAGTTGCCTGGGGTCTGGAACCCAGCAAGGTTGAGAAGGATATTCTCTTTGTATATTTTGACATGTGCTGTTGACAATTGGTGTTTACATGGTTTATAAAGCTTTAACTTTTTAAATCTGTCTACTGTCATTAAATTATAAGCCCTTCCCCTACTGTCCTGCAACTGAAAGATTTTAAAAAGCTTAAACATCTTATCTGTTGAAATTATAAAAAAAAAATTAATGAAATTAGGCCAAGCCTAAATCTACTCCACAAAGATCACAAAGCAAAATGGATACTGTCCTTTTGGAGGTAGTTCATTTCACATACAGCCGTTGAAGTGTGGCTGGAGGTGGTGGTATATAATTTGGTCATGTCATTCTACCCAATTCTTAGCTCTGCTGGGTGGGAGGGAAAAGTGGTGAATAGGAGAGGCAAAAAACATCACTTTCAGACTATCAAGAAACTACACATAAAAGTAATAGCTTTACTTCCTGGGGGCAGACTTTTCTTGGGAATAAGTGGGCCCGTTATGTTCAGACGGCCCATTTCTACATGATAAAAAGATGGTTTTTAGTAAAATCACAAGGCAAGGAGAGCAGAGTTGAGGAAGGGTTAGAAATACAACAATTTACTGAACTGGCACCAGCAGTAAGGATTTCTGCACAAGCCAACACAATGCATTAGCACGAACAGGATTCTTAAGCTACCTGACAACAAAAGGGTTGAAAAAATACTAGACTTCTATGGGCAAAAAATGTAAACACCATTGGTAATGAACCATTTTATCGGTCCACATACTTAGAGTTTTATTAGCGGCTTTTAAAAACAGATACAAAATGACATGTCCAAGTACACCAGCCAACAGCGACCCTTGACCAGTTTGTGAAACGTTGCTCTTATTTTAGGAGATTAGGTAGGTCTGAGTTATAATCACTGGCTTGGCACAGCTAAAATAGGATTTGAAGGAAAAAAGGAGACTGGCTCAAAATAGAGATGCACAATTCATATAGGACCACTGGAAAAGTAACTGTCCCCACAATAATCCTGTACTGATTAGACTCAGTGATGAAGCTAGAGAAAGTGCCGCTCCAATCTGCTACGATGTTGGATCTAAAATTTAGATATATCAACAAGCTACATTTGCCTTCATCAAGTTCTGGAAATGTTTTCTTCAAATAGGAAATGAAAGCCTACTGGAAAGTATACATCATATGCCAAGAGTTCAGGGTTTCCTTGATAGGCCCGCAACATGTTTGGCTATCCCATCAATCTAATGAGCATCTGGTCCCAAAGAGGCTCATAAATCAAGTGAACGTAGATTTGGCTTTGATGTTTACACAAGACTTCCGGGCCAAGACACCAATGTAAGAGTGACTTTGTTCTTCTGTTCTTTCAGCATGGGAATTAGCTCAGAGTTGCTCATTCCAACAGCAGATACTCCATTTACTGCCACTATTTCATCTCCGCACCTAGTAAAGGCAAGAGGAAACTTCTGTCAGGACAAAACTCAAACCCTGCATTATCTCTATTACACCCAGGGACCCTGACTGATCAAGGTCCCATTCGGCTAAGCATCACACAAACCCAGTAAGAGACAATCCTTTGCCAAAGAGTTTACAATCCAAATCGACATCACGCGGGAGTGTGGGGAAGGGATGGTCTGCAGAGCTCACATTAGTGCCATTATTTGCTTTCTTTTTAATTGTTGGGGTGGAGAGGTTGGGAGGGGATTAGCCATACAGAGATATAGGAAGGCAGAGGGGACAAGTGAACAGAGGAGAGGAGGCATATGAGAGAGGCTGAAATGAAATGACTGAGGGAAAGGGTGGTTGGGAATTCAAGAAAAGAGCCAGTCAGCACAAAGAAAGACAATCCAGAGAAAAACTGTAAAAAGCAGATGGATGTGGATGATATAATCTGTGTCCAAAGGTCCTTGCTGCAGCTGCTTATTTAGTAATAGCTATGGGGAAGTGCTCACAGGCCTCATGGAGGGTACTCTGTCATGCTGGTAGTTCGTGAGTCCGCTTTACATGCTAGGATTGGACTAATTTGATATCAGAACATAGTTGCCAAATAATTGAAAAGTCCTTAGTTGGATTAATGCCTGCACCATTCGCTGAAACTCAATCCCCTTGGGAATAGTGCCAGATCTCTGCTCTGACAGTATCCCTGGCAGATGGGCTGAAAGGGCAACACTGACATCTGCTCTGGAAGGAGCCAGCTGTACATGTTCCTAGCTGGAGGGGAAGACACTGAAAAGAGAGTTTCACAGGGGAAGACAACCATAGAAGTTAAAGAGCCAGTGCATTTCTCTGAGCCAGTGCATTTCCTAATGTGTCAACCAGATTAGTTTTAAGTATCCCAAGCAACAGGGCTTCCACCACGCCCCTTGAGAGATTATTCACAACTGAATAAGTCTCACTGTCAGGAAGTTTCTCCTGATATTCATTTTAAATATCCCCTTGATTATGCTATAACTAGGATTAAGTGGATAAAATTACTTCTTGTAGTATCCTAACTGATCCCTCTCCCACTTGATAATTACACCCTTCATAGGGATAGGAAAAAAAAAAGTGTTAAATCACTCAGGCTTACAAATGATTGTATGACTCTTCCATCATAATTGTAGAAATAAAGGCAGCTGGTTGTGTGGTTATTGCTTAGAGCTGGGATGAAAAGGAACTTGGATAAATCACTAAGTTTCAGTCAGGCTCATTGTTAAAGCACAATAGCTCAATAAAATTATACAGATCATCTAAGCTCAGTACTTCTGGAATGGATACAAATAATGGAAGGAACACCATACGTACTTTAGTCTTCTGTCACAGAAGGCAGGTGTTGCAGGCACTATGGTTTTAATGAAAAATGGCTGGTTTCCTTTGCCTTCTTCAAAGCCTCCAACAATGCTGAATCCCCAGCTTTCTGAGTTACTTTTACGAAGGACAATATCTTGACAGAAGTGAAGATAGCTGGAAAGACAGACACAGTCACAGAAAAGGCGCACACAACTTAAGTACCTATTTTCCAGCTAGAATTGCTTGACTAAAAATCTTCATTTTTCTTTGTGATGTAGGAGCCCACAGATACCTGCAATAACCCTTGCTAGACTACCTGCATCCATTGGGGGACAAAGCCTTAGCCCACCACAAGTATTGTGATGAGAGTAGGAAGCCTGGTAGGGAAGACGGGTCATTTATGTTAATGAGTTATCTTACAGCATCATTTTAAAAAAAAAATAAGTAATTGAAAGCAGTGCTGCTGCAGCCCTTATAATTAACCTGGAATCAATTTTCTGGTTTTACATGTACTGTGGGGACTTGGTACAGTGGCTGCAGTTATCAGCCAGATATCACAGACGGAAAGCAAACATTATGTTGTTAGGTAAGGCAACCTTTCTTCTACTAAATGATTCAAACAATCAGATCAGTCAAGGTTTGTTTCTGAAGGGTTTTTCATGCAGGATTTATCATAAGAAGGACTGCACAATATAAGATATTACAGTCCTATGAGAGATTGTTCATAAAGAACATAATCCAAACCTTTTGAGGTATACCTGCTTCTCAATTTCTAAAATGTCTGATGTATTATCATATCAAAAGGCCAAGCCTGCTCACCAGACTTCTTCAAAAGATGACACAAACACTAACAGCATTTGCTCCTGGAATTCACTGCTCAACAGAAAGGGAGAGCCCAGTGACCTATACTAGATATCCAGAAGGAGTGGCTCGAGTGCACCAGTGCTGTGTGAGCAAACAGAGCAGCCATAAATTGGCACTCAGCAATAATCAGAATGCACGTAATTAACTGTGGCACTCACTACCAGAAGTTAACTGAGGCAAAGAATGAAGAAGGATTAGACTTCTATATGGACAATAAAAATTACCCACAGTTATGTTAGAGAGGAAAACAATGAACATGGGATATCAAGCCGCCTGCTTCAGAACATAGCCATCCACTAACTGCCTTGTAGGGTAAAACCAGCCCAATGGTACTATGAAGGTGTCTTACATCCCCATCTGCAGCATCTGGTACTTGCTACCCAGACCTAAAAATGCTAGGCGACAGACCAGATGGCCATCCATCTGGTCATGTATGGTAATTCCTGTGTTTTTAATAGCTCATACACAGCTTTGAACAGCAGAAAAAAATCTGTTATTATTGTGAGGAGAAGACTGGCCAGGACACCTGGGTTTTTTCCTACTCTAACTTCCAGCCAGGCAGCTCATCAGAGACGGACGGAGCCCTCATCAGAAAGGCTGCCCTTCTGGCAATGCAGTGCAGCAATGTCAGGACAGCGTGTGAACACAAAGGCAGCATACCACTAAACGAGCCAGGCTGATAAACTATGTTTGACACAAAGCTGCAAGTGCAACAATAAAGAGTAGAACTTTTAAGCATTGTGGACAGAGGTGTTGAAAAGGATTGAATATACCAGGAAGGCTTCAAACATAACCTCTCCAGACTGCTCTTCCAGCACCAAACTGCTATCTCAGGCTAACAACTAACATGTGGCTTTCCTCAACAAAACAGAATGCAAGAGAACACGCACCACAGGAGCTATCTTCTGAATTAAGCATTTACCTGAAAAAAGACTGACTATGTGCTAGCAGTAAACTTCAGATTTTCACACTGGATTTCAAAACACAGCTCTCAGGGAATGTTTTGAGAGAGCTATACTCAGTGGTGGCTCAAAAATTTCTCAGCAGAGGTTAAAAACAAAACCCCCCCTAACTGTGCCATGCATAAAAGTCAGCATGCCAAAAAGTCTGAACACCTACGTTTAGCTGACGAGGGCAATGAGGAGTTCAGCCCTAATCTGCGAGAGGTTTGTTTTTCCTCAGTGGTTTAGTGAAATTATAGCACACACAGCCAACTAGTCATTATTGGCCACCACTTTGGGCAACTGGGGAAATTAGCGAGGAACTGCAAGGAAGGAATTATTACCATTTATATTGTTTGGAACAAACGATGTAAACATTGGCAGACCACAAAATGAAATAGCTCTGCTGTGTGCCTCTCAGATCATATCCTAAAACCTGCCCACAGGAAAGCGTGTCAGCAGCCTGTAGCGCTAATATTCTAAAGTCTGGAGATGCCAGAATCCAGGTCAGAGCAATAGAAGGAGATAACTCTCCAGCCACTGCTTCAGTGCTCTGAGGGTGCTTCTGGCATCATGGCTGTCCACCCCAGTGGGAAAAACTGAAAATTGCTGCATAGGGTCCCATGGGGGAGGCATACAGCCAACGCTACTTTTTAAAACGAGAGCACATTTTTATGATCTTAAAGTTGGCTGATTTAATTATGAACGCAGCTCAGGTCCTCAGCCAGTTACAGTGAGTTAGGGTAGGTGAAACCAAACATAATATATTTGAGGCAAGGTACTTAGTGGAAGCTAGCTCCAACGCCTATACTTAAAACAAAAGCAGACAACTGGAGCATTAAGAGGCTGACCTAATGGAAATGGAATTTTGGAAAGCATTAGAGTCTCTGGAGCTAGGAAGTCTTTTGATAGAACACTCTTCAGCTTCCCCGGCACATGTGATGAGATGTAAAAAGAGCTGTTGCCCTGCACTCCCAATACACCTGGCCCAAGAGTGACCCCTATGAGGAAACCCCATTGCACTAGATAATGGCATAGAGATTTGGGGGTTAAATCCCAGCTTCCTACATGAACATGAGTTAATCAGGTGCAGCTGAGACTAGTTAGTCTCAGAACTGTAAAAAAAAGAAAAAAAAGCTGGGTTCCTTTCAAGAAAAAACAGCCAAGACTCTATTGACAAGAAGCCCAGACAGAATGCTCTGGAGGAATAAGATCTGCCCTCTCTGTTTTGTTCTGGGAGTTTACAAACTGATAAATTGCATGAAGGGAAGGTAGCCACAGGCTTTGCATTCCTTTGGTTGCACCAGAAAATAAACCTGTAAATAAAATCAGAACCCTTAGAAGAGATGTAAGCTCCCTGTCCAGCCACTCAAACTTTAACTCTGCCATAACTTGCACCTCCTCTCTGGGTTGAGCTCACTCCAAATTGACCTTTAGCAGAGACCAGTAAAGAGAAAAACCTGCTGCATCTCTCCAGAAATTAGTAGCTGAAAAGTTCAAACCTTAAAATGCTCGGCCACATGGAACACAGCAGCAGAATTCCCACTACCTTTGGCACCAGCAACATGGTAAGCTACATTCTAATGCATTTTAGCAAGGAAATTCAGAATTTGGCATTACTTTCCTAGGATTAAAAATTACACAGCTGAGATAACGTTAAAAAAAGACTGCTTGCCTCAAAACAAAACCGTAAGACTAGCTGCTAAAAGGCAGTAGCAGTGCCTGATCATTGACTTCTGTTAAGTAGAATAGCCAAAGTGGCTTGGGTTCACCACATTTTACCGAGGATTGTTTGCAGTGCATGTGTCATAATTCAAACACAGGCTGTGTAACTGAACACCCTCTCCCTCACCCCCACCCCCAAACATACACTCTTGCTTTTGTTCTCAATTTCTGTGATCTATTCAGTTTGAGAAAGTGTTCAGCGAACTCTGTCAGATACTAGGGACCGACCATATTGCAAAGAGTAGGGGCTCAGAAATACTGAAAAGCAGTGGGAGTTTCTTAATTTATTTGTTTTACTGAGAACACACTGACAACTGATGGTCTCTTTTGCTTTTGTTAAAAGGGCTTGTCACCAAGTTTGACTTGGTACAGAGACAGCCAGTGATTCACTTTGCTTAAATGCCAGATGAGGTAGAATACCTGACTCAGTGGTTAATACTGAGGAGAGAAAGAATTGACCAAACAAACTTACGTAGGTAATCCAAGCCATGTGATCCAAAGGGGTGACCAACTGAATCCGTGTTCCCTGATATCAGAGGATGGGTCTGTGGGTTCTGGCACCCTCTCTGGTACAAGAATTTCCAGGGCTTTCAGCACTACCGTGTGGGAAGCTGCATTGGATTTCAGTGCTGAGACAGCTTCATAGTAGTTTAGATGAGTCAAATCGATGCCATTTATATTCAAAAGCACATCTCCTGTGGATTAAATAAGTAGGATGATCATGGCCGCATAGACTTACTGACCTTTTGCAATATAGACAACTTCTGCCTCAGGGCATCATCCAGGACTTCGTGTTTCAAACTTCACTGGTGTTAAATACCAGCTTTCACTTATAAAAGCACTAAAACCCATTCACGGAGTTAATTACTGAAATTATAAAAAGGGAAACTCAGGATCTAGAAAGTCTCCTTACCTCTCTTGATCCTGCCATCCCTGAAGAGGCATCCAATGGGTTGCACGCTAGTTACATAAATAGGAAGTTTGTTTTTATTGTCCCTTCCACCTCCAATGGTGATTCCCAAAGATTCCTTTGGCTCCTTTTTTATTGCAACTGTCTTTTCCTGGCTGAGGTATCCTTGAGGTAGATCCTACAAAGAGATGGCAATGATTATATGAGTTAATCAATGCAGCAGAATTTAGAAAGGTCCATAACTAGGGTAGGAGGCAGAGAACTATCAATTCAGGCTGGTGAAAGATGCCACATTAACAGCTCTGGAGAGTGAAGTTGTTTGTTTAGACACAAATAGAAAAGTCAGCAGAAGCTATAGCACACTGCACTCCCAAGGTGATTCAACTCTGACTCACAGGGGTTGCTGCTAGGAATGTGAGGGTATCTGCCTATCTACATGTCCATTCGATCCTTTGTCTTCATAGAGGCTCTTTGTGATGAGAGTTTCCCCACCAGGAAGTGGAAAGAAACTACCAGTTCATTTTAGATAGGTCATCAAACATATCAAGTGCTACCAACTTTTTCATCTTTTGAACTTTTGTTTAAATTGGGATGGATTTGAACCAGTGACAGAGTAAAGAGGCATTTCCAAGTCCATCTACAAAGGCTGAGCTATCCAATCTCATGCATTTTTTAGAACAGAGCTTGTTACTAAAATATCTCCGTTTCCATTGGAAAGATCACAATCCCCATTTCTGTTTCAACAAGCCCAGTATACAGCAGAACCGCAGAGTTACGAACACCAGAGTTACGAACTGGCCAGTCAATCACACACCTCATTTGGAACCAGAGTACACAATCAGGCAGCAGCAGAGAGACACAAAAAAAGCAAATATAGTAGAGAACTGTGTTAAGTGTAAACTACTAAAAAAAATAAAGTACAAAAAAAGATTTGACAAGGTCAGGAAACTGTTTCTGTGCTTGTTTCATTTAAATTAAGATGGTTAAAAGCAGCATTTTTCTTCTGCATTGTGAAGTTTCAAAAGCTATATTAAGTCAATGTTCAGTTGTAAACTTTTGAAACAACCACCATAATGTTTTGTTCAGAGTTACAATCTCCATTCCCAAGGTGCTCCATTCCCGAGGTTCTACTGTGCCATAAGGCCAAGGAAGTAAGAAGGCAACCAGCAGATCTTTTTCCAAACACAAGATAAAGAGTATGAAGAGGAGGGGAAACTTATTTCTGAAGATGTCCAGCATCATGGCATGGGATGAAAGGACAGTTTATAGTGACTCAAATAGCTCATCTACTTTAAATGAGAAGCTAAGGGTGCAATTTCTCAAAACAGCTCAGCATTATCCTAGCTCTGCTCTCCTTGAAGTCAGCTGCAAAACTCTTACTGACTTTGATGGGAGCAGAATTAGGCCAACGTTGAGTGCTTTTGAAAATCCCACCCCTAAGCTTAGTGAAATATTAGCACATCTTGTCCTATAGATCTTAGGAGGAAGAAAGAGTGAGAGAGAGAGTCTGTGTGTGTGTGAGAGTGTGTGCGCGCACGCATGTGTTGTGGAAACAGAAGGAGACAGTGGATTGCAGTTTATAAAGGAAATAACTGGGCTGAAACTGCATACGATAGCCACCAACTCAGATGCAGTAACCTGGGAAACTAAACACAAGTCTAGGCAGAATTTCAGGCAGAATTTCTTCACACAAATTTTAATTTAAATATGGAACAACCTGCCAGAGGCAGCAACATAAAAGCAAATCTGTTCAAGTTCACAGTTTTCTCGAGGAGGGAATCTGAGAGTAAAAGTAACTAGTTAAGTTGGAGAAGTTGCAAAAGTATCTCTCTTTAGGTTCACTAGTACAGCTCTCACCTCTAGGCCACAATGCCATTTAGTCCCATACTGTGACATGGAGTCACATGCAGCGTTAACATTGCAATTTAATACTAGGGGAAAGCTATGCTTGATGGGTGCTGTCCTACAGACAGGGAATTAAACCCAATGGTTGTTTTACTGGCAGCTGTCAAATACCCAGTGGCCCTTTCTAAAGGAGCAGAGATTAACTCTGCTGTTTTGGCCAGCATTCCTTCTTCCCTTAAGACAGGCTTTGACCTCAAAGGCTGCACAAATGATGCTGGACTGCTCTGTAGATAACAGATGCTTGGTCTGACTGTACAGTTCACTGTTCTGCCAGCTCTCTACTCCTATTGCTTTGCAAAATCTGGTAAAGAAAAGGTGCTATCTGGGACCAAACCCTACTCTTTATAACCCTGCAGTATTCTTGGTTTATATTTTCATAGCACTCAGTGGTAAAGTAGTAGATTTGAGAAACAAAGAACCACTGGCCCAGCAGAAAATAGCACTGCTATTACAACAAGACTTGCCTTTTGGTAGTTTGATTTTCGTCTGTAATGATTCTGGTCAGGTCTCCTCCGATGGTGCACTGGACTCCCTCCGCTGCTGCTGCTGCTGCTGCTTGGTGTGCCACCATCCTCAACAGCATCTGGCAGCTGCACACCAGACTGCCTTAGGGCCACAAAGTTCACTCTTGCCTCACTGGCCTGCCAGGAAAAGCAAAGAGAGAAGCTTGAGACTACTGGATTATTATTAAAGGGTAAAGTTTCACCATGGCTCATGTGGAGACTTAACCTTGTGACTTCTGATGCTCTCTCTGAACGTTGCATGTCTCAGACTGTGTAACATTCTGGAAAATGTAACAGGCATGCACACATACCTCTAGAGACCAAACAAATGTACGACAGGAGCTGATAAGGAGTGTCACATGTAAGATACAGGAGGTAATTCTTCTATTCTACTCAGCACTTCAGCTGAGACCGCACCAGTGCTATGTCCCATTTTGGACACCACACTCGAAGAAAGAGGTGAAGAAATTGGAGAGAGAGTCCAGAGGAGAGCAACAAAGTGATAAGAGGTTTACAAAACTTGGTCTAAAGCAGTGGTTCTCAACCAGGGGTATGTGTAACCCGGGAATACTCAGAGGTCTTCCAGGGGGTAGATCAACTCATCTAGATATTTGTCTTGTTTTACAACAGGCTACATAAAAAACACTAGCGAGTCAGTACCAACTAAAATTACATCAACAATGATTTGTTTATACTGCTCTGTATACTATACACTGTAATGTAAGTACAATATTTATATTCCTATTGATTTGTTTTATATTATATAGTAAAAATGAGGAAGTAAGCAATTTTTCAGTAGTGTGCTGTGACATTTATGTCCGATTTTGTAAGTTTTTAAGTGAGGTGAAACTTGGGGGTACACAAGACAAATCAGACTCTTGAAAGGGGTACAGTAGTCTGGAAAGGTTGAGAGTCACTGGTCTAAAGAGAAGAGAAGACTGGGGTGGGGGAGAATATATGTCTCCAAATATGTAAAAGGTTGTTATAAAGAGGACAGTGATCAATTGTTCTCCATGTCTACCAAGAGTAGGACAAGAATTAATCATCTTAGTTTGCAGAAAGGAAGATTTAGTTAGATATTATGGTTAGAAATATATTCCTAACGATAGTTAAGCTCTGGAACAGGTCACCTAGGGAGGTGGAGTGCCAACATATTAGATTCTATTCTATACATACCAGCCTCGTGGCCCAGTGCTTTGACATTTACTAACTTGAATAGCATGTTTTTGGGCTTTGCAATCAGTCCTCAGTTCTAGAAAGTTGTTTATCAGGAACATTTGGTGACTTACTTTTAATAATAAACATCACTGCATAGGTGCAAATATTTCTATGTAAGAACACAGGCTCTCCACAAGTATCAAAACTCTTCCCTTTTTCTCCCACCACTGACTCTCCAAACTGTCAGGAAGAGAACAAACTCTCCCTTATCTTTGGATCCTTTCCAAGGTTTAAACTGTAAATTCTGTTGAAACGCCCTTGTGTTTGTCACGATCTTCAGGCAAAAAAAGAAACCCAGCTCTCAGAAGCTTAAGGGCACCGCCCCATGAGACAGAGCATTTGAAACTGATCTAAACAAAGGCCACTGCATTTGGAGTAATCCTTACACAAATACTTTACACCAAACATTCAGCCCATTAAAATGGGACAGATTTCTAACATGATGAGAATGACCATCTCCCAGCAAGGGGCCTCAAATTGACTCATGGACCCTCTTCCAAATGCAGTTTAACTGGGAATTTTACCACCAGCATCCTGACCTAAATTAAAAATGCTTTTGTTCTGTACCACCAGGCCATGCGCTCTCTATTCAGACCCCCCTAGTTTAGCTCTAGAGACGCCTCACATGCTTTGTTTCACATACTCTGTCCTGGTCTCTGTCACAGATGTATGCCTTGTGTGTAGAGATTTCTCTTGTAAAAAGGCTACACCTAAAGAAGATCACTAAACCACCATAGACATCTGACTCGCTGTGGTATTGTCAGATGATTCATGGCAGATTCCCACCTGTGTATTCATGATCGCTAGGAAACAGTAATCCTCACTTCTGTAGGGAAGTCACTCTCCCAAAAATGGTTACTTAAGGGTATCCTAATTGCTCAGGCATGTTTTATTAGCCCTTGGGTCAGAAACGGAGCAGTGTGAGTGGTGCAGACAGTCACCAAGTTATCAGACAGACAGACAGCTGCACCATTCAATAAATTACCTGTATTATCTGTGCAGCAGCCTCAGGTGTTCCCTGCCTCAGGTCCTGGCCATTTATAGAGAGGACTTTGTCATTCTGACTCAGCTTTCCATTTTTGGCTGCCAAGCCTCCGTCAAGCAGATCCAGAATAAAAATCCCTGCCTCGTCGGTCTTCCTAATCAGTTTGATTCCCAGCGGTTCAGATGGGTCTCTCTTCATCAGCGTAACGTGAATCACTTCCCGGTTAACAGCAGGGCTAGAATCCTGTTTGAGAGTCCTGTTGGAAAATCCCTTTTCCTGCAGGACCATAAGGTGAAGAACAGGACTTGGGTGGCGCAGCAAGGAGATAGCTTGGCAATGAGTCATGCTGCTGATGTTGACACCATTCACCTAGAAAGAGGAGGGAAAAATGCACCATTCAGATCCTGAAGAGCCTATGGGTCTTCCACTGTACCTAACATCACAAAGGTAGCAAAAAGCACACTTGGATCTGCCATGCACGAGGAGCCATCCCTGAGACCATTCCTTGAAACTCTCCCATCGACTTACCTTATGCTTCTCATTCTGGTGGAGTAATGGAGTCGATAGGAGAGAGATCGGCGGTCAATTTAGCGGGTCTTCACTAGACCCACTAAATCGACCCCCAGTGGCGGATTAATGATTTTGCCGCCCCTAGGCCCTGAAATAATTGCCACCTCCCCCTCCCAGCAGCTCCCCGCCCCCGCTCACCTCCACTCCGCCTCCTCCCCTGAGCGCGCCGCTGGGTTGTGCGCGAAACAGGTTCGCGAAGGAGGTGGGAAGAGGGGGGAATGCGGCGCGCTCAGGAGAGGAGGCAGGGCTGGAGTGGGGATTTGGGGAAGGGGACCAATAGTGGCAGGGAGGGGGTGGGAAAAGGGGGCGGGGAAGGGCTGGAGTTGGGGCAGGGCCGGGGGCCGCGAACTGGCACCAGGGGAAGCAGCCTCTGGCTGCTATTATAAATTTGCTGCCCCTGCAATTTTGTTGGTCTAGGCGTTAATACGCCACTGTTGACCCCTGGTGGATCGATTGCCACGCGTTGATCCCCTGGTAAGTGTAGACAAGCCCTAGGATCTTCAGTCTAAATCTTTATTTTTTCAAGGTAATGTTGGTAACGGTTCTTCCTTCCCCCGGAAGCAGTCATGTAGGGTTCTATCCTGTCTCATTTTAGTGTGCGTATGGGGCTATTGGGAAGGTTAGCAAGGAGACATGGGCGACAGCATCTTCAGTATTCTAATGACACCCAGCCAGTGTTGCTGAATATCTTACTCCCTGGCTGAGACTGGGAGGTGAATGAGGCTCAATCAGATACCGTGGATGTGATACTGATTGGCTTGGAGAAGCAACCTGAAGATATGACCAAGACTGTATCTGCCACTCTGATGCATGGGTCTGCCAATCCTTATTAGAGTGTGTAATCGAAGGAAATGGTTGGATTTCCAGTTTTTGGATTTCTGTCTGGCCAGGAGGATGTAATACAATGGTAGTGAGGTCCAGATCGTAAAGAAAGTATGTGCCTTTGTCACCTCGAGATTAGACTACCAACAATGCACTTTCCATGAAGCATTAATTCAAATTGGGAAACAAAGCTAGCCGTAAAAAGAAAAGGAGTACTTGTAGCACCTTAGAGACTAACCAATTTATTTGAGCATGAGCTTTCGTGAGCTACAGCTCACTTCATCGGATGCATACCGTGGAAGTGAGCTGTAGCTCACGAAAGCTCATGCTCAAATAAATTGGTTAGTCTCTAAGGTGCCACAAGTACTCCTTTTCTTTTTGCGAATACAGACTAACACGGCTGTTACTCTGAAAGCTAGCAGTACAGAATGTGGCAGCTCAGTTGCTTGGCGGGGTATATTGCTATGAGCATATGGCACTAGTGTTCTCTGCTCTGCACTAGCTGCCAGTTGGATTTCAGGGTGAATTTAAAATGCTAGTTTTGACATGGAAGGCTTTAAATGATTTAGGACCTGCCGGTTTGAAAAAGAGCCTCTCCCTGTGCAATACTGCTATTAGAGAGATGAAGTGAGGGTGAGGTAATATCTTTTATTGGACCATGGCTACAACTATACTCCATACAAATCTCATAAAAAGCGGTCAGATTCATAAATAAAATAGACTACTAAAAACTGAAAAGTTCAAGAAAAAAATAATCTAAGGAGATCTGTCTGAAAATGTTTTACTGCCTATTGTTACAGAAGAGGTGTTTGACAAATTGAGATGAAATTTAAAAAAAAAAATCCTCTTAGTTACACCGCATTCCACCACTCTAAACAATTCTACTTCCTCTCCTGCACTTGTATCCTTCAAGTTCTGGATCAGTTAAAAATAAGAACCAATTCCAACCTTCCTTGGTTTAAAAGTGTTCTGATACCTTTTTAACATTTTACTTCTTATTTCCATGTGGCTCTGTTACCTCTCTCCAGCTGGGCTCAGAACTAACCAAACACTATAAAAGAGGCTGTTGTCAAGGCATTTCTGGCCTGATAAAGCAGGAAGGGTCAGAAATTACATGAGAGCCTGTTCTTTTAAGACTCTCAGCCCAGTTTCATGGAACCAAGATATTTGGACAAGTGTCCAAACTTTGGGATGCTTATCCAAATCTCTTGAGGTTTGCCCAGAATGACTTACAGTTTTTGCTATCCACTATCATAAAAAGCCTTCTCTTAGACAAAGGAGGGTGGTAACTTAACTTTACTACTAACGGAACAAACGTACCTCAAGGATATGGTCTCCAGGTGCTATTTTTCCATCTGAAGCAACAACAGAATCCCGAAGGACTTCCTGAACAACAATGTTCCCTAAAGGGGTGTCTTTGCCCCCAACTATCCGCATTCCTAGCTCTTCTTCTGGATCATCTCGGTGAATTTCAATTGTACTTGTTTCAGCCACAAGACTAGCTTTCTGAGGCAGGTCTGATTGTGAGAATCAGAGAAAACAACACATGAATACAGAAAATATCCCCTAGTCCTTTCTCTATTCTAGTTTCACACACAGATGAGGTATATATTACTGGTAGGGCTTGTATTGTTTGGCATTTGTGCGCTCAAAGACAGTATTTTGTGGGGTGGGGGAGGGTATTGAGGGGAGGGGGAGAGAAAAGATCACAAACTAAAAGCAGAAAAGTTAAATTTCTTAGACTTTTTCCCCATATGTTCCCAACTCAGGCTCACTCAGTGCAAAGCTGATTGTCAGATGGTGTAGCAAGAATGCAAACAAAGCATTTTTGAGGCCTTTTATAAATAGATGCTTAATTTGCCATTTCAAGATTTTTCTTCTTCTATATCCACTGCCAGGTTATTTAAAGTCAAACTACTTGCAACTTGGGACTTTTTGGTTGCCAGTCTGATGCTCAGGCCATTACAGAAAAGGACTTAGTTTAGTGCTCTGATCAAAGAGCTGAAAGCCTAGAACTCTTGTGTTCTAATCAGAGGTCTGACATTGCTTTGATGTATGACCTTGGGCAAGTCATTTAACCGCTCTGTTTCAATTTCCCTTCCCCCTTTGTAAAATGGCAGTAACATTCACCTATTTCAGAGGGATGAGGAGAATTAATAAATACTTCCAAACCATTCCAAAGATGAAAATTGTTAGCTCTCCCTGCGCTTTTGGCAAAGTATGTTAACTCTATCATCACTGCAGCATTTGTGCAAGCCAAGCACATTAGGTGTTGTAATGAAGGCAATCACAATGCCAGCCAAGTACAGCTGTAGTTCTCTATCACACAGTGGCTTTAACAGAGAGACTGATATGTACTTGGGGAAACTCCAACACAGAACCAAGGTAATCTACACGGTAACTATTAGACAGGTTCATTAGGAGATAGACTTTCCCACCGACCACCCAGCCCATCTAAGCAAGCCCAGGAATTAAGAAAATCATTTTGAAACATGCTATCAAGAGTTTCAGGCTACTGATTGACATTCTAAAGATTTAATCAAGTGGTATCTTTGAGTGGAGCTATAGCTATTTTCATTTGTAGTGTGATGGGATGTGTTTTCTTACTGAAGATCAATTTCAAATCCAAGCACTGGCACAGGCCCCAAAAATGCTTCTATTTAGTATCAGTAGGGAGGAACTAAAATAAAAAACCTGAACAAATAGTTGCCTCAAAAGAGTAAATACAAAATAAAAAGAGAGATTAGCACAAATTCCTGGTACTGATTGTTTGGCATCTTCATGATATGTTTGGTGCCCTGTTCTCATAGGGGTGGTGCATATACTTTGTTTCCACACAGCTGCAAAAGAACATTGTTACTGAAAAGCTTCTGATATTTTTTTTTAAAATTGGTGCTTTATGTATTGCTCTTGTTAACCTAGGGTTTGTGAAATAATCTTGCTGTACTCTGCATGTAGCCATCCTGAGATGGGATAAGGGAGCTGCTACTCTTAGTAGGATTGCCAATTTTGTTTGGATGTATTCCTGGAGGTTTCATCACATGACATAATTCTGGAGACTCCAGGAAAATCCTGGAGGCTTAGCTCTTAAAGAACTTTTTTAGTGTCAGTGGCAGAGGTTTTTTGTTTTTGGAACTGAAAGGCTAAGAGTAAAAAGCAAAAGGAGAAGCTTGAAACTATTGAAGGTTTCCAAGTACTTGTTCATACAGATATGGGCAGAATCTGTGACAAGCTCTTTTAAAGAGTATCCTTAATTTTTTATTTTTATTTTTTAAAGGAGATTTGAAACTTAATTGCATTTTGTGCTATTCAAAGTGGTGTCCGTGAGATACTGTTGGGAACTGCAGAGAGACATCACCTCCTTCTTCACCCTCCTCAAAGGCTGGATTAACGAGTCCAGGCTCCACAGTCCCCAGAGATACCACAGCCGCTATAGAGCTTTCTGCCACCAGCGAGGATGCTCCATCTGTTAGCTCCGCCTCTCTGGCAGCATTAGTTTCCTCCCTGGTTATGGGATCTTCCTTGCCCTTGGAATGTGGATTTTTTCTCCTTTCTATGTCAGACTTGTATTTCTTGAAGCCAGGACACCTAGCAAGGGTTTGAAAGTCAGTCATCCACACAAGCAGCAACAATCTCATCTTACATAGTAAACTCAGCACATACACGTGCTGGGTAACCACGGTGCTTCAGAAAGCATGATTAAGTCTGGTCAGTCACACATTTTCTTTCCAGCAGCTGGTGCTAGCAGAGATTCATTCACATCTCAGCCTCAAACTGAGGCTGGAAGAAGGGGGAGAGAAACTCCTTTGTCAACTTTTTTATTTTTATTTAAGAGACCGATTAGTTTAATTATCTGAGAAAGGGACAGTAGGAAGGAGTTCTCCCTGTTAAAATATTTAGCATTCAAGCCCTGCTGCTCCCAATGAAGGTGAGAATATATTTTGTGAGGCATAAGCAAATACTTATTACCTTGGCTCTTTCAGAGCCAAGGTAAGAGTGTGAACCACACATTTGAATCTCAGAAGCTTTATAGCCTTGAATATGCCATGGTTTCTACCAAACCAGCAACATACAAGACTGAGTGGGGCAGTTGCTGTACCCATGTTATAATAAATAGAAGTCTCTCACCATCCATCCAGTTCCTCTCATAAGCACCACACACAGCATTTTAAAAAGAACCCCGATACCCCGTACGCAGCAACATAAAAATCAATGTTACAGAAGAAGCAGGGGAAGGAAACCAAACTCAGGCTATTACCACCCTTGGTAAGAGGATCAATGGCAAGTTAGGTTGGTGATGCAGAAGTGCTGTTGGAGGCTCAGCGGCAGATACTATTCCCTGAGTCAGTACTGAACCAGTGCTCCAGAACAATGATACAGGATACTAGGTTATGGGTGGTTACCACTGTGTCCAAATCAAATTCCATTTGGAGTATTTACATTCTGGCTACTACGGTCCCTCTGCAATTTCACCTACTCTTTTATTTCTTCCTGGTCACTCTGCTCCCAATTGTAAGGTAGCCAAAAGATACCTCTCAAAGGCACAGGGCAATCAAACCTAGTGTCCAAAATACGTCTGCTTGTTGACAAACCGGAGGCCCAGGAATGGCCCTCAGAGCCATTTCAATTATTAATATTGGCATCTTCCTACTACACTATTGAGATCTCTACAGTCTGGCTTCAGAGGTGTTAATTTTACAAAGTGGAGGGGAAAATGCCACAGACTAGTCTCTAAAATTTGCTGCTCATTCTTTTTTAAATGCACAGATGTGGCTTAAGTCTCACTAAAAATCATCACAAACCCTGATGCAAAATACTTTCCAGGTGGTGGTTTTATGCCAGTTGGAATTTAGCTTGAATCATGTTAACAGACTGTATATTTAAAAAAAAAAAAAACATACTAGATTATTGGAACTTGTTTTCGGTACTGATTAAGTCACAATAAACTAAACTGCAAGCCACCAGATATGGTCTGAAAGGTTAACCTTCCCATATGTGATTGGATATTCACTGAAGCTGAATGACATTTCAGCTAGCAAAGATAAGATATAGGCGCTTCTAACTCACAGTTGCAGGGATTTGGGAAGTGGGGGAAACAGATTATTCCATGCTGACTGTGTGTGTAAGGCTCAAGTAAAACAGTCCCAGCCCTTAAGAGCTTATAGCGTAAGAAACAGAAACAGAAGATGGAATGCACTGGTAAAACAAGAGAATGGAATACATTCGTTTTTTGAAGAAGGGAAATGTTTTAAAATAATTGTGGACTCTAAACTTGTATGTTGAAAGTATGGATAAAGGTATGGAGAGAGCACCTTAGCCTCTACATACCATAGGAACATGCAATAGAAACACAAATACCTGGCTAAAATTGCAAAGATTTCCTTAGCTCAACTACCATCTGCACAGTTGTTGACTTTGGTATTGCCATAGACAAGCATGATGTATTTGAATGGTATCAAATCTACTGTGTACTACCTATTACATACTAACAAAACATGCTGCCACTGAAACTTTGCCTTTGTTTACAATATGGCTTGCTCCCGGCTCCATTCTGAGCAATCATTAACTGGGAACAAAGGTTCTTCAAACTCATTGGAAAGACTCCTTTGTTGTGTGCACTTTTCTAAAACCACAGTTCTTTGTCTGCTCCAGCTCAGCTAGTTGGCAGTGGAAATGCCAAAAACATCTGTGCTGAGAAGTGCAATGAAAAGTCAGTCTCCCTTTCTTTGCAGAACACATTTTCAGTTGCATCTATGCTTGTGAAAAGAATGAGGGCAGATAATGGCATTACAAATATGTGATTCAGCAAGTGCATAATGCACTGGGTGAAGTGACTTCTAGTATTTGGATCAAAGACTTGTGTGTTACGCATCTTAATTGGACCAATTAAGCTGGCGGTATTGTACCCCTTGTCTCTCTTCTGTAAATACTCAGGACCCATGCACTGTGTTTGCAGCGAGAGGTATGTATGTTTATAATTACTTCAACGAAGCAGGTGCACAAGGACTATTCTGTGAAAAGGAGCACTGTATTCAGATACAATTCAGGAGCTTGTTACATTCCGTTGGGTATTGCTTCTGCTTATCTATGTCTGACCAGAAAAGTAGTTTAACCTGCATCCTCAACACAGATGCACTAACCACCCAAACACATAAGCATATTGTCTTCATCCTCTCATCTTACTGGCCCCTCCCTTTGTCATCTCTGCCTGATGTTCTCATCTTAACTTAGTTTGTTCTGGGTAAGGAAACCATTGTTCTGTTCACTAAGGCACCACAGATAGTGCTATGTTACTACTAATAGTTAATATGTAAACATATACGCACCTGTTCTGTAAATGGGCTTCTAGTTCACACCTCTGCATAGTCTGCTGACACTCTTTCTGGAAGGGACAGAGGATAGTCAACTTATCCAGCAGGTTTCTCACTAGAAGGCTAGACTTTCGGCAGTATTGGAAACTCAGTTTTTTCCGATCCATGGGACAAAAGTTATACTCCTGCATGAAGTTCTCAAGGCACTTGAAACAGTATGTGTGTCCACAGGGTGTATCCATGGGCTGGAGCAAAGGCTGAAGGCAGATATGGCAAACCAGCTCATCATCCACTTCATCTTGGAAGTTATAAAGATGATTGTCCTGTAACAGGTGGAATTGGCCACATTTATGGCAAAGTTCACTGATTTTAGAGACCTGCTCTTCCACTGCAGGGTCAGCCATGATATCCAACATCAGAAGAGAGCTTGTCAGTTTGAAGAGCAGGAGTTAGTGGTCTCACAGGACTTCTCTAATGAAAAGGGGAGAGAGAGAATTAATCACTCAACTGTCTAAAATGCTAGTTAAGAGGCCACTGTCAACTTGAAATCTAGTCAGTTAAAAATAAGTTAAACGCAGTTTCAAGAAGCACACCTGTTCCAAGTCCCCCAGCTAATTTTTGTGATTTTGCATTTTTCTATCTCCCCATCCCCTCCCTTAATTTTTCCTTTCCACTACAACTATGAGAGAGACCCACCCAGGCAGCAGGGGAAAGTAAGGCCCTGATTCAACAAAGCATTTGTGCATCTGTTTAAGCATTTTGGCAATCTGGATCCCAAAAGATTATGCATGGGAAATAGTGACACTGACTAGACATAGTTCTGTCAAATACACAAAGTAAAACTAACTGAAATTCTTATTCCTTATAATTACAATAATAATTGCAAGAAAAGTGATTAAGTGACAGTTTCCTTGTCTACCTTTCTGGTTGGTATTTGTCTTAAAGAGATGGAGGTTAATGGATTTTTTTTGGGGGGGTGAGGCGGAAGGAAGAGAGGGTTGAATAGAAATTTTAAATCTAGGAGGCATTTCCTTCCTCCCAGTCCTCTCCTTCGCAAAAAGAAAACTCTGTTAGTTTTAACCATGAGTGTATTGTTCACTACTCACACAGGCACACATTGTGTGTGTGTTCAAATAAGTATTCTATGGAACTAAAAAAAAAACCAACTGCTTTATAATGAAGGATAGAAATACCCACCCAGGCCACTACATAATTCACTATAGTGTACCCAAAATGACTGAACTTCATTGGCTTTGTAAATAAATCTCAAAAGTTGTGGAGTACGAAGATAATGGGACACATTCAGATCTCTGCAGCTGCAACTACATTGATCGAATTGCATTCTGAACGTTGCCTTGCTTGGCAAGCACAGACAAAATTGTCACATTGAGGATTTTGTTTTTTAATCTGGCAGTTATAATATAGGTTTCAGAGTAGCATCCGTGTTAGCCTGTATCCGCAAAAAGAAAAGGAGAACTGGTGGCACCTTAGAGACTAACAAATTTATTTGAGCATAAGATTTTGTGAGCTACAGCTCACTTCATCGGATGCATTCAGTGGAAAATACAGTTGACAAGAACCTCTGAGGAATGGGGGGGGGGGGAAATAAACATGGGGAAATAGTTTTACTTTGTGTTCACCTGCACATCTACCAATGTGATATATGCCATCATGTGCCAGCAATCACCCTCTGCCACGTACATTGGTCAAACTGGACAGTCTCTACGTAAAAGAATAAATGGACACAAATCAGATGTCAAGAATTATAACATTCAAAAACCAGTCGGAGAACACTACAATCTCTTTGGTCACTTGATTACAGACCTAAAAGTGGCAATTCTTCAACAAAAAAACTTCAAAAACAGACTCCAATGAGAAACTGCTGAATTGGAATTAATTTGCAAACTGGATACAATTAACTTAGACTGGGAGTGGATGGGTCATTACACAAAGTAAAACTAATTCCCCATGTTTATTCCCCCCCCTTCCCCACACGTTCTTGGCAAAGGCTGGAAAAGGCCCACCTTGATTATCACTACAAAAGGCTCCTCCCCCCCTCCTGCTGGTAATGGCTCACCTTACCTGATCACTCTTGTTACAGTGTGTATGGTAACACCCATTGTTTCATGTTCTCTGTGTATATAAATCTCCCCACTGTATTTTCCACTGAATGCATCCAATGAAGTGAGCTGTAGCTCACAAAAGCTTATGCTCAAATAAATTTGTTAGTCTCTAAGGTGCCACAAGTACTCCTTTTCTTTTCTTTTTTAGTTATAATATAGTAAGCCATATGGTACCGCACAGGGCTGGAATTCTATATCCTGCACTTTTCTAAAACTTTCATAAAAATAATTAGGAATGAGATATTTCTAGTGTGAAAAGTGCAAGAAGATAAATTTTGTACTTGGATGAAGTGTCTTGAAACAATTCCTTTATAGAATGTGAAAAAAAGTTTAAATTTTGGAGAAAACTGGTCTACACAAATGCCTGGAGGAGAACGTAGAGAGGAACAGTAACTTATCAAGAACTGTAAGCAAAAGTCAGGAGTTTCTAACAAACAGACACACACCATGCTACTTCAATTCCTGTCAAACACACAAGTCAGCTTTTTAATTAAACGGGCTAGTAATCACAAATCAAACCATTTTGTTTTGCACATTGTTACTTTGTCGTGGAAACTTACACACTTCAGAAGTCGAACAGTATCACTGTCAAGGTGCCAGAGTATTGGGAAGATGGAGGGTAAAAATACATACATACAATAAAATCAAATCAAATCAGGCAGTAAGTTTGCTCCCCATGCAATCCCTCTGCCTGAGTGCCAGTGTCACCCCGTGAGTAGGAGCTTACATGGGATATCTAGTTCAAGTGCTTTGCTTATGTCTAGTCTTTACTGTAAG
This sequence comes from Eretmochelys imbricata, assembly GCF_965152235.1. NCBI lineage: Eukaryota > Metazoa > Chordata > Testudines > Cheloniidae > Eretmochelys > Eretmochelys imbricata. The sequence goes on from NC_135580.1 coordinate 81,565,020, forward strand.
TGACTCTTATCACTTCCCACTCCAGACAAAATAGGAGGCATATTTCAGATAATGGGAGAATGTGAACAATACACAAGCCTATGCAGTACAGATGAAGAACGTGGTATCCCAAGCTCCAGCATTGTAGAAGCCCCAGGGTTCTGCCAGCTGCAGCAGGCAGGTACATATAGTACATCTAAACCACCCAGGCACAGCCTCTCTTGCCATATTTTTCATACAAAAGGACACATTTTGATCCTTACTTCTCTTGAAAGCTAAGAGGTAATATTACAACTTCAGACAAGCCCCTGACACCACCTAATGATGATGATGGGCGATCACTCATTACCAAGTATGATCATCTTCCGTGGGAGTTATGGGTCCTCAGGCGGCTAATAAGGCCAATCCTTGAACCACAGGTTCTATTGCAATGAGGGCAGATGTTTTCAGGCTCAGCAGGAGGCTGTTGACCATGACTAGAAGCCAGTGTCTCCTTCCTTCCGTGCCTCTTGTCCTCTTCAGCTTGCAGGCGAGCAAGTTCAAAATGCAGGGGACCATCACATAGGACTTCACTCCATTTTAATGATCCTGGGCAAGTATCTCCCAAGTGTCAATGTAAATATTACACTTTTTTAGGTTGTCCTTCAGTAAGTCCTTATAACGCTTCCAGTGTCCACCGATGTTACGGTACTCTTCTTTCAGCTGAGAGAAGAGCACCTGTTTTGGGAGGTGATGGTCTGGAATCCAGACAACATGACCAGTTCAGTGGAATTGCTGATGGATGATTATTGCCTCGATACTGGTGGTCTTTGCCTCTTCCAGGACAAATGTTGCACCTGTCTTCCCATTTGATCTTCAGAATCTTATGAAGGAAGCGTTGATGGTGCCTCTCAAGGACTTTCAAGTGGTGTCTATAGGTTGTCCAAGTTTTGGACCCATACAACCGTGTTGGGAGAACAACAGCTTGATAAACAAGAAGCCTGGTGTCTGTTCGAATGTCGTGATCTTCAAAAACCCTGTGCCACAATCGAGAAAAAAAGCTACACTGGCACAGCTCAGGCGACGTTGAATTTCTGCCTTGGATGAAAGGTGACTTCCAAGTTAGAGGAAATGATCAACATTCTCCAGTGCCACTCCATTGATTTTGATAAAAGGGACATGTAATACCTCATCTGGAGAGGGCTGATAGAGCACTTTAGTCTTCTTGATATTAAGAGTGAGACCAAGACATGCGATGCGTAAGCATCGGCAAACACATTTCAAGATAGTTTGAAGATCTTTCTCAGAGTGGGCAAAGATTGCGTTGTCATCAGCATACTGAAGTTCCACAGTCAATGTCGTAGAGATCTTACTCTTGGCTTTCAGCCTGCTAAGCCTGAACAGCTTTCCATCTAGTCTGTAAAATAATTTCAATGCCAGCTGTAAACTTTCCAGCAATTAGGTAAAGAATGACTGCGATAAAAACTGCAAACATGGTTGGAGCGATGATACAGCCCTGTTTTACTCCTGTTTGCACTTACACCACCTAATACTTGGATTCAGTCAGCCCAATACCAACAACTTAACACCCCTACCTGTCCACCCCACGCTTTCCAAAGCCAAATAACTATCAGCAAGACACAGAGGCACAGTTGTGCTTTTGGGTTTATACTACATGTTTTAATAGTTGCATAAAACATTTTGGCAGGTGATTAAATAATACATAGTTTCTCAGTGAAAACCAAGAATTCACTCCTACTTTTGCTGATAAACCACTGTAAGCCTTTTCAAATGTATCCTGCAGAGTTTCATTCTCTGCTCTTTTTGCTACAACGTTACATTTCTAGACTAGTGGGAAATAGACTTCCGTATCTGAATCCAGTAAAAAAATATATAGTTCTTATAAATTCTATTTTCCTATAATCCCAATATTAATTCCAAATCTAATTTCTGAAGGTTCCATATTTAAAAATGGAAAACTGGACACCTAATTTGTCTAACAACTCTAAGTCCTCAAATAGGATTTACCTTACATCACTGTCCTTTCAACAAAGAGGAAGTTGCTTCAGATGTTTGGGAACCTAAACCTGTCACATCAGCGATGAAACTCAACCCACACCCGTCGACAAGGTAGTAGTTTGTGAACAGCACTAGTGAGGTGGCAAGCTTGAACATGCCCACTGGCTGTTCAGTGATTTCAAACAAAAGCAGATGTTCTGTGTAAGTACAATTAGTAAGAAGTTACTCAGCAAAGACAACTGCTTAAGAATCAGTTTTGTTACACTAAATATTTGGAGGATGCCGTTCCAGCACTGAGGGTTTGGTTCTACTCTCATACTGGTCTGAGTGCATTAACTTTCACAGAGTCACTTTAGTCTAGTCACTCTTATACCAAAAGTGAGAGCACAATCAGGCCCTGTAAACTCAGATTCAAGTTCTAAACATGCAATTTAAAATACGCCTGGAGTCGTCATGGGCAGCTTCTATCAAGTTTAAACTTCTCATCCTTTTCTTCAAGGGCCAAAAATCACCTGTCTCCACTCCATCTCACAACACACTCTTGTTTCTTCTCTCCTGCTTCACTTCAATTATACCACTCTCAACGCCACTTAACTTCCTTCCCCTGCTTCCACTTTTTTGACTTCTTCCGGGTTGTGGCTTAAGACAATGTGCCAAGCCCCCTATATTATTCAAATCTCTCCCTAAGATCCATTCTTCCCACAAACACCAACTACATCAGTCAAATACCTTGTCTACCCTAACACTAAGAAAAATGTTGTCTTTTACTCTTTGCACCACACAAAAATACAATATGAAGAAGCCACAGGGCAAAGTTAGGTCCCAAATCACTGTGTTTACTAAATATACACAACCCTGTAAGGCCTAGCTGCATGCTATTATTGCCCTTGACTATTTTCTGGGTGCTTCTAAAACAGAGAATATAGTGAATGCCACTGGAGGGTTCAGACTATTTAAAGAGATACCACCCAATTCCTATACACTACAAAAAAGGAAGAGGATAAAGCGGGAGGAATAAATCTTAGAAAGCAAAAACTTTCCTCTAGATTTCTCAGTGTGTCATGTCTTGCATGCGCTAGAGTGCAAATTCCTTAGGAAGGAACTGTTGTGTTTTGGCTTTACCACACCAAATACATCATGGGTTCTTACACACATACACACAAACAAAAGGACAGTTACAAACAACCCTCATTCCCAAGGTGTTCGTAACTCTGAAATGTTTGTAACTCTGAACAAAACATTATGGTTATTCTTTCAAAAGTTTACAACTGAACATTGACTTAATATAGCTTTAAAACTTTACTGTACAGAAGAAAAATGCTGCTTTCCTTTTTTTTTAGTAGTTTACATTTTACACAGTACTGTACTGTATTTGTGTGCATTTTTTTGTCTTTTGTCTCTGCTGCTGTCTGATTGTGTACTTCCAGTTTGAAAGGAGGTGTGTGGTTGACTGGACAGTTCGTAACTCTGGAGTTCGTAACTCTGAGGTTCTACTGTATATCCTATTTTCTTGTACTATAACACTGAATCACAGAATAATAGAAATTAGAAATCTTCCTTGCTCTATTAGGTTGTCTAGTCTGCCAATGCAAAACTATTCCCTGCACTATGTTAGTGGATTGACTATTCTTGTTTTAATTGTGTCAAGTGTTGGAGCTTCCAGCACTGCTTGTGTCAGATATAGATCCCCTCTGTGTGTTCATCTGCAGCATTAGTAATAGCACTACTAAATTATGTAGTATGCCAAGAAACACACAAACACTAAACCTTTTAGTACTATTTCAGGCTATGGAATTCCAATTAAAATTAAATTAAAATATACCCTTAAACTTGCAAATACTGATTCAATACTCTCATAATCAGGATATTTTAAAAAGGAATGCTGTCTAAAAAACCTTCCCAAGGTTATACTTCTGCCTGTACTAAGCTTCTCTATATTACTGTAGTACTTCTTTTAGAGAAAAAGAATTGTGGTTGTTCTTGAACTACCCAGATATTAAAGCATCACTGTTTGCAATGCTATCATTTGACATTCTTACATTTCTACTTCCTGTTTTCAGCACTTAGCTCAATCATAAAAAATAAAAAACTGTTTGGAGAACAGATGTTCAAAATCCAATCCAGGTCTATATAAGGTACTTAGGTGCAGTCCCTTCCCTGCAATTCTCATATCTAAACACCTGACAATCTTTCATGTATTTATCCGCACAACACCCCAATGAGGTAGAGAAATAGTACTATTCCCACTTTACAGATGCGGAACTGAACCTCAAGTGACTTGCCCAATGCCATACAGGAAGTCTGTGGCAGAGCAGAGAATTGAACTCAGGTCTCTCAAGACCTGGGTCCAAGACTTTATGCATAAAACAATTATGTATTGGTGGGACAGTGGGGAATTGAGGCATTGAGATAAGCCATTTTGGTTCATCTGTAATTCTGAACTAAAAGCCGACATAGTTCTGTAGAAACAATAAACTTCTGTGATTTTTTTCTCAAGAACACAAGACTGGTCAGCGAGACCTACCAAACTTGACATATTACAAAATAAGGGAACATACAGTTAGTCTCTGTAAATCATGGTGATAAAGACAGAAATCAGATACTTCAAGGATTATTCATGAAAGGTTCTGACAACTAGAAGAAATTTGCACCATATTGCACTTCAAACTGTTTCTGTTCCAAAGAAAAGTTCATTTGTCGTATGACTAGTTCATATTACTACAGAAAATATTTTGGTAATTTAAAAGTTTTATATTGTGCACTTAAAGGAAAGTGCTTACCTGCTACATTGATCCCATGGAAAGCCCCAAGTTAAAAATCTCAAAATGGATTTTTAACTAAACACAGTGCATGCCTAGATTAGGTAAACTGCAATAGTTTATTGCATTAATATTATTCTACTTATTAAGTTTATGAACACATTCCCCTGGGAGACTGGAAATGCAACATTCCCATTACTGGATTACAAACAAATAAGAGCAGCAACAATTAATCTAAATTCCTTGGATGGACAAAACAAACCCAGAGCATGCTGGGCTGGCCGAGATCATGGATGCAAATATAAAGTTCTTGTAAGCATCAGTACCCTCCTGACTGCTCAGAGCAAAAACAACAAGGTGAGTAGCCAGTGCAACATACATCCAAATATATTTAGGACAGTATGAAAGAATGGGAAAATAACTGTGAAACTTTCTGCAACTTTGTGTGACCAGTTTTCACACAATTGCAAAATTCTACATTTTCATAAAACGGTGAATTAGCTGGAAAAACCATGCAGAATTTTGCTCATTTTCACAATGAAGAGTTTTGGTTTTTTAAGCTAAATTTGGCCTCCATCTTGAGTGAAAGTTTGACATCCAGAAAAGGGACCAAGTTCATGTGAAATACAGGAATGCTCATATTTTGAGCATTTAATGTTGCTAATACATTTCACAACCCTAGCTCAGTTGCTGTCCAGCCATGGCGCAGAGATAATTGTTGCTGTTATTGCTAAGCACAGACTACTTTAAAAAAAAAGGTTGGATTTAAAAAAAAAAAACAAACAACCAAACAAAAAACAACCCCACAACACTTAAGGTAGGTCAACTTTAAATATACAGGATAAAATGCAGGAATAGTTTTCAAAGGGGACACCATTCATTCTGGTGTTCTATTGCTGTTCCTTACTGTTCTTTGCTTACTGATATTGCCGAAGATTAAACCACCAGAGGTAAAAGCACCAAAGAAAAGCAGCTACAAGCAGCATGTCTTTGTACAGTTAAAGAGAAGGTGATCCTTTTAATGATTAACTCTTGGAGTTTTATAATAAGCCATCTCTGAGAGCATTTTTAATCCAGTCTCTAGTAAGTTATTATGGGTGTACTGTCTACTTATGGGTGTACTGACCAGGGAAAGCCAAGTTAGCACTCCTTTAGCACACTAAGCTTAAAGAGATACCACCAATTTAAAAATCTTTCTTCTATCCCAACCATTTTTACCCACTGTTTAACCACTAAGATTACAATAAATGAAAGGGGATTTGGGGAAAAATAACTTTCTCTTTTCAGTTAGTTCATTTCACAGAATTTTGTGTGGATATTTCTTACAGGAACAAATAGAGAAACTAATTACCAGAATAATAAGAAAATGATTGTAAAACCATAAAAAGGCAGGGGACATCAGGGGCAGGTGTAATACCAAAAATTACTATTGTCTCATGTTTAAGAGCAGACTTCAAAATGAGTGTCTATTAACATTATTCTTATTGGATATGTGCTAGCATGGTTTGACTGGCAAATGTAGGCAGAAAAAAGGTTTCTGGAACAAAGCTTAACAAAGTAGGAAGCCGGGAGTATGACAGCCTTAGGGCTTGTCTACACTGGCAATTTACAGCGCTACAACTTTCTTGCTCAGGGGTGTGAAAAAACACCCCCCGGAGCGCAGCAAGTTTCAGCGCTGCAAGCAACGCCCCTCATGGAGGTGTTTTTTTGTTTTTAAGAGCGCTGGGAGAGCTCTCTCCCAGCACTGTGCCGCAACCACACAAGCCACGTAAAAGCGCTGCCATGGCTGCTAAGTCTAAACAAGGGCCCCAATTCAGCAAAGCACCCAAGTATGTGTTTAAATTCATCCCTATTCAGTAAAGCACTTAAGTGTGTGCTTAAAGTAGGGGACTAAGTTTCTTTCCTGCTTTTTTTATTTATATGAATTTTGCAAACTGGTGTGAAATGTTCTACTAATGAAACGAAACAGCAGTAGGCCCAATTCCCCCCTCCCCTTACACTGGTTTTATACCAGGTGACTAACTTCAATTAAAAGACTCCTGATTTACAGTGAACAAGGAGGGAAGAATCAGAACACTTCAGTATTGAGAAAATGCTGACTTACCCATTTATCTACAAGTGCCTTACAAGCCAGAATTATATGAAAGCCACAAATTTCAGTTTTCAGAGTAGCAGCCGTGTTAGCCTGTATCCGCAAAAAGAAAAGGAGGACTTGTGGCACCTTAGACAGAGATGAGCTGCCAAAATCTTAACAATGGATTCCCTCCTCACCCCACAAGGGGGTCGCTGCCCGCCCCCCGGGACTCCTGCCCCATCCAACCCCCCTTCCCCCCGCGTTCCTTGACTGCCCCCAGAACCAGGCAGGAGGGTCTCCTGGGCCACCATAGTCGGTGCCCACCCCACCCCTAAGAGCCAGAGGCACCTGCCGGGGGGTGAGGTGGGGAGTCCCGGAGGTGCTTACCTGGGGCAACTCCCAGGAAGCATCCGGCAGGTCCCTCTGGCTCCTAGGGGCGGGGGAGCATAGCTAGGGGGGAAGTGGGGGAGCAGCCGACTCCCTGGGTGCTCCACCCACCGGCAGCTCCCCACCCCGCGCCCGGCCCCAGATCACCTCACCTCTGCTCTGCCTCCTCCTCTGAACGCGCTGCCCCACTCTGCTTCTCTGCCCCCTCCCCCGGCTTCCTGGGAATCAGCTGTTAGGTGGGAAGCCTGGGAGGGCTGAGAAACAAGTGGCGGCTTCACACTCAGGCCGAGGGTGGTGGAGGTGAGCTGGGGCGGGGAGCGGTTCCCCTGCCCCCTCCCCCCCCGGCTGAGGCGCGGGTGGCCCTCCTCGTGCCCCCCTGCCCCAGCTCACCTCTGCATCCCTGGGCCTGAGCAGGAAGCCGCTGCCTGCTTCTCAGCCCACCCCGGCTTCCCGTGCAAACAGCTGATTCGTGGGAAGCCTGGGGGTGGGGGCGGAGAAGCAGAGCGGGGCGGTGCGTTCAGGGGAGGAGGTGGAGGCGAGCTGGGGCTAGGGGTGGGATAGGTAGCTGCCAGTGGGTGCTCTGCACCCACCAAGTTTTCCCCTTGGGTGTCCAGGGCTGGAGCACCCATGGAGTCGGCACCTAAGGCACCACTTTTGGTTGGTTAAATTTAGAAGCCCTTTTAGAACCGGTTGTTCCGTGAGGGACAACCGGTTCTAAAAGGGCTTCTAAATTTAACAACCGGTTCTAGCGAACCAGCTCCATCACACCACTGACCTTAGAGACTAACAAATTTATTTGAGCATAAGCTTTCGTGAGCTACAGCTCACTTTTTCGGATGCAATCAGTGGAAAATAAATTTCAGTGTAGAGTACTTAAGGTATTCCCAGAGAACAAGAACAGAGGACTAGACCTAGATGTTTTACTGCAGTCAAAGTAATTCCATTGACTTCAGTTGTGCTACTTGCAATTTACACCCATGTAAAAGATCAGAATCCAGCTCAGGCTCTTTCAAATATCCAGACAGTACAGTATTGTTCATACTGAGGATGTGTCAGCATTTCTATTATACACTATCTCCTCTTCTCATTTTAAAACTATCCCATGGAAATTCTCTTCAGAATGAGCAGTACTGCATCAGGTCCCCAGTATGATACAAGTTTTTTAATGTTACAGCATATTAGTTGCATTTGTTACAAGACCATAAAATGTTTTAAAGCTATTGCTTGTGAAATGACACCTTTACAAAGGAAGATGTAGCTGACTTGTTGAATGGCATCTACTGGGAAATAATTAGTACCTTAAGCTTCCTGGGAAAGTAAAACAAATCAGACAAGACAGGCAAATAAGAGGTACAGAATTTGGAAACTTTCATTACTGCACTTTTATGAATATTCACTTCTTGGACTAGTTCATGATACTGCAAGATCATTGATCTGGCAATTCTAACATTCTAAAGCAAAGGGAATCTATGCTTGAGTCTTTTCTTACTTACAACAGTGTAATTTGATTTGATTTTTCAATAATTATTCCTAATTCACATCCATGTAACACTAAAAGAATCTAGCCCTGTCATTAAATGAACATTGTCTGGGTAATAATTCCAAAAGGGTTCCCTCTCACCACCTTTTTTATTAAAAAGGTACCATACATATTTACAGAAGTGTCTAAATACAATTATCGCAAAGACCTAAACAATGGGTTTCTTGAGGGCCAAATGCAACAGGGATTCAATGGTATGTAAATTGTTCAGAAGACAAATTTTAGGTGGTAAAGTAGTTTTAATTCATGATTATTTTAATTCAAAATGTGTAAAATGAATGCCAGGAAACCAGAAGTAGTGGTAGGTGTAGCAGGAAAGGCAGCTAGCAAGTTGCTTTATCATTTTCCCTCCAGACTGCCACATACCTTATTTATTATACATTTTTGTTAAGGCTTTTTCTGCTACACCCATCTCCCCTCACTTCTCTCTTTGATACACACTTTGAACTTAGCAGATATGTCTGTCGAAAAAAATAAGTTTATACGGTTGTTACTTCATCCTTAAACTGATGTTTGTCTAAGCAAGTAGTTTTGTTGAGGGGAAGGGAAAAGGCATCCAATGGGGCAATTTAAGGATCAAAAGTGTCTAAACTTAATTAATAATCTGAACTTCTCCTGCAATTAAAACACAACGTCCAAACCAAAACAAAAAGACTAGGAGACCTGAAGTTAAGACTCAGGCTTCATCCAAGTAGCTAGTAGAGAGCTTCTTTCCAAGGTTTTGATATGCTTTTGAGAAGAAGAGATGAAGACCATGTGTCTATCAACTACATAGACAATAGGAATTCCTAATACACATCCTCCTGTGTCTCTGTAAATTCCATTTATTTTAAAGAAGGGAAGATTATACTAAGTCAGCATTATGGTTTACAGGATCTTAAATATGTAATGTGCAGAGGCACGTCTTTGGCATATGCCTTTGTTCCAGTAAAACCCTGCCAGCTACTGCAGTAGCTTTAATGAGCACATGTGACTGCTCATACCAGATCTGGATGTTGTCCATATAATACACGTAAGAAGAAAGCAGCACTACTTTCCACCCACCACAATAATTCCTGAAGATTTTATGGTGAGCAGCATTCCTCACATTATACAACTGTATTTGAAACTGGGAAACTTTTATAAAATTCAGTATTAAAGACATCTACCCATTGTCATATACCAGTGAAAGTAGTATGGGGTGGGGAATAGTGTTTGAGATGACAGTTCCCATCCTAGTTTAAAAGGGGACTTTACAGAATGTTGTTTTAAAATTACTCCATCTAAACATCAATCCACTTATCAATATCCCATGATTTGCAATTGCTGCTTTTGCAGATTATATGGCAGTTCTATACTGACCCCTTATTTCTTATGGGGAAGTCCTCTAGACTTTAATGTAGATTAAACCAATATCTTAATATAAATTAATCTAAAAAGCTTAATTTTAGAGCTTTTTACAGTCATACCTCAGAATTATATTCCTGCGCTAGAATTCTCTATTTTCTGTAGGATAGCTGAAATACCCATAGGAAGATTATTTTCTACAGGACATTTGCATAAGGAATCAAATTTTTCCACCACAAGTGATCTGGCAATGAAGTAGCAAGGATAGATTCTGCCTTCTCTTACATCAGAGATGTACATGAAAGCAGAATTTTACCCAGTGTGGTGGAATGTGTTTCATCCCAGTCAATTTCATAGCCATGGATAAAGATGTCAGCTGCTGGATTTTGACTTTTTAACGGCAAGATGAAGCAGTGAGGGAAGCTGAACTGTGAATGAAAGTTCCTCAGTAAGACAAATTTTGCTCTGTTATATTGGCGTTGCATGAAAATCTGATGAAGATAGCCCAATGTACCTTCTTGGGACATTAGGGACTCAATCTGGCTCACTGTGCTGAATTCAGGTTTATCAGAGGCAACCCAAGAGCATATCTAGGAGACAGGTTTCAAACTGCCCTTCTGAGATTCCCCAATTCTGGGCCCACACTACACTGGACTGATCCTCCAGGCTGCTCTAAGCTGTGCCAGGCGACAACAGCAGTTGTTGGCTGTGCCACTATGGCAGATCCACGCCACCCATGGACACCAACAATCAACAGTGAGGTGATCTGCCCATGTTAGAGTTTCTGGAGGTAGAGGCCAATGCTGGAACAAAGTTTGAGCCTATCTTTTTTCCATATGTAAACTACAAACTGTCTAATTAAAGCTATTCTTAATTAAAGCTATGCTTAAAAACAATTGTTTTCTGGACTCCCCCCTCCCCCCATATCTTAATTGAATATGGGGGAGAAAAGTGAAAAGCAGCTCATCATTGTTTAAAACGTCAGAATTCTAGACAGTAGAAGCAGAAAAGACCATTGAATTATCCAATCTGCCACCTTCTGCATGTTTACAGGCAGAAGAGTTTTCTGACTTTTTTAAAAAAATATTTAGGATTGTATTCTGTTCTCAGTTACACCTATGCAATTCCACCAGCTTCAATATGGTTATGTGGATGTAATTTAGGGCAGGATTTTGTCCTTTCATGTAAGAATTTTCTTGGCTGTTTCTTACTGAATTTAGAGACTAGCAAAAACAACAAAACTTGTTTCCTTTTCCTCTGTTTTTTTTTCCAGCTGTGCACTTTCTTGAATTTACTAAGATAAGGTCAGTCTGAGCCAACATCAGAAATATCAATAGCTTCTGTAGAACCATTGTTACCCTATGCTGTGTGCGTGCATGTACATATTTACACTGTGTGTATGTAGATATTTCTCTTTAGTTTCTTCTCCTTTCTGGTTAAAGTTGCTGGAGTGATGACACAAGAGACTGAAGTCCTCTTTTTATCCACAAAAACAGGGCAGCGACAGCACACGCTTCCCCAGACTGTCACCTGCCAATACTCCTCAAGTTTGCCTTGATAGAATACACAAGAGAGGGAGGATGTTTTCTCTAGGCCTATTAATTTCTTGCCCTTTCTCCAAGACTGCCAACAAGGTGGCCAGCTGGCAACAACAACTGTACGGTTTTTAGTCACAAGGACGCTCATGCATTGCATTTATTTATTTCATACAGACTACAGAACACCCCACCCGATGGTAAGAACTTTTGGTTGCTAAAAAGCGGCTGGATTCAAACAGGATACTTCATCAGACTAAGGCTCGCAGGGCAGGGACTGTCCCTGTCTATTCCTTACAGAGAACAATGTCAGCACATAAATCCCTGAATTCTCCCTTCATCTATTATGTAGGGGTTTGGAGCACATTACAATCTGAACGGATATAGTTCCTGGTCATGATTCACTGTAGTTCTAATAGATGCAGAATTAAGGCCTAGCAAATGAAATCGAGCTGCAAAAATGCAAAGAATCTGGTCATTAAGTTTTTTCTTAAAAAAAAAAGAACAAAAAAACCCAATAGTCCATAGAAAGGATTAACTGCCACTGAAAGATATTTATAGAATAAGTCTGCTATAGCTGTCAGAAAAAATAAATCTTCATAATTGGACATGCAGTATTTTATTCATAAATTAAAAAACTAGAAGGGACCTCCTGGATCATCTAGTCTAGCACTTCCCCTTCCCAAACAGTTCCTGATACTGCAACTTTCTCCACATGAGCAGTTCCTCAAATTCATATGGAGACCCTTTGAACTCAGGGGGATTCTGTGCAGGTGTAGAGATCCACCCATACAAAGCCTGTTGCAAAATCCGGGACATAGAACTGAAGTCTTGATTTATCTCTGGATTTCTTTTTTTTGTAACCTCAGTTTACTAGTTTCCCCCTTTAGTTTCTAAATATTACCTCCAGATCCTTCCCCTGACCACCTTAGTAATACTTACTTTTCAGGAATTGATGATCACTTACATCCCCTCTATCACTTCTTCTAAACTCTACACTGCCAGTTATCTCATGCCTTTTAATACTCTGGTCATTCTTGTAGCCTTCTTTTGGACTATTTGAATGCTTACAATCTGGGGCGGGGGGCAAAGCTTGCCATGTGTTTCCATATTTTGTGAATCCACTCACTCCTGTGATGAGACCTCATGTGCCAAGTTTCAGCCCAGAGCAAAAATCTGTGTCTGAATTACAAACCCTAGAAAGTAAGGTGATAAGGGACTGTCAAGTGTTATGCTTAACTATTACAGGAGTGTTATCACTATAATAATCTGACCAAAAACAGGCAAACAAGCGGGGGGTGGGGGGCGGTGGAGGGGACAGCAATAATCAGATAAAACGCACTGACACCTGTGAGTAAGACAACAGCTGCAAACACTTTGGAAAGACATACAAATCAGGATAAAATGATGTGGTTTAATTTTCTGCAGCTTTAAGTAAAATTGGTGGAGCAATTTAGACAAGGATTTCTTACTGAAACAAAGAACTTGTGTATGAGAGCATTGCGTGAAAATCTGATGAAGATAGCAGGAAGCACACAGTGAGTAACAAATGTCAAATGGTTTTTGTCTCCTATTAGGATAATTAAATGAGGACAGTACAATCTCCAATTTGTAAACTTGCCCAATTAACTATTTTTAGCAAGATTATAGAACTATACATCATCTGTAACATAACTTTCAGTGCCACAAAACCAACAGCTACTTCAGTAAGTGGAGAAGGAAATTTTAAATATTTCCAAAATTATTACACACTAATCAAAATTTTTAATTTTAAAGTTATTGGGTTTCCCATTTTAAATGTAATATTACACAGAAGGTTTTATCAGCTGTGCTTGCAGCACACACTTTAGAAATCTGAAGCTAGAGAGAGGCCTGTTTGGTTAACAGATTCATTCATGGTATTGCTTGAGACATTATCCAGCTGTTTCTTCTCCCCCCCACCCCCATTACAATACCTATTTCCCAGGCTTTAAAACGTTCTCTCCACACACACCAACCTCTCCCAATAACCTCTCTGCACGGGTTAATGGAAACCTGAAACAAAAATCCACTTTCCTTACTGATTTTTCCTCCCTCAGCATTGGATACTTTGGACCTGATTCTCCACTCCATTATACCAGTTTCATGCGATAGTAATTCCCTTTTCTTTGGAAAGCCTGTGTAATGGAATGGAGACTCAGTGTGGGATTTTGGTTTTGGTTTTTTTCTTACTGTTACAGGACCACTCATGAGCTCTGGGCTTCAAATCATTACGAGTGAGGTTCTGTGCAACAGTGTAGTCAAGGGTACACATGGCTAAACTGAGTTTACCCTCTTCTCATTTGGGGAATATGGAATTTAGGTTAGTTTACCCACTTCTTTTTCTACCGCTATGTTACTGGTGCTGCATCTTAGGGTATGTCTACACTTTGAGCTGGAGGTGTCATTTCCAACTCAAGGAGACATACCCGTGCTATTCTGATCAAGCTAGTGTGCTAAAAATAGTGGGTCACCATGGATGCGTGGATGGGATTGTGCTCATAGTGTCCAGCTGCTCACACTGTCACAACTACGTGCTATTTTTAAGGCACTAGCTCAATTGGAGCTAGCACAGAAATGTCTACTTAAGCTGGAAGTCACACCTCCAACTCAAAGAGCAGATGTACCTTTAAAGGTATAGCTCATAATTAGGAGCCCAGGGGGCAGAGGGTGTCTATGATAAATTTAAGCTACATTGTGCCCTGCCAGCTATGGCTTCTCTGGGGACAGCTGATGTCACCAGTGTAACTTAGACAAACCTGGGGTGTTGTCAAACTTATGGCAGTCTCCCTATGCTACCTAGAATCTCCACAGCACTGTCCCAGGACACCCACTACACTAGTGCTGTCAAAGGAATCTTCAGAAGCCAGGACAGACTTTTCGTGGTCTTCCACAGTTGGATATAGGGCTTTATGCAGCTCTGACCCTTTCACCTGGCATAAAGGGACCAGAAAGAGGTTGAAGATCTCACTTTACATTTCTACTTTGTTTGTCCCACTGCAAAATAAGTCAAGTCAAATACTTCACTGCCATTTTAAAGAGAGAAAAATAAAGACCAAAAAGAATTGCACAGCCAGATCAAACAAAGTAAGGCTGGATTATTCCAGCTAAACAGCAGCCCTCAAATGTTCCTTCTAGACATCTTATGCTAACTTTTCCAGAAAGACACCCTTGATATAAATAGTTGAAAAAATTCTTAACTCTGACACCTCCCAATTCGCCACATAATCGTGTTGTCCTCTCCCTTGTCCTTTCCTGCCCATGATGTTGTCATCTTCTGTTTTATTTATAGGCTCTTCTATTGCACTTATAACCATAGCATTGGATTATGTCCTATATAAATGAATTTAACCCCCCTTTGAGGTAAAGGAGCATTTCTCTATTAATTGCATTGAGTTTCAATTGGCTCTGCACAGGCCCATGCAGTTGTCTTTGTAGAAATGTGGCTCTGGATGATTTAGCTCTTTGAGGCAGGGACTTCACCTTCACCCGTATTGCAAAGAACAATTCAGATTTATCGTGCTCTAAAAGAAGGATTTTACTTTATCTACTTTTCCTCTCAATCATAATCGAAAACTAGAAAAAAGTTCAGCTAAAATGGATGTGTCTTGATTTTATGCCTCATCCCTGGAAGCTGTGGTCCATATGCAACGCTCAATAAAAACAAACTTTTGGACCCTCAGATAGCTAATTAGGCCATCCCTACTTTCAGCAGCTCACAAAATGAGCAAGACTGACTGACTGACTATTTCAGATTACGAGGCATGACGCAAAACTGAAACAGTATCTTATTAGAGCAATAAGTGTCTTTTCTCATCAGCTCCATTTTTTCCCCAACTATTATCTGAAACCATTTATTTTTCCTTGTTTGTCAATAGATCACATTTCTCTATTCCCTCTATTATTCACCTATCACTGTATTATTCAACTCTCAAGTGTTCTGCATAAAGAACACTATTCCAGTTAAATTGCACTTTGAGATCACTGTCAAGTTAAAACTCAATTCTTTAAGGAAAAAAAAAAGGGTAATTCTGAAATTATTAGTGCTTTATGTCCACAGATCTCAAAGCACTTTAAAAAGGTGGATGAGCACATTACTCCTGTTTTATAGAGGGGGGAACTAAGGTACAGAAAGGATGAGAAGCTTGCCCGAAGTCACATAATGAGAAAATAACAGTCAAAAAATAGAACCTAGGTATCCTGACACCTATAAACCACAATGCATTATTTCTGTTAATAACAACACCTAATGAAAAGGAAGACTTACTCTTTGTATTTCACCTAGGTTGGACTGTTCAGTAGATTGATCAGTTTCCTTTTTGTTTACAGTTTATTTCTACAGGCTTTCTTATTCTCTCTCACAACTAACACCCGCCCAATACTGCAATGTTCCCTGGGACCATATAGTCACGAATAACCCCCAAAACTTCTCATTGACTTTTAAATGTCACTTACTCACCTCTAGTAAGATCAGTTGTAGAGCTGTATTGTGGGGTTCATAATACCTACATTTTGAGGCTAATCTACCTGTACGTACCCAGAGGATGCCCTTTCAATTGGTATTTAAGGGCACTCGTTTTTTTGTTGTAGCTTTCAAAAGTCAGAGAAGTTCTAACCCTAAAATTAACAAATCCCAGTTGCCTGCAGAAGCCTTGGTGTCACCAGTCAAACAGGCTGAGCAGAGCTCTCCGCATCGGAGAAGCCTAGCCCCCTGTGTGAGGTGCCCAGCATTGCTGCCTAAACAGCCCTCCCACCTGAGTCCTAAGGAACACACTTGCTGACTGGTGGCTGTCTCCCCTGCAGGTCCCAAATGCAGGTGTGGTGCTCCTGGCATAATCTGCAGCTGGTAGTAGTTACTGACACGTAGGTATTCTGTTTTGCTGCCCTGTTAACATTTGCTGTTTTGCCTTTCTCCAGCCTCTGGTCCAGGGGTAGCAAACTTTGACATATGGGGGCACTCCCATCACATTTTACTATCATTGTGAAATCTCTATTTTAAACTTGGACACGAAGATATTTTTGTGATTTAGAAAAGCACTCTACGGAGTTAAAATTCAGTGTTATTGTAGGTAAAACCCTGAATGAAGGTGTTATTTCTTTACTAGTCTCTTTCCATTGTAGTTTAGGTCATATGGTTTCTATATGAAACAAACATTTAATGCATACAAAACACTGAAAATATCAGACATCATTGTAAACAGTTTTGAATACATATGAATACCTTTTATATACAAGGTATTAAGCAGAAAATCCACCTTGTTCCGTATTACAGTCTCCCCACCCCATTGTCACAGTTACACATATTAAAAAACAAGTTTTCAAAGCAAAATGTGAACTTCTGTACTTTGCCACGTACACGCATTGCCCTGTACACGCATTGCCCTATGATCTTATTTCAGAGATATTTTCTCAGGCTTTTTTATCAGTGAGGAAACTGAAGTGCCTTGTCTTTCTTTTTCTTCCCAACCCCCACCCCCGCCTTTTAAAACCTCAGGACAGTTCATACATCTTATCTACTCAGATTTAAAAAAAAACAAAAAAACAAAAACACCTTTGTTAGCAGCGAGGAAAAGGCGTAAAGGCTGGATTCAGAAGGAACTAGGCATCGTGATGCCGAGTATTGCAATGCCCAACTTTTAGGTGCCTAGAAAAAAAAGAAAATCACAGGAACAACAGTGTGCTCCATCTCAGTTAGATTCCTAGGCTCCCTATATAACAAATGGGGAGATAGGTGCCTGAGACTATAAGCCACAAAGCCAGCACACTAAGCAGGGAACTGCCAAACCTAACCAATGTGAGATGCCCATGAGGGATGTGTCCTAAACCCCACCCTGCTCCGAGTTCAGAGCCTAAATTGAGACTCCAAGGATGCACCTCTCTCTGCTAGCATTTCACAACCGGGAATCCTTCTACTGGAGTCAGGCAGTTTAGGCACCTAAACTAAGTTGTTTCTTTGAGAAAGAACTAGACAGGTACCTAACTCCACACAAAACAGCAGCAGCAGGTGGTGGTGATGTCACTGCCTTCCTTATAACTTTTAGCTCAGTGTTAAGCACACTCACCTGTGATGTGGGACTCCCCTTCTTCAAATCCTCTCTCCCTTTCTGCCTGAGGGGGGAATTGAACCCCAGTCTTCCGCATCCCAAGCCAGTGCTCTAACCACTGCACTAAAAGTTATCTGATGGGTGAGGATAGCGCACCCACCTCCTCCTCCAGCCAGATTTTGAATGGGACCTTATCCAGTAGGCAAGCTTACTAGAGCATGCCTACTAGATCAGGCACTACACATATGCATTCACCCACCTGTCTTATCTCCCCTGGTTTGTGAATGGGTCTGGAGTGTATGCAGGAGATAAGCCTAGAGTAAGGCAGCAGTGCACATGCTCAGAGAGACAGAAACTAAGGCAGCATGGGAACTTCAACTTGGAAAATGTAAGTGCTGTGTGAATTTAGGCACCTACAGAGTTCGTCAGGAGTTTTGTGAATCACAGTGGAGCCTAAAACTGAGGCACTTAAGTCTGAAGTTTAGATGCCTAAGTATCTTTGTGAATCTAGCCTTAAGTCTCTCTAACATGGCCATACTATGGAGTGTACATGCCTGGCTAGTTCAGATCTTGCTAAGAATGTCAGCCTCCTTCTTTCCAAGACATTTCTCCATATTGTCAGCATATCCATCCCTTACAGCAGACATACGCATGCTCTTGCACTGATCAGCCACTGACGTGAGGTGGCTGTTTTAAGGAGATATAACATTCCCCCCCTTGAGCTCCGATTAGCTCAGCTACCAGATGAGTAAACAGGGAATGACCTGCCAGGTGGGTTGCCTACAATGAAAATATCCTATATAGCTGCAGAAACAAATGCAGAACATGTCTAGAAACTGCCACACCCTATTTCTGGGCCAGGTGATCAGCCCAGCACTCTGCATCTGTGCAGAGACACAACATCACAATGTTTGAAGTGAGCTGAACATATTTTTCCTGTAGCCTATCAGACCGAGTCCTCACTCCTTTGTGAACATGACAGTCATGGACTCATTAATATTACCATCATAATGTAAGAAAGGCGTAAGAGACAATGCTGGGTTTGTACGTTAAATTTTCTTGAGAGCACACAGTAAGAGATAAGGTTTACATCACGTTTGGTAAGCGAGCTGGGTAGAGGATGAGATAAAAAGGACCCTTTACAATTTAAAAGATGAAAAATGTGGGTCAATTGGTTAACTCTAATGGGACAAGAGTGCCACCATTTCATAGTCATTGCTTATAGAGGGAGCCTAACTGTAAGTGATCAACACTCTGTATGGGCACAGCAGGATCTACCATGCCACTGTCAGTACTCCCCAAGAGCTTACAGTCTAAAGAAAATAAGTTTGGTACAGTTTGGCGAACAAAAGATTGTTGCTAGCATACCTTGTGGAACAGGTGGATTTGCAGAAATGTTCTGAAGATAGAGGGAAGAGTCTTAGTTCACATTCATTATATGTTGTATACTATGGATCCATCTCTGTGTTATGTGAGAATCTCTGATAAATTCTTGATTGTAACCACATGACTAAAGCTGCTCAAAACTCAGGATTTCCATCCCACGGGAATTCTGACACTTTGACAAAGTTTTTGTTTAATTTTCAGCTGCCCTTTAGTGAGGGGAATCCCACACCATGAAGCAGGGAACCTAGAAACCCTGAGAGCCCCATCTCAAACTGGGACACTCATATTTCCAGGATTCCAACTCTGTGGTAGGGAATATTAAGGAATGATCACCTTAAATTTGAATCTTAAACCACATATCAATTTTGGTCTTATAAAATTTAAATATCCATGAAACATTATAAAGGCTTTTCAACACAGGGCAACCCTCAGGAAAGTTAAGATGAAAAGGAGGGAAGCAATGGAGCACTTTGGACTTAAAAAATGAAATGTGAGTTGCACCTGAACTATACAAAACTTTTGAAACATTCAAGCCAGGTCAAAGACCTGATGATTAATAATGTTTTGGGGAAGGACTCCTGACATCTTCCATGATTGCTTTGACTGCCATTGTCAAAACTAAGGACACTTGTTTGGAAGTAAAGAGTGTCCCCACAGAGGTTTAACGTGCTATAATTATGTGCATTAACTTCACACCTTTAGTGTGTCCATGTAGATTCTTCCTTAGTAAGTAAAAAGAAGGAAATAAGGGAAATTGGGGGGGCTCTTCATTTTTTTAGTTTAAAATGCTTTAACTAATCTTCCATGCCACCCACACAAATTGCGGATATTCAGGGGCAATTACCTCCAATGGCAAAGAGCAGTGTTACTCCCATAATCGCTATCAGAGTTGTCAAACTATGAACAACATCTTCATTTAACATCTGAGTCAGTATTATAGTCTGTCTCCTCAATGCTAAAAAAATGTGTATTTACCGCAGAATAACTAACATGCATTAGCTTTCCCACTGTAAGAACACAGGAGACATGGCACTGTACTTTCACTAAAAGGCAAACTAGGTGAGATAAGCGCTGTGCTCCCCTCCCAAATAATGCAAAGGAGTGACAGAATAATTCATTTAAAAAAACCTCTTTGATTTTGGCAGCACAAAACAGTAAACTTGTCAGAATGAAGATCATCACTGAAATGACACAATATCGCATATAAGAGGATATAAAATTAAAACGCAATTAGAAATATAAACAATTCAGTAGAAGAAAAGATGCATGCAACAAGTGAAGTAATAGAAGAGTAAAGTATGTGTTTCAGTGTTTGCAGGGTGGAGAATTACTTACACAAAAATAAGGATCTGTAATATATTTTCAATTAAAGTGGGGGGGGGGTGGGGGTGGAGGGAAATCATGTCCAAAATGGTATTGAATATTATAGGAATGTATTACGTGGAAGGATTCTTTGGGAAAGGTAACAGTATATGCATGTAGCTAGTGCACCCTAAAGGCTCAGAAAACAAAAAGGCAAGAAGAACCTAAAATATATTTATTTAATTTCATGACTTTAGAATGCATAACACATTTTTTAATTCTTGTGGTTGTCAATCTTGGTTGCATATCTATGTTTAGTAAAAATTATAGTAGAAATTTGCCTTTGCAAAGGATTTCATAGAAGATAGCATAGTATCCTTAGGCCAGATTTTTTAAAGGTATTTAGGTGACCAGTGGGATTTTCAAAAGCACCTAGGCGCTTTCAACCTGGCCTTTAGTGAATACTTGGGAATGAAGTTATACACACAAGTGATGACATGTGAAAAAGCACTAGAATGCTGCCTAGAGAAGCAAAATAAATTGACAAAGGCAATCCCATTGGCAGATCAAAGGAAACTGAAGGAAAATTTGACACCAACCCAGAAACTCGGTCAGCCTTTATATCATATAATCCTAAAGAATAAACTTACATTATAGAAGAACAAAAATGTAGAATTAAAAGTTGTAATTAGAAAAATTACAATAAAAACAGGAACCATTTATACTAGAAACAACCTGACGGTATTGCCAAAGCTACTAGCAACTACAAATATTTTCAATTATTATTTGCTATTACAATATGAATTAAATCCCACACGGCCATTCTTCTGCAAGGTTTACAAAGGTACACGATGAAGAGTAATAAAAACAATTTTAAAAAGTATATAAAGGAGACCCGAGAGTGACAGGGGACTGCCGGAGTGGGACTGTCCTTGTCATCAGAACAGTGAGCGAAGCCGAGCCTGTCAATTGCGATGAGGCTTTATTTATCCAGCCCCATACACAAGCAAGGGACTATTTTAAAAACACTACAACGATGTGTGTCAATTACCGCCGGTGGGGGAAATCTGTAAAATATTTTACCCAACCCAGTCGCCTTTAGCAGCCCGGTACAGAACTGGAGCTGCCCTGTGCCTCTCCTCCCCCGCCCCTACAACTAGCTCCCCCATGGGTGCCACCTCCCTGCCCGGGGCCGGGCACCAGAGGGGGAGCCCCTGGGACCCTCCTTCCAACCAGCCCCCCCGGGGGCGCAGTCGCTGCCCGGCTGGGACTCACCTGGCGGCGCCCGGTCCCGGCCCGGCCTGTTGCGGCGGCAGCGGCGAGCGCGGCTCGGCCGGCGAGTTTCCGGGCGGGGGAGAAAGCCGAAACCCGCGTGAGGAGGGGGGGAGGAGGAGGCAGCGCAGCCGCTCAGGTGTCTGCACCCGCCCAGCAGCGGCGCCCCGCCCGGCACCGTGCTGCTGGCGCCGCCGCCCGCTCGCCAGCGCCATGCCGGCAGCCTTCGCTTCCCCAGTGCCCGCTCCCCAGCCCCGGGCGGGCGCGCGCGCGGCACCCTGGGCTCCCCCAGCACGCGCTCCGCCGAGGTCCCTGGCCGGTTGGGGGTGTGTGTGACGAGCACCAACGCCTGCCCGGCGCCGCGCGCACCGGCCCCCTCAGCAACCGCGCGCTCAAACTTGGGCGCCGCGCCGCGCCGCGCCCCTCCCCCCTGCGGCGCGCCGCTCCGCTCAGACACACCCGGCGGAACGGCCGCAGCACCTGGCGCGGAACAGCCTGACGGGCGGGGCCCGCAGGTCGGGCTCGGCTTCCCCCACAGCTCAGCGATGAGAGGGGTTGGGCAGCGCGGGCTTTCCTCTCAGCCCCTGTCTAGATTAGGAGGAGAGAGGGCTCAGCCTGGCGCCTCTCTCTCTCTGGGGGAACTCCTCTGCCGCTTCCTGTCTTCCTCTCTCCTGGCACTTGGCCCCCAGAGGGGAGAGGGACATACGCACTGCAGTGATACCCAGGTGGTTTGCTGCCCAGTGCCCATGCAGATACCACTCTGTCTAGTCTCCCCTCCTCAGGGAAGTAAGAGAATGTCATTACACTGCTGCCACTCCCAAAAGTGTGCCCTTTTCTTATAATGAATGGAAGAAAGAAGATTGGCCTGAGACCATATAAAGCCGCTGCACACATCAAAACAGGGGCCTATATAGTCCGCATAACAGTGTGAAAGCTACCCCCACTTTAAGTCCTGCTTCCAATGGGGGGAGTCAGTAACTGCTCAATTAATAATGCATAGACTGAGAAGCAGTTGGATGTCACTGTTCAGCTTGTATGAGTCTGGCCAAATGTAAATAAAAATTATACATATTTGGGGTGTATCCCTCTCCTTCCTTCATATGTTGCTTGTCTTCTTAATCCCCAGTCCATTCAGTGGGACTGTTTGTAAAGCTTAAAGTTAAACTCATGACAACTAAGCACCTGGCATTTTTGCAGGTTGGAGTCTCAGAGTTAAGCTGTTTGGTACAGGGATTGTGTCTTCACATCTGTGTGTGCGGACAGTGTTCTAGGGCAGTGGTTCTCAACAGGTCCACAGCCCCTTGCGGGGCCATGAGCCAGTTTCAGGGGGTCTGCCAAGCTGGGCCGGCGCTTGATTTGCTGGGACCTAAGGCAGAAAGCCCAAGCCTGAGCTCTGCCATGCAGGGCTGAAGGAGCTGAAGCCAAGCCCCACCGTACGGGTGGAGGGACTGTGTTGCTGTGCAGGTCGCCTGGATGGCTGGCTAGCTGGTGGAGGGGCTGTGGCTGTGTAGGTCAGCCATGAAGTCAATGAGAACAAAGTGCCCAGCCAGGATGAACATGGACCATGACACACGCTTGTCGAAGATACCCCTCACGTCTTGACAGAACTATTGATCAGCACCAGAAACAAGGTTCAGACTGAGTAAGTAAACCAAAAATAATGTTCACTTTTTTATTTTTGTACCTGTATTATCCTTTTCTTTTTTAGATTCTATATGTACGTGTGTTTAACTGTATGACTATTAATTTAATACACCTTTTAATCTACTGGATATGCATAAAAACAGAGGTGGCACAGGTGGGCCATGGAGTTTTTATAGCATGTGGGGAAAGGGGGCGCTCAGAAAGCAAAAGGTTGAGTCTGCTGTTCTAGGATATTCTGCAGGTGCCTAGCACTGGCTTGATTTAACTTTTAAGGTTGTCTCTAATCCTGCCTCCTTGATTCTTAGACCATCATCTGATATACTTAAACAATCTATGTAAAAATTCCACAAATACTGTGAAAATGTATGGGTCCTTTTGCTTTTTAAGGTTGGGAAAAAGGTGATTGATTGGCATATGCCACTTTTACCTAGCTGTACTCAAAATACTAGATGAAAGAGAAGAAAAAATAGGCTCTTAATAAAGCTGGCTGAAAAAATGCAGAACATATTTTGTAAATTACTTTTGCTGAAATTTCAATTTTTGACATCTTTCAGCTATACTAAAAGTTGGTCATAAACAGCAACATTTAAAAAAATGTTCATGGAAATTTTTGAAAATTCAATAATTTTCAAATGGCTCTTGTTCTTAATTTGATGACAGAGCAAATCCTAAAAGTCTGTGTTGATACCAGCCAATTTTGTGCCCATTTCAGCAGGGTTTCAGGAGGCAATGCTGAAAATGCCTGACTCCTGCCTGCACTAGCACGGAGAAACTGGTACTAAATTTGCGAATGTAAACCCAGTCAAAGAGACTAATGCTTTAACTACCACCAGTATTACCACGCTGCTACAGTAGGTTTAGATGACTTTTAGGAAAAAAGACGAGATCTAGGAAAAAATCTTGCTACAGAGATGAAGGATAGCCTTTTAGTTAAGGCACAGACACCCAGGAGATCTAGGTTCAATTCCCAGCGTTGTCACAAACTTCTTGTGTGACCTTCAGCAGTTCACTTAATCTCTCTGTGCCTTGGTTCCCCATCTGTTAAAATGGGGATAATACTGCTTACCTCCCTGGCAGGATAGGGTTATGAATGGAGGTTGT